>NC_090295.1:38637500-39972500 GCF_037392515.1 Haliotis asinina
TTTATGTGTATATCAACATATATGAAATGCAGCATTGCTATTTATGTGTATATCAACATATATGAAATACAGCATTGCTATTTATGTGTATATCAACATATATGAAATGCAGCATTGCTATTTATGTGTATATCAACATATATGAAATACAGCATTGCTATTTATGTGTATATCAACATGTCTGAAATGCAGCATTGCTATTTATGTGTATATCAACATGTCTGAAATGCAGCATTGCTATTTATGTGTATATCAACATATATGAAATACAGCATTGCTATTTATGTGTATATCAACATATATGAAATGCAGCATTGCTATTTATGTGTATATCAACATATATGAAATACAGCATTGCTATTTATGTGTATATCAACATGTCTGAAATGCAGCATTGCTATTTATGTGTATATCAACATATATGAAATGCAGCATTGCTATTTATGTGTATATCAACATATATGAAATGCAGCATTGCTATTTATGTGTATATCAACATATATGAAATGCAGCATTGCTATTTATGTGTATATCAACATATATGAAATGCAGCATTGCTATTTATGTGTATATCAACATATATGAAATGCAGCATTGCTATTTATGTGTATATCAACATATATGAAATGCAGCATTGCTATTTATGTGTATATCAACATATATGAAATGCAGCATTGCTATTTATGTGTATATCAACATATATGAAATGCAGCATTGCTATTTATGTGTATATCAACATATATGAAATGCAGCATTGCTATTTATGTGTATATCAACATATA
This sequence comes from Haliotis asinina, assembly GCF_037392515.1. NCBI lineage: Eukaryota > Metazoa > Mollusca > Gastropoda > Lepetellida > Haliotidae > Haliotis > Haliotis asinina. The sequence goes on from NC_090295.1 coordinate 38,638,283, forward strand.
TGAAATACAGCATTGCTATTTATGTGTATATCAACATATATGAAATGCAGCATTGCTATTTATGTGTATATCAACATATATGAAATACAGCATTGCTATTTATGTGTATATCAACATGTCTGAAATGCAGCATTGCTATTTATGTGTATATCAACATATATGAAATGCAGCATTGCTATTTATGTGTATATCAACATATATGAAATACAGCATTGCTATTTATGTGTATATCAACATGTCTGAAATGCAGCATTGCTATTTATGTGTATATCAACATATATGAAATGCAGCATTGCTATTTATGTGTATATCAACATATATGAAATGCAGCATTGCTATTTATGTGTATATCAACATATATGAAATGCAGCATTGCTATTTATGTGTATATCAACATATATGAAATGCAGCATTGCTATTTATGTGTATATCAACATATATGAAATGCAGCATTGCTATTTATGTGTATATCAACATATATGAAATACAGCATTGCTATTTATGTGTATATCAACATATATGAAATGCAGCATTGCTATTTATGTGTATATCAACATATATGAAATACAGCATTGCTATTTATGTGTATATCAACATATATGAAATGCAGCATTGCTATTTATGTGTATATCAACATATATGAAATGCAGCATTGCTATTTATGTCTAAGATTCATTATATAAAATGTTACAACGTAAATTCAAAGTATTCTACTCTGAATGCTTTGTATGTCCTTGACATTTCGCATCTTGTATTATATATTTTTGAGCAGTATTTGCATTAAGGAGAAGGTTTTGTAACCTTGTCACCGTTAATTGAATCAATGCGCAAAAACAGTAATTTGTATTCACTCCAACTGACGAGAAACAAACACTTACCGCTGTAACAACATCTCATAGTTCCCTTTCTCGCAGACATGTTTTCATTTATCTATATGAGCCTATGACATTGACTACCAATTGTTATCAAAACACTTTACTTTGTCTTCAGATTATTATAAAAGAAAGTAAGAAAAGCTAATCTTTCATCACTAGTACTAAATTGATTGAAATAATAGGCACAAAACGAAATATAAAAAGTAAAACGCACATGTGCGGCTCCCGCTGAATGAGAGGTTCTTTCTGCTGACGAACATGTGCGGCTCTCGCTGAATGAGAGGTTCTTTCTGCTGACGAACATGTGCGGCTCTCGCTGAATGAGGGTTCTTTCTGCTGACGAACATGTGCGGCTCTCGCTGAATGAGAGGTTCTTTCTGCTGACGAACATGTGCAGTTCTCGCTGAATGAGAGGTGCTCTCTGCTGACGAACATGTGCGGCTCTCGCGGAATGAGAGGTTCTTTCTGCTGACGAACATGTGCGGCTCTCGCTGAATGAGACGTTCTTTCTGCTGACGAACATGTGCGGCTCTCGCTGAATGAGAGGTGCTCTCTGCTGACGAACATGTGCGGCTCTCGCTGAATGAGAGGTTCTTTCTGCTGACGAACATGTGCGGCTCTCGCGGAATGAGAGGTTCTTTCTGCAGACGAACATGTGCGACTCTCGCTGAATGAGAGGTTCTTTCTGCTGACGAACATGTGCAGTTCTCGCTGAATGAGAGGTGCTCTCTGCTGACGAACATGTGCGGCTCTCGCTGAATGAGAGGTTCTTTCTGCTGACGAACATGTGCGGCTCTCGCTGAATGAGAGGTGCTCTCTGCTGACGAACATGTGCGGCTCTCGCTGAATGAGAGGTTCTTTCTGCTGACGAACATGTGCGGCTCTCGCTGAATGAGAGGTGCTCTCTGCTGACGAACATGTGCGGCTCTCGCTGAATGAGAGGTGCTCTCTGCTGACGAACATGTGCGGCTCTCGCTGAATGAGAGGTTCTTTCTGCTGACGAACATGTGCGGCTCTCGCTGAATGAGAGGTGCTCTCTGCTGACGAACATGTGCGGCTCTCGCTGAATGAGAGGTTCTTTCTGCTGACGAACATGTGCGGCTCTCGCTGAATGAGAGGTGCTCTCTGCTGACGAACATGTGCGGCTCTCGCTGAATGAGAGGTTCTTTCTGCTGACGAACATGTGCGGCTCTCGCTGAGTGAGAGGTGCTTTCTGCTGACGAACATGTGCGGTTCTCGCTGAATGAGAGGTGCTCTCTGCTGACGAACATGTGCGGCTCTCGCTGAATGAGAGGTGCTCTCTGCTGACGAACATGTGCGGCTCTCGCTGAATGAGAGGTGCTCTCTGCTGACGAACATGTGCGGCTCTCGCTGAATGAGAGGTTCTTTCTGCTGACGAACATGTGCGGCTCTCGCTGAATGAGAGGTTCTTTCTGCTGACGAACATGTGCAGCTCTCGCTGAATGAGAGGTGCTTTCTGCTGACGAACATGTGCGGTTCTCGCTGAATGAGAGGTGCTCTCTGCTGACGAACATGTGCAGCTCTCGCTGAATGAGAGGTTCTTTCTGCTGACGAACATGTGCGGCTCTCGCTGAGTGAGAGGTGCTTTCTGCTGACGAACATGTGCGGCTCTCGCTGAATGAGAGGTGCTCTCTGCTGACGAACATGTGCGGCTCTCGCTGAATGAGAGGTTCTTTCTGCTGACGAACATGTGCGGCTCTCGCTGAATGAGAGGTGCTCTCTGCTGACGAACATGTGCGGCTCTCGCTGAATGAGAGGTTCTTTCTGCTGACGAACATGTGCGGTTCTCGCTGAATGAGACGTGCTCTCTGCTGACGAACATGTGCGGTTCTCGCTGAATGAGAGGTGCTCTCTGCTGACGAACATGTGCGGCTCTCGCTGAATGAGAGGTTCTTTCTGCTGACGAACATGTGCGGCTCTCGCTGAATGAGAGATGCTTTTGATTCCCGCCCATACGCGGCTCTCGCTGTGTGAAGCTAATTAATTTGTCGCACATACGCGTCTCTCGGCCATAATGAATAAACCAGCAATGCATTTTATATATCATGAATAAGTGATAACTGTAACCTTTAGTAACAACGCTGCAAATTTACTTTGTGGAAACGATGCGCTTTTTTCTTTCGCGTTTCTTATAACTCAGTGTCACAACAGATGTTTCTGCAGAACCGTTCACTTTGAGATTCTTCCTTTATTATTCAACTACAGCTTCCAAAAACACACGACCGAAAGATTCAAACCGAAGAAATCTCATTGTATATGGTGCTAAGACCCCGTTATTGATAGTATATTCCTTGTTGGCATTATTTATCGTTACAAGCCCCTGTGCATTGTGGTGAATTTCTGCTGTTTCTTGCGTGCTGTTCACTTCCGGGGAAACAAGTAACGTACAACAGAACGCTAAGCCAACTTAAAATACGTTAGCATACACAACTTTGTGGCGATAATAATAATAATCATAATATATTATTCGTGACCATGTCAGTCGATTGTTATTTTTACTAACTGAAAGACGGTTCACAACTTTACACCGTTATAAGATAGTCGCAGATCCATCCTACCACACCTAGCTCCCCAAGTCAACTCTGGTGCCTCGTTGTAAGAACTGCGTGAAGGTATCGTCGATCGGCTGTGAGGGCTGGAGTGTGTGTGACGTGAAGCGGTCGGGGGTGAAATTGACGAACACAGATAAACGTCAATCAATCTACATTGGCTAATAGCGAGGCTACCGGAGACATAAACTTGGCCATTTTGTGCCCTGGATCCAGACAATCGGTAAGTAAGTGCCGTAGGTGTCTTTTACCTATATGGACGTTTTATACCTGTTGGGATATCAATGGCCAGTATGCCAGTCTCCGGGTACAAGCGACAAAACACGCGTCCATGACACAGGCAATTTGTCTCCGCAGTACAAAGGGTATAACGTCACATGAACAATAATCAAATTACGTCAGGGGCTTACCACTGTAGAGACACCCGCGTGTAGTACAAATAAATGCAGGAAAGAATACTCTGGGACATGTCGGATTCGAACATTTTATTCGAGTTTTTGGGTTCTCCAATATCGCAGGTGTGTCTGAAGAGTGGTTCGGGTAGTCAGCCGTTGGTTTGTCAGACTGCACATCTTCATTCACACTCAGCACCGTACTCCTGCATTCTGAACAATTGACATGCCTATGCGTGTGTTTATAACGGATACAAAAGTTGGTCAGGATACGCCCATCCTCTGGCGAACAGCTTGATCACTCTTTGGAAGTAATTGATCTAAGCACCATAAGGGAAGAATCCTTGTAGAGAATCCTGATGATCATATGGAATGTCTCGATGATCATACTCCATGTTTTGTCACCTGAGGATCATTTGGAATGTTTTGTATTCAGATGATAAAATGGAATGATTTGTCTTCTAGTGATCATATGAAATGTTTTGTCGATTGATGATCATACGGAATGTCTTGTCTCTGATGATCATATTTAATGATTTGTCTAGTGGTGATCATATTCAATGTTTTGTCTCAAGGTGTTCACATGGAATGTTGCGTCGATTAACGATCACATGTAATATTCTGTCGCCTTATGATCACATGGAAATATTTGCTGCCTGTATTTCAGTTCTTGGTCTTCCTGTTCTAGACTGGTCTAGTTCTGTGTGGCATAGCTGGTATACTGCTGAGCGCGGTGGCATACAGCATTCATTCATTTGCACATTCTTCACCTCAATCAATTATATGTTTCAAACTACCGAAAACCTCTACAGTCAATTTAAGAAATATACCCACCAGACTCCTTGTTTCACTTGAACTATGAAGAAATAACGGCTACCGAATTTAAATTCCGATCGAAATTCAGTGAGCTGCATTCCGAGACCTCTAGCTGGGCTCATTCATACCACGTTCCAGATACCTTGTAGCTTCAAGAGAAAGGGCGACCATGTACACGTTAACAACACACGACGCACGACACGTCGTGAATTTCCGTTGGTTGACCTAATGCAAAAGTAATGATCTGAGCAGCTAAATAGTTCTATTTTTGCTCAGTATCAACGAACTGACAAAACTTTATCCCAACAAAGAATCAATTTGCTCAGTTTTTCTGCCTAATTTGCAGCATCGGATTCCTTGCTCTCATTAGTACATGTACAGCATCGCAGATAACGCCAGATAGATCCCCGTGGTGGATCTTATCTACAAGTGTCACAGGACTGACGTCTCTAACTAACTTTAATATGTATCAGTGGTCGATGACGAACCTGACTGATTGCCATACCACACGAGCTGACTGTTCCTGACCGGCACAGCCACTGGAACATGTTGAGTGTTGCTGTGTACCCAGACTAGCAGTTCATGAATAGTCTAAACCTGGCTTTAATGGGTCCTTGTATGCTTGAAGTTGATCAGTGTTTAAAAGGGTATATAAATATTTTTCGAAAATGCCTGTCCTCCACAGCTCTCACTGTATCACTCTCTCCCAAATTATTCTTTCCACCCCACCCTTTCCTTTCACTGAATGTCCCCTTCCTTCATCCCCGCCGCTACCTATCTTACCCATTAACTCTTCCTATCTTGACCTCATACCTTTCCCTCTCTCTGAGAAATTAGCACCGTCTACCCTCCTTCCCCTTCATTATTTTTGACGTTGCTCTCCCTTTCTCAACCTTTAAATCCAGCCTGAAGATCTCTGATATCACCTCTCCCCTCACCCCAGCCTAGCGTGGCATTCTTCCCTCACCCCAGCCTTTTTTGTCCCTCTTCCCTCACCCCAGCCCTGCTTGTCCCTCTTCCCTCACACCAGCCTAGCGTGTCCCTCTTCCCTCACACCAGCCTTGCTTGTCCCTATTCTCTCACCCCGCCTAGCATGTCCCTCTTCCCTCACCCTAGCCTTGCTTGTCCCTCTCTCTTCACCCCAGCCCAGCGTGTCCCTCTTCCCTCACTCCAGCCTTGTTTGTCCCTCTTCCCTCACCCCAGCCATGCTTGTCCCACCCTTTTCCCAGTCACGGTAGCAGCGTTCATTCGCACTTCCATCGTAATCCATGCGTCTTAACTTTTCGCTTCCACCACCCCACCCGTCAACCCCCGTGCATTTCCAACAGTCTCTCTCTCCTGCACGGTGGCGTGCCAGATCCTCATTTCCACTTCCCTCTTTCTTTCTCTTTCCGCGTGCGCGTTGACATCGTCCCACTGTCACAGATCGATACGCTGAAGACACAACCACGCCCCTCCCTGACACAACACCTCTGCTTCCCCGCTGAATTGACAATTTTCCTCGCCACCTCCCAACGACTTACAAGATATATTGATACAATTAATTAAAGTGTTTGAGGGCTAGTATGCGTTTCCCATTAACCGTTTGAAGCAAGTCAAGTGTTTTTACTAAGCTTCTGTAATCATCCTGTGTCACACCAGCTTACTTACGATGTATGATCTTGCATACATCTTCACTATCACCCTAACATGGAACTGACGTTATTCACTTATCCATTGGAAGTTATCAAGTTTTAACCCCTTGTATCTTTAACCCTTGCCCTACCTAATAATGAACTATCATCTATGTAGACAGGGACAGGCATTACTTGATTGACCATGTCAAACACAACGTTCTGCTGGTCAGCGTTTAAATTGGTCCGTTTTATGGTTTAGCCGCGTAGAAAGATTCTATGGCAGTGGTCAGTACTCTCACGTCAGTAGGGAGAAGGAAAAGTCAAAAGGTTAATCAAGTAGATTCAGGAGCACCTTTCACTGGTCGGGAGGGGTGGTCAAATTTTAGAAGAGGAAGTCTTCAATTCGCTGGCAAATGAACGCTATGTTCGTGACGTCATCAGCAGGTTCCCCAGGGCCTCTCACAGACATGTCCTGTGATCTTTTTCTTTCAAATTTTCGAAGCAACTTAACAAATGGATTATGTTGGACTGGCAGTGACGGTCTGACCAAACTCGAGTCCTGATTGCAGATCAATCAGAACCGGTGCGCCAGTGTCGCCAGGCCAGTCTTGGAGGCGTCTCTCAAAGCGCTACCGACCGACGAGCGCTCGCAACCTCCGCTCGCAGCACAAAGTCTTCAAGAGAGTGTGTTTGGCAGGCAATGCTCTGGAGAATGACCCCTAACTTTTCTTATGTTGGAAGTTTTCGGGTAGTCCTTTATGGACTCCTGGTGTCGTTCTTCCGCTGCGTGATGCTCCAAGCCACGGACTGGAACCCGGGTGGACACTTGGGGACACGGATGGAGATTCATGGGAGGTATAAAAATTACACCTGGCCACACAGGGACTTAGCGTCCGTCGTCGCTGGAGACGTTGTCTTGGGCGCGTTGCATATGATCCATGCAAGGAGTGAGGACAAGGTGTGTGGACGCATCATGGCACAGGGTGGGATACAGGCTCTAGAGACAATGCTATACACCCTGGATTACATCAATAGCAACGAGAGCGATATTTTACCCGGAATTCGTCTTGGCATGCTTACCAAGGATGACTGTGACAGGGATATATACGGCCTAGAACAGGCTGTGGATTTTATCAGAGGTAAGTAAATATGAAACAATTTTAATTTTGTCCCTTCACGTTTTCCTTGAAATATGTTTTCAGCATTCAATACAATGGACATTTTAATCATTAGTATACTCAACAAGATACCTTGAGATCGAACCGGATCAATAATGCATTTGATTAGTAGTTATGTATATATTGTCCACATATAATCGATAGAGAAGGCCATAAATATAAGACGATGGATCGGCCAATAACCCAGAAGTGATAGTAATAACCAACATACATCTCACTGGAGCACGTTACAGATTGTACAACAAACTCTCGCGGACACCACGAGAATCCAGGAAACAGACATATGACGTTATTGACAAGTAAGTTATTAGATTTATTACCTTGGTGCTGACAACCACCAGATGACCTCTTCGTGTTTGATTTAATGTTTGTCAAACACAGCTTGGCAGTTATTGTGACGTGTTATAATTATATACAATATTTATAGCGGTTTGATGAAACGTTCGCGGCATCTGGAGGTTTGGACGTGTTAAGACATTGCATATGGGACTGGTTCCTGCATTCGGGGATCGGTCTATACTGATGCGATGCTAGAAGATTGTCTTCATATTGGGTGCATAATGGGGGCGCTTGATAGTTGTACTTTTAATCTTAAAGTAAGAGCCTGTCTGTGACGATGAAGCATATATTCTTACTGAGAATAACACAATCAACTAAGTAGTTCTGGCCAGATGCAAATTCAATCCACCGAGTCATATACAAGTTGCCACTAGGTTGAACGATGGGTTCATTACTGCAATTTGTTTGAGTACTTAAAAATTTCTATGTACGTTTCTAATACATTTAAAGCTATTTTTCCTTACAGGTGTCGTTATACAAAACAAGACATATTTCGAATTAAATAATACATTGTTTCAGTTATTGGTTTTATATAAATCGTTTAAGGAGCAGAGCTTAAGCATTAGGGAAACTTCTGCCGCTGCAGATCGGATAAATATGTTCCGCAGAAAATACCGAGTGTCTGCCATCTGCTCAATCTTGTCGTTACTATATAACACACCACGGGGACTTTCCTCCTTCACAACTACCACCCGGCCCTCTCAACCTAATCCCACAGGGGGCTGACAATACTACTGGTACCTAGCACAATTAATTCGCATTACTTTCCATCATGTGTCGATTAACGAGACTTCAGCTGCTAATACAACCCCTGCTCTAACGACCATTCTCACACGCTGAAGGAGCTGGCACCTTTAACGACATCAGTGCTGTAGGACAGGCTGCTTGACTATAGGCCCATAACTGTGGCCAACACTCCGCGCTGTGGACAAGCTAACCAAAGCTTCTGCTACAGTGTCTCGAGATCCGAAAAAATCAATGTCGAGGCATCCGTGAATAGGGTTTGTGTGGGACGTGATTTGAAGACACATCAGACCAAACGAGATGAGTGTCCCAAGGTCTAGTACACAATGAGTAGTTCATCCCATGTACCTCCTGCATCAGTTTAGCGGGAACGGGCAGTGTTGCTGTTACTGGGGTGTTGTTTGTGACGATATACCTCTGATATATCATCTGATATACATACCTCTATCTGATCATTGTAGAATAAGACAATACATTAAGGTGTATTACACTAAGATGAAATTATCATCTTATATACCTCTGTCTGATCACTGTAGAATAAGACAATGCTCCAGTATAGGTTTATTACACTAAGATGAAATTATACTCTTATATATACCTGTCTAATCGTTGTAAAATAAGACAATGCAGAGAGGTTTATTACACTAAGATGAAATTATCATCTTATATACCTCTGTCTGATCACTGTAAAATAAGACAATGCTCCAGTATAGGTTTAGAACACTAAGATGAAATTATCATCTTATATACCTCTATCTGATCATTGTAGAATAAGACGATGCAGTTATGTTTATTACACTAAGATGAAATTATACTCTTATATATACCTGTCTAATCGTTGTAAAATAAGACAATGCAGAGAGGTTTATTACACTAAGATGAAATTATCATCTTATATACCTCTGTCTGATCACTGTAAAATAAGACAATGCTCCAGTATAGGTTTAGAACACTAAGATGAAATTATCATCTTATATACCTCTATCTGATCATTGTAGAATAAGACGATGCAGTTATGTTTATTACACTAAGATGAAATTATACTCTTATATATACCTGTCTAATCGTTGTAAAATAAGACAATGCAGAGAGGTTTATTACACTAAGATGAAATTATCATCTTATATACCTCTGTCTGATCACTGTAAAATAAGACAATGCTCCAGTATAGGTTTAGAACACTAAGATGAAATTATCATCTTATATACCTCTATCTGATCATTGTAGAATAAGACGATGCAGTTATGTTTATTACACTAAGATGAAATTATACTCTTATATATACCTGTCTAATCGTTGTAAAATAAGACAATGCAGAGAGGTTTATTACACTAAGATGAAATTATCATCTTATATACTCCTTTGTAATCGTTCTAGAATTAGACAATCCATTTAGGTGTATTACACTAAGATGGAATTATATATCATCAGATATACTCCTGTGTGGTCATTATAGAATAATGCTCCAATTTAGGTTTAGTACACTAAGAATGAATTATCATCTGATATACTCCTGTGTGATCATTGTAGAACAAGGAAGTGCTCCAATTTAGGTTTAGTACACTAAGATTGAATTATCATCTGATATACTCCTGTGTGATCATTGTAGAACAAGGAAGTGCTCCAATTTAGGTTTATTACACTAAGATTGAATTATCATCTGATACCTTGGGTCACAACGCCCTCTAGAGAGTGACGTCCCTTGGCCGCGGCAGCATCAGCCGCCTGTGGGTTTAAATCCACGGTGTGCCCAGATTATCTGTCTGCAGTGAACAATGTAATGGCAATGCTCGTTAGCAGCTTCAGCGTGGCAAATATCTTAGACCTGCATCGCTCCGGGTTCCACCAATCTCTGAAATAGTTCATTCACTCCCCACACAGGCGTTGGATTCTTTGGGATTGGCTTCTTGGGGCATTGGCTTCTTTGTCTCAGGCGCCGCACATTCGATATGCACCCCAAAAATGTCCGTAGACCTTAAATCCAGGTTGACCCGATTATGTTTCAACGTCTGTCACCGTCATACCCAGAGGATTTCACCAAAGGTTCAGACCTCTGAGATTTCCTTGACTTCGTGCTTTCTTTCCAACAGAAGGTGAAATCGCATCTTGGATGGAGCGGCATGCTCACCCCATTGTCCTCTAGGGCCCCATATTGGTTTCTAGAGCCCTGTGATGACGATTCAGTGGTGACACGTGATGCCCTAATTGAATCAGTCGTTACCATACGTGGCATCCCGGACCACCCTTTTTAGAGTTACGGAAAGGGCCGACTGGGGGCGAGTAGTGATTGGATTGTGCAACGTGTTATTCTGCTCAAGATTTGATTAATTAAAGACTGTGACATGGCTTGAAAATATTGCTGACTGTCTTTAAACTTCAAGAGGATGTGTTCTCAGGCTATTACTACATGGCATTTAATTATTGGGTCTGTTTAAAGATATCAGTCCATGGAGTTCCCTCGTCTGTCTCACAGTCCCCGAGCCTAATTATTTTTCATACAGCCTAGCCCATCCTGTAATGCTAAACTCCAATGCCTTAAGTCTAGATTTCTCCCAATTCATTGGGGCTCCTTTTAAATTTAAATGGATTTATTGTTCCTATCAAAATTATATATTTAGGGACCAAGCGTTAGTCTAGGGAGTCTCTACAAAGTGCAAGTGCTCTCAGCATACGTGGACACTTGCATGTTTTGGTGGCCAGATTAAAGGCACACAGAGGCTAAAATATTAGAGGTCGACAATTAGTATTGGGGTTTAAAACCAAGTCTTTGGGGACAAATGGGTGAGTGGGTTTAGGTTTACGCCGGTTTTAGCAATATTTTAGCAATGTCACAGCAGAGGACATCAGAAATGGGCTTCACATATTGTTCCCATGTGGGGTATCAAACCCGGATTTTCGAGCGACGAGCGAACGCTTTAACCACTAATCTACCCTGTCGCCTTCTTTGGAGAGAAAACACAAGTTTACTGACACTGGATAACAAAAAGGTAACCCAAATAATGACACAGACTCCACCAACAATGTCGTGACTGTGGAACGTAAAGCGTGTGCAGTGAACCTGCTTTTTCGACATCTGATTGACAGGATATATCAGTCCAGCGTTGTCAGAGGCCAGGGGTGTCATCCGGCTGTAGACTTACAAGGCAGGTAAAGCCACAATCAACAAGCTAATCATCAGTCTGCAGGCCAGCGAACGCTACATTGAAGATACAATAAGAATACAATTAGAGAAATTGCCAGGAAATTGTAAATGGCCTAGACTCGGGCAATTACCTAGTCTGAGGAGGGGTGCTCGGAATGAGAAGGCCTCATTGTAAAGAAGTAGGGGTATTTACGCGAGATGCTAGCTGGCACTCCACTGTTACCATGTCAAGACGTTGGTGAAGTCATTTAGAATGAATCGCTTGGGTTTTCTACCAGCAAGGCTGCTATTGTTACATTGTCTGGTGCAGGTGACAGTGAGCCACTTTGTGCAGTGACGTCATAATTCTTCTTCCGGAAGCTCCATGATGATTAAATGTTATCTGCTGTTGATAATACTGAAAACAAACACAATACTAGTAACTTAAACCAGTTTCAATACGGGAGACTAATTGGCACAACTTCCGTTTAGAAATTTCGATTTGTGCACATGGCTGAAGTCCGTACCATTCCGTAAATTGTCAAAAACAAAAACATTCTCCGAATAACATTGAGTAGTATGAATATATACTCATGATATATCAGCAGGTATGAACACGGTGAAAGCGAATGCTATTTCACTACTGTAATTACCACCAGTAATTCAGCACAACGAAGTGTCTATAACCTCAGAGGCTCAAACAAACCATTAGGGATCAATGCAACAATGGTCCTATCACGATATAGTTCACGAGGTACGTATGGATCTATCTGATCGGGGTTTTTTTTCAGAAGGAAAGATAGTAAATACGTAAACTAGGAACCACATGTTATCTTGGTGTGCTGATGATCTATACTTCTTTCCCAAGCTTATAGAGGTAACGCCAATACATACCCGGAACCTTCATGGGGATACAGGCTGGATGTACAGGGGACTTGTGTTCAATATAATTGAGGTGGTTGGTTCGACTTCAGTTTTGACAGCATTCTAGTTATATGACCCATATGACCCGATATGACGTCCTCCTGTACCAGGGAGACATGTTAGGTTACTGGGGACGTAGTGTATTCAGTTATGTCGGGACAAGATGTGTAATGGGATGTATGCAGGAACGTATCAAGGCATTCGGAAAGCCAAAGGACAGACAATAAATTCACACATAAGGTCCTCATGCTCTTGAAGATCCGGGGTAGAATAAGTCTTCGGTAGCCCTATGCTTGTCTTAAGATCGGGTGGTCGGGCTCGCTCACGTGGTTGACACGTGTCATTGGTTCCAATTTGCGCAGATCGATGCTCATGCTGTTGATCACTGGATTGTCTGGTCCAGACTCGATTATTTACAGACCGTCGCCATATAGCTGGCATATTGCTGAATGCGACGTAAACCTAAACACACCCACTCACCCACTTACTCATAAGGTCTATATCAGTGGAGACAAGGACCGTGTTGGGGCCATTTCTACCCCCACCATCGTGTAGATGTTGCAAGATGCAGAAGTGCACTCTGATGTGAACGTCTTCTCTGTGTGTGACCTTCTTTTCCAAATCTACAGGTTTACACGAAATCTCAAGGACGTTTTGTTGCCTTGTGGCAGTACGAGCCTTAGAGCTTTTTGTAGTATTCCCAGAAGTTTTCTGGCTTCAAATCGGAAAGAACAGATAAGAACCACCTATGAAGGTGTTTGTCGGTGGAGTCCTCGATGGACCTCGATTCTTGGCTAGCTGAAGTCACTTAATAACTAAATTACCTCGGCTTAATGGCAAAGCTCATACAAGGCTAGGGCTCTTATTATATTGTGAATTTTCACTAAATCTATTGAACTGAGCTTCAGAGCGTCCCTAAGTCAAGGACAGATGTCCATGCAGATGGACTTGATGAATCTTGACAGTGTGTTTCAGGCCAAATGCCTCAGAAATGTGTGCCCACCATGAGGGCTTAGTGTTACGACAATCGACAATCTATGATCCAGAATAGGCTTTAGAGAGCAGGGTCTGAGAGGGGGAAGTTCAGCGCTCAAAGGCACGGTAATTAGTTGTAATCGCGAGAACAGGCTGTTCATTAAGTCGAATCTTAGCCTCGTCCTGAATATGATACTTCATCAGCACTGTGGTGGGTCTGGTGTGTTCACCCATGTGATGAATATCAGCTACACTCTCTTCCCACATTAAGTTGACTCAGCGTTTTAAAAACCTACAAAACACCTTCCATAATCTCACGAAATCTCTCCTAAAAGTAGAACCCACTGTGCCATTCTGACAACACGAAGAGCATCTAATACTGAACAATCTTTATGGATGACAACTTCTTTTATTTCGATACAGATTCTTGTACTGTTGTCGTGTGACCAGTGTTATTTTGTTTCATATCGGATTGAATCGTAAACATTTTATCTTAGCAAAATATAGATTATCCCAATACAGACTAACGCTCCAATGAAATTTCCGGTGATCACTTTTGTTAACCCGAGACAATTCGAATGGCTTCTTACAGGTCACGGAAACACACGGAGCCCTGAATCAGTCTATGCATTGTCGTTGTGGACGATGGTGAAAATGTCTGACGGTGCTGGTGCCTGCTCGACTACCGAACCCGGATGTTATTGCTTTGGTTTAATGAAACCACGTCCAACTACCACGAGCAAATAACATTTAATGCCGATGTATATGCTTTGAGAGAATTCGATCATCTTGATTTGGCTCTGTGAGCTCAATGGGTCGTCATTGTCCATGTTAAAACACTTTGTTTACGGTGGGACAAGGTGGGTCTGCTGTGTTCATCTGCCTTAAGATCGGATGGACTGTAATGAGACCGGTATTCCAGGAACATCCTCCAGATTAGGTTCGCAGACATATCGGTAATAAACACACTGGCTCTCCTTGGTAACAATCTGCACAGAGTGACACAGGCAGACATGACGCCTTGCATGTGGTCACATTGAGGGCGGGATCTGTCAGTGTTTGAAGTCTTTGAATGTCATTTGGAAGTGAAAATAAAGAAGTTGATATCCATAAAAATCTTCATTCTTATGTCAGTGTTTGGTTGAGCACTTTACACGTGAGACCAGAATATTTTAGTTTTGATATATTTATCCAGTTTGTCTTATGCGGACATTTTATGTAATTTTAGCCGGAAATAGAAAAGCAATCCATATTGTTTTGTATATGTTCAATTAAGGGATCAACTGAAATAGTTGAATGTTCACATAAGTCACACTGACATCAGTCGCTGCTGACGTAACATGTCAAAGGTCAAATATCAAGGTCATAAGCAGTTCAAGGATGAATTGCGTGACATCTACAGCGCATTCAATCAGTACATAGTGATATTGTGGTATATATGGGTGCTGCTGATTGCTCGGGGATCAACAATAAGAATATAGGTATTCAATTTTACAGAGAACCGGATTTATGAGTAGACCAAGGGAAGTAATGACGTGCGAAAAAAGACAGATGCTGTGCCCGGATTCCCCTTCAGTGTTACCCCTTTCTTTAGTCGGTGTTGTCAAAGTAACGACCTATGCCCCAACATGCAGCCAGTGATGCACCTATAATTTATCAACGGGTTTAGTTTCGACGTAATGTTTCATGCGTCTGATCCAGGAACAATAGATGCCATATTCTGTTTTTAAGGGCGCTAATTAGAAATGCTTTATGGGAAGTCTTAGAACAATCCCAAATGTTTTATGTGTTTTTAATACCCCGTCTTTCCAGCGTGTGCTTCCAGTATGAGGTGGCCGTAACGAGGACCGTGATTCACTGTGGCCTGAGGTAATCAAGACAAAGGCAGGTCCAGGTTGTCCAGGCGTTTCGTAACTTGGCAAGTTTCATTTATCCGGGACATTAATTCCTTCTTTGCAGCCATCTTTACATGTAAAAAGTTTGACAAATGGAGTTTTGATAATACGTCTGCAGCTATTTGTCAAGTCGGTAAACATAGTAACTTCAAAATACTTTATTCATAATGTCGACGATGACGATGTCAATGAAGACGATGTCGATGACGATGTTGACGATGTTGATGACTACGTAGAGAATAACGATGTCGACTATGACGATGTCAATGAAGACGATGTCGATGTCGACGGTGATGATGATGTCGATGATGACTGTGTTGACGATGACGATGTCGCTGATGATGAAGGAGACTGAGAGACAGATGTGAAGAGTGATCCGAGTGAATACGCTATACCAATTAGAACATAGTCAAATGTAATATCAGTTATATTTGGGACTACCCTTTGTCAATAAAGTACAGATTCTGGCACTTTTGTTTGGTAGAATCCTTGGTAGATTTTGACCTCTTTCTGAATGACATTGTGTAATCATTTCGACCGCGGGAGCTGTGTTAATTTACACTTGTCAGAGGAGTACACAAAGTTCGTGGTCAAGGCTACCAGTTGTAGGACTGTTCTTGTGGAAGACGCGTTGGCTGAGTGGGTTAGATGGCTGACTTTGGTTGTAGAATCTATACTAGTACTTTACTGAAAAACTACAAACCCAACTTTAACATATATTACAGATGATATGTGTGTCGAACTGTACACCTTACTGATACACTATCAGTAAGGTCTGAATGTAAGGTCAAGTACGAGGAACGCACTACGTGGCATGGGGGGTAGACCCGACGGCCTATAAATCTAATCAACTGACATCAAAGTCTCGTTTTCACAGTATGGCCTTTTTAGTGACAAAATGCAATTTATGCGCTTGAAGGCTTCTCTTCTACAGTACTGATTCAAACAGTTCCAGTTTGTACAACCTCACTTTCATCATCTCTTTGCCTAGACTATTTTCCTGACAACTATTTCCACTGAAAACACAACAAAATGGGGGACGTGTAAAGAGACAAAGGCGAGGCAGCAGCCCCTGATTAGTTCAGCTAACTAGACACCCCATCACATCGACACCCATACCGCACAACAATGGCGCTTAGTCAGCAATAATTAATATTCTCCGACACAATCGCCCAAGAGCAATTTTAATTCCGGCACAAACGAGGATGATGGCACCGCTTTTACAAAAGTTTGTGAAACTGACTGATTTGTCGTGTTTTGAAATCCAAGGGCCATTTTGACTTGGCTTTGTGGTGAGTCGTCCTGCGGCTGTTGAGGTAATGAAGCTGCTTATGTAGCTGCTCCGTGAGACGTCACTGTCGTCAGCCCTACCATGCGCCCATGTAAATATTCCTTCTCCCGTGTATTCGCAGATTTGTAAAAATAATAACTAGGGGCTAGGTAGATAGTGAAGTGGAATCGTGGTCCTTTCACACAGCACACTGATGTATGAAAAGAAAGATGCTTGATATGATCTCTACACATCTCTGGAGAAAGTAATTCAAGTCTGCCATATGCTAGTCTGTCGTCTATACAACGGCTCATCCAATGCAAGGCAACCTTCATTTGACGGGACACGCTGTGCATTGTGGAAATGTGTTCAATTTGACTTTCGGGTTCATTTTAACTAGATGTCTCTGACGGTACGTGATCATTACATACATACAGGAATGGTTTGCACGACATCAGTATAGACGCATTTAGATGTTTCCTTCAACAAATACGGTTTGCATTCAAAACATTAATCTTACCATATGTTATATTATTCAAATCCCTTAATCTTCACCCATGTGTTCTTTGTGGTTCAAGGTTCTGGTTACTTCAGTAAGTCAGACTAGGTATTTTCTGCTGTAACAGACCAAGTGACATCTTGTGGTTTCAGTTCCGTCAGTATTTACCCGTGAAGATTCGGGGTGGAATTGGTCGTCAGCAACCCTTGCTTGCCACAAAAAACGGCCATGCTTGTTGTTTGAGGCGACTAACAGGATCTGTTGGTCATGCTAAGTGACTTGGTTGACACATGTCATCGATTCCCCATTTGTCAGATGGATCCTCATGCTGTTGATCACTGGATTGCCTGGTCCATCCGGCCGCTGTATAGCTGGAATATTGCTGGGAGCGGCGTAAAACTAAACTCACTCACTCACTGTTGAAAATTTAAAGTTATCAACAATCTTATCAAAATGTTTATCAATGAATTAAAGTCAATCAATGAACACAATCTAAAAAATCTAAAAGATCATTAAAATATTTGCTTCACTTTTCCAAAGTACCATTAGTTATTCAGTGAAAATGATAGGTGAGGAATTGAGACTCATACCAATTCCATGCGATTTTCCAACGTTAATTTTCCGTCTAATCTACATAGTTAAAATTATTGAACATCAGATTCAGCTCTATTTAATATTCTTGTAAAAATGCTTTACTGAACACGCACACGCACACGCACACGCACACGCACACGCACACGCACACGCACACGCACACGCACATAGCAACTATGGTTTCAGCAATTGTCTGACGAGATATTGACTGTATATTGGTCGGCCTTCCGCCGGAAACTGTTTGACATGAAATGCACACGGATTCAACCCAAATATTTCAGAGGTTATGGAAATTTTGCCAGACTTAACACTCTACAAACACAAGAATACGAGTCTGTTACCAGCGCCACATAATCACCATCACCGTTTCTTGTTCATAACATTAGCCACCATCATAACATATATGAATATTATCTTTTACCCGTCTTTAGAGTCTGTTGAATCTGAAAAAGGATCAGAGTTATATCCCGAACATTTCTGGTTTTCTCAATTTGTCAAAAGCAATTTCTGATTATAAGTTCAAAGCTATATTCCGAACACGTTCGCCCATCGACTAAACAAGTGGTTTCTAGACACAGCTAATGTGAAGCTGATACCCGTCGGTGTGGACCAGTGGGCATGCAATCAGACAGACAGACACTATATGTATGGCAATCACAGTACTATTAGTCCGTCAGTGACACTGATTTTAACTAATCACACCAGAACTATTTAACTAAACAGACTATATTACTTAAGCACCTAAACTAAACTACTCGCATGTCTGCTACAGTGCTGATTTGCCACACCAGGGAGAACACAGCCAGACAGCGGGTTACATTAAGATGTTAAACAAAAGCTGACTGAGACATTGATGAACGTATTACATTCTCCTGATGTAAACACCCCTGTCTCGACTGGTGCCCTTTAAGCAGTACTTGGGTGAAATCAGGTGTCTTGCTGATGCCTCAAACTGCCACAACCACGGGGTCATGATCAACGAAACAATAATGCCCTATTTAATGGATGGGTGTGAGTCTTTGAGAGTAGATCACTGCGGTGCCGTGATAGCCTTCGTGTCAACGTGGATCAACACGGTCTTGATATATTTGTCTAGGAGTTGTATATTATTGTTTGATAATGGTGTGGATATATTGGATCTACAATTTAGGTCAGCGAAATCAGTGCGTCTTCGGTTGCCAGGTTGCATAACATTAATGTACTGTGAGATGAACCAAATTGTATGAAGAGATAGTAGCAGGTAGTAGCAGATACATGTATCACTGTCCAGACCGTGGGCCGGTCATGACACGCACACGCACACGCACACGCACACGCACACTCGCACACACGCACACGTACATGCACACATGCTCTCGCACGCAAAAATTACCATGTCCTCTTAAGAATGGCGTTCACTCACAGTAGTTAATAATGTATCCCAACCAAGTGTTGGGGTTCACGCAACCAAGGACCAATGTTCTCAGTGACGCCCCTTAACCCCGCTACTTGCCTCCCCTCTCCCGTTTGTCTTCAAGAAAACCGGTAAAAGAAATATAAAAGAATACTCGCTCACTGAGACCAAGACCTCTCTAGATGTGCTAAAAATATAACTGAGTTGGTCCTTTTTTTCAATACTTCTCTCACGCCCTAAGCACTTAGAGCCCGCTCCTTTTCTGTCCTTTATTTATTTTTTGGTAAAGTAAACGTTCAATGTTAATCTCTTTCTTTCACGACCATATAATTTTGGTCATTTAGTTCACAAAATAGCAAAACAGAACAGGGCTTTTTGGGGCGACACTACAATGAAGCATACATCCCCTTTCCGAACACCGAGCGTCTGTACCCTCCAGGTGTCACAGTCCAGAACTGATGGATCGTGGACACAAGCGGCGTGGTCATGTAACGTGTTCTACAACCACGCTTGTTGCGCCGTTCTACAGACGGATCCATCACGTATATCCCTGGTGATTACAATGTGTCGGGTCGGTTGACTTCATTGACAGCCACCTATCTGTGACACATGACGTCATTGACAGCCACCTATCTGTGACACATGACGTCATTGACAGCCACCTATCTGTGACACATGCCGTCATCATGTGTCTGTTCACTTCTCTAGGCAGTGAGCTACTAAATGTTGTTTTATGACTAACGCGACACTTTTAAACGGCCATTTAAATCCAATAGTGACAGTACGACCATTTGATTGCCATATGTTAACTGTTATAATTATGATAGATATGAACTGTTTTGTCCCTAATTCCTGTCTGGACACACGGGACATCGGTCACACATGGTTGTGTAAATACTAGAGGCACTGACCATATAATAGATTGTATGGTCTCTGCTACAGGTGACTAATGACTGGGGAACAGCTATTGAGATAGCGATAGCGGTAGTCTGTTTCTATCATCTGTTGCAATAGCATCGCAGTAGGTTTTTTCTCATTGAATTACCTCATTTGAAATCATTTCCCAAATGAATGCATAGTTTATATGAAATGAAAACAATCTGAAGTAGATTCAATCTCTTCTAATTACTGTCAAGAACCTTGAAACCTAGAGCAAGTTTGTTTAAGATCAAACAGGTGCGGAGAACTCTAAATCAAAGTGAATGAATCTGGTATTTCCCGCATTTTGCGCTGCGCATTTATCAACGAAAGTCAATTACTAAACTATCGATTGTCACACCATCGATTGTCACACCATCGTTTCTACCATCGATTAATTGCCATCGGAGGCTCAACAACTGCAATACATCGATAGGTCGATACATCGTTACATTCCTAGTAAATAAACAGGGTTACAGACCAGATTCAAAATAATTAGATTCAGGTGACCCGTTTAGGGAAACCCTGGTGTCTATATTGTAGGTTTACAGGAATTTGCAAACAGTTTTGTATTATCTTCGTCTGTTTTGTTGATCCTCCGAGTGAGCTTGGTTTATCGGTTCTATTGTATGGTTCTAAAGCATGGAGTCATCCCACAGAGGACATCCTAACCTTGTCAGCTTGCTGACGGGGTTAACCTCTTTGGTTATGAGGACAAGGGGTGAGGTTTAGCATCAGAAGCTCCATGGTTCGAATCCCAGCATGGGTCCCGAAATTTTTATGGCCGTTACACTATTAACACCTTATGTTGGACAAATCACAAAGTAATGCAGTTCTTGATCTTTTGAACACACTCATGACAATTATGGGGTTTGAGTGCAAGCATGCCTAGATATATATTCAGGTAGAGCCAGAATGCATTTCCGTGATTTCCAATTGTCGTCCACATCCGAACTCCTTGGGGAAGAGATACGAGCACGATGACATTTAGACATGATGAAATTTAGACATGATGACATTTAGACATGATGACATTTAGACACGATGACATTTACACATGATGACATTTACACATGATGACATCAGCCAGCTGAGAAGGCCACAAGTTTGTTTAGTGATTAAGTGTTGAAAACACGACCGTTAAGCCTGATACATCTTAAACACCGGAAATACATGCAGCCATTCACCACTACCGAAGTAACGATTCATCATAAACAGGATGCTGAAATAGATACAAATAGGCAACAATTATCTACTGTAAGATACGTCAGTAGGGGATATTTATCATGAAATAGATTCATCCTAAGAACAACAATGAAATGGTATGTGCCACAATCACAAAATAGATATAAACCATAAATACGTAACAGATATTGAAAATGCCAAGGAGCAAACAGATGATGAAAAGAAATTTAGGGGAAAATGTGACAATTTATTCAATTCTGTATCTGTATGGATATATATTACTTTTCTCATATGCATCGGCACTGGCTAGCGGTATAATCGCAGCATGGAATATCCCTTACTAATTTTGAATTGTACATTTAAGAAACAAATCTGTTCGCTGCGAACAGTTAACGTTTGTCTGATGAGATGACTATAAATATACACTACAAGATAAACCCCCTGAAATCACATCCTTATGACATTGTTTAATTATATCTAATGTTCAACGTCTGGATGAGATTTGTATATAGCAATGTAGATGTTTATGACATTAAGGCTATAGAGGGAGCGGTAAACGGCTCATAATGGTGGGGGATGCTGCGGATCGATTCCTGTAGATGGTGATATAAATCTGAAGGAGTGACATCATCTGAATTACATTCACCTTTCAGTGAAATCGAATAGGTTGTCGAGGAGAGGAGTTTGTGAAATTAGCTTCCATATTCCATTAACCGGTGGCATCACAAGGAGCTGGTGAAGGAGTCAAGATAGGGGAGAGGAGGTGATATAAGATGGTAAGGTCTTTGACTGTATCCACATGGCCTGTCTCGAGTGTGTTTTGTGTGTAGTGGTGCAAGGCCATCGATAGAGGCACTGAGATTTGGGATTATTGGCGGAGAATATCGATTGTGGTGAAAAAAAACCCATACATTAAGTCCGTAGTATTACTGTTGTGATTGGTAGATTTGAGTTCAGAGGAAAGAATAATTAATTTTGACTTCTGTTTCAATGACGTCATCTGCTCCAGCAACACCACAGACTCCATCTTCCTACATCATCGTTTCACGGCGTCTGCCATATCAACAACACCAACATCCCCTTACAACTTCACCACCTTCATCACCACTACGAACATATCCCTAATCTAAAACCTTCGATGCCCACTGATAAACGAGACTCCTTTAAGACGATAGTTTTGCTTTTGAGATCAACTATTTTATGGGATTGACGGCTAGTGTTTATGGAGTTGTATACGGTAAGGAAGGACATACTTGATCCAAGACGACACTACACCAGAGAGTGCAAGGCGTCTAGCAACATCCATAAGGTCATGTTCATTCAAATATATACGTAGATGTTCTTTACAGACACCTTCCATCGAGACCCGTGAAGGTCTACCCGGGGTAGAATAGGCCTTCAGCAACCCATGTTTGCCATAAAAGACGACTATGCTTGTCGTAAGAGGCGAATAACGGGATCGGGTGGTCAGACTCGCTGACTTGGTTGACACATGTCATCGGTTCCCAGTTCCGCAGATCGATGCTCATGGTGTTGGTCACTGGATTGTCTAGTCCAGACTCGATTACTTACAGACCGCCACCATATAGCTGGAATATTGCTGAGTGCGGCGTAAAACTCTACTCACTCACTCACTCACTCCCATCGAGTAACACCTACATAAACCATTCTGGGACTAACATGCTACTGATACGCTCGCCAATTTCTGCTGTCACACTGAGTTGAAGTCTATTCATGTTGTTTTCTGTTATTATTCTTTTGAGGTGTCATAAAATACGTTTAGGCAGTTTTTATCGTGATGTCTATCCCAGCTCTCTGAAATCCATATTGTACACACGAAGAGTTCATATGGCCCTGCTGTCTGTTGCTCTAGGGGCGGTGGGGTAGCCTAGAGGTTAAAGCGTTAGCTGGTCACGCCAAAGAACTGGGTTCGATTCCCTATCAGGATACATTGTGCATTTAGTTGCTGGTGACCCACGTCATAATGCAGTTATATTGCTAAAAGCAAAATTAAACATACTCTCTCTGTTGCTCTGTATGCCAACAATGGATGGTGATGGTGCATAATTCACGAATTGATGTCAGTGTTTGTTGTGATCATCATGGCTTCCAAAGTCAGTATGTCTGGGGCAGTGTACTGCTATACTGCCAGGTGTTGTCGACACGTCCGGGTGTAATTCTCAATATTGCCTTTCAGTGATTTCTCACAAATCTCTCAGCAATTAGAGGATGTGCTGAAAGCTGTGAGGTGACTGGCTGCATATATGGGACTTGCAGATGTTCTCGTGTACATATAAATGGACGTAGGTGTTTCCCAACAAAGCCTTTCCAGAAAGGAAGGAAATAGCTTGTTATTGATGGAGCCTGTCGTGATGAGTTAGCTCTCATAGAGATTTTTAACTTCTCTAAAATATGGGTGAGCGTTTCAAATAAATTCCTGGATTATTAAGGCAAACAACAAAATAAATATGGGCTACTAATGTCCTCAGGTAAGACAGTAGAGAAACATTTGACCACATGACTTCAGCAACCACCTCCTGCAAAGAAGCACTTTCCATCTGTAATAGTTAACCCGCTTTTTTTCATATTTTTAAATCGGCAACAGAAGTCCATGCAGCGTTGTCTCCATAGCAACAAACTGTGCCCGGCAGTAGTTCATGGAAGTAATGTTAGACTGGATATGCACAAACATGGCTTCGTTTTTCGGAAATGGGCAGACAATTGCTGAGGTGATATACAGATTTCTAACATAAAAAATGTCCATAACAAAACTTCTTTATTCAAAGAACATATAGCAATGACTTATATAAATCATGGCGCCTTTGTCCAACCTACTTCATGAAGGAGAAAACGAGGTAGCAGTGCCATGTATTGCACTGTGAGATTGAAATGTTGACTGGTACAGGTAACATGAGACGTCACACGCCACGCCACGCCACGCCACGCCACGCCACGCCACGCCACGCCACCCCACGCCACGCCACGCCTGTTAACACATGGTTGACACATGTTGACACATTTTTGACTCATGGTTGACACATGGTATTCTTTCCATTTCGGAGGGTCCAATATCCTAGTTATCGACAACTCAGAGGTGCGTGCACGTCAATCACTCTGGCAGCTGCAGAAGCAGCCTTCCAACCACTTTGATCACACATGATCACTACAAATAAGCTCCCAGCTGTGATCAGAGCTCTCGTCTTAGACACAACGAGAACAACTTGGGACAGTTTAATCCTCAATGACCCTGCCGAAGCATCCGATGAAATACTTTCAACACACTATACCCTTAAGTGTCTTTGGCCCCATTCCTCAAAATCACATACGTGCAAAGTTGATCGTGACACATGCTTTACCATAGACTTACGATCAGACTTACAGCCGGGACCCTGTTTTACTGTTCCGGATGGGCCTGCTATATATTTTGGAGACAGACGCTGTTGTCGGTCGCTGATCCAATTTTGAGAATTCCCTCTTAATGAGAACCCTAATAAGTATACACTTGAGAGAACTCACGAACCGTTGCTGCAAGACCAGATGGTGGTCACATGAATACGTGAGAACACCCAGTTGCGGGTACAGCAAAGTGCAGTGAACCGGAACATAGTACTGTGACTATGTGTCCATGTCCACAAGCGTTGAGTGGGTATCTGGTGAGGATGACAAAGCTACAGTAAACTCGGTGCGCGAAGTGGCAGCAAGACTTGAATACTCCTAATGGAGTTGAGATTGATGATACGATGTGCCGCTTAGATTGACCTCCAATGATCGAGGGGAACAATATCAGCGCCTTGAGCAAGCACTAGTTTTATGGATGTGTACGCTACAAATATCCTACAACAAAAAATATAACAAGTCGGATAGGTTCGTCATTAGTTCATTCCGCGTGTTGATGAACAATTTCTCGTCATAACGACGGATTTTTAATTACTTTTTATATTGAATGCACTCAAACGTTGAAATGTTTGGAACAAACCCTATTCAGGAGAACGAGGGACCAAATTGTGCAGAATCGAAAGCCTGACAGTGGGAGGTATGAACATGGGTTTGAAACTTAATACAATAGGGGGTTGATGCGCTACATCCCGATGTCTAATTTTCAAGAAGTGATGAAAAACATTATTGACCGAAGCCTGTTCGTCTCCCCTCGCCGCCATCTTTGACGATATTTATGCCGTTTGGGATGCTATGGTTGTCGTTTTCGAATGCAATGACTGCCGTTTCGTAAGCTCGGCGACCGTTTTCGGGCGCTGTTGTGACTTATTCGCGAGTTGTGTTGCCAATTGAAACGAATAGTTTCCGGAGCGTTTGTTTCGGTTTAGATGATATTGTTGCAGTTTTGGAAGTCATTATCCCATTTTGGTGATTTTTGTTCTGTTTTGGTGTATAACAGTTCAGTTTTGATGATTTGTTCACCGTTTGTATGATAGGCTTGATGTGCTTGCGGCTGGGTCAGATACAGGTGTTCTGTTATATTTTCTGATCATGTCTGATAACATCTGTTAATGTGACCACGGACGACCGACTAACAAAGTGCTATGTTCTGGGTAGCGTCATGAGCGCTCACTCGCCAGTAAGCCTTATGGACAGCCCCTCCACCCTCCAACTACCTGCCTATAACATGGATCCCCATAAGACTCTCAGTAACACTTTGTATAGTAACGAGAATTTTTTACCCACGTGGCTAGCCCCAACAGATGGGTTCCAAGCAGTGCGTCACGTCTTCCCCTGCAACTAACCTCCACTGACCCAGTCTCTTGTGTGTCCCAGCCCGTTCCGGGGGCAAGGTTTCTCTTCTACTCTCCCCTATTGCCCAATCTGCACTGTGACATTTGCCCCTAAATCAACCAACCAGAAGACGGCTTAATATTTCAATTACGAAATGGATAAAAGTGCTGCTATGCGTTTTTGACAGCATTCATTGATGTGAATTTTATTGGAATTTATCGACCACGGCTTTAGGGTCAAACGCTATTCATTACCAGGAGTCCGATGTTTTGCACATATTTCACTTATTTCTAAGATTCCCGAGGACCAGAGACAGAATTTGTTACACAAGAAGACCGACGACAGTAGGGATCGGAGGTTTTCACTGGCGTCCTTTTCACTTCCGTATTATTTAGTGTTAATCTCGCTGTTTGATAGGGATGGCAGCGGAAGTGAGAGGTTTATTAAATTATATCCTGTCATGATGCTCAATTACCCTCAGAGACTTTGTAGCCTATATTTCACTCTCACCTCATTACAACACCACCCCCTTTTGTGATTAACAAGTCAGTCGTATACCAAGCACTGCACTGTATCTTGTATCGCACATACCCATTTGTCTGACCTAGTCATTGCTCAAAACTTAAAACAGGCAGAAAAGAAAAAGATTGTCTTCCGTAGAGAATTATGAAATTCATTCAAACAGACATTTCAAAACGGCAGTATCGTTCATGCGTTCGGTTATCGATTACATCGAATGACTCTTGTATGTACTGGCTTGTCGGTGACTAGGCCCCGGTTTCACAAAGCTAACATAGCGTTACGACTGTCTTAAGTCGTACCATTGCAAAGGGAAGAAGTTACGAGATATTAGGATTACGAGAGCTTTGTGAAACGGAGCCCTGGGTTGTGTTTCCTTTCATGTTTCATGACAACACAATATGTGTCGGGATTCAAACCCTAGACTTGTCGAATTCAATATATCGGGAACCTGGTGGACGAAGTATCGATGCTGACGGTTTTTTATTGTTTCCCTTAGGAGTAACAGGATCCTGTAAGCATGAATAGTGCGACTGCGGAAGTCCAGACACATGCATGTGGTAGACACCTTAGACCTGCATTACTTCTGGCTTTCAATCCATATCATGATGATAATACTGAAACAATTTGGCATAAAGCCTCGCTAACTGCTTCGCGACCAGTCCTCCAAGGATGGTGAAAAGGTCACGCCCGCCTACAACCCGCCCTGAAGAGGTTTATCCTCTGGCTTCTGTCCAAGCTCGTGTCGATATTAGGGGAAAATTAGCTCCTGAGATAGCGTATATCATAAGCTCATAAAGACTCCGCTAAACTCCCCAATCCAAATATGGCGTTTGGCGAGTACCATTTGTCACCATCATGTCTGCTGAGCAGATATGATCACTGTATCAATGTCATGAATAAACACCTTGGAGACAATTGTTTACATACATTATGCCTTCAAAATAGAAAAAAAAGTATAAACACCTGATTCACAGATGTCTTGCTCAAATATACACAAACTTTATGGATAAGAGCTTGCTTTTGTCTTGAAGGCGACGTTCCAATAATCCATTGAATCTCCATATCGTCGCAGAAACGTAAGCAGATTGTTATCCACAAAGAAAAGTCTTCTATATTGTACTTCCCCGCTTTTAAAATACCACACAAAGAACTTATGGTCCACAAGGTTTTCTGGAATAACAGGGCGACAAGGTAGCCAAGTGGGTAACGTGGTCACCATTTCACAGCTTGACGGTCACTGATGATGTTCCTGTCCAGTCGTAAAGTTGCAAATACTCGCCACATCAACGTTGAACGGGGACATGGTCTTGTCATAGCTGCAGTACTCGCAAATATAATTTCAAGCACTCTAACGCGATTATGTTTGTCAGTTAATTGAAATATTCGTGTTAAACCATTTACAAATTACTGGCACACCTGAGCTTCAAGAGATTTTCACCATGTAGAACGATCATACCAAATTTCTAGCACACGGTAACGTTTTGCCATCTTCATCCAGTCCAACGACCAGACCAATACAAACGATAGAGCCTAGATCCTATGAAGAGAGATAGATGGCTCTGTTGGAGACGTCAGATCTTACACATAAACGCTTATGTAAATGTTATTTGTATTCTATGTATATCGATATTTGTGGACAAAACTATCCTGAGCCAGTCTGCGTCCGAGGTCTAGTGGTTTGAGGGTCGAGGAGTGGGGTATCGTATGGTCCACAAACTCGCTCGCACACGCACACGCACACGCACACGCACACACGCGCACACGTGGATTAATGTCGATATGGCAAAGGCTTTTGCAAGTTAATCCCCCACTGATCACAAATCACCTTTTCCACGCCAATCTAAAATCTAAACTTAAGGTAGTTATCGAAAAAGAACAGCTGGAAGTCAATCCCCATGAATATATATGGTCATTTAGATAAGACATTTGTACGACAATACGTCCCCTACTGACTTTCTAGTACAAACGGCGGGTGCTTTACGATAAACATAATGTGTATTGTCGTGTGCTGTAAGATTACATTTCCAGTTCACCTTGGTTTCCATCACGCTTCCAGTGACAGGGTCTTCTTCAAGGCACTCCTCCCACAACTACAAGCGGCATCAACATCATCCCTGATCGCTGCAACACCACTTTCTTTCAATTGTATCACTTTTAACCATTTCCTATTACCACGACGTGTCAGTTCGTCAGGGTACTGGTGTTATTTTAGTACCGTGTTTCCACGCTAACTGTTGACCCGTGCACCTGCCTAATCCCTCTCGTACGAGGCCTTGTCCTTGCACCTTTAGGGACCTTCTCAAGCCAATCCCCGTCATCGATTCTTATTATGTGTGTTTCTTCTCGTGTCAGAGTCCTACTCAGGCTGAAAGATACACTGCTGTCTTACACAATTAAGGCGTTAAGATGAATGTAGAGTTTAAGGCCGATGATCTCGCCATACCACGCGAAATCACTACTATGCACAATCTAGACCCTGACACCATTACAGAACGTGAATCGATGGCTTAACATTCGCCTGCCAAGCTTTGCCTCATTTAGGGATCAATTACTCTTGATTATATGGAGCTTGATTCGTTAAATTTCAGGAAGCGCGGGGTGTTAGCGAATGGCTTACATTTCAGTGGTTGTATTGGCCACATACAGGCGTTAACAGCCTTCTTGTAGGACTCCATGCATCTTTTATACATCGACGCCAAATGGATGGGTAATGTGATGATGTGATCACTTTGCGGCACTCTCGACTAAACTCTTAACTTGCTTACCTAATTCTTGACGTTTTTCACCTTTGTGTTGGAGCTGGTTCATGTTTAGAACAGGATGAACATGATAGGGGCATGTCCATACGGAAAATCCCATTTTCCATTTCACTGGGGAATGAGAAATCCGCTAACATCTTCTACATGAACCTTGTCACAGAAGTCCTTGCTGGCATGTCCCCTGTACAATAGGGCGTCAAGGTTCTCTTGGTATTTTGTTGTTTCAATAGCACTGGTCGTGCTGGTGGTCGGGGGTCATATCAGAGCCACGTAGGAAATATGGTTTGGAATAAATATGAAATGGATTGTCTCCATCAGCAACATACGGAAGCGTATTAGGAACACGGAGGTATTAAGTTATATGTAGGAAATACTAAGTCCGACGTAGGAGATACTAAGTCCTACGTAGGAGATGGTAAATCCTAGGAGATGGTATGTCCTACGTAGGAGATAGTGGCACCCAAAACAGTTTTCACCGTGGCCCTAATACGCAACAAAAGTGTGTTTGTAGAAACAATGAATAAAAGCATCTGGCTACAACAGCCTCTAATTTCCACACATTAGCACACTGATGTATACAATGCTCCTGAACATTATATCGCATGATTTTCCCCTTACAGTCGAATGTCCCTTTTCGATCCCCTGCAGCAGACTTAAGGGATCAGATGGTCAAGTCTGGTAGGCTGTTAATTGTGGCACCTTTGGTAGATTGTCACTGCGAAGTCATCTAGAGGTTTAAGTGAGGTGATCTTCGTCGTCATCCCTCTCATTATTTGTCGATTATCGGTTTGCCCGTGATCATATCACGTTGTATGTTTGTGTGATGAAATCTGAGTAGAATCTTAGAAAGGAGAGTCGAGGTTGAGGAGATCTGCTTTCTATATTCTGTTTTTAACGTTTTGAGCGTCATCGGACTGACTGTCCAAAGGGAACAAGAAGTGTGTTATCTTGTCATACAGATGCGAACAATAACGACAAATAATACCATACCATCGAACAATACTATACCATCGCACAATACAATATCAGTCATCGAGTAACACCATACCAGTCATCGAACAATATCACAACAATCATCGAACAATACCATACGAACAAACGATACTACTTAGCAAACAATACCGCACCAACCATATTGAACAATACCATACCAACAAACAGTACTATACATAGTTTATATTCTGTCATACGTTTTTGCGTGTCGAACAATTACGTACCAACAATAGGACATATCCATACCCTCGACAAACAATACTTCGTTTTGAAAAAATACATAGTTCATATTCTGTCATAAGTGTGTTTCGAACAATTACATACCAACAATCGAACATATCCATAACCTCTACAAACAATAGCTCGCTTTGAAAAAAAACAGTTTTTGTGTCCTATTACAAGCAAAATTCAAGAACGAACCAGTGTTGTTCTATTTACATTTTGAAATGATTCCAGTGTAGTGAAAGCAACTGAATAACACGCCATGAACATTTCGTCCCTGTTATATGCCTGTATTTACCTGACACATGACTGACATGAATCATCCGAACTATTAAACACAGGGGATAAAAGGTAAATATCTAAACAGTATCATTGTCTATGCTGCCGTTCTCCACACCAGTACAACTAGTAGGCTAATGACCGCACTGCAAGTAAATGGCCAGCACAAAGGCAGGGTTCGATTGCAAATGCCGAAATATACATATATTACATTTAAAATATTTTATTTCTTCTATAAGTCGCTTTAATAAAAGCTACCGTGGCCACTAGCGATATCCTCTCTAAGCCTGAGAGCAAATTGTTTCTTTTAACAGCTGTTCAACACTCACTCGTCAAATCGGCGTGAGACACAGAACCTTTATGGCGTGACTTCCCATGATAGAGAGGCATTTGCAAAAAGGATTCTTGGCAATAATTTAGATGCAAATTGTGACAGATTTAAGTCGTATAATCAACTATAATCACAGACAGTGTCTTGAGTTTTCTTGGGTAATTATACAAATTGAAATTCCATTACCTCCGGAGATACGCCGTCCCACAAGAACCCGGATGTGGCAATGCTTCATATGAACAGAAGCACATTATATTACGTGGCAAAACTAAAAAACATGTTTCTCAAAGCTCTGTTGTTTATCGTGCACAAAACATGAAAATTGGTGAAAGTCTCTTAACGGAAGTTGATAAATTTAAATTTGGTTGACACTCCCTGTCAAGACGTTTTTTACCAATCGCTTCGTTTCAATTATCGGCTTCTAGTTGCTTGTATGAAAGATTTAAAATGACGTTTTAGATTTGCAGCTACCGGGGCGCATGCGCGATGGCGATAAAATTGATGAGGTTCAAGTCTGTCCTTGTTGACACTGGATCTCGCAGGAATATTCACTTCTCCAAGGAATTAAACCAATACTTTTTTGCATTTGTCACGAAGCCATTCCTTCCGCTTTGAGGGTTTTACATTAAGTCAAACTCGGCCTGTTACTACCCAACCTATTTCTAAGTGTCACTTTCATCGACTTAAATGCAAAAGAAATCAGCACAATGTCATCTTGAGAAGCTTTAACACAGTCTCAGTGATGCATGCATGCTTACCTACATGTCTGCTTGAAATCCCGGTGTTTGTTTGTTTTGTGAACTCTATATTGGTGTTTGAAAGAAACTATATCAACGGGAATCTCGAATATCTGTGCACATGAGACACGTAGACATCAAGTAAATGATTTTCCGGGTACGTCTGTGTGGCCGTCTCTGCAGTTCGCTGTGCACTTGCATCAGGTACGTCAACACAGTATGACTGTGGATTGGAGTAAATGAGTTTACCAGTTATATGGCGGTAGTCTGTTAGTAATCGAGTCGTGTCCAGATAATCCTGTGATCAACAACATGAACATCGACCTGCGCAGTTGGGAACCGATGGCATGTGTCAACCAAGTCAGCGAGCCTGACCACCCGATCCCGTTATTCGCCTCTTACGACAAGCACAGTCGCCTTTAAAGGTAAGTATGGGTTGCTGAAGGCCTATTCTACCCCGGACCTTTACGGGTCGATTGTGGATTGGAATCAACGTTTACCTCAACACCATACCTTTGCCCATGAGTTTCAATGAAGTAAAACCTCTGTGACTGGCACCACTTCGTGCATCCCGCGCGCATCAGGCTGTCACGTGATGACGACATTGGAATACTGCTCCTTGTAGCGTTCGACCCAACACACACTCTCTACACCAAAACAAACATTTGTTATCCTGTGCACATTTAGAGAACATATTATTCATTACTGGCTTCATTTTCGGGCTTTGGCTTTTATGATTTTTGCCACTGTTTTGTCTTTTGAGCACAATGGAACATGATTCCTTTGATCGGCATGTTAGGAGTTGGTGAGTCAAGAATGAAACATACAACTTTATTGCAATAAACAATATGTTTGTCATCCATAAACTTGAGTGCTTCATTCATGTTTCCACTGGTATTGAAATTTTACAATTTTACAAAATATTCTGACTTGTTGTTTGTAGGTTTCTGGACGTAAAGTAGAAGGAATGTATCTGTACGTTAACCTTACTTTATCATTGTCACAGTATACGAAATGACGCTATCAAACAAAACCTAAAGTCTGGGAGACCGAAACTGACACGTGAATATCTTTAACAAGTTCAGGTGTTTGTTTTCAGTACTATATAGTTCCCACAACTACACGAGACGTACTTGATGTATGGTTAAAAAACCTTAATGCCTCAAGAGTAACACAATAATTCCTAATTTTACAAACACAGAGCTAGAAATAAACGCTGGATGAATACAGTAACGTTCAGGTAATCGGTTGTTTACAGGGCAATATCTTTCTGATGAAGGACCTAAACCATGCTTTATGTTATCACTTGGGTCTGGAAGCACCGCACGGTCTTCATTGGTTACCAGCAAAGGAAATTGCGTCACTGGAATGATGGCTTTACCACCTTTTCAAAGTAATTATTCAGCAATACAGGCGGAGGTCACTCACAAATTGTCGCACTGAATCCAGAACGTTTCGTTGTTATTTACGTCACCTTTTCTTGACGTTTGTGAATATAAGCAGGTACTTTATGCCTGTTAAAATCATTGTCTTTTCATCACATAAAATCATTCCATTCTTCAGCTGCCACGAACTCATGTGCAGATAAGGAAGACTAACTTTCCAGCTGATTTTCCGTCTCTTGTAAATACAAATTGTGGAGAAACGCAAACTTTCCATTTAATGACTTTCACCGGGCACTAGACATAACATTCCATGCTTTAAAAAATCGCTCACGAGGCACAATTTTAATGTGGATGATAACAAACATTGTGAAACAGCTCTTTACACTTTGTTTACATGCAGACATTAAGTCTAAGTAAGCTTCTGTTTCTGGATGCCCTAAGATTAATATGCCTTTGCGCTGCAATTTGTGGATTCTCCGCCATATTACGTTATATTGCAACAGCGCGGAGAAGTCAAGCGACACAGCAATGGCTCCACACATTGTACCCATGAGGATTAGCGGAGCGAACGACTCAATTACAATCCAACCCAGCGTCCCTTATGTTACAGATCTGAACAGATCGTTATTGCTGTGTTTTGTCTTGGGTAGAAAGTACCTTTTTGTCATAATACAAATACGGTCTGCCGACAGCATGATGGGGTGTAGCGCAATGACAATTTGTGACTCAAGGAGCATCAGGCGAATCAACATGACACTGATAGTAAATACCATTCTGTGAGACAAGAACCCAAGCCACAAGCGTGACGGGCGAACACTGTCTCCATCAGACTGTATATTGACTCCTTATTACCCGACGGCATTCCAAAACAATCAGCCCCACATACTGTCACACACACGGTGAACGAAATTCAATAAATCCCAAATAATGCTATAAATTGATTGCAATCCAATGTACTATCTGACAATAGGCACATCCTCACATGTCTTGACAGGAGAAATCACATTACCAGCAGCAATGAAACGCAGTTGGAGCTGTTTGAATGTTCCAATAAACTAGCCACATCTAACCAAGGTCAATAAGGCCGTTACCATCGGTGAGAGGCTATAAATGATACCATAGCCCCTAACTGAAAGCGTTAATTGAAGCGTCCGGGAGTCTGCTACCCTGAAGAAAGACCATACCATCAGCCTGCAGTGGAGGATCGAGTCTGTAATTTGTATTCTATCCATTAAATGCAAATTGAGGAAGTTTTACAAGGTCGGATATCCATAATCAACAACTCAAGAAATGATTAGTCGGGAGGTAATAGAAAAGTCAATATTTTGATCAACTGTAAAGAACCTTGTTATGGCAGCAGAAAGCGGACGACTTCATCTTACGTGAATATTTGTTGAATTTGATTAAAATTACAGGAAATGCTCACCTCTCAGTTGGGTTTGTTCCAAAGATGTGTGGTGCATGGAATAAAAGTAAGCGCTCTGTCTCCGTCGCCTGCTGTCAACACATCATTGCCCATTCATGAAGTAAATAATTATCCTTGTGTGACAAGCGGTTACTACCGGTAGGGCAGCAGATGCATATCCGCGAACACCTGGTTTCCACACTGACTGTCACTGGCCGTTCTTATTATCACAGCACTATTTTCTCTTTCGTCCTTCATGTTATCAGGAATCTGTCATTAACAAGACTGCACGTTCTTTGCCTTAAACCTTTTATTGGTCATTGGTCTTGAATATACAGACGATTACATTAAGGATTTTCAGTCAAGAAAATTTAAATCTTTAAAATTTCTCAAGAAATAGATAACTGACACCAACATAAGATTGTTCAACACACTTTATTAGTAAGCATATGATAATGTTTCTATTATCAGGTCGGTGTAACTCAAATGAATTCAGATGACATGTCATCATTTGAAAATAGCTAGTAAGTCATAAAGCATAAAGCATAAACTGCAAAGCATATTTGTTTTGTAAAACATCAGACAGTTTTTCCCAGCCAACTATTACCTGAAGTAGCTTCTGTGATGACAAAATCCATATATTTGGGTTATTTTCAACAAAATGATTATAATCACTGACTCCACACAGTAGAACATACTGTCTCTTGGCGTCCAGTATATCAGGCAGATTTTCCTAAGAGGATATCCAGCGTCTAATTTCCTCTTCACGCTAAAGGAATGTCCACAGAGGAAATGAAGTCCCCACTTCTTCTCAATTAGTTAATAGCTTACTGGTACATAGTCTAGTAGAAGAGTCACTTCCTGGTAGCAGCCTGGTCCCCTCCACGTGCTATTACTGACCGACAGTGAAAACTGCTGAACATGGTTGACTCACATTCTTATGAAGTTAATTATTTTACCTCACACATAAATGTCGTTTTCTGACTGGCTAAGCGCTTCTATTATTTACAATGTAGCCCACTTACAAGCGAGGTACATTTCTATGTACCCTGTTGCTAATGGAAACTCATTCGGTACTTCGTGGTGGTACTTTATCTCAAATAACATTGAATCACGCATGATGCACGGAAATTACCGATGTTTTGCGAATGGAAATCGATGGAAGGGAGATAACTCACAATCTGTTTTTCTAGTGTTGTCTGCAAAATCTAGCAATGGCCACGAAAAGATATGCCTCGCATTCCAATAAATTAATTTTGACAATACGTTCTAATGCGTTCTCTTCAATAAACAGTAGGGGAACCTGAACTTTGAAAGAAAGCCCATTTAGAAACGTTACAATGATATTCATCTTGTGTATGCAGCATCATTTCACGATAATACCAAACACAATGCATGGGAAGCACGTGCACAACGTAGGCGCCTCCTACCCGTGCATGGGTGTCATTTAAAATCATGATGTTTTTCAGGCAGGTCGATAAATCACTGTAGACCATTTTTTCCGATAATTTTCTTGCATCTGCATGGTCAGGGATTTCAAGGTCAAATCACACACTACTGACTGAAAATTGTAAACCTGAAATTTTCATGTCATACTCCAACGGTGATAACTGAACCAGCAGCTTTGCTTTGAATGAAATCCATGTGGCGATACACTCTCAAAACATTCATTATTATTGTATCAACATTGTTTAGGGAACAAAGACAAACATCGAGGGTACATAACTCATGTTCCCCTCGTGACCAGTGAACAACTTATGTAGTATGGTTTCCTCGTGGTCCAGGGTCTGCAATTCGAGGTGGAATAATTATTTCCGCTGAAATGAGCGACTCAGCAAACGTGTGTACTGTCTCTTAACTATCACAATACGAGTGGATAACAACCCAACAGCCATACCGCAATTGTTATCCTGCTGATAACAAATATACGTTAACAGGTGGGTGTTTACTTTAATGTACATTACGAGCTGTTCACTGGTCACGAGCGAAACATGTGTTGATGTACCCTTGATGTTTGTTGATATTCCCTGAGCCAGAGGGTACATCGTCCGAGGTACCAATGAACAACGTATTTATCTTGCCGAACACCTCAGTTAATTTTGAATTGTTTATACAAATCTTTTTGTAGCCATCGCTAGATTTTGCAGATAACAAAAACAGATTTAGAGTTATCTCCCTTAATAGATTTGCATTCGCAAGACATCGGTTATTTCCGTACATCAAACTTGATTCAATGTTATTCGAGATAAAAAACTTACTACCACGAAGTACCAAATGGATTCGGCATTTCCAGTGGGGTACATAGACGTGTTACTCGATTGTAAGTGGGGTACATTGAAAATAATAAAAGAGCACTTAGGCCGAAAGCGACATTTATTTGTGAGGGTAAGGTAAGAATATACATAAAAGAAAAGGTACAAGAGAGGCAATTAGTTGTGAGCAGTACTGTACTCCACAGATCGAATACAGTAGTGATTACTGTTGTTGATTTGTTGCGCCAGCGTCACAGATACTATTTTGATCATTGCGCCAGCATTGAGTTTCACTAAAACATCAGGTTGTTAATGAAGGTGCAGTGCTCCTGCCAAGCCGACGATGCCGAAGTCCCTATCTTGTCGATATTTAAATCCATATTCTCCCTTAGGGATCATACGTAAGCTAAAAAATAAGGATTCAATTAAGTGAAGAGAAAATACAGAACACATATCAAGTTTCACAAGTTGATATTAGTTTGGCTTGTCGCTATTCTGAAAATGATTTACGTTCTTCAGGAAATGCAGTGTATACTACTGCTCGGAATAATGTTACCCATGAACACATAAATGTAAAACAATGGTACCGTCAGCGGGACTCTTGTCACCTGGATAAAAAGCAGTTGTTTTAACTGAAGAGTACTTGTGCGTCACCTGAATGAAGCAGATATTTTACCTGAATAGTACACGTGTGTCATCCGAAAAGGCAGACGTTCTGCCTGAATAGTACATGTATGTCATTCGAATGAAGCAAATGTTTTACTTGCATAGTATGTGTGTGTCGTACGAAAAGGCAGATGTTTTACCTGAAACGTACTTGTGTGTCATCCGAATGAAGCAAATGTTTACCTGAAAAGTACCTGTGTGTCATCCCAAACAAGCAGATGTTTTACCTGAATAGTACGTGTATGCCATCCGAATTATGCAGGTGCTCTCCGGAATAGTAGGAGTTTGTCATCCGGGTGAAGCAGGAATGTTACTTTAATAGTACGCTTATGGTATCCGAAAGAATCAAGTTTCATTTCCAAACTTGACAATTCATTGTGTTATAGGTCTCGCCCATGACTGGGCTTTATTAAGGGACAATTGCGGTACTGTTTACAAACAAACACGAGGAGTTGTCATCTGCGTTACATGTGCAGAGTTATGCCGCTTGGTTGTGGAAGGATACACTAGTGTCGGGGGTGTCTCCAGGTTAGCTTAGATGCAATTCGGTGGTCAGAACCTCCTGGTCGCTAGTTTATGAACATGTACGTGAGACTGCACCAGTCGTTAAACAGACATGCGTAACATAATTGTAATAGTATTAGAAGCGACGTTTAACCTGATTCATGGATCAACACACATCCATGCCTATTCCATTCACGGTATGTCAACTACAGGTTTTTCATAACCAGCAGCCTTCAACGCAATCTCTATCTGGTACAGGGAATCGTGTTGCCTTCTCGGGCGCATTAGAGTCGCTATCTGGACTCAGGTCTACCGGAGGAGAAGAGGCATTCTCCGTGCGCTATCCAAGTGTACTAATGGCTTCTCTGAGTTAATACCCTTAACGACTATAACATCGTACACATGTATCTTCACGTTAACGTCGCAAGTACTTCTGTCCGAGAAATCCACTGTTGAGAAAAGTTAATTAGGCACCGTATCTAATTAAGTTCACTGATGAAAACTAGCCATGCATACAGAACTGTTCGGGCGAGAGTAATAACCAGCAGCGGGCCGAGGGTTAAACAGGGGCACGCTGGATGTGCTGTTAGTTGAGAGCTGGGCCAGTCGCAGGCAGCGGATCGATTCCCTTTCTTACTTAATTGAAATCATACGGGTGACAACTACAAGACTTGGTCATGGAATTGGTGGGATTACTAGATGCGTGGTTACCTGTGCATTTAGTTGCTAGTTAAAGAGGTCAGCATTAAATCTTGATATATCTGTGTCTATGTAATG
Organism: Haliotis asinina; assembly: GCF_037392515.1. Classification (NCBI taxonomy): domain Eukaryota; kingdom Metazoa; phylum Mollusca; class Gastropoda; order Lepetellida; family Haliotidae; genus Haliotis; species Haliotis asinina. Next base: position 38,677,147 of record NC_090295.1, read on the forward strand.
GTTGCACACCTCCCGTGGTAGTGAGGAATTATGTAATGGTTGCACACCTCCCGTGGTAGTGAGGAATTGACCGTGAATTACGAAGACGCAATGGTAGAATAGTCATGCGCGTTTCGACATCCGCTTCTGGGCGAGAGTCCGTCCGAATGAAATCCAACCCAACCCTCACACCCCAACCTTCCCACCAATGCTTACACGATTTTGGAGTGCGTTAACTTAAAATTAAGACCTTGTGACACTGATGGTGAAGTTTACCAGCAGAGCGATGAGGTTTACACTAGATATATACAACGGTATACCTACATGTATATCATGTACATGAATGACTTTACACTTTACACATGGAGGAAAAACGTGGTCAATTTTCCATCTAAAATACTAGAAGAAGAGCCTAACAACTCACTCTCATCCCTCATAATTAGTGGTTAAAAAACCTTCAAACGGAAATTCAAATGATTTTCAAAAGGTTGTGTTGCAAGTAGTTCTATTATAGCGAATAGTCGTAAGACATGTAGCATGAACTAGAATTTGTGTTCATTGCCATTCGATCATCAGCTGTAGTAGTGTCCCATCTGCAACCTAGATGGACAGGTTAACGGTGCAACTTAACCCTTTTTGTCTCGCATCAACCCATTTGTGAAAAAAGTCTACCTACATACTGCATTTGCCTAGTCCTGCTTAATACACTTCAGGCACGTCGGTATGTATTTAACAACTGTCTTGGTCTATAAAAAGGTTCCCTGAAAACTACACATTCCCCGTAAATGGTACATCCAGGCGTAAAGCCCATGAAATTCACTGACAGTTTGAATTGCACCCAGCGCTGTGCAACATTCATGGCATATAGCAAGGATTTGCCCCAGAGCTTACGAGCACCAGACAAGTGTTTATTTAAGCGATGAGTTCCACTGATGGCAAGCCACGGACAGGCACAGCAAGCGCTTGTGTTGCTCAAAGAATACCGACACTTTCGTCCTATTTGTCAAGGGAGATTGAGATTAGTGAATGATTACATAACATTCTGCCTGAGCACACTGTGTGATCTCTTCTGGCATATTTTGAATTATATGGGCCTCTAAATACCGAATTGGGAGAGAAGTAAGGGGGGATTCAGGGATTTGCCCCGACTGCTTCAGATGTTCACAGTGTGGAGATCTGGAATTATTTTATCTACTTGTATGTACACTGTCCTTTATGAGTGGGTCTAAATCATACCATTGAGCTAAAGAAACAGAAACAGACAGCAGCTTTTCAGCTGGCGTGCTCATATTTATCCTGGCTCCGTTTGAAGCTCGCGGTAACCAGATAGTCTACCGTTGCTGTCGGTCCACGTGTGCTTAGTGATCATTGAAAGATGTCTTCATGTCAATACGCTGATTACATCGACAACAGCATTTTATCTTTAAAGCATCTAACCCTCCCATATCATGATATATCGTAATGAATGTCAATTTTGTCAATAAATACGATATTTGTAAATATGCGTTGAAGATTTGGTAGTGTCTGTGTTGGTATCCTGAAGTTTAAATAAAGACTGTTCTGGTACCTGAAGCATAAATAATGACTGCATTAGTATCTTGTAGTATAAATGTCTGCATTGGTACCCTATGGTTTTAATAATGACTGCATGTGTATCTGAACTTTTAAATAATGACTGCATTGGTATCTTGTAGCATAAATGACAACATTGGTATACTGAAATTTGCATAATGACTGTGCTGGTATCCTGAAGTTTAGCTAATGACTGCATTGGTATCTTGTAGTATAAATGACTGCATTGGTATCCTGAAGTTTAGCTAATGACTGCATTGGTATCTTGTAGTATAAATGATGGCATTGGTATCCTGTAGTTTAAATAATGATTGCATTGGTATCTTGTAGTATAAATGACTGCATTGGTATCCTGTAGTTTAAATAATGATTGCACTGGTACATGTCAAAACATTGACTAGAGAGCAGTCTCGTTTCCTGTTTACTTGGTTCCGTCCTATTGCGCAACTTAGTGCGATAACCAATCCAAAAATTTTAAACTATGTCAGTTAACTGGATCATAAATATTAATCAGTATGATTTGATACGTCTATGCACTTGAATACTGCAACACTAAGCTCCTTCTAATCCTAGCAAACACGTCGTACGGCGTAACGCGTGCTCTGTCGTAAAGCGAGCGCTGACAAACGGAAACCTAGAAATCGAGGAAGTCTCAAAACGAGGCTCTGCCGCTAGAAACGTTTGGCGGTCTCTGACGGAACTGATATTACATCAGCCTCGTTGTGCGTCACAGGACTACGGTGAATAAGCGCAAAAAATACGTAACAGGTTTAACCAGTGAGCTAGATGCATTGTGACTTATTTTACCACCTCATCAAACAGGGGCAGTCTGCAATTCCATACTTAAGATATGCTGCCTGTACCTCGACACAAAGTGTTGTTAAAGTTTATAATTACAATTCATTTATAAATATCATTTTCTTATGAAACAAGGAATTGAAATTCAGTTTAACTAGAATTGTTTGAAGTGTTGATTTACACTTTCAAACGAGAAAATTCGGATCGGCTGAAAAGTAGGTTAGTGTCTGAATTGGTTAATGAGACTTATGTTTTGGTATGCTTGTAGTTTAAATAATGACGACATTGGTATCCTGTAGTTGACATAATGAATCCGTTAATATCTTGGCATTGAGGCCAGATCTTTGGCGTAACGAGCGAGCGTTATAACCACTAGGCCACCCCACCGCCCCTGTTATGAAGTATAAAATATTGTTAGTGTACATGAGAATATTGAATCGATGTTTATGTGGTATTCTTTAGTATAAATAGTAGCCATCGGTCGTTATGTAAACATAGACTGCGGTTTAGGTTACACGATTACATCCCTTAGTTGAGTCAAGATTGGCTGGCCAAAAGATGCTAGGCCCTGTCTCACTCATCAGAGTACTCCACATTCAGGTGCTTTAGGATACAACGACAGGAACATACGGCGATGAGCATACACGATTGTATGACACATGACCCTTGACAGTGACCCATATCTTTATCATAGCGGGTGTGTCTTTGTGACAGAGGAAGGTAATGTAATTGACTATTTGTAAACTCTAGAATATACATGTATACCAATTATTTCCACAGATGTATTAAAAAGAACGTAATTATTCGTTTTTCATCACGAACCAAATGGTTTTGACATTTACATTCACGAGCCATTGTGTGGCGTTCCTGAACCTCGTGTGTGAGAATAAAGGCTTGCTTTGGGTGAAACCTTCAGAAAGGTCGCCCAGCTCCCCGACAACATGTACAACTGAATGTGTGAAAAATGGACCTTTATTTCAATCAGGACGTTGTCACTGTAAGGCTTCGGAAAATTCCCGTTGTGTCCATTTTTGAAGATCACAAAAAGTGTTTTAATGTGTAGAAAATGTCGAGCTGCGAAGCTTATGTGCAACTGGATGAGACTCAAGGCACTCGCTCCAGCCGTTAGCCCATTACATCACAATACTCTACACATGAATTAAGCAGAAAAAAATTTCATTACGCCGGTGGAAGTGAGAAAAACAACATTACTGACTCCACTCCCCCAACCCTCCTCCCCCCAAGTCGGCGTGATTCTCTGGGTGCCTCTATCCAGCTCCACAGTGGCTATTTGTAGCCAGTCGCTGTCTGATGCCCGCCACACACCGCTACCATGGATTTCCTTCTTAATAATGGTGCTAATTGTCGTGTTCAAGCTCTCGACGGTGCCAATACAGCTGCTTAAAGGGGCTACATCACTCCATGCCATATGCTTTGAAGTTGGTCGAATATTCCTAGACCCACTAGCATTTTGAGAAATCCATTCGACTGCAAAAAATGTGAAATTTCACTCAAAACACAATCGTTATCATTCATTGACGCGCATGCTATTAGTTGTGAAGACATTGTTTGCTTGAACACAGGCATGACTTGAATTGATTTGACAGCCATGATATGTTGAAAGTTCCATAAATCTATTAATTGTGTGCTCTATATCCTTGTTCCATGTCATCAACACCTGTAAGAACTCCCAATTCCTCGCTCTGGACACCGACATGCCTTTGATATTATCCAAATATTGAATCAAACCAAATTTCTTCGATATCGATCCAAGGTCACGATCGAAGGGACGGGGTTTTTTTGACAAGTAGTGCACTGAGAAAGGTTTCTTGACAACGAATACGAAGGTTTGTGATCGAGAAAGTGTTTGTTTGTGAGAGTTGTGATGTATCAGATAACTGTCTTTCTCGCGCGGAACGGTTGGCTACAAGTAAAATGATTACTTCTGTTATAGCAACACGTGGCAGGATGACGGCGGAGGCTTTGGAGGGTCTCCAGTAACGTCAGGTCCCTACGCGCCCTCCTTCCATGGGGGTGTTATGAAGCCCTAACGGTAACCATCGCATTAAAGTCTTCAGAGCGTGGAATTTGTAATAGAACTTTCACCATATATTAGAGTTTTATGCGGAATACACGAAAGCCTGGCCTATGAAATACCCGTCGTAGTAAGCGTTTCTTTATTAATTAGTTCAAACTATTTTATTGGACCATTTCAGCAATCCAGTTAAAACAACCGCCCCGAAAAATAAAGCAATCAAAGCCCCACGAATCAGTGATTCGGTAAATGTGGGCGTGATAACGTCACAGCTGAGAGTGACCAGTTCCCTTTATAGCTGTTGAGGAATGCTGCATGTTGGCTTTAAGTCATCCAGATCCCGCCGGATGAATAAAGTTAAACCTTCCGAATCTTGAAGGTGCGGTAACCATGGAAACTTTTGAAGTTCTGGAAGTGAAACAATTTTTTTCACTAAAGAATCAGCTTAATGTTCAATGTGTTCTTTAGTACAGTTTGTGTGTCCGACGAAACTAAACAAAAGTACATAGTTTTCCAGATGTAATATCAAGATTAGATTCATAAGGAAAACTGCTGACATAGCATTTGTCAAAAATCAATATTTTTCTCCATAGTCAACCTGCCCCTTATGTGATCGACCGTACATCCAGGGATTATGACGTTACGCATTATGTGTACATGACGACACGTGTTCAGATGGTTCTTTCAACTTAAAAACTATTTTGAATCCATTGATTCCCAGCAAAGAACATTTACCAGAAATATCAGCCACAAGGCACTCAGGACGTTTGATGACGCAACTGTAGCTGAAGATGTGTGTGTGGAACGTTGATGAAGATGTCAGAGAGACTTTGGGAAAGACGTTGACGGCCATAAGTGACATCGTTGATAGCAATTGACCACAATGTTAGTGAGCAAGGAAGTGGCCGAGCGATAGATGAGATGACCTTCGTCCAGTTCAGAACCAATCAACACCACGACTATCAAGCGAAGGATTTCATTAAGGACTGGACATTTGAAATGCGACCTTCACCTTTACTGATCTAATTTCATTGTTGAATGAATGTTTGTACAATAATGGTTGAACTTGGCGAGTAGCTTCAGGAGAGTTATATGTTTGTCTACACTGACACCACACCAGTAGCAGAAATTAGATCTGACCTGAACCACAGTGTTTGACTAGTTAGGACATGACCCACCATGCCGCCTGTGCCATCTTTGGATGGCACGAATTCCTAAATACGTCGTGAACACAAAAGACACTATTATATACCGTGCACTAGATTCAAGACACTTGTACACTGTTAAAAAATAACTCTCATCCTTATGAGTTATATTGATATTCATCCTGAGTTGCCATGGACCTGACTGAATTTATTGTATGACATTCATGACAGGTGTATTACCCGCCCTCAAAGACGTCCATAGCGTTTACTGATAATACTGCACAGTTTGTTTATTATGAAATGCAACCAAATATGTGCTAAGGCGCAGTATTCGAAAGACATATCTAAACTTCAAGTAAGATTTAAGTAAGATTCAATTAAGCCGCATCTCTTGTCAATTCATTTCATATCAATTTTAGCCTAGGTTCATACATAGTTCCTGATTTCTAAATTCGGAAGGGTACTTAACACATGCACCTTATTCACTCAGTCTGAATCGTTATGAGTGGGTGAGTGAGTTCAGTTCCACACCGCACTCATCAGTATTCCAGCTATGCTGGCGGTCTATAAATAATCGTGTCTGGACCAGTCAATCCTGTGATGAACAGCATGAGCATCAATCTACGCCAGCCCGACCACCTGATCCCTTCGGTCGCCCCTTACGACAAGCATGGGTTACTGAAGACCAACTAACCTGGATCTTCACGGGTCGAACCTTAATGAAGCATTGGTGGACCACACAGGTGTTGGAGAAGCATGTGCACAAAGTGCCGTGAAAGTTATTTATTCATTAACCTGTGCTTTGCTGTCTCCTTCCTTTCTCGTACACCTGGCTGCCCCTTCCTCTGCACTCCTCCCTCGTAACAAATAGTTAAATGTGTCAATATTCTGATGATAGTTTGTGAAACAACTTTTTTATGTTAAGGACAAATATTCTGCGAAAACCTCACAGAGTTGGTATGATGTTCTGATTATGGCCAGCGTTTCACTGAATGTGTTATGTTTTATTAGTACCTAATGCATTACCAAAACCATCACTCTAGAACTGCCACGGCACATTCTTGAAAACATCACTGGAAAAGTGCACATTCCTAAAGATATCACTGGAGAAGTGTACCCAATCATCCACATTCCTAAAGATATCACTGGAGAAGTGTACCCAATCATCCACATTCCTAAAGATATCACTGAAGAAGTGTACCCAATCATCCACATTCCTAAAAACATCACTGAAGAAGTGTACCCAATCATCCACATTTCTAAAGATATCACTAGATAAGTTACCTGGCAAATTCATAACACTAGAGAAGGGTATTAATAGCAAGTAAAGAGCGCGTGCAACCAGGTGGTCCACATATCTGGTCAGCTGCACTTGTACTCGTACCATGGAATGGCAATGTTTGTCTGGGGGTATTTAACAGCTCCAGGATCGAGAACATTCATGACTTTTAGTGAGAATCGGAGATTTCTTCCCGGAGTGGCAAAATCAAAGATTTAGCTCACAACTATAAGATTCAAGACTTTAGTAAAGCTTTCGGAAGGTTGTCTGGAAGACAAAGGCATCACATTTCCAATTTGACACGTCACTGACAAAATTGTACTATATCAAGGAAAATGGTAAAATACACTTCTCCTTTTCCAGAACTCTCGTTTGTATATATATACCCTTAACATTAATCCTTGTTCCCACAAAACAATAGTCTTATGATTTGGTAATAAAATATGGAATTTTCTACAACAGGGTTGTTACCGAAAATGTATCACTATTCAAAGAGAGGAGCACTCACAAAGGCAATAATGTGCCCACATTTTAGCCTATATTCTGTTGTAATGGTGCTCATTTAGACGTTTTTCATCTGGAAACGTATGTCATGCGGCTTGGTCGGTATTCGGTCAAGTGGGCTTCCTGTTGTGTTAGGACTGAACTGGTGACTTTCAGCAACCAACGAAGGTTTCCTGCACCTCTAGAGGAGCGTTGAGGAAATCAATATCAAATTTAGTTTTCAGGGTTTTTTGCCCTTGGTGTCATAGTTTCAAGAATTCAACTTTTCTTTGTACGTTCGATGTCCATTACAGTCTCGTGCTTTACCTGCACGACTAACTAAGATTGCTTGAAGTACGTCCAAAAAAGAGGGACAATCTAGAATCATTTAGAGTCGAAATTGCAATTAAAATATAATCCGGCGTATTGATTTCTGTTTAAGGAAGCAAAACACAATTCTGCACACCTGCTAAATTATTGACAGAGAAGTCTTTACATTGAAAACTGGTAGCTGGACGAAAGACGTTTAAGAAAGAGTATGAGCATTTCTTCACCGTGAAGACGTTCAATCGGCAGGCAAGTTATACGGTGAATTATTCCAGTTATAATAGTTATAAGGACCCCTACGTTTAGGCGTGCGTGTCAGGACGTGGTGTTGGGTTAAAGTCATACTCCACGCGTGTCATGTCGAAGAGACATGAACACATTCCCCCTGGACGACCGTGCGGTGTTTCTGTGACTGTGCAGGCAAGGGACCAAGTGGATCATAACGCCCATGAATACAATTCCCGTATGTCAAGAATATTGTTTGTGTTTAAATTTCACTTGTAATTATGATCATGTACATTCTTCCTTGACAACTCACCATGACGAGACTGTATGACGAAACTGTATGACAAGACTAGATGACGAAACTGTGTGACAAGACTAGATAACAAGACTGAATGATAAGACTACATGACGATAATGTATGGCAATACTGTATGACAAGACTAGATAACAAGATTGAATGATAAGGCTATATGACAATAATGTATTGCAATACTGTATGACACGACCACGTTACATGTACAAGATTGAGACTGGTGCTTGACCTTCCAGTCGTCAACATCCCCTTTCAGCAGAACCATATGTCATTGGTGTCCAAGTATTACAGCGTTCAAGCAACATACATGTCGCCCTACTGTTATTGTGTCCATTACTCAACAGACAACATAAATAATTCAAAACGACGTCAGTATTTCCTTGTTGTGCAGTCCACCAACGTTTTACAGAGACACGTACAAGGGCACACACAACCAAATTTAGACGTCATAAGTAGAAATGGTTTCGACCAGCAGAGTGGTTTATCGTACTTATTACCATCTTTACAAGCAAACACTAGACGGCAACGGCAGCACATCCGAAACTGGGTTATTGCGGTTTTTGCAGCCAATATAAGCTAGGGACTCTAACCATAAAACTAAAGTGTAGCATGAAGGCATTGCCTGTATAAACCGTGACCCGATCTTCGTGAAGACAAAAGGGGGACAATGAAATGTGTCACTCTAAAAGCCTATATGATGTATATATTTAAGGGCCAATATAAGCCAACTGTAGACCTCAACATGTTAAGGAAGAAAAGTAGGTTATAGAGGGCTTTAAGGGTCAATATAAGCCAATTACAGATCTCAACATGTTATGGAAAAAACGTAGGTTGTGTGGCGTTTCAATGGGTAATAAAACCAATTACAGATCTCAACATGTTAGTGAAGGAAAGTGGGTAATACAATCGAGGCCTTAATACAATCAAGACACTACAACGAGAGCATTGCACTTGTTAGTTTCATCACCATCGTCCCTGCCTAGACTCCATTATGCAGGGACGTGTGAGTAAACGGGTGAAAGTAATTTCACAATACCAGTGGATTCAGTGTTAAGTGGAGAATTATATTAGTTAGTGATTAAATGTTTCTATTACATCCCAACTGAGGTGAAATCAGGTTAAGTGGGAAAGCGTGTGGTAGATATCATTACGTTGCTGGGGGAAGTGTCACGTAAAATAGTACTATGCCCTTCACATACTAGTAAGTGCTACTAATAAAAGAGCGAGTGGGGGGGCGGGGCTGGTAGCCGAATGGTTAAAGAGTTCGTTCGTCACCAGGGGTTCGATTCCCCGCATGGGTATAATGAGTGAAGCCCACTTCTGGTGTCCCCCTTAGAGATGTTGCTGGAATATTGCTAAAAGCGGCGTAAAATCATACTCACTCACTCACTAATAATGAAGACTGTCTGGGAACCAGATGAGTTTGGTGGAGCAGCTCCAACACCTCCATGTGAGGTGGGTGAGTGAGTGAATTTAGCTTTACGCCACACTCAGCAATAAGTAATCGTGGACAAAACAATCCAGTGATCAATAGCATGAGCATCGATCTGTGCAACTGGGAACCGATGACATGTGCCAACCAAGTCAGCGAGGCTGACCACCCGATCCCGTTAGTCGTCTCTTATGACAAGCATAGTTGCCGTTTATGGCAAGCCTGGGTTATACCTATTCTACCCCGGACCTTCACGGGTAACATGTGAGATAGTTAGTTATAGTGATAGTGGGAGGCAACATCCAGCGCTTTGGTTGGATGTATCCCAAAGCTCAATGTTGGCAATCAAATGGAATGATGAGGCCAAATTGGAGATCCTGGTTGCCTTGTTCCAACACAACACTCTACTCAGCTTCCAATCCAAAATAATAGAGACACGACCTACCTGCTACAGCACGACAAAGCAATGAGTCACATGGATATGTATTTTGGAAAGTTTCGTAACAAAATCTCAAAGATTGCATTATGACTTATACAGTTTTGAAGTATGAATAACTGCCTATTCGTCACATCCTGCTACACAAAAGGTATCACAATGCAGACTTGTGGTAAGTGCACAAGTAACTACTCGTGTCGTTCCGACAAACCCGGATGGTCACGGAAACAGGCGACTTGTTACGAATTATTCAAATTATGCTTGGTCTGATGTCAAGTTGAAGAGCATGTGGCTCAAGTTTTAGGAACCTCAGAGAATTGAAAACTTTGCGCTTTCCTGCAGATGTCTGGGATGTTCTGCTTTGCGCCACATTAGTGATCTGTCATGTTCCACTAAACCGTGAACGGTTTGGTGAATGTTCTTACGCATTGTTCCACTTACGGTTTACTCTCTCTATATGTCTAATTATACTTCAGGTGCATTCTCGTCTGTCTTTTCAATATTGGTGTATTTGCGCCCTCCCAGTTCATTAAGGGCAAACTGCATCCTTGCAACTCCAGGAATAACAGATTGTGGATTCTCAATACAGTGGTAGTCTCGTGGTAAAGTGTTCACTGGTCTGTCGTACAGACCCTGAAGTATACATAGCCAAGAAAGCCCACGCAAGTCTAGAAAATGTGGCAAGTCTAGATTTTCATAGCTTCATAGCTGAAAATGAAGAAAGTCTCAGGGTTCCATTTCATTATATTATTTTTTTCACTATGAGCGGTTTTTTTCAGTAAAATATTTTCATTTAAGACACTAGCTGTTAGTCTAAGTGTTCACTTGTCATGCTGGGTTCCGTCTTCCACAGAGCTGCGAGGGCATATGTTTTCGATGTTCAATTTGTGTTAAGTTTCCATTTTATTGTGAAAGGATCATTAGCAAAGCCATATCTAAATTTTCACATATGTGGGTAATGTGGTTCACGAGAAATGAGTCATCACAACACCTTTAGATATAATATTTGTAAAACAATTGCGGAAAATGAAAACGATATGTCATTTGGTACCTCTTGGATAATGGTATGTCCTCAGATAACATCATTTAAAATATGTTTAGAAAGGTATTTTCCGTCATAATCAACAGTCAAATACTTGGATTCCTTGGATTATCTCTTTCCCTCTTTCACTCTTTCACTCGCCCATCCACCCACCCACCCACCCAATCACAGTTCTCAGATTATATATGTTACAGCCAGATTGTGAAATATACTTCAGGTATTTTTCATGAAATTTCATATCATCTATATGAGGTGGACAGGGGTTTGTGAGGTGTGGCTGCTCTGGACACAGCAAGCGTCAAACAAACATGCTTCAAATGTGTCAAATGCTTCAAAACCATGCTGAAGTGCAACAGTCGCTGTCAGAATAGTTGTAACTGTTAGTGACAACAAGTGATGTTGACATTGTTATCCACTTTTGTAGATTAATTTATTAAGTGAAATGAAATAAGTATATTGATTAAAAGACGCGAAATGGCTGACCCTCTTAATCATTTCACGAAATGATTTAATTTCTTGGTCATTTCACGACATGACTTATTTCACAATCTGATTGTAACATACACACCGCCAGACGTGTCTCAGACGTGTCTCTACCCTCAGCTTCTGTTTATCCCACCAGGGATTAGACCGTTAGATTATGGCCATATGTGGCTTCATGTGACCCAATGCACACTTGAAGCAGAAGGAGGGCATCTTGTCACAGTGTCACTCCAGTACAGCATGGCATCGCTAACTTACAGCGCTACTTCCAGGTAGTTTACCGCCATAAAGAGGAAGGTAATTGTGAACAGTAGTGTACATTTGTTATCGCCCGATGTACTCGGACAACAGATAAGGGCGTTGGTGACCCATAGGCGGATCCAGAGGTGTAGGGGTGCGCCATTTATCCGTGGGGCGGTGGTAGGGTAGCAGTCATGGCGTCCACTCTTCACGCTGAAAACCCGGGTTCGATTTCTCACATGGATACAATATGTGAAGCCCTATTTCTGGTGTCCCCCTGCCGTGATATTGCTGGTATATTGCTAAAAGCGTCTTAAAACTCACTCACTCACTGTGAAGACGATATGTGAAATGATTTCACGAAATGATTTAATTTCTTGGTCATTTCACGACATGACTTATTTCACAATCTGATTGTAACATACACACCGCCTGACGTGTCTCAGACGTGTCTCTACCCTCAGCTTCTGTTTATCCCACCAGGGATTAGACCGTTAATCCCTCACCCCCGGTGTATAATCCACACATCTCAGCCGTCTCGCGGATCTGGTCATGAACATCGCATTTCCCTTCAAGCTGAGAAAATACATTAAGTATCCCCCGGACCTTCAGAGACGGTGTTAATTGGATTTTGTTAGGAAAACCTTTTGGTCATTACTATCGGAATCGGTAAAACAGCCGGTGATACAGACGAACGTTCATGCACATATACACTGAATACCAGGTTAGCACCTGCGTCAGCAGAATCCGAGACGCTGCACTCTTACAGTCAGGGAAATGGCGAACCATGAATTATTGTTGTTAATTACTGTTTGAAGGAAATCGAATGTTGCATTGGGTGAAAGATAGATACAAGCTTCACTGCCAGGTGCTGGTCCCGCATGCCAAGTTATAGAGTGACTGAGTGTGGTTTTACGCCGCTTTCAGCAATATTCCATTAAAATCAAGGCGAGGGACACCAGAAATAGACTTCACACATTCTACCCATGTATCAAGTTATAGAATACCGACTGCAGGGCTTTACTTAATTTTTCTTAATACATGGGGCACTTTAATTTTATGTCAATACTTTGATGCATCAAAAGCAGCCCTGCCCCCTGGTCTATCTACGGCCTTGGACTGTCAACTTACATGTACATCTAAGACACATAGCAAATTCCATATGTTTGTGTTAAGAAACGTACATATGGATGACGTAGCCAGCGTTGTTGACCAGAAGCGTGTGTATACTGTCGTGTCCCCGGTGTAAGGGAATGTGCATATATATAGTTAACATGTGAGGTTATCTGTTTCGACTGTTTCCTTCAAAAGGTAGGATCGTGTAGAGAAGCACGTATATATTAGTATACATGTACATATGTATGGCCATATGTGGCTTCATGTGACCTAATGCACACTTGAAGCAGAAGGAGGGCATCTTGTCACAGTGTCACTCCAGTACAGCATGGCATCGCTAACTTACAGCGCTACTTCCAGGTAGTTTACCGCCATAAAGAGGAAGGTAATTGTGAACAGTAGTGTACATTTGTTATCGCCCGATGTACTCGGACAACAGATAAGGGCGTTGGTGACCCATAGGCGGATCCAGAGGTGTAGGGGTGGGCCATTTATCCGTGGGGCGGTGGTAGGGTAGCAGTCATGGCGTCCACTCTTCACGCTGAAAACCCGGGTTCGATTTCTCACATGGGTACAATATGTGAAGCCCATTTCTGGTGTCCCCCTGCCGTGATATTGCTGGAATATTGCTAAAAGCGTCTTAAAACTCACTCACTCACTGTGAAGACGATATGTGAACGTAAATTGTTTTCACATGAGCATCACGATCGGTGAAGAATTCGTGTGAACTGACTGTGGATTAATGACGCTTATAGTCATTTCCATCATTCCTAGTAGGGCGATACCTGTGCCGCCCGGATCGAGCGTCGAATGATGAAATGTATACCTGTCTCCGTGTCGTGAGCCTTTTGGTCGGTACACTGACATCACTCGGGCACTCGTGGTTACGTGGCTAGGGGTTTATACAAACATGGGACTTACCCCAGCAGAGAGCTAAACTGCTCCCATTAACTTGCAAGGACACACCTCAAAGAAGAATGCATTGACACTACTGTACTCGTGTAATGAAACAAGAAAACGATAGGTGTCAAGAAACGTTAGGCGTCAAGAAACGATAAGCGTTAAGAAACGTTAGGCGTCAAGGAACGTTGGGCGTTAAGAAACGTTAGGCGTCAAGGAACGTTGGGCGTTAAGAAACGTCAGGCGTCAAGAAACGTTGGGCGTTAAGAAAGGTTAGGCGTCAAGAAACGTTGGGAGTGAAGAAACACACACACACACACACACACACACACACACACACACGCACATACAATTCCTCTCTCGCTTTCTCACACACTCACTCACTCACACTCTTACATTCATATATACATAAACACACATACACATATACACACACCACAACCACATGCATGAATGGAAATATCTCCAATCTAACTTGACCTACAATGTATGTCAGTTCACACAAACTAAAGTGATAGAGCCCCCTGGCATCTACACGGCGTGAATGACAGATTAACAGTGGAAAAGCGTGTATGTCATGAACGACATACAAAGCCCGCTGCACAGAGTAAACGCTAATAATCTGACCTATATGAGGCCAAATCTTTCCGATGCCTCTCACGACCTCCAGAACCTGGTTTAATTAAATGCCTTGAACTAGTTAACATCTTGGACGCGGTAGGCGTGCTCTGTCTCCGATATTCCGGCTATTTGTGGCTATTATAGCGGTACAGGTCACTTCCGATGTCAAACAGTTGTCCGAAAGAGCTGCCCACTAACAAGAACAGAAGAGGCAATGTCGCCATTAAAGCCCTCATTCATTCACCCCGCGTCCTCGAAACAACGGTGTGATAAACAAAATTCAGTTTCCCATAGGTCTGTCATACAGAGATGAAATATATATAACCAATGCAGCCCATGCAAGTCTAGAATATGTGGCAAGTCTAGATTACAGCATGAAGGAAAACCAAGTTCTATGGATAGTAAACTTCTGCAGCAAAGAAGTTGACTATCCATAGCACCCATTGCAATAAAGAAGTTCACTATGCACAGAACGAGGTTTTCCTTCATCTATGCAACTTCTAAAATGCCTTTCAAAGAAGTCGAAGTAGATTTCAACATTTTCATCTGACATTGAAGAAAGTCTCTGGTTTCTATTTCATCATATTTTATTAGTATTGGGAACTGTTTTGTTCTATGACATATGTTCATTGCAGAGACTAAGTTTAAGTTCCCCATGTACATTAAAGTGAACAAAATGTAGATATAATAAATTCAAATCAGACCTTGTACGATTTCTTTCGGGAACAATTCTCGAACGTTCACCTCTCAGTTTTAATGAAGAATGACAGTACAATAATGTTTGTGTTTTGTTTCAGGGTCTATAGCCAACATTGGTGGGTCCTCCTACAAGTGTAAAGATGGCTCCAACCCGGAAAATGACGTAAGGATTATTTCCGGCGTGATAGCAGCGCCCTCTAGCGTGACGTCAATCCAAGTGGCCAACTTACTGAAGCTGTTCCGTATTCCACAAGTAAGATACACTTTACTCTTCATTATTGTGCTACAATGGATACCGAACATCATTTGTCTGCTTGTACTGGTCCTGATATTCATCATTTGTCCAGTACTAAGTGAGATACTGTGTATGACGCAAGTGTACATGTCGAGCCCCTTACGTAAAGAATGCTGGATCCCTATGGTCCCTTCATTCCAAACCCCAGGCAGGGTAACAACAAGTACATCTTCGCACACGCACACGCACACGCACACGCACACGCACGCAGACAGACAGACACACATATACACGCACGCATACATACGCGCACGCCCTCTTGACCAGCCACGTCAGTGCACTTCAGGTCGATGCCGCCCTACACGCTGTGCCACAAGTCAAGTCATACTGTCCTCCACATCAAGTTGAAATCAATGGCTGTGTTTACAATCATAGCAAAACTACTGATATTGAGCAAACAGCAGCAATGTTGGAAATTACGATAAAACAACAGCTTGACAGACACTTGACACACCTGGCTTTGATCTGGCTGTGGTTGTGTGTTGTTCTTCCACACTGTTGGTTGTGAAAACAGCTTGAAGTCCGGAGTCGGACAGGACTGGACATAAGTTGACCAAGCATTTACCTGAGGTTGTAATTATTCTGCTGAGTGTAGAAAAGATGGACTCGGAGATGGAGGCAACGGTTGAGCGTATTCCACATATGGATGAGGTTCCGTGTGGTTGACGAGAGAGTGGTGATCCTATGACAGCTGAATAATAGGAATATCGTAATATTTACCGCTGGAGGACACAATGATGGAAAGCTTCATCGATGCTCCTTCCATGTGATGGCTGCAGTTTAGAAAATCAAATCGTTACCAAGTAGACAGTTTGCACATGTCAAATACGATGAGGTACTGTCTGATTTGCTGTTTAGCTGCAGAGAACAAATACACAGGTGACTTGTAGCAGTGTTTCATTGCGGCAGTACCACGCCATGTAATCAAACCAGACAGTCCAGTGATGTGACAGAAACATAGCGTTGTATATTTATTTATATATTTAAAAATCTGGAAACCATCTGTGAATTTTGAATTATCTCTGCTCTTCACAAGTGCTAGAACAATGTTCTCTTACAATACTGAGGGACATTTCTGACACATCAGCCCAAGCATTTGGTTTGTGAAGTAGACCAGCTTAACTGTTTCTCATTTTATGGTGAAATTCTGTGAAATTCGAATTAGTCCAAGTAATATGTAAACATCTGAGAAAATCATTTCTGGTTATCCACCGAAAAAATCATTTCTGGTTATTCACAGAGAAAATCAGTTCGGGTTATCCTGCGAAAAAATCTAAGACCACGTGCACTGCATGTACATCTTGACCTGGGCTATAAAAGCTGTGTTGTTAGTTGTATGGCACACGTCGATATTCAATCAATGGTCACCAACAGATGGTTGCTAAGCTTATACGATCCATGGCTCTGTGTTGTATGAACTGTATGGGATACCAGTCCATAGAACAGTAGCACTTTGCAGCTACAACACTGTCAGATTGGACTAAAGTATATGTAACATTGAGGAACATACATGTAACTGACACAGCCATGGATTCGGAACACTAGTCGGCTTCATGGGACGTGCTTCAAAGTCCGAGGATGACAACTAAAATCTCGCAGAGGGCAACATTTCATGTGCTTGTAGTGTTGATGTGTCTCGGGTGTATACACGTAGTCTATTTTATCCTGAAAATGCCACAAAAGGATCTACACCAAAGGAAGAAACATCACGTGGCACTCCATGTGTTGAGCAACGTTACATACAGAAGGCACTTTAACAGATCTGTGTATCCTTCACTTGGACACATGAAGTACATTCTCAATAACCCGGATGTATGTAGTTCCAACAAAAAGGTGACGTTGTTGTTCGTGGTTCATTCTGCATGGTATAACACCCAACAGAGACAAGTAATGCGGCAAACCTTCTTAAATCAGACGTATTTTCCACATCATACAATTAAGGCTGTTTTTCTGTTGGGGGTAAATGTTTATAATATGTCAAATGAAAGAGTTGAGAAGGAAAACTCTGTGTATAAAGATATAATTCAGGGAGATTTTATGGATTCCTATCGAAACCTGACCTACAAGTTCTCTCTGGGTTTGCAGTGGATTGTTAGTTTCTGTCCTGCTGCTAGATTTGTTATCAAGATAGACGATGATACGGTAATGGACACGTTCAGGTTTCTGGAAAGATTTGTGCCAAAATACCAGAACAAACGACGGCATATCATATGCAATATCTGGCGTGAGAATTACATGTTGATAAGAAGGAAAAGGAGGGATGCAGTGAATGGAAACATACTGAAGGGACATAAGGTTTATCCCTGGAGATACTGCAGTGGCTTTGTGGTCGCCATGACAGGAGATCTGATCCCTCTTCTGTACAAGTCCCTCTTCATCTCTCCTATGCTGTGGGTGGATGATGTCTACCTGTCGGGAGAGCTCCCTTCCCGACTGGACAACGTCACCTACATCGGCCTTCGACCAGAAGAGACATATTTCAGTTATGATGAGAAATTCCCTGCTAAGGTGAAATGTTTTGGACGTCCGAGCTGTGCACTGTTTGTATTTGAAGACAGAAATAGGTACAGAGACTATTACTGGAAATTGTTATTACGTAACCGAGAACTTTTGTCATGACTTTAACTCGAAAGAATATGAAATCTATGTTACAAGCAGTCGATTGTACAATTCCGACGATATTATTAATAAGTGTTTGTTTCTTCGTTTGTTTCTTCGTTTGTTTGTTTTGCTTGCTTGTTTGTTTAACGCCGCATTCAGCAACAGTGGTGGCGGTCTGTGACAAATCGAACCCGGTGAGTGAGTGAGTTTAGTTGTACGCCACATTCAGCAATTTTCCAACAATGTGGCGGCGATCTGAAACTAGTCGAGTCTGGACCAGACAGTCCAGTGATCAATAGCATGAACATCCATCTGCGGACCTGGAAAGCGATGACATTGTGTCAGCGAGCCTGACAACCCGACCCCGTTAGTCGCCTCTTTCGACAAGCATGGGTTACTGAATGCCAGTATTCTAACCCGGACCTTCATGCGTAGAATCTGGACAGGACAATCTAGTGATTGACATCATGGGAGACGATGACAGATCAAGTGTTCATGAATCACTATCAAATAGGGATGATACCAGGTGTTCGTGTCCTGAACACATCCAAAGACTAGTTTATAGACTGAAAATAATTGGGAACGTATGGTGCAAGTCAAAGAGGAATTGTATCGGCCATCACTTTTGTGGCATTAAACATTCATTAAAGTTTCTAAAGTCTTCAACATGTCTTCCATAAAATAAAAAAAATGAAAGCAACTTCTTTGAAAGAATTACCGAGGCCCTGATATGTTCTAGCCTTGATCAGGCAGTTTCTGAGAACTCTTTGGGATCTTGGCCTTAAGATCATGCTGGGCTGTGCCTCAAAAGTGTTTATATGTAAGCACCAAAGGCTGGAGCCTTTGGAACATTGCTCGACATGAATGGAAAGTTGAAATTCATCTCTTTTGTCATGCACTCTTTTGTAAAAAATCTTCTCTCTGAACCTTTATGTATAGATCTGAATATGAAACCGTTCAGGCTCTTTCACTTAATATAAAGTTTAGATGACTAAATCAGTGGAAGGCATTTGGCTATTTGATGGTTATTGAACCATATTAGATGTATACCTGAAGCTTAAGTTAAATTTCTCGGCTAATTTACCTTGTATTTACAAAGAACAACCCGAACAGATACTCTGATTCATGTGCATAAACTGCCTCTTCAGAAAATGGGTACCCGATGGGATAAGTGACTATTAACCTTCTCGCTCCTCGGGTCCGCTTGAGTTATCCGGGGTAATAATAATCAAATTGTTTGGGCGCTTCGAGCATATTAGGCGCGGAGAAAGCGCATATCAAATGGACAATTATTGTTATTATCTGCAAAGAAGAGGGTACCTCCCAGGAGGCGTCCATGGCAACGCCTACTTCTTGTATAAATGCTTTATCCCTCAACATTACATAAATGTTATCAAAGAGGAAGTCCAACATTTCACATTAAACTTCAAATATCATTTGCTTTCATTTTTTGTCAAATTGCACTGAAGCTGTGGAAATAGATATATAAGTTAATCTTTGTTGACCATGGCACCATGGATCAAAAGATGAAGTTTCCCTCTGTTTGTCACTTTGGATAGTAGAGTATAACCTTAAAAAATCAAATGTTAATAAGCTTTTCTGAAATTGTAAAGATTCAAGCAAATTCTTTGACTGTTTGAGAATCCAAATGCAATCATCCTGCTTGTCCCAATTCTTCGGTGAATATAGATGCAGTGATACTGTTAGTGTGAAAGATTACGGTTAATCTTTGAGACGGGGATTTGGTGATATATTTGCTGGACCCAGTTTCTCACTTTGTACAGATGGTTACGCAGTCAGTCAGCTCACAGTCCACCTTTCGGAGTCTCATTGTTCAAATATTCGTCATGCCGACGTTCAAGGTTAACTATCATGGATTGTCAAAGTCATTTGATGTTGTTTGGAATTTTGTTAAAAGGCACTCTCAGCAATATTCAAGCTATATGGCGGCGGTCTGTAAATAATCGTGTTTGGATCAGATAATCCAGTGATCAACAGCATGACCATCGATTTACGCAATTAGGATACAATGTCACGTGTCATCCAGGTCAACGGACCTGAACAGTCGAACCCGTTACTTGTCTCTCCACAATCGTGGGTTAGTGAAGATCAGTTCTAACAAAGGTCTTCACGGGTTCTTTTCAGATACGAAAATGTGCAAAAAGATGTTCTTTGCATCCCACGTACAACACCTGGTGTCTCCTCTGGTTTCAGTGATCCATTCATTTCCTTTTCACAGGTACTGTGTCCGTTGACACCAAACAGAATTTGTTTCTGTTGAAGACCAAAACTGGGTCTTCTCTTGTACTGACGTCCTGGAGTTACAAAACACGTAAACAGAAATCAAATCCCGCGCGCCAAAGATTTGGCATCTTCAACCACATAACAGCATCATGGCTAAAGTTGCAGGAGACAAAGGAATGTTACTCTGTGGGTTAGGGGTATATACTGTACAGTAAAAGAAACGCTGCTCATTTTGTCAAGTTCTTAAAAAGGCGACATGCACATACTGCCTTTTATGTGATGCCATGTTTTTCCACACTTGCGGGTGTTTTTTTTTTTTGTTGTTTTTTTTGTTTTTTGTTTTTTTGCTGTTCAGTATACATGAGGTCAGGCACAGTCATAACGAACTCAGAGGAACCAAGAATGTCTGTACGAGACAACACTAGTGTCACACGATTTCACGATTTCACACGACTTAACAAAGTTCGTTACATCCCTAGGTTCGTGTTACGGTTCGTTACGGTTTGCTACGTTGCTACTATGTTCACGAACAGTTACAAATATGCATATTGAATAATTCCAAATAATTAACAGTCCATGACTGTTTAGACACATAAGAGGGTAAGAGATCTCAGTGACCGGATCCCAATTCCACGCTCTGTGTCATTAATATGTTGTCTCGGCATGCAACGTTCCTGCAGGTTGATTTGGTAAAACGACTAAATGGTATTTGAACACTATATATTACACAACCCAATTTTCTAAAATCTTATCCTTCTTTCACTCTCGCATTTTCTACCCAGCATATACATACGGCGTTTGTGACAAATGGGTCAAACTGTGATCACGTTCATATCTCAATACTAATGCTGGAAGAATCATGTTGTGCTTTACCAATACTCACGAGAAGGGGGAACAAGTAGTCCAGACTTATGTAAAGGAAACTGAGGGGATGGCATGTTAGGACATGGTAAGACAGCCATATGCGCCATATAAGACATATCAGATATATCTTCACGATCTGTTTTAGAATATTAATGAATACCATGGGTTTTTTCGCTCAGTACTGCACACGGTGGGGACACGTTGCAGCAGACATAAAACGACTTCGTTAGGTTTTCACTTCTCGACATCTTCACCAACATCTTACATAAAGCACAAAGTTTACAAGAAGTCCAGACTACAACTGTATAGGATTTCAATACTGATATTTAGGACTTTCTTGTACTTTTATGACTGAACATGACAGCATCAACCTCCTCCATGTTATCGTCTTACCAGCAGTTACGTCTCTACCCAGTCACACCTGTCCATTTGTAAATAAGAACATGAGAATGAAACTCACACATTGTAGTCATAAAATAGTTGCTCAAGGTTATTTCAACTGCGTATTCCACGTGTGTCAATATTGTGAACCATCAAAAGGTTTTCCAAATTACCACTGAAAGGTATTTCTTTTCATTAATCTTGAGTGTATCTCAAGGACATAGATGAAATAGGAGCGTTAAATGTTCTGTTATCGGGCGTCACTGTTTTTCATCCCACACCGACCTTGAGGATCTTACATGATATGGTGCATGTTATGTTATGACAAAGCATTCAACACACCAGATGGTTCCAATGCACTTTGTGTGCATTATTGATTTCCTTTCTAAATAGAATCATAGATGAAATCTTTCGTTCGGTAGCTCAAACCATACCTACAATTGAGGTAATGTTGTATATTTTCAGTGGACACTTTAGCTGGACTTCGGGTGGAAGTGTTTTCCGTAATTTCCGTATTGATGTGGTGTTAGGACTGAATGGCTTTTCAGGACAAAAGATATATCACTTTACAACATGAGACGGTGGAACACGTTATCGGAGTAAAACGAGTGTTTTCTTATACAAGTGTAACAAACGGATCGGTGAACATACAACAGCTGTTGCTTGTTGTAAGAGGTTTCTAACGGGATCGCTCATTTGGTTGATGCTTGTCTGTTCGATGCTTATGATGACAAAAACATGGTTTTCTGGACTTCACTCGACTATTTACAGATCACCGTCATATAGCGGTAAGATTACTGAGTGCGGCGCTTAACAGTAACATAATTATCACACGGGGTAGAATAGGCCTTCAGCGACCCATGCTTGCCATAAAAGGCGACTATGCTTGTCGTAACAGGTGACTAACGGGGTCGGGTGGTCAGCCTCACTGACTTGGTTGACACATGTAATCGGTTCCCAATTGCACAGATCGATGTTCATATTGTTGGTTACTGGATTGTCTGGTCCAGACTCTATTGTTTACAGACCGCCGCCATACAGCTGGAATATTGTTGAGTGCGGCGTAAAACTAAAATCACTCACTCACTCACTCATTCACACGTCTACTGAACACTGGTCATCCTTTTAAGTAGGTGTCTATACCATTGTGGCCAATGCCTGGAGGATATAAATTTATATCATAATACAATAGAGTTACAATAAACTGGATGATCAAAATGAACTCCGAGTTCTAATCCTAGTAGTTTAGTCATGTCAACGTCGATACTTCCGTTGTTATAATGGGAGTACATTTCTGTCCGTAAATACACAAAATAATAAGTACTATATTTGTTTAATAACTGTTATGTTGATTGTAGAAACAGAAATTGGATCTCATCTTTTGGACAGTGTTATTATTGCATTGCACGACAAATGACAGTGGATATGTTTACGATTTCAAAACTGTGTAGGGCACAAAGAGAATACAAGACTGTTAACGCAACTGTTAACGTCTCTATGTGTGTTTGAAGTAAACAGCCAAAGTATTCCATTGAAAAAAGCAGAGGACATTCCATTTTTCGAGCATAATACTAGCCACTGGCAATGCATATGAGAAATAAAAATATTTCTATACAGATTAAAAATGTCCAAAGGAAAAGTTTAAATTGTCACATTTTCCCTTAATTTCTCTTCATCATCTGTTTCCTCCTTGGCTTCATCATTTGTATTTTATCAATCTTGTAAATCCATTATCCTATTCTTTTTTATGGTATACTATATCTGAAGAGACACGACCCGTGAAGGTCCCGGGGTAGAATAGGCCTTCAGCAACCCATGCTTGCCATAAAAGGTGACTGTGCTTGTCGTAAGAGGCGACTAACGGGATCGGGTGGTCAGACTCGCTGACTTAGTTGACACATGTCACTGGTTCCCAATTGCGCAGATCGATGCTCGTGTTGTTGATCACTGGATTGTCTGGTTCAGACTCGATTATTTACAGACCGCTGCCATATAGCTGTAATATTGCTGAGTGCAGTGTAAAACTAAACTCACTCACTCACTCACTCACTCACTCACTCTGAAGACACACGAGTATTTCCTTTGGACGACGGGTCGTGGTGACAGCTGGATGCAAGCCCCGTATCCATGTTTGTGAAGTATATAAGTGTACAATGCACCTATTTCCTCGGCAGAGTCTTGAGTGAAAAATGCATGCATTGGGTGAGCCAAAAATGAATGCATTGGGTGATGGATGAGGAAAGTGGCAGTTATATGATGACGTCGTTGTAAATGACACATTTTGGAGACTAAAGCTTGTTCCTACTTCATCCAATTATTGTCTTGAAATCCCAAAACACGACAACCATTCATTTATGTTCTGCTTAGATCGAAAGTCGACGTGGAAGCACTACATACTTTTCCATCCTTCCAGCTGACGCCCTTGATATCACTTAAATGCTTAACAAACTGTCTCCAACTATATTCACTTACTCATTCGCGATCACTGTAAATTAAAATACGGACCAACGTGATCCGTCAGTGCAGATCCGCTTTGTTTGTTATTAGATTCAAAGAAACCCGATTCTTTCAACCTCGTCCGCTGATGCAGTCATGGCAGCAGATGTTCAACACAATCATTAAGGGTTGGCCTGTGTTGCTTACATTGCTGTGGTCGATCCTCGATCAATGACTCATAGCAAACGGTAAGGACACAATACCCCCTTTGACGTATTGTATGTACTTTACCCAACACAACGGACGTTCAAGTTACCATGCTCACAGACACATGTTGCCTACATACCTGGACCCTGGACAAAGCGGACACAACGTATCCGTGAGGCTGAAAGGGCGTCCTTTTCCACAACACCAGGGATACGGTATTAAATAAGTATGTTCCCAAAGCATTGTTTAGACTTCCTGTGGAGGTACCGCACAGATGAAGCCTGCTGTGTCACTGAAGGCTGTTGTAGGTATGTTAGTTGTGTCTGTGTGTCTCGCATGTCTTCATGTATTCTATTCTATTCTGAAAGTTTCAAATATGAACCTTCACACGAGGAGACTACATCAGTTGGAAAACTATGATTGGTCAATTCGCTTTTCACACCGGAGGCACCATAGCAGGTCTGTGTATCCTTCACTTGGACACATGAAGTACATCCTCAATAACCCGGATGTATGTAGTTCCAACAAAAAGGTGACGTTGTTGTTCGTGGTTCATTCTGCATGGTATAACACCCAACAGAGACAAGTAATGCGGCAAACCTTCTTAAATCAGACGTATTTTCCACATCATACAATTAAGGCTGTTTTTCTGTTGGGGGTAAATGTTTATAATATGTCAAATGAAAGAGTTGAGAAGGAAAACTCTGTGTATAAAGATATAATTCAGGGAGATTTTATGGATTCCTATCGAAACCTGACCTACAAGTTCTCTCTGGGTTTGCAGTGGATTGTTAGTTTCTGTCCTGCTGCTAGATTTGTTATCAAGATAGACGATGATACGGTAATGGACACGTTCAGGTTTCTGGAGAGATTTGTGCCAAAATACCAGAACAAACGACGGCATATCATATGCAATGTTTGGCCTAAGAATGCAATGGGGATTATAAGGGAGAACAGATTCGCTGTGAGTCAGGACATACTGACGGGACATAAGGTTTATCCCTGGAGGTACTGCAGTGGTTTTGTGGTCGCCATGACAGGAGATCTGATCCCTCTTCTGTACAAGTCCCTCTTCATCTCTCCAATGTTGTGGGTGGATGATGTCTACCTGTCGGGAGTACTCCCTTCACGACTGGACAACGTCACCTACATCGGCCTTCGACCAGAGGAGACGTATTACAGTTATGATCGTCACTTCCGGAGGAAAACAAGATGTTTAGGACTTCCGGGTTGTGACCTTCTGGTGTTTGAGGATAAGTATGGATACGGAGACTACTTTTGGAAGGTGTTGTTGTACAACCGTGGACTGTCGAAGATCAGAGTAATCTAAACTAATATAGGAGTAAAGAATCATCTTGTCTACATAATGATTTTGTTTTTCAACTTTTTCATCCTCGTCCTCGTTTTCTTCTTTTCAGTTAGTTAAAGTTCAAGTTTACATTTTCTATGCTTCTGCTGTTTCAAAAAAACTTAATTACTGATTCACTAAATAACTATTATATGCTAATAATATCCGTGATAATTTAATGTATGATTTCAAATTATTATTAAATTGTACAGTGGAAGCTGTCTAAACTGGCACTCATCGGGACTGAAGAAATAATCCAGTTAAGACAACGTGCCGGATTGTAGGGCACATGGTAAATGTTCAAACCACAGACGGGACTGAGATTTTTCGCTGGTGTTGACACCTTGCCGGAATGGACAGATGCCGGTTTTGACAGCTTCTGTTGTATATCATAAATATTGAAGAACATTTACAGCCCATTCTCTGCTGTGTATCATAAATATTGAAGAACATTTACAGCCCATTCATACAATGTAGGGTTTGAGTTGCATGTCACATCAGTAAGGTCGCATTGAGTTCAGCCAGTATGTCAGTGAACTCTGAAAACCAGCTGCCAACGGTTGAAACTTTGGTACGACTGGTTACCTGACAATGTCCGAAACAGCCTGGCCGGCTAGTCTGTGGCTAGTAAAACTTCAGTCGGGCCAGTACATATGTCTGGCCCGATATTGGAACATTTTGTAAATATTTCACTTTCTCCAACTTCTTAAGGTATAATACAATATTAAATTATGCAAGATTATGGCCTGGTAAGCATGTTCATCATGTTAGCGGCATAGTGATCAAACGCGTGTCTACATTCATATTTTGAGTTAGTGAATTCGTGTGTGACCTAGCAACGTTTCAGACATAGGTAGCCCGATGAGAAGCAAGCTGTGGAAACTTTGTTGCACGCTGGTTTGGTTACGTGTACAATCTCCCGTCGACTGGGGAGGGGGGAGGGGGGAGAGGAGGATATGGAATGTGTGAACGGATGTGCGATAGTTACATGCAAGCCTGATCTATGGTCCTGTAATTACAGGCTCAGTCATGAAGATTTGCGCCCGCCAAGGGTCCGCTTTTCATGATTTCGGAACCAAACTGTCCCGGTAATACTACTAGTTTATCAGATTCAAATATTGTAGCAATGATGTTTAATCAATGTAATGATGCCATATCTCGATATTCTGTTCTCAATGTTTACAGCCTACATTTACATACAAACATATTTACAAGGTACGACATACGGAAGAATTTAGCAATTGGAGGTATCAATTCAAATTTTCCAAACTCACCGAAGTGAAAGCCGCGCTGGCTGCGTGGGTTAGATGGCTGACTTTGTGAGCTGGAGATTAAATGCCTTGAGCGTTAGTGGGATGGGACTCGTCTGAACAAATGTACAAAAATCTATACTTAATTGAGAAAGTGTTATCCCATTTATATGATAACTGATTAATTTTACTACTTTGTGTGGTAGAGATGATTTTATCACTTCTGTATAAATGTTTTAGAAACGTGTTTTAATCTGTTTTGTTTTTCTTTCATCATGTACAAGCTAGATAACACAAGTAGCATAGTTAGAATAGTTTACAATAGGTTCAGCCCGGCACTTACATAACTATTAACTCCTCAACAGCCAGTTTCAATCTTATGCCAAGCGCACTGCATTGTCTGCCGTTTTTTCCTATCTCTCCATTATGTAAGTCATGTTGCCCACAGTAAAACTTTCTTTGATCAAGCAGTGGTCAGATGACAGTGTTACAATTCAGAAGGCCAATACATTGCTCAGCAAATCGTTTGACTTTTTTGGGACCGAGTGACTGAGGACTTCACCTCTGCTTATATATAAGGTCAGTTTGTGTTTTGTCTTTCATATTTATGTATATATAGATATGCCAGTGTATAGTTGTATAAGAATTAAATGCATTAAGTTAATGCAATGATAAGATATATTTCTCTGCTGAACCAACAAACTAACTTGCAATTTATGGTGTGTTATTGAAGTTCATAATTAGCGTATAAGTATATTTAAATGTGCAGATATTAGAACGGGTTTTAAGGTCATAGTTTCTCTTTTAATCCATGAACTTATGTCCTATAGATTTATTGCCATATTTCCTCATGGTTCATAGTTGTGTAACATTTGTAGGATATTCTGATTGGACACTGGCAACTTTAGGAACTGCCCGCTCATTGCCACACAGTGGTAAGTTAGCTGTACATATTGTATATATTGGCTGTAGATCTTGAAATTTGGTTGTAAATAGCAGCATTCAGGACCAAGTTTCGGACGCTGTAAGCGTATTTCGTCATACCCTTAACAAATACCAACCGCGTTCTGAAGGAGAACGCTATATGGCTGTAACATGCTCTGAAGGAGGCATTAGTTTTGTAACCTTAATTTACCCGTAGTGAAGCCGGCAGTGTAAAACGTAATAAATACTTCTGTACTTCAAGATCAGTAACATGTGGTATTGACTTCGTTCGAGTAAGGTTGCAAATAATTTTCTTTGACCTCTTATTTATTGCTTGTAGATAAACAGGGTCACACCCTTTTCAACCCACTGTAGGCATGGCAGGCTACAGAAATACTGAAGATATCAGACATTGAGACATTGCATAACGCAAAGAGGCCTGTCACTGAGACATGTATTCTATCCTTAGTTCAACGAAAACCATTGTTGCTCATATGTGACGTAGGACATAAGCCCCGCCCACTAATGATTATTCATGTTCAATCGGGACTTAAGACCTGTCGGGGTTTAAGGGCAGCACAAACGTATTTCACAGCCTATAAAAATACATTTTAATGCATATGGAGAGAAGAGAAACGGCTTGTTCATAGTATGTAGCAACGATTCATTGATGCCTTTTACACCGTTATCAAGCTCTTAGTGGCCACACTAAGTGATTAGACGTTTATGTACATTATAAGTTGTTCATTGGTCATGACTGGGGGGCATGGGTAGATGTACCCTCGATGTTTGTGTATGTTCCCTGAGCCCGAAGGGTACATTATAAGTTGTTCACTGGTCGCGAGGGGTCCATGGGCCCATGTACCCTCGAGGTTTGTTTATGTTCCTCTCGCCCTGCGGCTTGGGGAACATAAACAAACCTCGAGGGTACATGAGCCATGGACCCCAAGGGACCAGTGAACAACGTATTTATTTTTACCGAACACCCGAGTTTTAATTTCGAGCTGTTTGAAGCACTACTGTTGAATGGGAGGCGAATCGCCATTTTGCAGACGACACAAGGTAAACAGATTTAGCATTATCTACCTTCCATCAATTTTGAATCGCAAAACATCGGTAATTTCCGTGATCATGCGTGTTTCAATGGTATTCGAGACGAAGGAGTAATACCGTGCAGTACCAGAAGAGTTCGGAATTCCCAGCGGTGTACACTGAAAACAATACATCGCCTGTAAGCGGGGTACGTTGAAAATAATGGAATAACGCTTAGCCAGTCAGAGAGCGACATTCATGTGTGAGGTAAGATAACAACCCTTGGGTCGACGTCCTGAACAGTGTACAGTGTATTTATCTTACCGAACTCTTCAGTGTTAATTTTGAACTGTTTGAAGCATGGGTATGGGAATCGTACACTTCAGCCAAGCTGAAGCTAACCTGGTTTATGTGATTCACACGATTCGAATCTTGCATCTTGCTGTTTTCCCACAGGTATTGTCTTAGTAAAGTCGCCGTGGTGTAATTCCTGATATTCTCAGGGACGACATTTGAAGGTTTTGTCAAAATTTGTTTACTGGAATGCGAGGCAAATCTGTCGTAGCCATCGCTAGATTTTGCAGACGACACAATAAATAAGAGATTTAGAGCTAGCTTCCTTCCATCGATTTGCATTCGTAAAACATCGGTAATATTCGTACAGTATGTGTGATTCAATGTTTTTCGAGTTAAAGAAGTACTACCACGAAGTACCGAATGAGTTGGCAGTGGGGTACATTGAATGTACCTCGCTTGTAAGTGAGGTACATTGAAAATGATAGAAGAGCGCCTAGCCAAGGGGAAAACAACATTTATGTGTGAGGTAAGATAAAGTGTGTTGCGACAAACATCTAATTAACATTAACTACGATGTATTTCACTGACAAAATGGTATACAATTAGATAAGGCCAGGCTGGTGTAAGGACAACAAAATGCCAAGGGCCAGGAGGCGAATAAGCAGGAGAGATGAAGCTGTGAAACATCTTTCCATACAATAAAGAAAACTGTTTCAGTCTGCAAAGTCGCGTACTTTATTATTGATGCCCCAACTTCTAAAATGCCGTTAAAATAATCTATATTGAAATAGTTGGACGTTGTAGTAATTTACGACTGGTTCCAGATACATTTCCATCATGGTACAGATTCAGAAGTGATCCTCACTCTGTCCTAGAGCATCGCGACTTCATGGCGGCTGCTCATGTCGTGTTCTCGCTGGCTATCCAGCGAAACCAGTGCTAATTTCCACATCCAGCTGTCTTCAGTATCATTGTAGACTCAGCCTGGAAACAATCTGTGGGAAGAGGGAAATACTGAAATTCTCTTCGGATATTCTTTACAAATTAGTAATTGGTATGTTCGTTTACGTTTCACGTTTCACAACATACGAAAATATGGCATACGATTACTGCCCTTTATGATGCCGGATATAGTCTCTGGCTGTTAGGTACTGGTTATAATTTGTAATAATTGATATATCGACTCCTTCCAGGAAGATGATATTCCTGGTATTAATAACACGTTCCTTTGATCTCGCAATTAAGGACAGTGTTGGACTGTGAGTGACAGAACAATCGCTGCGTTTTGAAAGGATGCTTGTTCAATTACGCGTGAGGGATCGATGCCCCCTAGCTCAGCCCCCTGTGGGTTTGAGGTGCTTGTAGGTCAGCGGACAAGCGCCATGTGCCGGAGATAGCACCAAGGTATTGATGTTGGACAGTATAATTACAGCCTCGGAACTAAAGTGAGAATCATGTTTGATGCTGAGAATATGATTTTTTATTGATATCGGAAATTGGACTTCGACCACAACAACTAAATTGCTATTTGTACCAGATAGGAAAATGTTTTGGTCGATAAAGAGTATCGGCATGAGGACGGAAAGGGCTGGGAATCAATTATCTACCTGGACCTCTTCAAAAATGTCAGAGAGAGAGAGGGGTGGAGAGATAGAGGGAGGGAAGGAGAGAGAGGGAGGGGGAGAGAAACAGATAGAGAGAACAGGAGTGATAGATAGAACAGGGAGATCTGGCGGGTGACTTCTTTTGGGCGGACGTTACTTGTATACTTCAGAATTAACGTCGTTGATAGTTTTCGCTTCGGAGTCACTGGTGAGGATGAGGAAGGGGGACAGTGAAGGATGCGGATGGGAGTAGAGGGACTTGGTTGAGAAGGACATGTTTTGAACACGGACCTTGTGCGTTAGGAGTGGACGCTTTAACCACAGGCCTACCCCACTACATCACTTGCAGAAAGATAGGTTTACACTTAATGAAAAGGTAGTAGTAAAACACAGACCGGGCGCTCCTTGTAATGCCACCGTGAATTATTGTACCAGACATTTGTATAGCGCCGATATCCAGTTCGCCTGTTCAACTGCTTAAGGGCGCTTGGATGTCCATCACAACGGCACATTGTATTTTTAATCTCAACTCCCTGGGGATCATACAACTCTTGCAGCCAACTAGGGGCACCGAATTAATGTGGTTTTCCAATCCTTACGAGGTACCCACAGCTGGGTGGACTGGGACATATAGTCACCGTGACAACACTGAAAGACTGTGCACGCAAAGTTGACTCCAAGGTTTTTGACACCAGGTCACAGGTGGGCTCCAACCCGACACCTCTAAGCTCGCTGGATTACTTGCCTGGCGCCTTAGATAACTCGCCCACCACAACCCCAAGAGGCAGTTAGCAGGTAAAGACAACACCTGTCCTCAAAGGCCTGTCGAGTCAGCATCGCGATGGATGAAATTGAACACCCATGAAAGAGATGAACGACAGAAGTATGGCAGTGTTTCAGAAGATATGAAGCAAATACCAGCTTCTTCGGTCTCGTGCTCATCAAAACTACACCAGGAGCAAAACGTTTCTTGCCAATCTAATTCTGTTTGAAGCTGGCCCAGAAAACCTTTTTGCACCGAATTGTGAGTCAAAACACTAATATAGACGATGAAAGAGTTTTATATGAACACCTTCAAAGTAATGTAGAGTTATCATCAGTTGGGAAGGTTGTGGCTTTGTGTTGGACTATATTCGTGAAAGCAAGCCATTAGATGTTATGCTACACTGTTGAGGCCGACCGATCAACGACAGACCTATGGCAGTGTTTCATAAGATAGGAAGCAAATGCCAGCTCGTTCGGTCACCTGCTCATCAAATATTCACCAAGACGACCAAAGTTGTGACCGATGTTATATGCACAGGGTTATGCAAACCTGTAGAGGCACATAGGGACCAGGTTGAGGCTAGAGAAGTGGGAGGCTCAGAAAATGTCTGCTAATACATCATTTGCAGAGACCAGCCAATCATTGCCATGACCTCTGTCCACAACACTGGCTTTCAGTTCCTGTGACACCCGACTTTACTCTCTTGATCTGTCTCTAGCACACCTCCATCTGTTCCTGCATACGAAAAAGGTCAGAAGCCATCTCGATTCGGACAAGAACTTCAATTCATAACAGCTGTGGAAAAACTGTTAGGCAGCTTAGGACTGGACAACTAGAGTGTATCACCATGCAAGGGGCCGATGCTTGAGTAAAAGTCATTGTCTTAATGTCAAGCCATTCTATTAGAGGCTCAGAACTAATTATTCATCCGCATTTGACATATGTGTGCAATAAACCTAACGGTAAGCCCCCACAACCTCTGAATACATACACCAGACATGTCTCTCACATTGTACACGTGTGGACATTTGTCGTGAAGAGTGAACACTTTAACCACTGGGCCAATAAGTTAGTAGCCCCATTTCCGGAATAGTTACGAAAATGTATCTTGACAGTCCAGACGTATTCCATATAGTCACCGAGGTCTCAAGCCAGCCTAGTGAACGCTCGATGTATGTTTCAGGATCTGAGGTTACAAGTTGGCGATGTTTGGCTGCAATAAATGGTTATAATTTACTGCTGCAAAAAAATAATCGTTTTAATATTTAAAGCGAACCATTTTTGTATGGGTGAGCGGATGAGTGAGTTGGGTTGAACTCCCTTTTCAGCATTAGATTCGTCATATTGTAACATGGCAGGGCGTGGTTGTAGAGCAGACTGTTTTCGAGCCATGATCAGTGTAAATGTCGAATTCAAACACGGGTCATATTTATTCGTTTGTTTCCAACAAATTTTGATACACGGTTGTCCATGGATGTTTTATGGCTTTAACTCTCTGAAACAAGCTGTTATAAAACATAAGTTAAGTAATGACAATTCGTCTCTTTTCCAATTACAAGTGTATTTCTAAAATCATATTTTCAGTTTGTAAGTTTAACGTTTTAGAATTTGATTGTAACTGAGCATATTCACTTCAAAATTTGACTTGTTTTTGTGTTTTCTGTTCTTTTGGTGTTGTTTGTTTCTGTTTTCGCTCTTTTTAAACAGCAATTGCTACATCCTTTTGCAAAAATGTCAGTAATTCTAGTAAGTGTCAATTTGTCTGGCGACATTCAAGAGACCTTGAACATGTTTGCTAGGAAGAAAAACAGTAGCATACACACCGGTGACCCCACGGTGCAATTACCATCGTCATGAAACTGTCTTCCTGTATAGAAGCAGACTGCGGACACAGCCCGGGCAAGTGGAAGTGAGGAGGGAAGGAGTGACCACTCTGACACACCATCAGCCAGCCATTACCCTGTCTGGACACACACTGAAGCCACGGCAAAACCCTTGGGTGGCGGAGATGCTTGTGGTGTCCGTGGTTATAAGGCTGCTTTAACACAGGCGTACCTTTTTTAACAACTGTCAGTCGAGCTTTGAGAACGTTACTGGTATACGTGTCAAACCACCAATCACCAAATGTTTTGAATTTGTGAAAGTGAAGGATGAAAGAGTCTTAGAACATAGCGGTTCCAAGGCGGGTTCTGGACATGACAAAAGCGAATCCACTTTGTAAGAAGACTGGATCCACTGCAGATCCACTTTCAAAGAAGAACGGATACAAGGCGGATCCACTTTGTCAGACGAGTGGATTCAGGGTGTGTCCCACTTTATGAGAAGAGCGAGCCCATGGCATAACTAGAACAGTTACAGGTCCAGAGAAGGTCCAGTGTGCACGTGTCAAGATTAGGTTCAGGACGGCCCCATGTCAGACAGGACACAGTGGTCATGACGGGTTGAAGGAGTTAATTAAACTATGATTCTCAGGGATGAATACACTGACTTGTATGAACAAATGACGTTAGCTTAGTCCGAGGTATGTGTAACAGGGGACTGAGGGACCAGTAATGTAGAGGCATTCAGTGCCTTATCAATTTGTATGTGTTCACATGAGTAAATCACAGTCCTGCACCCTCGCCAGTAACTGATTTAAAAACAGAATGCAATTAATTACATTACGGTTCAATTTCAAACATATTTTCGGTGATTGCGTTTCCGTTTTGTTGGGAACAGGTAGTTAAGTAGAAGGTGGACGCATGCCAAGTACTGCTAAGTAAGGCACTAAAAAGTTATTTTGCACGAGGTGAACTTTTAAATTGACTCATAAAGACCAGGATTTAGCCGCTCGGTGTCGTGTTTCTTAAGCCTTGAATGTAATCTGATAGGACTGATTGACTCTAATCAGACACATCCCAGTATCAGTAACAGCAACCAGCATGGAAGACCTGATTTTCCGAGACTTCACTTCAGATAAAAGTTCTTTTGACGTAATGACTTCAAAACATTTCCATATTTATACATCAAGCGTGAATTCTAAATGAATAGTCCTCATCTTGTGATTTCAAACGTAACATTTCGTATCCGATGTTGCTTTATTTTTTAAAGTCTTTTACTACTTTTTAAGAATCTATCTTTGACATCTTCTTACGATGCTTTGAATATTCTGTCACATCAGGTGATGCTATATACCTTTTAAACCTTTCTTTGCATGGCGAGTAAGTGATTGTTGAGTTTTACGCCGCACTCAGCATTATTCCAGCTATATGGCGGTGGTCTGGAAATAATCGAGTCTGGATCAGACGATCCAGTGATCAACAACATGAGCATCGATCTGCGCAATTGGGAACCGAGGGCATGTGACAAACAAGTCAGCGAGCCTGACCACCCGATGCCGTTAGTCGCCTCTTTCGACAAGCAGAGTCGCCTTTTTATGGGAAACATGGGTTGGTGAAGGCCTAGTCAAATCAGGAACTTCACGGGTCTCTTTGCATGGCCTCTACTTAAGGAGCCAACCATACATCAGGTGTCTTTAACGCGTTGTTCCATATGGTACCAGCCTGCACTGGTCGGGGACTGGGTGGGCCAGTGGGTAAGGTCTCACATGACGGTACACGAAATGGGGGACATTTCAGACACGGGGTCTATCTTGACTTTCTTATTTATAAGCAACAATGAGGTAGCTGTTATATTTACCCACAATAGAACTGTCGCTAGCTCACGCAATTAAGCCACGCTTCTACCATGACGTTGTCATCGTCGCCTTCCACTCAAGATAGTTGGATGTGGTAGTGTAGTGGTTAAGGCGTTCGCTCGTCACGCCGAAAATCCGGGTTCGATTCCCCACAGAGGTACAAAATGTGAAGCCCATATCTGTTGTCCAACGCCGTGTTATTGCTGGAATATTGCTAAAATAGACGTAAAACTAGTCTCACTCACTCATTCCAGTCGTGTCCATGTTACTTTAGTCCAACACATTTGAATGAATGAATCTGAAACTAAAATCTGAAATTCTAAAATCAAGGATTTAAGGCTATTAACCTGAAACCTTTAGATCAGGGTGCCAAAATACAAAACAACTTCGCTAAGACTATCTGCAATCGCTTTGTACAACGACACACTGATCGTCGGACACACCTGTGGTTCTACTGTTATGTACGTGTACAGTGAACACGCTTACAACACACTGACGGATATGACGGTGTTTGCCAATTGAGTTTATGTAATGTCCTCCAAGTCTACTACAGTCCTGCCTTTACACCCCTTGTGCTAATTGTGAGATGAATGAGATTTGTCTACGCCGTTTTCAGCAATATTCCATATCACACATTGTACCAATGTCGGGAATCGAACCCGGGTCCCCGATCTTTGCCTTAGCTACTAGGCTGCCTGAACCCTGGTATGAGATGAAGTGTTGTCGATCACCCAATTCCACCACAGACAGCCACTGTCTCTGAAACACTGTTTGAACTCATATTTGTACTTAACAGTGTCTGTGTTCCACATTGCTTCAGTAAGGTTAATTGTACATTCACGCCTAGATCCAATCATGTAACGCCCCTGGTATCTTCAAAATTCGGCGTTTTTAATGGAAGCAGTCAATGTATTTGGGACACATGATTGTATTTATGCTTCTTTTAAACCACCTAGTATAAAGAATGCAAATGTCTCGTTTTGATGTGCAAGACGAATAGATCCAAGTTGTCAGAACCACGATTCTAATTTTACACCTACCCCGCCGCCAGCGTGACAAGATAGATGATATCAAACTCGTTCACTAGAGCTATATAGCTCTGTGGAAACCTTATATGATCGAATAGCGGGGTACGCTGTCCCTCGCCTGATGTGAGCAAATTAACACTTTAATCAAAACTCACAAAACTGCAGTCAAACGTATTGAACATCTTGGTAGCTGAGAACTAGCGCCGAAAGTTATAGGCCTTTTGTAGCTCTTTTGTGTCCGAGATGAATTAGTCATCGATTGTTTTCGTTTTGGTTGATACCAGACCTTCCGAACCCGTGGTATATGCAATCACTTGTCCACCAATTAAAGTGCTGCAGCTTAGACACATATTCGTGGTTAAGACCATCGTAAACAAGCCTGGGTTTCACACAAGCTCAGCACTGGACAGGATTTAGCACCGACTTTATCGGAGATGTGGACCGTTCGGTTGTAAAATCGTCATTTCTTCCACCTCACTGATTTCGTCTCATTATTTTATGACAATTTGTCTCAAATGAGAATTTGCGCCATAATAATCCTGGGTTAGCTCCTCTACTTAATACCTCGCCCGCCCGACAGAGGCCGGACAGAAGTCTTTGGTGAAAACACACATGAGTTAAGTTGAAGAGAGACAAATGAGTGGCTCGATACCCTGAAGTCATTTCCTGAAGGATTAAAGATCAAGAGAACTTTGATTCACTTTATTGCTTTAACTGTCTGAGAATGGGACTTGTCAAGCAGGGTTATGGAGACAGGAATCAAAGTTGCTGTCGTTTATTGTCAGGCCGAGTCAGTGTTAAACCTATCGGGAATTACGACGTGATTGTGAAACAGTTGAAACGTCCCTAACACATAGGAGGTAAAACGCAACCTGTGTAGAGAGAGGGGACATTCTGTTACGTTGACAGTTTTCACAATGAACAGCACTCAACCGCACATACCCGTTAATGTTTTCTAGCAAATGTGGTTTCGACAATTCAGCTACATCAAAAGATTGTATGTCTTCGTATAACTCTCCTGATTGAACATAGTCTATTGACCGAAGACAAATGGATCAGACACAAGTTGAGAAACTTGTTTTTTGCCGTCTCTCTCTGGCCAATTGGACAGAGTGTCTGTCCAATGAGCGGAAGATGGATGGTTCGATCCTCAGCGTATGAGACGAACTTACTAGATGGTACATCCGGGTAGCGTGCCTTGTGATCGGCATTAGGGGAATATACCAAGCCTCGGATTCTGCATCATAGATGTGAGCATCACTACCTCCTATACCGTAACTTAGGAGGTACCAATGTTACGAGAAAAATTAGGAGATCTCAGGTTTACGAGAGCTTTGTGAAATGGGCCCCAGGTTAAACTATGCCATGGTAGAGCACTGAAGGAACACACGCACACACGTACACAATCACAAGCACGCACAAACACGCGTATGCATGTCTTTAAATAAGTACAACAATCTTGGGTGAACACTATACCCATATTACTCACCCTACTTTCTATACAAGTGCAAAGGTAACGAAGGCACTTTGTATGGTACCACATGCAGATAGTTCAATGAAACTGTAACTGTTTTCATCTGACAAGGAGGAACATATTTTCGACAACATGTTGTCCTGTACTGATGTCGTTGTGCCAGGATCTGACGTGCAGCACATGATGACGTTGTCAGTGATACTTTTGTTGGGGACGCCGGCCTTGTTTAGTGTTGTTTCATCCTTGTAAGATCTCGCTAGCCGCGTGTCTTCCCTATGGGAAACATCATATGTATGTATTACACATATCAATATTTCAGGGGGAACATACTTATCGTCTGGTCCTTACATATGATCTTCACGATCCGGAACTACTTGAGAGAGATAATCTTATCATTCTTAAACTAATGGATGTCTATAAACTATTTTCAGTCCTTGCCGTTGCTTCAGAAATTGCGCATGAATAAACATTTTGAGTGAACCGGCCAATTCATCACATTGTGCCCCGCAACATAAAACCACGTTTCTTGGTAAACCATTGTTTTAACATATCGGTAATGTCAGTGGATAGTTTATTGAAGACGACGCATTTAATGTATGGAGTTTGAGAACAGCTCCTGCTTCCATACTTCGTTTGCATATTTATCGGATCATCACATCAATTGTTTTAGGTTTGTGTATATCGAATC
The DNA here is from genome assembly GCF_037392515.1 of Haliotis asinina. Taxonomy (NCBI): domain Eukaryota; kingdom Metazoa; phylum Mollusca; class Gastropoda; order Lepetellida; family Haliotidae; genus Haliotis; species Haliotis asinina. The sequence goes on from NC_090295.1 coordinate 38,715,387, forward strand.
GAAAACACCATCCCTTTTAACGACGAGAGGTGTGTTAGCGTCTTTATCGCTTCTACTGAGGTACACCTTCATTCCAGCACAATCCACATCATATCAATTGCTTCAGGTTTGTGTATCTCATCGAAAACACCATCCTTTTATGACGAGATGTGTGATTTTATAGCTTTGATTGAATGGAAGCCTTCATTCCGCCACAGTCCGCAAACATATGCTGTTATGACATTATCAGCCCATAATCACCCATTGACATTGAGACTATTACAATGTTTTGGGTTACAGATGAAACATTTCTTTAAGAAACACATTTTATTTTTTGTACGTAACTCGTGCTTTAGAGTATGATTGAGTGTATTTTGTTTTTAATCAATAGTCATGAAAGTAGCTCCTGACTGGGATGTGTGCACGTCAATGTCAACTGTGACGTTAAGCCTACACGCTGTTGTCAATTAGTGTCAAACTTGGTCAATATCATTTTGATCAATGAAGCTAGATCCACAATGCATATGGACATCTGAGTAATATACTTGCTTGTATTTTCTATGAAAAATGACCCCGTGTCAATCATGACAATTTGATCGCTTGTCATATTAGAGATGCAAATACTGTTCAAGTGACATTAATTGACATTAAGGTTGACTCGCATAAGCTGCCACGATATACATCGTGTTCCCAAGGGTGCCTTTGTGACGTCACAGACAGTAGTTCTCTGATGCACATGGATTTTGTGAAAAGTGTTCCGACTTCAACTATCTGACAGTTTCGTGATAAAGTGCTGTAATACAGAAGAGGATTGTGGGTATGGTCCTCGGTACCCAATCGTCTGTCTGGTTGACATTTTTATGTTTATACATGTAGTTGATTTTGGTAGTTTCAAGATTTGATCTAGATTGACGTCTCTATGTTAGGAAACATTTATATTTTAAATATGTCTTTTCTGTATTGAACACGAGATGCATTTTAGAACACTTATCAAAACAAAACCGCAAGTATATAGATACATCAAATCGTACAACCACAAGCATATACCCAAATTCAATCGTACAACCATATCCACAACTAAATGTATATCGCCAAGTCTAACCGTACAACCACAATCACCACAAGTATATAGCCAACACAAACCGTACAAACATAAGTACAACAAGGTATATAGCCAACTTAAATCGTACAACCCCAACTACAACAAGTATGTAGCCAAGTCAAATCGTACAACCACAACCACAAGTACATAACCAAATAAAATCGTAAAACCAACCAACATAACCGTTTAACCACAACCAAATCATACAACCACCCAATGGGTAAATCCACAGCAACACCGTGCGACGACAACGAGCGCACAACAATCAGTGACCGCTAACCAGTGAAGACTCTCATACTAAGCCAGTACAGTGCTTAACTCCACACAAAAGCAGGGGTGCAGGCGTGGCGATACTGGTCGATAATACATTAGCAACACTGTCCAGCACAGTAATCCCACAATGGATATCCCATCCTGCCCCGGTCATGCATGCGTGGTGTATGTAACACGCACGTGAGCCTACACTTCCTCAATCGGTAACATAGTACCATCCGTCCTTACAGTCAGTCTATGTTAGCTTACCGAAATACGCACTAATCTTCTCTGTTTTAGATAGGGATTGTCATAAGCGTTCTTCCCTACACCCAATACACTGGTAATCCAGCCTAGTGCCATTGTGTACAATGATGAGTATTCATGTACACAAAGGGTTTGCTTTAATGCCAAGTGCCGGTACATGCGTTATCATCTAGCCAACGGTGTTGATGACAATGAACATACTCCACCCAGCGACCGGTACGGGAAGCATCTACACGAGCGTCTTGTGAAGTGTCAATTCATCTTATTGTTATATGAGAGTGTCGAGCTCGCTGATGCTAATCTATTGCTGAATCAAAGCCACGAACAAATGTCCACGATGAATAGGTGTCTTCACAAAACAGTGTCTATTATAGGTAAGTATGTTGGGTTTTACGCCACACTCAGCAATATTCCAGCTATATGGCGGCGGTTTGTAAATAATTGAGTCTGAAAGAGACAATCAAGTGATCAACAGCATGAGCATCGATCTACGCAACTAGGATACCATGACGTGTCAATTAGGTCTGCGAACCTGACCACCCGATACCGTGTACGATACCGACTTAACAGTGATGATACGTCCGGCGTGTTTTGGCACAAACACACGGACAGGCAAGTCAACATCTGCATTGTCCAAAAATACGCTTTGTAACCAGAGTTGAAATACATAGTACAAGTCACTGGAACGACATTGACATTCCATTTGTTACTGATTAGAGATGTCCTCCACGTAAAATAACCACGAATATTGCAATCTTGACGAAATATCGTTTAACTAATGGTTGCATGGTGTTCTTCAAAACCTTTGTAAACACTGGGAAATGTAGACACTTGAGTTGGTGTATGTGGATCGCCATCATAGGGAAGTTGAATATGAAAAATTATTCTTCCCACTTATTGTTCAATCTAGAGGATAATTGCTGTCATGTACTTTTTGTGGTAGGGGTGGATGGCCCTGGATTCCAACAGACAACGATGGTCATGCACGATCTCATTACATCATCACATAGTTTGATGACGTCACTTGCCTACGTAATCATTTTTAAGGATGTACTATTTACCTAACAAATATCACAATTACTTGTCTCTGTAAGTCATTTTGTGTGGATCTAGCAATAAGGTTGTTGTTTGTGGTGTTTATGTAACGTCAGTCAGCCAGATTCCAACTATGTGACGGCGGAATGTACATAATCAAGTCTTGACAACCCAACAGCACACATCGAAAGCATCGATCTACGGATATGAAACAACTGATGCCGTTTTGTTCATGCCCTACACATCTCATGGAGAGTGATAGATCAGTACAAGAGAATTGGCTGTAGGACCGTTATTGAGCAGATAAACACAGCAGCAGATTTTGTTAAGCTTTTCAGCTGCCATGTCTTTGAAAACATCCTCAGGAAACTACATTTGACAATCCGTTACGCACGTAGTGAGTGGGTTGTTTAAAACCGGTTTTAGTATGTCAGCTGTATTCTTGCGTATCTAGTGCAACAGATTTAGTTTCTACAGGGTGCCTTTTATACGAGCAGGAAAAGTAAATGTAATCACATTAGTGCATAATGGTTATTTACGCCTTGAATCTGAATTTGTGCGGTCGGACATTCACGGGCACAACCAGTTTGAGACCAGTCTAGTTCGTACTTAGGAAATGTCTCACCAAACAATCCTCTGTGTCAGATGAGATATGAAGCCTTACCATTTCACAATGGCTGGTGAGAAGGGCACGAAAGAGACCAGGTCAAACCTGAGGTTGAATCTTTGTGAGAAATGCCATTTCGCGAACTCCTTGTATCAGTACTAGCTGACAGTGACTCAGTGTGACGGGATCGAACACGGGACTTTGGTGGTAAGGTTCCTTTTTTAATGGAAATATATTTGTGGCCAGTTCACTAAAGAAGCAAATAACGAGTTAGCAGTCACTGTCAGCTGTTACCTTAAGCCTACACGCTGTTGTCAGCTAGTGTCCAACTTGGTCAATATTGTTTGGATCAATGAAACGGAAGTCTGAGTAATGTACTTACTTGTATTACATATGAAAATGATCCTTTGTCAATCATCACAGTTTGATTGCTTGTCATAATAGACATGCAAATACTGTTCTACTGAGTGAGTGAGTGAGTTTAGTTTTACGCCGCACTCAGCAATATTACAGATATATGGCAGCGGTCTGTAAATAATCGAGTGTGGACTAGACAATCCAGTGACCAACAACATGAGCATCTGCGCAAATGATAACCGATGACGTGTCTCAACCAAGTCAGCGAGCCTGACCACCCGATCCCGCCTCTTACGACAAGCATGGGTTGCTGAAGGCCTATTCTACCCCGGGACCTTCACGGGTACTGTTCTACTGACATTAATTGACATTACGACGGACACACAAGCTACAACGGTCTGTATAAAACCAGAAATTTTATCTTTCTGGGAAAACGTTGGCCATACTGGTGGTTAAAGCGATTGCTCTTTACGTCAAAGATTCTCAAATACAATTCAGAACTCACCCACAACAAATATACTGAGCAGCAAAAGAAACGCAATGTTAAAAAAATTGAAATCTCACGAAAAAAGACGTTTTTATTTTTATTGATTAAAAGCCAGAATTGCGTTTCTTTTGCTGTTCAGTATATTTCTCTAAACAATTTCATTTAATTTCACTGCACCTATACAACTCACACCCATCGTAACTCGTATCCCTCCCACGCTATTGCCGATGAGAGTAAAGTTTCCTACCCTTCGTCTCAGGCTACGTGTCATCACAGGGTTAATTGGTCCTTGGGACAGGCGTCACAAATACGCAAGATGCCAATTAATTTGAAACTTTGTCTCTGAATTCTGAACGAAAGAACCCATCAAAGTGTGCGGAGGTGTTGATCTTTGGTAAATTGCTATTCGTATTTTGTGAAAACTTTGATTATTCTTCGAGACGATCGTGTCAAGATGGGCGGTGTTTAATTCCACCGGTCGTAACAGTGCTCGATCGAAAATTAACACGAGACACTCATGGGACGGCCCCTTGACTTATTTAGTGCGGTACTGGATCAGGTTGGCGGAAACGCTTCTGAGTGTCATTAATTCTGGAAACATTTCCTATTATAGCAAGGGCTTAGTATTTTTAAGTTCTTGACAATGGAAATCTTTGGAAAGACATCTTAAATTTCTGAGGTTTTATATCCAAAGGATGTTTTGTTCAATAAATCTGTTTCATCAATTTCAAGTTAATTATCTCTGAAAGCTTGGAAGATATCAATTATTTCTGTCTTAGATCCGTGAAAGTCCAGGGTAGAATAAGTCTTCAGCAACCCATCATTGCAATAACAGGCGACTATGCTTGCCGTAAGAGGCGACTAACGGCATCGGGTGGTCAGGCTGGCTGACTTGGTTGACACATGACACGGTTCCCAATTGCATGCTGCTGATCACTGGATTGTCTGGTCCAGACTCGATCATTTACAGATCGCCGCCATATAGCTGGAATATTACTGAGTGCGGCTTAAAACGCAACTCATTCACTCACTCGCCATGCAAAGAAAGGTTTAAAAGGTATAGCATAACCTGTGCAAAGAATATTCAAAGCATCGTAAGAAGATGTCAAAGATAGATTCTTATAAAGTATTAAAAGACATTAAGAAATAAAGCAACATCGGATGCGAAATGTTACGTTTGAAATCATAAGACTCACTCTCTTTGTGTTGGGGATGATCGTTACTATTACAGTACATATATTTCCTCATACATTTTTATATTTATCACAAATATGATAATATATGAGGAAATATATGCACTGTAGTGGTACCCTTGAGCGTCGTGGTAGTTCCATTCACTTGACGAACGCTTCTATAACAGTCCCCAAATCCTTTTCTAAGTGATATTACCCGTTGTTATACAACTCGCATTAATTATATAATCTTGACAGTTGTCCACCAAGCCGTACCTATAACAGGTAGGTCCTTGTATCATTTGTTGAGGGTGATGAATAATGACTAAGGTGTCATGACCAATCTATTGACATAATCAGATAAATTACAGAGACTCGAACAAATTATCATAGGGTTCGGGCGCAAGATTCAAGAAGGAACTGTTTGGGAATAAGAAGCACGAACACTTCAACGATGTTATGTAATTAACACTCTGGATGGGATATGACGTGGTTTCGTTTCAAGTTACAATCATGTTTGTGACAGAGGAAGTCGGATAAGTCGTAAACACGTTTTACCTGGACATGCTACACGTCCATCAATGAACTGTAATGCAAAAAAGTATAACTTCTCTCTGATAAAAAGCAGGGATGTGTATCCCACTGGGGCATCGCCTATTCACGTCTTCACGAACAAACACAACAATTGGAAAGTAGCGAAGGGTGTCATCAGGCCTTCACAGACAAAATCAGCAAATGTAAATATTATCTGCTTGATTCATCGCGTCTTCACTTACACTGTTCTTTTGTCCATTTGTTAAGTTTGTATCTAACTGAGGCAGCACGCCTTCATTAACAAACTTAACCAATAGACAAAAGGTCAGAGTATCTAACTGGGGCATGACGTCTTCACGAACAAATTCTACCTATGGGAAGCAGGACAGAGTATCTAACTGGGACATCACGTCTTCACGAACAAATTCTACCTATGGAAAGCAGGGCAGAGTATGTAATTTGGGCATCACGCCATCACGAACCATCTCGACAAATGGAAAGCAGGGCAGAGTATGTAATTTGGGCATCACGCCATCACGAACCATCTCGACAAATGGAAAGCAAAGACAAGTGTTCTCGCTGAGTCATGAGGTCTTCACGAACAAACGCAACAAATGGAAAGCCAGTTCAGCTGCAGCCTTTTACCACTGTGCTCCTCACTTTCACCCATTTGTCTTTCCGTGTCACGGCGAGTATGCTCCTGTCTGAGCCCTCTGTAATTAATTGATGGAAGGCACAGGACTCGCTCAGAGGTATTGCCATCATCCGGGTCTCCGTCAATTGAATATGGCGGCTGATTGACGCAAGTTTGATTGAGATTATTGACAGTTGAAATCTGCTGGGAGAGAATCATTTCTGTCTGTTCACAATCTCCCCAGATCAAAGAGGAGCCCCAAGCGTTTAAAGAATTTAATAGATTGAAGACGTATAAAAAAATGGATGTTCTTCTATTTGAAATTTCGTAAATTTGCAACGGTGTGGCACGGCACGCTTGAGCAACAGTTTATGGCCGCAGACGGATCAGCCTGGAAACAGTGTTAATCATGGCTATTGTGGTTGCTTTATCAAATTGCCTGTTCAACTGACCCTACGCATACAAATCTGTTTCACCTTGTATCGTGTGATCCTGTTGGTAAAGCGAGAAATCTTGTCATTCAGGACGCTATCAGATTCCTATCCCTGTCTTAAACATTGCATTTTGTCAATTATTGTATCTTCTTTTTCTTTTTCTTTTTCTTCTTCTTCCTCTTCTTCCTCCTCCTCCTCTTATTCCTCTTCCTCCTGCGTCAAAATCGAGAAGCGGTTGTGACTTGGATATCTGCCTTTTCTATCTAGTGAGTGAGTGAGTTTAGTTTTACGCCGCACTCAGCAATATTCCAGCTATATGGCGGCGGTCTGTAAATAATCGAGTCTGGACCAGACAATCCAGTGACCAACAACATGAGCATCTATCTGCGCAATTGGGAACCGATGACATGTGTCAACCAAGTCAGGCAGCCTGACCACCCGATCCCGTTAGTCTCCTCTTACGACAAGCATAGTCGCCTTTTATGGCAAGCATGGGTTTCTATTCTACCCCGGGACCTTCACGGGTTTCTCTTTCTAATCTAGGGACGTAGATCAACTATACTGACTTATTGTCGAACATCTCATACAGACAAAAATGTAACCTCTGGGTAAGTGAGTGAGCGAACTAATATTTGTCGTCACCTCGTCAATATTTCAGCCATATCACGACGAGAACAATTGATTATTGTACTAGAGAACATGAAAAGTAGAAATGAAAAGCCTGTTGACGAGGAACACTAAAACTACCAATATATCACACATATTAAAGTAAAACTAGCATGTGATTTTGAAACGATGTTTTTAAAGAGAACAATACAATATTAAACCAGGCTATGGATTGTCAACAACTGAAGTTAACGACCATAGTACGGACCATGGGGACTTACAGTACGTTTGCTCAGTGCATGCAATTTTAGATAATGTAGCCACAAAAAAGAACGTATATAGAATGATTAAAAATAATTGTAGGGTTAAATTTACCTTGAATGTAACCACAGGAAATCTGAGATAAATCTAAAGTACGACTACACAACAGTACATGCCTGTAATTTTTAACTATCAAGTCGTGATGGTCCCATGTGTTTGTCGAAAGGCGAGTGTATCACGTGACAGCCCAAACACACGCAAAGGCAAGTTAATATCTGCATTGTTCAAACTGAATTTGATCCTCTTGAGAAACAGATACTACAGAATGCCGTGGTCTGTGTAGCACTGTGAACAAGACCAGTAAATTAACACGCTCTAAAAGAAGACTGGGCGTAAACATTCGAAGCTCTTTTAGCGCTAAGATAGTCGTAAGTGTCATATATATTAACGCTAGCTTACGACGATCTTAGCGCTAAGAGAGTTTCGAAAATCTACTCCATGGTGTCTATTTGCCATTTGATTAGGTCTTACTTGATCACGACAGGGTAACCAAGTGGCTAAAGCATGCATTCGCTCGTCACGCCGAAAGCCCGGGTTCTATTCCTCATGTGGGTACAATCTGTAAAGCCCATTTCTGGTGTCTCCCGCCGTGATATTACTGACATATTGTTAAAATTGACGTTAAACCAAACTCACTCACTCACACCACCCTTACGTGATAAGGGTAATTGTAATCCGGTGTTGTGATAGACGTACGCTTCAGACCTTTAACTAACAGGTATATGAGTGAATGGGTGAATTTAGTTTTACACAGCATTCTGGAATATCTAGCTATGTGGCGAGGGCCTGTAAATAATCGAACCTGGACTAGTCAATGCAGTGATCGATAGCATGAGCATCGATCTTCGCAACTAGGCATGCGATAACATGTGTCAGTCATGTCATTTTGACCGACTACACTATCCTGTTAGGCACCTCTTACGACATACGTAAGTTAACGAAGATCAATTTTGACCGGGAGTTTCACGGGCTAATTAACTCACTAGTAAAAGGTGTTTGATCTCATTGAATCAGATGTAGGGGGAGTGCTAACAGCACAGCAACCATGACAAAGAGGCTACAATGTTCTGAAATAGGTCATGAAGCCAACCCAGTATTAAATAGAGCGTGTTGAGGAAATTGGAAGAATTCAACATGGCGTCCACAAACAACGATCACTTTCCGGCATACGCAGGCTAAACTATCAGGGACACAATGAGATTATCTCGCCTCAGCGATGCGCCACACACCGTATACAGCGCCTCGCTCCAAATCTTATTACGTCAAGCTGATTGACCATTCTTTCCTAATGACATCCGCACTGAAGGTTTGGTCGATCTTTGTCGATCCGGCCATTAATCAAATAGATCAGTAGACCGGACCGAGCCGTGTAGTATTTGTTTTCTAGTAGCACACCGTTGGTTGTACTGCATGTGCTTTTACTGGAGTTGCTGTCGGTGGTTTTGGGCTGATGCTGGCTTATATGAGCGTATATGAGCATAGACGGGCGTATTTGGATGCATCGTCTTCTCTGTACCTGACCTGATCATTGTGACCATCTAGGATACGTGATAGAGACTTGGGCAGTTGCTGCAAATATTATGTGTTGTTTCGAGTTGAAAAGTCATAAATTTCTTTTAAACAGGCCCCAAGTATTCGTTATATTATTGAAAGGTATTTCTATGAACATGTATTTGTAGAGGTTTATGCCGAATGTTTCTATTTGTATTTTTCTTATTATCTGCATGTCTAAAGGTCTTTTTCATATTTAAAGATCTTTGTGTGTAAAGGACACAATATCTATCTATAGCTGACACGCCATCCTATAACTAAAATAGGTTACTTTCCTCCCCTCCAGTCTTACAGTTCTGTTCTCCCTCCAATTCAGTCAACAGGGAAAGGAAGCCATTTGTCCCAGATGTGTCGGTTCCGGAAGTAGCCGAGGCGAAATGACTGTCATTATTACACGAATCAGGATCACTGTATCTCGTGATTTATATATAGACCGTTCATTTACACTCGTGCTATTCATGACGCTTTTCTAGGTCAAGTATTGTGCTTAGGCTTCGATTAGTGAAATTACAGCTGCATCGTCAGAAATAGGTACACCTTTCGTCTCTAATACCTCACATAGATAGAATGATTGATACAATCGGAACTTCAAGTAGGAAGCAAAGTAGGACCCATCGCTTGAAAACTCGGGCGTTTTCCAAAGCATCCATTTCAACAGTGAATAACTGCCGGAATCCATTCTTGCATTGTCGTGACGAGCAAGCATTATTGCTGAATCAGCAGTAAGAATGCACTCACGCTATTCCACTGCAATCAAATGCGTAGGCTGATACAATGACTACCATAAAAACGTTATCTCTTTAAATTCTCGTGATTTTTCAATCAAACATTGCCAAATATGCAATCTTTGAAAGCACTCTGTGATCAAATGTTGACTTAATATCGGAACTGTAACAATAAATGGTACCTTCATTGCAGATTTTTTTATACGAACCGAATACACGCCTGACTTCGATATTAGTAACTCTTAGCTGTGATGCTAAGTCCTCTGAAGATTCTCCTGTGTAATTATCGTGTTGCCGCAATGGTCAAGGGTCAGATTGGCAGCCATTTAAATTGCTTTCTTGAACACAAGCCATGTTTGTGTGATGCCCGACACGACAGGGGCAGACACGGCCAGAATGAGACTGGCCCAATAGGGAGGCTAAACCCAGTCTGATGAAGAGCGACATGTTGACTGGGCTCCGGTCTACCTTGATGAGTAAACAGAAGAGGCCGATGTCTCGTTGGCTGTGATTGGACTTCACAAAACTTGATGTTCACTGATCCTCCATATCGAACGAAAATAAACATGAAGTTAGTTTGCGAAGTAGAAAGTCTTGACAAAATATACATAAGGCGTATTACACATATTATATGTTTTATCGTTGGATACAATGGACTGATTAAAAACAACAGAACAGTGCATTCCAGCCATCATTACTAATTAATCTCGTCTGCTATGTTTATCTTGTTCGGCCTCCTCAACAACTGACTTCCTCCTATTGTTACTGAATTATATTCTATTCCATGGTGTTCTTAATCCCTTTGATGTATTCCATGTGTTGTCTTACTTAATCCGGGTTACATGTATACTAGTCGGATCTGTGCTGTATAATTGTACTCTTGCTTGACAACGGTATAAGAAGCGATACCGAAAACAAAATAATAAAGACGTTGTTATCCACAAAGTATCATATTTATCATTTATTTAACATTTTCACGTTGTCACAAAGTTGTAGCCTGACGGTGTGATGTGTGAATTTTACGTCGCCAGAAGGTCACGTTATTGCATGCCAACGTCTTTTACGTTGTCTTAAGGGGCGGTGGGGTAGCCTAGTGGTTAAAGCGTTCGCTCGTCACGCCGACGACCCGGGTTCGATTCCCCACATGGGTACAATGTGTGAAGCCCAGCTCTGATGTCCCCCGCCGTGATATTGCTGGAATACTGCTAATATGGCGTAAAACTAAACTCACTCACTCACTCACTACGTCGTCTTAAGGTTCTGTTTAATGTTAATAGTTGACTAGTTTTCTCAGTAGCGAACAGTATATAAGAAAGTCGCTTCAATGTTTATTCGTATAGTTGCATCTTGATTTGTTGGTGTGTTTTTTAAGCTGCTGTGGCATAGTGAAGAACGAATCTCAAAGTAAAATGTTTTGCAGAAAACTTTTGTGACTCCATGCCAAGTTATAAGAAGCGTTTTTTTAAGCGCTGACCGGTGCCCAAAGCGTAACGTTTCCTCAACGTACATTTGCAATGTTGTTGTTACATTGTGACCCAGTGTTATAAAATGACGTAATCCTGACGTTGTGACGACGTTGTGTCATGACGTTACCAATCAACAACCTTCCCACAACGTTGTGAAAATGTTGTGTGTCAACTGGGGTAGTAGATGACGTCTTTATGTTGTTGGTGGTCTAAAACACTACTCCGGATCACCCGTCTGTAACCCCGACCTGTAGGTAGGTGTCAATGTCGATTCTCTGATGTCTTTCGTCTCAAACGACCAGTTACCTTTTGTTTCCATGCCAATCGCTCCTTATAGAAGGGCCTCGCCCTTGAGCGCGACGTTAGACTTCATCTTACTTCGCCTCGCCTCGCCTCGCCTCGCCTCGCCTCGCCTCGCCTCGCCTCGCCTCGCCTCATGAATGTCCTTTATATAACTGAAATGCATTATGTAACGAAATAAACAGAGCTTTAGTTTAACATCTTGTTGTGACTGCAATGTTGTTAAAAATGGCGTTAAACAAAAAACTCACTCACATCTTCCAGAAAGTTTATGAACTTGAGCAACTCTACATTATCATAGTAAAATAACACATGTTAGTTTGCACGCATGAACGCTGCAATCATATGAACTGTTGAAAGAAATACTAAAGCACCAAGGTTTTTTTCGTCTTTCAATCTGCGGGATAAGGATGTATTATAATAAAATACTGCCACATAGCATTACGATCAATAAGTTGGAGGATTACGAACTAGCTGAAAGGCTCTTATTTCACCTTCAGATTGTTCAGATGAAAAAGGTCGCTCTTACTGTTTGAGTAATTCAAATCTTAATTAACTCACAAATAACTAATTCAGAGTTATTCAAGCAAATACGATTTCATAACTGATTATAACAAAAGAAAAATGTAATTCTATCTCCAGAAAAGAAACTTCAGTCGTTGATCAAAGGACTCGTGGGACTTTTTTTCCAGCAGTTATGTGTCTTAAAACTACCACATCACATATAGCCGCCTAATGTTTCCAGAAAATCTCGTTGTGACGGCTTATGTTGTTTTTTGTTTTGTTTTCACCGGTCCTTTTTCAGATCAGTCTTTCATCTGAAACAGATCCTTTCTCGTGTTTAGGCAATACCATGATTACAAAAAGTGCATTTTTAGGTATTACAGAACATACAAGGTGCAGATGGGTCAGTGTGGAGGTCTGTTGCTTGAAATCGGATCCAGTAACTTTCTTTCATTTGGGGTCCCCGAGAATACCCTCAGCTGCATCAATCGTGACTCCAGAATATACCATGATATAGGCATGGCATGGTGCCACATTATAATGAGCCTACGGTGTTTAATACATCACAAGGGGCGGTGGGGTAGCCTAGTGGTTAAAGCGTTCGTCCGTTACACTAAAGACCCGGTTTCGATTCCCAAGCACAGTCAGTTATTCCACACGCACATTCTCTTATTCCACAAGCATATTCAGTTGTTTCACAAGCATATTCAGTTAATGCACGATTATATTCAGTTATTCCACAAGCACATTAAGTTATTCCACAAGCACATTCAGTTTTTCCACAAGCATATTCGGTTATTCCACAAGCATATTCAGTAGTTCCACAAGTATACAGTATTCAGTTATTATGTCCAGATTCTGGTAGCGTTGAAAAGACGTTGTGGAAGAGTTAATGGCGGATACTGAACCGATCTGTCAGTAAAACGGATAAGACTCATGTCGACCCCTGTTTGCAGATGGTGATGATGGACGATCTAGGGGAGTGGGAGCACAAATTATTCCTTCGCCCCTAAAATCAAAGATGAACTCGACCATTAAGTGATTTGTTTCAGCTAGTTTGACAGAGTTATCTGAAACATAGTCGACTGTTCCCTTGGACCGAGTGAATCATTAACAGACGTAAAGGGTCACGACCCCTTTCATCTGACCCTTATAACACTCAGACACAGGTGATCCAGTCGTCTAAGGTTCGATTCTCAGTATGAAAAAGAGTGGAGTCAACTCTTTAACGCCAAACGCAGCAAAGACAATTAGTTGCCCCTCCATAAACCTTCATCTTTACCTACTGTCACAATATCATCAACATTACCCTTATAATTTGACCTTAGAAGTGTTGACATGGCGAATGGCGGTATTTGATTCGACATTTTCACACCCTGGCACAGAAATTCAAAATATGCTCAACATGACGCTAACCCTAGCTCCCCCACTAACACATAACAAGGAACGTCTACAACACAAGGGAAACACGGGGGACTAATTCACGAGCCAGCCCGAACATAGCCACTGACTTATGTGGTGACACACTGTGTAGCTGTTCCGCCTAGCACTAACTCGCACCCCCTGCCACGCCCCATATCAGATGACCCTGACCCTGCAAGCGTCCTGACGTCACAGGATTGACGGTGGCGTAGTAGACGTTTAAAACATGGTCAATACACAGGAGACCATAACATTGCAGCTCTACAGAAGCTGACTTACCACCAGAGGTGTGTGCCTTAACACTGTCACACCTGACTGGGACATAAGTGGGTCAGTAAGCAGTGACGCAGAATAGAGGCTAAGGTTCTTACGTCAAGATTCGAGTCCAGTAACGAATGTAGTATGTTATTTCACAAGTGATACACCTTGCCAGTTTAAGTTCAGAATTTTCAAAGTACCAATACACTGTATAAAATGATCGACGCCGAATAAGGATATTTGACTACCTATTTTTTATATCATACTGTGTTACATCATCACTGATGAATTTTTCTACCACATCATCTTCCCATCTCCCTTCAAGTGTACAATATATTTTCAGCAGGTATCATCAACCATAACAAGAGGTAACTCCCGGCCCTCAGTTTGACCTCAGGTTTCACTAACATTAAGTATCTTTAAACCGTGCTGTTGACGTTCAACCGGAAGTTCCGGAAGTTGGGCTTTTATTCCCCCACAGACATGCCACTTAACGTAAACCTCACTTAATGTCCCTTACCTTTCCCTTGAGACAAGAGTTCGGCTATTATCGCCGTTTAACACAGGCTATTTTATGTACTGTGATTGGGAGGATAATAGACAGGCAAGTTTCCGGTGCATATGTACCTGGCAATGTCCTTAATGGCTCATGGTCCGATATTAGATTGTTCACTTGTGAGACAACTGACCGACTTCACAATCCCATTGGCAGACTTTTCAATGTTCTGAGATCTCTGTCATGTCCAAACCGCTGCCAGAAGTACCCGCTCAAGAGCAGGACTGCTGCGAGAGCTAGGTATGACTACACATACTGGCATGTATTGCTGAGGCACAGCTTATAAAGGACAGTACGCTCTGTCCGCTGTGGAGGGTGCTAAGGGAGTAATTCACCATTACAAAAGACGTGCTTGTATGTAGTGTTAACAATAGATATTGAGAATGGGCAAACCTAGATCGTGTACCGATCGTCTCCGTGTATTGGTAGCATGACGTCATAAACGTCTAGAATTATCTTATACATCTCACTGACCACTTACACGTTAGTCAATCATATGAGGTTTGGAAAGTTAACATTATAAGATAATTAAAATAGATTAGTGGTTAAAGCATTTCCTCGTCTAGCCGAAGATCCGTGTTCGATTCCCCATATGGGTACAATGAGCGAAACCCATTCTTGGAGTGTCCTGCCATGATATTTGTGAAATATTCCTGAAAAGGTGTAAATCGATGCCCACTTACTCATTAAAAACTGTTTAGGGGTCGACTATATTTTCGTCAGTTTGTTTGTGTGTGTGTGTGTGTGTGTGTGCGTGGCAGCGTGCGTGCGCGTGAAGGGAGGGAGTTTCTAAGGATAGAAGCAGTATGTCTGTTCATTTTCTTAAGATACGTAGTTTAAATAATCGTCAATGATAGAAAATATATTGTTTGTCATACTGCCAATGCATCCAGTGATCCGTCCACAAAAGCATTCTTCTGAACGTCCTCACCAAAGCACCAAGACGATAAGCGGAAGTGACAGACATGCGCAGAAAAATGCGCGAGGCATGACGTCTGGGCGGTGGGGATGGATAACATGACTCTTACAGGAGCGTTGCATCATCAGGGATGTTAAAGTGGGGTTGGAGGGATGTCATTGATCTTTCATGGTGGAGTAATTTCGTCTAGCAGAGTTAGTGCTTTGTTGTGTTTGAGGCGCACCCTGTATGGAAGCTACTTTACGTCCATCAGGCAAACACTGCCTCCAGAATTATATATCTCCAGTGGAATAATGACACTGTCGGGGTAATGTGTGTATCTGTCACATAATCTCTAATTATAACACGAGGTGATGAGTATGTCTAGATAGGGGTTTGAATGTGGGCAGACCTACTTTGTCCGTAATCGAAGTCTACTTAGATTGTCAGTTTGTTGTAACATGGGACAGAGCTGTAAGGGGTTTCACGTGTGCCGCATGTCGAACCCCGCCGTCAGAGTCATGGTCATGAAAGGGAACCACATTTACCAGTATTGTGATACCACCACCCTTTCTGGATCCCTATGTAAACCTGTCAACGTGTTCGCCAAGAATGTGTTGACCATGATGAGTGTTACATGTTTACTTTTCACACAATACAATCACTGACCAGCAAAATAAATATTTACAAACTGTTTAGGGACAATATGGTAGCTTGGAGGTTAAAGTTGAAAACTACCTCTCCTACCCAATATGCACCCATCCTCGTCAACAAACACTTATGACACTCTCCACTTCACCCCACCATGAACGGAATTCCCACAATGTATCTACCACTACGTACCACCATGATTCCAGCTCTATCACCATAAATAATCACCTTAACCCCATCCGTCTAATCACACCCACCACGATCCCACCTTCCCCCCGTACCCCCCGTACTCAGATCCCCTCTCTCACCCCTTCTTCTCATAGGCTCCTTGATCCGCACCCTCGGTCAGTAATCAATGAAGAATTGGGGAAGGAACTGATGCGTAAATGCTATTTTCTGCTAGCCCAGCACTATTTGCTATTTGCGGCAGTGAAAGGAGTAGCAAAGCACCTCTAATCATTAGGCTATTGTCGTCGTTAACTGAATCAGTGGACAAGGCTTTGCTCACGCTCCCTAAAATACTTCTGGTTTTTGTTTCGTATAAAAATATCACCTTTGACCACCACCTACAGATCAATAGAGGTTTCAACGCTTTCACTTAACAGACTGTATTTACTGGAGGAGCTAATATAGGCCAGAAGACCATTGTGCGGCGTCTTCAAGAACACACCCACAACAATGGGTCAATTCCATAACAATGTAGAAGGCCGACAGAAGGAATGCATGTACATTTGTCTACTTGGAATAGATCCTAAATACAGTTATGTTATTACCTTAATGTGCTGACACGTCGTTCTAAAACTGAAATACTGTTCAGGGCTTAGCTCCACCCATTCACAAGCCAACTGTCTTGAAAACCTTCTCATCTTGTAAACATGTGCACGCTCACAGGAAGTGACATTGTTTCTCTGTTCTAGGTCAGCTTCTTCTCCACTAGTCCAGTGCTGAGCAACAGGGAACGCTTCCCCTACTTCCTACGGACAATCCCATCTGACGTCAATCAGGCCCAGGCTATGGTCGAGCTGGTCAAGATGCTCAAGTGGACATACGTATCCGTGGTTTACGAGGAGTCTAGCTACGGCATGCAGGTGCGTGGTGGCCAAGGGTCAAAGATCAGGGGACAGGGTGTAGGTTCCAGACTGAATCCAACATGGACATGCGGTCGTCTTTGAACCAAGGTCGTTTTGTGGAAATCGACACAAGGAGGGTTTTAATTAATTAGTTGATGGTTTGGGTCCTTTGAATAAAGAGAATAAGTTCATCAAATCATTATTTTTTAACATTTGTGATAAATGGTGATTAGCTGCTTACGTAATCCCACTAATTCACTCGCAAGCGCACGCGCACGCGCTCACCATCACACGCACTTTAATTATCAGAAGAATCTTTCAAGATCTCTTTCCTTCCATTTTCAAGTAACTTCTGCAATATTCCTATACTCCATGCGTGACATTTTGTGCACGATGTCAACAAGGGGCTAGGAAACCTGTGTGGATATACCGTGCTAGAATCTTTGCACAACATTCCTAGAGAAAATAGTGCTATTGAAAATACTTCGTTTGAGGACCGTAGAGGCAGGTCTGCTTGAACTGTGGCTACCACACGGCCAGGTCGCAAACGTCTACCGTGTTTGGCCAAGTTCAGGGCATAAGCTCCACACAGAATGCTTGGATCAGCTGTTAACATGCAGATGGTCGACAGCTTTCAACAACACACCAGGTGTTGCCTGATTGCTGTAGAATGTCATCACGAAGGTGCCGTCAAGGTTTCTACTCAAACAGGGCGACATTGCCCACGCTAGGGGACTTCCGGTCACACTGGGCATTCCTTCGCACCCCGTTGATCTAATAACAGACTTAGTTGGTAGAAGAACTCGGTGGGTATATAGATGAGGTACTTGTAACTGATAAAAGTGAACCTAAACTTGACTCATTCTTAGGCAATATTTAGCCACATCGTGACGAGAACAGATTTGAAACTGAAATGGGATATGTGTATATTATAAAAACCGGTCTTCAAAGGACTCTTAGTTGATGCATTTCTGACTTCACAGACTTGTATGTTGAGCACAGTGGTGTTGTGGTTAGCGTGCTAACTTGTCACGCCACAGGCCCGGGTTCGAATCCCGGTATAGACACACAAAAATATGACCTGGGTCTCATACTGTGTTGTGTCATTGTACTTAGTCCACACAGCTGTTTAAGAGAAGCTCATGTACGGACCTCCATGTATACGGTCGCGCTTAGCGCTTAGTAGCCGCTTTCAAAGTGCAATTCCGTCAGGGTAACAAGGCAACGTCAGTAGGCAGTATCGCGTTGGATTCTAAGCGCAAATGTTAGCATTTTGCCCTGACTGCAGCATGAAGGGGGAATAATCACGATTTATATGCGATCAGCAGAGCTGGAAGTTTTCTGGAACCAAATCTTCCCAGGCAATATTAATTTTTCACCACTGTGATATATACATTAATGGTATAAAACTTTCAAACTTTATAAACATTAAAAGTGGAAGTAAATTAAAGTTTTTAAATGTTTAAAAATATATTGTTTGTTATAGGAAGTGCTAATGATAAATTCAATCATAACATACCGACCTAAACATTTCAGTCATAAGACTAGAAAAAAGTCACTATCCTTTGAAATGTTGCACATTATAGCGAGTAAACAGATATGACGAACCATGCATGATGATCAGATTTAGCAACTGAAATGTTTCAGTTGGTTATTATACATTAGTTAAAACATTTAGCGATACATATTGTGATATATTCTTTATTAATCAAAGCACGGTCTTAATGTTGAAACCTTTCGTGCCATTCATTCACAACAGCCCTACAATCAGTTCCTTTGAAGTCGATCATAACACTAGCAACGGGCGAAATTAGGAGTTTCATTATCCGGCTTGGTGGCCCTTCGTTAGCCATGTGACGGCGGAAGACTATACGCTCCCGTTTCGTGTTTAATTGCCAGTGATTCATAATGGTTAAACTATTGTGTTTCTTTATCACCATTGATGCACATGCGTTTAAGCATGAAATCAACAGTTGTATATTCCGCAGTATTTAATTACAAGCTATTGAGAGCCGAGTCAAGGAAGACGTCGATTGCATCAATAAGAACGTCCATTCAGCCGCCAGGCATTGCCTTACGCACTAAAGATTTATATCATTTAATCAAAAGTGGAATTTCGTTTCGTTTCCTTCAAAGCCATGATTTATGTTTCCCGCCAACCTTGGCACTGTTCAAACCAATTTAAAACCCACCGTCACAAGAGAGCTTTGTCGACACGGTCGAAGGTCAAGGTCAAGTTAATGTGGTGCCGCTTCACTTTTCTAATATAAAACGACGACTTTTCTCACATCTGGTATCGATTCGTATTTCAATAAACTCGGTGTTTATTTACTGTGAAAGAGAAGCGTGCAAGTGTTTATTTATTTTGAATGGTGTTTGAAATGCGAGAATGTGTTCACTTAAAAAACTTTAGAGCCTCACTAACTGGGATTCTTTAGGTTTTATTTTCTGTTTACAGCACGTTAGAACAGCTGCAAAAAATGTGAAAATAGTGGAAAAGGACGCCGTATTCATGGGTTTAAACAAACACTCACTTTCTTGGGGAATTGTTGAACAAGATTGACTAGTACTGACAATAACTTTCCATCCGTGTAATATTTCTGCATCATCCCAGTGTCCAGTCTAAAACATCACGTAGAGTCCGACTCAGTCAAACATAGGTTTTGAACAAAATCATGACGTTCTTGAACTAAGTATTATAGCACATTTTCTCATCTGTTCAAGGGAAACGTCGGGGGTGACATTATTGGAACAGCGCTAGACGCGACCTAAAACCTCACTCACTCACTCACTCACTCACTCACTCACTCACTCACTCACTCAGCAAGCAAAAGAAACTTTCCAACATTCGCGCCCAAAGCAGGTAGACAAACAGAGACCGTTAGTTTTGGATGGTACTGTCTTGCTTGTATAATATCACAGAAGGAACGTGAAGGTTTCTTTCCGAAAATATCAATATTAATGTGTACGCTGGACAATTATTTTTCTAAATAAATGTTTTATTTGCAGGGTTTCCACCAGAGGTGGTTTTCTGTGTGCTGTACATAAAGTGTGTCATATGCACGCCACTTGTATTTAGAGATAATATCAATTTGTTTTAGTGGTTTACCCGTATGTCACGTGCATTTAAATGTTTTATTAATTCGTTTCAGTCTAGTTTTCTGATGTCACATACAGTTAATGATTTAATTTAGGCATTTCGCCATTCATTTCATGTGCCAATTTACATTAAGCGTTTTGTCAGTATGCATTAGTGTTTTGTTTAGGACTGGCTCCCATGACGGGAACTAGGTCTGTGTACTTGTGTGTACCAGTGGGAGGTAAGGGCCTATATTGCGGTGCTGTCACATATGTAGAACACGTTTGAGGAACCTATGTGTTCGAGCATCCCATTGTACGAAGACTGAGATTTTTAGTTATTAGCATGTTGGTTCGTTAAGTCACAGTTCATTTTGAATATTAGACACATTTCTATTCTCATTTCCGGTATTAATACTGGTGCGTGAGAGAATGAGTGAGTTTAGTTTTACACCTCACACAGCAGTATTCCAGCCTTATGTAATGTAAATATATATATTCAAATATTGAGTCTGAACCAGACATTCCAGTGATCAACAGCATGAGCTTCGATCTAGGCAGCTGGATACGATGACGTGTGAACCCAGTTAACGATCCCGTTAGTCGCCTCGTACGACAAACATGGATTACAGAAGAACCAGACATTCCAGTGATCAACAGCATGAGCATCGATCTAGGTAGCTGGATACGATGACGTGTGAACCCAGTTAACGATCCTGTTAGTCGCCTCGTACGACAAACATGGATTACAGAGGAACCAGACATTCCAGTGATCAACAGCATGAGCATCGATCTAGGTAGCTGGATGCGATGACGTGTGAACCCAGTTAACGATCCTGTTAGTCGCCTCGTACGACAAACATGGATTACAGAAGACCAATTCTAACCCGGATCGTCAATAGTGTAATGTTGTTGAACCGATACTAAGTAAAATACAACAAATCCGGCTACATCTGTTCCCTTTATATTCTGTGATAAGTATCAAGGATTGTTTCTCTAAGATACACCCTAGCCTATTACCTTGGTGTATTGAGGGGGGGAGCCTCTACACAAGTGTACCACTAACTAGACATCTGTGACGAACTTTATTTCCTTCATGGTAATAAATGCATATATATCACGTGTTTGACTTCATCTGTTCTTCAATCTGAGTGTGTTGTCATACTGCATAGAAATATTTAACGAATTTCTCTGAACAGGACAATGACGGTTTGTAGATATCGGAAGGGTAATCGAGGAAGGGAGGTAACTCTGTCATTGTTGCTGCCGTCTAATGAACTACGAAGAACACCAAATTGGCAGGTGTGAGGTATGGGACAAATTAAGATAACAGCAACAGGTGTAATTAAGCCGTCTTAATTGCAGCGCTCAAGTCAGAGAAATTGTTAGTTTGTTACCAGTGATCATCGAGTATAATTCATCCCTAACTACATAAGTTTCATAAATCTACAATAAGCTAGACGTGTATATTGAAAACCACCGAATAGGACAGACTGATGGGATATTACTCCATATTTTCCCCCGTTATAAAAATATATGAAGTGATATGCCTAAACGCGATATTCAGAACAGTCTTTTCCCACTTAGTGAGTGGTGGAGTGGTAGCGTGTTAGCTGGTGGTTACCTGTGCCTGTGTTTGATTCCAAGGTTTTAACGAGATAGAGTGGAAGAATGTTTACTGGTGGTTGTGTGTGTGTCTGTGTTAAAAACCAAGGTTTTAACGTGTTGAAGGGGTAGCGTGTTTGCTGGTGGTGACCTGTGTCTGTGGTTGGTTCCAGGGTTTCAACGAGGTGGAGAAGCTGCTTAAAGAAAACGGGATTTGTCTGGCCACAACAGAGAAACTTCTAAAAGACTCCGGTGTAGCCAGCGGAGAGGCTTACGACACCATCGTCGACAGACTACTGCAGAAGGTTAACGCTAGAGGTAGGTTGTCAACCTTTTGTACTCATTCGACGTCGCTCCATCACCGGCAACACATGCATTCACATCTCAGCTTAATTGGGAGCCCTGGATGAAATATTTGTATTCATTTCATAACTTCACATATAGTCCTACTTCGAGGCACGCAGTCTGCACCAATACACCTGGGACATTGATTCCCGAGAAAATATTTACCTATCAAACACAGAATTAATAACAAGTAAGTCTGGTCATAAAAACCTGCTGTCCATATGATCAATAAAGATTACCAAAGACCATAATCCAAGGAAATCTGAAAAAAACACAGCAATTCATCAATTAGAAAGTCCTCACCATCACAAATCATGACAAAATACGACAAAAGGTCTTCCCAGTGTCCTGTTGTACGATTTTGACGTCATCTTGTATATGTGAATCAAAGACTGACTATATCGGGTTCTGCACCCGCTGCAAAATCCTTACTAACGAAACAACCCCGGGCAACTCACGTCTCGTTATTCGTGACGTCATAATGGGTATGATTTCACCGAGAACAATGCTGTCCAGATTAAAGACTTATTCGTGAAATTCAGGGTTAGAGATGGCCTTTAGCCATCCATCCTCGTCTTAAGAGGCGACTAACGGGATCAAGTGGGCAGACTCACTGGCTTGTTTGACACATACTATCGGATCTCAGTTGCCTACATTGATGTTCATACTGTTGATCACTGGATTGTCTAGTCAAGACTCGACTAATCACACATCGCCGCCATACCGCGGCGTTATACAGCAGACAAACAAACTAATGACCTTGCACTGCATTTTTACGTCATTTTGTGTTCTTCTACCATCTCATGGCAACGGAATATCGTCAATTACTTAGTGAAATGTCCTCAATGTATCGATCTTCTCTTTCCTATATATACTATGCCGACATTGTCAAATGGATGAAACAAATCCTTTCACCTTTCGCCATATTGGAAACACATGTAGGAGAGTGGTCATGGTGACGGGGATGTCGCGGGAGACAAATGATTACGTTCATCTCTTGAGTGTCTTCAGAACGATGTTCCCCGACGTCACAATATGTTATTTATTACACTGAAAATGCAGGTTCTTATTCCATCTTCTTCACACACAGCGAAAATCACTTTGGCGTCTGCGTTGCTGTACTGTTAAACCCGATTAAGAAACTTCTCATGTAAACGTAAAACGTGATGTAAAATTGAGTTAGCCTATGTCATCGTTAGTTCGTCGTGTGTCGTAAAGATGTTGCCAGACGCAAGTGAAACAATGCAGCTGGTCACTGCACAAAGTTGTTTCCTACAAGGATGACATCCCAAACCCCCGCCCCTTTGGCAATAAGTGCGGCTCAACAAACATGCCGCTGTTTCTCCTCGTGTTTCATGTTTCTCCTTTCTTCCTCTTCCTCATGATCGCACTGACCAATCACCGAAATTACTCCACGTTGCATCTCCCTGCATTGCCTATACCATCATCTGAGAATCATCTGGACCAATGAAGCCGGGCGCCTGTTGATCACATGACAGCAATGTCACCCACCTGTGTTCAAGATGTAATGCCGTAATGTGATGTAGATTGGCAATGCCCAGTTACTGATAATAATATGTAATAAGTCATCTCATATAGCGCTCAGTCTCCAAACATCTAGTGATTGCTCGCGACGCTTAAACAGAATCTGATTGTTGTTACCCCGTGGAACCCAAGATGCCTTTTTGGAAGGTTATAGTCACATGATTTTATCCAACCGGGTACCCTTTTTCTGCAAGGTGAACAGAGGCAATTTTGAAGAAACCCACTTGCCTAAGGTGAGACCATATCAGTTGAGGGACAGGACTGATGGGTCACCGCATATATGTTCCATGTTCCGTTGTATTGTAAAGTTTGAATCGGAAAACTTAAACTGTCTGCCATTTAAAACTAATGCCATTTAAAAACCTGAAATATTTCGGCACGCAGAATGAAGCTCACTATATGTTTGTTTACTTGGGATTACATAATGTTCTGTTCAAATTGTTGGGATTCTGGTATTGTCTGTGAAATATTTAGACAGGCCGCATTTCATGTTTAACATATTCTCCTTGGAAGTGTCTAAAGATATGAGTTGACATGTTGTGTAAAATGACGCTACTGTTCATTGAAACAATGCTGAACAAGCTATACATTTATATTCTTGTAGATTTAGAACCATTGTAATGAAAAAGACTTTTTCGTATTTGTGAATACCTGTGTTCATTCTGACCAAAACATTTAAGAGTGTCTCTCATTGTTTTAGACTTTGGACTACATACGCAGGTGAGCTACAGTGCAATGGAACTATTTTCGCTGACTTTTATACGGTTTAAGAGAAGAAGAAACATTCAACAGCGAAGTTTAGAAAGAGAATATGAAATATCTTTGTGTGACTGTGATTAATATTTTTGTTCAAAAATTCTGTTCTCGTTCTGGTTAAGTAAATACCAAAGTTTCAATACGTGTTTGGTAAAAACCAAGTGACAGTCAGTCTCAAGCAATAGTTTCACATTGTCAATTGATCAAATATTCACCAGCCATGCAAATCTTTGGTTCTGCCTGACAAAGGTGGCGGGTTTTGGTCCATAATATTTACCAGTCTAAAACGGGTCATTTTTACATCGTTTTTCCACAGCGTTAGATTGTTCCTAGATTTTCGCATCGATATAATTTTTTATTGTTGAACATAATATGATTTATTGCATCATATATCGCCAGCCTTTAAGGGAAGATGAAAGAGAAGTCACATCACCTAGACAGACTGAACGGGCACCTGTCGAAATTCGGACTTAGGAAAACATGTTTTATTAGTGCCATAAACGGTATCAATGTATTTTCCATTCAAATTTGGAGATTCTATATGAATATGTGAAAATGAGCTGGCATACAAAGTTCCAAAGATTAACCATTGCGGGGATAAGAATCCCCCCGCATCAGATGTCAAATACGTTCTATGTATGCATAATGGCTAGTGGCGCGTTTCCTCGTAATTCCTGCGCATGGTTTACCACCAAGAAAACAGATGAAATTAATTGTCAATTTTCCGTGGGCAACCATGCTTGTATGTTATTTACAGGTCGAAGAAAATTAGGAATATCATTTTTTTCGAGTTGGTTTTTTTTTCAATTTTTATTTTCATATTTTGTTTTTACTTTCCAGACCTTCAAAAAAGTGAAGGATTGCGTCATTTTGTCTTTTCAGGTCACGTGATTTGGGTGTATTCTGTCTGGGTTGCACGACCCTCAGTCATAACTTATAGAGGGATGATTTAGGGTGTATATTTTTCTTGAAGACATTACTACGGGTCATATTGTATCGAATGAAATTTATGCCCTGTGCGTATTTCTTGAACGCGTTGTTCCAGGTTAGATCATTTCTTGACTATAAGACTTCAAGAAAGATCTAATTGAGGCAAATTATTCAGCTTTCCAGTGCGATGCTTTTTACCGCATGGTGACCTGGAACTTACCTGTTGTGTAAAGCATTCGGTCACACGCTATCATTTCAAATGGTGAATGAGTGAGTTTAGTTATGCGCCACACTCTGCAATATTCAAGAACTGTGGTGGCAGTCTGTAAATAGTCGAGCCTGGACACGACAATCCAGTGATCAACAGCATGAGCATCGATCTAAACAACTGGGACACGATTACATGTGTCAACCATGCCAGCGATCCTGACCACCCGATCGCGGTAGTCGCCTCGTTCGACAGCATGGGTTACAGACAAGTAATTCTGACTCCGGATCTTCACGACGCTCATATGGTATATGAGTATGTGCCAATGACTCCGGGAATATTTATCTTTTCAAAAGATTTGTTGCCCCATTCTATCGTTTCTGAGAGTATGTGGAACCACAGTATCGTTTATAGGATGTTCTTCCACTGAAAGTATAAGTGCTGTCAATGCATTTCCTTCATTAACAGACATACTGGTGAGAAAGGTTCCGTGATGCTAGAAACCGTTATGTAACATTTCCGCAGAGCAAAATATTACATATTATTATAGAGCACATCGCCACAACCTCTGGTCCACATTATTTCACCTTCACTCAAAGGCAAATGGTCCCTGGACATGTTGAAGGAAGCTGCGAACCTGATGATTGTACTTGATGTGCCGAACACCTGGACTTCATACTCAGACACATGATAATCTAGCCCTTAATATAGTCTTCATACTGAGACAAAAGATGATCTAGTCCTTAATATAGTCTTCATACTGAGACATATGATGATCTAGTCCTTGATAAAGTATTCATATTGAGACACATACTGGTCTAGTCCTTCATATAGTCTTCATACTGAGACATAAGATTATCTAGTCCTAAATATAGTCTTCGTACTGAGACATATGATGATCTACTCCTAAATATAGTCTTCATACTGAGACACATGATGATCTAGTCCTAAATATAGTCTTCATACTGAGACATATGATGATCTAGTCCTAAATATACTCTTCATACAGAGACACATGCTGATCTAGTACTGAGACACGTGATGATCTAGTCCTAAATATAGTCTTCATACTGAGACATATGATGATCTAGTCCTTAATATAGTCTTCATACTGAGACATATGATGATCTAGTCCTAAATATAGTCTTCATACTGAGACACATGATGATCTAGTCCTTCATATAGTCTTCATACTGAGACATATGATGATCTAGTCCTAAAAACAGTCTTCGTACTGAGACATATGATGATCTAGTCCTAAATATAGTCTACATATCATGATCTAGTCCTAAATGTAGTCTTCATACTGACACATGTGATGATCTAGTCCTAAATATAGTCTTCATACTGAGACACATGATGATCTAGTCCTATATATAGTCTTCGTACTGAGACACATGATGATCTAGCCCTAAACATAGTCTTCGTACTGTGACATATAGTCTTCATACTGAGACATATGATGATCTAGTCCTAAAAATAGTCTTCGTACTGAGACATATGATGATCTAGTCCTAAATATGGTCTACATATGATGATCCAGTCCTAAAAATAGTCTTCATACTGAGACATATAATGATCTAGTCCTTAATATAGTCTTCATACTGAGACTTGTGATGATCTAGTCCTAAATATAGTCTACATATGATGATCTTTGTCCTAAATGTAGTCTTCATACTGAGACATGTGATGATCTAGTCCTAAATATAGTCTTCATACTGAGACATATGATGATCTAGTCCTAAATAAAATCTTCGTACTGAGACACATGATGATCTAGTCATAAATATAGTCTTCGTACTGAGACACATGATGATCTAGCCCTAAATATAGTCTACATATGATGATCTAGTCCTAAAAACAGTCTTCGTACTGAGACATATGATGATCTAGTCCTTAATATAGTCTACATATGATGATCTAGTCCTAAATGTAGTCTTCGTACTGAGACATATGATGATCTACTCCTACATATAGTCTTCATACTGAGACACATGATGATCTAGTCCTAAATATAGTCTTCATACTGAGACATATGATGATCTAGTCCTAAATATACTCTTCATACTGAGACACATGCTGATCTAGTACTGAGGCACATGATGATCTAGTCCTTAATATAGTCTTCATACTGAGACACATGATAATCTAGTCCTAAATATAGTCTTCATACTGAGACATATGATGATCTAGTCCTAAATATAGTCTTCATACTGAGACATGTGATGGTCTAGTCCTAAATATAGTCTTCATACTGAGACACATGATGATCTAGTCCTAAATACAGTCTTCATACTGAGACATATGATGATCTAGTCCTAAATATAATCTTCGTAGTGAGACACATGATGATCTAGTCGTAAATACAGTCTTCGCACTGAGACATATAGTCTTCATACTGAGACATATGATGATCTAGTCCTAAATATAGTCTTCACACTGAGACATATGATGATCTAGTCCTAAATATAGTCTTCATACTGAGACATATGATGATCTAGTCCTAAATATAGTCTTCATACTGAGACATATGATGATCTACTCCTAAATATAGTCTTCGTACTGAGACACATGATGATCTAGTCCTTAATATAGTCTTCGTACTGAGACATATAGTCTTCATACTGAGACATATGATGATCTAGTCCTAGATATAGTCTTTATACTGAGACACATGATGATCTAGTCCTAAATATAGTCTTCATACTGAGACACATGATGATCTAGTCCTAAATATAGTCTTCATACTGAGACACATGATGATCTAGTCCTTAATATAGTCTTCATGCTGAGACATATCATGATCTAGTCCTAAAAATAGTCTTCGTACTGAGACATATGATGATCTAGTCCTAAATATAGCCTACATATGATGATCTAGTCCTAAATATAGTCTTCATACTGAGACATATAATGATCTAGTCCTTAATATAGTCTTCATACTGAGACTTGTGATGATCTAGTCATAAATATAGTCTACGTATGATGATCTAGTCCTAAATATAGTCTTCGTACTGAGACACATCATGATCTAGTCCTAAATATAGTCTTCATACTGAGACATGTGATGATCTAGTCCTAAATATAGTCTTCATACTGAGACATATGATGATCTAGTCCTTAATATAGTCTTCGTACTGAGACACATGATGATCTAGTCCTTACTATAGTCTTCGTACTGAGACACATGATGATCTAGTCCTAAATATAGTCTACATATGATGATCTAGTCCTAAATATAGTCTTCATACTGAGACATATAATGATCTAGTCCTAAATATAGTCTTCACACTGAGACTTGTGATGATCTAGTCCTAAATATAGTCTACATATGATGATCTAGTCCTAAATGTAGTCTTCATACTGAGACATGTGATGATCTAGTCCTAAATATAGTCTTCATACTGAGACATGTGATGATCTAGTCCTAAATATAGTCTTCGTACTGAGACACATGATGATCTAGTTCTAAATATAGTCTTCGTACTGAGACACATGATGATCTAGCCCTAAACATAGTCTTCGTACTGAGACATATAGTCTTCATACTGAGACATGTGATGATCTAGTCCTAAAAATAGTCTTCGTACTGAGACATATGATGATCTAGTCCTAAATATAGTTTACATATGATGATCTAGTCCTAAGAATAGTCTTCATACTGAGACATATAATGATCTAGTCCTTAATATAGTCTTCATACTGAGACTTGTGATGATCTAGTTCTAAATATAGTCTACATATGATGATCTAGTCCTAAATGTAGTCTTCATACTGAGACATGTGATGATCTAGTCCTAAATATAGTCTTCATACTGAGACATATGATGATCTAGTCCTAAATATAGTCTTCGTACTGAGACACATGATGATCTAGTCCTAAATATAGTCTTCGTACTGAGACACATGATGATCTAGTCCTAAATATAGTCTACATATGATGATCTAGTCCTAAAAATAGTCTTCGTACTGAGACATATGATGATCTAGTCCTAAATATAGTCTACATATGATGATCTAGTCCTAGAAATAGTCTTCATACTGAGACATGTAATGATCTAGTCCTTAATATAGTCTTCATACTAAGACTTGTGATGATCTAGTCATAAATATAGTCTACATATGATGATCTAGTCCTAAATGTAGTCTTCATACTGAGACATGTGATGATCTAGTCCTAAATATAGTCTTCATACTGAGACATGTGATGATCTAGTCCTAAATATAGTCTTCATACTGAGACACATGATGATCTAGTCCTAAATATAATCTTCGTACTGAGACACATGATGATCTAGTCCTAAATATAGTCTTCATACTGAGACATATGATCTAGTTTCTAGCATTAACATGGATATCAAGCATTGTAAAAGGATCCAAGTTGCTTCTGAAAACAAGATCTGACAGTGCGACTCTCTTGCAGGTGATGTACGTTATGTGTTTTGATGCAAATCATGGAACTGTAGTGATCTGTATGCATGACACAAAAGAGCAGCATTGTATGTCTGTCTTATTTCTTTTGTTTATCAAAATAGTGTTATTAAATATTCTAAAACGCATGTTTGTTATCAGTTATATCGCATTGTTTCTCGGGCGTTGGCGCGTCACTTTTATTTGTGCGCGTCTTTTTTTGTTTTGTTTTTTGGGGGTTTTTTTTATTGTCATTTTAAAAAGGCAATTTGGACTTTGCCGCGTCCCGATCATCCAGTCCACTATATAACTGAGTGTCTGTAAGAACGAGTGTGACTGCATCTAGAACTAACTAACGCGTGTTAAACCTCCAAAGTTGTATCTCCGAGAGAAAAAAAATACAAACGAGTTCCTACCTCGTCACTTTTTTATAAAAAAAAATTTTAAAAAGTCCTACCGCCCTCGTCACTTTTGAAAGAAATGTACATTTATTTCTTATGCAACCTAATGTAACCTTGTACCCGTGTATATGGTAAATAGTAAGTATTGTTTAGCACTTATCTGTTACGCAGATCCGGAAACAAATACACTCAATACATCCCATGAAAGTCTAACATGTATGGCAAGTCTAGATTAGCACAGTTTCAAAGAGGAAACTCCATTTTATTGGGGTTTTTTTAGTTTAAGAATTTTTTTTCTGTAAAATATTTTCATCTCAGAGAATAGATGTTGGTCTAGGTTTAACACATTGGTTTCGGTTAAGTGACACACTTTATCAGAACTTGATTTGTCACTTGACCAGATTTGACCTTGTGAAATACACCCAAGTAGTCAGTTTGAATCACCCAGTTTTCTGCTGATTGTGGAGTTGTGTGTCGATACAGACTTAGATTTCATTTTAAAAAATCGCAAATCCATTTCCTGGCCGCCTGATCTATTTGACCGTTTTTTCATTTCGAGTCTGCACCTTACAATAAAGCACGCACGATAACAATACATTTGAATTCTTTGCTCTGACAGCAGAGAAAACGACTTGTTTCTTGAACAAGGAAATGACTTTTCGACAGTCTCGAAATATATCTCTTTCAATTCACGCAAAGACAAAAGATTATATCTTGTTTGTGAAGGAGTTCCATGATTTACACCACCGTGGACTAAGCACCGGTAGCACAACAGCCGCGCTCGAGAATCTACGACGGCGTCGATAACGTCATCGTCAGTTCTCGCAGACTGCTCTGCGTTCCTCCTTCACCTGTGAGTCGGAAAACCTCGAAACGCAGGCTCCGTTTGTTTGAGATAGGTATTTGTTTGTTAGTTTGTTTGAGATAGAGATTTGTTTGTGAGTTTGTTAAAGATTGTAGTCGACATCAAATAAATGGGTTTATTTTTAACCCGTACATATACATTTCACAGTTTTGACATCAATACTCCAGTACCGACAAAGTGAAAGACGGGATGATAGGTTACAAACCTTATTCATGGTGAACTTACGGTGTAGTGGTAACGTGACAGGTAATGCATTGTGCACAAGAAGCCTAACTCCGTGCATAAAGGAACCGTACCAATACACACTGAAGTAATTATATTATACAAGACAGGCTATAAAACGTATGGCACGCAATGTTACACAATAAACAATCATCGCCATCGCTACATTTTGCGGACAACAAAGCTAGATTTAGAGTTATCTCCCTTTTATCGTTTTGCATTCACAAAACATCGTTAATTTCCGTAAATCATACGTGATTCAGTTTTATTCGAGATAAAAAATTTCAAATGAGTTAAGCACTCCCAGCTGGATACACAGAAAATGTTACTCGCTTGCAAGCGGGGTACATTGAAAATTATAGAAGTGCGCTCAGCCAATCAGAAGACGACATTTATGTGTGAGGCATGATAAAATTGTATTAACCCCTTTAAGGTGTTGCTTATCTCTCTGTATGACCAGAACCGTAAGACACACAGATCCTGAAGTATTGATGTGATATTGATTTGATCCTTAGCAGCTTTAAGATGGTAGAACATGCTCAGATGGCATTTTCCGTGATATTACACTTTCCGTGAGTCTATCACATGAAACGTTTAGAACTGTTTGTAAAACTTTGTCAATTTACTCCCTGTTAATGAATAAACTGATCTGACCAAACCTTCCCGGCTTCTATAGATTGACCTGCAGGGCATGGTGGTGGTGGTGATGGTGGTGGTGGTGGTGTGTGTGTGTGTGTGGGGGGGGGGGGGGGGGGAGTGTTGGGGAGTGTTGGGGAGGCGATTGATGAGGAATCGGATGTTTTAACGGACACCCCCTACACACTGAATCTCCCCACAATCAAATAAACAGCGTTGTATTAGATTATTGCTTGTTACTTAAAACTAATATTGTTTACTCTTCGAGTTGACTGTTTGCCCTACTCGAGTCACGTGGAGCGTTCTCAGCCTCTCTGGGGTGGTTTGGTAAACACTAGCACGTCGACAGAAGGACATAATTAATTGACGTCCGAGTTGGAAATCACAGCAGGCAAATATCTCAACTAACTCCTTCTGTTAGATACGGAGTGAGATTGTAGAACGTCAGAGGAAAAACACATTATTGATATGAGTGGCAAAGCTGACACAAAAATGATACAGATACCGGCGCTTATGCTTTGGGCGTAATTATTACGATTCTGACCATTAAATGACGCCATGACATTTAATCTGTGAAAATTATTTTCTATTCGTTTCATGAAAACGGTAAAGTGGATACAAGTTTACAGGGAAGTGTTTCGCATTACACCGATGCAGGGTTTCGGAAATGGCCTTGCGCCGATAGGAACTCTTAGCATCGCGCTCATCCCAAATAACCTGTACGGAATTACAGTAATTTGTCACATGACCAAGAATTTTCGTTGTATGGAGCTTGATAATGATTGGCGTGTTTCTGTCCAGAATCTTCCTTTTGTTTAATCATGCACCATGTGGAAGCAACCAACAGACAAACAGTACACATTTTATTAACTTTTTTGAATATTGCACTTATGCCCAAATTAGGATTGACATATCTGAATAATTCAGTGTTTTTATTTCAAATTTAACTTTACGTAGATTTGTGTTTACAAATTCAATTTACAGTCATGTCAAACAAATTAGTTCTTTAACTCCTTCGATTCATGTATTCTCTGTGTAACGGGAATGGCTCGACCACAGAAAACCAAGCTCCGTTGAGGCTGTAGTTCGTTTTTATTTCTTTTGAAACAATGTGTACAAATATATCAATCTCGGTCAAAATTACCCTTTATCACATCCAAGACATTGCACTTTGTTCAGATAATTGTTCTACCACTAAACATATAAAAATAACTCAAATAAATGGATATCACAAAATTAAAGGTTCAGTTACACAAGACTCTTAGAAGTGCAGTTATGACAAACTTTTGGCATCTTCCAGACACAGTAACATATCAGCTTGTCTTACCATCTATGGGACAACTTGCATCAACTGAGCACATGTTGTGAGGCACCAAAATACACCCTCCAAGGACCTAAAATATGTATGCCGCAATTAGCATGGAAATGCTAATTCTCACCAGAACAGTAAACGTACAATCTGTTTGGAAGTGAAATTATCAACACCAACAACTTTAACCTCCACCAAATGCATAAATTCATTTACAATAAATACTCAATGAACCTTTCAACAATTGAACATATTTTTGTAGTTTATTCCTTTTCTGTAAAATCAAATATAACCAACCTGAAATCCACCAAAGTCAATATCCTCTTCAAATGACTTTCAAATCACCTTCCCACTTGGGAGAAAGACAGCAAGTGAACCAACTTCACACTTTCCAAATGCAACTAAATTCAACATCCAATCAAGATGCTGCACATCTTCAGCCAATAGAAACCAGGAACAAGACAGCAGGCCTGACCTCATTAAAACTTGACTAATTTGCATAGGAACTACTTTCGACCCATGACCCAGTGGTTACTTTGAATACATCATGGACTTGTAAACATGTAAACCTTTTTACTGACAATTGTATTATTGTTTAAGGTATTCTAAATTGATCCCAAACAGATACACAAGACAAGACATGTTAAAATAGTTTATATTTCCAGCACACTTTTACAATTTGTGTATTTTGTACTTGTTATGTATTTTAACCTTGTTATGTATTTTGTACTTATTATGTATTTTGTACTTGTCATGTATTTTAACCTTATTATGTATTTTAACCTTATTATGTATTTTGTAATTTTTACATCTGTGTAAAAAACGTTTCCTAAAATTCGTGTGTTGATGAAATGAGTGAGTGAGGGAGCTTTATCGTAACGGCTAGGATATTATTCCTTATAGCCATTACCCGAGGCCTTTTAGGGTGATAACACACAATAACGAGCATCCGACCCATCCGTTCTTACAGAAAGCTCGGGGGCTTGTATGTGACGGAGAATAACATATGTCACAACGGTTCTAGGGATCCGATGTACAGATAAGGGATCAGAAACCCCAGAAAGGAGAAAGCTCCTTGTCTGTCGTTTTTCTGCACATGTTGGGGTGGCTCCCAATCAGACAGAGACATCAAGGAAAGCTTGTAGACACTATCTCCGTATCAGTCCTGTGAACGAGATGAAACGGTTCCTTGCACTACGTTTTAGGATATATTGTCCACGGACTAATCACCTCGTATCAGAAGGACTGGGTGCAGGACAAAGCTGCTTGTCAGGGCTAATCTTGGTTATGTTAATGGTGCTTCACATGGCCACTGGTGCTAAAAGGGGAGGCCAGTTGCCTCTCAGAATCACGTACTCGGCACGCAATGGTCTTAGGCCTTGTTCCACAAAAGGATGTTTGGTAGAATGCGGCCGAGGATCCAACGGTCATCTGCAGGAAGACGCCCTGACCACGTGCAACGAAACGAAGCTCACGTTCTGAGCGCATCTTGACTTGTAAGCTTCAGATTAAAATGTTCACGAATGTTGTCCCTTCAAATGGAGACCCATGAAGGTCCGGGGTAGAATAGGCTTTCAGCAACCCATACTTGACATAAAAGGCGACTATGCTTTTCACAAGAGACGACTAACGGGATCGGGTGGTCAGGCTTGCTGACTTGGTTGATACATGTCATCGGTTCCCAAATGCGCAGATCGATGCTCATGCTGTTGATCACTGGATTGTTTGGTGCAGATTCCATCATTTACAGCATTCATAGCAAAAATATTGCGGAGTGCGGCATGAAACTAAACTCACTCACGAATAATGGAGGATAGGGAAATTGTTCAATGTTGACGCCACAGTAAGCAATCGTCCACAAGAATATATTAACAGGTTCTGAGCTGAACTGTGTGAAAGTGAAACTTTTGTCGACATGATGCCAAGGAAATATCCTCACAATCCAATTCTCATGCAAATGAGCACGTTGTCAGTGAAATAAACCGGAGACTGCAACCTTTGGAGAACTGACAAACTTCAGGAACATGCACTGACCAAGATTTGGCTCTTTTCCATTGCTTGATTGTCCTGTCAAGACTCCATTTCTGTCAAATTCCAGCTGTCGTATAGTATGAGAACAGCATTACGGCGACAATCAACAAAACCTGTACATGAATTATATGAGTGATGTGCTACTGGTTGTGAAGAGCACCTGGTGTCATCACTGTTCTTCTGTAGTGATCCATGCATATCAATCCCCACCACTACTTAACCTACTACGCCTAAAGGAGTGTATTGTGCCTGAACATCGAGATGGGTATTCTCTTGTGTCGACGTCAACGCCAACAGCGGCCCATGAAGACGGCAGTACAACTCGAGGGCAGGTGTCACGGGCAGCAACGCAGTGGCGGGGTCAACCTTGAAACGATGCCCAATATAGAAGGGCTGTCAACTGCACCAGAAATTAAAAGCACACTGCCCTTTAGATAGTGGTCAGATGTAACACATGTTCCATTAGGAATACACTTTCTCAGCATCATGCCCTTTCTCTTGGGTCTATCGAAGTGGGTTGCACTGACGCCGTGAATCATTTCACAAATGTTTTTCAAGCAGGCTCTGAAAGACTCTCCATCCCGTTTAAACCAAATCACTCACTATGTAGTCATGATTAGGAACGATGGTATTTACTTTGGAACTAACTTCAATTTCGGCTGGGTATATATAGATCGAAACGTTTTGGAATGAAAACCTTTTTATCGTGTGTTTACACAGAGCAGGGTGACATGATTAAGTTGAATGAATGCTGTCTCCAACACACCACTCCAATACACTCACCCAAGTATGCCTCGGAAATGGCAAAACATTTAAACCTACTGAATGTCAAGTCGCGTCACCCCGACCACGCTTTGATACGCTGAAGTAGCCGGACTCAGAGATTTTCTTGGTCAATAATCCGGAAAAGAAGCTGTCTAAATGATCATTCGTCATCTTCCATATAAGTCAATTACACCTATCAAAAGAAGCCACATCTATCTCTATTTTTTCCGAGCAGCAACGACCCACAAGGCTAACGGGTTCACTACCTTTGATTGATGCCCAAAAAACTCTATTTGGATTTATCGTCCACAGACTAACTCGGATGTCAACATTAATGAAACCCTCAAAGAAATACCCCCTTATTCAACATTGTTTATATTCTACTCTGTATCTCTATGAAATCTACCGAGGTGTTAAGTGTCTCCAACTCCTTTATTCCATATAACTAGTCGGTGAAATCTACATCTTAACCCCTGTTTGATTAAAATTGATGTTCCAATTTACTGCGGTGAGCAAAAAGTAGAGAAAGTGTAAAATACTTTAGTTATTTGTCAAATGGCAAATTGATGAAATATGCCTACCGGGTTGGTGGAATATTGACAGATCGGTGTTTCTATTTCAGCAAATTGGAAATGAAATAACGTTTTCATTAGATGTGGCCAGCTGTACCAGTCTGTCGGGGTCCGTTACAGAGAAAGCTTGACCTGTCTTTGGCTGGCATTGACCGTGCGGCAGACTTTGGTCAAAGTAGTTATGGAACATTTCCCCCAGTGTTTTTGATCATATTTTATTTTAGTTTTTAAAAACTATGGGGTTTTCAACAAATGGGATAAACTAATAATTGGAGATTAAGATTATAAACTCAACGTAGACGGGATACAAGTGTTGATAAGCATGCATTTAAAAAACTTGTTAGTGTTGTTTTCCAAGAATATGAGAGGTGATATAGGTTTCTTGAGAATAGCGATAACGTCGATGGTTGGAAATCGCACGTTGATAGCACAGACACAGCACATTTAGGAAACATTTAGGCAACAATCGGTCCTCACCAGGGAAACCAGCTGGGCACACATAATGCTTGTCCTCTCAATTTTGTTCATTGTGGCATAACCTCAATCCACCCACCAGAGATCTGATGACAAAAAATGGGAACTCATGGGGCACATTCTCTCCATGATATAGTTAAAATAACACTTTTGCGTTTGTTTGTTTGTTTGTTTGTTTGTTTAAAGATGTATTTCAATATTTCAAGCTATGATAGTGATTACAGTTTCTGCCTGTGATGTCGAGTCTCTGTGATACTTCACACTTGTTGGCAGGCACTCGACAACTGGCTTTGACCAAGTTACAACCCCGACAAAACGTGACTTGGCTGAGAAACGGCGTCGAAACACTAGAGACTTAATGTCCAATACACCGTTCTAATTCCCATAATGTAACATGTCCTTAACGTTTTTAACATATTCATCTGCTAACAAACATGCCCGTGGGCGCGGGGGTTGGGGGTTGGGGGGTTATCGCCATTACCCATAACAACACGATGGCGTCATATAATCAAACCTGTGCAAGAATAAACAGAGAATCTCAAGTGTCTACTGATATGGATTATATCAACACGAGTTGATAAAGTAACAATTATCCGAGGCTTGCCGAGGATATTTTTCCCTTTATCAACAAATGTTGATATTATTGATATCAGTAGACACGACGGTGAGATTGTATTTATCATACAAAATCATTCTATATTCTGTTCCAGGGGTGATATCATTTGTTTCATATCATGTGTGATATATTCGGGCTGTTCCATTCTGTTCCAGGGGTGATCATATTCGGGTCTGACCAGGAAGTGGGGGAGCTGATGGAGGCAGTAAACCGGAAGAAGGCAACAGGCACGTTTGCTTGGATCGGAAGTGACGGTTGGGGAGGCAGAGGACTAGCGTTCAGGGGAAAAGAGGACCAGGTAAGCTGAAGGGCAATGCGTTATTTTGAGTGACGCTTTGTCTTTAATAAATTATCAGCTATGAAATATATGTTTGTTTGTTTCCGTTTACGCCATGCTGGATTTGGACTTGTCACAAGATCCTTAAACAGAAGAAGTCCAAAACCAGACATGTTCTGAACACCAGATAACATTTCACCAGACATTCCAGACAAACCATGTATTATTCTTTACATTTTACATTTATCTTTTTTCAAGATTTGTTGTATTTGTAACTTCACAACACGAATTACCTCATAGCCTGGTACCCAAGAGATATTGTCTGGATAACGTCATGTCTTCTAAGAGATGTGCCTCAAAGAAATTGCAGCGTTAACATTATTAAATCACACAAATGGGAATAGAAATAGGACTCAAACATCTATTAGCTTGTTTGAGAAGGGTTTTGCTTAGTGGAGGTTTTACAATGTATAGATAATCTCACTCAAGTGTCTACCGATATCAATTATATTACCACTCATACCGATATTTCATGTTGATGTAACTGAGATGTAATCACAAGACACGAAGGTCAGATTCTGTTTATCATCAAAATCACCCTCCATTAGTTTTCTGAACAAGGTACTGCCATTAGACTTGCAGTGCAGCGATGTCATCTTGATGGCATCTTGACGTCATCAAGTTATGACGTCAAAGCATTGTCAAGGCATTCTACAAAATCGACTGGCAAAATGATATCTCGAAGAATGTATAGTTTCATCTCACACAAGCAATGTCTTCCGTGCGACAGAGTTTGGGATAATTAACGAACGTGTTGTGATAGGAAATTGTTTTAAATCTTTAACGAAACTGAGCCACACACAGAGGACCGTTTCGATTACAGTGGGTTGTTTTAGCTGAAACAGTCACTTTAGGTTGCCAACTTGACTGTGGCGCTTCCAGTTGGTAAGTGATTCGCTTGTTAAGACCACCCTAACAATGTAGCACCACCTGATGAATTCGAGCCTTAGTAGTGGAAATCAATGGTCGATAGCATGACAACTGTCTACACTGATAACTCGACTGTAATTTCGTCAAACACCAAACCGTTGATTCTGACGCGACAGAAAAGCACAGAGAAGTAGATGAATGAATTGATTTTGATTTATACATATTTTATTCATTTAAGAAAAGGATTGGGCACAAGTTATCCAACTTAATGACACCCTCTCCCAGTATTTGCAACAAACATATTTACATGAGGAACGGAGAGGATATACATGAGAAGTCACGTGTTTGAGAATTTAACTGATTAGATGGAACAGGGGAATCGTTTAGATTGATGTAATGATGGACATATTTGAATATATTCAGATTTTCTTCATTGAGAGATGTGCATTGCCATGTAAATAAGACATATATCAAGTAAATATCTGTTTTGTAACAATACCACGTATATTAGCTAACAAAGTGTCTCTTTGTGTTTATAACGGGGACGATCCAAGAAATAATGATATACATATTAACACATACATCCACAACGACATGATGGATCTGTAATAATGTGGATTCTATACAAGTCGTAGTTGAGCGTACTATTGTATCTTAACCTTGTGTGTAAAATATTTAGTTTACGTATACCAGATAAAAGTATGATGGTGTAGTATTGCGAACTATTTTAATATTGCTTTTAAATAACGAAATGGAATCACATTTCCTTACAGACAGTTGACGGGAGACTGTTCCAAGCTTTTATAGTTGACAGAATAAATGAAGAGGTTGGATATTTTAGTCTTGTATCAGGCACAGTATAATGTTCAGTATTACGTAAGTTATAATGAGTTCTCATTCACACAGCATGTGGTAACAATTCATGTAAGAATGACGGGGCGATATTATGTTTAATCTTATGAAACAAGCATAATTTACGCTTCTTTCTTCACGCTGATGACAAGTCCCATCTAGTCTCACAATAAAGAACTCTGCTCGGCGTGTATTTGGGTAGGCCAGTTACTGTACACGCAGTCTCAAGATGTAGTCTTTTTGATTTGTTCGAATCTTCAATCAGACACCCATCCCA
This sequence comes from Haliotis asinina, assembly GCF_037392515.1. Lineage (NCBI taxonomy): Eukaryota > Metazoa > Mollusca > Gastropoda > Lepetellida > Haliotidae > Haliotis > Haliotis asinina. The sequence goes on from NC_090295.1 coordinate 38,755,679, forward strand.
TACCTCACATGTATATTCAAAATGTGGTCGTATAAACACTATGTAAATTTTTGAAAACGTTTTCCTATTCAATATTTATTTAAATTTTCATAAGGCAACAATCATTTTACAGTTTTTTTCCACAATATGTCCGATGTGATAATACCAACTGCCATTTGAAGAAAAAGTCATTCCCAAATGTTTGTAAAAGCCTTCAGTGGCTATACTAACTCCATCGAAATACAGTTTAGTAGGTTGTCCACTATGTTGTAAAGAAAATATCAGAGCTTGAGTTTTGTCGGGATTACATTTTTACCAGCCATTCCTTCGCCCAACTACTCAATAAGGTCAAATTATCATTCATGTTTTTTTCCATGAGGTATTTTGCTTTTGAAATAGCCCCGAGCGCCGTATCATCAGCAAATTGTCTGGTTAGACAATAGAGTTTATCAGCTATTTCATTGACGTAAACAATGAACAAGAAACGACCGAGTACAAAACCTTGTGGAACGCCACCTATTAACATTCTCGGCGTGGATAAGGCTCCTTTAACAAACACTGGTTGGCCAGGATTGCTGGCATAACTTTTTGAACTCTAGTTAAGTAACTTTCCTTTAACACCGTAATTTCTAATTTTAACATAAGCCCTTTGCGCCATACTCCATCAGACTCTTTCGACACATCGCAAAATACCATGCAGTGGTTTTCTTCGTTGTCGAGCGATACAAATTTCATAATAAATTTCAATTAGCTGATTGAATTGACAGTTGAATGACTAGTTTGGGATCCACACTGATATTTATACAATATTGTCCGAAAAGTAGTTATATAACAGTCTAAAAACTGCTCTATCAAACAACTTTCCAACACAAGTAATAAGCGATACAGGTTTATAGTTTGACACAATGGAGCGGTCACCTTTCATAAATAAAGGCATTACATTGGCAATTTTTCCAGTTATTGGGATACACTCATCAACTGAGGGACATACTAAATAGTACACACAGTGCAGGACGAATAGAATTAGCATGAATGAATGTATAGAATTGATCTTGATAACAGTTCTGCTTCTACTAATTACGAATTCAAACAGCAAACCCCTTTGAATTATCAGAATCGATTGTATGACGAAACAAAACCACAGTCCTGATAAAGACAAAGGGCAATGGTAACTCTTACTAACGCCAGATGTTTTGTTGTTGTTGTTGTTGTTTAAAATAAATAAATAAATAAATTGGTATGCATGTCATGTACTACCGTCGGCAACGTTGAACACCCCACCGAACAAGCTCCGAAGTCTACCAACAATGACGCTGAATAAGCTTGTAGAAACTGGACCTTGAGCACCAACAGATCCATTAACATTCTAGGGCCCGTTTTGGTCTTCAACACGCCTCCGTGGAAGAAAAGCCAGAAAGTTCCATTTTAAACAAAAACTACCAACGAAACCAGTCTGTAAACTTTACACATCTTGCTGCCTTACAATCAATTTCGTCTGAGATACAAGCACATCTACCAATGTTTATTGCTGCCAAGTTTTCAAAGACGATAAAAGGTGCATACGCTTTTCATCTCAGAACACCTGGACAACTCGTTTTTAAGCGGTTGGAAAATCTTCAAAGGGAAACATGTCGCCGATTTGTAGAACTCTCCATCCTAATGCTGAATACATTTATCGACAAGTATTCTATTTTGGGCCACGGTGCCTTGAATCCTCTGAAGATGTTCTCTTTGCATTGTCTAGCATGAGAATCACGTGATTTATATGCGGCGGCATCGGTGATTTCGCCTTTCATCCTCTGGCAGGGTGGCTACATCACGCGCTCCCCTGAAATGTGTTGGATCGTGACAAAGTGAAAGAAAATGACCTACACTGTGGTCAGTGCTCATTCTCGCACCACGCTTGGAGAGGCAAAAGTGATAATCGCCAGTTCTGATTAATAGGTAGTGCTGTTCGTAAAGTATGATAAATAGCCTGATATGAGAAAGGGAAACATGACTGCTACTCGTCCGTTAATATTGCATTTGTCACTCCACCGCACGAAATTGTTTGTAGGCGGCACGTGCATGTTCCCGCCATCAGTTGCTCTTTCTCCAATACACCATCTTCTCAATTTGCTGTGTTTGGCTAAACTTACAAGGTGATTCAAACACTGGGGCCCTAATCGAATGGCATTGCATTCTGTTGTGGGTTATGTTTTTCATTATCTGGGTACTTAAGGCACGAGTGACGCTCATGCTTCAGCGGGAATTTAACACTTTCGGTGTTTTCGACGTCCTGGCTCAATAAAGTTTTTGTACAATTTCAATGTTATTTCGTTATTCTTGATTTAATACATTGTGAGAGTGAAATCGACTTCACGCCGCTTTAAGGGACACACCAGTCATACCACATCGGCTAAGCTCTGTGTGTAATGCAAGACATAGCTATTACGACTTGGATGAAAGTAAATTTGAGTAAATTTTCTAAATTTTGGTCCGGTTTACACTTTCAGCAGCGATTCCACAGCAACAACAATAGAATGACGCCATTCTAATGGTTTAATGTAAGACTATGTCACTGTAATGCAAACGTGCGTGTGGGTTTCTTGTCTCACCGGATATTCGACTGTTAACGGCACCATATTCTGGAGGCTTATTGTACGTTAGGAGATCGGCGCCTTGCCTAGCACACACACATCATTTTATCAGTGTGATTATTACACTGGTCGGTCTGATTTGTTCAGTAAGGCAAGCTTTAGGATATTGACTTTCTGACATGTTTAGTATTCGCGGTTCAATAACGGAAAATTGTCTGAAAGCAATGGAACTATTTTCGTTATATGCAAGTTGATGGGAATCCCGTTAAAATCTCGTCCCATATGGGAACACATAGGGCAAACTTGTTGGAGATAATATTTACAAGGACGAACGGGATATTTCGTGACTCAGGAGACTAAACTGTCAGGATTTTGAAAATGAAGTTAAATGTTGTGCGAAGATTGTTACCATGGTGCCAGTGCTGAGCATGCAATAGAAGATCGATTCGTGTGGTATTTCAGCAGTGCTAACGTTGGTTTATACCCGCTTAGTGTCTTCCGAGTTGATTTTGTTTGTTTATATTCCGCCCTTTTCAAAGGATACGTTAAGCATGTATGATTTTACGTACAGCTGCATTTGCAAACTTTATGGAGTCATTTGATATGATCCACATGACTGGATGGGGGGATTGGGGAATTTGACCTAAAGCTTTCATCTGTCTTATGTATACATGGGTAGGAGGGTGTTTGAAAAATACTTTTCTAAGGGTTACTATCACATAAAACATATGTGAATTGGTCGTGGGGTGTCGTGGCAGGACTTGGGCACAGGACGGTTGAGATGTTATATACTTTCTATATCTTAAACCAATGCTAATTATTGAAGGAAAAACTAGAACGTCCCACACCATCGGAACGGGTTCGAATCTCAACAGTATCAGTAATTGACAACAATTGTTTGTCGATTTATTAAGAATGCTCCACTGGTGCACGATAATCGTACATGATAATGTCCCCAGCTCTTCACAAGGGGAGACGTCGGTTCGGACAGAATTTGTTGGATTTGTTGAAACTGTGGAATTGTGAATTAACACTTAACTTGTTCTCTAGACAGAAGTGTCATATCAGCTCACCACTGCGAATGAATAACATGTTTGTAATGTCCAAAATATCAAAAACTGTAGTAGGTATAAAGATATGGATACAGTAGAAGTAATATGTTACCTTTGATTATTTATCAGAAAACCTGACACTGATAACCCTCTGGTATTAGCTAGCCATGGAATTTCTCATTGTCGTTCATTCCAGTGTGAGGTCATAAGTGTCTGTGACGTCACACAGAGGATACTACACAAAGTTACAAAAATCCAGTTATTTTACATTGTTTCCATATTTGAGAACGCGATAGTGTGTTTCCTGCCTGGAAATTTCGCCAGTTCCCATATGTAACAACACATGGAACTCAAATCAAAGATCATCTGTTAAGTATGCGTCACATGTATTAGGTAACGACATGGTGCAGTATATCCTGTTTCATTCATCTGATTGCCTGATCTTAAGATTATGGGGTTTTTTATTAATCAGATCATTCTCGAGTAGAAATCGGGCATCCAGGACACTGAAGTGAGATCAGAACATTCATTTTGATCAAACACTTACGTGACTTAAATCTACGTATCAAAGGTCAATTTACTATGAACCATGTACCCTCGTTATATCTCATCATTCCCTCTTTAAATCAGATGTACTGAACAATCAATGTGATCGCTGTATGAAATAGGCAAAAATAATTGACTGCCTTGATTTCTGTGAGGTGTTATTTGAGTAGAGGTCAAGGTCGTGTTTACAGGTCAAATCGAAGGTTACGATGTGACTGAGTTCGCTTAAAGCTATCGAGCTGTTGACAGTGGTCTTTCGTCCATGTGTCTTATACCGAAACGTATCATCCCCCTTATCCCGATTATTATACCGGAATTATATGTTTAATGCGCTTGAGCTTATAGATTCTCTGTACCTTAAAAGACGCTTACTTAATGCGCTTATGATTCAGCAGACACCTATCCGTTGTTCTCTGTACCACGGTAAGGCTGCAATCAATGAATCTGTAATCAACATATCCATACTGCAAGTAGATATATTCGTCTTCAGCCTCATCAGTCTTAGGCTTATCTTTCATAACACGCAGACACTGTGTTAAATTCCTGAATAATTTGTCAAAAAAGACGTAAAACTCACTCACTAACCCAAGGTAGGATTCACATTGCATTCCAACGTAATACTTTTCAGAAAAACACTGATTGTTGATGTAATAAGCTTCTACGGAAATGGCGGACACGTGCCAGCAAATTAGCCCTAAGGGCCTATAATCGGATTTAGAATTTAGAAAATGGCTTCACACATTGCACTCATGCAGATACCATCCTTGACGCTCTTTAAAAGATTTGATCCCAAACGCTAGGTGCCCGTAGAAGCGAAAATACCATATAGTTATGTTATATACCTTTATGTAAACATGATGAATTCCCACGACTTACGCTGGGTAGATCAAAGAGGTATTCTGACAGAACTGATTTGAACTGAACATTTCTTTCCTCAAGCCAAAATCTTACATCCGCAGGTTGAAGGCGCCATTACCGTGCAGCCATTAGCCAGTGAAGTGGAAGGATTCCGAGAGTATTTCCGGAACTTAAGGCCTCAGACCAACCTGAGAAACCCATGGTTTATCGAGTATTGGGAGGAATACTTCAAATGTAAATATCCCGGAAGTGCATGGACGCCATTTAATGAAAATTATACAAAAGTGTGCACCGGCAACGAGGAGGTTACGGAAGAAAACGGATTTGAACTTGAAGGCCAACTTCAGTTTGTCAGTGATGCTGTAATGTCCTTCGCCTACGCAGTGAAGGTAAGTGTAGATCGCTTTTGTTTGCTTTTGTATTACAGTTGAAACCATTTCTAGATTCAGAAGTCGTTTCATGATAATCTTCGACACAAGTGTCTATGTCGATGTTTGCACTGTCCTGTAGAACGTTTCTTTCACGTGGATCATTTTTGCAACTACCTTATTATAATTGATGAAAAGTTAGCCTCTTGCACAACGCTGTTGTCTCACTGGGCCATTGATTATTGTTTCTGCACACGATGCCTCACTGTGATTTATTTCAAAAGACACCTCGGCTAGGTGACGGAATCAAGCTTCCACTGAGATCTTTAACGCTTATGTCAGTAGGTGCACATAACAGATGGACGTTGTCAGTTAAACAAGGAGAATCTTGGCACTTTCTGTATTGGCAATAATCCTTGTTGGTGTTTTTAAAACTTAAAGCACGTTTAAGAGACCTAGCAATACCAGCTAGTAGTTTGGGTACGCGAAAGACGAGTGAAGATTTCCAAGATGAATTCCACGGAAATGGTGTTTGCATCCGATATGCAGCTTATCAACAGCACTGGGAGATGCCACTGAGTCCTAGATAATATGCTCCAGAGCATTCGTTTATCACCCTGCCTTCATGTTAATCAACGTTAAAGTCTCCAGAGGAAAACACCGTCTTAAAGATCGGACATTCAATGATATTCTGTTGTTTCGTGACGATGGGATATTTTTTATTGTAAACCAAAAGTTACTGTGTTCCGTAATCTGATTGGTTGAAAAACATGATTAAATGGTATTAGATTCCCGGAAACTGAAAGACTATTCACCGCGTATTGACACGTAAACAATTGTTTTGTTGTGTCATCAACAGTGGTGACGTCATTCAAATCATATTGTGACGTAAAGTTAGAATGACGTCACAAATGAGCACCTCCAGATGCTACCATGAGAACCAGCTGAAACGGCCAGCTGATGACACTTCACTGCTGTGTCCGTATTCGATGTGAACGAGTGCAGACACTAGAACCCCTTTGGTTTACTTTTGTGTTTACAATGTCGATAAACATCATGTGTTGGCCAATTTCCGGGTGTTATTGAGTATTTGAAGCACGGGAATATTTCATTTGAAACCTCCGGCTGACGCCGTCGGTTCCAAATGCATTCCCGTGCTTCAAATACTCAATAACACCCGGAAATTGGCCGCCGGAGGTTTCAAATGCAATATTCCCGTGCTTCAAATACTCAATAACACCCGGAAATTGGCCAACACATGATGTTTATCTCCTAAAAGGTACCTACCAACTCGAGACGTTTGCACATGACATCTAGCATGTTGAGAACATCTTGGTAGTTCCAGAGGGACAGTGTTTCTTTCCAGTAGTCTGAAAATAATATAAGATATTGTCTACTGACGGTCATGTCATCTACACACATATGTGCAAAACCATTCCTATCTTTAAAGACCCTAGCCGAAAAACTAACCCATGTCTTAAAATGACTGATGCCGGTGCAGCTCAATCAAATCAGTGCGATCACAGATACTTAAATACAGATCTATGCTTGTTAGTCCGTGAAATCAAATTATCCCTTTGCAAATATATATTTCTCAAACAAATATTTTGGATTCAATTAGAGTTTTTACTCAAATTTGAGAAAACACAGGAAAATGCATTTCCCAAATGAACTAAAACCTATATTAAACTCAAATATAGCAGCCAGTTTAAGTTTGGTGAATATGTTGTTCAAGTTTATATGGGCTTTTGTATTTTAATAATACACTTGCTTTAAACATTCAGATATTTCATTTTGTGAAATTTGAGTAAAATGTTTGCTTCAATAAATCGTGACCAGGAATACCAAATTCATATAATTTTGTCCAAATTCTAAATTCTCGACTTCAGGTGGATTCCATTTGTCAGACATGTACATGTTCATTAATCCATTTGTACTTAAGTACTTTTCTCGTCCAGGGTAAGTAAAACGTATTCAGAAAAGCAGTAGTTCTAGCGAAAAGAATTTCAAGATCTTTACGGCAACCCCTGCCAAGTGCGACATTATATCATATTGCGCGTGGGTTTTTTCTGAGGATAAGGTGAAATCTGGACAAGAATTTTGATTTTGTAAACTCTTATTTTTTATATTTCACGATTCAATAGTGTCACGTCAACGCATACCGAATCCTACATAGGCCATAACTATGTATCCAATCTATATGAATGCAACTATCGGCTTCACAAGGACATATAAAAGTGCTATTTGGGTAGACGGACGTCATAACTCCCGGATCTATGCCCACAATACAATAGCCCCATTACAGCGAGACACACACCTTAATCATACCTTAATGTCCCTGCAGCACTCAAGTGAATGTATGTGGCAAGAATTCATTTCTTTGTGTCAAAAATCTGTCATTTGTCTCTCACGGGATTCCGATTGCCTTCACGAGTGTCATTTCCAAGTCACGTGACCGTCTGCGAAATCAAAATGGCGTCTGAGAACTGTCGTAAAAATGACAAGGCTGAGAAATTGAGATTGAAAATAAAATTGAATGACAAATAAAGTTCCATCTTAACGCGGTGGTGTCAGTGTGACATCACAGTGACAGGTTTAGGTCGTAATGTGAACATGCTTAAAAACATCGACATCGTCATGACGTCGTCTTTCTGGATCGGAGGTGATGTCAGCTCACCTGTCTGAGGATATCCTCAGTTTTTCGGGTTCTTACATATAAGTCAGCGCTGTTTTGTCATGTGGACATGAAACAGCGGTAATGGCATATATGCGGAGTTGTAATAAGACGAATAATAATAATAATAATTTCAATACGCAGTTGATATGTATCTTGGATATCATGAATTGATCTTAAAGTTATCCGATTAAAATGTTCTCAAGTTCTCAAGTCACGTCCCTTGACGCTAAAGAAAACAACCGAGTCCACTAAAACAGTTTCTTACCTCAAACAAGTACTTGTTTCAGCCCCACACTCCACTCACGGAGCGTTTCCCAAAATTGCCAGCGTTGTCAATGTTTCCAACCCGACTCAATGTTATCTTCTTGCCACATAAATAATAAAATGCTCTTTCGGCGTGTCATTTCCACGAGGGCATGAAGAACTAACATCGTAAAAGTATGCGAAGAGATATTTTAATGAGACAGCCAACTCTTAAATGCCAACCTATACACTTTGTGTTTAAATGAAAAGATGTTAACTGTTAGTAAGATTGACGCTCGATTCCGAGCTGCTTCAGAAATACACACACGCACGCACGCACGTCGGCGGGGTAACCTATTGTTAAAGCGTTCACTCGTCACGCCAAAGACCCGGGTTCGATTCCCCACAATGTGTGAGACTCGTTTCCAGTATACCAGCTCTGATATTGTTCGAATATTGTTTAGAAGAGACATAAAACTAAACTCACTCACACACAGCAATATTATATATCTGACCGGTCCCTACATGTCAGTTGTCCTTGTTTTTCCAGGGTGTGCAGGAGCAGGTCTGTGGTGGAGGGTACGAGGGAATTTGTCCAGCCATGGAGAACATTGACGGCGATCTCCTCAAGAAGCACCTGCTCAACGTGTCCTTCACAGGTGAGTAGATCTAGTAATGATATAACTCACCCTTGCTGTGGGTAATGTTAGAGTCTAGTAGAGGAAGTCCAGCGTCGGATAACATTCAGTTTGAATGTGCCTTGAGTGATTGGTGCATTGATTCCTTGACGCGATGCAGTGGTTTCAGGAAATATTTCCCTTCCAGACGCATGTCCTAACTACTCTGTTATTCTAACAGTCGACTAAAATGGGGTTCATGCTGGGAGTGGGGGGTGGACTTATCATGTGCGGATCGGTGTTCATGATGCTGACCACTGGGATTACCGGCAACACGTGGTCCTAACCGGCAAAATGTGTGTGTTCCCAGCAGAGGGAACAGATATCTTTCATACTACTTTTATTTAAGCCTTTAAACAACAAACCTAAATTTACAAGATAATGCTTCAACATGCCTCGGGTGAGTTAAAACGGAAACTGAGTTCAAGTTCCAAACCGAGGGTTTGAAAATAACCAGATACAGGGATCTACTCTTGACAAGCAAGTTTCTTCTTTGGGTCTGACGTCGATGTTAAAACTGCCGATGTACAACAGTTACTGTCCGAGAAGAAGCCCCATTCATACAATCGAGGAGGCCGTGCCTCATCTTTTTCATCCCCATGCTCATCCTCAGACAACAATAGAGAGAGACAGATACTCTGTGTTCACAATTTCAGATGACGTGTAATGGTCCCAGTGGTGGTTTCGAGAGCATAAACGAACGAGATGCACTGATGAAAACATTCGATAGAGTTACGCCGGGTTATTTAATGCCTTTACCAAAACTCCAACGATTTCCTTTTTATAAACCATTCGAGAAAATTCTTCTCCTTTTTATTCTTTTCTGGAATGATGTTCAAATAGATGAATATAAACACTGTCGAATATTTAAGGTGTATACTTGCACTTGAAAACTGATTTCAGCAACCAGTTACACACGCTAATATGTCGTTAGTGTATGAAAATACTCACCCTGCAAAGAACCGAGATATCAGTTTCGAATACCTCTTAACCATTTCTTGTTTGTTCGGTTCTAGCCATCACCAAGTGGCCTGTGTTCATCACGTTGAACACGGCCTGCCAGTGGCTGAGTGACACTAAATTTATTATGACATGACGCTAGTGTTTTTACTACGGTCGTTCACTTAGTCCCAAGATAAGTGGACTCAGGGATCAATAGATGAAAAGCGTCCTTGAAAGCTTTGTAACGTTAGTACAACTGAAATTAGCTGATGTTTGAAGGCTATCAATTTTTCTATCAAATAAGAAATATCTAGGACGGGTTTGCCCTCTCTCTGCGCTGACAGCCGTGTACTCGGAGATAGCATCAGGTGACTCATCACATTCAGTGAGGTCATATCTCATGAATAGGACTGTCCAAAATTGTACAGTGGGTGCGCATCAGCGTCACGGAACCATGCAACTGGGATCATGTTATCAATTCATGCTTGTAAACAGATCTATAAATCACGGGAAGTGATTGATGTATGAAGAGATATTTTTTATCTTATTTTCAGATGTCAAATATTTGTTGAAAAAGGTTAGAGATAATAGTTCATTTTGCTAAAGATTTGAACGTGACCAAGAGGTAAAATTCAAGTCTTGTCATGAAGAAGACGAGAGCTCGAGTAGACCTTCTTTCGTTTTTGGATAAAATAAATCTGGATTGTTTATATTTATGACAGCGTGTGCCTCTTCAAAAAGAGAAAGTAAAAAAAAACTAACATCACATCAGCACAATCCAGTGAACCCACATGTGGAAAATCCGGCTGCTAAGTGTTTTGCTTGTGTTCGTCAACGTTACTGACTTTCTCCAATAGATAAGGAATTGATATTTATATGGAAATGTATCAGATTCTATAAGAATGTTTGCTTAACAGGTGTAATTCTACCGAGAATTATTTCCTTAAAACAATGGATGTGTGAAACGTATGTTTAAATAATTTGTCCTGGGGCCCGTTTCACAAAACTCTCGTAAGCCTAAGATCTCGTAAGTTTTCTCGTAGCCATTGTGCCTCCTATATTGAAACGCAGGAGCTGCGGATGCTACGAGAAAAGTTACGAGATCTTAGGCTTACGAGAGTTTTGTGAAACGCGGCCCTGGGTGATAAACTTGTGTGAATGTAATGTCTACAGAGTCGTAAACTGGATGTGTAAGTACTGTTTACTGGGCAATATAATTTGTCTCGAGTTGAAATGCAAAATAACGCTCAAATGGCTGCTCGAATTTCGCCGTGACGAAATGGATTTAAGGGAGATATGAACCTTGGTACATCAGGTTAACGTACGGACTGACATAATAAATTAGCCATGTATACCGTAGGTTTGCCGGGAATTTGAACCAAGTTGGTCGAAAATGTTACAATGTCTACCATTAATGACAAAAGGTATATATTTTATATTGTGTTTTGGACAAACCTTGAAACTAAAACACCACTTAACGATGATATCGACTCTGAGACAATCTTGATATAAAAATCACGGTATTATATCATGACAGTGTTTCATCTTGTTTTTAAGTCTTTGATAACCCAGCTCTATAAATCACATTTTTAAATCTATTGTATCGACACTTGATAAACGATATAAATAAACGACCCTTTGATTCTGTAGTAACTAGATGCTGAGCTGCAAAATGCGGACCTCACATCAATCACATCGCCTGTATCCGTCCGGTGGCAGCTCATGAAAACATCAATCTCCTGAATACCGTTCACACAACTTTTAATAACAATCTTTTTACAGTGATGAAACTTTGATTGATCCCTTCGTTTGATGCCCTTTCTTAAGTTTTATTTCCCAATCAGCGTTTTCTCACGCATTGCTAAAATGATAACCAAAAAACAAGTCGTCATTTTGACAAGTGCTTGTCAGCTGGCTGTCATTGTCGGTATCAAATACATGACGAGATTTAAGTTCTATTCGTCGAGGATCTGGAATCTTCCGCCGTAATTACAGACCGGAGCCCGACTACATGAATCGTTATGTGAGAACTGGACATCGGTCTCATAGCTCTACCGGTGTTGCTGTTTGTCTAATTAATTGATAATCACAGCAACAAGACAATGACCTTGAGCAGAGGTCTCCTCTAAAAGGACCTTCGGAAGGGGGGTGTTCTAGAACTGTGTCAATGTAGGAATCGCAGATTACAGTCACCAGCGACCCTTGCTTCCAATAACGGTATGGTAAATGGGTGGTCGGTTCAGGGGCCTGGGTGTTTGCGGGCAGTTGACACGGTTTCATTCTTCGACATTAAACCCAAATCATACACACTTCAAACTGGGTTAGTCCTACCTTGATGTTGAGACACAGGCTTTATAACTAATCTGGAACACACTGAACAGGCGATTATCGTTGTATTTGCTATCACTGTATTATATACGGGACAAAACCTTTTTCCATGCTCAACAGAAATCTGTATAGAGAGGAAACCAGGCTTCACTGTATGTTCTTGTTTGAGTTTCAGGTGTTTCAGGTTTTACTGATGACGGCAGGTATCAGTGTTAGACAATGATAGGGCTTCTGGTTTTCGTGGAATCCTGTATACCACAGACTGTTGAGCAACATATCCAACAGCAACTACATAGTCCACTAAGATTATTGTTGATAGTGTACGACAGCACAGCATCAACATCACTGTCAGAGTTGTCACTGACAAACAATAACAGTACATAAGACTGGAAAGTACAGAGCCCAGCCAATATTCATACCCGGATACTAAACCGTATGTCTCGATGTTGATAACACCCTCCGTCACAGACCATATCTCGTCTTCTGGCAATAACCATTAATATTTTCTTACTTATCAATATCGGGAAATGGCGACTGTGTATTCTGTCCCTGGCAGCCGGTACTTGACACCCAGACACTTTTGTCACGTTTCTACCTCAGGCATTTTGAAGCAAAGAATAACGGACTAATAAACAAGCTTTGGCGAGACAATAATCCCCCAAATCCCCTGGAATCATACGCTTGGATTAGCAAGCAGGGAATGGGTTTCAGTCTTCCTGCATGGACAGACGGTGCGTTTCATGCCCGTACATAAATTCGCCATATCCGACACAGTCAAGAGAACTATCGTCCTCCTATCAAGGTGACAGTCAGATTCCACCAGAAAACTCCCAGGAAATCAATGTTCTCAGGCTGCTTCTCAGACCGATTGAAGAGGTTGCGATGAACATTCGGGATTAGTGGAGACGAAATTAGGCTTACAATGTGTAATTTATGTTGAAACGTAAAGTGTTAATGTAAATAGGTATTACACTGATGGGTATTTTGAAAAGGCGATCGTCACGTCAAAGTCACGCTCCATTCCCCTCATGGACAGAATGTGTGAAGCCATTTTCTGGTGCCCCCCACCGGACTGCTGAAATATTGCTAAAGCGACATAAAACAAAACTCACTCATAACTATGAGTGGAATAATGCATATATTACTCTAAATAAGTTTGCATTCGCTATAACTTGACGTTCTGTTAACATGGTGGTGTATCATTTCATCTGCACTGATCTTGTTAAAGAAAGATGGAGTTACACTGGTTTCAGCCTGATTCGAAAAGGTTCAAGTTACCTTACGTCGAATCGGTATGAGTGTTGGGAAGTAACACTTGTCATTTAACGAAACAGAATATGGCTGGAAAGGACAGGGTACACCATGGGGTCTAACATACATTAGAATTACGTAGCCGTGTGCATGACCGTCATATATGTGTGACACAGTGATAATGGTATCAAACTCTAGGTTTCCGACTCTTGTACCGACTCTTGATAATGAGGGACTCCAAGAACGGACTTCATTTATTGTACCCATTCAGAGAGTCGAACAGGGTCCTCAGCGATGATGTTCATACACTCGGCTATGTAATCCTAATATATGTTAGACCCCATGATGTACCCTGTCATTTACCGCCGTTCTGTTTCGTTAAATGTGTTCCAGTACTTATACCGAATCTCAACGAAGGAACGGCATCGCTCGTGTGGCTCAGTTTGTTTGGAACCAGAATTAGGAAGTGAGTGTGAACCTTACGTCACCTCTTGGTTCTTTGACACCTTGTACTGATTCTAACCCAAGGATTTACCAAAGGACGATTCTCGAAGTTCAAAATGAATTGAATGTAACCTTACTCGAGCTGACGTTTCGTCGAATCCGACTCGCCGTATCCGTTTAAAACGTAACAACGAGAACAAACGCTTCAGACGCTTTGTCAGTAATGAGAGCCCTTGTAAACATTTCACGTGCTCGACCGACGGCAGACATCTGACCATCTTTCCAAGGTGATATGCGTTAAGTTTTAAATTGTACAATTCGGAAAACAGAATTGGACACGAAAATTAATTTTATCTGCTGCAGACTGAAGCAAATGAAACCATTTTTCTCCCCTGCGCTGTCATAGGAACCTCTGATCACGTGACCTGTCTGGCCTGCCTGTCATTCGTCCTTTTTGATTGTATTGCGGGTGCCGATATTGAAGCCAGACATCCATTTTTAGATTTGGAGAAGACGGTTAATTGGAATAGAAGTCAATCATTTACATCGTTCCTAATTTATCATGTTGACAAGTCAAGTTCAAGGTGGCATACTCTATATTTTCCATTATTGTTTATCAACACACAAACCAGTGTGTAACACCACAATTTCGGGAGTTCCGGTTGTGGGTAGGTCAGGGTGGAAGGTTTTCGATCAAGATTGAAATTAGGTTGAACATTGCTAATGGCGACATATTTATACAGAGCCTAAATGGGGAAAATGTGTTCTAATTAAAATTGTTTGAATCGATTATTTACAGGCACTCGCGGTATGTTAGTTAACTAGCTGTAAAACAATATCGAGAAAATGGAGAGTGTTTGAACGAGCATGAAAAGTCTTCATCCTGTCATGTTGATAGATTGTGTCACTCGGCTCCTGGCTCCTGGCTCCTGGCTCCATCATGTCGATGTTGATCCAGGCTAAACAAATTTGTAACGTTTTCACTCCAGGTTTGTCAGAACATGTTGACAGATTGTGTCACCCGACTCCTGGCTCCTGGCTCCTGGATTCTGGCTCCTGGCTCCATCATGTCGATGTTAATCCAGGCTAAACATGTTGTACCTTTTTCACTCCAGGTTTGTCCGGACAACACTTCCAGTTTCTGTCCAATGGCGACGGCCCGTCGCGATATCGCATCCTCAACTTCCGGCGGAATGACGCAGGTCACTTTGAATGGGCGACAGTCGGCTACTTCCGGGGTGGCAATCTGACAATCGTAAGTCTCCGAGTGGAAGAACTAGTTTCCCTTAATTGACACAGGTCTGCAGTGAAGTGAGAAGAATTGTATCACGTTCAACGTATTCCACAACTCTTCAGAGTCTACTCGTTTGTGAGTGAGTGAGTGAGTTGTGTTTAATGCCGCACGGAACAGTATGCTAGGTATACAACGGCGTGTCAGGTAATATACAAAGTGTTGATAAATATAGGAGATAAATATCGGACGGTTCTTTGAATCTAACCGTTTGCTGCTGGCACACCGCAGGCGGGCGCAACTATGCACAGCTAATTGCTGCGTCATATAGTTCTGAAGCAACCTGAGCTTCCATGAATTCTGTGAAGCTGGAAGGCCAGATATATTTACTAAGTCCTCGTCTAATTCCAAACCCGGTCTCTCGTAATGTAAATACATACATTAAGTATAGAGCTAGCTGTCACCTTGACAATTGTGATTAAGAAACAAGTCATGATATGGAAATAAGTAGAAAACACAATTCTGCTTCCTTTGATACTATCGCTGATTCAGGAGAATGTGCATTTATTTTATTTTATTTTTTACTTTTTTCAGTCATTCAACATTTTTCAATTCCACAAATATTAAATCACGACACATCTCCCACAGTTATCCCTAATTCATCACTTACAACTTTACCTTCTGCGCTGATTTTTTTTAACACTCGGATGTTCATTCCACGCCCCATGGCGCTTTTTCCAATAGATCTCCGTTGCCCGTTACTAATGCTTTAAAAGTCGCTTCTATCCGCCCACAGCGGTCAATTAGTATTCTGTCCCCTAGACAATCTCGGTCTGCTTGTGTAATCTGGTTACGCTGAAATAGATAGAGGACCAGGCGACCACCAGCCTACAAAGTCAATTCTTCCCATTCTCTGTTCTCAAACGGAACGAAAGGAGCAACGAAGGGAGATGTTTCAAGCTACAAAACAATGTGTAAATCAAATCAAAGTTTACTAGTCACAACAGTTGCCCACAGCAATAGCTATACGATAGCTTTGTGTCTCGAAAGAACATTACAAAATAATTTATGGCCTTCTCTAAATGTAAATTGGTTGTTTAAAATGGATGATGTTTGATCAGAGGTGGATTTACAGGCCATATCACAGCAGGGGGAGGTAACTCTTCACGCCTGTTAGGCCATACAAGTCGATAAAAGAGATGTTGTAACTGTTCACTGTCTGTAGAATAACACGGTTGAGTTGAAGTAATTTAGTCATGTCATCACACACGGTATTCGTGCTTGAGTGCAGTAGATATCTGTCAAATTATTATTTGATAGGGATACAGGGACGTTAATAAATATAAACGAATACATAATGTAGTCGGGCGTTTTCCTGGCTAATCGACTGGCGTGGAATCATTTAGAAACATTAATCACTGGATCATTGCTTATCAATGGCCATCGCTGAACACATTCCGTCTCAAAGTAAGTATGCACTAAGTCGATGAAAACAGGACATTGTTTTAATCACTCACAAACTCTATTACCGTTCAGAGTAGCCCAGTATATACATAACCGTCCGCAGGAACTCCCGCTCCCTGGCTAGAGAATCTATCCACTAGATCACAGAAATAGTTTCCTGCTAAGTAAGAGACACGTCTGATATATTCCACCCATTTTAACCACGGGTGGGTGGACGTATTCTGGACGCTACACGGCCCACTGCGTCTTTGGACAGTATGTAACTGCCATGTACAGCCCTCCCTAACTGCACTTGGACTGACAGGAAGTGCCACGCGGCATCTAGTGGGACCTGTTGACTCGTGTCAGTGTAGGAGATCAAGATTGACATTTGTATCGAATCCTCATCGGACTGCAAGACCTGGGTGGTGCTTACAGCCTTCCTCTCCCTTTTATCTTCCCCTCCAGCTCCATGTGATGTGACGGCCCTTCACTTGAAGCAAGCGAGGACTGAAACAATCTGACAGAATCTCGCTCACATTCAATTGTTCCCGTAATTGTCTGTCGTGTATGGATGAAAAACACGTTGAGTGTTTAATCTTGTACTGCGACGAACAAAACCAGCCCTTTGAACCATTGAATAAATGAGACTTTGTGGATCTTTCAACAGTATCGCTGTAGTAAGGAAGAGTATCACTGTGTGTATTCAAGTATGCATAACGAGAAATCTAGGACTAGGGCTCCGTAGACCGACCACAACCTTGTGATGTTAAGTGCTCTAATTGGTGTGGAAATTGCTGGTCCAGAAACTCTGGTCTGGAAAAGACTGGTCCAGAAAGTCTGGTCCGTGAAGATCTGGTACAGGAAAGACATGTACACGTTCAGAAAGACTGGTCCAGAAAGTCTGGTCTGGTAAAGTCTGGTTTGGGAAAGCCTGGTCCGGTAAAGTCTAGTCTAAGAAGGCTGTTCCAGGAAAGAGTGGTCCAAAAAGTCTGGTCCGGGAAAGACTCGTTCGGAAAGAGTTGCCGAGAAAGTCTGATCCAGAAAATCTGGTTCAGGAAAGGCTGGTCCAGAAGGTCTGGCCCCGGGAGAGACTGGTCTGGGAAAGTCCGCATGGTTGATATAAGTCGAAGTACACTTACACTGGCAATCTTGACCAATAAGATCCATACTCAACAAACTGACCAGTAGCTCCTGTACCTTATAAGACACTGTAACAAGATCACTTCTCCTCATACAGATGAAGAAACTCTCATTTACTCAAAATCATCTTCGTGCTGAGATCTTGCTGGAGAATTCCGCCTTTCCACGACACGTTCCACGGTACGCATTGGATTCCACCATAACATAAACACCTGTTATTTTGCATATAATTAAAGTTCAAAAGAAAATACCATTTGATTGGTAAATACAATTAACAAATGTATTCAAGCTTCATGACAATGCCTTCAGGTTGTGTTGGGCCGCCTCCGCGGTGTAGTGGTTAGAGCATCCGCACAAATGGCGGAAGGTCGTGGGTTCGATATGAAAAGACGTTATAACATGGTATTTGTTTGTTTCTGCTTGGTGCTCGACATTAATGAGTACAACAAGGACATGTCGGCTTGGAATCAGTATAATGTGCCGGATTAGGGTATTTATACTTAACTGCAGCATGGCATTCCTTCATTCATTCATTCATTCATTCATTCACGCATGCACGTCATCGTGTGAGCGAGATACTCTTAAAACTCATTTCACCTCAAGTCACCTCAGATTGTGTTGTCTTGTGGACAAAACTTATTTCCAAGAAAGTTTCTTGCTAGATACTGACCGAGGTGGTATGGGATATATTCTTTAAATGTAAAGTTTTCCTGCCCGTGAGTTAATTCGTGATAACATGATGCAATCATTTCGCGCTAACCATGATTTCATTATTTCCTTTCAGACGTCTCCCCTGCAGTTCCGGGTAGAAGAACCCAGCCACCCTGAGTCCGTCTGCAACAAGCCATGCGCCTTCTACGAGGCAAGACTCCCTTTCGAAGGTGACCCCTGCTGCTGGATGTGTAGCCCCTGCAACAAATACCAATACCTTCCCACAAAGGACGCATGTGTTGAATGCCCATGGGGCACTCTACCTTCCTGGCTGAAAGACGAATGTATTGAGATCCCTCCCCGCTATCTTCAATACCATGACGGAATCGCCATCGCTGCAATGACATTTGCCTCTCTGGGAGTGATAGGCACATCTCTAGTTGCCTTGGTCTTCTTCATCTACAGGGATACTCCTGTGGTCAAGGCTTCTGGACGCGAGCTCAGCTTCGTCCTCCTGGGCGGTATCCTCTTCTGTTATGCAATCACCTTCGTGTTGGTGTCGAAGCCCATGACGTATACATGTGGAACTCAAAAGATTGGAATGGGACTTTGTTTTTCAGTGTGCTACTCTGCCATATTGACAAAGACAAACCGAATATCTAGGATATTCCGAGCAGGGAAGAGGACAGTGAAAAGACCCAAATTTATCAGTCCTGAATCTCAGTTAGTCATATGTGGTAGTTTAGTGTGTGTCCAGATACTGATCGGACTCGTATGGCTTCTAATAAGCCCTCCTAAGTCTATACCCTACTACTCCAACAGAGACGACCATCAGTTAGTGTGTGAGGGAGCAGTAGGATACACCTATATGATAGGCTTTTCATATCCCATTCTTCTAGTGACTGTATGTACATTTTACGCGTTATTCACGCGCAAAATACCCGAAGCCTTCAACGAATCCAAATACATCGGGTTTACTATGTACACCACATGTATCATATGGCTGGCGTTCGTCGTCATCTACTTTACGACAGCCAGTAATATTCAAATGAGACTCGCCACTATGTGCTTCTCCATCAGCCTCAGCGCCACAGTGGCGCTTGTGTGTATGTTCACCCCAAAACTGTACATAATCCTACTACACCCTGAAAGGAACGTTCGTCAGTCTATGATGGCCAAGGCAGCCTTCACCAAGCCTAACAATGCCTCCGCCTTGAGAGTTGATTCGGGTACGCAATCTGACGGTATGTTTGAGGATGATGAATTCATGGACTAGTCCATGAGTAAGTCTTTTGTTACTAGCATGTACACATCCTCAAATGAGCACCTACACATTACAGTGGAAACTGTCAAAACCGGCATCTGTCCAATCCGGCAAGTTGTCAACACTGGCATAAAATCTCAGTCCCGTTCGTGGCTCGTACATTCATCATCAGCTGTACAAACCGGCACATTGTCTAAACCAGATTATTTCTTTAGTTCCAATGAGTGCCGGTTTAGACAGCTTCCACTGTATTTCTCAGTTACATTTAACACAGTTTAAAACGATTTTTCGGAAAAGGTTTGCAGATTGACAAAATCATATTTTTGTACCGTAATACCTTTCACTCAAAGTATTCCAACATGTAAAATCATTCTTTCTATGTTGTGTTTTAAAAAATTATTGTTAAATGATTGGGGGGGGGGGGGGAGAATTATTTGGGGCTTTACATATACAACATATTTTATACGTCGAGCATAATGGGTAGTGGATGTTTTATCCTGAACAAGAACTATGGCTTTTTTCTGAAATTGAAATGGAGTAGATACTTTCGTTACATTTACGGTGAAGTGGCTATTTTACATCTCATAAAAGCCATACGGTGTTTCTTAATGCATTGAAACCATTACATGAACAATTTCAAATCATCAATTATTTTCAAGGAAACTGAACGAAAATATTCTTCCGCTCTATACTTGGACAAAGACAAGTGGTCAGCCGTTAACATTGTAACCGGTAATTCAACGAAAAAAATGTCTAGTTGATGGCAAAACTATTTTCAAAGTCTTGGTTGCCAACTAACGGCTGGGAGACAACAGCGCTGGTAATACAGTGGAAACTGTCAAAACCGGCATCTGTCCTATCCGGCAAGTTATCAACACTGGTATAAAGTCTCTGTCCCGTTCGTGGCTCGTACATTTATCATCAGCTGTACAATTCGGCACATTGTCTAAACCAGATTATTTCTTTAGTCCCAATGAGTGCAGGTTTAGACAGCTTCCACTGCACTACTAAAACACAGTTTCATTATTACCGAAACGGGTGTTCTTTATCTCTTTGTCGAATGTTTAAGGTACAGACAGTCTCCCAATAACACGCGATCGGTTCATGGTTAATTTCATGCCTTCTACACGTAATAGGGACTGTGGGGTTGCCAAGTGGTTAAAACGTTTGCTCGAGTTCGATTCCTCACATTGGCGTAATGTGTGAAGTCCATTTCCGGTGTTCCCTGGCGTGATTTTTTGCCAGAATATTTAATAAAAAACACGGCATAAAACTAAACTCACTCACAATATACGTTATATCATACCGACAACTATATTGTCAGGCGCGGTGTTGAGTGGAAAATATAACATGTACGTTTACCCAAGTATTGGCTTATCATCGCAAAATGCAATCAACGTTTGACCTCTCCTTTGGTTCCAGTACAGTGGAAACTGTCTAAATCTGCACTCATTGGGACTGAAGAAATAATCTGGTTTAGACAATGTGCCGGATTGTACAGCTGATGATAAATGTACGAGCCACGAACGGGACTGAGATATTATGCTAGTGTTGACAACTTGCAGGATTGGACAGATGCCGATTTTGACAGATTTTCTCGGACTCCATTATCGAGAGCAGGATTACAATGTGCTTGATGAAGTTAAACATGTTGATCAAGATTGCAAACCCTTACAGCATGTAAACATTTTTCAGTGTAACTGTTGTGAACACCAATGAATTATGAAGTTTGTAGCTTGAAAACCCAAGTGGAGATATCACATGTCTGAAAATATTTTGCATTTGCCGTTACGACACGACGGAGAGTACGATCGCTTTATTAGATACATACTATTATATACGGGGATTACTACTGTCAGGAAACACGATCTGGGCCTCTTTTCACGAAGCTCTAAGGTGATCGTAAGTCACTAAGGTAGCCTTAGTGTAATGTGAAAGAATTAGGACTAGGGTTAACCTTATTAGAGGTTGCTTCGTGAAAGGAACCCCTCAACTGTAGTTGACGTTTTCATCTAAAAAACACAAGACCATTTGTTGGCACCTTATTTTTCTGGAAACTATTTACGGGACACGCGCAGTAAGCGATCTGAGGCATCGACATTCGTTCCAGCCCTTATTTGATCAGTCTCACAGTCTCACTTTGCCACTTCTAGAAGTAACTGGCGACATTTCAAACATTTATCAATTAGAGTAACTTCCAAATTATTTTGTTATGGTCAATGAAACTTGTATGTCTACCATCTTTTTGAAAGTTTACATATTCTCAAGAAGAAATGTAGGAAAAAGCCGTTTTTCCCTTGTGATTGATTGGTCATGCACAAGTGAATGTAACATGCAGTTTCCGCAGCACCCTACAAGTCTAACGTTCAGAGCACAGGGTTTTTCGTTGCAGAGAGATGTCTTTTAAATTTTACTTTCACAAATCAATAGCAGTAGATGTTGGATAAGAGAACCAATTGAAACTGTCCACTTACGTTGTTTTAAAAAAAAACTATAAACGTTCTGTGGCCTTCATGAAGTAGACAGCTAGCCAGCAGTCTTATTAAGGCTGCAGCAGGGACAAGGTAAATTGGGTGGAATATAGTTAGAGGAATTTACAGAAATTGGAAAATAGAAGAGTTAGGTGTTTTCACTTAGATGGAGTAATTTCTTGATCTGGAGCCAGTTCTTGGCACATGGTCACTATGAAGATACTTGACGTAACCTTGGTCATAAACAATTACGCGTATATTTGTGTATGTCAGTCATACGTCCTTTAATAGTAGCCTGTTGTCGTGGGGAGGAATTGGTCCCAGGAATACTCATTTGGGTGACTGATTGAAAGGCAGGAAAGAAAATGACGAAAATTCTTTCAGATTTCTCGAGAGAACTCGATCATCGGAGGTCAATTAATCAAAAAACGACATCCCCATAATCTCCTAAACACGAACTTCTTGACAAAATTATTAACTTTTAGCATGTTTTTTTATATTTTCCTGTCTATGTGCCACCATGCAATTCGTCAGGAAAATCGATTACCGGAAGAACACCGCTTATTTCGTAACTCGTGAATGTTTCGTGTTTTACACTAACCCAGTGTTAAGTTTTTCAGCAATTCCAATGCAACTGCCAATTTGGTTAAATCATTTTTTTCAAGTCTACTCATGGTTTCTAAGTAAATTTGTTCGGTGACCTTTTTATCGCCTTGTTGGTAGCTGTCAAGTGTTGAGATTGCCAGCTATTTTGTTCGGAAACTCGATTTCCTCGCAAAAAACAGTCGGGAGGACCTAACTTGTCTGGACCTCCATGACAAGATGCAACAAGCACTTGTAGCACTAATAGCACATAGACCGACTGACCACTCCCTGGCACTTGTTGCACAGGGCAGTAGCCCACTGAACCCTTTAAATGACTTTCTGGCCGCTGTTTGACATTAATTAGATATTTTTGGCCAGTGTTAGTCTATCACGGGATTTATTTGTGCAGTTGATGTGATTTGCCGCTGCACAAGTGTCTGGAGCAGATCAGAAACTGATACCGAGCATTGTTCCAAGATTTAGTGATGGACAGGTGTCATTTTCATTGGCACTTGAGTTGACGTACTTGAGTCTCCATGTCATCTGTCTGTCATTGGTCAAATATGGACAGTCGGCTTGTGCGTAATTGGCAGTTTTAAACATCGGTGCGAGTACAGTGTGTACAGTGTGTCCCGTGAACCTGCACTTGTCTATATGATTAAGCCCGACACATAATATTGCATTATCCGCACCAAAACGTATTCTGTAAATTCTGGATTCAAAGCAGAATGGCTGCCCCGTTTATTGTAGGCTACATGTTAGATAACACTTGCACTTCTATCCTGTTATAAATGTCCTCTGTCAAAGGCTGATATTCTTCACACTTTACCAGGTCACAGGCTTCCGCGTTTGTGTTAGTGATGGATATCAATCTCTGTCCAGAAGCCTGCGATTCTGAGGCAACAGGCGTACCAAGGAAGACAGCAAGGGGACGTGGTTACAGGGAACCTATTTGCTTCATGACTTGCTACGGGTTCATAAAAACTGAACATTACGAGTCTAGTCATGCCTTGATACTTGGGACACGTGAAGGTCCCGGGTAGAATGGGCCATGCTTGCCATAAAAGGCGACTGTGCTTGGCGTAAGAGGCGACTGACGGAATCGGGTGGTCAGACTCGCTGACTTGGTTGACACATGTCATCGGTTCCCAGTTTCGCAGATCGATGCTCATGTTGTTGATCACTGGATTGTCTGGTCCAGACTCTATTATTTTACAGGCTGTCGCCATATCAGCTGGAATATTGCTGAGTGCGGCGTAAAACTAAACTCACCCACTCACCTTGATACTTGGGGATCAAGGGTCAAGGAAAGTTTATGCAGTATACAAGACAATAGAGGGAAGATGATACAAGTACACAGGACTACAAAGGGAGATAATACAGGTGTAGAAGGTAGCAAAGGGAGAGGATACGGGAATACAAGGAATAATGTCGAAACAATTAAGTATGCAATAGGCCAGGATGAGACGAGGCAATAATGGCGGTCCTCGAAGGGAGACTAGTCAGGTACACAAGAGGCCCAGGTCAACCATAAATGTGTTCAAGTATACGAGGGCCCCAGGGGGAGACAAAGCTGGTATATAAGGGACACAAACAGCAGCCAAGAATCTATCATTCAAATGAACACATCGTAATTTAGCTTACTGACGAACCTGTTAGTCTCAACTGACCTGTAAAGACCTGCAGTTACGATACAAATCCCCGCGTTTGTTGGTGTTGGATATAATAGGCGCTGGCTGCACGTCTATAGATCAGTTGAAGGGTTTCTATAACAGCCACTCACGTTATCGACATGATATGCTCTGCATTACAGATGTCAGGGCATGTCATTGATGTACGACGCTGTACGACGATGTACGACGCTCTTTGATAAGTGGTCACCTCCGCATTAAAGACATTAAATCGTGACATTATAGTCTAGACAATGCCAAGCATCCTTAGTGGTCATCGTTTGGTCGTGTCCAATAATTCATAGACCATTGATATATCAAAATCTGTATGATCGCTGCGGCGGAGAACAAAGAATATGTAAGACTCATGGTGTTAGATGTAATATCTGTGTGATCCGGATTAGCAGGCATGGGTCTTTGCTAATTATAGAGGAACATCAAAAAGAGAAATGTTAAATGGGAAATAGTCCGCTCTTGACCTGAGCACGATTAATAATATTTATCTTAATGACATTGGTTCGCGGTCGTCACATCCTCTGGTAAGTATCAGGTCAGTCATTGATTCTGAAAGATCTACAAATCCCCTCGGTGTAGACTGATCACACTACGCTGGGTTGGGCATATTTGTTCCATATTCCATATTTGGTAATAGCTTGTCCCTCAAAAATGTAGGATTCTGAGCTGTTGAAAGAGCATCGTCATTAATACAACGACTAAACTGTAGCAGATGCAGTAAAGTTCTGGTGATATTTGTACACTGTCAGTCAGGGTCATCAGGCTCATCGTTAGCTCTGACCATTTGTCCCCTCAACATGCACCCCAGACAACAAATAAGACGTCTTCGAGGAAGCACTACCCAGTCAATCCCACCAGAATCCACTGAAATGTTTTCCCATACGGTTTCAATGGAACATGCCGGGGTTCAAAAATCCAATTGCCCTACGCCCGGGACAACCCAGTTTTCATTTCGGTCAATCAAATAATGGTATCTTACTTGTCCGTGAGCTACTAGATAATTTCCGTTTATGGTTTCAAACAGCAGATAAACTTCATTTCAAATCTGCTCAAAACGTAGCTATTAAATTTCGCAATAAATAAAGTAGGGATATCTTTCGTTGCTATTTATCACTTTTCCACCTAAATAATACAGAAATATTAAATACCATGTTGAGTTATTCTTTCACAATTTCATCATCATTTTCATAAAAATCAGGGCCAGTGGAAAACTAGTCAGGACAAGTTACTTTCTTAAAGCTACTTACTACTGACAAGTGGCTTTTAAGAAACGTTTTGAACCCATGACATGACTGGAAAAGAAAGCTGTCGTTTGTCTATAGACAGGCAAGTGCCAACAAGTTTTAAAAAATCTTTGAGCTCGCATCTTTCGAGGCCGTGATAAACAAATACATGTAAAGAAATATATTGAGAATTTTCAACGAATATACAAAATATTGTGTCAGAACATTTTTGGAGTTTTGTGGGAAATATGCATGCAACAAGAATTATTATTGGGATATGGTTTTTTTATAACTTTACATAACTTGTGACAACAATCTAGTGGAATGTATCAGAAATTACTTCATAAGGCTGTCTGCCGTGTGATAAACTGTTACCGGGTACTGCTATGAAATACAGAGGCTGCGGTCACGGGTTGGGAACCGAGATAGGTTGAGATACATATGAGACGCACAGTGATGTGATAATAGTGGTGATGGTTGTGTATTGTTGACTCGGCCAGTTGGTCCGGAAATAAGGCGGAGTATCGTCATCGGACTTCACACAGCCGGACGTGTATTTCAAGATGCCGCGTACTCCCTGTGCCTCACGGGACATTTCACCTGTGTCTGTAAAATGGGAGATGGTTCGCGTTTCCGGTCAATTCACACAGTGTATAGACCGTATTACCTCCCTTTCTCCATTTCCCTTGGTCTTAGTATCAAGATACAAGTCACGTTGGGATTTGTGCAGTAAAGCTAACTTGATGTGATTTACTGAGATTTCATTTAGATTCTCCTCTGATATTACCAATTCAAACATATTTGCAGGCATAGAGAGACTTAATCGAGTGTCGTTGTACCCTGAAATCTCGTCCGGTGGTCTCACGAGACTGTACGTTATTGTAGATAGGATTAGATAATGAATAAGGTGGTGTTGGGAATTATTTACGGAGTATTTGCGCGTGCTAAACGTGCCCACGTGAGCTGGATATGGGCTTAATTGGGGATGTCAAACAGAAGCCTGGGTCAGTGGCTTCCTGAAGAACTTTGAACGATTTTTAATTTGAAAAATGTTTAGCTGTGGCATACCGTTCAAGCCTTTCATATTTAATCATGTTTTTTGAGAATCGTTTACAGGAAGGTTTTAGAAACCAATCTCAAATGCAAGCATCCGTCAGTAAAATCCGAAAGTGCTCAGGGTATGGGTCGCCAAGGATTAAAACCTTGAGCCGACACACAGTGGAAGAATAATTATGAAGTACTTGTATTACGTTCCACACAACTTCTACCGATAATTTGAACATATTTGGTTTACCTTCCCACATGCTGTTTCCTTCTTCCTCTGATCACTTCTTTATGAGACGGCCTCTTCTCCACACTCTCTCTCCACACTATTCCTTGACAACGCCTTACTTGACAGCACACCTGTTCCTTTTCCTGTCTCAGATTCAGCCTCTTCGATTCGCTCCGGATCCTTAATACTCTATCCAACCCTTTCAACAGCTTTCCTGCAATGCTGGCCGCCCCCACCTCTTCTTCGTTTCGTTTCGCCCTCAACTGTTCCCCACCCTGTTCCATCTTCCTCTCAACACTGCTCCCTTTTCCAGATTTCTCACCCAAGCCTTGCTCCTCTTTAGCCCTGTAACTTCTCTCTACTCCTCCCCTTTGCTCTATTCTTCCATCTCCCTCTCAGTTTCCCCGTTCTTCAATCGTACCTTCTTCAACCAGCTTAGCTCAGGCTTCCCCACCGCACCTTCCACCCACACCTAACCCCCTGTTGTTACACGTATCTCCGACCCAACTTCCTACACCTTTCAGTTTCCCCGTTCTTCCATCGTACCTTCTTCAACCAGCTTAGCTCAGGCTTCCCCACCGCACCTTCCACCCACACCTAACCCCCTGTTGTTACACGTATCTCCGACCCAACTTCCTACACCTTTCAGTTTCCCCGTTCTTCTATCGTACCTTCTTCAACCAGCTTAGCTCAGGCTTCCCCACCGCACCTTCCACCCACACCTAACCCCCTGTTGTTACACGTATCTCCGACCCAACTTCCTACACCTTTCAGTTTCCCCGTTCTTCTATCGTACCTTCTTCAACCAGCTTAGCTCAGGCTTCCCCACCGCACCTTCCACCCACACCTAACCCCCTGTTGTTACACGTATCTCCGACCCAACTTCCTACACCTTTCAGTTTCCCCGTTCTTCCATCGTACCTTCTTCAACCAGCTTAGCTCAGGCTTCCCCACCGCACCTTCCACCCACACCTAACCCCCTGTTGTTACACGTATCTCCGACCCAACTTCCTACACCTTTCGTACACCCTTTTCTCCATCTCTTCCTTTCCCTATTTCCATGTTTGGCAATTCACAGCATATTTTTCTTCCTAACCTCGCGGCCCGTGAAAGTCCGGGTTAGAACAATGCTGGGCACATGCTTGGCGTAAGATGCGACTAACGGGATCAGGCGGTCATGCTCGCATGTCAAAACATTGATTACAGAACAGTATCGTTTCCTGTTTACTTGGTTCTGTCCTATTGCGCTGCTTAATGCGATAACCAGTCCAGTATTTTTAGACTATGTCATTTAACTGGATGCATAAGTATTAATCAGTGTGATTTGATAAGTCTACGCAGTTGTATATTGCAACACTAAGCTCCTTTTAATCCTAGTAAATACGTCGTACGGCGTGCTATGTCGTACAGCGAGCTCTGATAAACAGACACCTGGAAATCGTGGAAATATCAAAACGAGGCTCTGCCGCTAGAAAAGTTTAGCGGTCTCTGACGGGACCGATATTACATCAACCTCATTGTTCGTTACAGAACTACGCTCAATAAGCGCAAAACAACACATAACAGGTTTAACCAGTGAGCCAGATGCATTGTAAATCGTTTTACGACCTCATCAGACAGGGGCAATCTGTGATTCCATAGTTAAGGTATGTTGCCTCAACCTCGACATTAAGTAGAGAATGACGGTGCAATAAAAGTTTAAAATTGACAGTCATTTGTAAATACCATTCAGTTTAACCAGAGTTCTTTGTGGTGTCAATTTACACTTTCACACGAGAAAATTCGGATCATCTGAAAAGTAGGTCATAGTCTGAATAGGTTAATGAGACTTATGTTTCGGTATGTGACTTATTTGACACATGTCATCGTATACCAATTGCATACATCAAAGCTCGTGCTGTTGATCACTGGGTTGTCTGGTCCAGACTCAAGTATTCACAGACCACCGACATTTGGCTGGAATATTGCTGGTTGCGTCAACCATACCGAACCAAACCTGAACCCCTTACTCGTGAATCAATACCTCCAATTAACGAGGATAGGTTGATTACGATGTGTCCCCGCCTGGACCGTTTCAAGACACCTTGGGCAGTTTCCTAAGTATTCGCCAATCTGCCTGCCCAAGTTTCGGTGTGTACAATACGCCTAGATACACGCACCGAGGCAGTAGGTCGCCGAGTGTGTATCAGGCACTGTACGTGGTGTCCGCGCCACTTCCAACACAAATTACTCAACGTCCATGAAAGATTTACCTAATACGAGATTCCGACACCAGGTGGACAGCTTGATTTATGAGGGCACACGTCCAGCACAGTGATCTCAGTAATTACATTCGACTAACTGATTATATTGACAGTAATCAATTACTGAAACAGTGATTGTCACCGGAGAGGAGCTGGTTGTGTGCGTGTTAGTTGCCGTAGGTGATGAGTTGTTTAGGATCTAGTGACTTCCACTAGTGCCTATTGCCATGACGAAGTTGTGAAACGTGGAGTTTTACAAACAGCAGACCCGTGGAGATCGTGCATAGAATAAGATCTTCAGCCACCCATGCTTGCCATAAAAGGCGACTGTGCTTGGCGTAAGAGGCGACTGACGGAATCGGGTGGTCAGACTAGCTGACTTGGTTGACATATGTCATCGGTTCCCAGTTTCGCAGATCGATGCTCATGTTGTTGATCGCTGGATTGTCTGGTCCAGACTCGATTATGCTTGTCGTAAGAGGCGACCCACGGGATCGGGTGGTCAGGCTCGCTGACACGGTCATCAGTGAGCAGATGGATGTTGATCTTTGAATTGTCTGGTCCAGACTCGATTATTACAGACCGCCGCCATACAGCTGGAATATTGCTGAGGGCTGCATAAAACGAAACCCACTTACTACAAACAGTATAAAAAGCCATCATTTGAAAAGACTTGAATGGCTACTTTAAAAAAATGTCGCTCTTACAATTCCGTCTGTATCATAAGAATGGGGTATGAATCACTGTCAAATACTGATGATGTGAGATGACTGAGAAAATTATATAAGCGTTTTCTGTCCCACCGTCGGCATCTGTCACAGACATATTCAAAGGCAGGTCAGTTGTTCACGCAATTTAAACATTCTCTAAATTAATATATAAATAGTATTATATAACTATATAAATAATAGATAGAAACCTATTATACATGGGTGCGATATGTGACGTCCATTTCAGGTGTCCCCCACCGTGACATTATTGGAGTACTGTTTAAACTCACTCACTCAGTCATGTATACTCACTCAGTCATGTATAATCACGTGAGTCATGTTTAGCTATAAATGTTTTACGGTCGTTTTCGAATTCCTAAGGTTACACGTTAAAAGTAAATTATTTTCTTGAAAAATCCGATAAAAGTACACAGTTCCATGCGACCTACTGTCCTAGATAGCTGCGTGTGCAGTCCAACATAAGCCACATCCTCGTTTATGACTAATACTGAAAACTGTTAGGGGATGCATATTTCACACTAATCTAATCAAAACAAATAAACGTCAATGTCGTGAATAGCATTTTCTTCCATACTCGAAATCGTCCACGCCATGCGTGAGAGAGTTGACGGGGTGATGTATTAAAAAACCCAAATAATGATGTTTGTGGTTGATGATAGCCTCAGTCGATAGTCCATTTTGTTGCCCAGTTACTAACGTTTCGTCTTTTTAACACACCCAGGAGATTGAATCCCGTCGCCTACAAGGGCCTGGACGATCTATAAATCCGAGATTGAATTTTGAGAGTATGTACAAAGTGTATCAATCTATTTAAGGCATATCTCTAAGGTACCTCTGTCCCCGTTGATCTACCGACCATGTTGTTATCGACAGATAAAGTACCTATAACACTCTCTGTTGTAGAACTCCGACGCAGGTTAATGTTGCAACGCAACACTTCAATATCACTTCATTACTTCCTGCAAAAAAGGTGATCTGACTGCCAGACGTACTGCAATTGCAGTTGCAGAGGTTGCATACACTGTCAGTGGCTATGGAAGCCTACTGTCACAGAACCTGCCAGTGACTCCGACCCGCGTCTTTGGATGATTGTGGATAAGGCATGTGGTTAAGATAATTCCTGAGCACAAGGGCTTGTAACGCTAAGAACTGCCAACGAGGCATGCACTCTCTCTAACAGGGTCTTAGCACTATATGAAAGGAAGTGATATAACGAGGTCAACACACCAAGTTCGTTTCAAGGCCAGTTCAAAAATGATCACTGTATTTATGCCATTAAATGTTGTACACATCTTAGGCATACAGCACAAAGCAGCGCTTTGGGAGCTATGGTATTCGGAAACTAAAACAATCGTGATTTCTCCATTCCGAGCCAAAATCACTGCTCAGAATAGCGGTAACTCACCTATTTTCTTGTTATTTCACAGTATACACAAACTACATGCACCAAAACATGCTGAACTGATAGCATCTGAAAGCGTGCTAAGCGATGTTTATTCGGAGACGCTTACGTGCAAAGAGTCATTGCAAACAGGATTGTGTACTAGTTCGCCATAGAACTTAACACGCGCCCACTGAAAAAAGAGTTAACGATCTGACGGGACATATTCCATTTATAGTCAATGAGCTACCTAGCTCGTTTTAGTTCGGGGAAGGTTAATGTGTGGTTTCGGACCTTTTCTGTAATGCAGGGCAGTTTGGTCCGTTTTAACATTTGTTGTCCATGAGGGTTGGTGAATATGGAAATATCTTAATTGTTTCCTTATAATTACAACTGAGAAATTGTGATTTGACCAAGCGCCTTTAATCAGAAATCAGAATTTTTTGTTTTTGTTCGTTTTTTGTTTTTTTTTCATTTGGTTTTATTTTTTCATCTTCTTTTTTTTCTTTTTTTTTTTCTTTTTGGGTTTTTATGTATTGTTTGGGGGTCAGGGAAGGGGCGTGTTTTTGTTTGGCTTTATGTTTTTCTGGCTTTTTTTGTTGTTGCTGTTTGGTTTTTTTGTTTTGGGGGTGGGGGGGTTTGGGGGGAAGGGGGGGGGGGGCGTGGGAGGAGCATGGACTTGGCATTCTGCAGCCACACTAACACAGCATTGCCCCAAATACCGTGCCATAGATTTTCATTAAACTTCATCACACTAGGCAGAATGGTGTTTAAATGTCTTTACTCCAGTGTCAGCCCGGGTGACCTACGCTTTAAATGGTCAGATGGAATGGAAACAGGAAGATAGGGGCAGTTAGGAGCCGGCTTAGCAACGGCTGCTTTTTCAGTAGATACTGAACAAAGGGGTTTGGGCGCCATCAGTATGAAATAGAAACTTTTTCCGGTTATCCTGGAATCTACATGCATGTGTTCCCCCGACATCAAAGGGATATGGTGCAGCGTCTTTTAGCCATTTTCTTTTGTTCTGGACGTTATCTGCGGTTACTGTTTGAATGAGAACCTCGTACATTTCTGAGTCACAAGTAATGTTGATACATAGGCTATGACTCCTGCCGATTGGTACAACTGTCATCAATGTCTTTACAATTTAATCAAAACAACAAAACGAACGTGTTTTTTAATATGAGTAATAAATGTGATATTTTTTTTCTCAACATGAAACAAAGTCAGTGTGAACAAACGCCGACAAACGTAGTTTCTACGGTTAATAGGGCGACGGAGAATAGTGTTATTACACAATAACAGCAATAATAGTGTTATTAAAAATGAGTCCTCCTTTTTTTACAGCTGCTGATTCCAAAATTTCCTCAGACAACAGCAAAAAATCCTAAATTCCATTTTAAAACAGTCTTGGCTAGTCAGTAAATTGGATTAATCCCAGCTCTTCTACGAGATAAAGTCATTTTTCAACCAAGACTCTCTGTCCTGGCCTGCTATTAACTCATAAAATATTCGATTAACAAAACGGGGACAGTTTGTAAAGCGTTCAAAGTTGGTTCTCCTTAATCACATTTTGGGGGCAGTAAGATGCTTTGAAAAAGACATTTGGCTTCTTGCGTCTCATCTTGGCCAGTCGGCCATGTTGGGTTTTGTTCATTTTTTAATCTCTCCTTCAGACGAACGACAGGTTTATGAGATGAGAGTTTTTTTTCGTTTCACAAAAACCTCCGAAATCCTATTTTCTAAGATTACAACTAAACTGCTTTATGTGGGGAAGGGTAAAAAAATAAACAATACCCAACGTCACGAAACACGCTTAAATATTTCTTAGCGGTAAAATATGAAGCTTCCTTCCATCTGGTTTCATGAAAACTATACTTCCACTACAAAAACGAAACCGTCCTGTAAAGTCAGTCTCAGTGCTCTAGCTGTTGTTAACAACACATGTGACTTTCATCAGCTTTGTTCTGACACCATTGAAACACCAGGTGTCATGAGCAACTGTTAATAACAGTCATGTGTTATCAGCGCTATTTTTACTTTGCCTCTTATGATTGGTTATTCTCTTGTTTATTTATGGCCCTAATGTTCTGTATGGATTTCAGCCCTTTTAATTGAAACGTAGCCATGTGAGATAAGCTACGTGATGCTTATTAATCTGGTAAATGATATGCAATTGGTCTTGGGTTAACAATAAATCATTGCTTGTATAGTACTGTTGTCTCACATGATGTGCAATACACCAATATTGTATGTAGGTATGAATGCCAATCTATTACCCAGTATTTGTCATGCTGTCATTGATCATTTCCACCGTGATTTTACTACCGCGGTACTATAGTTACGTTACGAAGGATTCCTCCATAAATTAGGAAACGTCGTTCACATTTTCGCACGAGATTTCTGAGGGAGACGTAATCGTAACCATATAATTGCGTAATCTTTAGTTTCCATGGAAACCTAATAAGAATTAGAAAACGGTAAATAAATCTAAGACTTTTATTTGGACCATGTTCTCAACCAAAATAGTCCAATGATTTCCCGGTGAAATATTTTCCATTTTTAGAAAGGCAAAGAAATTTATCTCTTTAATCGAAAGATGGTTTTCGAATGAGCTTATGTCTCCCCGATGGTGTGTGGGTTTTTAATTCAGACACGATGCCTTTAGGACCTGTCTTCCCGCTGAAAGGCCGGAGCTTATTTTAGAATCTTCTACTATGTTGTCTATTAAAGAAGGGAAGGTACTGAACATTGATTCGGAATCTTGATATTTGAGAATGGCCATAACACGGCTTCAGCTTGAACGAAGTTTGCCCGCTGCATAACCGGTCTGATTGTTTTACCCTAAAGTAGCTTGCATGTGCGATGTAATATCCATCGACTCATAAACCCGCCTTGCATTTTGCGTCATTTTACCAGTGGACGAACCGCCTTGATTTATCGCCACCATATTTCACGCTGTTTAGCTGCGGAGCTGTAACTAATTTAAGGCCCGGATGGACTAAGGTGGTTTCCGTCTCCCTCTGCGCGTCGTCAACTTGCTTACACGGTGATATTAAGAGACGGATCCCAGCTTATAGCTGGACAAACTTCGTCATCTAAAGCTATCACAAGCGTTTAGTTTCGGAGAAGGAATAGTCCTAACGTTGTAGGGTCAGCACTGTCTAATGTTTGGCGATTGTTCGTCTTTATTGGCGGAGTTAGGTGTGAAGTTATTGTGGCAGTTTAATCAGACGCCAGCGCGAGGAGGGGTGTTGATGGCTCAGTATGGTTAAAGCAGCATAAATATAGTTTTATGTGTGTCAATAAACCGAACTGGTATTTTTGACGTGACGCCTCCACTCCACATGGCGCCATATTGGTAATGGATGCTTAAAAAATTTAAATTAATATCTTACGAACGTATTAGTCGAGATAATACGCCAATAACACTTTGATATTTTAACCAATATAGTTCACTTTCAGAATCAGAAGACTAAATATGTCGAGCTTTGGAAATATTCAATGTGTATTTTTTGTTGAAAATATGTATTTTATTTTTCACAAGAGACCCTTCAAGACTTTTTCGACGCAAATTTTGACTCGAGATATCATTTCCATGTGGTTATAGTTGTTTACATTTATTAAATTACATACTGATATTGGTTTAGATTTATTATTTTCATTTAAGACAGCCATATAGTAGAACGAATATTACTCAGTGCGACATTAAACAACAAACAAACAAACAAACAATTAATGTTAAACTGCTCGGTATACTAAAGCATGACAGAACCGTGATGGACCTGGGTACAGTTGTACAAAGCGACGTTAGCACTAAGGTAACCGTAACCCTCATACCTTAAAAAGACTTAAGTTAGTCTTAGGTTCTTTTCAACAACGTCATTTTGTTCGGGAGACTTCGCCAATCCATCGGAAGAAAACGCAAAGAATTTAGGCTAAATAAAACAGTGGGATGTCTCTCGGGCATCGGTACGTCGCTTTTATTTAGGCGCGTAACAATTTTGTTTACTTCCATTTAAAAAACATAATTTTGACTTCCCGATCATCCGTTTGTCCACTATAAGAATGAGTGAGAACAAGTGTGACTGAATCTACAACTCATTTATACTTGCTAAAAAATCCCAAGCTGTATTTCTGAGAGAGAAAAAAAAAGTGAAAATGTGTTCCTTCCTCGTCACTTATTTTGTATCGTAAATTAAATGAAAATTCTACCACCCTCGTCACTTATGAAAAAAATGCCTGAGAAACATTTATTTTTTTTCATTAAACCTTATCGTAAAACCCCTTTTCCTAGATTTCTTTGTACGAGAGGTCACGAACATTGGTTTCGAGGCCAAGACACTAAATGTGTTGTTTCCACATATTCGCATGCGTATGGTCACCGAGGTCCGAACATCACCTGTTGTATCATTCTCCACGACTGAAGAGGATAGAATAGTCAGAGTCTATTGTAACAGACAACGTCATCGAATCGTTCGCAAATTGTCTAGCTCGGATGCTCGGATGCTCGAATGTTTCTTTTCTGCTTTCAGCGTTATTCCAGCAATATCAATGCAGGGGATACCAGAAATGGTCTTCACACATTGTACCCATGTGGGTAATCGAACGCGGGTCTTGTGCCTGACGAGCGTGACGACCGGACGCTGACCATAAGACTACCCCATAAGACCTACCCCACCACCCCAGTCATTGTGAGAAACCCGCTTTATGAAAGGATACCAACGACATTTCACTGAAAACACTGAAATATAGATGTTATTCAAAATGCATTATTAAAACGCGAATCAATTCATGTTACCTTCTCTGGCATTAGTTAGCACGCAGCGATACACGAACAGTGCAATGCGGCGTAAAATCAAACTCACTCATATGGACGCATGATCTGTTTGTGCAGCCGCGATAGATGAAGAAGGTTAAAGTGCGTTCGTGTGATGGTCCCGTATTTCTCTCATATGGGATTTACTATCAATGCATAATGTGAATTTATAGCATTTTTTACAACTTTATGCAAAACTCTTAACTGCATATACGTCTTTCATGTACGTGTTCAATCTACCAATAATATTTGAATAGAAGAGTTTATATCATTGCATGTTTTATTAATAAATTTCAAAAGCTTTAATTTAAACTGGTGATATATAAAAGCTATCCAGGCTTCATATAGCATAGACATGTTCCGACTTCCATGAATTTAATACAGGTCGTCAAAAAGTTTATAAAGGTTCTTGGAAATAAACTGACACCCTCCAGTGTATATCTGTGTATATTTCCTAACGTGAATAAACATGATCGCGAGATAAGGTGAGATGTACCCTCTTCCCTTGCGAAGTCCGCGAAACTTTGTTACGCGCCTGTGTAAGTTAACAAGGGTATCAGACTAATAACGTACCAATGACGACGTAAACAGTGACCAGAATTAAATGTGGTATGAAAGCTTCAAATTCACGCCAGTTTAGATTCACACCAATATATAAGAGTGCCTTGTGTCCCGCTCGGTATGACGTCACAGCAACAGCACGGGCGTTCTTCATACCGCCATTGCTGCCACCGCAGGACAGTCGCGACCAGTCGATAAATTAGATTAATCTCAGCTCTCTCACCCAAATCAAGTCATCTCTCAACCAGGGCGTTCCACATCTGCCTGTTATTAAGTGATAAAATCTGAGCTTGACAGGCGAGGTGAGCCCTGTTTGTAAGTCGTTTTAATTGGCTTCCAGTTATTCACATTTTTTTTCGGGCTAAGGCGTTCTGACAAAGCCATTTAATTTGTTTACTTGCTACATAAACACAAGGCCATGCTAGGCAACTGGCAGTTTTCATATAAGTCACTCTTGTGAACGACTGGTTTATAATAGGGATTTTTTATTGTAGTTAGAGCAATTTAACAAACTTCATCAAAACTGACTTTGGGCTACTTTATAACGCTTTTCAGGCGGCCCTAACCATGTATAACAGAATGATGAGTTAGGCCACAGACGTAAACGCTTGAGGTACAAGAATAGCGCTTTTATTAATCCTAATTCCGGTAAATGGATCGGAATGTGTCTGTGTGTCCAGCTCGTCATCAGCCTCGTTCTGAATTCCATGACAATCCCGAGTTATAAATGATCGAATTAGGGGGTTACCCATAACACTTCCATCACTCACAAGCAAACTCGGCTCGTTCATTATAGATATTACCCTGATTTGGTCCAATCTGACAACGACTGAATAGCTGCTCCCAAACATAACCCAATGTCTACACCTTCCGTTGTACGGCTTATAATCCGAGCCCTCATCGTTCTCCTGCTGTCGTCTAGAACCCAAACCCCGGTCTGCTTCAATATCCAGACAATGACACCATCAACACGTCAGACAAAACTTATTCAGATTTTTCCGGTTTTTAAAGTATTGGCTACGTTACTTTATGGTCCGGTCCGGGTTAATTGATCCGAATTCGAGAATAAATCCGGAGCCAAGCAAAACGTGACAACTCATTTTTCAGCTGAACTGCCCTGGAACAATTGATGGGCGTTACAGTTCAGACATGCAATTGTTTTGACATATACGTTGAGGATGTGTTAAGACCTTTGCGCTCTCGCGAACAGCACCATCAGTCATTTCTGATACTGTTGAGCTCCAGACAGAATGGCCACGACTTGCCCTCTTCCTTGGTGCAATGTGGGTAATCCGTAGAGGCATATCTCGAAACGAGCTGTCTGAAAGTTGAAAGTGAATCCTTAATCGAAATAAGACTTGCAATTGGCATATTACTCCTTTCCGTGATTTGAGGGTGTTTGCATATTTAGATAAAGAGAATTTACCCTTTGCGTACAAGAAAACACGTCCGGGAAATGCCATGGTCTAGTCAGGGTCTAGACGCTGTAAATAACTCAGTGTGAATTTAACAAACATTCTACAGACATCAGGATAATCAAATATTATGACAGGCATTCATCAGAAACCTTGAGCTAATAGATGCTGAACCAAATATGCGCTGAACCAAATATTATAGAAGTGTAACTTTTGGCGTAAAACTAAACTCACTCACTCACTCACTCACTCACTGCTAAGTCAGATATTCAAACCTGTCATGTCAGACTTCAAGGTTATAAAGAACGCTATACACACTTCGAGACCTTAAAAAGACACAGGAAAAATGAATCAATTTTGGCGCATTTGTCTTCAACGGTTAGCAGTTGTTACGATGGAATACTTTCTAACATAAAACTTTTTTTATCGTATTTTGTGATATTTTACATTTAGGTTATGGTAAGAAAAGTAAGGTCGTGATTTTTGATGAGTCGTGAGAATTTATGTACACACTTGCCGGAATGTTATTGGTTCAGCCTTCAATCAGGGGCACTTTAAAACGTGTGTCGCAATCTACCAACGTAGAAACGTTATATAATGTCAACGTCATCTCCGTTCACGTCAAATCGACGCGCGTTAAACAAGTACACGTCGATATAAAAAACATCTTTTGGATACATAAATAATATAACTGAATTTAAAACAGCCTTAAACTTCAAATAAAAGATAAAATGGCAGGTCATTTGTGGAATCTCTTTCCCCAGTCATATTAACACGGTAATAAAGCTAAGAGCCATTCGCCCATGTGAGGCTGGAGATGAAGCTGTAAAATCTGACATCAGTTATGTATAATTTATTACTTAAGATCCACTGGAGTCGATAAGCGTCCAGTCTCAGCTTGCTTGGGGACGAAGTGGTGGCTTGGGGTGGGGAGCGAAAGGAAGGGGGAACTGAAACATTATATGGTGGTAGAGTGAGTGAGTAAACCTTTACGCCGCTTTCTACTTCATGGCGGAATGCTCCTGGAATAGGCTATACGCAATGTACATCCTGAAAATGTGAGACATGGAACATTTCCTTTGGTCTTCTTGCTTGTGAATTTGTGGTCCGAGACGTTTACTTCTACGTGTTGCTAGTATCGTTGTAAGCATATATTATTTACACAGCCGTTGTCTGAGATTCCAGTTATTGGCATTAGCAAATCTACAGAGCGCTCCTGAGGTTGTCGGGAGCGGAGTGTGCAAATTAAAGAAATGAGGAATATACTTAGGAGCATGGCCACTGCATTCACGCATCAATATCTCATTGCCAACTGAGCAGCAGGAGTAGGTACAGTTTGGTGATTAACAGCAGTTTGAAAACTGAAGGTCGTCAAGAATACAAACATCGATTGGCTCCCATAGGCATAAACACCTATCCAACTGTCAGACCTCTCGTCCGTAGTGTACTGTGTAATGACTTCCTGTCTGATCAAAGAGAGAAGAAAAAGAAAAGTAAGAGCTCCGATTGTTTTGAAGACATTGCAGTTTATAGCAGTTTGATGTTAAGGCATAGTTGCGTTTGAGTCACTGCCGTTTAGAAAGAGAAAAACATGAGATGTGTCAAGGAATTCCAATGGTTGAAAACATATGGGAAACTTATGCACATTTGATTTGGTGCAAAACCTATCTTGGGACCTAATTAACCACCTCACTCCAAGTAGATGTAAATTTAGATGTAAGTCCTCTGTGTAAGAGAAACTCCTTTGTACCACTATTTATTTTGTATATGTTATGCGTCTTATATTCAGACCACCAGCACTGACACCAAAAAGTTATAATCTTGTGATCTTGACATGCCGTTGTCTTACGTCGGGAAAAACAATGATGTTAGAACGCTCAGGTAGTCTTAAGGAAATGTATGACACTCACGACTATCTCAGCGCTAAGAGGGCATCGACAATCTAAGCCGTTCTGTTCTGCTAACGTATGTCATAACATGAGGCTAATTTTAAGTGGAACTTCCGGGTATACGTATAGGTTTCAACAGGATTCTGACTATGTAGCAAGAATGCTTGTTGGCAGCTCACGATTGTCGCAGGGTTCTGGTTGCCAGGCAACTTCATTCCCCGCCGTTGTGTGCTATCTTCCACCTCAGGCTTGACTATGCCTGTATCAGTATTCTATGGTCTATATTCTGAAGTCAGCATATACTACCCAACAAATTCAAAAATTTAGGTTCACTTACTTCAGTCAACTGTTCTAAACTAGATTTTTGCGAAAAAATCCACTCTGTTTAATGGTACTGTTTACACACGATGTATTGTAAAACATATTTGCAACGTTCAAAAGATCATTATCATCAATTGAATAAATGATGGTCGTGAAAACTGGCGAATTATTTTGTAAATTTTACACCCAAACTCAAAATGATATTTGCACGTTTTTCAGCAAATCTGATGCATGTTCCTCGTGCAATTCATCAGCATAAGGTTCGCAGTTGGTTCCCATACGTTTGTGGAGAAATGCATCTTCGATGTAACCATATGTATAACACATAGTGAATGCTTAAAGTGAGTCTAAAGTTTTGATGGGTAATATACTTTATTCTGTATTATATCTTTCACTGTCACATTATGTTATGTACTAATTAAATTTCAGATATCTTCAGACGTGTTTAACTATTTTTAATGCGTTTAACTAATGACCACCGTGTTCGTTTTTCGACAGTTGGCTTTTCAGAGGTGGAGATGACTCAACGGTTGAAGTCTTCCGGGTCGTTCAGCAGCGCCTTCAGCAGGTCCACAAGCGCAACTCAAACATACAGCAACGGCAACAGCATCAGCACGCAGACACTGGACAGCATGGAACAGGTGTTTGACGACGAGGACGTTCAACTTTAAGAATACAGTGTAGACATATGTAGAAACGGCAAAGTGAAAGACAACCACCTGCTGCAAGATGAATGACCAAATTATGAGTCGCTGATAATGAGATTATGGAGTTCCAATCAGTTGGTTGTAAATTAGATATGGTCAGTCACCCTACGTGTAACCGTCACATTTGGCACGTGTCGTTAATTGCCCGGATGAATGAGAAATCGCTGTCCGAATAAGGTTGGCAAAATTCACTGCTGTGGGCTCATTAAGTAGATCTCGTGGTGAAACAGATCCATTAAGGTTGTTGATTGTGGACGGTCTACAGAATAATCCCTGTGTCGTACCGATGGATAATGATCACATATATGCTTGTCAATGACGTTTCTAGTGTTAGTGTAATGCCAAACTAAGGGCAAGCGATCATGTGAAGGATCCTTGTAATGTCAGTTGTCAATGTTGTCGCCAGTGTCACGTAAGAAAATTCACGTCATGCATGTTTAAACACCGAGCGTATAGTAAAGGTGTCGTTGAACCGTGACTGGCCCATGTGATCTAAGAGTGCATGAGGAGAAGCGGTAGCGTGGACGCTACCTTTGCTTTCGGATTTAGAACAATAGACTCAAGAGAAGTTGAGAGGAATTCAGATTTGAAATGATGCCGTCAGAGTCTGGGCGGACAATGAGTTGTGAAGAAGGGAAGATATGAAATAGTGCTACAGCAGTGTAACTTCAAACGAGTTTGGATGGGCAGTGAATGGTTGAGAAGAAAATACAGATCTGTAAAAGAGTTTATTATGACTTCTAAGGCCGTGCTGAGACAATTGTGAAACCATTGGGTCACAATATCTGCAGGTGTTCTGATTGTGTAGTACAGTCCTTCAAGGTAACATAATCATGTTAACTGTTTACTCTGAAGAGCTGACCGAAGTTTCTTCTGAATCCAAAACCAAATGTGTATGACTTTCTCTGTATATTGAATTCATTTCAACTGATAGCTGCTAAAGGTGTTGTGTATAATTTTGTCGCACCTTCATGTCATAAAGGTGTTGAATGCCTCTTATGTTCTTTGTGACATGTCTACTGTAAAGGGCATGTAAACGACACCTGATTTAACTTTGTCATTTACGAATGAGACAATGACAGGTTTCTATTTTCTTTGACGATTTTCTCGCTTCCTCGTATTCGGTCGCCATGATGATTGTTCTGTATATTTTGTAATTGTCATGTTTGTGGATAGAAGAAAAATGGACGCCATGCATATCTGAATGGAAATCAATATTTTAATAATTATGCATTTCTTTCATTTCTGTAACTGCTTTACATTTGTTTCAAAATGACTAGATAGCTGACTAGACGAAACTAGATGGAATTAGAGGTCAGTTCTTGCCAACATGTGCTCCTACTCAGTGTGACGTGGCCATGTGGCCTCGTGGTTATGGCCGAGGTGGCCATGTGGCCTCGTGGCTATGGCCACTCACATCTTCATTGTATATATGTAAATACTTTCATAGAACTCACCTCTGTGGATGCTACTACTCTCAGATGTGGCTTTATGTGAGTGTGTGGTTGATCAAATACATTGTTATTTATGACATCATGCAAACCACTTATTTTTTACTCACACATGTGAATGCACGAATGTAACAGCGAGCGTTCATCATCGATTGTACGTGCATGGTGCGAGAAAATTATCATCGTCTACACAGAGGTATTGTCAGTCATGATTTATCATTA
Organism: Haliotis asinina; assembly: GCF_037392515.1. NCBI lineage: Eukaryota > Metazoa > Mollusca > Gastropoda > Lepetellida > Haliotidae > Haliotis > Haliotis asinina. The sequence goes on from NC_090295.1 coordinate 38,798,332, forward strand.
TAATGTTATTGTTCTTGAAGAAAATGTTATCAATGCTGATACTGATGTTATCAAGATTATCCACCGTTGTCTTACACGTTATTGCAGAGTTATCTCCCATGATGTGTTGTCATCGTAACCTATGGCGTCATCACCATCGCGTCACAGTGACCCCATTTAACATCAATGTATGTAAAAATATGTTTTTAGCTGTAGACACGTGAACGTAACATTGATCACAATTTGCTCAGTATAACCGTTCAGTGTCGCTAAATTCGTCTTTTTATACATTATCACGTGGTAGTGATGACATCATCACATGATGATAACATTTCTTTATGTGCTCGTATGACCTATTTGTATCGTATTTCAGTGACAATTATATTTGATTTTCCTTTTTGCTACGTAAAACCTGTATATATTACAATGCCAGTTTCAATCTCGGAATGATTTATGCCATTTCAAAATGCCTAATAAAGTTTTCTGAAGGCGATACAGTATATTTGTTGGCCATTGATACCTATGGCTTGGCAGTCGATTCAAGTCTTGTTGAAGACGTTGACACATTATGGCAAGCTAACACCTCCAGCAGACATCAGCTGTAATCATTACAACCATGGACACTTGCCAAACCTGTGTTTGGTTTTCTTTCTTTTTTTATTATTATAATTTCCTTTTTTTCTATTTTATTTTTTGTATGGTTTAAAACGTCAACTACATATCACTGTTTTCCTTGTAGCAATGTATGCTTATCCCATTCAAAGGGGAGTATTATAGGAAATATGAAACGTGATATATGGATTTACAATGTAATTTGTTTTTCAATTTAAACCCAGTTGTAACCTGTCAACAAAAGAGCTTAGATCCATCTATGGGTTTTGCTACAGGTTTGACGCTTGCTTCTGGGAACAGGGCCCAGGTCGTAAAACATGCTTCTCGTGGGAACTCTACAGTTGAAAATGCTTCTGGACGCACTAGTCTGATGAACCAATGATTGCGTTAACCGTGCTGTTTATAAATCATGTTATTTTGTTAAAACCTTATTCAGTTTTTATCTCAGATAACCTTTCGTCAAGATCAGGGTCAGGATCGTGATGGCTCGTTTCCAAATTTAATCAGTTTGATTGAAAACGCATCTTTCACCCCAATCCGATACTTCTCTGTGTGAAAGTTTGAGATTTTGTGTTCTGTGTCGGTCTTCTTTTGCCAAAATCGACGTTCCCGAATCGTGTTGGTGTAGAAATTAAACCGATTCGTTTTTGAAAGTTGAGATCTTACTCAAGCACGAACTCACCCAATTCTTCTTCCGATGTGTCGTTCAATGTCCACACTGTGATCACCTGCCATGGAGTATTTTCTGGTTCTTCGCGCAGACGTATGGCGGTGATGACATTGCCCTATAATGCCTTTACGAGTGCAGAAACATTCAGGAGTCGCAATTCAATTCGACGACTTGCTCCTCTGAGATGCCCCCGGATTGTGTCACTGTGACTTATTCTCGATGGTTGAATTACTGACATCAATAAACTATATCCCATTTCCTATGTTACCAAGCTGTAATCAATAAACAGATAGACTGACTGGCTGAGACATTTGTTTTTGGCATCACCTTACACACAAGATCATTTGTGGACTGTAACCATTTCCGGACAACATGGAAACATTACGAAACAGTGCCTTTGGAACTGAAATGTCTCAACGCTATATATCACCCCTTTGCAGCAAGGACAGTTTGAACGGGTTAAAGCTGTCCTTCACAAAACGTTCAATGACGGCAATAATGAGTACCTTTGAACAGTATTATCAGCGTTATCAGAAACCTCCCAACATGGTGGAGCTACCTGGAGTTTGTGTCGCTGATAAGCGAATCACGTTTTATGTTCTTTAAGCCACCACCGTTAGATGAAACCATCATAAAATGTCGGCCACTGTTTTGTTTTTATATTTCCGGGTTGCCCAAACTTTGTGTTTATATTAGAACTGTGAAATGAATCGGTTGGCAAATTAGGCCAATTATGACCTGCCTCCTTCCAGGATTAAAGGCGTAACGAATGCCAATAGAACCAAAGCTTGTTTTAAATTTGGTTACTATCACTTCCACCAAAGTTCCACAACTCGACCAACCCCCGAGAGTCGGCATCCTTTTTCTTATAACCAGGTTCGGATTGGCCACCTAAACATAATTATATTGAATTACAAACTCACAGAACTTAAAACTGAAAGCATCTGCTACCTACCTGAAAAGTAAATATTTGTCTGCAGATTCACCTTTAGCTAACTTAACTGACCGGTTTCCATACAACCTTTTGTCAGACAAAATGCATTCGTGAATGCTAGTCGTGCTATGTCAAAACGCTTCTTCTATATACTGAATGCTTGTTTTGGCCACACCTTCTTCAGCTTAACTACGACTGACAGCCTGAAGTAGGAGGGGCAACATGCTACATGTCGATATTTATATGCATGTCCAGACATCTACCTTTTCGGTGCTTACCTGTCAGCGTCTCGTGTTTGTGGTGTGGCTGTACTGTAACACCTATTCGTAACACCTAATATATGACATATTCTACGAACATGAAACAGCCTGAGCTTCATATAGTGTGTCTGACCTACCTGCTTGTTCCTATGTATACAAACACGCAGCGACGGATTCACACGCAAATACACGAGAACACACATACACGTAACGGGAACGAGTTCTAGAAACGGGATTCCCATAATGGACACTAGCCTATCATCACCTGTTGTATACCTGCTAGCACCTGGTTTTACAAGAGGCCCATACCCAGTTACATGCGCAAACACATGCACTGAGTAGATATACTATCGATATATAACATCGACATGGAATAGATCGTCACTTCTCTCTTTCTCTCTCTTTGTTACGAAACCGCGCTCCTTCCGAAGAAGGAGGCTATGTTTACATTCAATTCTCCACCCACGCATACCCTTGCACACACACGCGCGCACACACGTACACACACACGCGCGCACACACGCACATACATGCAGTGTTTCACAAAACCTTATACAATGAGAGCTTCGCAAGTGGCATCAACATGACTTGTCTTGCACGAGATCTCGTGAGACCTCCACTGGTCTAATTCGTACTGATGTCTAGACGACAGAACGTGTACACCGACCGAACCTGAAACAATGTCTCTGTTAAAGTGGTCTGATTATTAACCGTCCCATTTACATAAATCCTAGAAATTTAGTCAGTAGACACTCAGAGTGATCTATGGAAGCCTTGAATCACATTTGCCGGGGCTACACGTCTGCTTGAGTATAGTCCTCTTTGACCTTGGTAGATCAAGTCCACATAACGTCCTGTATGGACATAATCCAGTGACGTGAGGACGCCGTGGCCATATTGTATGTAGACCACTTCCTCTAAGTAGGGTAAGTAGACCAGGGCAGCTGTGTAAGAGGGGTTACACGGTATGCCCAACACGTCCCTGTAAGTTAGTTAGTGGGTGGAAGTGGCCGTGTAGACGTGGGTTGGTGAAGACATTAAACCGTGGACTAATGTAATGAAGTTTCACCAGGGTGTCACAGTGGCCCTGGCTGTTGTATTTGTAACAGCGCTCCGACAAAAGTCAGTGAATGGGTTTGATTGAAATACGCTTTGGGCAATATGTTATTGCTTATTGTGGTGGAACGGTCTCAATTGATGCAAGTCACCAACCTTTACCGTTTTGATGATGGACATACCCTCGGAAAGGTTGTTGACAATCCAATGAAGGACATACGTCATCACAGTGTTGAGTAAAGGTTGTCATACACGCGTATGACACCAGAAAAGTGGACAAACCGTACTCCAGTCTTTCGAGCAATATTCCACCAGCAAAAGCCTTTGGTGCCACAGCCTTTTCAGGGACACTCAGATATACTATTTCATCGAAGAATCAATCATAACACCCCTACTTAGTGTCTCCTACACTGGACTTAGTACTTAATATTACCTACGTAGTACTTAGTATCTCCTACATAGAACGTTTTGCCTCCTACGTAGGACTTATTATCCCTACGTAGGGGGTATTACGTCCTACATAGAACATACTAGAACTGCGTAGAACGTAGTATCTCCTGCGTAGAACGTAGTATCTCCTGCGTAGAACGTAGTATCTCATATGTAGGACTTACAAACTCCTACATAGTACTTAAAATCCCCTACGTATGACGAAGTATCTCCGTCGTAGGACCTACTATCTCCTACGTAGGACTTACTATCGCCAACTTGGGAGTTAGTAAGACCTATTTAGGGCATAACTGTTGTCTCCTACGTAGGACGTAATACGTCAGAATTTCAGCATCCAAGGCGACTGGAAGGTTGTCAGTTCCAAATCTGAACCATCACTGCAAAACATGGAGCCTTATGCAACAGAGCCAGCACGTCTTGCGAGGTGCTACTTCCGGTGCTAATCTGGTTCCGATGCCAACCGCGATATGCGAGACAGGGAACAGATTCCAGATGACAAGCGCTTACCTAACAACCAGTCCTGGCTCCAAATGGCAAAACCGCAATATATGACTTTACTGGACCAGACCAAGCGTACAACCATGCGTTGTTGTCACACTTGTTGACAGTGGTAATCACTGGCTAATTTGGGAAGGGTTAAATCAGAATCTGTATAATGTCACAACACGTTGAAACGCTGAACAAAGTCAAAACGTCAACCTCAGGAGAATAATCAGGCTCGGTCGTCTGCTGACTCAGAAACAAGTTGGCGTATAAGGCATAAGCAGTGAAAGGTTTATGAAAAGATATCTGAAAAAGTAATCAGCTTACGATTTCTTCCCCTCCAGGTTCTGGCATCGTGGAATTCACTCACTCACTCACTCAACCACTCACTCACTCACTCACTCACTCACTCACCCACCCACCCACTCACTCACTCAACCACCCACTCACTCACTCAACCACTCACTCACTCACTCACCCACCCACCCACTCACTCACTCAACCACTCACTCTCTCAACCACACACTCATTGTAACACTATTTTAGTTGTTATGGTTGTTCTCGTCAGTATTCTAGGACTTAGCTATGGTATATTATGTACCATTGCATATTGTTATATTTTCATTACAACCGACATGGACCCAGGTTCGACACCCCATATGGGTACAGTGTGTGAAGCCCATTTCTGGTGCGCACCCCCCTCCCCCCCCCCCCCCCCCCCCCAACCACCTTTGCTGGACATTACTGGAATATTGCTAAAAGCGCGGCATGAAACCACACTCACTCACAAAACAGCCTTACATAATATAATAGAACTGATGCCAAGCATTCCATTCATTTCCTGAAGGTCAGATCAGGAAACGGTCGATTTATACACACAACGAACTCCGGTATGCGTCTATTTGAGTACTGATGGCGTATGTGCTGCTACTGTGTTGAGTTTTAGTGAGTGTACCCTGTGATTACGACAAATGCTGTTTATGATTGGATGTTATGTGTTGTCATGGCGACTGAATACTGTTTTGTTGTCACTGCCGTGATGGTGCCAATAAATGACAACGTGCAAGTCGTATTTAATAACAGAGCCTGTCAACATGTCCAACTCGTCGTTATTAAATTGATCCATTTAGTCAGTTTTGCGACAATCAAGAAAGTTGAAGATGGTTATTTCTTCTGTGCAGTGACACGAAGGAGGAAAAAACGTACCACTTGGTTTGCAGTAAAACCGTTTGCAGCATCTCCGGTGTAACCGCTGTTACACTGATTTAGATAGTTAATATCCCAAACACTACAACGGGCTGACGCCAGTTGGCGGTTAACTCAGCGTTGAAACAAGACAGCATTGGCTGTGTCACAATTTAAACTGATGAAGACACACTCTCTATATTGTAAACATCGATTATTTCGATCTCTTTATAGTTTTTCTTGCATCTTCTCGACACCAGTTTTTGAACTGGATTGCGTTTATATTGTGTTTCAGTTACTTTTATGGCACTGAACTGGCTTGTGGCAATTATCTTGCAAAGGCATGATTTCGGTCTCATGGAATTGCCAAATGTTCCAAAGCGAGTCCCTACTCGGAGTTAAAGAACATATCAGTGCTAAAGAAACTGCTCCATGCCATCTTTTTGCAGTGTTTGTGTTTTGTTGTGTTGCATTTATTGTAGGCTGTAGAAAACGTTTCTCTGAAAGGTTTGGAAGCAGTCAATACACTTTGCGTATGAGTCAAATTTGAGTATGACCTTGTGTCGTTTCTTTGAACAATGCTGACGTTTGTCGGACTGGAGTGGGTGTTTAGTCTCACCACCACATGCACTAAAGTGAAAATGATGACATCAGGATCGTGGTTTCTAAGAGTGAGTCTAGCTTTACGCTGCTCTCAGCAATAGTCCAGCTATCTGGCGGCGTTCTGTACATAATCAGATCTGGACCAGACAATCCAGCGATTGGGATACGACTGCTTCGAAGAAACAATGTCAACTTTATAACATTTTTATATATCGGGACGACTTGTTGCTCAATTCATGCATTGACAATATCTTTGTCAGATGTTGAATGTAGGCCAGGCAGGAGATATCCATTTGTGTTTCCATAGTAAGACCTTTGCATGGCGTGCTCACTCCTTTCAACCGCTGGCATTTCGGTAACTTGGTTCAAAGCCTATGCCATCTCATACCTTGTTTCAGTAGACAGATCGTTCTCTGACACCGGCGTTTAGAGTCGGTCGTCAATCTTAATCGGCACAGCTGTGCATGTGTTGTAGTTTGGGAAATACGGGTGTACGGGTGCCTTGGGTAAACATCCTTGTTCTGGCATCTCATTTACAGTACACTGATATTTGAAAGAAAATTAAGTTCTATGGACAGTCAATTTCTTCATTCCAATTTATGCTACGTTTCGATGTAGATACTAACACCGTTATCAAGCATGAAATAACATGCTTCACAACGGTGTTAGTACCTACACCGAGAGTCGTACTCATTGCAATAAAGAAGTTGACTATCCATAGAACTTGGTTTTCCTTCACCCATACACTTCTACATGCCTTTCAAAAAAGAACTCGATATTTATTTCCTTGTTTCTCGTTCTCAGTTCAGATGCTGACGTTAACACTCTATGGACGGATGTTTGTGGGATAAGTGAAACTCCCGATTATGAACTTTGGGTGAAAGTACCATTCAAATGGGATACCATGGACATATGAATTGTCAATAAAACGACCACCAAGGCTAAACTAAAGTATTCTAAAGACGACGCGCTTTGATCAAGACTTAAGTAAATCCAGCATACTTGGAACAGTATTGACAGATGTTTGTTAAAATATGCGAATTATTCAAAAGACCCAAAGACATGTCAGAATCTTAATACGTCACATAACCTGCTGGGCAAATCTGTGGATGCACTGGGTGATGGTAACTCTTGTCCAGTGAAAGCGGTTGATGCTGAAGGTACAAACAAAATCACCCACAGTGCAATGTTTTCTGTTAGGCGTTGGTACTCTGTCGACGCCGGTACCTGATCTGTTATTTATGCGCTGAAAGGACACACAGGCTGTAGATAAAAAGAAGTGGTCCAATATATATGGAAATAATTATGGGTGCTTTTGGACTTCGTGATTTTCACATAATCACTTCAGAGATTAATTACATATTGCTCTTAATTGATACAATACCGCGCTTTTTCGTTATTCCCTTTTTTATGGATTACAAATGTTTGATTACAGTGTATGCGTTATGTTTGACATTATTTGCATAAACAGTTGCTTTTATTTACTATTTTCCGCAAAGGTATTAACCTTGGAAATGTTTCCCCGTCTGTTCCGACAGATGTCAATACTGCTGTTCGTACAACTAATGCCCATACTATTACTTTGCCATCGATCTCACGTGAAAGATTCACTTTTAGACTTGTTCGTATGGCAGATATGTTTTGGTTGATCAGAGACATTATTCAGTATGTGTGTATACCAATATTTACAATTATTAATATAATATCCATACCAATATTTACAATTATTAATATAATATCCATACCAATATTTACAATTATTAATATAATATCCATACCGATATTTACAATTATTAATATAATATCCATACCAATATTTACAATTATTAATATACGATCCATACCGATGTTTACAATTATTAATATAATATCCATACCGATGTTTACAATTATTAATATAATATCCATACCGATGTTTACAATTATTAATATAATATCCATACCGATGTTTACAATTATTAATATAATATCCATACCGATATTTACAGTTATTAATATAATACCCATACCGATATTTACAATTATTAATATAATATCCATACCGATATTTACAATTATTAATATAATATCCATACCAATATTTACAATTATTAATATAATAGATCCTGTCCACGCTGTCACCATAGATTCATACTGTTATCATTAATGCCCATACTGTCATCGTTCTTGTCCACACTGTAACCGTTCCTGTCCATGCTGTCACTGTTCTTGTCCACACTGTAACCGTTCCTGTCCATGCTGTCACTGTTCTTGTCCACACTGTAACCGTTCCTGTCCATGCTGTCACTGTTCTTGTCCACACTGTAACCGTTCCTGTCCATGCTGTCACTGTTCTTGTCCACACTGTAACCGTTCCTGTCCATGCTGTCACTGTTCTTGTCCACACTGGTACCGTTCCTGTCCATGCTGTCACTGTTCTTGTCCACACTGTAACCGTTCCTGTCCATGCTGTCACTGTTCTTGTCCACACTGTAACCGTTCCTGTCCATACTGTCACTGTTCTTGTCCACACTGGTACCGTTCTAGTCCATACTGTTACTGTTCTTGTCCACACTGGTACCGTTCTTGTCCATACTGTCACTGTTCTTGTCCACACTGGTACCGTTCTAGTCCATACTGTCACAGTTTTTGTCCACACTGGTACCGTTTTTGTCCGCACTGGTACAGTTTCTGTCCATACTGTCACAGTTCTTGCCCACACTGCTACCGTTCCTGTCCATATTGTTACCGTTCTTGTCCACACTGGTACCGTTTTTGTCTATACTGTCACCGTTTCTATTTTTACACTTACTTTTTAAGTCGACAAAATCACTGTTCTAGTCCACATTGGTACAGTTCCGGACTATAATATCACCGCTCTTGTCTACACTGGTATCGTTCCGGCCCATACTGTCACCGTTCTTGTCCACACTGGTACCGTTCTTGTTTATAGAGTTACCGTTTTTATTTGTACACATACCTTTCATGTCCACAAAGTCAACGTTCTTGGCCAGACTTTTGCCCTTTGCCAACTCTGGAACAATTGTCCATAATGTCTCTATTCCTGTCCATATCCTCACATTTTTGTCTATAGCGACACCTATCTTGTCAAGACTGATGTCTTTCTTATCCATGATGTCACTACAGATGTCTACACTGTTACTGGACAAAACCGATAATGATATACAACTTTATATGTTGTTGTGACGTGCATGCACTTTATAACAGACTTGTAGCAAAATACAACGTGTAAGTTTTGTCCCTTTGTACTGAAATAACTGACGTGTATTGCTTGTTGCATTTGTTTTTAAACTCTTTAGTTCATGATTGTCTCATTCAGTTTGACATTTTGAAAAAGCAGTTTAATCAATAAACAATTTTTGTAACGAACAAAAAAACAAAAAACAATGAATAACTCATTTCAGCTGATTTCACGCTCAACCCTAACTACAACGATTCGCAAAAAAATTACTTTTTTGTAGATTTAACAGTTTATTGCAACACATCTAATGCATGTCAGTTTAGTCAAGAAATCGTTATCATTACCCCAGACACATGGTTGTTTTTCTTCTTTAAGAAATCCCACCCTTCGAGAAGTCGACTCATGTGTACTGGATCCCCAGGGGATTCCATAGTTTGAACTGTAGTAAAATCAATGTTCCCCCTGTAGACGTGAAATATAGATCAAGATCCTGTTGTAAGAGCGGAGCATATCAATCATTTTGAAAAAAAGTAATATGTTTTTATGTTCAGTCGGAAGAAATCAGTGCGCTGTAGTTGTAATGAAAAACCGGCTTGAACTTAAATCTATTAATACATATCTTTGATGGAAGATTTTTCCACTTTTTGAAAGGGTTTATGGAGATTAATTTCATAAAGGGAACCTATGTTTGACGTTATTTTCGTATTTGAATTCACCCTTCAAGTTCAGATTTTATTCGGGGCGGTGGGGTAGCCTAATGGTAAAGCGTTCGCTCGTCATGTCGAAGATCCGGGTTCAATTCCCCACATGGACACAATGCTCATGACATTGCCCATACCTCTAGTGAAACATTAGATGTTCCACCGGTGAACGAGACAGCAGGTTTAGTCCGCGGTCTCCGGGTATTACGTGCCACTAGGCATGACAAATACCTCCAAACAGACCTAGCAAACTATTTATTTTCACAATGTTCTTCCATTCATGAAACAGTTTGTGGTGCGTGTACTCGTAATATGTCGTATTTAGCAGTGTATCCTGAAATTAGAACAAATGTCACGCTTGACTGACTGTTATGTGTTGTCATGGCGACTGAATACTGTTTTGTTGTCACTGCCGTGATGGTGCCAATAAATGACAACGTGCAAGTCGTATTTAATAACAGAGCCTGTCAACATGTCCCACTCGTCGTTATTAAATTGATCCATTTCGTCAGTTTTTTGACAATCGTAAAAGCTGAAGATGGTAATTTCTGGTGCGTAATGACAGGAAGGAGAGAAACACCTTATTTTAACTATGTTGTGAGAACCGCTGAAAGGGTTCCCTTTACATCACTTTTACATTGATTTAGATTGTTAATATCACAAGGATTACAAGGGTCGACGCTAATCTGAAGTTAACTCAGCATTGAAACAAAACACAACTGACGGTGTCACTATTTGAAACTGATGAAGGCGCACTGTCAGTAATATAAACATCGATTACTGGATCTCTTTATGGTTTTCTCGTATCTCCTTAACACCAGTGTTTGTGTCGTAATGCGTTTAGACACCTTTTCGGTTTGGAATATTGAGCTGACTTGTGTTAGTTATAACAGAAGAGATTTTTTTTTAGGTACAGTGATGTATAGCCCCGTGGTCGAATAAAACGAAACCCCCTATGGCAGCCTTTTCTGTATATATTTTTAGTCTACTTGTGGCAGTCACATGATACTCACATGTTTGACGTTAAACAAGTGTATTATGTTGGGTGGAATAAAACCAACACATGATTTAACAAACCGATACCGTTTAAGTCTTTGAAGGGCATTTAGAAGTGAAATACATAAGAATAAAGATTTTTATGGATATCAACGTCTTTATATGAGAACACAACGTTTCGGAGTTAATGCTTACTCCTTCATCAGGTGATTGAGAATGGGGTACAGAGCTGTATTTATATGTACAGGTAAAAAAACAATAACAAAGTAACAAGTGGAATGAATTAACGAAAGCTGGAAGCCAGTATAAACAAGCACTGATAGGAAGCCGACAGCTATGTTAACAATGATGGAAGCCAATGGTAATACATTACAGATGATAGGATATGTTTACATAACACAGATAGGGTATAAGGACGATGTACATGATTGGGGATAAGGATAGAAGCCAATGGTGATACATTACGCATGATTGGATGATGTTTACATAACACATGGTTGGGGATTAAGGATGATGTACATTTTGTACATGAGGGTTTCTGAGCATGATTATCGTTTATCTGTGGTGATATGCTTGAGTCGATATGGGACATCCTCCCTTTAAAACTGGGTATTTACATACGTCTAGTACATTCAAATGTTAGCCGCTTTTAGCAAGATTTCATCAGGGGGTGACTGATCACAGCGGGGTACACCAGAAATGGGCTTCACACATTGTGATCTGCCGTGGCTATAATTTCTGGGTCGCCAGAAAGGGGTTTTATTTAAACCCGCAGTAAATCATGCTCATTTTAAATGTTTTAAATAACAAATCAAGTTTTTTGGTAAAATCTGCCACCTGTTTATCACTAGCATGTAACTAGCATGTAAACATTAAAACATTTATGAAAATACAGGATAAGACAATTTATGACCGGGCTAGAGGTCACCATCAGCTGAAGGTAGGTCACCATACCATACAAACTGATGTTCAACATTTAATGTCAGCGCCAACAACCAATGTCAAATATCTGCCGACACAAAGCGTGAAAGGCAAATCGAGACGAACATTTTACGAATGGATCACTTACATTCAATAATGACACAAGTTGTTCACGGAAAGGTGAACTCCTCAGCCACCAACTCCCGCCACTCCCGTAACTGTTAATAACACAATGTTGTATTTTGTTCAACACGGCCCCAAGCAACGCTATTGCCAAATGACAGCGGCTTACAAATAATCCAGTCTACACCAGACAATGCGGTGACTGATATTATGACCAGTTATTAACGTAGATGGGTAGGACAAGCCACAATGCATCAGTTAAATCATTGTTTGTTTCTTTCTTTGTTTGCTGGTTTGTTTGTTTGTTTGCTTGTGTGTTTGTATGCTGTTAACGTTAATGCTGCACTCGGACAATTATGCCATCTGTATAAAGACTAAGGGTAACAATCGACGTGAGTGAGTTTATGTTTACGCTGCGCTCAGATATATTCCAGTTATATGGCAGCAGTCTGTAAATAATCGCTTCTGGACCAGACAATACATTGATCAAAAGCATGAGCATCAATCTGCGAGAACGGGAACCGAGCCAGCGAGCCTGACCACCCGATTCCGTTAGATTCCGTCTTACGATAAGCCTGGGTTACTGAAGGCCAATACCCTAACTCGAACCTTCCCGGATGGGTAACAATCAGAGTGGAATTGTTATCATGACCATCGATCTGCGCAATCGGGAACCGATGATATGAGTCAACCAAGTCAGCGAGCCTGACCACCCGATTCCGTGAGTCGCCCCTTACGACAAACCTGGGTTACTGAAGCCCAACACCCTAACTCCAACCTTCCCGGATGGGTAACAATCAGAGTGGAATTGTTATCATGACCATCGATCTGCGCAGTCGGGATACAATAACAATCAAGTCTGACCCGATCCTGTTAGTTGCCTGCTATGACAAGGATGACAGGGTGAATCGATGAACTGATAACCCAGTTCTTTCCCCGAATGTCCGTCATTCCAGACTGACCTAAACACATGAAACCGTCACTGCAAATTCTTTCCATGTAGTCCGATTACATTGTATCAAAGCAGCTATGAAAGATGGACGCCTTAAGCTGGAGTTAACGATGCACTGCTTGACATTGTCTGCTGTCATACAGGTTGGTGTAGTGTCGTGTCTCCAGTTGAACCTTCCATGCATAAGTCCAAGTTTACGACTAGATATGGTTTTTCAATTCCAACCTTGACTATAAGAACTCTTGGGGATACATTTAATGAAGATTCTGTTTATCCATTCATTGCTGAAGGAAATATGCCCTTTATATATCTGAGTGGCTGATTTAAGTTGAAGTTAAAGTAAAAAAAATTCTCATTCACATACAACACATTAAACGCGTCTCAAAATAAAAATATGATGCGTCAATATCTGAAGACATTAAACTCAAATCCAAGTAGCAGAACCCCGTAAGGTAATCTGACATTTTAGATGATACCAGAAGAGGATTTACTCGACACATCAAAGAGCGCTATCAGCGAGAAAGGTTGTTTAAACAGAGTTAGTCTTGTTTCAAGTGGAGTCAATGGGACAGGTCTCATTACGATCTCCTTACTTTGAACAGATGAGCCCTAAAGCACTATACCACTGCAGCGGTAGGATGACGGTGCTCTGCAAATGCTTGGAGGATGACGATACTCTCTTTTCAACATTCTTCATGCTCAATTACCGGAAGCGGTTTAGCAAAATTTAATTGGTGAAAAGGACAGCCCAATCAGGCACAGTCCGCTTGACAGTTAGGGAAAATGTCTTCTGGGCAAAACATATAAAAATTATGTTTCATTTGCTGTTGATTTGCTTTGGATCAAACTGTCCTTCGGCGTGTTGGGATTTATACAATTATTCGCTTCCTTTAAATGATTGAGTTCACTTCTCTGAACACTGATACGGGTTTGCTCGCAGTCGGATGCATGACAAATGTCGGTAACATACAAACAGGCATACAATAGCCGACTCTTCATTGAACTTTCAAATTTTTTTCAAGTAAACAAGTTCCCATGCTTTGAAATGTACACCTGACCCATTGTTGCTTGTGGGATAAGTCACACTGGTGTGGATGAGCATCAGCATTTGGCTCACTTCCGAAGTCGGAAACGTCCTATTGAATATACTTTGAGCAGAAATGATTTATATAGAAATGCGATTAATATAGAGAATATATCTTTGATTTTTTACACAGTTATGAGGATGTGAGATAGTGAGAGGTGTTTGCCAGTGATGTATATATCTTAATACAGAATTCAGATAGGACCACCGCGTGTCAGCTTAGTGTTTGTGATAGCCCAAGTAATGCGCTTTTCAGTCGTGATCAGTTTCAGGGGAAACCTACGGGCGATTGTAGTTAGTGTTTAGAAAGTATTTATGGCTAACCACGATTCAAACTCTGGACAGAGAATCGCGGTGAAATCAGTGTCTTGTGGTCGTTGAAAATAGAGGTATAAACTTCCGTCACGACAGACCTTGATACTTATACATATTTTATATCCTAATCTTTGCAAAGTACGCAGACATATACTTGTTATTGTTTGGACACAGGCAAGACATGAATATATTCCACGGGAAATATTCATTAACTGCTGAAACGTTCTCAATTGAGGGGAAACTGTCAAAACTGCTCAAAGATCCCAGAGTTCATGTTAATCTAATATATATCAGCCTCTGATATGGTCAAGCACGTGATCACGACTAGCTATGTATATATCATTCTTTTCCGGAACGCCACTCTCAGACAAGTGTCAACTGCTTCACGCTATTAGATTAGTCTCAGCTAGTTTTCGTTAAAACCCTGATATTTCATAAGGTGTATTTACAACAGAGAGCAGATTAATGAAAGTTGTTCCACCACCAGTGCGAATCGCCGTCACATTTTCGTTGACACATTTTTTGTCATAAAACATACAAAAAAATAAATAGTTGTGACACCTTTTTAAATAGTATACAAAAGAGTCTAACTCTGGTTTCAAGAGATCTCATTCCAAAGGTCTCAATTTAATGTCATCCTTGAACCTCTATATCGTTATGGTTGCAAAAATATAGCGTTTTGCTAATGTTTTCCGCACATATTTCACACCAGCCAAAACTGAGATACGTGTTCTATTGCCTGGAAAAGGAATAACACAGTTCAGTCAGGAGAAAGGGTAGCATAATTGTGCGCAGCCCAGTCAACTGCTGAAGGGTAAAACGGGACATTGTTAGTAGTTATATCTCATTGCTGTTAATAGGGCGGTTTAAGATTGTTTTGAATATGACATCGACCAAGCTGACCTGAACTTTCCGGAAATGAAAGTGTAAGAAATATTTGCTGCCTTTGATACAGTACTCGTTTCTGAAAATATCAGATGTCGATTGACAGAAGTCAAGATACGAATTCAGATTTGACTATTTCTGAGACTTCTGTAACGTTTCTCATATGTATTCGCATAACACATTTGTTCAGTGTTCACGAAACGGTTCTGGCAAAAAAAGTCAGTTTAAGCTCTGTCTAAGTACATCGATATCGTTAAAACTAGTCAATAGCCAACTCCATTGCGTTGGGTTGCAGAACTACTGATGCTAAACTGAAAAAATAAATGGTAGGTGACTCAACCTTTCATACCCAGATATATGATTCAAACAGACTTAAACGATGGTAAGGGTGACTGTGGCATTCCATCCGTCAACTTTACTGTTCCACCAGACAACTGTCACTTGTTGTCAGTTTTTATTTGTCAAACAATATGCGAGCAAGGTCAGCCTTTGTCTCTCTCCTGTTGTTCAGAAAAATACCTTTTGATCTGCAAGGTCTCGCTGCAGGTATCTTAAAAATAGTCTAAAACTCTCTTTACTGTAGATTCATTTCACCCGAGACGACTGTGTATACTATTGCGATAATATAACTTCAAAATTGCTTATGTTTTGCAAAAAACATAGTGTCAAAAATATCACAAAAACATAAAAAATACGATCTTAAATTGCCATCACAAGACAATGTCAAACATGTCTTTCATTGACAAGGCAATTATGATGAAAAAAGACACCTGCCACATCAGCTAACAGTTAATCTTGCCACACTCAGTGAGTGTTTAGTCGCCACTGGCGCATTTACTTTCTATGTGTGTGTTTTTCATAAGTGTATCCTGTGATTAGGAGAACAAAACTACTGTTTTGTTGTCAAACTACTGTTTTCTTGTCAATAAAGGGATACTGCAAATGCACGGCAACGCGCAAGTCACATTTAATAACAGAACCTGTCAACTTGCCTCTATTAAACGTGATGTACTCAGTCAGTTTTTGACAATCAAGGAAGTTTAGGAAGGTTATTTCTTGTTCGCAAAAGACACGAAAGAGGAAATCCCGCACATACGAATAAGCCATAAGAACTATGGACACCATTCCGGTGTGATCACTATCACGCTAATTGAGACAGTTAAAACACAGCATACAAAATAGCACAGACTGCGTCGGTAGTTAGATTGATGACATCAATTATGAGAGACTTAATGTTCCAAGGAAACCTTTACCTCATTGTTTGAATACCAGCTCTGTTTGCGTTGCAATAATCCTATTTTCTGAAGAAAAGTATCCCTGCCCTTCTTGCGATCACTTCAATTTTTCTTCGATGGTAGTCATGTTCAGCGGGATAACAGGCTGAAACATGCATATACTGCATTTTAATATAGGCACAACGTATGGACAAACCACATTTAATATGGTCACAATCATAATAACGTTGAACAAAATACTACAGGCAGTGTTATTGGTTGGTGAGTCTGTGGTGCTTCCGGCAACACTAGCCACAGTCTTTTTATGAAATAGTAACTCGTGTCCCCCACCGTGATATTGCTGAGATAATGCTAAATTGGAGTAAAACTAGACTCACTCACTCACTCTAAAGAACAAACAACAATCATTATACCGTTGAACTTAACATTCAGCATCGAATATGTGGTGCTACCGATTTTCGAAAAGTATTAACTAGCCACACGCTTGTCACAGAAACAGTGAGTATTTGTTTTATTTCCAACATTGAACACAGCTGTATGATGGAAAGTCATTAACAATAGGATCTGCACCAGACAATTCACAATGATCCATGTTATCAGACAAACCACTACGCCTGACCATGTGATCCCATGAACTGAGTGTAAGCACAATCATCAAATGTTCACTCAGACATGATAGAACATCTTGTAACCATCTGGTCGAAGACATGGACAAAAAACTTGTGTCAAAATAACCTTGCATACATTGCCCTTAAATACAAGTAGAATAACGCCCTTAGCTAATCTGAAGATTTACAGCTGATGAGGGTTTATTTGAACATCAAAAAGTGTTAGCAGTGAGAAATGTCCCTCAAAACAGAGTTCGTTCTGTCTCAAGCCGAGTCAGTTTAAGAGGTCTCTTCCCCATCTCCTCACGGGATCAGCCCCAAAGTTCTACGCGTTGCTGTTGCAAAAGGGTATCGTTTTGCCAACGCTTATCGCACACGTTACGCTCCCTTCAAAGCTGGGCACAAAGTCTTCCTGATCAATACACCGGAAACGGAAAGACGAAATTCGATCCTCGAAAACGATAACCAAATCATTCACAGCCCAGTTCAATGTCGTAAAGGTAAATAACAGGAGAAAAGTCATACGAATTATCTACTATAAGCCTATGAGAGATTCCTAGCATATCACAAGTAATGTACATATATACGTATACAGTAGTAACGTACATATACGTATATATATATATATATATATACACACACACACACATACATACACACACACACACACACACACACATATGTCAACAGAAACCGTATTCAGAGGTGTTATGCAATCCTCAAGACAAACTGACAAAACATATATTTGTACTTATGTGTTAGCTGTCAGAAGATGCCAATATGAAACAATCAACTGCATTGTTTTCCTATTTAAAACATGAATGAAGTATATTGAAAACAAGTCCTTTCATACGAAAGCCTAATGCTGCCACTTTTGTAGCATAAAATATTTTTTTAAAGACAATTCTCTTTACTTCGATTATTTACGCGTTGCTTCGAGTATTTCTCGTTATTTCAATAATTTTCTCGTAACTTCGAGTATTTTCCCGTTATTTGAAATATTTTTCGTTGCTTCGATTAATTCTCGTTACATCGGCAATTTTCTCGTTACTCCCAGTTTCTTTCAAACACTTGAAATTTCAATTTAAGAGACAATTATTGAAATAACGAGAAAATACTCGAAGCAACGAGTAAATAATCGAGGTAACGAGAATTGTCCTATTTAAAAATAATTAAAAATTATTTTATGCTACAAAACTGGCAGCATTAGGCTTTCGTACTTTTGTTCCAAGTCTTAGTGTATTTGCCAGTATATTAAACGCCAGAACATTGCATTTACCGGAGTACAGGTCAACAGGCGGAAATGTTACAATGTTTAACCTGTGCAACATTATCTGGCTGATGTAAATATGAGAACATATAAAGGAAAGTAGTCTGTCCGTCAAGCATGCAAAGGTAGGTCCGTTGTTTTCCTACAACAGTGGCAATATATGCTTCAAGTTAAAATAGGAAAGTGCACCTAAAATCTGGTGGATTTTTTCCTCGTTGCTACCTTATCATGCAACAGTTGAGAATGCATTGGTTGAGGAAATTCTTTGAGGTTTTGAGAATCCAAATGATATCAATTTTACTTCTCTCAAAAACTTAGTTCTTTGATAGTAAAATGATTTTTGTATAAATACTTACAAACAAGCATTTGATGCTCCATGTGCACAGATGACATTCTCATGACGGTTTATGTGTTGGCCATGATTGCTAGAGGCAAATGACAGTCCCATGTGGAAAACGCTGCAAGTGGTTTCGTTTGCAGAAACGAAACGTGAAGGTCTCGAGGTAGAATAGGCCTTCAGCAACCCATGCTTGCCATAAAAGGAGACTATGCTTGTCGTAAGAGGCGAGTGGTCAGGCTCGCTGACTTGGTTGACACTTGTCACCGGTTCCCAATTGCGCAGATCGATGCTCATGTTGTTGATCACTGGATTGTCTGGTCCAGACTCGATTATTTACAGACCGCCGCCATATAGTTGGAATATTGCCGAGGGCGGCGTAAAAGTAAACTCACTCACACGTTTGCAGAAACGGCCTCCGACAATAGGAAGGTAACTATGTTGTCAGCAGACCCGAACTATATTTTGAAAACTAAACCCAAGAACAGTCTTTGTGTTTGATCTAACCCGTTTTGATCGATTTGTACAAATCCAATTGTCCTGGCACAGAAAATCACTATTTTCTCATTTTTAATGGTTCCAAAGTATATTCCTTTGTATCCATTGCAAAGTAGAATTTAACGTTTTAAGAACCTTTGGGCATATTCTCAGACATATGTCTTCTTTTCTTATTATTTTATATCCTCGATGCACAGATATTAGTTGTATGCTTGTATTTACGTTTGTATGAAAATCAGTCATTGTATGCACGGTCTTCTGAATGTGCCCGCTCTTCTGAATGGTCCACACTACTGCGCTTGAAGAACACATCAGGACATACGACCTGATGCTTTGTCGATATGAATAAGATTGAACATATGGATAGATCAGTGCCTTTTACATTCGATAGAGCGACTTTTGTCAAAAAGGTGTTACTACAAAAACAACGTTTTGTCAAAATAGCGGGGATAATTTAATTTAAGCATACTTTATCAGGCGTGAGAGATGATTTCCGATAATGCCTCAGTGAAACAAGAAAAGGAACACTCGATGCTAACCTAATTCTGAGATGAGGTGCAGGAGGGAAGAGCCATGATTTCACTGCCTTCACATGCTGGAATCTCTCCATACTTGGATATAAAACTCGATTTAGGGATATGTAGCTCGATGACATTAATGTTTCCTATAGATACTAAAATGGACCGTTTATACAATGTAAGAAAACACTAACATGTCAAGACGATCGGGAATCAATGACCTGGCTGTTTTATAATGAAATATAGTCTTTTTGTAGTCTGTAATATTTTCTGAAGGACGAGATTTCTATAACCGTTATTGCTACCAATTCAGCATATAATATAGAATAGGCCTTCAGCAACCCATGTTTGCCATAAAAGACGACTATGCATGTTGACACATGTCATCGGTTCCCAATTGGGCAGATCGATGCTCATGCTGTTGATCACAGAATTGTCTGGTCCATTATTTACAGACAGCGGTAATATAGCTAGAATATTGCTGATTGCGGTGAAAAACTAAACTAAACTCACCTACTAGAATCTGTGCTTTATTTGGAAAGTCCTATCCCAAATATAGCACATGATACATTTGATCACTTCATAAATGACAATATGTATTCAGGTCCAGAACGTAGTTATTTAAGACTGCGTGAGTTGGATTGGACGATATTTTTTACGCTTTTTTTTGTAAATTCTTACTGGAAAGTACATCAGAAATCATATTGTAATGTTACTCAACATATCGGCTATAGTCACGTGACACGTGTCATCGGGTACTCTTGTACCAGAAGTACAACTTGAGTACCTGTTTTGCAATCGGGACCGTCAGCTGGAGACACATGGCAGAGAGGACGAACGTGTCAGTTTGATGGTTGGTGGAAAGTCGACGGTGGTGTGTGTTTTCCTCTAGTTAGTCCCAAGAAGAGACGTTGTGTGTTAGAGATGAATTCATTAAATACTATCATGGTTATGTTCGCTAAATTTAACAATCTCATCAAATTTTATCCCGGAAAAGTGTAGACCTCATCTTCATTATTGGATCGATGGCAGCCATGATTGATGCATACAACATAAATACGTTGGATACAACCGACCAATTGTTGTACAGTCAGAAACAAACAGAATCCACAAATATTAACATATGAAGTGGCCTGAAGAGAGATGTCACGTCAATCGATATTTCACCATTATGTGCGGGTTAATTTGACCTTGGTGACAGTTTCCTTCACCACAAGTCACTCAGTTAACCCAGGATGCCCGTCAGTCATCTTGAGACCTTCACAGAGGTTCACACAGAGACCCCTTCAACTAAATCTAACAGTGAAAACTAAGTTTATGATGCATCTGCAAAACAGAAACCATTTTAGGAAATAATTAGCAATGCAATTTGCCCCCTAGACATGTCGGATGCATCGGGGAATATGTATTACTAAAACATTAAGTTTAACAAGTTATTTTCATTGCACAAAACCACTTACAGTGTGAAGTTATGATGTTATCTTGGGGCGACAGATTGTGGATTTTAGGTTCCTAGTCGCAATCTATGGCAAACACCTAAAACCTTAAGAAGTATTCAGTTAATAACTCTTGCCATGTACAACACAAACCAACACCAGTTCCACCTCCACCAATTCTGAGCTCTCAGTCATTCACAGAACGTTCTTCACTCTCTACAATATTACAGGAACGCGCGGTTTCAAAGTTGAGGAACTTCTGAGCAAGAGTCTATGAATCTCTTTCAAATCTCAAAGAAGAAACTGTATCTAGTACACGTTACTGGGGAAGCTATGCTGATTTCAAACATACAAGGTTCTCAAACACTCATACGACGGTCGTCATCAACATCTTTTAATCAACCATTCTTTAAATTCCTGAAATATGCTGCGGCAAATGATGCTTCTGCTGTCTGCATGGTTTCTAAAACGAGCAGCCTTCCGTCCGGTCAGTGGTTACACTGTTGGGATACAGGAGCACAACCCTACCGGGCTATGCCAGCTGTTTAAGACGCCTAATGGGTCATATGGTCAGGCTAGTTCACTTGGATGGAATCATGCTCTTACATATTATCAGTCACGGTTTGTCTGTTCATGATGAGACCGAAACATTGTCCCACCATCCCACTTGTGTAATGGGTCAAGAATAAACGTTACATTTTGCATTTCGTCTCAGGCTTTGTCATACACTTGGTGTCATAATTACTTGATAGTGATTCAGCGTTTTTTACAACAGCAACGCGTGAGTATTATACGGGAATTACCCGATATCCTATCACAGGTTGAAAGCAATTACATTTCGGTATATTCAGACAGTATTTGAAACGGTCGGCTATATTTGCAAAGGTAATCAACTGAGTAGCAGAAACATCAAAGCTGAGAGTAAATGGATGTGTTATACAATTATGGAGAGTGTGTGGCAGGACCAATATTTCTTCTAGACATCGATTCTAATCTTGCATCTGTTCTGGGTTCTGTTTTGGTGGGATGTGTGCGTCCGTGCGTGAGTATGTGCGTGTGCACGTAGTCACGGTGGATTTGTCATTGATGACAATTATCGACGAGAATACTGAAGCCTTGCTAGTCTTAATTAAGGAAGCCTTGGCCTTCACCTGAAAGCCAGCACTAAACATTCGTCTTATATTTAACTGAAGAATTTATATTGTAGTTTCATTATGCTAAGTCTTTGGATCGATGACAGTGGATGGTAAACAATCCACTTGTGATGCCATGTCTGTTTGGTAGCCTTGAGTCGTTGGGTTGACATTAAATTTATTTAGTGTTGAATGTTGATAAAGCAGGTACCGACAGACAGCGTTCGATATTGATACTGACTGAAAAACAACACACCCTGGAAATGAAATTCTTTTACTTCCATTAACGGCGTAAGCAATATTAAGCACTACAGATAATCTCTTTGTTGTTGATTACTTGTTCAGGAGAAACACCCAGGAAAGCAGACACTAATCCTGTCAATTTTGATTTCATCTCTGTCTCAGATGGGCCCCGTCGCTAATCTGATCAGTCACGGTTCATTAAGCTCCAATTGATCTTCATCTGGAGCACATATTGATTGGCTGATATGAACGGAATTCTGTCGATGTTTTATGATGTGAATCAATGTGATGATGTTGCTTTAATTATTTAGACATACAACCAAACCCGAGAAGGGCTTCCTTACAGACACTGAAAAGGGTAAGACTTTAAGTTGGTGTCTTTCGTGATAGTTTTATAGCACTTGTAATAAAACAATAGCTCACACATTCTGATTTCGTTTTTCACAGTGAATATAAAGGAGCTGCGTGGAGCTTTCAAGTGACAGTATATATGCTGGTTTATTGGTCGCGCTGCCCATCATGGCGTGTCCCCATGGACAAGCCAATCAAATTACAATACAAGATTTAAATTGTGGCATTTTGTGAATACTTGCAAGCTTGGCTTCAAACGTTCTGCACTGAAGATGAAACGATGTTTCAGATTCACCACAGAGTGTGAATTTTGGGTTTGACATCAAAATTCCAGTTTGTGAAACTAGGTGCAACTGAATGAACTGACAACCCCAAAACTTCATTACCGTGTAGGTAATACGTTCGTTCGACCTATGCTTATGTTTATACTGTTAAATGTGATCATATTGTTTTGTCAGCATTATGGCATGACAGTCTCACATGTATTAGAAAATCTATTTGCACGTCTGTAGTATTTGTGGAGATGACAAATACAGAATTTAGGTTTTTCTTTATATCCAAACCTGATATAAAAAATATAAGTGTTTGTTAGATTAAAGATACCTAGTCATACATACCGAAAACATTTCCTTTTGGCTTTTGTTTGGACAGAATTCAGAATTGTATCCCTCACTGAACCATTTCTGAGCAACAGTCCCTCCCTGGCAAAGAAGGATTCATTGGGCTCATGAAAGACCGTTAGCTTTGAGAGATTTTGTTTACGTCCAGCCTCTTGCACTGTCTGTGTGAGTATTCTGATATCCTCACCTTGACATGATCAGCTCCAAAACTCTTTGCCCTTGCGGATGCAGTAGTGTGGTGTTATGTGCTTTCTGTTTAGCACATTAGTCTCTCTCCAAAGCTGAGGGAAAGTCAAAATGTCTCGAAATTTAAATCTATGTTGATGTTGACCAAATCATGCAGGATTCGACTGACTGCTGACGGACAGTTACTGCTGACTTTCCCCCATAACAAAGATCATTGTCTCACAAGTATCGATGGGATGAGTTTGTCTAGGTAGTGCTTTCAACCAAGTTGTACTGGGCGCGCTGAAGATGAAACATATTGACACATTCGCTGCCGTTAAGTGATTCTGGACAAGTCTCTGAACATTGATATCAGTTTCATTGCATATGGTCGCCAGACAAATGTCAGTCACATCCAAAGAAGCACACAGAAGAAACTCCCCTTGCATCCGAATATTGGAAAAATATGATGAATACACTTTGTTCTCTGTTACAGACATTATCTCGAATTTACCAACACAGTGAATTTCTTACGAAAGAAGAAATCTAAAACATGATAGATTTATATGATAGTACATCAGGACAGTTAAGACATGTTTCACATCAACCAATCAATTACTGATATGTTGGACAGAAGACTGAAGTCATAGCATATCAAACACAGACAGTCAAGTCAAGAAAACAGTCCCAAGGGATGTTCTGGCGATCCTTTAATTGGGAAACAAGATCCCCTCTACCTTTATGAATACAAAAACACATGTTGAATGTTCCATGTTTTCAGTTGAGAACGACATGTGTTTCATGTTACTGTTCAACTACAGTTGTCTGACTAGCTGTCATCTTATCTGCATGTCGTTTGCCGTCATTAGACATTGCTCTTTCACCTCTGCATATGTCAACCTGCCCACCCGATCCCGTCAGTTGCACGGGTTGCTGAGGTCCAGTTCTAGCCTGGATCTTCATGGGTGACAAACGTAAGTAACAAATGGTGGTAAGCTGTGTGGAAACGCCATACAGAAGCTTTATGTGAACACGTGATGCGTCATAATTATGCAGTTCCAATGAAGGCGTATCGTAAATATTCTGGATTGCCTTAACCAGATGGAACCACGATCGAAAATGCCATCCATGAAATCTGATTAAACTGACGTCGAAACACCTCAGACACAGACAGTAGACTGTAATAAACAGTCATAGGGGTTTTCTGAGGCCTAAGATGGGAAATAAGGTTCATGTTACCTTTACAAATACAAAAACTGATGTTAGGAATATATCATTTGTTCAAAGTTTTCACGCCGAGAACGACATGTGTCTCATATTACTGTTTAAACACAATTGGAATTTCCATGCATAAATCCATGTATAAAACTACATACGTTTGGGTTTGTTTTAATTTTAATTGATTGTCCGAACTCTTGTGGATAAATGCGATGAGGATTCTCTTCATCCGTGCATTGTTGAATGAAATAACACCTCTATATATCTGAGGCTGATTTAAGTTAGGAGAAAAAACGTTTCATTCACACACAACGCATTAAACGTGTCTCTAAACAAAAATATAATGCATCAGTTCTTTAAGACATTAAACGCAATAGGAGAATCCCGTAAGGTAATCTGACATTTTAGATGATACCAGAAGAGGATTTACTCGACACATCAAAGAGCGATATCAGCGAGGAAGGCTCTTTAAACAGAGTTAGTCTTGTTTCAAGTGGAGTCAATGGGACAGGTCTCATTACGATCTCCTCACTTTGAAGAGATGAGCCCTAAAGCACTATACCACTGCAGCGGTAGGATGACGGTGCTCTGTAAATTCTTTACGGACGCGTAACTCACTTTCCTAAAACCTAGACGAAAATTCTTCATTCTCAATTACCGGAAGCGGGTTAGCAAATTTTAAGTGGTGAAAAGGATAGCCAAATCAAACACAGTTCGATTGACAGATGGGTGTAAAATGTCTTCTGGGCTAAAGATATGAAAAGTATGTTTCATTTGCTGTTGATTTACATTGGATGAGGCTGCCCTTAGGGGTGTCGGGATTTATACTATTATTCGCTTCCTATAAATAATTTGAACACTGATACGAGTTTTCTCGTAGCGGAGTGTATACATACAATATCCCAGTCCTCAGTGAAAGCTTTCAAAATCCTTTCAAGTGAACAAATTTCCATGCTTTGAAATTGGACACCTGGTCCATCTTGGTATATGGAATAAGATACACTGGCGTAGATGAAATCACCAGCATTTGATTCATTTCATGAGGTCGGATGGAACCTACTTTATAAATATATTCATAAATGATGATAGGAATAGAGAATATATCTTTGATTTTTGCACTGTTGTGAAGATGTCAGATAGTGAGGGGTGTGTCTCAGCGAGGCACAGTTCTTAATACAGAATACAGTGAGTGAGTGAGTTTAGTTTTACGTCGCACTCGCAATATTCCAGCTATATCGCGGTGGTTTGTAAATAATCGAGTCTGGACCATACAATCCAGTGATCAACAACATGAGCATCGATCTGCGCAATTGGGAACCGATGACATGTGTCAACCAAGTCAACGAGCCTGACCACCCAATCCTGTTAGTCGCTTCTTAGAACAAGCACAATCACCTTTTATGGCAAGCATGGGCCTATTCTACCCGAGACCTTCACGGGTCGCTGAATACAGATACTTATATAATGTTTGTGATAGCCCAAAGCAATGCAGGTTTCAGCCGTAAGCAACCGCCGGGGAAACCTGCGAGTAAGTGTAGGGAGCTGGAGCTTGGAAATTATTTATGGCGAAGCGGGATTCAAACTCTGGACAGAGAATCGCGGTGAAATCAGTGTGTTGTGGTCGTTATTAAGGAATTATCTTCGGACACGACAGAATAGAATAGTTATCCGTATTTCCTCATCTTTGCAAAGTACGCAGACAAACAGTTTTTGTTATGTGGACACAGGCACGACATGAATATATATTCCAAGGGAAATATTCATAAAGTGATGTTCTCGAGTCAGTGAAAAACTGTCAAAACAGATCTTAGAATTCATGTTATTTTAATATGTTTCAGTTACTATTATGGTCAAGGAGGTGATTACGACTAGCAATGTATATACCATTATTTTCTGGAACGCCACACTCCGACAAGTGTCAGCTGCTTCTCGCTATTAGATTAGTCTCAACAGGTTTTGAGAAAACCCTGATATTTCATCAGATGTATCGACAACAGAGATAAAATCATAGCTGGTCAATGAATGTTGTTTACTGACAACACTAGTTTTCTCCTGAAACATACAAGCAATACACTGTTGTGACTCCTTATCGAATATCACTCTACATTTTTGATAGTATATTAAATAGTCTACATCTTATTTCAAGAGGTCTCATTCCAGTCTGCTCGCTTTAATATCATCCCTGAACATCTACACCGTTGTGGTTGCAAGCATAAAGCGCTTTGCTCATGTTTTACTTACACATTTCGCCCTGCCAAAGCTGAGAGAAGTGTTTTGCTGCTCAGTAACCGGAAACGAATTAACAGAGCAGTCACTGGAACAGATAGCAAAATTACGCACAGTTCAATCGACTGCTGAAGGCTAAAACTGAGCATTGCAAGTAATAATGTCTCATTGCTGTTAAGAGGACGGTTTAAGATTGTTTGGAAAATGTCCTGGGTCAAACTAACCTGAGCCGTATGGAAATAAAACTTTAAGAAACAAACTCGGCCTTTTATTCAGTATTCGTTTCAGAACATATCTGTTTGCTCCAAGATGGTCAACTGGTAGAGGTCAAGAAACGAAATCAGGATCGACTATCTATAAAAGTGTTGTAAAGTTGCCGATGTGTATTCATTTGACATGTTCTTTCAGTGTTCACGAAATGGTTGTGGCAAAAATATCAGGTATGACAAAAGCTTTAACTGTGTACATAGACATCGTAAATTGTCCACTGAGTTGTTGACCTACTCGTCCGAAACTAGAAATATTAAACTGAAGACGACTCACCCTTTTCCTACCCAAGTATAAGGTTCAGAATGAGAATGATGTATCAAGGAGACTATAAGGCTGATTGCAGCATTCCAACAGTAAGTAACAGTCGAGCAGTATGGAAGCAAGTTCAGCCTTTGTCTCTCTCATGTTGATCAGAAGAAATACCTTTTGTCTTTCAAAGTCTCACTGCAATTATCTTAAAACTCGCCTAACACTCTCTACTTACTTTAGTTCATTTCAAAATAGATGATTATATTAAACAAAGATATATGCTATGCAAGAATATAATATCAAACGTTATTATGCTTTGCAAACACACTGTGTCAAAGTTAAAGCTAAACTTCTACATTCTGAGCTGTTGACAATGAACATCCCCGTCCATGACGAACTCTTTTGTCAATATAATCTTTCTCTTTGAAGACAATTCTGCATTCCCCTAACCATCAGCTTCAGCGAACATTATAATCCATCTCTTTGAAACATGAAGAGAGAGGTACCAGTAATTACCCTGTTCTTTTGACTGTCTTGCACTCAAACTTGATCGCAAACTCGAGTCAGTTCCTTTTAATGCCACAAAAACATGATAAAT
Organism: Haliotis asinina; assembly: GCF_037392515.1. NCBI lineage: Eukaryota > Metazoa > Mollusca > Gastropoda > Lepetellida > Haliotidae > Haliotis > Haliotis asinina. Next base: position 38,826,697 of record NC_090295.1, read on the forward strand.
TCGCTCTTAAATTGCCCTAACAACATAACCTAAATACCAATAATGTCAAATATGTCTTTCATTTACAAGGCACTTGTAATTTGTCAGGGACATAAAAAAGACACTTGACACGTAAGGAAATGGTCGATTTTGCCACACTGCGTTTGGTCGCCACTGGTGCATTTACTTTCTGTGAGTGTGTTTTTCATAGGTGTTTCCTGTGATTTGGAGAACAAAACTAATGTTTCGTTGTGACTACCGGGATACTGCAAATTTACGACAACGCACAAGTCACATTTAATAACAGAACCTGTCAACTTGCCTCTATTAAACGTGATCCACTCAGGCAGCTTTTGACAATCAAGGAAGTTTAGGAAGGTTATATCGTCTTCGCAAAAGACACGAAAGAGGAAATCGTTGACATACGTGTACGCCATAAGAACTATGGAGGGCACTGGGTGTGATCACTATCAAGTCAAGTAGTTTATTTGTATGAAGGCTTTTGGCCCATATACACAAAGTACCATTATATCGAGCATTAATTACACACAATGTACATGGATATTTCAAATATGCTACTGTAACAGACTGCAAGCACGTTGCTCTCTTCAGATTAACATATGTTGTTAACAAATTACTATAATGTTTACATAAAAGGATAAAATAATCTTCAATTCCATAGTTACGCAACTGACACAATAGCTGACTTAATTCAATTCACATTCACCTTCCCTCGTTAACTTTTAACTTTAAAATTCCACACCGAATTCTTATCATTATGTTTTGTTGTTTTTTACTTGTTAATAGAGAAAGATACTTTTCTGGTTCTATCTGGTACATACGAGTACGCCATAAGACAGTGGAACGCATTCCGGTGTGATCACTATCACACTAATTAAGAAAGTTCATGAATGGATCACGCAACGTCGTAGCTGCTGCAGCATCGGAACATTTCTGCATATCAAGAAGGACTTGCGAATCCTTTGCTTGATCAAACCCTTATGGAATAATGTTATTTAACGAAATGGGTCTCTCTTGCATAACATGTAATGCTGTACGTGTAGATGGGGCTTCATGTGTGCACGCCCAAATTATCCTTCTTGTCAACTGGATTAGTTCAGTCGAGGTTGTCACTGTTTTCAGTTGCCATGCACAGTATTCATAGAATACGGTTTGTCAGTAACTGTTGTCAGTTGACGTCCGAATCTGGTGGATAGATGGACTGAAGAAAATCATGTGTATTGTCACTGCTGTCGCCCATTTGTCTGGAACTGAGGTTAACGTGTTTGACAAATGACCAGACCAATAAGCACAATCAGCTCAGGGTCACTCAGACATGATAGAACATCATGTAACCATCTGGTCGAAGACATGGACAAAAAACTTGTGTCAAAATAACCTTGCATACATTGCCCTTAAATACAAGTAGAATAACGCTCATAGCTAATCTGAAGATTTACAGCTGATGAGGGTTTATTTGAACATCAAAGAGTGTTAGCAGTGAGAAATGTCCTTTAAAACAGAGTTAGTTCTGTCTCAAGCCGGGTCAGTCTAAAAGGCCTCGTTCCCATCTCCTCACGGAATCAGCCCCAAAGCTCTATGCGTTGCAGTTGCAAAAGGACATCGCTTTGCCTACGCTTATCGCACACGTTACGCTCCCTTCAAAGCTAAACGGAAAGTCTTCCTGATCAAGAACCGGAAACGGATTGGCGAAATTCAATCCTCGAAAACGATTACCAAATCACTCACAGCCCAGTACATTGCCAAAGGGTAAATAACAGCGACAAAACATGCCAATGGTCATACGAATTTTCTACTACAGGCCACTGCCCATTGTACGATTCAGAGCGCATCAATAGTATGTAGTAACATACACACACACACGCACACAAGCACGCACGCGCGCACAGACACACATACACACACGCACGCGCGCACACACACACACGCACACGCACACGCACACACACACACACACACATGATGCATTGGTACAGGTCAACGGAGAATACGCTGTATTACCAATGTTGATAGAGGGTTCGTTTGCTGAAACTTGGAAGCCGATTGGAAGATCATTCTATCTTCGGCAAACTCTGAACTCTGAACCCTGGACAGGAACATGCTTTGTCAACAGTTTTGGCTGTCTTGAATCAATGTTACTCGGTCGCATCAACTATAATTTCAAACTTTTTCAAAAGCATTATCTGTGTTTGATCTACCCCGTTTTATTCGATTTGTAAAACTCCTAGCCTAGAAAGTGACTATTTTCCATTGACAATTTTTCGAATGTAACCAATGTATACTCATTTCTATCCATTGCAAAGTGTAACTTAACGCTTTAAATAGCTTTTGCCGTCTTCTAAGGCGTTGTCTGAATTGAATATAAACAGATTGCACTCTTCTTTACTAAATACTTCATGTACTCGAATTACAAATGTTTACTGATTTGCTTGTAATTACGTGTATATGAACTAGATCAATACTTGTGTGTAAGGGCTTCCTGAAGTGGCAACTCTTGTAGGTCCTGCACTTCTGTCCTTGAAGAAAACATCACGACCCAGCACGGATGCTTTGTCTACATAGATAAAGTTGGGGAGATCGATAGATCAACGTCTTTTGCATTCGATACACCAACTTTTGTTGTAAACGTGTTGCTACAAACACAACGTTTTGCCCAAATAGCGGTGATAATCTTCTCAAGGCATCTTTTATCAGGCGTAAGTGATGATTTCCGATAACGCTTTGGTGAAACAAGAAACGGGACACTCGATTCTAATCTAATACTAAGATGAGGTGTGGGAGGAAAGAGCCACAACTTTACCACCTCCATATAGTGGAATATCTCTCATTGTGGTGACTCTATGCTTTGACATAAAAACTTGATCTGGAAATATATAGCTCAATGCCATTAATGTTTCCCAAACTACAATGGACCGTTTATACGATGTAAGAAAACACTAACATGTCAAGACGATCGGGAATCAATGACCTGGCTGTTTTAGAATGAAATATAGTCTTCTTGTAATATTTTCTGAGGGATGAGATTTCTAGAACCGCTATTGAAACCAATTCAGCATAAAATATAGAATAGGCCTTCAGCAACCCATGCTTGCCATAAAAGACGACTATGCATGTTGACACATGTCATCGGTTCACAACTGCGCAGATCGATGCTCATGCTGTTGATCACAGAATTGTCTGGTCCATCATTGTAGTATGTTGTAGTTTCTGAAGAACTAGATTTGTAGATCCGTCATTGGCTACCACTTCAAGATATAACATCTGTCTTCATGAATAGTTTTCAATGCACATAATGTTAGATTTGAAATCTCTTAGCAGTACCTTATTGCAAGAGGAATGGTTAAACTATTATCTGGCATAATCTGATACTGGCATCTCGCTAGTAGAGTATCCCAAATCATACAAAGGTTTGAAATAAATGTTTGTATAATGACATAGCATATCTTGCTTCGGGTTTTTCCGTTCAGCGTAGAATGAATTGACAATTAATGTCAGTTCCCATTTCAAGTTTTAGCTATAGCCTATCTTTCTGTTTGTTTCAGGAAATTCAGGCCATATCCCGAGTGGGACTCAGCCTAACAAAAGTTCTACAATCTGTACTTTATTTGGAAAGTGTAATCCCAAATATAGCATATGATACATTTAAGCACTTTCTCATTGACACGGTGTATTCACATCCCGAAAGCAATCACACATGCAATCAAAGACTGCACGAGTTGGATGGGACGTTGATAATGTTAATTTTCACTGTTTTTTGTCATTTTAGGAAGTGAAACGTCAGAATCAGATATTATATTATAATTATACTTAATTCAATAAATCGGCTATTATCACCTGACTCGTGTCACCGGGTTTGTCTTGTACCAGAAGCTTATCAGGAGTACGTGTTTTGCGGTCGGGGGCCTTCAGCTTCAGACACACAACACATTGAACGAACGTCAGTTTGATGGAGAAAAGTCGACGATGGTGTGTAGTTTCTCCAACTTAGTCCCAAGAAGAGGTGTTGTGTGTCAGAGACGAATGTATTAAATACCCCCAGCATGGTTATGTTCGGGTGCGTCTGCCAAATTTAACAATCTCTTCAAATCTTATCTCGGAAAAGTGAAGACCTCATCTTCATTATTGAATTGACGGCAGCCATGACTGATGCATACAGCACAAAAACCTTGGATACAACCGACCAATTGTTGTACAGTCAGAAACAAATAGCATCCACAAATATTAACATATGAAGTGGCCTGAAAAGAGATGCCACGTCAATCCGTATTTCACTATTTTGTGTGGGTTATTTTGACCTTGATGACAGTTTCTTCTTGCGAGAAGTCACTGTTGACCCAGGACGCTTGTCCATCTTCTTGAGACCTACATAGTTGGTCACACAAATTCAGACCTTCACAGTGTGTCACACAGAGACAGACCTCCACAGTGGGTCACACTGAGAGAGACCTTCACAGTGGGTCACACAGCGACAGAGCTTCGGAGTTGGTCACACAGAGACAGACCTTCACAGTGGGTCACACAGAGACCCCTTCAACTAAATCTAACAGTGAAAACTATGTTTTGATGCATCTTTAAACCAGAAACAGAATCGTTTTAGGAAATAATTAGCAATGCAATTTGCCCCCTAAACATGTCGGATGCATCAGGGAATGTGTATTACTAAACCATTATGTTTAACAAGTTATTTTCATTGCACAAAACCACTTACAGTGTGAAGTTACGATGGGGCGATAGATTGTGGGTTTTAGGTTCCTAGTCGCAATCCATGGCAAACATCTAAAACCTAAAGAAGTATTCAGTTAATAACACTTGCCAGCACCAGTTCCACCTCCACCAATGCTGAGCTCTCAGTCATTCATAGAATGTTCTTCACTCTCTACAATATTACAGGAACGCACGGTTTCAAAGTTGAGGAACTTCTGAGCAAGAGTCTATGAAGCGCTTTCAAATCTCAGTGAAGAAACTATATCTGGTACACATTACTGGGGAAGCTATGCTGAATTCAAATATACAAGGTTCTCAAACACTCATGCGACGTTCGTCATCCAAATCTTTTAATCAACCATTCTTTAAATTCCTGAAATATGCTGTGGCAAATGACCGGGGGTGGGACTATACGGACTTACAATGCTTCGGCTACCTGCATGGTTTCTAAAACGAGCAGCCTCCCGTCCGATCAGTGGTTACACTGTTGGGATACAAGAGCACAACCCTACCGGGCTATGCTCGCTGTTTAAGACGCCTAATGGGTCATATGGTCAGGCTAGTTCACTTGGATGGAATTATGCTCTTACGCATTATCAGTCACCGGTTTGTCTGTTCATTATGAGACTGAAACATTGTCCCACCATCCCACTTGTGTAATGGGTCAAAAATAAATGTTATATTTTGCATTTCGTCTCAGGCTTTGTCATACACTTGGTGTCATAATTGCTTGATAGTGATTCAGTGTTCTTAACAACAGCAACGCGTGAGTAATATACGGGAATTACCCGATATCCTATCACAGGTTGAAAGCAATTACATTTCGGTATATTCAGACAGTATTTTGAAAAGGTCGACTACTAGTATATTTGCAAAGGTAATCAACTGAGTAGCAGAAACATCAAAGCTGAGAGTAAATGAAGAGTGTGTGGCAGGACCAATATTTCTTCTAGACCTAGATTTTAATCTTGCATCTTTTCTGGGTTCTGTTTTGGTGGGATGTGTGCGTCCGTGCGTGAGTATGTGCGTGTGTACGTAGTCACGGTGGATTTGTCATTGATGACAATTATCGACGAGAATACTGAAGCCTTGCTAGTCTTAATTAAGGAAGCCTTGGCCCTCACCTGAAAGCCAGCACTAAACATTCGTCTTTATATTTAACTGAAGAATTTATATTGTAGTGGCATTATGCTATGTCTTTGGATCGATGACAGTGGATGGTAACCAATCCACTTGTGATGCCATGTCTGTTTGGTAGCCTTGAGTCGTTGGGTTGTCACATTAAATTTATTTAATGAAGTGTTGAATGTTGATAAAGCAGGTAGCGCCAGATAGTGGTCAATATTGATACTGACTGAAAAACAACACACCATATGCATGGAAATGAAATTCTTTTACTTCCATTAACGGTCTAAGCAATATTAAGCACTACAGATAATCTCTTTGTTGATTACGGTTCAGGAGAAACATCCAGCAAACCAGACACTAATCCTGTCAATTTTGGTTCCATCTCTTTCTTAGTTGGGCCCCGTCGCTAATCTGATCAGTCACGGTTCATTAAGCTCCAACTGATATTCATCTGGAGCACATATTGATTGGCTGATATGAACGGAATTCCGTCGATGTTTTATGATGTGGATCAATGTGATGATGTTGCTTTAATTATTTAGACATACAACCAAACCCGGGACGACTTCCTTACAGACACTGAAAAGGGTAAGACTTTAAGTTGGTGTCTTCCGTGATAGTTTCATAGCATTTGTAATAAAACAATAGCTCACACATTCTGATTTCGTTTATCACAGTGAATGTAAAGCAGCTCGTGGAGCTGTGTATATATGCTGGTTTATTGCTCGCGCTGCCAATCATGGCGTGTCCCCATGGACAAGCCAATCAAATTACAATACAAGATTTATATTGTGGCATTTTGTGAATACTTGCAAGCTTGGCTTCAAATGTTCTGCACTGAAGATGAAACGATGTTTCAGATTCACCACAGAGTGTGAATTTTGATCATATTGTTTTGTCAGCATTATGGCATGACAGTCTCGCATGTGTTAGAAAATTTGTTTGCATGTCTGTAGTATTTGTGGAGATGACAAATACAGAATTTAGGTTTTTCTTTATATCCAAACCTGATATTAACAAAATGTAAGTGTTTGTTAGATTAAAGACACCCAGTCATACATACCAAAAACATTTCCTTTTGGCTTTTGTTTGGACAGAATTCAGAATTGTATCCCTCACTGAACCATTTCTGAGCAACAGTCCCTCCCTGGCAAAGAAGGATTCATTGGGCTCATGAAAGACCGTTAGCTTTGAGAGATTTTGTTTACGTCCAGCCTCTTGCACTGTCTGTGTGAGTATTCTGATATCCTCACCTTGAGATGATCAGCTCCAAAACTCTTTGCCCTTGCGGATGCAGTAGTGTGGTGTTATGTGCTTTCTGTTTAGCACATTAGTCTCTCTCCAAAGCTGAGGGAAAGTCAAAATGTCTCGAAATTTAAATCTATGTTGATGTTGACCAAATCATGCAGGATTCGACTGACTGCTGACGGACAGTTACTGCTGACTTTCCGCCAAAACAAAGATCATTGTCTCACAAGTATCGATGGGATGAGTTTGTCTAGGTAGTGCTTTCAACCAAGTTGTACTGGGCGCGCTGAAGATGAAACATATTGACACATTGATTCTGGGCAAGTCTCTGAACATTGATATCAGTTTCATTGCATATGGTCGCCAGACAAATGTCAGTCACATCCAAAGAAGCACACAGAAGAAACTCCCCTTGCATCTGAATAATGGAAAAATATGATGAATACAGTTTGTTCTCTGTTACAGACATTATCTCGAATTTACCAACACAGTGAATTTCTTATGAAAGACGCATTGCTTGGCCGATCTAAAACATGATAGATTTATATGATAGTACATCAGGACAGTTAAGACATGTTTCACATCAACCAATCAATTACTGATATGTTGGACAGAAGACTGAAGTCATAGCATATCAAACACAGACAGTCAAGTCAAGTAAACAGTCCCAAGGGATGTTCTGGCGATCCTTTAATTGGGAAACAAGATCCCCTCTACCTTTATGAATACAAAAACACATGTTGAATGTTCCATGTTTTCAGTTGAGAACGACATGTGTTTCATGTTACTGTTCAACTACAGTTGTCTGACTAGCTGTCATCTTATCTGCATGTCGTTTGCCGTCATTAGACATTGCACTTTCACCTCTGCATATATCAACCTGCCCACCCGATCCCATCAGTTGCACGGGTTGCTGAGGTCCAGTTCTAGCCTGGATCTTCATGGGTGACAAACGTAAGTAACAAATGGTGGTAAGCTGTGTGGAAACGCCATGCAGAAGCTTTATGTTAACACGTGATGCGTCATAATTATGCAGTTCCAATGAAGGCGTATCGTAAATATTCTGGATTGCCTTAACCAGATGGAACCACGAACTGACGTCGAAACACCTCAGACACAGACAGTAGACTGTAATAAACAGTCATAGGGGTTTTCTGAGGCCTAAGATGGGAAATAAGGTTCATGTTACCTTTACAAATACAAAAACAGATGTTAGGAATATATCATTTGTTCAACGTTTTCACGACGAGAACGACATGTGTTTCATATTACTGTTTGAACACAATTGGAATTTCCATGCATAAATCCATGTATAAAACTACATATGTTTGGGTTTGTTTTAATTTTAATTGATTGTCAGAACTTTTGTGGATAAATTGGATGGAGATTCTCTTCATCCGCGCATTGTTGAAAGAAATAACCCCTCTATACATCTGAGGCTGATTTAAGCAGGAGAAAAAAGGTTTCATTCACACACAACGCATTAAACGTGCCTCTAAACAAAAATATAATGCATCAGTTCTCTAAGACATTAAACTCAATAGGAGAATCCCGTAAGGTAATCTGACATTTTAGATGATACCAGAAGAGGATTTACTCGACACATCAAAGAGCGATATCAGCGAGGAAGGCCGTTTAAACAGAGTTAGTCTTGTTTCAAGTGGAGTCAGTGGGACAGGTCTCATTACGATCTCCTTACTTTGAACAGATGAGCCCTAAAGCACTATACCACTGCAGCGGTAGGATGACGGTGCTCTGTAAACTCTTTACGGACGCGTAACTCACTTTCCTAAAACCTAGACGAAAAGTCTTCATTCTCAATTACCGGAAGCGGTTTAGCAAATTTTAAGTGGTGAAAAGGATAGCCAAATCAAGCACAGTCCGATTGACCGATGGGTGTAAAATGTCTTCTGGGCTAAAGATATGAAAAGTATGTTTCATTTGCTGTTGATTTACATTGGATGAGGCTGCCCTTTAGGGGTGTCGGGATTCATACTATTATTCGCTTCCTATAAATAATCTGAACACTGATACGAGTTTTCTCGCAGTGGAGTGTATACATACAATATCCCAGTCCTCAGTGAAAGCTTTCAAAATCCTTTCAAGTGAACAAGTTTCCATGCTTTGAAATGGACACCTAGTCCATCTTGGTATGTGGAATAACATACACTGGCGTAGATGAAATCACCAGCATTTGATTCATTTCATGATGGACCCTATTTTATAAACATATTATAAATGATGATTAGAATAGAGAATGCATCTTTGATTTTTACACAGATGCGAGAATGTCAGTTAGTGAGAGGTGTCTCAGCGAGGCATAGTTCGTAATACGGAATACAGTGAGTGAGTAAGTGAGTTTAGTTTTACGCTGCACTCAGCAATATTCCAGCTATTTGGCGGCGATTTGTAAATAATCAAGTCTGGACCAGACAATCCAGTGATCAACAACATGAGCATCGATCTGCGCAATTGGGAACCGATGACATGTGTCAAGTCAGCCTGACCACCCGATCCCGTTAGTTGTTTACCGACAACACTTGTTTTCTCCTGAAACATACAAGCAATACATAGTTGTGACTCCTTATCGAATATCACTCTACATTTTTGATAGTATATTAAATAGTCTACATCTTGTTTCAAGAGGTCTCATTCCAGTCTGCTCGCTTTAATATCATCCCTGAACATCTACACCGTTGTGGTTGCAAGCATAAAGCGCTTTGCTCATGTTTTGCTCACACATTTCGCCCTGCCAAAGCTGAGAGAAGTGTTTTGCTGCTCAGTAACCGGAAACGAATTAACAGAGCAGTCACTGGAACAGATAGCAAAATTACGCACAGTTCAATCGACTGCTGAAGGCTAAAACTGAGCATTGCAAGTAATAATGTCTCATTGCTGTTAAGAGGACGGTTTAAGATTGTTTGGAAAATGTCCTGGGTCAAACTAACCTGAGCCGTATGGAAATAAAACTTTAAGAAACAAACTCGGCCTTTTATTCAGTATTCGTTTCAGAACATATCTGTTTGCTCCCAGATGGTCAACTGGTAGAGGTCAAGAAACGAAATCAGGATTGGCTATCTATAAAAGTGTTGTAAAGTTGTCGATGTGTATTCATATGGCACGTTCTTTCAGTGTTCACGAAATGGTTGTGGCAAAAAGTCTCAGGTATGACAAAAGCTTTAACTGTGTACATAGACATTGTAAATTGTCCACTGAGTTGCTGACCTACTCGTCCGGAACTAGAAATATTAAACTGAAGACGACTCACCCTTTTCCTACCCAAGTATAAGGTTCAGAATGAGAATGATGTATCAAGGAGACTATGCTTTGCAGCATTCCAACAGTAAGCTTTACCATTTGTCGAGCAATATGGAAGCAAATTCAGCCTTTGTCTCTCTCATGTTGATCAGAAGAAATACCTTTTGTCTTTCAAAGTCTCAATGCAATTATCTTAAAACTCGCCTAACACTCTCTACTTACTTTAGTTCATTTCAAAATAGATGATTATATTAAACAAAGATATATGCTATGCAAGAATATAATATCAAACGTTATTATGCTTTGCAAACACACTGTGTCAAAGTTAAAGCTAAACTTCTACATTCTGAGCTGTTGACAATGAACATCCGAACTCTTTTGTCAATATAATCTTTCTCTTTGAAGACAATTCTACATTCCCCTAACCATCAGCTTCAGCGAACATTATAATCCATCTCTTTGAAACATGAAGAGAGAGGTACCAGTAATTACCCTGTTCTTTTGACTGTCTTGCACTCAAACTCGATCGCAAACTCGAGTGAGTTCCTTTTAATGTCACAAAAACGTGATAAATTCGCTCTTAAATTGCCCTAACAACATAACCTAAATACCAATAATGTCAAATATGTCTTTCATTTACAAGGCACTTGTAATTTGTCAGGGACATAAAAAAGACACTTGACACGTAAGGAAATGGTCGATTTTGCCACACTGCGTTTGGTCGCCACTGGTGCATTTACTTTCTGTGAGTGTGTTTTTCATAGGTGTTTCCTGTGATTTGGAGAACAAAACTAATGTTTCGTTGTGACTACCGGGATACTGCAAATTTACGACAACGCACAAGTCACATTTAATAACAGAACCTGTCAACTTGCCTCTATTAAACGTGATCCACTCAGGCAGTTTTTGACAATCAAGGAAGTTTAGCAAGGTTATATCTTCTTCGCAAAAGACACGAAAGAGGAAATCGCGGACATACGTGTACGCCATAAGAACTATGGAAGGCATTGGGTGTGATCACTATCAAGTCAAGTAGTTTATTTGTATGAAGGCTTTTGGCCCATATACACAAAGTACCATTATGTCGAGCATTAATTACACACAATATACATGGATATTTCAAATATGCTACTGTAACAGACTGCAAGCACGTTGCTCTCTTCAGATTAACATATGTTGTTAACAAATTACTATAATGTTTACATAAAAGGATAAAATAATCTTCAATTCCATAGTTACGCAACTGACACAATAGCTGACTTAATTCAATTCACATTCACCTTCCCTCGTTAACTTTTAACTTTAAAATTCCACACCGAATTCTTATCATTATGTTTTGTTGTTTTTTACTTGTTAATAGAGAAAGATACTTTTCTGGTTCTATCTGGTACATACGAGTACGCCATAAGACAGTGGAACGCATTCCGGTGTGATCACTATCACACTAATTAAGAAAGTTCATGAATGGATCACGCAACGTCGTAGCTGCTGCAGCATCGGAACATTTCTGCATATCAAGAAGGACTTGCGAATCCTTTGCTTGATCAAACCCTTATGGAATAATGTTATTTAACGAAATGGGTCTCTCTTGCATAACATGTAATGCTGTACGTGTAGATGGGGCTTCATGTGTGCACGCCCAAATTATCCTTCTTGTCAACTGGATTAGTTCAGTCGAGGTTGTCACTGTTTTCAGTTGCCATGCACAGTATTCATAGAATACGGTTTGTCAGTTGTCAGTTGACGTCCGAATCTGGTGGATAGATGGACTGAAGAAAATCATGTGTATTGTCACTGCTGTCGCCCATTTGTCTGGAACTGAGGTTAACGTGTTTGACAAATGACCAGACCAATAAGCACAATCAGCTCAGGGTCACTCAGACATGATAGAACATCATGTAACCATCTGGTCGAAGACATGGACAAAAAACTTGTGTCAAAATAACCTTGCATACATTGCCCTTAAATACAAGTAGAATAACGCTCATAGCTAATCTGAAGATTTACAGCTGATGAGGGTTTATTTGAACATCAAAGAGTGTTAGCAGTGAGAAATGTCCTTTAAAACAGAGTTAGTTCTGTCTCAAGCCGGGTCAGTCTAAAAGGCCTCGTTCCCATCTCCACACGGAATCAGCCCCAAAGCTCTATGCGTTGCAGTTGCAAAAGGACATCGCTTTGCCTACGCTTATCGCACACGTTACGCTCCCTTCAAAGCTAAACGGAAAGTCTTCCTGATCAAGAACCGGAAACGGATTGGCGAAATTCAATCCTCGAAAACGATTACCAAATCACTCACAGCCCAGTACATTGCCAAAGGGTAAATAACAGCGACAAAACATGCCAATGGTCATACGAATTTTCTACTACAGGCCACTGCCCATTGTACGATTCAGAGCGCATCAATAGTATGTAGTAACATACACACACACACACGCACACAAGCACGCACGCGCGCACAGACACACATACACACACGCACGCGCGCACACACACACACGCACACGCACACGCACACGCACACACACACACATGATGCATTGGTACAGGTCAACGGAGAATACGCTGTATTACCAATGTTGATAGAGGGTTCGTTTGCTGAAACTTGGAAGCCGATTGGAAGATCATTCTATCTTCGGCAAACTCTGAACTCTGAACCCTGGACAGGAACATGCTTTGTCAACAGTTTTGGCTGTCTTGAATCAATGTTACTCGGTCGCATCAACTATAATTTCAAACTTTTTCAAAAGCATTATCTGTGTTTGATCTACCCCGTTTTATTCGATTTGTAAAACTCCTAGCCTAGAAAGTGACTATTTTCCATTGACAAGTTTTCGAATGTAACCAATGTATACTCATTTCTATCCATTGCAAAGTGTAACTTAACGCTTTAAATAGCTTTTGCCGTCTTCTAAGGCGTTGTCTGAATTGAATATAAACAGATTGCACTCTTCTTTACTAAATACTTCATGTACTCGAATTACAAATGTTTACTGATTTGCTTGTAATTACGTGTATATGAACTAGATCAATACTTGTGTGTAAGGGCTTCCTGAAGTGGCAACTCTTGTAGGTCCTGCACTTCTGTCCTTGAAGAACACATCACGACCCAGCACGGATGCTTTGTCTACATAGATAAAGTTGGGGAGATCGATAGATCAACGTCTTTTGCATTCGATACACCAACTTTTGTTGTAAACGTGTTGCTACAAACACAACGTTTTGCCCAAATAGCGGTGATAATCTTCTCAAGGCATCTTTTATCAGGCGTAAGTGATGATTTCCGATAACGCTTTGGTGAAACAAGAAACGGGACACTCGATTCTAATCTAATACTAAGATGAGGTGTGGGAGGAAAGAGCCACAACTTTACCACCTCCATATAGTGGAATATCTCTCATTGTGGTGACTCTATGCTTTGACATAAAAACTTGATCTGGAAATATATAGCTCAATGCCATTAATGTTTCCCAAACTACAATGGACCGTTTATACGATGTAAGAAAACACTAACATGTCAAGACGATCGGGAATCAATGACCTGGCTGTTTTAGAATGAAATATAGTCTTCTTGTAATATTTTCTGAGGGATGAGATTTCTAGAACCGCTATTGAAACCAATTCAGCATAAAATCTAGAATAGGCCTTCAGCAACCCATGCTTGCCATAAAAGACGACTATGCATGTTGACACATGTCATCGGTTCACAACTGCGCAGATCGATGCTCATGCTGTTGATCACAGAATTGTCTGGTCCATCATTGTAGTATGTTGTAGTTTCTGAAGAACTAGATTTGTAGATCCGTCATTGGCTACCACTTCAAGATATAACATCTGTCTTCATGAAAAGTTTTCAATGCACATAATGTTAGATTTGAAATCTCTTAGCAGTACCTTATTGCAAGAGGAATGGTTAAACTATTATCTGGCATAATCTGATACTGGCATCTCGCTAGTAGAGTATCCCAAATCATACAAAGGTTTGAAATAAATGTTTGTATTATGACATAGCATATCTTGCTTCGGGTTTTTCCGTTCAGCGTAGAATGAATTGACAATTAATCTCAGTTCCCATTTCAAGTTTTAGCTATAGCCTATCTTTCTGTTTGTTTCAGGAAATTCAGGCCATATCCCGAGTGGGACTCAGCCTAACAAAAGTTCTACAATCTGTACTTTATTTGGAAAGTGTAATCCCAAATATAGCATATGATACATTTAAGCACTTTCTCATTGACACGGTGTATTCACATCCCGAAAGCAATCACACATGCAATCAAAGACTGCACGAGTTGGATGGGACGTTGATAATGTTAATTTTCACTGTTTTTTGTCATTTTAGGAAGTGAAACGTCAGAATCAGATATTATATTATAATTATACTTAATTCAATAAATCGGCTATTATCACCTGACTCGTGTCACCGGGTTTGTCTTGTACCAGAAGCTTATCAGGAGTACGTGTTTTGCGGTCGGGGGCCTTCAGCTTCAGACACACAGCACATTGAACGAACGTCAGTTTGATGGAGAAAAGTCGACGATGGTGTGTAGTTTCTCCAACTTAGTCCCAAGAAGAGGTGTTGTGTGTCAGAGACGAATGTATTAAATACCCCCAGCATGGTTATGTTCGGGTGCGTCTGCCAAATTTAACAATCTCTTCAAATCTTATCTCGGAAAAGTGAAGACCTCATCTTCATTATTGAATTGACGGCAGCCATGACTGATGCATACAGCACAAAAACCTTGGATACAACCGACCAATTGTTGTACAGTCAGAAACAAATAGCATCCACAAATATTAACATATGAAGTGGCCTGAAAAGAGATGCCACGTCAATCCGTATTTCACTATTTTGTGTGGGTTATTTTGACCTTGATGACAGTTTCTTCTTGCGAGAAGTCACTGTTGACCCAGGACGCTTGTCCATCTTCTTGAGACCTTCATAGTTGGTCACACAAATTCAGACCTTCACAGTGGGTCACACAGAGACAGACCTCCACAGTGGGTCACACTGAGAGAGACCTTCACAGTGGGTCACACAGCGACAGAGCTTCGGAGTTGGTCACACAGAGACAGACCCTCACAGTGGGTCACACAGAGACCCCTTCAACTAAATCTAACAGTGAAAACTATGTTTTGATGCATCTTTAAACCAGAAACAGAATCGTTTTAGGAAATAATTAGCAATGCAATTTGCCCCCTAAACATGTCGGATGCATCAGGGAATGTGTATTACTAAAACATTATGTTTAACAAGTTATTTTCATTGCACAAAACCACTTACAGTGTGAAGTTACGATGGGGCGATAGATTGTGGGTTTTAGGTTCCTAGTCGCAATCCATGGCAAACATCTAAAACCTTAAGAAGTATTCAGTTAATAACACTTGCCAGCACCAGTTCCACCTCCACCAATGCTGAGCTCTCAGTCATTCATAGAATGTTCTTCACTCTCTACAATATTACAGGAACGCACGGTTTCAAAGTTGAGGAACTTCTGAGCAAGAGTCTATGAAGCGCTTTCAAATCTCAGTGAAGAAACTATATCTGGTACACATTACTGGGGAAGCTATGCTGAATTCAAATATACAAGGTTCTCAAACACTCATGCGACGTTCGTCATCCAAATCTTTTAATCAACCATTCTTTAAATTCCTGAAATATGCTGTGGCAAATGACCGGGGGTGGGACTATACGGACTTACAATGCTTCGGCTACCTGCATGGTTTCTAAAACGAGCAGCCTCCCGTCCGATCAGTGGTTACACTGTTGGGATACAAGAGCACAACCCTACCGGGCTATGCTCGCTGTTTAAGACGCCTAATGGGTCATATGGTCAGGCTAGTTCACTTGGATGGAATTATGCTCTTACGCATTATCAGTCACCGGTTTGTCTGTTCATTATGAGACTGAAACATTGTCCCACCATCCCACTTGTGTAATGGGTCAAAAATAAATGTTATATTTTGCATTTCGTCTCAGGCTTTGTCATACACTTGGTGTCATAATTGCTTGATAGTGATTCAGTGTTCTTAACAACAGCAACGCGTGAGTAATATACGGGAATTACCCGATATCCTATCACAGGTTGAAAGCAACTACATTTCGGTATATTCAGACAGTATTTTGAAAAGGTCGACTACTAGTATATTTGCAAAGGTAATCAACTGAGTAGCAGAAACATCAAAGCTGAGAGTAAATGAAGAGTGTGTGGCAGGACCAATATTTCTTCTAGACCTAGATTTTAATCTTGCATCTTTTCTGGGTTCTGTTTTGGTGGGATGTGTGCGTCCGTGCGTGAGTATGTGCGTGTGTACATAGTCACGGTGGATTTGTCATTGATGACAATTATCGACGAGAATACTGAAGCCTTGCTGGTCTTAATTAAGGAAGCCTTGGCCCTCACCTGAAAGCCAGCACTAAACATTCGTCTTTATATTTAACTGAAGAATTTATATTGTAGTGGCATTATGCTATGTCTTTGGATCGATGACAGTGGATGGTAACCAATCCACTTGTGATGCCATGTCTGTTTGGTAGCCTTGAGTCGTTGGGTTGTCACATTAAATTTATTTAATGAAGTGTTGAATGTTGATAAAGCAGGTAGCGCCAGATAGTGGTCAATATTGATACTGACTGAAAAACAACACACCATATGCATGGAAATGAAATTCTTTTACTTCCATTAACGGTCTAAGCAATATTAAGCACTACAGATAATCTCTTTGTTGATTACGGTTCAGGAGAAACATCCAGCAAACCAGACACTAATCCTGTCAATTTTGGTTCCATCTCTTTCTTAGTTGGGCCCCGTCGCTAATCTGATCAGTCACGGTTCATTAAGCTCCAACTGATATTCATCTGGAGCACATATTGATTGGCTGATATGAACGGAATTCTGTCGATGTTTTATGATGTGGATCAATGTGATGATGTTGCTTTAATTATTTAGACATACAACCAAACCCGGGACGACTTCCTTACAGACACTGAAAAGGGTAAGACTTTAAGTTGGTGTCTTCCGTGATAGTTTCATAGCATTTGTAATAAAACAATAGCTCACACATTCTCATTTCGTTTATCACAGTGAATGTAAAGCAGCTCGTGGAGCTGTGTATATATGCTGGTTTATTGCTCGCGCTGCCAATCATGGCGTGTCCCCATGGACAAGCCAATCAAATTACAATACAAGATTTATATTGTGGCATTTTGTGAATACTTGCAAGCTTGGCTTCAAATGTTCTGCACTGAAGATGAAACGATGTTTCAGATTCACCACAGAGTGTGAATTTTGATCATATTGTTTTGTCAGCATTATGGCATGACAGTCTCGCATGTGTTAGAAAATTTGTTTGCATGTCTGTAGTATTTGTGGAGATGACAAATACAGAATTTAGGTTTTTCTTTATATCCAAACCTGATATTAACAAAATGTAAGTGTTTGTTAGATTAAAGACACCCAGTCATACATACCAAAAACATTTCCTTTTGGCTTTTGTTTGGACAGAATTCAGAATTGTATCCCTCACAGAACCATTTCTGAGCAACGGTTCCTCCCTGGCAAAGAAGGATTCATTGGGCTCATGAAAGACCGTTAGCTTTGAGAGATTTTGTTTAAGGCAGCGTAAGTCCAGCCTCTTGAACTGTTTGTGTGAGTATTCTATCCTCACCTTGAGATGATCAGCTCCAAAACTCTTTGCCCTTGCGGATGCAGTAGTGTGGTGTTATGTGCTTTCTCTTTAGCATATTAGCCTCTCTCCAAAGCTGAGCAAAAGTCAAAATGTCTTGAAATTTAAATCTATGCTGATAATGACCAAATCCTGCAGAATTCGACTGGCTGCTGACGGACAGTTACTGCTGACTTTCCGCCATAACAAAGATCATTGTCTCACAAGTATCGATGGGATGAGTTTGTCTAGGTAGTGCTTTCAACCAAGTTGTACTGGGCGCGCTGAAGATGAAACATATTGACACATTCGCTGCCGTTAAGTGATTCTGGACAAGTCTCTGAACATTGATATCAGTTTCATTGCATATGGTCGCCAGACAAATGTCAGTCACATCCAAAGAAGCACACAGAAGAAACTCCCCTTGCATCTGAATATTGGAAAAATATGATGAATACACTTTGTTCTCTGTTACAGACATTATCTCGAATTTACCAACACAGTGAATTTCTTATGAAAGACGCATTGCTTGGCCGATCTAAAACATG
This sequence comes from Haliotis asinina, assembly GCF_037392515.1. Lineage (NCBI taxonomy): Eukaryota > Metazoa > Mollusca > Gastropoda > Lepetellida > Haliotidae > Haliotis > Haliotis asinina. The sequence continues at coordinate 38,845,242 of NC_090295.1, forward strand.
ATAGATTTATATGATAGTACATCAGGACAGTTAAGACATGTTTCACATCAACCAATCAATTACTGATATGTTGGACAGAAGACTGAAGTCATAGCATATCAAACACAGACAGTCAAGTCAAGTAAACAGTCCCAAGGGATGTTCTGGCGATCCTTTAATTGGGAAACAAGATCCCCTCTACCTTTATGAATACAAAAACACATGTTGAATGTTCCATGTTTTCAGTTGAGAACGACATGTGTTTCATGTTACTGTTCAACTACAGTTGTCTGACTAGCTGTCATCTTATCTGCATGTCGTTTGCCGTCATTAGACATTGCACTTTATTGCATATATCAACCTGCCCACCCAATCCCGTCAGTTGCACGGGTTGCTGAGGTCCAGTTCTAGCCTGGATCTTCATGGGTGACAAACGTAAGTAACAAATGGTGGTAAGCTGTGTGGAAACGCCATGCAGAAGCTTTATGTTAACACGTGATGCGTCATAATTATGCAGTTCCAATGAAGGCATATCGTAAATATTCTGGATTGCCTTAACCAGATGGAACCACGATCGAAACTTCCATCCATGAAGTCTGATTAAACTGACGTCGAAACACTTCAGACACAGACAGTAGACTGTAATAAACAGTCATAGGGGTTTTCTGAGGCCTAAGATGGGAAATAAGGTTCATGTTACCTTTACAAATACAAAAACAGATGTTAGGAATGTATCATTTGTTCAACGTTTTCACGACGAGAACGACATGTGTTTCATATTACTGTTTGAACACAATTGGAATTTCCATGCATAAATCCGTGTATAAAACTACATATGTTTGGGTTTGTTTTAATTTTAATTGATTGTCAGAACTTTTGTGGATAAATTGGATGGAGATTCTCTTCATCCGCGCATTGTTGAAAGAAATAACCCCTCTATACATCTGAGGCTGATTTAAGCAGGAGAAAAAAGGTTTCATTCACACACAACGCATTAAACGTGCCTCTAAACAAAAATATAATGCATCAGTTCTCTAAGACATTAAACTCAATAGGAAAATCCCGTAAGGTAATCTGACATTTTAGATGATACCAGAAGAGGATTTACTCGACACATCAAAGAGCGATATCAGCGAGGAAGGCCGTTTAAACAGAGTTAGTCTTGTTTCAAGTGGAGTCAATGGGACAGGTCTCATTACGATCTCCTTACTTTGAACAGATGAGCCCTAAAGCACTATACCACTGCAGCGGTAGGATGACGGTGCTCTGTAAATTCTTTACGGACGCGTAACTCACTTTCCTAAAACCTAGACGAAAATTCTTCATTCTCAATTACCGGAAGCGGTTTAGCAAATTTTAAGTGGTGAAAAGGATAGCCAAATCAAGCACAGTCCGATTGACCGATGGGTGTAAAATGTCTTCTGGGCTAAAGATATGAAAAGTATGTTTCATTTGCTGTTGATTTACATTGGATGAGGCTGCCCTTTAGGGGTGTCGGGATTCATACTATTATTCGCTTCCTATAAATAATCTGAACACTGATACGAGTTTTCTCGCAGTGGAGTGTATACATACAATATCCCAGTCCTCAGTGAAAGCTTTCAAAATCCTTTCAAGTGAACAAGTTTCCATGCTTTGAAATGGACACCTAGTCCATCTTGGTATGTGGAATAACATACACTGGCGTAGATGAAATCACCAGCATTTGATTCATTTCATGATGGACCCTATTTTATAAACATATTATAAATGATGATTAGAATAGAGAATGCATCTTTGATTTTTACACAGATGCGAGAATGTCAGTTAGTGAGAGGTGTCTCAGCGAGGCATAGTTCGTAATACGGAATACAGTGAGTGAGTAAGTGAGTTTAGTTTTACGCTGCACTCAGCAATATTCCAGCTATTTGGCGGCGATTTCTAAATAATCAAGTCTGGACCAGACAATCCAGTGATCAACAACATGAGCATCGATCTGCGCAATTGGGAACCGATGACATGTGTCAAGTCAGCCTGACCACCCGATCCCGTTAGTTGTTTACCGACAACACTTGTTTTCTCCTGAAACATACAAGCAATACATAGTTGTGACTCCTTATCGAATATCACTCTACATTTTTGATAGTATATTAAATAGTCTACATCTTGTTTCAAGAGGTCTCATTCCAGTCTGCTCGCTTTAATATCATCCCTGAACATCTACACCGTTGTGGTTGCAAGCATAAAGCGCTTTGCTCATGTTTTGCTCACACATTTCGCCCTGCCAAAGCTGAGAGAAGTGTTTTGCTGCTCAGTAACTGGAAACGAATTAACAGAGCAGTCACTGGAACAGATAGCAAAATTACGCACAGTTCAATCGACTGCTGAAGGCTAAAACTGAGCATTGCAAGTAATCATGTCTCATTGCTGCTAATAGGACGGTTTAAGATTGTTTTGAAAATGTCCTGGGTCAAACTGACCTGAGCCGTATGGAAATAAAACTTTAAGAAACAAACTGGGCCTTTTATTCAGTATTCGTTTCAGAACATATCTGTTTGCTCCCAGATGGTCAACTTGTAGAGGTCAAGAAACGAAATCAGGATCGACTATCTATAAAAGTGTTGTAAAGTTGCCGATGTGTATTCATATGACACGTTCTTTCAGTGTTCACAAAATGGTTGTGGCAAAAACTCTCAGGTATGACAAAAGCTTTAACTGTGTACATAGACATTGTAAATTGTCCACTGAGTTGCTGACCTACCCGTCCGCAACTAGAAATATTAAACTGAAGACGACTCACCCTTTTCCTACCCAAGTATAAGGTTCAGAATGAGAATGATGTATCAAGGAGACTATAAGACTGATTGCAGCATTCCAACAGTAAGCTTTACCATTTGTCGAGCAATATGGAAGCAAGTTCAGCCTTTGTCTCTCTCATGTTGATCAGAAGAAATACCTTTTGTCTTTCAAAGTCTCACTGCAATTATCTTAAAACTCGCCTAACACTCTCTACTTACTTTAGTTTATTTCAAAATAGATGATTATATTAAACAAAGATATATGCTATGCAAGAATATAATATCAAACGTTATTATGCTTTGCAAACACACTGTGTCAAAGTTAAAGCTAAACTTCTACATTCTGAGCTGTTGACAATGAACATCCCCGTCCATGACGAACTCTTTTGTCAATATAATCTTTCTCTTTGAAGACAATTCTGCATTCCCCTAACCATCAGCTTCAGCGAACATTATAATCCATCTCTTTGAAACATGAAGAGAGAGGTACCAGTAATTACCCTGTTCTTTTGACTGTCTTGCACTCAAACTCGATCGCAAACTCGAGTGAGTTCCTTTTAATGTCACAAAAACGTGATAAATGCGCTCTTAAATTGCCCTAACAACATAACCTAAATACCAATAATGTCAAATATGTCTTTCATTTACAAGGCACTTGTAATTTGTCAGGGACATAAAAAAGACACTTGACACGTAAGGAAATGGTCGATTTTGCCACACTGCGTTTGGTCGCCACTGGTGCATTTACTTTCTGTGAGTGTGTTTTTCATGGGTGTTTCCTGTGATTTGGAGAACAAAACTAATGTTTCGTTGTGACTACCGGGATACTGCAAATTTACGACAACGCACAAGTCACATTTGATAACAGAACCTGTCAACTTGCCTCTATTAAACGTGATCCACTCAGGCAGTTTTTGACAATCAAGGAAGTTTAGGAAGGTTATATCGTCTTCGCAAAAGACACGAAAGAGGAAATCGTGGACATACGTGTACGCCATAAGAACTATGGAGGGCACTGGGTGTGATCACTATCAAGTCAAGTAGTTTATTTGTATGAAGGCCTTTGGCCCATATACACAAAGTGCGATTATATCGAGCATTAATTACACACAATGTACATGGATATTTCATATATGCTACTGTAACAGATTGCAAGCACGTTGTTCTCTTAAGATTAACATATCATGGACAAACATATCTACATAAATTATTTAACACATGACTCTACTTTGAAATCATTAGCTGTCTCGATTTGTGAATACTAGTATTTACATTATGGTGATACATACACGGTAGATACCCCTGTCTTAAATTACTATAATGTTTACATAAAAGGAAAAATAATCTTCCATTCCATAGTTACACAACTGACACAATAGCTGACTTAATTCAATTCCCATCCCCATCCCCTCGTTAACTTTTAACTTTAAAATTCCACACCGAATTCTTGTCATTATGTTTTGTTGTTTTTTACTTGTTAATAGAGAAAGATACTATTCTGGTTCTGTCTGGTACATACGAGTACGCCATAAGACAGTGGAAAACATTCCGGTGTGATCACTATCACACCAATAAAGAAAGTTCAGGAATGGATCACGCAACGTCGTAGCTGCTGCAGCATCGGAACATTTCTGCATGTCAAGAAGGACTTGCGAATCCTTTGCTTGATCAAACCCTTATTGAATAATGTTATTTAACGAAATGGGTCTCTCTTGCATAACATGTAATGCTCTATAGAACGTGTAGATGGAGCTTCATGTGTGCACGCCCAAATTATCCTTCTTGTCAACTGTTTTCAGTTTCCATGCACAGTATTCATAGAATACGGTTTGTCAGTTGTCAGTTGATGTCCGAATCTGGTAGATAGATGGACTGAAGAAAATCATGTGTATTGTCACTGCTGTCGCCCATTTGTCTGGAACTGAGGTTAATGTGTTTGACAAATGACCAGACCAGTGAGCACAATCAGCTCAGGGTCACTCAGACATGATAGAACATCATGTAACCATCTGGTCGAAGACATGGACAAAAAACTTGTGTCAAAATAACCTTGCATACATTGCCCTTAAATACAAGTAGAATAACGCCCTTAGCTAATCTGAAGATTTACAGCTGATGAGGGTTTATTTGAACATCAAAGAGTGTTAGCAGTGAGAAATGTCCTTTAAAACAGAGTTAGTTCTGTCTCAAGCCGGGTCAGTCTAAAAGGCCTCGTTCCCATCTCCTCACGGAATCAGCCCCAAAGCTCTATGCGTTGCAGTTGCAAAAGGACATCGCTTTGCCTACGCTTATCGCACACGTTACGCTCCCTTCAAAGCTAAACGGAAAGTCTTCCTGATCAAGAACCGGAAACGGATTGGCGAAATTCAATCCTCGAAAACGATTACCAAATCACTCACAGCCCAGTACATTGCCAAGGGGTAAATAACAGCGACAAAACATGCCAATGGTCATACGAATTTTCTACTAAAGGCCACTGCCCATTGTACGATTCAGAGCGCATCAATAGTATGTCGTAACATACACACACGCGCACACAAGCACGCACGCACGCACGCACGCACACACATGATACAGGTACAGGTAACATTCTGACCACAGTGTAAGTGTTGACTAGGCTCGGGTCAAATGGCAGTCCCTAAGGTCACTGAACATCAACGGAGAATACGCTGTATTACCAATGTTGATAGAGGGTTCGTTTGCTGAAACTTGGAAGCCGATTGGAAGATCATTCTATCTTCGGCAAACTCTGAACTCTGAACCCTGGACAGGAACATGCTTTGTCAACAGTTTTGGCTGTCTTGAATCAATGTTGTTCGGTCGCATCAACTGTAGTTTCAACTTCAACTCAAAAGCATTATCTGTGTTTGATCTACCCCGTTTTATCCGATTTTAATAACTCCTAGCCTAGAAAGTGACTATTTTCTCAATTTTTCGAATGTAACCAAAGTATACTCATTTCTATCCATTGCAAAGTGTAACTTAACGCTTTAAATGGCTTTTGCCGTCTTCTAAGGCATTGTCTGAATTGAATATAAACATATTGCACTCTTCTTTACTAAATACTTCATGTACTCGAATCACAAATGTTTACTGATTTGCTTGTAATTACGTGTATATGAACTAGATCAATAGTTGTATGTAAGGGCTTCCTGAAGTGGCAACTCTTGTAGGTCCTGCACTTCTGTCCTTGAAGAACACATCACGACCCAGCACGGACGCTTTGTCTACATAAAGTTGGGGAGATCGATAGATCAACGTCTTTTGCATTCGATACACCAACTTTTGTTGTAAACGTGTTGCTAAAAACAACGTTTTGCCCAAATAGCGGTGATAATCTTCCCGAGGCATCTTTTATCAGGCGTGAGTGATGATTTCCGATAATGCTTTTGGTGAAACAAGAAACGGGACACTCGATTCTAATCTAATACTAAGACGAGGTGCGGGAGGAAAGAGCCACAACTTTACCACTTCCATGTAGTGGAATATCTCTCATCGTGGTGCCTCCATGCTTTGACATAAAAACTTGATCTGGAAATATATAGCTCAATGCCATTAATGTTCCCCAAACTACAATGGACCGTTTATACAATGTAAGAAAACAATAACATGTCAACACGATCGGGAATCAATGACCCGGCTGTTTTAGAATGAAATATAGTCTTTTTGTAGTATGTTGTAGTTTCTGAAGAACTAGATTTGTAGATCCGCCATTGGCTACCACTTCAAAATATAACATCTGTCTTCATGAAATGTTTACAATGCACATAATGTTAGATTTGAAATCTTTTAGCAGTACCTTATTGCAAGAGGAATGGTTAAACTATTATGAGGCATAATCTGATATTGACATCTCGTTAGCAGAGTGTCCCAAAGCATAGAAAGGCTTGAAATAAATGTTTGTATTATGATATAGCATATCTTGCTTCGGGTTTTTTCGTTCAGCATAGAATAGAATGACAATTAATGTCAATTTTTATTTCAAGTTTTAGCTATCTTTCTGTTTGTTTCAGGAAATTCAGGCTTTATCCCGAGTGGGACTCTGTAGTGTGTAATCCCAAATATGACATATGATACATTTAAGCACTTTCTAATTGACACTGTGTATTCACATCCCGAAAGAATGCAATTAAAGACTGCACGGGACTGGATGGGACGTTGTTAATTTTTACTATTTTTTGTCATTTTTTAGGAAGTGAAACGTCAGAATCAGAAATTATATTATAGTCATACTTAATTCAATAAATCGGCTATTGTCACCTGACTCGTGTCACCGGGTTTGTCTTGTACCAGAAGTTTAACAGGAGTACGTGTTTTGCGGTCGGGGGCCTTCAGCTTCAGACACATGGCAGATTGAACGAACGTCAGTTTGATGGAGAAAAGTCGACGGTGGTGTGTATTTTCTGCAACTTAGTCCCAAGAAGAGGTGTTGTGTGTCAGAGACTAATCTATTAAATACCCCCAGCATGGTTATGTTCGGGTGCGTCTGCCAAATTTAACAATCTCATCAAATCTAATCCCGGAAAAGTGAAGACCTCATCTTCATTATTGAATCGATGGCAGCCATGATTGATGCATACAACACAAATACGTTGGATACAACCGACCAGTTGTTGTACAATCAGAAACAAACAGCATCCACAAATATCAACATATGAAGTGAGCTGAAGAGAGATGTCACGTCAATCGATATTCCACTATTTTGTGTGGGTTAATTCGACCTTGGTGCCAGAAGTCACTGTTGACCCAGGACGCTTGTCCATCATCTTGACAACTTCACAGTGGGTCACACAGTGACAGACCTTCACAGTGGGTCACACGGAGGCAGACTTTCACATGGGTCACACTGTGTGACAGATACAAACCTTCACAGTGGGTCACTAAGAGACCCCTTCAACTAAATCTAACAGTGAAAACTAAGTTTAGGATGCATCTGCAAAAACAGAAACAGGTAACTTGTTAATAGCAGTTGCCGTGTAGTCTATCTTAATACCAGTTATAAGAACAAAGATACACATTCATGACTCACAGCCTGTAATCGAACATCTGTAACATCATCAGAGTAACGGGAATTTCCACGTGTATGTGGTTGTCATTCCTGACACTGAAGGAAAGTCTCTGTTGACCATGCTTTCCTTCAATCCCTTTATTTATGCTTATCATACAGTTTGGATTTTCTGGATCTCAATACTGATTGTGTATGAACGAATTATACAGCGGAAAGCGAAGCATCAAGGCGTTGATAGAAACTTATTCAGTGGTCAGATCGTTAACTTCTGAGCTCTGAAACATTTATAGAACGTTCTTCATTCAAACGCACTCAGTGTACTACTCTCTCTAGAATATTACAAAAATATTCACCGTTTCAAAGTTTAGGAACTTCTGAGCAAGAGTCTATGACGCTCTTTCAAATATCAGTGACGAAACGGTATCTGGTACACGTTACTGTGGAATGTATGTTGAATTCAAATCCACAAGGTTCTCAAACATTCATGGAGCATTTTTCACCCAAATACGCGCAATGTGCCACACTCTGTAATATCCACACAGAATATTACAAAAAGATTTATTTCATATTTTCGGCAAAACAATCGGAATGCACTGTTTTCACAAGATACGAGTAATTCCGAATGCATAGTGTTGCGGCAGATGTTCCCATAAATACCACATTTATCCTGACGGAGACGGTATCTCGGAGATTTCTTCATGGAATTGTTTAGTAGTTGCATATGCAATTTTATGCTATGGTGGCCGTTGTCCATCTTATCTCATTGCTTCACCATTGATCCAGATATTGTAACAGATGGTGATGCATTTCATTTCTTGATTCTCAGTCAGTGACAGAAAACGCTGAATCAGCTCAACGTTCACCGCCGACCAGTAACACTATAGCATAGCATCAACCAAAGTCGCGGTGGCTGAACGGGTTAAGCCGCTGACTTTGTGTGCTGGGGATTAAGTGCCTGTCTCTGAGTGTAGGGGTTTGAATCTCGGATGGAACTCAACCCAACAAAAGTATCAGAATCGGTACTTTACCAAGAAAGTTCAATCCCAAACATAAGATATGTTATATTTCACCACTTTCAAATCGTGTAATCATACTTCAGGCTTTCTTTCCAAAAAGATCGACTGTATTTACAAAGCTCGTTCCACAAAGTAGAGGAAGTCGGGAGTAAATGGATGCGTTGTTCAATTTTTACAGAAAGAGTGTTGTTTCTAGATATCTATAACTAATCTTGTATCTGCTCTGGGTTCTGTTTTGGTTGTGTGTGCGTCCGTGCGTTGGTATGTGCGCGTGAGCATAGTCACGGTGGATTTGCAATTGATGACAAGTATTGACGAGAATACTAACGCCTTGCTAGTCTTAATTAAGGAAATACCGGCCTCAAGCAGAAAGGCATGGTTTACCCTTTGGTTTGTGTCCAAATACCGGCCTCAAGCAGAAAAGCATGGCTTACCCTTTGGTTTGTGTCCAAATACCGGCCTCAAGCAGAAAGCCATGGTTTACCCTTTGGTCTGTGTCCAAATACCGGCCTCAAGCAGAAAGCCTTGGCTTACCCTTCGGTTTGTGTCCAAATACCGGCCTCAAGCAGAAAAGCATGGCTTACCCTTTGGTTTGTGTCCAAATACCGGCCTCAAGCAGAAAGCCATGGCTTACCCTTTGGTTTGTGTCCAAATACCGGCCTCAAGCAGAAAGGCATGGCTTACCCTTTGGTCTGTGTCCAAATACCGGCCTCAAGCAGAAAGCCATGGTTTACCCTTTGGTCTGTGTCCAAATACCGGCCTCAAGCAGAAAGGCATGGTTTACCCTTCGGTTTGTGTCCAAATACCGGCCTCAAGCAGAAAAGCATGGCTTACCCTTTGGTTTATGTCCAAATACCGGCCTCAAGCAGAAAGCCATGGTTTACCCTTTGGTTTGTGTCCAAATACCGGCCTCAAGCAGAAAGGCATGGCTTACCCTTTGGTCTGTGTCCAAATACCGGCCTCAAGCAGAAAGGCATGGTTTGCCCTTTGGTCTGTGTCCAAATACCGGCCTCAAGCAGAAAGGCATGGCTTACCCTTCGGTTTGTGTCCAAATACCGGCCTCAAGCAGAAAGGCATGGCTTACCCTTTGGTTTGTGTCCAAATACCGGCCTCAAGCAGGAAGGCATGGCTTACCCTTTGGTCTGTGTCCAAATACCGGCCTCAAGCAGAAAGGCATAGCTTACCCTTTGGTCTGTGTCCAAATACCGGCCTCAAGCAGAAAGGCATGGTTTACCCTTTGGTTTGTGTCCAAATACCGGCCTCAAGCAGAAAGCCATGGTTTACCCTTTGGTCTGTGTCCAAATACCGGCCTCAAGCAGAAAGGCATGGCTTACCCTTTGGTTTGTGTCCAAATACCGGCCTCAAGCAGAAAAGCATGGCTTACCCTTTGGTTTGTGTCCAAATACCGGCCTCAAGCAGAAAGCCTTGGCTTACCCTTTGGTCTGTGTCCAAATACCGGCCTCAAGCAGAAAGGCATGGTTTACCCTTTGGTTTGTGTCCAAATACCGGCCTCAAGCAGAAAGGCATGGCTTACCCTTTGGTCTGTGTCCAAATACCGGCCTCAAGCAGAAAGGCATGGTTTACCCTTCGGTTTGTGTCCAAATACCGGCCTCAAGCAGAAAGGCATGGCTTACCCTTTGGTTTGTGTCCAAATACCGGCTTCAAGCAGAAAGCCATGGCTTACCCTTTGGTTTGTGTCCAAATACCGGCCTCTAGCAGATTAGAGGAATGGCATTATTATTGCATCACACACTGTCAACTAAGTCTTTGGATGGATGGCCGCGAATCGTAGACAATCAACCTGTGATGCCATGTCTATTTGGTAACCTTGAGTTGGTGTGTTGCAAAACTGAATTTATTTATTGGGCATTGATTCGACTGAAACATTGTTAGACTTGCACATTCACATAATGTGGAGAATTACAGCTTCAAGAAAGCGTTACGATTGGTTATAAAGACGAGCGATAATCAGTGGTCGATACCGGTGTTGACTGAAAGTCAGTACACACTGGAAATGAAATTCCTATACTTCCATTAACGGTCTAAGCAATATTAAGCACTACAAATAATCTCTCTGTTGATTACTGTTCAGGAGAAACACTCAACAAAGTAGATATTAATCCTGTCAAATTTGGCTTCATCTCTATCTCAGTTCAGCCCCATCTCTAGTCTGATCAGTCACGGTTCATTAAGCTCCAACTGATCTTCATCTGGAGCACATATTGACTGGCGCACATGAACGGAATTCTGTCGATTCCGTTTGACCTGGATCAACTCTATTAGAACGTACAATCCCTACTGTTAGAACCAGGCAATCTGGCCTTAATAAACATGGATTATCTAGAAATGTAACAAAACCACAGGAGGCTTCCTCACAGGCACTGTAAAGGGTAACTTTAATTTGGTGGCCTTCGTGATCGTTTTATAGTTCTTGAAATAAAACAATAGCCTACACATTCTGGTTTCGTTCATCACAATAAATGCAAAGGAGCTGCGTGGAGCTTTCAAGTGACCCTATATATACTGGTTTACTGATCGAGCTGTCAGTCATGGCGCGTTCCGATGGACTAGCCATTCAAACTAGAAGACGAAATTTAAAATGTGGCCATTTGGTGGATATTTGCCAGCTTGACTTCAAACGGACTGCACTGAGGATGAACCGCTGGTTTCGGGTTCGTCGTCCCAGATAGTGGATTCTCTTTTTGACAACAAAGTTTTAGTTTTTGCAACTTGGTGGAGTCTAATGAATTGACAACCAAAACAAAACTTCAGTTACCGGGTGTGTAATTCGTTTGTTCGACCTGTGCTTATTTTTGTCTTGTCAACTGTGATCTGAAGGCTCCAGGGTGATGGACACGCTCCTAGGGTCAGCTGATGGGCTCATAACAAACAAAACTGTCACCACGGTCACATCTGTCCGCCCATATTGGTGAAATATCGATTGATATGTCATGTTTCTTCAGGTCACTCAAGACGTTTATAACTGTGTCTTGCTGCTTCTGATTGTATAACTATTGGTGGGAAGTACCCAGTGCACAATGCCGACTGTGCCAGTTATTTCTAAGACTGATTCATTAATGAAGGTTTGCTTTCGTTTCCTGGGAAACATCAGTTATTTCATTTCGCCTGTCAGATTGCTAAATGTACTGCTGTTGACATCAGTGTAATATCAAGAGGTGCTGGATTAGATACTGCCAGAGGCCTTGAGGTGTGATCATATTATTTCGTCCACAGTATGCCAGCCAACAGTACGCCATGCCAGTCTCAAATGTTAACCAACCAATGTAACCGTTAGATTACGAAATATTAGTTTTTGTTAGATTTGTATCAGTCATAATGTCATTGTTTTTACAAACATTTACTTTTCTCTTTTTTTGTGGTAATTCAATATGCTGACCTTTGCCAAACCACTTCTTAGCAACAAGCTAGAAAAGGATTTATTGGGCTCAGAAAAGACACTTACACTTTGAGAGGTTTTGTTTAAAACTGCGTAAGCCCTGCCTCTTGTACTGTCTGTGTGAGATGTCCTTTTATTGTATATTCCCTCTGACATGATCAGTCCTGGAGCTCTTTATCCTGGAGGATGCATGATTTGGTGTTCTACATTCGTTTTAGTTCATTTGGACTCTCTCCAAGTCTGAGCAAAAGTCTCAGGTCTCGATATTTAATCTGCGTACATGTTGACCAAATCATGAAAACTCCACCTGACTGGTGACGGAACAAGACATCTTTGGGGCATTACAAATCATTGTCTCAAAGCTATCGATCGTGCCTTAGACCAAGGTGCCCTGGGCGTGTCGATGAAAGCCATAGAAACATTCGCTGTCATGAAGTGATTCTGGAAAAGTCTCTGAACATCGACTACAGTTTCATCGCAGATGGTCGAATGACAATTGTCAGTCACATCCAAAGAAACACACGAAAGGAATTCCCTGCGAATTTGAATATTGGGAAAATTTAACCAACACCCTTTGCTCTCCATAACTGACAATAGACCGAATTTATCAAAACAGCTAATTTCTTATGAAAGACGTATTACATGGCCACTCTAAAACCTGATACATTTATATGTTTGTGTATCAAGACACTAAAGACATGTTTTACATCAACCAATCTATTACTGACATGTTGGACAGAAGCCTGAAGTCGGAACTTTTCAAACACAGACAGTAGACTCTATTATTCAGCCCCAAGAGGTGGTCTGGCGCGGTCGTAATTGGGAAACAGAATCCACTCTACCTTCATAAATATAAAAACAGATATTTGAAATGTTTCATCCGTTCAGTGTTGCATGTTTTCAGTTGAGAGCGACATGTGTTTCATGTAATTGTCTGACTTGCTGGCATGTTATCTGCATGTGGTTTGCCTTCATTAGACAGTGCACGTGCACCTCAAGGCCTCTGGCAGTATCTAATCCAGCACCTCTTGATAACACACTGATGTCAACAGCAGTACATTTAACAATCTGACAGGCGAAATGAAATAACTGATGTTTCCCAAGAAACGAAAGCAAACCTTCATTAATGAATCAGTCTTAGAAATAACTGGCACATTCAGCATTATGCACTGGGTACTTCCCACCAACAGTTATACAATCAGAAGCAGAAAGACACAATTATAAACTTCTTGAGTGACCTGAAGAAACATGACATATCAATCGATATTTCACCAATATGGGCGGACAGATGTGACCGCGGTGGCAGTTTTGTGTGTTATGAGCCAATCAACTGACCCTGGGAGCTTGTCCATCACCCTGGAGCCTTCACAGAAATGACACAATTCACAAAAGTGGGTCAACAAGTGTTTTAAACGAACGCTTCCCACTGACACTACACCGAGAAAACCCATCACCTCTCCAACAAAAGAATCAAGTTTTTGTAATGTTCGCTAAAACGTACACAGACTGACAAGTGTGGAAATAAGATCTGTTTGCAGTTTGGATGATATAACACTGAATTCAACACTACATTTATAGCAAGTGTTTAAGCCAGGAGTATGCCAGTGTTATGTCAAGAATAACAATACACCCCGCGACGTCATGGCTGAAGGGCGCTATTCAGATATTTACAATACAGGTTCCGTGAACATGCATATTGTCAGTTACAGCTACGGGTTATGGATTGCCAACTTAACATTTTCATCTGCAAGTTTCGTGATTTAACTAAACTCGTTTCATTGTTCATACCAAAAACTACTATTCAAGACTGAACCTTCAACACGTAATGTCATTTTAATCACAAAGTTTACATGTGCTCAACTGAAATACATTTAGTTATCTTTCTTTGTCTAAATCATTCCAATGAATACGTGTTCTTTATACGACAGCTAGATGTGGTACAAACTGCAATATAAAGAGTCCCAATTATTGAGCAGAAACGTTGCTTGGTCACGGTTCACTGGCCACATTAGGACACACCATGAACCGTTACAACAAAGCTACTTCGTCACTGTTCCTGTAGCTGGTGATTTTTTGCATTTTTATCAGGTGAGAACTCAGGTGAGATCTCTTCGAATAGCCTATTATGTATAAGTTGATAACATGCGTACCCTGTACTTGAGTATAAGAAAACGTGCATGATATTCAAGTGACCTAATTTTGCTATATTTCATTGAACATTCCAGTCTCTATCTGTGTTTGCCCAATACCCCTGTCATCTTCATTTTATCATTATTATTAAACATTATGAACTAATTATATACTGTTATGTACTGTTTTTCTCATCACATATTCAGAGAATAAACTAACCAAGACTCAGCATCTTATCATTTTAATGTGTTCAGATTGTTCATGGAAACTTACAGAGATTGGTTAGCACGGAGTTTCTAAAAATGGTAGGATATCAATATTACGGTTCCAACGCTTTGTTCAGTACAACATCCGACACAGATCAGTTTCCAAACTTTACAGATAGGAGACATTGCACCATCACGTGGCAGAAATCCCTCCAAATATTAAAAATGAAAAGACGGTGCATTGTCGACCCGAAACACCAGTTACACACTCTGTGGAAAAGAATCCATTCTTAACTCTCCTCAGAAACAAAGTCGCTTGGAGTGAAGGGGGTAAAACTCTATGACTGGATCACTGAACATCATTGATGACACCAGGTGTTCGTGAAAAATGGTAGGCATGTCCTGCCATAATCTTAGCACCCGTCATTCACACAAGCATACTAATAATGCTAGTATTCTCCTCCGATGCCGACAGTGACCCGTTGAATAGTTCAATACAAGCTGACCGGGTTCAAACTCGACTATGTCAAGGAAATGGTGACATACGTACTAATATTACTGACTCTGGTATTGGTCTAGGAACATAGAATATCTTGGATGATTTCTGTCGTGATCAAATAAAAAGATCATTTCAAAATTATGTCAAAATTCCAGTTTCTTTGTAAATTGACAAAGGGGGTCAATGTCTCGCTAGGCAATACCATTGTAGTTTAAAATAGCAAAACCAAGTGAAGGCTGTAGTGTAGTAAGAAAGATGTAGATGTTTCACTTAAAGAAACCGATTTCACAAAAGTACATTTAAACACGGATGACGTGAAGCAGTAATATGCAGGGATCCGTCACATTTGAAACGTTTTGTGTAGGTCGAGGTCACGTCGCAGAGCATTTCTAGACAGTTAATAGATCTTGTTACATAAAAATCCAAATTGTCGTCTCCAGCATAGATACAGTAAGTAGAGACGTAAGTGGCGTGGAAATTATAGTGATGTCGAGTGATAGCCGTAAGCGGTGCTCCATCTCCCTACGGGAGTCTCAGAAGAACATAACCGGTCATTATTTTAGTCTGCATCCTGACAGACTCTATCAGAATCGGGATATAAAATTACTCCATACCAAAGTGTGAGAAAACGCATTCCGGTTTAACCTGTGACTTTCTTTTTCAGGTCATTTGGCAAGGCAAGGAATAATGTCCAGAGTAATTGATAAGCTTATATTGACAGAAACAATGAATCTACTATATATTTAGACATTATGCACATTCTCAAACGGATGAAGAATAACACCGTCAGCAGAGAGTGTACGATTGTCAATAAAGCACCTGCCGAAGTACAATAATCAATAGTCGATAACTGACTGAAATGCATTTCATTTACTTCCATTAAAGGTCTAAACAATTAATACCAGTCAATACAGATAATTTCTTGTTGATTACTGTTTAGAAGTTTCACCAAGCAAATACTAACACTGTCCATCAATAGCTATTTCATTTTAATGCCATTGGAAAGTTATTAGAAACACAACCAGACCAGAGAAGGATTCTTTGCTAACACTGAAAAGGAAGACTTTAATTTGGTGGCCTTCGTGATAGTTTTAAAACTCTTGTAATAAAACAATAGCTCACACATTCTGATTTCTTTCATCACAATGAATGTAAAGTAGCTGCATGAAGCTTTCAAGTGACAGTGTATATGCTGGTTTATTGGTCGCGCTGCCAATCATGGTGCGTTCCGATGGACTAGCGAATCAAATTAGAAGACGAAATTCAAAATGTGGCCATTTGGTGGATACTTGAAAGCTTGGCTTCAAACGGATTGCACTGGGGATGAAACGATAGTTTCAGATTCATCACACACTGTGGATTCTGGCTTTGACAACAAAGTTCCAGTAAGTGAAACTCGGTGGGTGTAAATGAATTTGCAGCCCAAACAACTACAGGGCAGTTACCGCGTGGGTAATCCGTTTGTCCGACCTGCTACTATTGTTTCACTGTTAATTGTTATGAAGCACATTATTTATGGGGCATTTAGCAGAGCATTTATGCAGTTTCACCACTACCACCAAATGTACAAATGAGATTCAATAATATTACAACCTTACACCATATCGAACTGACAACCAGAGGACTGTCCCTGCAAGTGACGACAGTTGGTATTTTTATGGGTTTTGTGGCACGCAAAGAGTGGGCGTCTAATTCCGATTTGAAGAACGTCCCTTTAACTTTATCAAGAATGATCAAGGACAGGGACATGAAGGTGATGGGCCGACGCCTTCGTACCAAGAGTCCACTTCACTACTTAGGTTTAGATGATTTAGCTGATGGAGGTATAAATAATCTACACCATCTACGTATTCGTGAAGATCCGGGTTAGCAATGGTCTTCATCAACCTGGGCCTTTCGTAACAAGCAAACTACTGGGATTTGGTGATCAGTTCTCTGACTTGGATGATAACATATCATCGTATCACCATTGCGTTGATCCATCCTCATTCTGTTGATCACTGGATCTTCTGGCCCTTTACATCCGGCCACCATACAGCTGGAATATTGCTAAGAGTGGTGGTAATCAACAAAGTCAGATCTCTATTGCATATAACCTTTCGACTTCATCGATCAGGCTGGAGTCAGTTCATAGACCTAATATATGAAATTGGTGGCTGTATTTAAAATATTTTTGATACATTGCGCGAAGGGAGACAACATCGCCGTTAACGAAGCAGTGTCGCCTTGGCCCAAAGCTTGCACAATGTGTACAGGGTAACAGGTATGTTGAGCCTTATGAACAACCAGGATACACAGTCTGTGTCAGTCTTTACAACCGGTTCTCTTCAAATATCTCTTTTATCAAAAACCGACGACCGTTAACCTTTCCGATTGAAGACACTCGACAACTTGCCCACGTGACCAAAACAGCTCTTATTTCGAGATCTTAACAGTCATGAGACCCGTTGCTCTGGGCATTTCTAAGATTTCAGAAAAAATGGGCAGAAAATATAAACAGACATGCTTCACCACTGTATTGACGTCCTTGTAAGGAGATAGTAATAGACGCTGAAGAAAGGTCATGCGGGTTTCACAAAAAATACTCTCATTTTTTCACACATCCATCAGCAAATGAGACAGATTCTTTCAATAATATGATGGGAAAAAATGCATTACCGAAAAACGTAATGCAGCCTTCAAACATGCTTTTTTCACATTATACTGCCATTACCTTCATAATGCTAAAACGTCATCGCCAGAATATAGTCAGTTTCCATTATAAACACGTTTAGTGTTGAATGATTCTCCTTATTAAGTAGTGAGTATGTGGGATACACAGGCAAGTTCCCCATTCTCATTACTTGAGTACAGGAAAGACTACAACTTGCATACAGTAGCCCAGGGACACTGTAAGAATTGGCACGATTCCCATAGCTGGGAGGTGTGAATACGTAGTGTCTTTTGCAAAATGGTCAAATATTACAAAGGCTATGCGAGCACTATATTAAAGGTGTTGATATTTCCGATTGTGAAATTTGATAGCAGATCATGTGAAAGGGGATTATATTGTCTGTCATTATTTTCATCACTGCATATCGTGTCTCAACAAGACTAGCCATTATCGTTATAATTTTCTATGCATTGTCGACAGGTTCCAGTTCATAAGGGCTGTACCCGTCGTTTCTAAGCCTGAACGAGAGCTGGTTATTTTGGAGAAGATTACGACAATAGCAAGCTGTCCCAGAGAGCTGTCCCACTGAGTCTTCATTAGTGTGGTACGTTGTAATGAAGACAGGAACATCAGGGATCTTGGCGGTGACACTTACGTTATGTCTCCTATTCACTCGACATAATCCGTCCTGAGATATGATGGCAAAACAATGTTAATCACCACGACTCAACAAGATCGTGAAATTACATCTGAGGTAGATTCCTTGAAGTCGTCATACATTCTTATTCAAGTTTGGTATTTATGGTCAAAGATATTGGAATATTTACATTACAATGTTTAGTCACACAAATCACAATAAAATGACCAATGTAACCGTTAGATTATGAATTATTAGTTTTTGTTAGATTTGTATCAGTCATAATGTCATTGTTTTTACAAACATTTACTTTTCTCTTTTTTTGTGGTAATTCAATATGCTGACCTTTGCCAAACCACTTCTTAGCAACAAGCTAGAAAAGGATTTATTGGGCTCAGAAAAGACACTTACACTTTGAGAGGTTTTGTTTAAAACTGCGTAAGCCCTGCCTCTTGTACTGTCTGTGTGAGATGTCCTTTTATTGTATATTCCCTCTGACATGATCAGTCCTGGAGTTCTTTATCCTGGAGGATGCATGATTTGGTGTTCTACATTCGTTTTAGTTCATTTGGACTCTCTCCAAGTCTGAGCAAAAGTCTCAGGTCTCGATATTTAATCTGCGTACATGTTGACCAAATCATGAAAACTCCACCTGACTGGTGACGGAACAAGACATCTTTGGGGCATTACAAATCATTGTCTCAAAGCTATCGATCGTGCCTTAGACCAAGGTGCCCTGGGCGTGTCGATGAAAGCCATAGAAACATTCGCTGTCATGAAGTGATTCTGGAAAAGTCTCTGAACATCGACTACAGTTTCATCGCAGATGGTCGAATGCCAATTGTCAGTCACATCCAAAGAAACACACGAAAGGAATTCCCTGCGAATTTGAATATTGGGAAAATTAAACCAACACCTTTGCTCTCCATAACTGACAACAGACCGAATTTATCAAAACAGCTAATTTCTTATGAAAGACGTATTACATGGCCACTCTAAAACCTGATACATTTATATGTTTGTGCATCAAGACACTAAAGACATGTTTTACATCAACCAATCTATTACTGACATGTTGGACAGAAGCCTGAAGTCGGAACTTTTCAAACACAGACAGTAGACTCTATTATTCAGCCCCAAGAGGTGGTCTGGCGCGGTCTTAATTGGGAAACAGAATCCACTCTACCTTCATAAATATAAAAACAGATATTTGAAATGTTTCATCCGTTCAGTGTTGCATGTTTTCAGTTGAGAGCGACATGTGTTTCATTAATTGTCTGACTTGCTGCCATGTTATCTGCATGTGGTTTGCCTTCATTAGACAGTGCACGTGCACCTCAAGGCCTCTGGCAGTATTTAATCCAGCACCTCTTGATATTACACTGATGTCAACAGCAGTACATGTAACAATCTGACTGGAGAAATGAAATAACTGATGTTTCCCAGGAAACGAAAGCAAACCTTCATTAATGAATCAGTCTTAGAAATAACTGGCACATTCAGCATTATGCACTGGGTACTTCCCACCAACAGTTATACAATCAGAAGCAGAAAGACACAATTATAAACTTCTTGAGTGACCTGAAGAAACATGACATATCAATCGATATTTCACCAATATGGGCGGACAGATGTGACCGTGGTGACAGTTTTGTGTGTTATGAGCCAATCAGCTGACCCTGGGAGCTTGTCCATCACCCTGGAGCCTTCACAGAAATGACACAATTCACAAAAGTGGGTCAACAAGTGTTTTAAACGAACGCTTCCCACTGACACTACACCGAGAAAACCCATCACCTCTCCAACAAAAGAATCAAGTTTTTGTAATGTTCGCTAAAACGTACACAGACTGACAAGCGTGGAGATAAGATCTGTTTGCAGTTTAGATGATATAACACTGAATTCAACACTACATTTATAGCAAGTGTTTAAGCCAGGAGTATGCCAGTGTTATGTCAAGAATAACAATACACCCCGCGACGTTATGGCAGAAGGGCACTATTCAGATATTTACAATACAGGTTCCGTGAACATGCATATTGTCAGTTACAGCTACGGGTTATGGAATGCCAACTTAACATTTTCATCTGCAAGTTTCGTGATTTAACTAAACTCGTCTCATTGTTCATACCAAAAACTACTATTCAAGACTGAACCATCAACACGTAATGTCATTTTAATCACAAAGTTTACATGTGCTCAACTGAAAGACATTTAGTTATCTTTCTTTGTCTAAATCATTCCAATGAATACGTGTTCTTTATACGACAGCTAGATGTGGTACAAACTGCAATATAAAGAGTCCCAATTATTGAGCAGAAACGTTGCTTGGTCACGGTTCACTGGCCACATTAGGACACACCATGAACCGTTACAACAAAGCTACTTCGTCACTGTTCCTGTAGCTGGTGATTTTTTGCATTTTTATCAGGTGAGAACTCAGGTGAGATCTCTTCGAATAGCCTATTATGTATAAGTTGATAACATGCGTACCCTGTACTTGAGTATAAGAAAACGTGCATGATATTCAAGTGACCTAATTTTGCTATATTTCATTGAACATTCCAGTCTCTATCTGTGTTTGCCCAATACCCCTGTCATCTTCATTTTATCATTATTATTAAACATTATGAACTAATTATATACTGTTATGTACTGTTTTTCTCATCACATATTCAGAGAATAAACTAACCAAGACTCAGCATCTTATCATTTTAATGTGTTCAGATTGTTCATGGAAACTTACAGAGATTGGTTAGCACGGAGTTTCTAAAAATGGTAGGATATCAATATTACGGTTCCAACGCTTTGTTCAGTACAACATCCGACACAGATCAGTTTGCACACTTTACAGATAGGAGACATTGCACCATCACGTGGCAGAAATCCCTCCAAATATTAAAAATGAAAAGACGGTGCATTTTCGACCCGAAACACCAGTTACACACTCTGTGGAAAAGAATCCATTCTTAACTCTCCTCAGAAACAAAGTCGCTTGGAGTGAAGGGGATAAAACTCTATGACTGGATCACTGAACATCATTGATGACACCAGGTGTTCGTGAAAAGGGTAGGCATGTCCTGCCATAATCTTAGCACCCGTCATTCACACAAGCATACTTATAATGCTAGTATTCTCCTCCGATGCCGACAGTGACCCGTTGAATAGTTCAGTACAAGCTGACCGGGTTCAAACTCGACTATGTCAAGGAAATGGTGACAAACGTACTAATATTACTGACTCTGGTATTGGTCTAGGAACATAGAATATCTTGGATGATTTCTGTCGTGATCAAATAAAAAGATCATTTCAAAATTATGTAAAAATTCCAGTTTCTTTGTAAATTAACAAAGGGGGTCAATGTCTCGCTAGGCAATACCATTGTAGTTTAAAATAGCAAAACCAAGTGAAGGCTGTAGTGTAGTAAGAAAGATGTAGATGTTTCACTTAAAGAAACCGATTTCACAAAAGTACATTTAAACACGGATGACGTGAAGCAGTAATATGCAGGGATCCGTCACATTTGAAACGTTTTGTGTAGGTCGAGGTCACGTCGCAGAGCATTTCTAGACAGTTAATTGATCTTGTTACATAAAAATCCAAATTGTCGTCTCCAGCATAGATACAGTAAGTAGAGACGTAAGTGGCGTGGAAATTATAGTGATGTCGAGTGATAGCCGTAAGCGGTGCTCCATCTCCCTACGGGAGTCTCAGAAGAACATAACCGGTCATTATTTTAGTCTGCATCCTGACAGACTCTATCAGAATCGGGATATCAAATTACTCCATACCAAAGTGTGAGAAAACGCATTCCGGTTTAACCTGTGACTTTCTTTTTCAGGTCATTTGGCAAGGCAAGGAATAATGTCCAGAGTAATTGATAAGCTTATATTGACAGAAACAATGAATCTACTATATATTTAGACATTAGGCACATTCTCAAACGGATGAAGAATAACACCGTCAGCAGAGTGTGTACGATTGTCAATAAAGCACCTGCCGAAGTACAATAATCAATAGTCGATAACTGACTGAAATGCATTTCATTTACTTCCATTAAAGGTCTAAACAATTAATACCAGTCAATACAGATAATTTCTTGTTGATTACTGTTTAGAAGTATCACCAAGCAAATACTAACACTGTCCATCAATAGCTATTTCATTTTAATGCCATTGGAAAGTTATTAGAAACAAAACCAGACCAGAGAAGGATTCTTTGCTAACACTGAAAAGGAAGACTTTAATTTGGTGGCCTTCGTGATAGTTTTAAAGCTCTTGTAATAAAACAATAGTTCACACATTCTGATTTCTTTCATCACAATGAATGTAAAGTAGCTGCATGAAGCTTTCAAGTGACAGTGTATATGCTGGTTTATTGGTCGCGCTGCCAATCATGGTGCGTTCCGATGGACTAGCGAATCAAATTAGAAGACGAAATTCAAAATGTGGCCATTTGGTGGATACTTGAAAGCTTGGCTTCAAACGGACTGCACTGGGGATAAAACGATAGTTTCAGATTCATCACACACTGTGGATTCTGGGTTTGACAACAAAGTTCCAGTAAGTGAAACTCGGTGGGTTTAAATGAATTTGCAGCCCAAACAACTACAGGGCAGTTACCGCGTGGGTAATCCGTTTGTCCGACCTGCTACTATTGTTTCACTGTTAATTGTTATGAAGCACATTATTTATGGGGCATTTAGCAGAGCATTTATGCAGTTTCACCACTACCACCAAATGTACAAATGAGATTCAATAATATATATTACAACCTTACACCATATCGAACTGACAACCAGAGGACTGTCCCTGCAAGTGACGACAGTTGGTATTTTTATGGGTTTTGTGGCACGCAAAGAGTGGGCGTCTAATTCCGATTTGAAGAACGTCCCTTCAACTTTATCAAGAATGATCAAGGACAGGGACATGAAGGTGATGGGCCGACGCCTTCGTACCAAGAGTCCACTTCACTACTTAGGTTTAGATGATTTAGCTGATGGAGGTATAAATAATCTACACCATCTACGTATTCGTGAAGATCCGGGTTAGCAATGGTCTTCATCAACCTGGGCCTTTCGTAACAAGCAAACTACTGGGATTTGGTGATCAGTTCTCTGACTTGGATGACAACATATCATCGTATCACCATCGCGTTGATCCATCCTCATTCTGTTGATCACTGGATCTTCTGGCCCTTTACATCCGGCCACCATATAGCTGGAATATTGCTAAGAGTGGTGGTAATCAACAAAGTCAAATCTCTATTGCATATAACCTTTCGACTTCATCGATTTCTCATGAAAACAGGTATTCCGGCAAAAAAGAACATATCCAGTGTAGATGCAAATCCAGGCTGGAGTCAGTTCATAGACCTAATATATGAAATTGGTGGCTGTATTTAAAATATTTTTGATACATTGCGCGAAGGGAGACAACATCGCCGTTAACGAAGCAGTGTCGCCTTGGCCCAAAGCCTGCACAAGGTGTACAGGGCAACAGGTATGTTGAGCCTTATGAACAACCAGGATACACAGTCTGTGTCAGTCTTTACAACCGGTTCTCTTCAAATATCTCTTTTATCAAAAACCGACGACCGTTAACCTTTCCGATTGAAGACACTCGACAACTTGCCCACGTGACCAAAACAGCTCTTATTTCGAGATCTTAACAGTCATGAGACCCGTTGCTCTGGGCATTTCTAAGATTTCAGAAAAAAAGGGCAGAAAATATAGACAGACATGCTTCACCACTGTATTCACGTCCTTGTAAGGAGTCAGTAATAGACACTGGAGAAAGGCCATGCGGCTTTCACAAAAAATACTCTCATTTTTTCATACATCCATCAGCAAATGAGACAGATTCTTTCAATAATATGATGGAAAAAAATGCATTACCGAGAAACGTAATGCAGCCTTCAAACATGTTTTTTTCACATTATACTGCCATTACCTTCATAATGCTAAAACGTCATCGCCAGAATATAGTCAGTCTCCATTATAAACACGTTTAGCGTTGAATGATTCTCCTTATTAAGTAATGAGTATGTGGGACACACAGGCAAGTTCCCCATTCTCATTACTTGAGTACAGGAAAGACTACAACTTGCATACAGTAGCCCAGGGACACTGTAAAAATTGGCACGATTCCCATAGCTGGGAGGTGTGAATACGTAGTGTCTTTCACAAAATGGTCAAATATTACGAAGGCTATGCGAGCACTATATTAAAGGTGTTGATATTTCCGATTGTGAAATTTGATAGCAGAGCATGTGAAAGGGGATTATATTGTCTGTCATTATTTTCATCACTGTATATCGTGTCTCAACAAGACTAGCCATTATCGTTATAATTTTCTATGCATTGTCGACAGGTTCCAGTTCATAAGGGCTGTACCCGTCGTTTCTAAGCCTGAACGAGAGCTGGTTATTTTGGAGAAGATTACGACAATAGCAAGCTGTCCCAGAGAGCTGTCCCACTGAGTCTTCATTAGTGTGGTACGTTGTAATGAAGACAGGAACATCAGGGATCTTGGCGGTGACACTTACGTTAAGTCTCCTATTCACTTGACATTATCTGCCCTGAGATATGATGGCAAAACAATGTTAATCATCACGACTCAGCAAGATCGTGAAATAATATCTGAGGTGGATTCCTTGAAGTCGTCATAGTTTCTTATTGAAGTTTGGTATTTATGGTCAAAGATGTTGGAATATTTACATTGATTCCTTCAATGTTTAGTCACACGAATCACAATAAAATGACGAATCTTTTTCAATTTATATTTTTAAGATGTATTGTGTGTAGGCTATACAATGGAGAGGATCTTTCAAGCGTCGTTCATATCGTTGTTTCTCATTCCAGTGGGGTATTGCTCAGTCAGAGATATATAAAATTCAGGGGTAGGTAAATCAGCGAAAGGAAATTTATTGTACAATAATTACGGGATGGTTTCAGATAATTAATTTATCTCAAGTTTAAGTTATCCTTTAGACGAAAATATCAATCAAACGCTTGAGTTGTATGTTCAACTTGCACCAAATAATTTGTCGACTCACACAAAGTCCTTACTTGATTCCAAGACTTTCTGCTGAACTTATTAGTCTGGGTTCACTCAATGTTACCATGCGCTTGTCATGTCAAGTTGTATGTCGCAGTGTTATATCACGTGTGAAACACATTAGAGAAAGAACAACACTCGTCATTACGTGAAAGTAGTATAACTTATTTTTTCATCATTAAGAACATACATGCTTGTAAACTAAAGAGTGTCGTTGTGGGTACACATGCAGGCCATTCATGACACTGAAACCTTCAATCAAACTCGATTGGGGTTACTTCCGGTGGAGTGGGAGTTGCCTCCCCTGCATCAGCTTCTGTCGGAATCTCCTTCATGTGACCGTTCTGAACTGTTACCATCACCTGAAACAGGAATACGACGCACGGTTCAACACTTCGACACCATATAGTAGTCTTAGTATGTGATAACCCACGGCAACCTATGACCTACTCAAGTTTTCCTAGGGACACTGAGAGAGTGAGATGTATCATGAGAAAAGTAGTAACAATTAAACGTTTACCACTTAAACTAACGGAACTGTTTGATGCTGAAAGATCCAGAAACAATCAGGGTTAAAGCAGTGTAGGTACCAGACCGGGTGGTGTAATGTTACCAATTCTGTCTGTAGTAGAGGTTTCCCCGTCAGAGATACTCAAGAAATAATATATGACTATGATTTCAGCCCCTTCCAGTCTAACAATTAATAGAGCAAATCAATCACTGCTGAAATCTAATGTTTGTCATCAAGTCTTAAAACAGTAGGTAACACCGCCCAATGGTCATACAAGCAGAAACAAAAAGCCACAACTATTAACGTATGAAGTCACCCGTATGAAGTCACCCGTAAGAAGCCACCAGAGGAAAGATGGAATGTCAGTCTATATTTCACCAACATGTGCGAGTTTATTTGACACTGATGACAGTTTCGTGTGTCACGAGTCAATCAGCTAACCAGGGACACTTCCAGGAGCCGGTACAAAAATGCTCGGCCAGCATGTGATAACCCACCAGACTGACAATTACCGAGAGAGATGTTATCACAGAGTGCTCGTCAGCACTTACAACCTGACGTTTTATTATTACATACAAACTGGGAAACACAAAATGGTCTCGTGTTTGGTATTAAATGATATATAACTGAACACATTAAATTTATAGCAGATGGTTACGTAATGTACAATCCGCTGACCTTACCAATCAGTCAGGTGTGACAATGTACTTGATATAACTACACAACACAGAAACGTCCTCATAAAATGACAAAGGTGGATACTAAGAAAGGGAAGCCAGCAGTCGTTTAACTGTGATTAACAGCTGACTACAGGAAAGCAGGGGTTAACTAACGTTGATTGGCTGTGGCAGGGGGTAATTAACTCTGATTGGTTGTTAACAGTTGACTAAAGGAAAGCAGATGTTAATTAAGAATGACTGCTGATGGTAATGGACAAATAAAAGCCAGCTAGATACAGTAACAAGATTAGATGCTGAGCGGGTTGTTATTGCTGCAGGTAGGTGGCCACACTGATTAATTAAATCAGTAAGTTAAGGCAGATATCCCCCCTCCTCCCTGATTTCAGCCAACCGTTTGAATAAAGTCACTTACTGCTATTTTTCATGATATCAGCATAATGGATTTAGGATGTTCTCGGTGCTATGAGGAACTGATTAATCCAGAATTCCTTCTAAATGACACGCGTGTCACAGTTAACGTTCACACAGTTTGTTAAAAGAACCAGAACAGTAAGCAGATCTAAATTTTTATACATTTTATCATCTTGTCGTAGAATTATTTCTAAACTTTAGAAACTGAAAAATGTAGACAACTTGAGGGACGTTACAGTGACTAATCAATATTGTAAAAGGTTGGCAGCTTCGATGTATATCAATACCTACCCATTCCTCAAGTTCCTCGGATGGGTCGGCTCTTCCAAAAAGTCGGTCTGAAACGAGAACATATCATTATTATACGACAATAAAGCCCGAAACATTCGAGTCAGAGATCCATGTTTACATACCGACATATTCCTCCATTCATGGCCCGTAAAGATCTTGGGTAGAATAGGTTTTCAGTAACCCATGCTTGCCACAAAAGGCGACTAACGGGATCGGTTGACACATGTCGTCGTTTCCCAATTTCGCAGACCGATGCTCATGCTGTTGATCACTGGATTGTTTGGTATAGACTCGATTATTTACAGACCGCTACAATAAAGCTGGAATATTGCTGAGTGCGGCGTAAAACTACATTCACTCCTCCCTTCATGGAAGCCACCCCAGGCCCCCAGTCACATGTGCTTGTAAGAGTTGATTACACGGATCAACTTGTTCGGTCACGTGGTTCTTCCCGTCTCATCATAACCATTTTTTTCATTTTGTACTCACTGCTATACACGGGCTGACGTAACATATTATTTCGCTCTGATTCAGTAGAAAAAAATGCAATAAAATATCTAAATAGTCTTCCTTCGTTTATTAGTATACCGGAAGTCCAAATCCACTGGTCAACGTCACTGTATTCGCAAAGGCACAATCAAAGGCCAACCTATACAGAAGCTAGATATAGGTTGCTCTCTTTCAGATATTTTCTCCCTTTCATGCATCCATACATTTCTAAAGTAATGCCGACATTACGTCTGGATCACACCGACGTCAAATTGGAAACGTTTATGTAGGTCAAGGTCACTTCGTTCTGAGTAATATTTCCAGACACTTGATGGATCTTATTACATAAAAATCCAGAGTGTCGTCTCCAGCATAGATACAGTAAGTAGGGAAGTAAGTGGCGTGGAAATTATAGTGATGTCGAGTGATAGCCGTAAGCGGTGCTCCATCTCCCTACGGGAGTCTCAGAAGAACATAACCGGTCATTATTTTAGTCTGCATCCTGACAGACTCTATCAGAATCGGGATATCAAATTACCCCCTGCTCTACCAAGGTGTACGAAAACGAATTCCTGTTTAATCTGTGACTTTCTTTCTCAGGTCATTCGATAAGGCAGAGAAATACCATAGACGGAACTAAAATTGGTAAACATTTTCCGACAAATATGGATATAGGTTTTTCTCATTTTGGTGTGTGTATTGTTGTTTGGGTCTGTTTTTGTTTCAGCTTTGTTGATCTATGGGCCACTAGTCACTAAACGCGGTGACAATAACTGCAGTTTCATATCTGTGTTCTATAGGATCAGGACGACTTGTCAAAAATGACAGAAAACGCTGGGCGTCTTCATTGATTGCGTATACAAGTATGTACAGTTTGATAATGTGATATTAAAACAAGACGCAGATATCGCCATAGCCACGACCTGTTAGGCACAAAGATCGGCAAGGCCTCGAATGTTTTATATCAAAATTACAAGTATGCACAACGTTTCACATTCTCTTCCCACAGAGGTTACTTGTCATATCTTCAGGGATGAGAATGGAAATTTCCATTTACAGCTGAAAACTAGTCGGGGGTCTGGGCGGAGGGCGGAGCCTGGTCGGGGGCCCAGGGGGGCGAAGCCCCCCGGAAGCTCCTGGGATTTTGGCATTTTACACACTAAATATGGCTTCTAAAATCAATATTAACACTGTATATATATTTAGACGTTTCAGAAAAATGACCCTGGGGATGTAAAAAAACGCGGATTTCCGCGGATCCGCGGAAATTTCTCATCCCTGTATCTTCCGACGAACCTCTGTTCTAATACGGCCATATTTCGCGGTTCTCATAAAATCCCCTAGCGGCATAAAATGACAACAGATTTATCTCCTTTTTTTCTGTCCAATCAGAATACGTGTTACATCGACTTAGATTCAACTTGACAAATGCAAGCAATGTGGAGAAACAAAAATGACATGACTGAGTTCTGTGTAGAAGAAACATTTGAGTATCGCGCTCGTGAAGAGGTTCTAGTTTTCACGATGCATCCGGAAATTACTGAGATCTTTCGAAGGATCACTTTTGAAACAAGGTCGCTGATTGCACTACAAAATCTGATTGCCTCCAATCACGAGTCTTGAACACTCGGACCATGAAAGGATCGTATTAGAACAGAGGTTACGTAGGAAGATATGACAAGTAACCACTGTGGGAAGAGAATGAACGTTTCAGAGTTTGACTTCTTTCAGTGGCTTAAGTACATTCTGCCTGCATGGTATCAACACGATTTTACTACAGTTGGCACCGGTGACTGGGAATGGTTAGCTTGTTTCTCTGATTTCAGTAGTGTCTTGAAGCTTACCAAAGGGTTCTAGAACAGTCTCTCCTTAAACTTTGAAACTGTTCAGACCTTTGAGTCTCGTACCTGGTTCGACTCTAGTGGCAGTTGTTGTACTGTGTACACTGAGTGAGTGGTTAGTGCCGCCAGTGAAGGAGGATAAGGTCATTCTTTTCACGAACACTTGGTACCACTGAACACGAGTAGTCAAAATAATACAACTCTGTTTATATGTTTTTTGTTAAGCAAAGGAAACAATAACCACGAAGGCGAACACTTGAGAAATTGTCTGTTTCGTTGACTACATAAAAACATGCCGCAGATGGTCAAACACACTGAGGCGAATAGCAACATTGAGAGAGTGTTTACGATTTTTAATATAGCACATGTCGACGGACGATAATCAGTACGACTGACAGAAATATAATGCTTGGAGATGCCCTTTACTTTTATTAAATGTCTGAGTAATATAAAGCACTACAGATAATCTCTTTGGTGATTACTGTTCAGGAGAAACACTCAGCAAAGCAGACACTAATCCTGTCAATTTTGGCTTCATCTCTATCTCAGTTGGGCACTAACGCTAATCTGATCAGTCACGGTTCATTTAGCTCCAACTGATCTTCATATGGAGTAAATATTGATTGGCTGACATGAACGGAATCCTGTCGAATTCGCTTGACCTGGATCAACTCTATTAGAATCTTCACTGTTTGTGTTTCGTAATTTTGTTTTAACGGTACCAGGAGGCTATTGGACATAAAACCGCACAGAAGACTTCCTTGCAAACACTGAAAAGGGAAACTTATAATTTGGTGCCTTCCGTGATAGTTTTAAAGCTCTTGTAATAAAACAATAGCTCACACATTCTGATTTCTTTCATCACAATGAATGTAAAGGAGCTGCATGAAGCTTTCAAGTGACAGTGTATATGCTGGTTTATTGGCCGAGGTGCCAATCATGGTGCGTCTCGATGGACAAGCCAATCAAATTAGAAGACGAAATTTAAATGTGGCCATTTGGTGGATACTTGAAAGCTTGGCTTCAAACGGACTGCACTGGGGATAAAACGATGGTTTCAGATTCATCACACACTGTGGACTCTGGGTTTGACAACAAAGTTTCAGTAAGTGAAACTCGGTGGATTTAAATGAATTTGCAGCCCAAACAACTACAGGGCAGTTACCGCGTGGGTAATCCGTTTGTCCGACCTGCTACTATTGTTTCACTGTTAATTGTTATGAAGCACATTATTTATGGGACATTTAGCAGAGCATTTATGCAGTTTCACCACTACCACCAAATGTACAAATGAGATTCAATAATATTACAACCTTACACCATATCGAACTGACAACCAGAGGACTGTCCCTGCATTGCCATTTAAAAAATAATTTTGACTTGGCCGCGTCCCGATCATCCATTTGTCCACTATAAATATAAGAATGAGTGTCTGTAAGAACGAGAGTGACTGAATCTACAACTCATCAACACGCGCTAAACTTCCCAAGATGTATTTCTAAAAGAGAAAAAATTTAAATGTGTTCCTCCCACGTGACACTTTTTTCAATCAATTTAAAAAAGAAAAAAACGTCCCACTACCCTCGTCACGTTTGAAAAAAAGTGTGCCCGGGAAACATTTATTGTTTTCATAAGCAGTCATATTTAGCCAATACCATAGCCGGGCACCTGTGACATTGTACGACCAATGGCGTAAGACCCTTTACACCGTATGGAACTGACAAGAAGACAGCACCAGACGTATAAGAACACCTCTCCTTTAAGGATTTTCAAAAATATGTTGAGGCCCTGTAGCTTATGTCATTACACAGTCAAAATGTTTTCAGCTTAAACCAGTATATGATACACACTCATGTTCAAAAGAAACGTCTCCACGTTCCTCTCTCAAACAGCAGTGACAAGCACAATATGTATTTCAAGGCTTCAGATCAATAAAAAACATCTATATTTTACAGTTCGGTAGGCTATCATAGCGATCAGGGTTGATTCGACATATACACATGAGCATTAATTAAGCACCACCCATCTTTATGCTATAAGATTGTGTTTAACACATCACACTGGTCATTCTTGATATGGAAACCAAACAAATGGTTATAACTTGGTTAACTAGAGTCTCAATCCATCAACTGTCAACACTGCTGCTACTTTCGGTTGTAATTTACTGACGGTCATATGCGGGCACTAGAAACGTTATTGATAATCCTGCCCAAAACTATTGTCACACAATGTCTGTGGTTCACTGTTCAATCATAAGGCAACAGTAATGGTGACATCAGTATTTGGTGTATTCTCCCCTCGCAATGATAACTGCTGCAACCCTCCTTCTCATGCTGGAAATCAAACGCCGAGTGTGCATCATTTAAATCCTCTGCCATTCGTCATGAAGAGCCTGCTCTAATTCCTGTAGATTTTGAACAGGTGGATCTCTTACTTGAACTTGACGCCCCAGATGGTCCCATAAATGCTCAGTTGGGTTGAGGTCAGGGCTTCTCGCATGCCAAGGTAATCTGTCAACTGTGTTGTTCTGCAAGTATGCGATAACAGCTCTGGAACGATGGGGCCTATCATTATCGTCCATAGATACTGGCCGACTGGCGAGGGGGGTGGTTATCAAAATGCGGGACAACAGCAGCTTCCAGTCCTTCCTGTTGGTATCTCTGACCACTTAGTGTCCCTCGAATGGTGATAAGATCCAGCTTGGAGTCATAGGAGATACACCCCCACACCATTACAGAGTCATCGACAAAGGGTTCCGCTGCATGAATCATCCGCTGTTGATAAGCCTCATTACTCCTTCTCCAAACTTGCCATCGGCCATCAGTAACACGAAGAAGAAAACGGCTTTCATCGGACCAATGGATCCTGCGCCATGTCCCCAGATTGTGGTTTTGCCATTGATTACACCACGCCAAACGTTGAGCCTTGTGTCTATCAGTGAGTAAGAGACGTCTGATTGGACGACGTGCACACCGGACCTGAGCCTCCTTCGGATGGTGATGGTTGAGAGACGAACACCTACTCTCCATTGTTCTCTGAGATCTTTGGCACTGGTCATGGACCTGCGTCTCACTAGGTGAACTAGGACAGGGTCATCACGGGGAATGGTCTTTCTCGGCCTTCCTAATCGTGGCCGATTCTTGACGTAACCAGTGGCCGCATGTCTCCTTACAAGGCGACAGTGTGATTGATATTCAATCTGGACCCAATGCTGCGACAGGACAAACCAGCTTCATGCATACCAAAAGTCTGTCATCTGGTATTTTCAGAAAGCCTACGCCTCAGCATGTCCAAAAAAGTTCAATTTCGGCATTGTTCTCTTGTTGATGCGTCGAAAAGATAGCAATGAGGATACTTCATTTCACCTTCTTAAACCCCTCAGTCGCTCGTACCATGACGAAACTTTAGCATGTAAAGCATGCGTTTGAGTCAGCACGCTCGGTTTTCGGGCACATGCCAACATATACACTGAAGCATAAAAAAGGTCCCAAAGAACAGGAAAGTCGATAGTAATGCGTGTGACCATCTCTGGCGTTAAGGCATTCCTCGACACTACGTCGCACAGAGTGGACAAGTCGTCTGATCAAGTGATGTGATACCTGTCTCCCTGGTGGGCCTGATCAACGGAGGCGGTAAACGCTTTCGGGTGGGACGTTAGAGTTGGTCATCAAGGCCTTGCTGAAACGGCATACGTTTTAAATACCAAGGCCATCGAGCAATCCAAGAATATCGCCTTACCAAAACCACATAAACGTCATCCCTTGACATAAGATGCATTTGGCCTGAACATATTTCCGTATGTCTTGGATCATTTAGAAACAGAAATCACTAAAATTCGCATGTAACGTTCACGTTACACAGTCAACAATATTGAATCAAACGCCACCATTATGCGTCAATGTTTGGACTCTGTTTTCATTAGTGCCTACTTGGATGTGAGGTAGAGTTCGTCGTACACATGTACAAACGTACAGAATCGTATCAGGGTGGCCGTGTTTCAGCATGCGTATTATTACTAAGAATTCGAAAAGTGCGCCTGTGTCTGAAACAGGGTTGTCGCACATCTGCTATTTAATTACTGCATAAAAATGACGACTAAATATTACTTTAGCAAATAATATGATTCCGACAAAAACATTATCCGTGTGCCATAGCTCAATGGGCATTAGATGAAGTTGGTTTTGTTTGAGTAGCAGGAAACGAGGAATGCATCAACACTGGCCGTGCCGCGAGTGGGTAGTGAATATTTTACGAATGCTTCCTTGACGTTCACGACAACGCCAGCGATACCAGCGTTGGTGAGAACGCCACTTCTGGAACTGTTCCAGCAATATAACACCACAAAATAAATGTCTAAGTGGTTGTATAGAACTAGTTCCATATTACGTTCACATTGCTCATTCTTCCCAACTCGCAAAATCATGATGACGAATATTAATGTAAGTCTCTCACGACCGGAAATGACAATTCTTAGGTTATGGAAGGGGACCCGAATTAAGCTTGATTAAAAACCATAACAATTATACAGTGCTGAAAAGCAGCTAATGGTCCAATTAAGGGAGACATATCAAATTACCATAAATCTGTGACAAACAGGGAGCACCTTTAGAATACGTCTCGCGAGGACGTTAGGGTTAACCTAATCTAACCTAACCCTAACCCTAATCACCTACAGTTTCGTAAAAGAGTATTATGACATGTTTTAAAGTTTGTGGTGCTGTATTCTAAAGGTAGGCCACAAACAGAAACTGCTGTAACTAACGGTTTACCAAACCCACTCCTTTGACAAAAATGAGATTCTGTATATTGTTCATCAATGTTGGGGCAGATAGGCGCTGTTACAACGCTTGCTGAACAATGTCAGATAAACAATGTTTAACAACCAGGTCCATAGATTCAACGATTATCACGTAGAAACGCCGTTGTCGACATTCTACGTAGATACCATCTTCAACATCCAGGTGCTCGTTCCACAAAGTGATCGTAGCTCTACGACTGTCGTAAGTCTATGTTAATGTATGGGAGTTACGATCACCTTAGCTATACGAGTGTCGTAAGTCTTTGTTAATGTATGGAAGTTACGATCACATTAGCTCTACGAGTGCCGTAAGTCTATGTTAATGTATGGAAGTTACGATCGCTTTACCGCTACGGCTGCCGTACGTCTAAGTTAATGTATGGAAGTTACGATCACCTTAGCTCTACAAGTGTCGTAAGTCTGTGTTAATGTATGGAAATTACGATCACTTTAGCGCTACGACTGTCGTAAGTCTTTGTTAATCTATGGAAGTTACGATCCATAGATGCAACACAGTTCTACAACAATGTTCAACATCCAGGATGCCTTTCTACAAAGCTACCGTAGCGCTACGGTGATCGTAACTCCTATACCATAACACAGACTTACGACGACACCATGGTCCATGGCTTCAACGTAATACCAAAACGACGCCGTTTTCGACATCTAGGAGTGTTCCCTATAAAACTGTCTCTGGCTGTCGTAAGTCTGTGTTGACATGCGGGAGTTAAGATGGTCTTGGAGATGGAACGGGTAATAGACCCATGGATCCAAGGCTCCCCGTTCCACTCAGCCTCCACCGATTTCAGTGGGTCTGTTTCTTACCGTTGTGTGGGTGTGGGATTTGGTCCTGGACGTCGCTCAGAACAGACGGGCCTTCATTGCAACATGTCACCACTAAAGTCACTACGAATCATATTTTAGGTGAATGGTTGATCCTTACCGGAACCATTAACGTCAAATGTCGATGAAATAAATTGTACATACAGTAGAATTCGTCACAGTTCTAAAAATGTTAATAACCCATATGTGAGGCAAATGATATTTACACATAGCTACTAACACACATCAAAATTGCATAACTTTGATCTATGAGTATATGGACAATTCACTGAGTGTTTCAATTGTACATCAAATTCATAACAGAGTACCACAACAAAGAAACAGAGCCATTTTCATAGAGCTGAATACAAGGAAGACATACACTGGTGGGTGGCGCATGTACTCACTGATGCATCCGACGCAGCGCCAAAACCGTCCCACAATGGGGTCGAGCAGGCTCCGTACACTGGCATCAACGATAGACGACACCTCAGAGTCTAAATTTGACGGCGTGCTGAAATCAGATAAAACATTCGTTGATAAGACAGCTAACCTCGCGTTTCCATGTTCGACGAGACATTACGAGAATTGACAGCAAAAAACTTAACCCTGCCATGTATAGTGTTGCAACCGCTTGCCGAAGCAGTGCCGTACTTATTGATTTCCTGAATTTTCCGTCTTGCAGACTAGCAAGTGTTCTTTGATTGAGAATGGTTCAGGCCGTTTGTAAATGTGTCGTTATGGAAGACGTCCCGTTTCTAATGCGTTCACATCCTCGATACCTCCAGGGTATACGTTCCGATGAGTATCCACTATACCCTGGATCCACCTACGGCTCGGCATGAAAATTTATTACCCTCCTTGCTGGGTCCGCATTCTCACAGTAACCAATCAGCTAAGCCGTCGTTACAACTCAACAACTTTACCGGTGTCAACAAAGGCAGCGGTCGCAGATGCGAAGGTTTGTTCGCAGTGCGACTCAAATTTGGGGGAAATCATACAGACACATTGATAGGTCCGAAAATGGGTATGGTTCGTGTTGCCAAGTTAAGTCGGTTAGATAATTTAAAAAGCGAAAGTGAGTTGTGATTGGTTCGCTCAACGTCCCAGCGCATTCGTAACTATTCGTCTCTTTCTTGCCGGAATGACACGAGTAGTTACGAATGTTCCCAGCGTATACACCTGATTGGATGAAAAGCCAGCAAAGAGAGGCAATGAGTTCATGAGCCGTAGATCCATCCAAGGTATAGTGAAAACTTATCGGAACGTATACTCTCGAGATATCGAGGATGATGCGTTCAGTGAAACAGTAAAACAAACATGAAAGTTAAACATGTCGGATCGTTTGGGAACTCGAGTGTTCCCATTTCAGACTGGAAAATTACCTTGTTCAGGGTAAGTTAGACATAATTCCACAATAAATTCTAAAATCGATAGTTTTTTTATTTAAATTCAACAAACTTTTAATATTTTAGCAACGTACCCTTTTGTAGTTTTCATTTTTGTAAATTTTTATTTTATTTATTTTATTTTGTTTTACTTTGTTATATTTCTTTGTGTGGTAGACACAGGCACATTGAGATCTTGCACTAAATTGTGTTTAGGTTTTCATGCATTCATGCATTGCAATGGCTTATTTGTGATAGATGCTGCAATCGGATACGTCCCCTTAGCGGGCAAAAATCTCATAGGTTCGAACCCCAGATTCGTCTTGAATTTGTTAGCACCAACCAGGAGCTCTTGGGTTTTATCAGTGTTACTGCCAGGACCTGCACGTGGAATTTCCACAATGTGAAATACCGTAATATAACCAAACAACCCTACCAAAATGCATTAACCGTTATAAATAAAGATTCTCGAAAATGGTGAGCTTTATTTCAAGAACACTACACCATAATGTAATTTGCAGATTGAACATCTAACGCCAGTTTTTCATGATGAGAAATACACACGACAAACATGATGTAACCTAATGGTTGAAGTGTCCAAACGTCACCCGGGTTCTACTGCCCTAATGTGATGTATGTCACATCGGGACCTCGACGAGTTCCATGTCTTATTTTATTTCCTTCTTTCTAATTTGTGAATTTATTTTTATATGCTTTGTTTGGGGGACTGTCATCGTTTTCTGACGCCTCGTGAGCAAACATGTATACGTCTGTACTCGATTTTCTGTTCAGTTCATTCCACAGAAGTCGGTCTCGATATATAAGCTCTGGGTGGTACTTACGTCCTCTGTCGGAGGTGTTGTAGGGGGAAGGCCTGATACATGTCTGGATCCGGTAGAGGGTGGCAGACAGTCAACAACAGTGGTAACTACCGGTGTTTAGGTGATCACTGGCCACAGCTCTTGGCTGACAATGGCGTGACGTCATAATCAACTACACATGTGACGTCATTATCAGCCGTAAGTGGAGCAATACATCAGACTGGTGTGAGTGACGTCACATTAATTGTGTTACATTGTGTCACATTGTATTAATAACGTCATAATATCTGATTTTCGATAATGTGAAACTACAAAATATCACTTAGCAGTGTTCTTAGGTAGAATGTTGATGAGGTAGCTGAATAGTGCAAAAACCTTCCCAACATGTCTAAATACTGATGCAATATAACCAATATATGGACACACTTGGCAATCCAACAATGATTAGATCTATTTGTTAAAAAAAGACAGACATACAACTACTGGACTCACCCTTGATCCCAATCTGTGCCACAATCCAGGAAGGATCTGCCTTCAAAAATACATTCGCTTGGATAAATCAAATAAATACAAGAACTCTTTATAAGATGATTAATTTAATCATTAATCTCAATGTATAATATAAACATAATATGTATTATTGTAACAAACATAACAAATTATGTACATAAATCATGGATTCAGTCAGAATTTGAACACACAAAAATCTCATCCACCCAAACTGTATTTCCTTGACCACACACAATCACAAACACAAGGACTGATCAATCTAAAGTAGTCAGCAGAATGTCTGGGTAACTAGAAGATTTGGAATTTTCTTTATTGCAGTATCAGGATTCAAACAAGATAGAATGGAAATTATGAGATAATGCAGTTTTCACTTGATGCATAAAACACTTCATCTGTCATTTAACACTGAACAACTCTGATTGTATGGTGTGATCATGAAGGTCTTTGAGCAATCATTTTCACATAACATACGTTCTGTTTGGGATGACACTTACTCAGTAAAGTACAAATTCTAGTACTTGTTGGCTTGAGTCCCATCTGGGTGCCAAACAGCACTGGCATTGTGTATTCATAATATTTTATATAACAATGTAACTTTTGCTCAAACCATCAAGTCAGATGTTAATACACAATCAACGAGATAGACCATCAACAATCAATATCAGTTACAGAAACATATTATAATATTGAGAAAAATATCAAACATTTATTTTCATTTTGAACTAGAATCACATTATTTACTCCAAATGGAACCCTGAAAAAATATAACACTGTGATTTGTCAGTATCATGGTATCATATTGATGAAAACTTCGCAAAATGATAGTCTTTGTTAATTTCATGTATACAGAAAGGAATCTGTCCCATTCTTGTTAATATTTAAGGAAAACACTTATTTATATTATACAGACATTCACTGACTAGCAAAATCCACCAGTGCAATCAATGTAAATTATATATATATATTCTGTACTATAAAAGAATAGACTAGATATCCGGTGAACAATTGTTAAAAACCTTGGACAAAACATTTTCATATATTACATACATATTTTGAAGGGTTTAAATTCTCCATGTAGTATGTCAGTACCATCTACAGTTTGTAGTATTATCAGGTTCTGGATCGTCTCCCATGGCTACCCCATTTTCCAAAGGATGTGAGGTACATGCTGGTCAAGTCATGTTGATAAACAGTGGTCAGTGATGAGTGACCATCTGGCGACCCTTGTCTATGATGTCGTTCTTGAGAGTCTTGGCACATTGATGCCGAAAGCACTGTGTGATGTACGGCAACACGAACGTAAAACTGCCATCTGCTGGCAACAAGCTGAGGAAGAGGTCAGGGGGAAGTAACTCTGATAAATCCTTCAAGATGCCTGAAATTGACAAATTGTAAGGTACAAACTATCCTCCACTTTCAATACCTTAAGAATGGATAACACATAAATCTCCAGGGTCCCTTTATGGAAAGTTATGATATGGTTACTGTCGTGTTCAATAAAGTTCATTTGAGGTTGCATTAAAGGTGAACTGTAAAAAGCTGTGAGGATAGAATGATAGGTGGAATGCGCAATCATGTGGGTAATGACAAACAATTTGGCACTAAAAAGTCATGGCTGAAACGTGTTGAGTTTTTCACTCTGAGTCTGGGACTCAGACATAGATGTCCTGTCTACTTAATTCAACAGTTAAAATTTCCACAGTTAAACAGAGATTATGAATTTTGTTTTGTGCCACAGTTCAATCAGACTGAAAGCTAAAGCTGCAAGTCACTGTGTCATTCAAACTGGACTGAAGACAAAACAACGGTGTGCAAGGAAAATATCAAAACATAAAACATATTACACACTGGTTAACAAAGGACAGTGTTTGACCCTGACCTCGGTATGCCTGGACGTACAGCTCTTCTCCTGAAGAGGACGACGGCAGCTCCTTCATCACAGCCTCCAGACACCGCATCCCATACTGCCACTGACAAAACAAACACAACACTTCAGTAGGTAATAACATCCTATCCCATACTGCCACTGACAAAACGAAGACAACACCTTAGTAGGCAATAACATTGTATCCAATACTGCAACTGACAAAACAAACACAACACTTTAGTAGGTAATAACATTGTAACCCATATACTGCCACTGATAAAACAAACACAACACTTCAGTAGGTAATAACATCAAGAATCTATGCTGGTGTGGAGAATCCCCTTGATCCAAGTCAATCTACCAGTGGATCCAAGTCAGTCAACCATGGAACTGATTGATTGTGTGATTATGTATGTATGCCATCTATGAATGTTAATAAATGATAACAAATGATATATTGTGATTATGTTTTTATTACAGTGATATTTTCCCACAAATACACTAAGGCAACATTCTCATTAATCCAGCCTGTTTCTCTGCAACCACAAGTGTCAGATTTTAGTAGACATTTTGTATACTAGACAACTGTATAGAGCCAATATCACAGTTTGCCAGTTCAACTGCTCAAAGGTGCTTTGTTTTTCCCCTGATCATTGGATGTCCATCACAACGGCAATCTCAACTCCCTGGGAATCATGCAACTCTTGCAGCCTACTACCGCACCAAATTAATGTCGCTTTCCCATCCTTAAGAGGCACCCATTCACAACTGGGTGGACTGGGACACATAGTCACAGTGTTTCCTGCACATTGCCCAACTTACAACTAGGTGTTTACACGTATTCATACGTCCACCACAAGATTGTGTACTGTACACTAGGAGTTGTGACAACACGGAAAGCATCTGCACACAAAGTTGACTCCAAGGTTTTTTACACCCGGTCACAGATGGGCTCGATCCCGGAACCTCCAAGCTTGCTGGATTACTAGCCTGGTGCACTAGACAGCTCATCCACCACGCGAGAGTAACAAGAGTTGTCTGTAAAATCAACACAACCTTCTCCATCTCACTGATAGTAAATCTCACCCTCTCTGGATCCATCCCATATGTGCATGACATGAACTTGGGCACCACTCCTGGATATCTGTCAATGATGAACTCCGTGGCCTGCTTCCAGTCAAGCACACGAACACATAGCAGCCATATTGAATCCCAGCCAGCAAGGTCAGCCTCATTCTGGATCTGGTGGGTCACACTTCGACACAGATCCTCCATCAGTTCCTCACTACACAGGAGTGACTGGCAACAGGGAGTGAGTGAGTGGTGTGACAACAATAAGTGAGTCAATGGTGAGTGAGTGAGTCGATGGTGACTGTGTGAGTCAGTGGTGAGTGT
This sequence comes from Haliotis asinina, assembly GCF_037392515.1. Lineage (NCBI taxonomy): Eukaryota > Metazoa > Mollusca > Gastropoda > Lepetellida > Haliotidae > Haliotis > Haliotis asinina. The sequence continues at coordinate 38,886,426 of NC_090295.1, forward strand.
GTGAGTCAATGGAGAGTGAGGCAGTGGTGAGTGCATGAGTCAATGGTGAGTGAGTCAATGGTGAGTGAGTCAATGGTGAGTGTGAGTCAATGGTGAGTAAGTCAGTGGTGAGTGTGAGTCAATGAAGAGTGAGTCAATGGTGAGTGTGTGAGTCAACGGTGAGCATGAGTCAGTGGTGAGTGAGTGAGTCGATGGTGAATGTGAGTCAGTGGTGAGTGTGTGAGTCAATGGAGAGTGAATCAGTGGTGAGTACAGGAACAATGGTGAGTGTGTGAGTCAATGGTGAGTGAGTCAATGGTGAGTGTGTGAGTCAATGAAGAGTGTATCAATGGTGAATGTGTGAGTCAATGGTGACTGTGAGTCAACGGTGAGCATGAGTCAAAGGTGAGTGAGTGAGTCAATGGTGAGTGTGTGAGTCAATGAAGAGTGAGTCAATGTTGAGTGTGAGTCAATGGTGAGTGTGTGAGTCAGTGGTGAGTGTGTGAGTCAATGGAGAGTGAGTCAGTGGTGAGTGCATGAGTCAATGGTGAGTGAGTCAATGGTGAGTGAGTCAGTGGTGAGTGTGAGTCAATGGTGAGTAAGTCAGTGGTGAGTGTGAGTCAGTGAAGAGTGAGTCAACGGTGAGCATCAGTCAATGGTGAGTGAGTGAGGCAATGGTGAGTGTGTGAGTCAATGAAGAGTGAGTCAACGGTGAGTGTGAGTCAATGGTGAGTGTGTGAGTCAACGGTGAGGCTGAGTCAATGGTGAGTGAGTCAATGGTGAGTATGTGAGTCAATGGTGAGTTTGTGAGTCAATGGTGAGCGAGTCAATGGTGAGTGTGTGAGTCAATGAAGAGTGAGTCAATGGTGAGTGTGTGAGTTAATGGTAAGTGTGTGTCAATGGTGAGTGTGAGTCAATGGTGAGTGTGTGAGTCAATGCAGAGTGAGTCAATGGTGAGTGTTAGTCAACGGTGAATGTGAGTCAATGGTAAGTGTGTGAATCAATGGTGAGTGTGAGTCAATGGTAAGTGTGTGAGTCAATGGTGAGTGTGTGACTCAATGGTGAGTGTTAGTCAACGGTGAATGTGAGTCAATGGTAAGTGTGTGAGTCAATGGTGAGTGTGAGTCAATGGTAAGTGTGTGAGTCAATGGTGAGTATGTGTGACTTAATGGTGAGTCGATGGTGTGTGTGTGAGTGTGAGTCAATGGTGAGTGTGTGTGAGTAAATGGTGAGTCTGCTAAGTGTGTGAGTCAATGGGGATTGTGTGAGTCAATGGTGAGAGAGTGGTGAGACAACACTGAACAAGTCAATGGTGATTGTGAGTAAATAGTAAGAATGTGAGTCAATAGTGGGAATGCCAGTACCAAAATGTAGGGGTACATCAAGAGATACTGACCAATGAAAATACATAATTTTGAAAGATGTATCACAAACAATTTTAAGGTCTTCACTTGAATATTCAAAAGTTCGAGCTAAACAGACTGTGTTTTGGATTTACCACTAGCTGGGTCACCATTAACCATATATACCTGTATATAAAGCAATACTAAACTGAATTTGAAACTAACACCTGTTTCAGTCAGAGCTGTTATAGCAATTTGATCCCTCTGACTGTCCAATCATGATTAAGTATTTTGCAGACGAAGAGATAATGATTGTGTTTCAAATTTCATGGTATTAACTGCAACAGACATTCCACCACCTGCAACTTAAGCAAGTCCTCATTGCAGAAACAACAGGGGCATTTATCGTCCGAGGAGTCAGCCCTGTTGACAACTTTGACTGGGATGGATGCCGATGGTGATCGTTGCAAGCTGCCACTGCTGCTAGGGATGGTGATGAGCTGACATCGTCGACTTAAGGACATGGGTCCAGTGAACGGAGGAAGGTAGTCGAGCCATGCAAATCTCCCAGTGAAGTGGCCACCACTTGGCTGTATAGGAAATAAAAATCATTTACTGAGTAAGCACTTTATACAGCTCGCTCTATTGCTATTTCTTGATTAAATCGTCTCAGTTAATTATCTTGTGTTTGTAATTAACAAGTATGATGTTCACCGATGTGGGTGTCAAGCAGCCAGTAAGGCACACATTAATTACCACCCATGTGTGATTGTTTGTTTACAGTCAGATTATCTGACCGACTGTGCTGATTGTCAGATTACCAAATGTTTTTACAACGTATTTACAATAATCTCTCACTAGATTGGTATGCCAGAGTCAGAATGCAAGAATGTCAGATTAACAAGAGTAATTATCACTGTTTTAAATGGTTCCCTAATTTGTGGTCGAATTAATGCGAATGTCAAATCACTGAGTGTCAGATAGACGAGAGTTGACTGTATACTCAATCAAACTAAAATCTTGACACTTGTAAATTTAAATGGAAGTAGTGTATATTATTAAAATGGAGATGTGTCATACTGCTATCATTGAGGTACCAATGCAGACAATGAATAGTCAATTGTGGCATCATTTAATTGGAAAAATAATGGATTAATATCCTATGGGTGTCAAAAAGCGATTGAAACCATTTTCAAACTCAACAGTCTGGCAGGTGACCAATAAATGTTGCCTGCCCATCTTGAAAGTAGCCTGCCTTCAGTTTTCACTCATATATTGAATTTAATTTATTGAGACAAACATGTATCATTGTTTTGAATGTGTATAAATTCAGCAAATTAAGAAAAAACAAGCATGAAATACTAACAGTCACATACGCTGTCAGTGACATTTCAAATGAGCCTGTTACAATTGTGATACAGCTTTTATGATATTTATCATAAACAAACATAACATAATGACTGTGGATCAATAAGAGTGAATAGTCTTAAAATTATCAGCCAGGGGAATCAGGCTGGAGGAGCTTTTTTCAGGCAGCCCATGGCAAAAGTTGCCAGCCTCAAGCCGACGTGAAGGCGTATTGTTTCATTCACTGGTGTCAAGTTTCAACTTAAGCTGAGTAAATTCAGAACAAATGGCTGAATGACAGTAAAACAACGAGTTTCCTGTTGACAGATACTGACCATCTGGAACTGGTGAGGAAGGAGAAGTTGTCGTGAGGAAGGTAGTATCTTGCTGATGATACGCTTGATGTATATTTCGCACAAGAGGCTCTGTAACATGAAAAAACATCAGTCACAGAAACAGGTGACAGCTGCAGACTAACAGAACATTACTTTGTTTTTAAAAATATCTTGTCTCCAAAATATGGTTCACCAGAAGTAAGTACAGTGTACTGAGGTTTGGAGCAGAATATGCATCTTTTGTTTGGTGTACACAGGATGTTGCAGTGTTGACAGGTCATGTGTGTTAAATACAGGTCATGTGCGGTGAAAACAGGTCATGTGTGGTGTATACAGGACTCGTGTGATATGTGGGTCTTCTGTGGAGAATACAGGTCTTGTGGGATGAATTAAGGTCTTGTGTGATGTATACAGGTCTTGTGTGGGTTTTACAGGTGTGGTGAAGACAAATTTTGTGTGGTGCATACAGGTCTTGTGTGGTGAATACAGGTTTTGTGTTTGGTGAAGACAGGTTTTGTGTGGTGCATACAGGTTTTGTGTGGTGCATACAGGTCTTGTGTGGTGAATACAGGCCTTGTGTTGTGTATACATGTTTTGTGCAGTGCATTCATCTTTACAAAAATATCTGCCAACCTTCATTGAATAATATTAACGGTTGATTCTCTCTCGTTCCAGTTATCAAATTTTTATGAAAAACATATTATTTGCAGCTTAATGGCTCACCACAGCATCTTCAAAAATGTACTTCCTCTTCCAATCTATAAACATGAAAAATGGAGAATACCAATGTACAGATGGCCACAAGGACAGAGATCCTGCCAGTGTCTGACACTAAAAAGGTGTCCAAGGTTCTAGACTCATATGCTTGAAAACATATTATTTGTTTTCAAGATACTACAAACCTGCTACATACTAACTTTCATACAGATACATTCAAAATTATAGTGTAAAGTACAAAAGTTACACATTCAATATGGCTGCCATGGCAGACATTCTCACAATTGCCATGGAGACCTGGACCTCATGCATGACATGGGACACGCTAAGCACGCTCACTTCCTCCAGTCAAGGATGAGGGAGATCACTTACCTTTCACGAGGATCTCCAGATAGTCCCTGATGTGGGTGTTGGTTGACATATCCTTGTCTTCAATATTCTGTGAATAATAATTCACATTACTTTAGGGAGTGAGTGCATGTGTTTAGTTTTATGCTGCTCTTAGCAATATTCCTGCAGTATCGCCGCTGGGGACACCAGAAATGGGCTTCATACATTGTACTCATAGGCAATCAATCTCAGGTTTTCTATATGAGTGAACACTTTAACCATTAGGCTACAACATCGCCCCTACTTAGAGTGAGTTTTACGCCGCACTCAGCAATATTCCAGCTATATGGCGACAGTCTAAATAATCGTGTCTGGACCAGACAATCCAGTGATCAACACCATGAGCATCAATCTGTGCAATTGGGAACCGATGACATGTGTCAACCAAGTCAGCAAGCCTGACCATCCAATCCTGTTAGTTGCCTCTTACGACATGCATAGGCGCTTTTCATGGCAAGCATGGGTTGCTGAAGGCCTATTTTACCCCCGACCTTCACGGGTCTCCTACTTAGAAGATGAACATCAAGCAATATTTAACAGCAAGAAGAAGTTGGTGCATTGTCCATCATCCCATGATACTAAGTGCAGTATTATTCACTGCCTCCGCAGAAAGCCTATTGTAATGAATCCCTGCCTGCTAATCTATGACTTTAGCACAGTTATCCCAAACAAATTCCAACAGTCAGAAATACTACACTAACCACCTTATAATTCTTTCAAAGATTAACCACTGGGACAAAAAGGATTTTATCATACCTCATTTTGTGCATTTAAGTAGACAGTGCATTCTACCTGAAGTGTTTAGGTCATGCTCATGACTATACTCACAAACCTCTCAAATCCAGACAACTGTATAATGTGACCTACCTGTAGCAGTTTAAGGCTGGTGTCCAGTGTCAACACACCTCTGTCAAACAACTCAACAAGCATGTGAAGGAATGTATTTGGACGATGTTGTCGCATCAACTGGAATTATACAGCTTATGTTTAACAAGCGTGCTGAAGAAAAATTCAACGAACCCTTCCTCTATTCTCCTCTAACCTTGGAGCATGAAGTGGGTCATCAATACTGAGTGGACAAGGCTATATTGCTCAGGTAACAGGTACATGTATCCTCGATAATCTCCGGGGTATACGTCACAATAAATCTCCTCTATTCCCTGGATGTATCTCCAACTCGGTCCAATAACTTTATTACCTCCCTTTGCTGGCTCCACATTCTCACAGTAGCCAATCAGCTATGCCACCAACTACAACCAAGCCTGCCAGTATCAACAAAGATAGCTGCGAAGGCTTGTTTGCAGTACAACACAGATTTGGGGAAAATCATACAGACAAACTGACAGGTCCGAAACTTTAAAAAATATATGCAAGAACTCCTTCTACCAATTTCAGGGTACCTCTGCATCAACTGTGTTTTAAAGTTTAAAAGGTTAGATAATTTAAGAAGCGAAAGTGAGTTGTGATTGGCATGTTCAACTTTCCAATGTATACACTGGGCATAGATTTTCAAAGCTTTCTTAGCACTAAGGAGTCATAAGTGTCATACATTAACATACACATATGAATATCTTGCACTGAGAGAGCTTCGAAAATCTAGGTCCTGATTGGATAAAAAGCCAGCCAAGAGAGGCAATAAAATCATATAGCCGTAGATGCGTCTAGGGTAAAGTGGAGATTTATCGAAACACATACCCAGGAGGCTATCGAGGATGAGGTATGTAACGAGATGGATGAAACTGGTGACAATGTTGGTTGCATGTTCTTTTACTCCAACAGTGACATCATGAATCTGGACCAGACAATCCAATGATCAACAGCATGAGCATCGATCTACTAGATTGGGAACTAATGATGTGTAAACCAAGTCAGTAAGCCTGACCACCCGATCCCCTTAGTCTCCTCTTACAACAAACATGTGAATTGTAACCTTGATCTTCAAAACAAGGTGGTGTTACAATTTGTCAGTGTCTTAGTCAAGGGACTAGTATCTTTGTTGAGACATTGCATTTATTAACATAATTAATTTGAAATCCACAAACTAACTGTGAAGATAAGATTCATTTAGACCTGATGCAAGAACTGAAGCTCTGAGGGTGAACATTTGGGGTGTCACTAACCTGAGCAAGGGGAGTGAACTCTGTAAAGTCCTTGTGAACCAGATTTGGGTGGACCCCGCATATTAAAATAAAGTTTTTCTGAAAAAAAAGGAAAAATAAATTTCATCAATGGTTTATCAAATCAATAAAGGTTTAACATTGTGAAACATTGTATTCATTAGTGAAATACTTAATTTATACTTTATACTATATATTTGTTTAGTGCCGAAAGTTCGCCAGTTCAACGTGTTTTTCCCCAGGTCATTGTATGTCAATCACAATGGCACACCGTATTTTCGATCTCAACTCCCTATGCATTATACATATAAGGGAAATTTCTTTGTTGTTTGTTGGTTTCACACCTAGCTCTTATATGGACTTATTCCCAGTTAACTTTCAACTTTAAAATCAAAACCTCTCAGACAGGTAAGAATGAAATGGACAAAAGTCAGCCTTAAAATACAAACAAATACAGTCCTGCACAAATGATGACAGATTCAAAAACAAGAAATTACTGGTGCTCACCTCCGGAATCGCCACAAGAGCTGTACGAGCTGTCTCTGGTTCCACCAGAGTCAGATTCAATTTCACAAAGGCCAGGAGGTCAAAGTCACTGTGAACAATCAGTAGCAATGTTCAGAGGTAGCACTGTTATCAGTAGCAATGTTCAGAGGTAGCACTGTTATCAGTAGCAATGTTCAGAGGTAGCACTGTTATCAGTAGCAATGTTCAGAGGTAGCACTGTTATCAGTAGCAATGTTCAGAGGTAACACTGTTATCAGTAGCAATGTTCAGAGGTAGCACTGTTATCAGTAGCAATGTTCAGAGGTAACACTGTTATCAGTAGCAATGTTCAGAGGTAACACTGTTATCAGTAGCAATGTTCAGAGGTAGCACTGTTATCAGTAGCAATGTTCAGAGGTAACACTGTTATCAGTAGCAATGTTCAGAGGTAGCACTGTTATCAGTAGCAATGTTCAGAGGTAACACTGTTATCAGTAGCAATGTTCAGAGGTAGCACTGTTATCAGTAGCAATGTTCAGAGGTAGCACTGTTATCAGTAGCAATGTTCAGAGGTAGCACTGTTATCAGTAGCAATGTTCAGAGGTAACACTGTTATCAGCAGCAATGTTCAGAGGTAACACTGTTATCAGTAGCAATGTTCAGAGGTAACACTGTTATCAGTAGCAATGTTCAGAGGTAGCACTGTTATCAATAGCAATGTTCAGAGGTAACACTTTGTTATCAGTAGCAATGTTCAGAGGTAACACTGTTATCAGTAGCAATGTTCAGAGGTAACACTGTTATCAGTAGCAATGTTCAGACGTAACACTGTTATCATATTAATGTTAATCTGTGATGGTTGGGTAGCCTTGTGGATAAAGCGTTAACTCATCAAGTCGTACACATGGGTTTGATTCCCCTACAGGTACAATGTGTGAAGCCCATTTCTGATGTCCCCCAACCAAGATATTGCTGCAATATTGCCAAAGGTGCCAAAACTTAACTCGCTAACTAATGTTAATCAGCTGCTAAAAAACATATTATGTACATATACTTCTTATCAGTTGCAGTCACCCAAGCTGATAAGAATCTGCATCAAAATGTCACTATAAGCAAAATACAAGGAGTTGGTATCTATTAAAGTTGCACGTTTTATTTTTTATTTACCAACTGGAATGCAAATCAAACAAATACATCAGCACTCGTCAATATATGTTTGGCCCCCTCCTGTGCTAAGTATTGGCTGAAGATTTGCCACTTTGAGTAAGTATATGCAATGGTTGTCTGTAATGGCAGCAAGGAGATGTGAGATTCACCTTGCATTTTCTTCCCTCTGTCTGTTATGGTCCATCCATTTCTTTAACAAATCCATCGCAGTTTCTGTTGAAAGAAAATTGGTGATTGACAGGATTTGACAGGACTTGCCATGGCTGTCAGACATGATTCTGGGTCAGTGATTGAGGAGTCAGATGCAGCTTTTCAAAAAAGATAGGACTGCACACTTCATTTTCACCTTTTTTCAATGATCACTTAGTAAACGTTCAGGACAAAGAGGGGGGAAGGGTTGCAATCTCCTTCTGGATCCGCCTATGGATTGTGTTGTAAATCAACTCCACCGTGAACAGTAATTTATCTTCACTGTTGCAAGTCATGTTACATCATCATTTATCAAGAGTGTTATTTATATTCATTATTTGCCATGAATGCTGATGTTCTGTAGTGAGTTCCTTCTCGATTTGACTAACTACCAACTTAAAATGTCTTAAAGCCCACCAACAAGCAACTTTCAGAATTGACAACCGCTTTAGAAAGGACTAAGTTTCACCCAACCCTACCATCCAAGCCACACCACTTTATTAATTGCTACTGACTGGTACCCTTCTAGACAGACACCAATTTGTGTAATTTGTTATTCCCTCCCATACTTCCAGGTACCCATCTATACAACCATACACCATCACCTGGGCTGAATGTGTGTAGTCGGGAGATGAGCAGAACATGGGAGAGTCGCTCTGGCTCTGTCTCATGGTAGATGTGTAACACCTCATTGCCACAGCTCTGGAACAGTGAACATACAAGGAACATATCATGAAACTTGCCACACTTCAGTTGCTGATGACAGATACTGCTATCTCACCCAGGGGCTTCACTGTGTTGTAATGATGACTGATGATGTCATACAGTCAACAGAGCACTGTTATGTATGACCAAGATCTTTTATGGATAAATCTTCTTTTAATTCTTTGACAGACAATGTTTCAGTTCACCTGATGAAGAGTCATAAATGACCCCAGAACGGTGTGTGTCAAAGAATTAAAAGAAGATTTATCCATGAAAGATCTTAGTCACACGTAACAATTCCTAAATGCTGCTAAAAGATATTTTTGTTATGAAATTACTTTCCTGCGATTTTTCTTGAGACACATCACCTGTGGAAAACAGTTTTGGAGGAATAATGCATGAAGGTCTGAAAGAAGTCTGCATTACATGCAATATATCAAACAGACCCACTAATAACAACACCAGTGTATGAAATAAGGCCCATCCAACTGATTCTCATTTACAGCAAGTCAGACTGATGGTCTGGTAGACATTTTAGATGTTCCATACATCTGAGTAAATTCACCACATCTTGGTGTCTGGTTTGGATAAATCATTTTGGACTTTTTTTTCAAGCCCTGATGTCTGGCTTGGTTTTTGGTGTATTTTGATGTATTTTATACAATAATTGTACACTGAAACAGATGCTGAATTTGAGAAACAAACAACGACTCCATGATCCTCAGCATGTAGCCTTAGACATTCAGTTGAATCTGTGATTCTTCAAGATACACAGATTATGCATGATGATAATAATATGTGCATTTATATTGCACCAAACTCCACTCACAAGGTGAATGCTCATTGCACTAACAGTCAAAGCAGGCATACTATTACCCTGGATAACCTAAGCTGCCCACAGGACCACATTCCACCACATGCATGAAAATATCATAGTTCTTTAACAGATTTCAACAGATTCCTTTCAAGCTGTAATTTAGATGAGACCAATGAAATACCTGCAAGAGGAGAGACGAGATAGACTTTGCCTGTGTTCAAACCTTTATTTGTGTTGCTGCTAACCGAATGAGGCACCATGCTGCAGTCAGTGTAAGATATACAGCATTCACACACAGAGTCGACTAGTCCTTGTTCACTCCACTAGATGCTGAGCACCAGGCAGAGGAACATCAAGTACCACCCTTTACTGCATTCATATTTGTTGCAGGCTGGGCATTGAACTGCCAACTATCAGGCAAGTTCCATCCTTGATGGCATCACTCACCTGCTTAATGTCCACAGGGTCGTCATCCAGGAACAGGATGTAGTTGAGGTAGTAGAGGAGCCCCTTGCCATACGTGAAGTGGGAACCCTGGGAGGAATTTATGATGTGCAAGTATTTTAGGATGGCAAGTATCATGAACAGACATTCATTGTTTGTAACACACCTAGATTGTTTTCATCCACTCAGATTTTGACCTGCTGAGAATCCTCCCTAAACCATTTTTGTCTAAAACACTTGGCTGGGGGATATAATTCGTTTAAGCCAACTTACATACTCTTCAAAAAAAGCAGGGGATAATAAACTTTCAGTTTTGATGGAAAGTGTAAATCTCAACAAACATTTCAAGGACAGACATCTAATGAACACATGACCAGTTCCCTCTATTACCACCCCTAAACACAACGCATGATATGCACGTGCACAACGGAGTAGCCCCATGCACATGCATCCCATTCTTGATTTTGACGTTTTTCCAAGAAGGTCTAGAAATCACATAGAACATTAATTTTGACACTCATCTTGCATCACACATTTGTAAGCATGTGTTTCTTGACATTTATTTTAAAATGAAAATCATATATATGCAAAATACATGCCATACACCAATTACCTTTCAAACGCCACTACATTCCAAATAACTATGGTTGTAAAAAGTGGAGATGGTGATGCACGCTCAAAAGATTCAATAATATCATACCAACACTGATTGACTCCAATAAATCTCCTAAACATTTTAATCATAAATAAAAAAAATGAAGATCCCCTACATTTTTAAAGAGTATATATACCGATACCAACATAGCTTGTGAAATTTGAAAGTGTGAATGATGATGTATTTATTCATTGAAATACTGATAAAATATCAGTCATAAAAATACCAGTATCCCTAACTTATTTTGTCCAGTATATGTGTTGTGTATCAGGTAACTCACTGTTTTCACCCTCAATTGTTCAGGGTGTTATATCTCAATTGTGTCATGATAAATACTCTCTAACTGTTCATTGCAACAGCTTTATTTTCAACTCAGAATATAACCTGTGAAGGTCCCGGGGTAGAATAGGCCTTCAGCAACCCATGCTTGCCATGAAAGGCAACTCAGCTTGTCGTAAGAAGCGATTAACGGGATCGGGTGGTCAGGCTCGCTGACTTGGTTGACACATGTCTTCAGTTCCCAATTGTGCAGATCGATGCTCATGTTGTTGATCACTGGATTGTCTGGTCCAGACTCGATTATTTACAGACTGCCACCAAATAGCTGGAATATTGCTGAGTGTGGCGTAAAACTAAACTCACCCACTCACTCACTCACTCAACTCAAACTATACTACTCACACTTTGCTAGGGATCACAAACTTTAACAAACATAGATTTATAATTGGAAATTATATCCATATAAACATGGATAAAAAATAATATGGTAACCCCTCTTTAGGTAAACAGCCACTTTGATGCTTCATATATGAGTAATCATAGAAATATTTTTCATGGCACCAGTCAACCATTTTACAAATCATGGAACAAGTTCATGACAAATAAACAACACATGTCAACAGTAGGTATGGGATCCCAAAGATGCTATGCTACAGAAACCTAGGATCTCTGCTTACTATAAACTTAGGGATTTAAACCCAATTTGACCCCACATAATTGTTTTCTGTTGAATCCATGATTTGATCCTCAGAAAAGTGTGAGTAGTATATTTTACAAGTAGCCAAATGTTGCCATCCAATAACATTACACAAAAATCATGACTAGCTGCGCGATTACTGAGTTATATCATAGTTTGAAGGAGCAGCAGCTTAGCCTAGTGGTTAAAGCAATCACTTGTCATGCAGATGACCCGAGTTTGATTCTACATGTGGGTACAATGCATTAAGTGCATTTCTGGTGTCCCTACCATGATATTGCTGAGAAGTTTGCTAAAAGCGCCATAAGAAAAAAAATCACTCCATAGCTGAAAGGTCACATGCAGAAAAACAATCAAACATAATTAAAACAAAGTTATCACTAGTTCATAATATATGAAATGCATTGGTAATTGTGAAAAACAAAATTATAAGCGTATAATCACAAATCAAAAGTGCAATATTTTGTACTTGGGTTGACCTCCCTTGAAATGAAGCAGCATCGATAATGAACCCAGTCAGGGCCGGTGAGTGTGGACTCATGTGTAACGACGTCTTGTCATTGGCCACTGGTTCATTTGCCGATACGCTTAGCTGATACGCTTGTTTATGGCTTATAAGCCCGGTAGGTGTAATTTCAAATTGCAAATGGTTAGTAATTGAAGTTCTGCATTGCATATTGTCATTAGAAGACGGGCAGGCAGACTTATAGATGTCAATAAACCAGACTTTGAGTTTTCTCTGTCACGGAGTCTGTGTATCACAATCAACATGGGTTTTTTTAAGTAACGAGTAACATTTACTTGTTTATGTACACAACCAAGATTAGACTTGACCTCATACTCCAGGCAGGCATACTGTTTCAAGCTCTGTGAATCTACTCAAATGCACATGCATTATGAGTGCAGCGCAGCATAGCTGCTGAAACCACCTTTTCCCCCAGAGTTGGCCGAAAATTAGTGAATCATTTGAACTCAGATTTCACAGGCTTTTTTCATCGCATTTTTTTTTCAACTTTATAGGTTGAATTGGCATTTTTGATGATTTGTTTCGGTAAGTGACCCTTAAACAACTGCAGTCCCTGAGGAACATACATGCAACCACATTGTGTATAATTCCCCTGAGTGCTGAGGATGGATCTGACAAAGATTTTGAAAAGCATGCCTGTGTACAATAATTACTTGTTCCTTCAGTGACCTGAGAGGTACCTGGGTGGTTAAAGTATCTGTTCAGCAAGCTGAATGTCAGGGTTTGATTCCCAACATGGGTGCAATGAGTCACACCACTTTTGGCATTGTCCAGCTTAAGCCATTCTAGTGTTCCCAGTTGTGGAATTCCTAGAATATGGCCAATGGTAGCATAAACATCTACACACTCAACACTCATACTGGGTCTCGATTTTCGAAGCTCTCTTAGCGCTGAGATCGTCTTAAGTTAGTGTTAATCTATGGCACTTACTTCTATCTTAGCGCTAAGAGAGCTTTGAAAATATATGCCCTGGTGCCCATCCAATCCACATAGACTTACCTGCTTCTTGTGTTGCTTGTGTTGGACAGCCTGCCTGATAATGTCATCCAGACTCAAGTGGGACATGATGTAGTATGGCAAACACAAACGCCAGTCTTCCTCGTTGGGCCTGAAAATAGAACACACAGTGCCATGAACATAGTATGAGCATATTGTCAAACTAAGTCCCCAGCATCATCTGACTGATGTAACAGCAACAGCTTGGAGAGTTAGTCAGGTTCTGTCACATTGTTGACGGCAGGTTATCTTACCATGGCAGCATGAATCAATGGATCAGTATCAATCACTGGATCAACAAGATTTTATCCTGTCTGGAATAACAAGCTTGTATGTTCAGCTACACTCTCAGACAGTAGAAATGTAGTGGGGTGTGGTCTTGAGTTCATGCCACGAATAAGTTGAAGTTATGCAACATCAAGCTCATAGAGACCTTGGATGGGTGACCATGTTTGGTAGCTTTATTCCTGAGAGTTTCTTGGACTTCAGTCCTGCCCCACAATGAAGTACATGTAATACATGTAGTCTCACTTTGGCAAGTGAGTTTGTTAAAAACTTGCCTCGGTTCACCCAGCCAAAAATGTGTGCATGGATAAACAAAACTGACTATAACCTTCTAGCACCTAACAGGCAGTCTGGGTTATCCAGGATAATAATAAATAAATTCAGATTTAGAGCCATGAGCAATCACTTGGTGTTTGGAGACCGTGCACTACAGAAGATGACGTATCATTATTATTATGTTTTACAGATAAAGAAGATATGCAGCAGAGAGGGTTCGGGTAATCCTGGCACAGTCAGGTTGGTAAGGCTCATCATCAGCTCAGGGTCCTCGCCCACTCTACACAAAGCCCAGACAGCGAATGGGACTTCTCCCAGGAAACACTGCTTAGTTGAACCCACCAAAAACTTTCCACAGAATATGAAGGCTCCCCAACACCGCAGCCTTTTGCATTATCCAGATTGTCAGAAGGGCTGTGCTCCCGGTGGAGAACCCGGGCACTCTCCTGATCTGCGCCGAGAGATCAGGAGGTACCAAACCAAGGGCACTGAAAACAATGGGGATCCTGACGACAGTGTACTTGGGAGGCAAACGAGATATTTCAAAGACATATCATTATTATTATTGTTATTATTGTTATTAATGTTATGGAATAAGCTTCTACGTTTTGCTTCACTCACAATGAGTAGTGCTCTCCCAGCAGGGCAGCAGACTCCAGGAAGTTCTCCTCCACAAGGGCATCAGCGCTGCTGGTGAACATCATCTCCCTCTTCACATGGAGATGTGCCTCCTGCAGCATGTGGGCGTAGCTGGATGGACCCGTCTCCATCACCTTGCAGCCAAAACTCACCTGCAACAAAAAGGTTAGCGTTTTGCACTGTACATTTATCAACTGAAGTCTGTCACTAGACTGGCGATGGTCACACATTCTATTGATGTGTCATTTCTACAATCGATTAATTTCTGTTGAAGACTCAACATTTGCAATCCATGGATAGTTTGATGCATCACTACAGTGCTACTGAGTACCTCCTCAGGTTGTAGTCTATTTGTTTTACAGATCACGTGAGGTTAGGCTGGGACTAGGATCTCAGATGAAGCTACCCTGGGAGAAGGATATGGGTTGCGATTAGGCTGGGGTTCTGATATGGGGTGAGGTTAGGCTTGGGGTAGTATCTTGGATGAAGTTACTCCAGGATTAGGATATGGGGTTAGGCTGGGGTTAGGATCTCAGATAAGGTTACCCTGGGATTAGGATATGAAATTAGGTTAGACTGGGGTTATCTTGGGATTAGGATATGGGGTGAAGTTAGGCTGGGGTTAGGATCTGTCGTGAGGGGATCAAGTTGGGTTGAGTGTTGGGAGGAGGTTAGAACGGGGTTTGGATCTTGGATGAAGTTACACTTGATTTAGGATATGGGGTGAGGTTAGACTGGGGTTAGGATCTGGGGTAAGGGGATCAAATTGGGTTGAGAGTTGGGAAGGGGTTTGAATGGGGTTTGGATCTAGGATGGAGTTTGGATCTGGATAAGGTTAAGATGAGGTAAGACTAACAACTCCATGAACCTAACGAAGACCACATGGACTACAGATAAAAGAGCTGCCTTATCAACTCACCATGTCTCTGTACAGATCAGCAGCAGGACACATCTGTAGGGCATACAGGCTCCACATCATGTCCTCACTACAACAGACACCCAAACATCACATGAACAGAGAATCAAATATATTACATACAATGACAACTTAATGATACTCTTATTATCAGCCTTGTCACAACCCTTTGCTAATTGGGCGGTGGGGTAGCCTAGTGGTTAAGCGTTCGCTCGTCACGCTGAAAACCTGGGTTCGATTCCCCACACATGTACAATGTGTGAGGCCCATTTTCTGGTGTCCCACGCCGTGATATCGCTGGAATATTGCTAAAAGCGGAGTAAAACCAAACTCACTCACTCACTCACTCCTTTGCTAATTAATCTCACCTGTGGGGTTCCTCTACCTTCGTCAGTAGGATCAGGTGGTCGTTAGTCACAGTGATATCTTGGGTGCCGATGAACGGCTGGATGCCAATCAGACAGACATCTAGTTCAGTTGGAGGAGATGCCTGGAGTATAAAGCACAAGCAACTAAACAATGAGAATCACACATGTGGGTGTGATATAGAGTTAGCTGTCTATGATCTGCTCTGACCTTGGTGATGAAGTCGTACTCCTCTGTCTGGTGGATGGCCACAATGCTGTCTCGGGCTGTGTACGTCTCCACGCCTGTCTTTGTGGCAACATGGAGCAGTCCACTGCTGGGGATAATCTGGCAACAGTAGAGACAGAATCAGGATCATACATCTACTTATATCTGGGACACACCGAGGCAGCAATGATCCTATATCTAATTTAATCTCAGAGGCCCTTGACAGCTCTGGAGCACAGATTTACCGATCTCTCGGACATACCTTGACAGCACTGCTTCACAGATCTACCTATCTCTGGGAATACCTTGACAGCACTGATTCACAAATCTACCTATCTCTGGGACATGCCTTGACAGCACTGTTTCACAGATCTACCTATCTCCAGGATACATTTTGACAGCACTGATCCACAGATCTACCTATCTCTAGGATATACCTTGACAGCACTTGTTGTGTATCTGTAGCAGGTGATGAGTTTCACACGAGGGTAGAGAGAGTACAGGCATCCTCCCCGACCCCCACTGACAAAGCAGCACATGGACGCCAGGTTGCGATAACGAGGGGACATTACAGGTGAAGAGGTACTCCCAGGCTCCACCTTCCTAGATATACCTGCAATACATCATGATATACACTAGACCTTCCTAGGTATAAGTGATATATGTACCATGATATACAAGATACCATCTGGATATACCTGTAATAAACCACAAGACACAACAGACCCTCCCGGGTAGACCTGAAACACACCATGATATACAAGATACGTTCATGGATATACGTGCAATGTATCATGATATGTAGAGTCACACGATATACCTGCAATATACCATAATATACAATAGACCTTCCTTGATATAATTGAAATGTACCATGATAGACAAGTTACCTCCCTGGCTATACTTGCAGTATATCATGATATGTACCTGACAGGATATACCGGATGCATTCACTATAACTAAAGTTCCTATTACCATGTTCAGTATTAATTCCTTTACAGAAGGTAGAAGAATGGTGTAAGTTACCTGGCAGGTATGCAGGTATAACAGAGACTTGTTGCCAGTCTTCTCGCATCCCAGCATCGCTGAAATGTAGCAGTGTGATGGCCTTCACTCCTCCCGATGACTTGAATGGGCCACCTGAAAATATAATACAAGCGAACATGTTTGTTTTCCGAAAGACAACAGGACTACTGTCACAGTATCTGTTACACGATTTTAAGACAGGTTGTGCAACAGGGGTTAAAAGCCCCATTGTCCTAGGAGAAGTCGTTTTCATTTCAGGTAATCAAATAATGGTATCTTATGTGTCCGTGAGCTACTTGATTATTTTCGCTTATGCTTTCAAACTGCAAATAAACTTGGATTTCATTTCATATCTCCTCAAAATGCAGCTATTAACTTTTGCGATGAAAATAAAGTAAGGTTATCGGTCATGCCTATTTATCACTCTCCAATAAACAGTCCAGTAAACATTAACGTCAAATACCATGTTGATTTATTCTTTCATAATTCCATCATCATAATTATGTCATAAAAATCAGGGCAAGAGGAAAATTAACGAGGACAAGTTACCTTCTTAAAGTCACTTGCCCTGTGGCAAGTGGCTTTCTTTTAAATATATGAACCTCTATGCAAATTAATGGTTCAAGGAAACAATGCTACAACCAGAGACCATATAATAGATGGTCTCTGCTACAACACATTCAAATACTGCAGTGAAAGGGGTCTTCAAACATAATATCATGATGGGATTACGATTTACTGTTGACCTGGCCTAGAAAGAAGGGCAGAGGTTCCCTGTCCTCTTCATACTTAGAAATGTTAACATGGTCAAAAGTTATTTGCTGTTAAAACAAGGACTGATCCACATTGTCAGTAAACTGTGTTTGCATCATCATGATCATGTTTCATCCCTTTTATCACCAAGTGTACATGGGCTCATATATTTATTCAGCACTAGTTGGGTTAACATGGCTGACTGTTCTCCCCACACACACTGTTAGCTACACATGAGGTTCTTGCACAAGATGCACTTCATACCTGAAACAGTTATCTCCCTTAACACACATATACATCACATACCGGCCTAGATTTTCAAAGCACTAAGATGGTCGTAAGTACATTACCACTGACTTATGCAGATAGATGCTCATGCTGTTGATCACTGGATTGTCTGGTCCAGACTCAATCATTTACAGACCACTGCCATACAGCTGTAATATTGCTGAGTGTGGCGTAAAACGAAACTCACTCACTCAATCACTCAATCACTCACTCACTAACATTGACTTAAGAGGTAAGAGAGGTTAAAAAATCTAGACCCTGGAGTAGCCATGTTAATCTGCATAGGGTTAAGATGGCTGACCATTTTCCCACACACGCTCTTGAACACAAATAAGGATCATGTTCATGATGCACCTTGCACATGGAACTGAGTTGTCTCCCCTTAGTGCCTTTATCACAGATATACCACATATGTAGTTAAACAGTTAAACTCCATGTAAAATTGTGGCATTGTCTCTCCATGAACCTATGGTCACTATATTGTCCTCACAAAGATGACAGAAAAATTTGTATGCATTCATAAATCTTCATTCCTCTTGTTGACAATGTTAGAATAAATCACTATGAATAACAGTGAAAGAACTATTCATACTTATAGCTGTATGAAGCCAGGCAATCTTGAACATGTGCTTTCATGGGAAGCAGATGACTAGAAGGGAG
Organism: Haliotis asinina; assembly: GCF_037392515.1. Taxonomy (NCBI): domain Eukaryota; kingdom Metazoa; phylum Mollusca; class Gastropoda; order Lepetellida; family Haliotidae; genus Haliotis; species Haliotis asinina. The sequence continues at coordinate 38,905,031 of NC_090295.1, forward strand.
GTCACTCTAAACTAACACGTAATTAGTGAACTGCCCATAGAGTGAATGAAACACTCGTAAAGGATAGCAATAAGACCACGAGCAGGAGCTACAGCCACGCCAGAATGGAACACAAAGGCACGTAATTAATGCATACAAAATAACTTAATGACCCTAAGTGGGGCACCACAGTAGCAATAAGTACAAGCAGCCATTCACGTACCTACACACACTGCACCGCATGTGCAATAATCCTGACTGTGGCCTCAACTCTAATTTCACCATTGATATCCATTTGCAAAAAAACTGATATGAGAGAAGAAGTCAACAACAGAACCTTGGTCATCAGATGGAAACATCATGTTAACAAATTTTTAAAACAACCAATGGAACAGACTGAAGCAAATCATTTGGTAAAACAGTACATCAGTGCCATGTTTCAGCTGAACTCTCACCTCTAAGGTCCTGTAATACAGGAGGTGAAGACTTGTGGCCGAGTGACTTGGAGGTTCCCTGCAGGCCTGGTAGATGAATGGATATCTCGCCAGTCTCAGAGTCCTCCCCATCAAACCTCCAGGCCTGGAAATAGTCATCATCTGAGATCCTGGTAGAGGAGGAATAGCTGCTGGAGAGGTCAGATGTGTCGTGAATGTTAGGGCTGTGATTGGTTGATCGGTTCTGACCAAAGGATGAGTACTCAATCTGATTGATGATTGGTGGATCACTTTCAAATATCTCATCTACATCAGCCAATGAAGAGAGGCGACTTTGGGTGTGGTATGATGAGCCCGGTGATGGGGTGGTGCGATAAACATGACCTTGACCTTCTCTGTCATCTGACCTGACAAACAGTAAAAATAGTTCATAGGTACTGAAGCTCACCATATCATCATTAGGCTTCCTGACTGAACCTAACACAGAACCTCCAACCTCTCAAAAGGTTTTCAACTAGAACCATAAATTAATTTAAACATTTTGAAAGCCGTTTTGCAGTGACATAATTCTAATAAATATTTTTCGCATGCTTCAGAGTCAAGCAAGCCAGGGAAATTCTCTGGTCAAAGCAGGTAAAAGACACAACCCACCACTTCCAAAATGAATATATTTACATTTTATTATGAGTTCAACCCAACTGTTCAACCCATGTTCAGATATGACGACATCCTTTCAATCAAAGAGATTTTATATGGTTTTCCTTAGGGCATGTAGTGTACGGGTCATCTTTCTAAAGCTGACTTCCTCAAAACCTGGGACTCAATCATCTTGATGAAATCTCCAATTGAACACTCTCATTTGTTTGCATTGTAATTGGTCAGTTACACTAAGCAGCAAAGCCAATCAAACTGGCTAGAGAAAATCAGGTTCAAGTAACTTGAGAACACAAGAACCATGTGAACTGATCTAGGAGCTAACATAGTTTTACAAACCAAAGTGAAGATGGTTTATGGTGTCTCTAGCCTGATCCACCATCAGTGAGGCTAAAGCCAGATCCCACTTGCTGGTGGCAGGCACGTATGTGCTATGAGGCATTCATAATTTTAGAATCATTTTCATCATTATTCATTACAAAATACAACCCATTGTTGTTAAATGCAGGTTTTACTTGTTTTTAACAATGGACACTCATTTCAGTAAAGCCATGCAATGTAACTGTACTACCAATTAAAAATATTTCATAATATACAAATAATAAATAAGTACAACTAAAATATTTTCACGTTATCATTTAAAATTTTAAGATAAAATAAATTTTTTTGAATTAAACTATTATTTTTCTTTTTAATATGTCGATATGCAGTTCTCTTACTCATGGCATTAACATTAACTACAAGATATTAACATGATTAATTATATATTTTCCTATTTGAGTCTTTTGAACCTTGGTATTAGCCATCTTGGATGAGGTAGAAAGTCAACTTGGATGAGATAGAATATATAGACAATTGTGAGAACGGCAGGTGTTGAGATTGTCATTGCTCAAGATTAAACTGCATGAATTTGTCGCAGATTAAAACCAGGATGGGACAGTTAACAAGGATAATTGTGAGCATAATACACCTTGTTGAACTTGACCTAATCATGATAATGCATTGCCTGATTGTGTCACAACTAGTTGGTCTGTAAGTATTATTGTGAAGAGGTGCACCTTTGTCAGCTGATCGTCAACATGTCTGAATAGCCAAGACAAGTGCGCTGTCAAACATGCTCTGCTCTCCTGTCGAACGAGGAATGAACCATCCGTCAATGCCAATTGACCTACCGGGTCATGCATATGTAGAGTAGCTCAGGTCAAGTTGAACAAGCTGTAGTTGTTGAGAGCGTCTTTACTCAATATTTGAATGAATTGACAGAGGAACTATTAACCCCTGCATGTCAGTGACGTCAGAATCCTGTGCTGTCCCTAGCATTTAGTTCAGTGTTATTATCTGACGACAAGAAACACACCATTTGCCTTGATATCTTTAACTTACTCCTGAAAGGCCTGTGATCATTCATTTAACAACAGTGACAACGCCAGAGACATAAAAGAACTTTGTTTCAGTGCATCACAGGGCACTCATGAAGTGAGCCCTTTGAGACTTAATCACATTCATGGGAAAACCTCAGAGGTTACATGAAATGCATTTCATTTTTCCTTTAACTTTTAATGGAGGCAGTCACTGATGACTGCACATTTATAAGTTAATCATCCTTAGCAGTGATAAGAAACAGGCTATAAAACTAAGACCTGTTTGCAATGAATGCAGTAAACTTCCATTTTGAAAATTTAACAACTTTTAAAACAATTTCAAAATTAGGAAGGCATGCGTACCTGCAGGGGACATAGTAAGAATTCTAAGCTAAATACCATCTTGAATACAATACCAATTCTATGAGGGTTAATATACTTACCTCCTTCTCTCTAACTTTATCTGGCTAAGACGAGACGACTCTGAATCTGAATCAGTGTACTCCAGTCTAACAGCCTGAAACTCATTCTGGGACGAACACACAATGTAATCCTCGCACAGTGACAGAGTCACCAGCTTGAAATTCCAGCAAAGTTCCAGAAAAATCTCCACATCTCGATAAGACTTTCCTGAGCTTGGCACAGTCTTGTCCACTAGGTGGAAAACCTTTACTTCGCGATCTATTGCCACAGCAAAGTTCCCTGTTTGTGAACACACTGATATGTCAGCAATTTTCCGATCTACTGGAATTTCCACGACATCTAGATAGTTCTGAGCTGAAGAGATGAGGGATGAGTGGGATTTGCCAGCAATACGTACTTTAGTTTTAATTTTAGAACCTTGAGCAATTTCACAATCCCAGTTTAGATAGACTCGGATATATTTGGTTAAATTCTTCCAAGATTTCTTGAACTCGACTGCGATTAAATAGTTTTCTGAAATGCAAAGGGAAACACAATTAAAAGAGGGGTACTTATCTGGAGTCTACAAGAAATATCAGTGAAAGGACATAAATTCACACTATTACATTGACCAAATTTGTGTTTCAAAATCAAACCTCTCAACATGGATGTCAAACATTAATAAACAAAAGGAAACACTGTGGCTACCATGTCTGAAATGATCAGGTATTTAACATTGTTTCCAAGAACTATAAGCCTACTTGCTGACCAGATTCAATGGGGACAAAACAGCAAAACATGAACATATGTAATGAACTGGTCAGTTAAATGATAATTATTTTAACCCAACAATATTTATTTGCCAAACAAAAAATATAAATCACCAAAAAGATGTAAAATGAAAAACAGAAAATGGGACAGGATCTGCTGTTTGATAATAGGAATGGAATATTTGCAGAATTTGACTAGTCCTCACAGCTGTCATCCTCTGGGTGGAGGATTTGAAATCCAAACATTTTTCCAAAAATCTATATAATGATGAATCATATGTTAACAAAATCAGAAAATAATAGAAATATATGCAACAAGTTTCAAGATGTTTCAAGTAAATTAGTCTTTGGTCATATGGGATATCGACATTAATAACCTGCAGCAGAAAACATAAAGATATATTCCTGAATTAATAATCATTATAATGTGTTTAAAAGCATGTCAGTCACTTCTCCGACCGCCATTCTCTCTTACTAATACCGACATAATCGCTACAGTGTAATACGTGATATCTGATAGCAACATATCTCTTACATCGATCTGTCACTGAAGTGAGTTTTTAGCTGGTTCATCAGTATTGGGGTATTTCACAACTAACAATCACAGGGCATCTAGACATATTTGATCACATTTCTTTAAAGTGGCAAATTAAAATTGTCATTACTGGTGGGGTTGTAGAGCAGCTGTTCCACCAAGGACACGGTCTCAAAACGCCTCGTCTCCCGGCAGCCCTCTTCCGTTATTGCGAAAACAATAACAGTGCATCGTCTCGTCGCTACGAAAACGTGCTTCTCGTCTGCACATATCGCCAGTGGTTCATCCTGGATGGGAACTACTTTCTTTGACTTGAAACTGTGACAGTCGAATACCCGAACCATGGCTATTATGCGACTGTTAACACATATCACCTCTTAACTGATCGTACGCTCCTCGCCGACATGGGCAGCGCCATTTTGTCCCTGATATGATCATGTGATTTTAGCAGGTATAAAAAACGAATCGTTGTTGAAAACCGGACAAGACCAATAAAAATATATGTTGGTAAAATTCATTACGTTCTTCTAATCCCATGGTGAAATACGGTAACACAAATATGGCATTTGTCACAAAATGCAAAAAACAGAAATCAAGTCACTTAAACTAAATGTTATTTTGACTATACCAGTTATCTTTTACTTGATTTTTCGATCGGATAGTCCACATGATCTAGACTAGCAGTTGTCCGACTTCCATTTTTGTGGAAGCCGCTGTGGGTGAGGGGTTTACACAGGTGACCTTGTGTGCTTTGGTTCAGATTCAAGATTGGACTCAAACCCAGATTACTAAGCTGACAGTGTGATTCCAAATATAACCATAGTTCCTTCAGTGATTTATGTAAAATCAAACACTTTTTAGAAGCAAACAATTAGATTTTCACTAGTATCGAACAAACATTTTAGTGGTCATGAGTAAATGTGTAAGAGCTGCAAGCGAAATATTCTTGAAGTTTCATAAAACTCAGTTTCACTTGTTCGACCTCTCCCACCAAACCCCTCAGTTCATGAAATGGATGAAGTGGCCACGATACTCAGAGTATAGATTGCTTTTAGGGATGTATATTAGAGTGGGTGAGTGAGTGAGTGGGTGTCTGGCTGGCTGGCTTTGCTGAGTGAGTGAGTGAATATTCGCGCAATATCACAGTAAGGGACACCAGAAATGGGCTTCACACATTGTACCCAATGAAAGTTTTATTTCACAGACCCTATGAAGCACCTATACATTTCCCCCAAATGCCACTTACATTAGAAGCCCCCCCAAAACAGATAATGTAGGAAACATAAAAAGTAAAGAAAATAAACTGCATTAACTTAGTAGCAGTTATCCCTATTTTGATATATGATCTCGATTTTAAATATTTAAATGTATAATTTAGCATAATCAATGTCAATTTTGCCCAAATGATAATGGTGTATCTGAAGAAAAACAAACATAAAATACCGGGATTCGATCTCAAATGTCTATTGCTGTACTCATTTTCCGGTGGAATATTAATTATGAAGAGTTATGTCCCTTGGGTCTTATATGTGTTCCTGAAAACAAAGCCCTGGGAAAAAGTAACGATTGTTTTCAATTTGGTGAGTGTTCACATGCCAGGTGTCATCAGTAAGATTCATTAGTACATACTGTAACGGTTGGTAATCATTAATCGTCCAGAATGTCGAGGTTATTTCTCAGTTTGCTTTCGGCAGGTTCGCTGTTTTCGACAGGTCACGTAGAATGGAGAAAATGTCGACTTCCCTTTCGTGCTAATGTATGCAATGGTTAGCTAGGTGCATTTGAATATATTATTTGCTGTGTTTAAAGCTGTAGTGAAACACTGATGCAAGCACACGGTTCTTTGGGGTTCAACGATCGTTTCTGCTAGCATGAGCAGTGGGTGTGGATAAAACAAGGCTTCTTGTTCCCAATTACCGATTTCGATCAGGACTGGCACTTTTCTTCCTCTTGATTCGTTAGACCAGTTTTCGATCAGGGCTCATTTGCTGAAAGAAGAAAACTGTGATTCAACAGTTATGTCTGAAGTAAAATGCTTTGTTTTACATGTTTATGGTTTAAGCAAGTTAGGAAATTGTTTTAAAGTTACATTTTTTAAGTTGGTGCTTCAAGCACTTCTAGAAAGAAAACAAGTTAAACACTCGTACCCATGTACCATGTGTTGAGATTAGGGCTGGGATGGGTCAACCTTTCTACCTGGGTACCCACCCCCTATTACACTAACCTACCCAAATACCTGTTATGTTAATTCCAGACATCAAATTTGTAAGAAATGGCAATATAATCTTTAGCTTGGAGTTTTTCTATGTATCTTTGCACGTATTATGTTTAAAAAAAACCTAGTAGGTGACTGTAAGTTATGTCTAAATCTTCAAAGACAAAACAACCATTTTATCATGAAAGAATAATTTTAACATCTAGCATTGTTTAATCAAATAGTCACATGATTATAATGGGTACACCCCACATAAACGTGACAGACATGGCGAATGGTGCACCATTTTACTATAGGTTCTTCTCCAAAATTCTTAAAGAAATACAGATGTAATGAATATTCTTTTTAGATTGGCAATCACATTCTTGTCTCCCTGTATACAGATTATTCTTGTGAGAACCCATTATTACTTTGAATATTAAAACTACATGTACTTTTTCATTATTTTCACTACTATATGTATACGTAGGTTCAAACAACTGATATTACTTATTCAAACAACTTCAACTGGCCCTTTTAACTTTCCGCTTGCCCTTTTGTTGACTTTTTCAATTTTGGCCTTTTTGTCTTTTCTTAAGCCCTTTTGACTTGTTCAATTTTGGTTCTTTAGTTCTTTAGCCCTTTTGACTAAAACTTCGGAAAGGTAACCAGAAAGAAATTAAATCAATTGTAAGCATCAAAAGATTTTCAAAGTACCTGTCAGTGAGCAGTTGACAGTTTACATGTGTAGCAAGTCCTGTAATCAACCGAAATCTGCACAGTATGATGTCAAATTCGATTTGATTGTACTGTACATAGGTCTCAACATGACTCAGCAATTCCAACGAATTTCATCATTAAAGGACCCGTAAAGATCTGGTTCAGAATTGATCATCAGTAAACCATACTTGTCGTAAGAGGGAACAAATAGGATCAGGTGGTCAGGCTCGCTGACTTGGTTGACACATGTCATCATATCTCAAATGTGTAGTTCAATTCTCATGGTGTTTGATCACTGGATCAAATTGCTACAGATTCAATTATTTACAGACTGCTGCTATATGGCAGGAATATTACTGAGTGTAACACAGAACTAAACTCTCTTACTCATCATAGTGGCTGTGTGGTTTGTTACCTCCCTTGCCCCAGAGAGACAGTGTACCCACAGGAGGTAGATAGGTGGATTGGCAAGAAGGGTGTATACGGTGATGTGGAAACAATTCTCCAAATTATGATGAAAAATAATTTGTGTGCAAAGTTCTTAAGTTCGTCATCGTCGTCATCGTCGTCATCATCATCATCATCATCATCATCATCATCATTATTAAAACATTTATATAGCAAAACTTCCAGCTCAGTAGCACTCTCCGAACAACTTAAGAATGAAAAGTTAGACACTGTGTGTTTTCTTAAAAATTTATGTCTTCAGTTTAGGTTTAAAGAATAGGTTATAAAACGCAAAATTTACAAATCCTAACAGGGAAATACGTCAAGCTGTGATTCCAACTCTACTGTGATGAAACAAGCAGTTTTGTCTTGCTGTAAATACAAGTGCAGGCAGAACACCAGATTGCTGACAGTTGAGATGTAGACATATATATGTATCTAAAGACAAACAATGGCTAGACAAAGATGAAGCAGTGGACAGGTAGAGGGACAGTGGCGTTGCTATGAACTTACTGATGCTTTACCTACCAGTGGTTGTTGAAACATAACGTATATAAATAGAAGAGTGAGTGAGTTCTGTTTTATGTTTTTTAAGCAATATTCCAGCAATATCAGAGCAGGCTACACCAGAAGGAGGCTTCACACATTGTACCCATGTGAGGAATCGAACCTGGTTCTTCAACGTGACAGGAATCGAACCTGGTTCTTCAATGTGACAAGTGAACGCTTTAACTATTAGACTACCCTCCCACCCCTATAAACAGAAGAACTGTCATTAGATGCTAGTTTCAAACTTATTTGACAAGACAAGAGTTATGTGCACCTCTCTCAACATAACTTTTTATGTTTTTAAAGCATGCATTGTACACAAAATGAGTAACATGTCATTAATAGGTTATTAATAACAGTTTGGAGTTATGACCTTTCAGTATGATAAACTTTTAACCCTGCATTATTATGAATCATTGTTTCCATGTTCCAGGGTTTCCACAAGGAAAGCTCCAGGCCCCTAACTGGGATGTGTCCATGAACAAGACGACTGAGTTTTGTGGTACAACTTGATGCTCACAGTGATGTATACCCTATGACCTGGACCATTTCCAAAGTGTGAACCAAACTACCAGATGTAGAATGTGTGTCCCATAAAACCAACCTAGACCATTTCTAAAGTATGGCGGAACATGACAACCAAGTGTAGAAAGTGAAGCTTGATGCTGGCATGTGTACCCCATAGTTCCCGCCTTGACTGTTACTTACTTGCTGCTGAATGGAATCTGATGAGTCTGACCTGAGGTTTTTGTCTGCTGTAGCTGTGTCATTGTCACAAAGAGCATCACCCTCTCTCACTTTAGCTTCTTCCCAAACACCTCCACCCCCGCCTTGTCCGCCTGTTACACAATATCCAACATCAGAATTCATCAACACTCTTGGCCTTGTAACATCAACTCAAGGCCAGAAACCGATCTCATACACCGATCCACAGCATCTGTTAAAGATGGAGTCACAGGTACAGGCAGCAATAGCAAAGGCAGGCATTCCACCCACAAGTGGAGAGGTGGAAACTAATTCTGATCTAGATCTCTCCTACTTGTCTCACATTCAGTCACTTGTGTCTAAAACTGGATTCACATCACCTCAACAGATCTATGAAACTATTAGCAGTATGTCAAAGGATGATGCCTCAAATACTGCCATTTCTCAGCCATCTGTGTACAACATGCCATCTGCTTTGTCAGTGCCAGCTCTCAGTACCTCAAGCTTTTCTCCATCAAACCAACTTGAATCATTCCTCTCAATTCCTGTTCTCCCTTCATCAAAGGACAGAGGCCGAAGAATTGAACTCACCTTGCAAGAGAAAGTTGATCTGATTCACCACAGCAAAGGTAAAAGCCAGAGAGCACTTGCAGAAATATTTGGTGTCGGCAAATCTCAGGTCAATCTCATTCTAAAACGAAAAAGAGAAATTATGAACATGTATGAACAGGGAGGCCACCTTGAAAGAAAAAGGCTTCGCTTGCGAGCAGACAAGGACGAAATTAACAGTCTTACTCTGGACTGGTTTATGAGTGAATATAAAAAGGGTGATACATCTCTTTCTGGTCCAGTTGTTCAAGAAAAGGCCAAGGAGTTTGCCCTTGAATTGGGTCGTACAGAGTTCCGGGCTTCCAATGGATGGCTGCATAGCTTCTGTAAGAGAAACAACATTGGGTTCAATTCCAAGCAGGGCATGTATGTTAAAGACACCACTGGTTTGACACCCTGGCCTTCCCAAGTTGTCAGTGGCAACGAAACCTGGGGTGAAGATGGAAGCTTTGCTTCTGGTCAAGGAGATGATGATGATGAAGCTGTCCAGTCTGATGCATCAGAAGACAATTCTGCTAAGAATGTTGAAACTGCCAACAAGAGTGTCACAACTGAACCAAATACACCTGGGGAAGGTCCTGCTAAAGATGCTGACTCAGCTACACCAAAAAAGAGCAGAACGCCTGCCTCTGGGAAGAAATTCAAGCGATGTGAGTTGAACCTACTGGAAAAGGTGGAACTGCTACAGCAGCATAGTGCAGGCAAGCCGGAACGAGAACTGTCCAAAATGTTTGGAGTTGGTCGTTCTCAAGTGTATTCCACTCTAAAGAGGAAGAATGAGATCTTGGAAGCATATGAAAGACTTGGGAATACAAACAGGAAGAGATTACACAGCAGAGCAGAGAGTGATGAAATTAATCAGTTGACATGGCATTGGTTCAAAGAGATAGCCAAGATGAAATCTGTCCAAATTTCAGGTCCCATGCTGCAAGCTAAGGCTAAAGAATTTGCCAACCAGCTAGGGAGAGATGACTTTAAAGCTTCAAATGGTTGGTTGGATACTTTTAGAAAAAGACATAATATTAAGTTTTCAACAGGTCAGGGATTTGTTTATGATCCTCCAGAAAACATTCCACTGGGAAGCATATACCCTTTAGAACTGATGGATGATAGTGCAAGTGAAAAAGTGAAGCCCAAAAAGAGAAAGAAAGAGAAGGTTTGTAAAAGAAAAGACTTGACTATTGAGGAAAAGGTTCAACTCATCTTCCAGAGTGAAGGGAAGAGCCAAAGACAATTAGCAACAATGTTTGGGGTTGGAAAATCACAAGTTCACTCCATCCTGAGAAGGAAGGATGAAATTGTGGACACGTATAGCAGAACAGGGAAAGGGGGCATGAAACGTTTGAACCACAGAGCAGAGAATGATGACGTGAATAGACTGACATGGCAATGGTTCCAAGAAGCTCACACTCGGGGCGAAAGTCAACTCACTGGAGTTCTGGTGCAGGCGAAAGCAAGGGAGATTGCTAAACAGTTGGGCAGAGATGACTTTAAGGCGTCTAATGGCTGGTTAGACAGCTTCAGGAGAAGAAATAATATTGTTACCAATGAACAGAAGAATCTTGTGATTTGTGATGAAAAGGATATTTTGTCTTGGAGGGATAAGCTTCCAGAGTACACAAGGGAATATGAGGCAAAGGATGTGTTCAGTGTAAGTGAGACTGTTTTATTTTTCACCAGTATGCCAGAGCAGGTTGTAGATGCAGCTCAGTATCAGATCAAAAAGCGGTTCCAGAGTCAGAATGTGTCCGTAGTCATGTGTTGCAATATCCTAGGAGAATTTGAAACACCTGTTGTGATCGGAAAGCAGGAAAAGACTGAGGGAGATATACCATCAGATGTTCCTGTTACCTGGAGATGGAACACAAGTACATGGTCAACGGTTGAGTTCTTCACTGAGTGGGTTGTGTCTCTTGATCAGAGGATGGGAGAACAAGGAAGGAAGATCGTACTGTTTGTGGACCGGACACCTCCAGATGCTACTGAGATCATTCTTGAGAATGTTCAAATGGTATGTCCTCCTACTTACTCCATCCGGCTCCAGCCATTGTGTCATGGCGTTGTGGATGCATTTAAGCGCAACTACCAGAAACGTATGCTGTCTGCCCTTCTGACACAGATGGCCAACGTCAATGAAGGTATTTCCAAAGTGCTTAGTTATGTGACGGTCTTGGATGCATGCTTGTGGCTTAGCCAGGCTGTGAAAGATATTGATGCCAGAGTCGTTGCTAGAGCCTTCTTTGACTGCGGGTTTGATGTTGGTTATTGCCCAGACATCCCATCAATCGATGATGGTGACGTTTATGACAATTTAATTAAAAGAGCAATAGAGAGTTTTGCAAGGAAACCTTTGAGCTACTACATAGGAGGAGGTAGTAATGATGATAGGTTTGGAATTGTCCCTCACGTCCCAGATGCCAGTGATCAGTCTTCTTGTTGTGCAAACAGTGATGTACCTTTCCAGAATGAAGATGCCTCACAAAGTACTGGAAGTGCCCCAATGGTCGACCGCACTGAGGATTCTAGTGACAATGAAAGTGATGCTTCTGACATGGAGGAAGAATCTGATGGTAATGAAAATGAACTGACAGATCCTTCAGTCACATTTCCACTGGAAGTAATCTCCCCTTTAGCTCGAAGTCTGTATGCATCATCTCGACGTGCAAAACGGGGTGAAACTTACCCAGTGTCATCTACTGAAAGCTCGAGAGACCCACAAAATGGTCAGTACTCCAAGACTCCTGACATCAAGAGTGAAGACAGTTCAGAGGATGCCAGTACATCAGAGAGGCCAATCCTAAGGTCAAGAGGGGATGCCTTGAAGGCAGCAGAATCTCTCATGCACTACTGCATTCACAATAACCTGAATCATGTTATCGGAAATGTCAAAGCTATTATCAAGGAACTCTAGTGCCATTCTAAAGATGTACTCAACTCTAGACTTTGAAATTCGTGATTATTGTGAAATGGGGCCAAAAACATAATGGAAATTGAAAAGTTAACAAAGTTTTAATCAGCACTTGTGTCAGGAAGCACAGGAAGCTCTAAACTAGGAAGGATAGATATACCGAGGGAAACAAATATGGAAACACCATTCCATGATAGTGTTCAGTTATTCAGAGATTTCCCCCCCCACAGTGTCATTCAAAGCTGGGGATGAAAACTGGAAAATATGAAAGGAACACTTTAATTTTCCTGTGTTCCTTTATTTGTTTCTCTCAACATATTTGCACAATTAAGTTTCATGTTCACTGGCATTATGGTTTTGTATTCCTTGAATTGTCTGTGCAAAGTTGTGTACATTTGTTATACAATCCACTGATTATTCCTATACCAGATTTGCCTTTACAATGATTCCTCTCTTTATTCACTCCATTGTATTTTATGAAATGGAAAATGGCTGTCTCCATCACTTACATTTTGTACCCTAGACACGTCTTTTAGAGGTGATTTTGTATGTAAATCAACAGTCTACCGTCAGTGATTTGTTTACTTTTGTGAAACTGACAGGTTGTATTGAATCTCCGTAAGCATTATTCAGCAGAATGATTAACATTAAAATCTGTAATCTGTCTGACCCCCATCCATGAAATACATAATGAAATATTTACATTTCATACATGACCCTTCCCACTTCATCTGAACTACATCATCTGTATATCATTGTTGCCAAAAATGTAGCAGAAGTGATGTCATGAGCTATATTTATCTCCTGCAGAATGGATTTTATTGTTTACGCGATACAATGGAGTTCTCTCCTTTGGTGAATATTAATCGACTCCGTTCGTCTAATGGCTTTCACTGAAATACGATCAAAGTTAAAATAATAACTTTTTCACAAAAAATGTCATTGTAATCGGATTTCACAATAAAACAGGCCTCATAAGTTAAGAATTTTATTTCCGATCTCAGATATATCAAGTATAGGCAATACAACAAGGTCACAGACTGTACAGTACAGACCATTACCTAGTGTTGAACTCCTTGGTATGTCTTGTTTTTTCCATGATGTATCCAGGACTGAGGATGATCGGACCATTCTGACATCCTCTTGAGTCGGGAACAACTGAGAAGTCGAGTTTGAATCCCAGAGAGTTGTGTATGTGATTCTTGAACTCATCTTCTTGAGTCAGAGGATTAGGGCCTTGGTTCGTGACCAACTGTTGGTGACATGAGAGAGCTGTACAGATACCGGCTTGATGTCAACTTTCATTTGAAGGATAAAAGTTGGTTGTGGAAATATGTGGAATAAATAAGACATATCAGAAATATTTTTTCAAACTTTAAAAAAAAGTTCTCAGAATTTTTATTCCAGGTAAGCAATGTGAGCTGGACTCATTAGGGTTATTATTTAATGGAGAACACATGTCCATATTCTGTGCCTATCAGATCACATTTTTGTCCAGATACTGCGTTTGGTGTATTAAGTGCATGCAAACTCGATGTGGCTACTTCAGCAGTCATCAGTAGTGATGATATTTACCCTTGTATAACTTTCTTCACAACAATATTAGGAAAGAAAGTTTGCCTGAATCATGTGTAAATTAAGTACAGTGGAAGCTGTCAAAACCGGTATCTGACCAATCCGGCAAGTTGTCAACTCCAGCATTAAATCTCAGTCCCGTCCGTTGCATGTAAATTTAAAAGCAGCTCTATAATCCATCATGTTGTCTGAACCTGATTATTTCTTCAGTCCCGATGAGTGTTGGTGTAGACAGCTTCCACTGTACATATCGATAATTTCTGAAAGAGTGCCAAGATATCTTGTTCGCATTTAAAGAATCATGCGAGCCCTTGAGGGCCCTTGTGACTAAATTGTTTATTCATCACACCAAAGGCCTGGGTTTGATTCCCCACATGGGTACAATACATGAAGCTCATTTCCAGTGTCCCCTGATATTGATGAAATATTGCTAAACACTGCATAAAACCCAACTCAATCAGGGAGGTCATCACTCACTCAAAGAATCATGCATGGCCATGTTATCTGCTTTTACAGTTCCTTCTTGAACAAACCAGTTTAGTTAGTCACAGAAATAATCAATCTCTTTGTTGTCCAACCATTGTGTTTAATCATGAGGTCATGAGCTGAATATTTCTTCTGACTTTTACAAACTTGAAGAGAAAATATTTTTGATGTACGGGAAGTAATCAGTTTGTTACAATAAAATCAACGGTGTTAAAACAGGATAGCGCCATGTTTCTTAGCACTATGGGGTGGTGGGGTAGTCTAGTGCTTATGGTTTTGGCTTGTCATGCCAAAGACATTCAATTCCCCACAAGGGTACAGTGTGTGATGGCCATTTCTTGGGTCACTCACCGTGACATTGCCGGAATATTGAAAAAAAACAAACAGTAAAGGTAACTCATGGTCATACTCGTAAAAACTCACACTAGTTTGTGTTGTAACACTAGTTTGTGTTGTAACACTAGTTTGTGTTGTATGCAGATAGATCAACATGACTGAAAATGATCCATCATTGTGTGGAAGCATATTTAAAAAGTATCAGGCATACACTGTATAGTTCTCACACTATCTTCCAAGATTCGCTGTGCAGAGTTGTGTCCATTCGCTCTGACAGAATCAGAGTTCAGACTCTGGTTTACCCTAATTATTTTCCAAGCTTTGTCAACATCCTAAAAAGGCTTGTTTTCTCCAAAGTGGTGAATGTTTTGGGCCTACATTACTTAGGCTGTCCTCTCACACTGACCTGACATAACTGAATACTGTGCAACACTCACACAATCTCTCACACCCTCATGTACTCGTATCTTTTGCATCTTCAGTTATGCAGGGTATTATTCAATTTGTTATGATACATACCCTGGTCTGTATTCAGAATATCTGTCCCTTAGAACCATTACATTGGTACAATTTATGCTAAATTATACAATGTTATAAATTGCATTTGAGAGAACAGTGGGATATTAGTCTTGTGTCAGTGATCCTGCTTGTGTACCATTTCTTTTTGTCTTTGTGTTAGGGTTTTGATATACACTCCTACAACATGGCCAACATGCTGCATATGTCAAATATTGTATATGTTCTCTATAACAATATTCCAGGGCAATGTTTATCTGGAACATTATCACTGAAAAGTGTCTTGAATAAACATATCTTGAAACATAAATTTCTCTGTGTTTGGTTGATATGCTGGATGAGTGAAGTATTTACAGGACTGAAAATACCTTTACAAAAACATGCTCCAAGTCACTGATGGATTCACTGTCCACAACATCCTGGATACGACTACTGGATCCAACCACCAACCTTCTGTTCTGGAAGATTCTGTGTTACTGACATGACTGATGATCACTGGATCCAACCACCAACCTTCTGTTCTGGAAGATTCTGTGTTACTGACATGACTGATGATCACTGGATCCAACCACCAACCTTCTGTTCTGGAAGATTCTGTGTTACTGACATGACTGATGATCACTGGATCCAACCACCAACCTTCTGTTCTGGAAGATTCTGTGTTACTGACATGACTGATGATCACTGGATCCAACCACCAACCTTCTGTTCTGGAAGATTCTGTGTTACTGACATGATTGATGATCACTGGATCCAACCACCAACCTTCTGTTCTGGAAGATTCTGTGTTACTGACATGACTGATGATCACTGGATCCAACCACCAACCTTCTGTTCTGGAAGATTCTGTGTTACTGACATGACTGATGATCACTGGATCCAACCACCAACCTTCTGTTCTGGAAGATTCTGTGTTACTGACATGACTGATGATCACTGGATCCAACCACCAACCTTCTGTTCTGGAAGATTCTGTGTTACTGACATGACTGATGATCACTGGATCCAACCACCAACCTTCTGTTCTGGAAGATTCTGTGTTACTGACATGACTGATGATCACTGGATCCAACCACCAACCTTCTGTTCTGGAAGATTCTGTGTTACTGAAATGACTGATGATCACTGGATCCAACCACCAACCTTCTGTTCTGGAAGATTCTGTGTTACTGACATGACTGATGATCACTGGATCCAACCACCAACCTTCTGTTCTGGAAGATTCTGTGTTACTGACATGACTGATGATCACTGGATCCAACCACCAACCTTCTGCTCTTCTTGCATATGTAAGTTAGAACAGAAATACTGTTTATTCTTGTCTCCCTTTGATGTTCCTGGTTAGAACAGAATGGCAACAACTTACGCTTGTCTCACAATGTTCGTCCTGGTTGAGCAGAACTGCACCAGCTTATGCATGTCTCCCCATTATATTCCTTGCTAGACTGTCACAGAACAGCAACAACCCATGCTTGTCTCCTGGTTAGAACAGATCTGCAACAACTTACACTTGTATCCCTATGATGTTCTTTGTTTTAATAGGATGGGACAGTCTAAGCTTGTCTCCAAGAAGGGCTGTATATCCCTGGAAAGCTGTTTCATTTTGTATAAAACACTACTTGCATGTGACATTTATTAGTAACGGCTCCTGGAAAATGTTTCAAAGGAAGAACAGACAATCTCAGAGTTTGAAGGATTTATTTCTGGGAAATCAATGAAAAGGTAAATGCAACAAGATAAAGAGATCAACAAATGCACCTAATGCCTTACAAAGGAAGAAACCGTCATGGCGCTGTATGAATAACAATATACATTATGTACATGGAGAACTTGTAGCTTGTACGTAGCTACGTCCGTTCTGAAACCCAACACCACTCTGCACTGAAGATAGAAGATACCTTGTCATCACAGGCTTGTCACACTACTTAAGAAACTGATTGCCTAAAGACAAATCTACTGAAATCACTACTCTGTCATCTGATGGAGAGAAACATCATATCTCTTTGGTTAGGCCTTATTTTCGTTGGTGTTCTGCTCTCTGAACATATCAGTTGGTAGAGAACAATGTAAATGTCTTAAATGATTCTGACATGACAATGCCTAGTGTCACATAAACCATTGCAGAAGTGATTCCTTCTTGAAATATATATATATATCATTTAATATATGTTTATTTAGTCATTCATATATTAAAAATATGTAATTAATCTTTTATCTTTTCGTTTTCTTCTCACCATTTTTGGTCAGAGGATCTGTAAACCAAATAGATTTGTAAAGGCGTCGAGTCATCACAGTCAGCAAGACCCTTTCTTTTAGAATGGTTAACAAGAAGACAAAGTCATCAATATCCCCTGCAACAGCATAATACTCTTTATGAACAGCGTTCTGCTCCAGAAAAGAGCAGTACCACTAATTTCAGTTCAGCTCCAGATAAGAAAAATGTGCATGGATGGACAAAGTGCATTTTAATACCTCCAGTAAAACTGTTAAATGGGCTAAAAACCATCTAGTGTAAGTCTTAGAAACTCAGGGGCTCTTTGAACCTATATGACATACGCACTCTGTACGTGCCTATGCTACACTCTCTTAGGATACGCTTCTTCTATATTTTGGCTTACGTACTGCTAAAACACAATATAACACAATTTAAGTCTTGCTAAAATAGAAATTCAAAAGATACAAACAAGTATGAACAAGCACACTTAAACAAGAGTAATGTTCCTGTTAACATTATAAATAATAATGAATGAAATGAACTGTATGTCACTTCAGACTCGCACCAAGAAGAACAAGGCCTGCACAGGTGTATCTCCACAGGTGTATATCCACAGGTGTGTCACCACAGGTGTGCTCCACAGGTGTACCTCCATATACCTGCTAAAGTAAAACTGGTAAACATTCTGCACTAATGACAATATTGGTAGTATTTTATCCCATCCACTTCCTTATGGCAGAAGATAAGCTTTTGTCTTTACAAATACTAGTACATCATCACTCAGATGATGTGAGGCCATATTGTGTTGACAAGCACTCTTTTGAAGCATGCATAAAACAGGAACAAAATATAGAAACTCTCTGGCAACTCCCACTGAGTTTGGAGAAAAGTGAAAAACATTGAAAAACCGTGCTCAAAGAGCCCCATTAAAAGGAAAGTGGTCCGACTTGGTTCTCTGTACACTGACTTGTGCTTCTATTCAATGTGCTCCTTGGAAACAGTAATGCATAGTGTCTTTGGAGGGCTTGATGGGATGGAATGACCAAGTTTCTACAAACCATTATCCTGCCTCCAGTTCCACAAAGCAATGTTATCGCTACAAATGTTGTAAGTTTTTGTTTTAAAGCATGGAAATTAAAATCATCTAACAGCTATGACTGTTGTAAGCTTTAGTTCAACTATGGGAGTTACGATCATCTTAGCACTATGACTGTTGTAGGGCTATGTTAAAGCATGGGAGTTACAATGATCTTAGACCTACGACTGTTGTAGGGCTATGTTAAAGTATGGGAGTTACGATCATCTTAAACCTACGACTGTTGTAGGGCTATGCTAAAGTATGGGAGTTACGATCATCTCAAACCTACGACTGTTGTAGGGCTATGTTAAAGCATGGGAATTGCGATCATCTTAGAGCTACAACTGTCATAAGTCTGTGAAAAGCATGGGAGTCACAATAATCTTGAAACAATGACTACCATAGGTTTATGTTAACATATAGGAGTTATGATCACCTTTAACCCACGACTCTCATAGGTCAATGCAAAGAATGGGAAATTATCTTAGCATTAAGACTGTTTTGTAGAACTGGGTACTGATGACTTTATTGAATGAATAGTTTACAACTACATGTGACACCTGTCCATATGTGAAAAGTTTTACATTTTTAATCTTTCCCCAACAATTGTAGGGAATAATTCTTCCACGAATTTTTTTATTCATCACAGTTTGGAATGACTGTTGGAACATATGATACCATACTCTCATCTTAATGGATTTTGAAAACTGCCGAAGTTTGACTCTGATTTTATTTTGTGATGTGTTTTCATCGGAACAATTCTGGAAATCTGCAAGAAATTTTTAAAACTATCCAACAGGTTCCTTCAAACTTGTAGTCTGGTGTCAGTCATTAACTTCATGACTGTTGTTACCAACCTCAAGAAATGCCTACATTTAGAAAAGACTGTCATTGTAAACACCCAGCTATATCCCCGACAACTGCAGATGTCTCACTGTGTTACTCAGTTCCAGTAAAACTCTCAAAGATAAGAGTACCCGATTTGTCACCAATCTGTCACAATATCTTCCATTTTGTCCAACTAGTAAGTTTTACTACATGACAAACGCAGTGTTTACCGTATGTCACAAAGAGTTTTTCTTTTTTGAAATAATTTGACAACCCACTGCAAACACTTCATAAGTAATTAATGCTGATATCATTAAACAGTTCATGAATGGTCTTGAAAATAACTAGTTTGAGGCTACCAGGGCCAGTGTGTTTTTCACCATCCTGTAGAATTCCTGCAACATGATAGTCTTGAGTTAAACATCTCCTGAATCTGATGGATGTATGCAATCCTGAAGGTTCTTTCTGCTATCTGCATGACACAATTTCGTTGATATGTACCTCTAAGCACTCACTTCCAGCAGAACAGATAAATATCACATTTGGCAGCCATCTTGTTCATGCCCCTTGTGGATTACTCATTTGAGGCAACTGTTAGAAAACAAAGGCAAAGATAAGAATCTAATCACCACTACACACTAAAAGGCTGTAGATATTTCACACAAAGAACAGATTGAAAATTAAGTTTCAATCATACAGATTTTCATTCCAGTGGTGTAAAGTAACATTCACCATGGCTGACGCAGTTCGTACTGCATAAGTCCAGTGTTTCAAGGCAGGATTAGTCCAGCTCCCACAACGGAGAAGGTGATGCGATTCATCTCTAGCTGGGCTGAGTATCATGGGATAGTGATATATATGTACTGTATGTGGTATACGTGAGATATTCCCTCAACAGTGTTCACAATATTGTACATCAATGGCTAGCTTCCTGTCTCCAGCACTGCAGCGTACCCTGTAGTTGAAGGCTGTCTAAAAAGGGCATCCATGTTCAAGTCAGTACACATAGTGTCTGCCAAAAGATCTCCACAGACACTTTTTCCCACATTTCTCACAACACTATGTCCCACAGGACATGATCCAAGCAATCAATCACTGAACACCAGATGCTTGAAAACAATGTTACATCAAAGTCCATGAGAAAAAATTTGAAGAGGAAAAAGAATATGACACAATGACTTACATGGCATTGTACATATTTCGACAACAATCTGACAATGCCATTACTCTAGCTCTTGAGAAGATGCTGCTACACAACAGTGTCCATGATACAGTCATGTCTAGAAGCCGTCGCTACAGTCCTAGTGGGAGACTTTAGCAATACACGCAGGTGCATTACATGCAACAGCTGCATCCTCTGTACCTCCTGCCCTCTTCTGGTAACTATGGCGATGTGGGTGCCATCATGCTTGCATAGAGCAGACGACAAAAGTGTTCATCTGCTGGAAGTACAATCATGGAAGGCTGAAATAGTAAACAATCAATGAATGGCTGCTGAAAAATGAGAAAACAAAATATTCATCAGTTAAATTACATCATTCCACCAACTGGTCTAAACCACTCATCAAATTCTTTGTCAGTTGTTCTGTTAAGTGTATCATAAGTGTATGCAGAGTGTCAATGTGTGGCGCTTCTTTCATTTTGAAGATTTCTTTGCATTTGCATGCCAGGTATCCTGAGCCTTGAGTGTATAGGTTGGTCATGGAGATTCTATAGACAGGCATGTAAGGCTAATTAATAAAGTGAAATGTTTCTCGTGCATCAGCACATCACTTATATTTGTCTGCGTAACAATTTTATATTGCCGTTTTAAAAACATAGTTTTGACTCTGCCACATCCCGATCATCTCTTTGTCCACTATAAGAATCAGTATCTGTAAGAACAAGTGTGACTGAATCTACGACTCATTAACACATGCTAAACTTCCCAAGCTGTATGTTTGAGAAAAAAAAAATAAGAATGTGTTCCTCTCTCGTCAATTTTTTTCTGGCAAAAATTATGAAACAAAGGCCTACCACCCTTTTGAAAAGAATGTGCCTGAGAAACATTTAATTATTTTTGTGCAGCCAAATATGTATGTATGTATGTATGTATGTATGTATGTATGTATGTATGTATGTATTGTGTGTGCATGCATGCATACATTGTGTGTGTGAATGCATGCATACATTGTGTGTGTGCATGCATGCATACATTGTGTGTGTGTGTGTATATATACAGAGAGAGAGAGAGACAAATTGTTTCCATGTACTGATATCTGTTTGTGTATTCACATATATAATCTTTTAATACTTACCTGAAAATGATTACAGATTAAATTAACTCTCTATAAAAATCTTTGACACAATGCTTCAGAGATATTTCTTGCTCATTCTTCAGGTGAACAGAGCACGAAGTAGCTCCAAAATGTGTAAAGAATAAAAGTTGTTTCCCTTAATGTGTCATGGCTAAATAAAGACAAATAAAGACTTCTTTAAGTTTTGTTAACTGAGTCTCAGAGCTACTTTGTGTCCCTTCGTCAGGTGATTATCACGTAAATACATAGTGGGTATGTGTGCATGCACATGCACACACACACACATCCATCCAGGTTTTGAGCTGACTTTAACAATTAGGCAGCAATCAAGAACACAGTAGATAAGAACGTATTGCTAGTAGTTTACTCTTTTCCTATGGCTGAAGTTGGTATGGAGATTCTTGGTTGGCGACCAGCAGTACGGTTGTCACATTTTTCCATTTTTTGATGTTCTTAATGAGATGTTCTGGAAGGGCAGAATTTATTCAATAATTTTCATGTGAGGTCATGCTCTTTTTCACTTCTGTCCATGGTGAGTTTAGTCTTTCCATCATATTTGTCTCCACACACAAAATGTCCTAGAAAATTGATACATATAGGCCAGACCAGTCTTATTTCTTGTTTTACAGATTTTTGTCCTCAGAAAAATCTACTTGTAATCATCAATCAAAGTAATATTCCTTCCAATACTCAAAGTATTTTACTTTTGGCAATTTATGAAGTGTATATGGGGCAAAACAACACTCTAATAAAAATTTTCCTGTAAGTTTACATTTTTGGCCTATAAAAACATTAGGATTTTATTTCTTGAGTGGGAATTTTATTTTCATCTTATTCTTGAAAAAATACAGCAGGCATATCCATAAAACATGAAATGATATTGGTTTGACCTTATTTTGTAATCACCTGATTGAGAGCTTTAAGTTGCTCTGAGATGTCATAAAAAAAGAAAGTGTTAAACCAAAAGTTGGGTCTCCTACATCCATGTTCCTACAACTTCCACTCAGACTTGCATGAATACCAGTAGCCATTACTCATGGTCACACAGCTGCAGTCACTTAACTGTTTTAACTAGGTCAGTAAGTTTCTAAACAGTATATAATAATGCCAACACAAGTATAACACAGTGTTTGTTTGTTTTACCTGCCAGGTGTCCCAGGCTGTGTGATTGTGTCACATGACCAAACGTAAGTAAGTATTAGGATCAATGTAAGCATTTAGTTATAAGCAAAACAGTTAACAATTAGTATTTTGTCAGCATGTAGTATTGACTAGCACTAGTTTGCAGTTAGTTTGTATTTAGTAATGAGGTACATGTATGTGGTATT
This sequence comes from Haliotis asinina, assembly GCF_037392515.1. NCBI lineage: Eukaryota > Metazoa > Mollusca > Gastropoda > Lepetellida > Haliotidae > Haliotis > Haliotis asinina. Next base: position 38,927,957 of record NC_090295.1, read on the forward strand.
CATATCTGTCACAGGACTTGTCATGCTGTGGTTTTACAGGACTTGTCGTGCTGTTGTTTTAATTGTTATTTTACACACCCTGCTACGTGATGATCTCACTGAGTGTTATGTATTTCAGGTTTTACACTGGTTATTCCTAAGTCACCAATAAACAGAATCTATATCCATCTTCCAGTCGACCTTATTTGGCATTGCCTGACAGTTTTGCTTCATCTGCATGCTGGTGTCTGAGTACACACTGTCATCACACTGTACAGTGAGTTTTGGTGCAGCAAGTTCCGACTCCAGCGTCAACCTAAGGGCGACACTGGATGTTCATGTGAAAGTTGTTATAACACACATACATATATATATATATATATTGTCAGTGAAACACTATTACCTCAAACTTTGATATGATAAACTTACGTTCTCAAAATAAGAGTTTGGTCCCTGCATATTCCTTATTTAGTCATCATTTTGTGTTATGTAAAACTTCGGACAACTCAAAGAACATATTTAGGTCCCTTCAATTTCACACAGTAGATATTTATATAATACTCAACAACAAAAATCAAAGACCACCTCAATTTTCAGTTTTAATGTATGTAATATTTCATATCAAGATCCATATAATACTAAATATTGAATATTGGAATGGTCCTTAACTTTCTTTGTTGAGTATTACTTAATGTACCCAAGAGAAGTCTTAATGTATATATTAAGTGTACAAGTACTGTTTAGACCTAGATAATGGGGTGTGTTCCATGTATATATATATCCGCAACTGTTGCTATTTTACGTGAATGTTTTCAGACATTTCCTCTGACGTTCATGAAGAATCATCCTTATTCCGATACAACCTCTGTCCTTAAAGTGTACAGCAAAAATAATAATTGCTAATGCTATACAAATAATGATCATTAATGACCACATTTATTTCAGGTTTCCAAATTGCTTGAAATTGCGGTTCTCATCCATATGAATGTCAACGTTGCAGTCATCCACTGAGGTTCCTCTGGCCCATCGTACACACACAAAGTCGATAGAACACTTCATAAAAGACATCAGTCCTGGTGAGTTCAATTCGACATCTCTTTGTTTGTCTGCTCCCTCAGTTATTATGGTGCTTACAAGGAGAGGTGATTAATTTTATGTCCTAGGTGATTTATCTTGATCAATGATTCTATGAAAACTTCTTAGTCCTAAGTAGTTTTCCAGTAAACAGCATTACAAATTGCCAGTGGTTACAAGTCACTACTTGGCCAGTCTGATCGTGTCTGGAACATACTGCAACAGTGGCTACTTAAGGTATAAGGTGGAGGCTAAGATGTGTCATCTTGGATACTTTTGTGGTCAAGAACAGGCAGCAGGAATGTACATGGTAGGAGCCAGTTTGAACTTTCCTCTCACATCAGAATTATTTATTGTGTGTGGTTGCAACCTTTCCATGTTCATTGCTCAGTTTCTGGGCTGAATAAGGCATAATAATATAATAATGTGGATGTTTGCTGGCTGTGGCCCTGAACCATATTCACTCACTCATTGATATGGTTTCAGTTGTTTGGACAAGCATTTTGTGTTACTACAATATTTCAACATTCCTGAAGACAACCATGTTTGTCAGACCAATAAACTAGTCGTCCAATGATAGACTGAACCCTCCCACACACACTCCCAGAAGATACAGAAGGGAGTGGTCAGGTGGATGGACCTTTGGTGGCATCCTACATACAACATACAGAAGGGACACGTCTGATGGGTGGACATTTGGTGACATCCTACATACAGAAGGGACATGTCTGATGGGTGGACATTTGGTGACAGCCTTCATACAGAAGGGACATGTCTGATGGGTGGACATTTGGTGACATCCTACATACACAAAGGAGTGGTCAGGTGGGTGGACGTTTGGTAACATCCTATACACAACATACAGAACGGCGTGGTCAGGTGAATGGACATTTGGTAACATGGCAGAAGAGATTGGTAAGTATTCCTAGCTGAAGGCTGATTGTGTGTCATGAAACAGGATAGACACTTCTGGCAATACCATCCACATAGTGTCTGATCCATTACTGTTCTTCCATCCTTTATCTCCAGGTCATATCCATCCATTCTTGTGGGTCATGTGATTGCAAATTACACACACTTGAACTTCATTGGTTTTCATTATCACATTACTGACCAATCAGACATTGGCATAAAGAAAAGGGAGGAAACACGTATAACCCTGAAACCAAGAATATTTTGAGCTTATCTTTCTGCATGTCAGTCAGTTTTGCTATATTTAATTTCCTACAAACGTGATCATAAAAGGTGGGACTGGCTATCATGATACTGACAAACCAGTTACAGGGGCTGGTTTGTAGATAGCATTCTCAATGATTGGTTAGAAGCATTGCCAATGTGAAATGTAAAATCAAGGGCAGATAATCTGAGATCACCGGAATCATGGGGATGGATGCAGGTAATCATGTACCTTAACTGAAATGCAAGCCATGGAGATACAGCAGATATGCTCATCCCAGAATAATTCCACGAACTGCTTCATCACAAGCATACTTGCCCTGTAGTTGATGGGCAATCACAAGTATTTTCATAAAATGGATACAAACCCTGTATATTATTGTGACAGGGTTCCTCCTAGTGCCCAGCTATGTCATAACACTCCAAAAGACTTCACTTTACTGTGCATGGTTTGGAGGTAGTCGTTTATTCCTGCAGGGTGGGGTTTAGCTGTAAACAGGAGGGGGTGAAATTTGGGATTGGGTATATTAAACTATACACACAGTTGGGGACTCTGTTGATGTCCTTGACTCTTGATTCAATTCGTATCCCAGGTGTGTGAGGAGGCCTTCCACTTTCACAAATGTGTCAGTAAGTTAGCTAGTGACTACTGGGTTCATGCAGGCTATCATATCTTGGTATCTACTTACTCACGTTTCTCCACGTCATTCTAATTTTGAAAAGCACGTACATCTGAAGCAGAAAACATGATGCAATGACACGATGAGATTGTGATGTTGAGTGGGCATCACAGTTAGCGCAGCGGCAGCGGCAGTCAAGCAGCTGGAGTCGTGTGTTAGTACATAGGATGTGTTAACAGTTTTGAAGAAGTAGCACCAGGGTGGTGGGTGTGTGTAGGCAGGGTGGGGTGGGTGGGGTGTTATTGATGGTGGGACAGGGAAGCAAATGCCCCCCTCGACTCACCATGTTTTTGTGCTGGATCTGAAAGCCAAACAGATTTAACATTTTGAAAAGTAATAATTTTACTATGTTCTCAAAACTAATAGTAATATATTTCCTTTTGCTTTTAAGTTTGAATAGGTGTGTCTGAACTAGAAGAAAATATTCTCTTTACTATTGTATCCAAAGTTGTGTATTGACTCGGTTAACAAAATGTACGTTGCGTCATGTCTGTGAATTGGGAGATCATTTTATTTACTGTTGCCTCAGAAGTTTGTGTCTGTGAATTGATGAAATCTCTAGAATTTCTGTTGACTCAAGTTGCAATGTCAGTTTGAATATGTGGGTCACTAATTTGATATTATGTTATATAAATAAATCAAACATTGTACAATACAACATCAACTGTAAGGTACAGAATGATGTTTGGAAAAGTTATCTTTATAGCTTCTTTGAGACATTTGGTTTACTGTAAAGTAGGGGATAAAGAATATTTTGGGGCACATATATTTTTACTGTCAGTTTTTGGGGACAATTTCATAAAAGTGTAAACCCCTCCCATATTCCCAACTTTTGGTATTAATAGTTGATTGATCATGTTCTGGTTAATTGTTCTCAAGAGAAATGACCCCATAGTGATCCAAAGTGTCTAAATGAACTTGTGACGTCCATCATCTGGATGCAGTATGGCACCACACGTATCACTGTAAGACACCAGTTGCCAAGGGGAGACAACCCAATCCTGGAGCAGCAGGAACATTTCCTTTCCGCCTCAGATACAGAATCTGTTGTGTTTAGCATCTCTCTTAGCAACAAGTTACAATCCTTTTTTTCAATCATTTTACATTACATCTTCATCCAAAGAACCAACAACCATTTATACGTCTTTAGTTTGAAACCAATTCAAATGAAAATAACAAATTACAGTAATTCAGGTATATATGTCTCTTACCTACAGAGAGAGAGACATCTTGCATGACAAAGGTCTCAGGGGTCACGTTTCACTCTAACGGTGGATTTTAGTAACCACAAATCACTTTCATTATCTTTATGTACAATTAAAATAGAGGACAAAAGATTACTTCATACAATGATACTACAAATTTTTCATTCTACACCAAATTTACTACAGTGATGATACAACAATCAGTTGTTCCTTAACCCTTCTGGAGTAGTACATTCGCAGCAGAGTTTTCTTAATATACATCCTAATAGGTTGTCATATGATTTTTGTATGCAGGCAATTCAATTGTGACACCTTTCTATTGTACCTTGTTCAACCCCTGGGGTATTGCTTGATGACTTCCTTAAAGATTAATGTGTATGGCACTAGCATACTGTGTCATTGTGTTACTGTATATCGTTCAGCCTTTGGGAATGGCTTAATGTTTTCCTTTAAGATTTATGTGAATAGCACTACAATACTTTGTCACATCGTCACTATATGTCGTCAAACCTTGGCGTATCACTTGATGAATTCATTTATGTGTATGGTACTACAACAGTCTCTCAATGTGTTTCTCAGAGTATTCCAGCAACCATGTTTCAACACTACATGAAAGGCTGTCTGTCACCTGTTTACCTGTGATACTACAGTGTAGCTCTGACAGTCCTGACAACTCCGTTTTCAATTATCCATTTAAATGATTTGGGGGAAAATGTCGCAGAGTATTTCAAGCCTTTCCAGGAAGGTGAACTACAGTTCCAGATTAACAATATTCCACTTTTGAGTCAGCCCAGGAACACATGTTCTACATTCTACAAGGAATTACTGTTTGACAGTGGTAGGATAAACACTAATAATATCAACAGATGAATGAGAAATGCCCGAGCATATATCATCCATGATAGCACTACAGACAATGATTAACCGTTCCTGTTGCTCTATAGCAAAGAGCAATATTTAGAAAGTATGGTAACATAAAATAACAAAATGTGAAGTGATATGATCTCTATATACAACATGTCAGTCAAAACCAAGGTGCAAGTTTCTAAAAGCCATATTTCTTGTAGCTGATATCTACCATAGGAAGAAACTAATAGAAACTCACTGGTGTTATGATTTTATGAAAAAAAAAGAGATTTGAAGAGAAAATGAGAAAAAAAGGAACCCTGTGATGTCATAAGTTTTTAGGAATTTTTCCTTCAAACTGATGACAGGATGTATTTAATTTTCTTGAACGAACAAATCAGAAAATATTTATCAGATGATACCACCATTGAAAGTACAGCATAGAAAGTTCTACACAAGTTTTCACAAAACAAAGATGTTGAAAATAGAGGTAAGATCTCAAACATGCTTGAAGCTATTTAGAAAGGAAACATTCCGAAACCATGAGAAATCATAGGAAATAAACATTAAAATTTTGAAATAATTAGAATGTTTACAGTGCATTTTAAGAGAACAAATTGTGGAAAACGCCATGCCAAAGATCTATAAATTGCATCTGTCAACTTTGGAGTGTCAAGATTTCTCGCTAATTTCACGCAGGTAAACCGAAACATGGGTAAGATTTCATCTCGAAGATAAAAATTTGCAAAAAGGAACTGAATAATATTTCATTTGATGATATAATAATTTTGCTTCATATTTCCTATTCCCCATTAATCTATGAAATCAGTTAATAATATTTTGATTTTGCTTAACTTCCTGAGAGAAGCAGACAGTGCTATTCCATGACATAAAATCTTTGTTCTCCAAAGTGACTGTGCTACGATGTGAGTGAGACCTTACCCCTGCCTAGCGCTATCGGCGTGGAACTTGTCGGGCTCTTTGTCGACTGAAGGAAATAAGGAACAGCGTTAGACAGATGGTTTGTGATGGTTAGATTTGGGTACAAAACAGTAGCATTACATCAACAGGGGTGTTGGGAGAGGTACCAAGTCTGTGAATGTCTGTCAAGATTCTAACCAATGATAGTTCAATTCTTCTTGAGGTTCGAAAACTGTTGTTGGTCAGTGGACAAGACCTCCAGTTCATCTGGGAGCATGTGTTGGGCAGCTGACTTTCAAAGTGGCCATGTGACTGGATCTGGCAACTGACCAACAGATTTTACTTTCTGAAGAGTCTCATCAAGAGGGTTGACAGTATGAACACTACATTGCCCTTCAGATTCCACTCAGACAATAATGGCATCATCTCGCACCTGTTCTGTTTGTATTTGTCAATATGATGAAGCCAAGCAAGATCATAGTCTAGAGAACAGTCCAGGGATCTCCCAGTCTACAAAATATTCGAAAACACTTTTGAGTTGTCTCCTGTCTGCTGCTGGTTTCCTGGTGTCTTCTGTGTATCCACAGTATTATTGATAGTGTTTATTCAGTCGTTATCCAAACCCTTGGCCTAGTGTGAACCGAGAATCAGTAACTCTATTGCTTATCAAGACAGACATGTTAAAATGAAATGTATTCCAACTGGTTAAGCATGGAAACTTCTTATCTATTTACATGTTTTTTAAATGTTTGTGACAGCCTGTTCTTTGTCAATATTAACAGTATGTCTCTTGTTGAGATCAACAGGAATATGTTGCACATTAATAACCCTACATGAATGAATGAGGCTACCTATAACAGTCAGTGATATAGTTCTTTTCCAGCCGTATGACAACAGCTTTAATCTGACATGGAGCAAGCAACGCAGTTGTCAACAGTCATGGTCTCCAGCCAAGCTAATGTGGGATACGGACATATCATCTGGCCAGATCACTGATAGGGAGACGTCAGATGGTAATTATCTGTACCCTGAAAACATGGTCTCGAGCCAACTTAGTGTGGGATACGGACATATCATCTGGCCAGATCACTGATAGGAAGACGTCAAATGGTAATTATCTGTACCCTGAAATCATGGTCTCAAGCCAAGTTAGTGTGGGATACGGACATATCGTCTGTCCAGATCACTGACAGGAAGATGTCAGATGATTACCACCAACATTCTGTGGTCATCATCTTGTCATTGATATCCAGGACTACACAACTGATTTTGAAGTGATTTAGTTAAATGAGTTAATTTGATTAGGATTCTGGTCTTTAATAAGCAGGTAGGTAGCTGGGCCTGTTACTAACAAACCTTAAATATTTTTTTGGCATTTTGTTATTTTCTTATAAGTTTCCTTAGTTAAAAACTGTTTCTAATATTTGTTTTTTCTAAATATTTATTTCCATTTAGTTTGGAATATCTATTTGGTTGAGCTGAATTTATAATGCATACTTATGACCCATTATTTTAACTGGCTTCTTTGGTCGAATGAGTGTGATGGTTAACTGTGTTAATGCAATTCAGGTGGCATCAGTCACTTGGACAATGGTGCTAGCTCACTAATTTGACTATACAGGCTTACTTTTTGGTGATTCTTTTACTGTTAGTTCAAAAACAACAAGAAGTCAATTTTGATCAATTTTATTTTCAGTTTTGAAATTAGGATAATATGTCCTTTGAAGGAAGCGGTAAATGTGTAAAGGAATAAACAAAAACAAGACCAGAATCTGATCATAGACAAAATGCTGCTCATAAAAAGTCCACGGAAGTCCCTTGAAATCAGCACAATCAAACAACCAATTATAACAACTTTCAAAACCAACATGCATTGTCTTGTTTTGATTTCTAGGGATTTCAAAATGGACACCAGGGATCTGATGACCTCATGTTAATATGATGCTACAACTCATATAGATGGTCAGGACAAATTATGTATTTGTTGGTCAAAGGAAAGCAAAACATTTCTTACACGAACTGACCGTATGAAACTAGGTAATGAGAATTATCTGTTTTGCCAGTTTGTTTTGATACATAGTAAAATCTTTTGCTGACTTTACAAAAATGAGATACTCAGGTTTAAAGGTCAGGTCATTTTCCATAAACAACAAACAAGTACATAATGTGTTGTGACCTTGTTGTGACATAAGTTGAGCCACAGGGAAATACAAGCTTCTACGTCCTCAAGTTCCCAGGTGATGTTAAATACTATACTAGCTGTTGATGCTGACCTGGTATATGGTCAGAAAAGTCATACAGGAAAGAAGGTAAGATAATTCGTAAAAATGTACAAGACAAATATATCCGAAATGTGCCATTTTGAGTAACACAGCTGCGTTAAGTGTAAATTAGAATAAGAATGCAGACAAAACTGTCAAGTTGTTAAGATAATGCATTTTGATGAATGCTCAATATAAATGCATAAATAGGAAAACCAACGAATAATGAGTATCATTCATTAAGTGCACACACATTCGCACACACATATATATACTGAAGAAAAAAGTAAGTGAACACATTATTTGGGGCAGACTAAAAACTGCAAGCCACGTGTATGCTTCAGCACGTTTGTAAAGTTAGAGTCTTGGGAGTCATTCCACTTCCATGGGTCTGGAAGATGACCAAAATAACAGTTACGCCCAAGAAATAATTCTGTTTCTTAATGTTTACTTATTTCTTTACTTCAGTATATATCAAAGGCATAGCAGAATTAAAAGAGATTAGAGACAGCTTTGCAATATTTTGTCAATGAATAATGATTTTTAGCTAATATTATTTTGAATAAGTAGTATCATTGTAATTCGCTCATACATGGTATATTTCCTCTACTAAAATAGTTAAATCATCCTCACTAGTTAAATCAGAACCTTAATTACCTTGCTAAGGAACCAATACAAAGGGTTAAAAAGCTAGTTTCTTTCACCTGAATGAACAGTAAAGTTTGCTGAGTAGCTTGTTGTCTGTTGTGATATAGAGAGATCAAACGACCCTGAACTGGGAAGTCTGTCGGCGTGTAAATAAATACAGGGGTTAAGTATTACCCGTATTTGATAGTGGCCAATGCTGTACTATAGCTGAAAGGATGGCTGTCTGGCCTATGCCGCCTAAATTCCAATCTCAACAGGCCTGGCAAGCCTGACTTCTGTGAGAAACCAACTTGGATGGAGTATTTGAAGACAGAATGTCAATATGAAAATGTGAGCAGTGGGAAGTCCATGAACAAGGTTCAGACAAGTCAGTACATAATTATACAAAAGGATATCATTGACATCTGAGGGAAGAAATGCCAACCTATGGGGAGATAATTCCAGTACCAAGGGAAATAATGCCAGCCTAAGGGGAGATAATTCCAAATCTTAAGAGATAATGCCAGTCCCAAGGCGAAATAATTCCAATCCCTTAGGAGATATTGATAATCTAAGGATGGATAATGTGTTTCTTATAATCCTCATGCCACTGTATTATTAACATGGCTGAGTATGGACATGGCCCCCAAGACTTTACCAGCTGTGACACTATCTGGTGGAAAGGCTATTCCCCCTTCAGAGGGGCTGTCTGTTTCGCCAATACCTGTAAGTGGGCGTTCACTGTAAGCCTAGAAATGGGCATTCACTGTAACCCAATAAGTGGGCTTTCACTGTAACCCTGTATGTGGGCTTTTACTGTAACCCAATAAGTGGGCATTCACTGTAACCCGGTAAGTGGGCATTCACTGTAACCCAATAAGTGGGCTTTCACTGTAACCCCGTAAGTGGGCTTTCACTGTAACCCGTAAGTGGGCTTTCACTGTAACCCTGTAAGTGAGCTTTCACTGTAACCCTGTAAGTGGGCTTTCACTGTAACCCTGTAAGTGGGCTTCCACTGTAACCCTGTAAGTGGGCATTCACTGTAACCCTGTAAGTGGGCTTCCACTGTAACCCTGTAAGTGGGCATTCAATGTAACCCTGTAAGTGGGCTTTCACTGTAACCCTGTAAGTGGGCTTTCAATGTAACCCTGTAAGTGGGCTTTCACTGTAAGCCTAGAAATGGGCATTCACTGTAACCCTGTAAGTGGGCTTTCAATGTAACCCTGTAAGTGGGCTTTCACTGTAACCCTGTAAGTAGGCATTCACTGTAACCCTGTAAGTGGGCATTCAATGTAACCCTGTAAGTGGGCATTCATATTGTAACCTATAAGTGGGTATTAATTGTGACCCTGTAAGTGGGTATTCACTGTAAGCCTGTCTTAATTGTAATTTTGGGAGTAACCTTGGGAGTGGGGTTTCCTTTTAACCCTGTACATGAGTAAACCCTGTGTGTGGCAATAATTGTAACTATGTGAGGGGAGATACATTATAACCCAATACATGGGTCTTAACTATAAACCCTGTGAGTGGGCATTAACTTTTCATATGATCATTAATTGTAACCCTGTGGGTGGGCATTAGTTATACTGTTGTGAACGGGTATTCAATTAACCCTGTGTGGCATTATATAATTAGCTTGTCATACTGTACAATCTCTTTTTCTTGAAAGTGCAAACTATGGCACATTTAAGCAGGCATGTCAATGCAAAATGCCTCTACCTGAATGACAGGATTCATGTATATGTATATATATATTCTGGCCATAAAAATAAAAAATAAAAATGTAAATATAATCAAATTGTAGTATCACAGCCTACAGCGCAGATAATGCAAGGCATCCCTACAAGTATAATGTACATATCAACAAACAATACACCAATAGCTCATCATCTGATCAAGGAAAGATGTGACAAGGATATACTCTTCACAGATTGGGAATACATAATTAGATTATCTTGTTTTACCAACAGAAACTTATATGTTTTTTCTAATAGAGATTCTCTTTAATGTTTCATCTTTAGGTGAATGAAATAATTCTGACCTGAATGTTATTTGGAAATTGAAAAATGGTATTTTTATGTAAATCACTTATTGTGGTCTTTCATGATTAGAAGTTATTAAAACATGAATCTGATTGTGAATAAATCAAAATGTTACTAGAACACCTGATAATTCAGCTGAGTTCTTGCCATTAGGTATGAGGACTGCAAATAGATGCTACATATGCCATTTGGAATGAAATGTCAACATTATCAAAATAGATGGTTAAAAATATTAGATATTTGGTATATGCCATTTGTGTTCATGTCTTTGTAAATGTGTCCCCGAGAGAGTTGTGTGCTTGCATGAGAATCATCCTTGCTTCTTAACAACAAGAGTGTGTGTCAGGACACTAGCATCTGCGATGTTGTCATAAAAAGGACAGCCAACTGATCAAGCATTTCCCTCACACTGACACTGGTTCCATTCTAAACATTAATGTATGAGGTGATCCTTTAAGAAAATACGCCATTGCTTCCACAAACTTCCTCAAATGAAATATTCTCTGAGATCAAAACACAGAAAGAACATTGTTGAAATTAATGCCAAATTTCCTAATTAATATCTACCAACAGAACTTTGAGAACTCATGTTGATTGCCATCACAAATGTATGCTTCTGAATGAAGTTATCTATGTGACTAATGACACCCTGAAAGATGATAATCTTGTACGATGCCACATTCAGCAATGTTGCAGCAATACGATATTGGCATGTACCTAGACTCAAGGCCTTATTACTTAATCCATTATCATGACCTCTCAGTCACCTTGCTCTAGAGGATTCAAGTATTACTGAAGTGTATTTTGAAGGGGTTTGATGTCTTCAGTAAAGGTGAGAGAAACACTAAATCAGTTGGTAAGCCTGCCTGTGCACCTGCTGTAGGTGTGTAAACCCTCTCCGAGCCTCACTCTCATCTACCTATTGAACAATGGCACACAAATTTTGGGCAGTAATATGTTGCATAGGAACACCCTGATAGTGAAGAATGGCAGTAATACATGTGCGTGCAGCCACAGGAGGCGTTCTGGACCTACATCAGGAGAAACATAAAGGCAAGAACAAGCTTCATCATGGCCACAACAAACCAGAGATCACCTCTGAAACAGTGAATCAAAGCTACTGCTTTTGCTGTCTACCTATCTCATACACTGAATAATACCACAAATAGTGTCATTGACTTCAACGTCCATCTAGCATCAAAATCTGTTGTTCAAAACAGTATACATGTCTCTTGTAACAATATGAGAAAAATAAGATTAAATTTCCTCAGGGGAAATGCACAATGTGACGGACGTTCTACAAATTGTTCAACGAAGTCCAAAAAGTGTCTGGCTTCATGCAGTCCGCCAGAGGGCACCTGCTGCGCATCCTTAGGGTGGATGGGCATGGCTAGGGGTAGCAACATGCGGTAAAGAACCAATGAAAAGTGGTATTGTTCACCTGTATGTTTCTCGCTTGTACACAGGCTTATTCCCAAGCAGCTTATCCATCTCGCTAAGAATAGCCGGGGTCAGCTTGGACACATACTGAAACAGCAAAAAGAAACAGTAAGTAAATGTCGACATTTCCAAAAGTGCAATCTGGAGAGAACAGCAAGATGGTAATATGTTTCACAGCAAGTTAATCTTGTGCATCCATCTGCAAACAACCTAACATGTTCTCATTCTGACTACAATATTTCCAGGATTTTGCTGTAAAGTGGAGTTCTCTATTTAATAGATGAAGAGAAAAGTGGAGATATCGAATCAATGAATGAAGAAACCAAAACAGACATAAATATTCTCCAATGCATCTTTCAACCTACTTGCTTGTATGCACAGAGACACTGCATTGTCACAACATTGGATTTATTAACAGATAATCTCATTATAACTAGTCACGACATCATTGGATTTATTGTCAAATAGTCTCATTACAATTACTCCGACACGCAAACGCATACATGAATTTGTGTGGTGATAACTTGGTGTTAGATTTGTATGGGATGAACGCATACGCCAACATGAGCCTTCACAGTACGAGGCAAACATGGACTCCATCCTCAGATGCTGTGCATGTCACAGGGCAAATAAACACAGTTGCAAAACAAACACTCAAAAGCCACATGCTTTAGTAACCATGCAGAATACAATCTTCATATCTAACCACATGAAAATCATTAATCCCAAAAACTTAAACATCTAAATGTTAGCATACAACATACGTAAGACAATGCTGGCTTGATCTCAAGAAATAACAATACTTCATGTATGTTGAATACGTTCAACACATGCCTTGTAACGGTACGCAACAGGTTCTTCAGAGGAATTTAGAAGTATTATTTAGTATTCTAATAAAAGACAAAATGTTATGGATGTCAATTTCTTTATTATTTACACAATGTTTCTGGGTTATTCCTTGCCCCTTCATCAGGTGGAGGACCAGCCAGGAAGTATCATGGCTCATAATGGTTAAAGAACTCCAGTTACAGGATTTAGATTTCCTGTGGAACTTTCAGTGATTCAGAAATTTGATATCATTTAATATTATGGCTAATACAATGACACCTCAAGATAGGAATGAAGCTGCTTTTAGCAAGATTACTATGGCATTGGATATGTAATGAAGGACAGCACTAATCTCTGATAGGACTCTTTGTGCATTTCTCTCATAGAAACTGGACGAAAATTTACATGATACTGTTTCACAAAGAAAACATACAGGTAATGAAGGAGCATCCCAGAATTATTACATTATTTAAAAAAAGATGTCATTGAGGGACAGAAACTAAATTACTGGAGATAAGATATCATGTTAGGATATTCTATGAAAGATAATGTACATGGATCAGCTATATATCACAGAATCCACCAGTACTGGGTTTCACACCATTTATATATATAATTACCTCCATGGGAGTCAAACATGGATTTTCACTGTCATAAGCAAACACTTTAACCATTGGGCTACCTCACACCCACCCTAAGAATGAATCATTCAAATACCCATACGCAATAGTACAGCTATTGGCAGTACAGCTACCCTAACAACAGAAAATATATGCAAAAGATTCTGTATTGGTTTTTACTGAGTTTCCAGGGAAGCATCACTGCTGATGTCTGTGCAGTTTCAAATGTTAATTTAGTTCATTCTTTGATCTTTCACTACAATTGACCAAACTTACCTGTCCACAAAATTGTGTGATTGACATTTAGTGAGATGGTATTGCCCCTAGTTTGCAAGTCTATTTTAATATTCCCATCCCCAAGGAAGAACCAACAGGTGATAGGGAGTGATTGTGGGAGGAAAGGTCCTGATGCAAAGGCACAGCTGTGGAAGATCAAACGTTTCATCTGGACAATTTTCCCGCCCACATAATTCCAGATACCACTGGTGATTGACAATTCCAGTAATGGTCATTTTGGACATTGTAAATATTGCTCTTGGTTTTCAAGGCTATCTGCATATTCTTGTCCTGTTCCCTTGGACGAATCTACAGGTGACAAGGGTGCAGGTATCATATATGGGATGGTGGACTTGATGCAAGGTGATGTATACATCCTGCTACAAGCAGCAGTTAATGCCGAATGCCAGCAATATTATCTGGGATACCTTGACATGAAAGTTCCAAAGTTTGAAGCATAAATAAGTGGGAAATTGCTTACTCTTAGTGATGGGTAACTACAGCCATGAGACTGGCAATTCTGCCAGGTTGATTAAAGGCCTATATAATGTTGGTAAATATTAATTTATGTTCTCACCAGTCACACGCATCTTCCAGTAAACATTGTTGTGTTGTGATGTTGTGGAACAATGAGATTACACGAACTTTCACTTCCCCTTTCCAAGCAGGGAAAGATACAGTGGAAGCTGTCTAAACCAGCACTCCTGCTGGATTGTAGCACTGGTGATGAATGTACAAGCCAGGGGTGGAACTGAGACTTTATGCTGGTGTTGACAACTTGCCGGACTGGACAGATGCCGGTTTTGAAAGCTTCCACTGTATTAGTGTTTTACTTGAATGAAGCCAGTGAACCTGCTGAATGCCATCTAACAGGAATCGTTTCAAAAATGCAACCAAGAAGTTCTTCCACTTCAGAGGGTGGGGCAGATGACTGACCAGGTGTAACGTTTGTGTTGCAGACTATGAATATTTATGTGTTAAAGACTGCATTGCACCGAAGGACCACAAAAATCCATAGCCGAAACAGTTTCCTACATGTTTTCTTTTAGGAACACCCACAAATGAGCCAATTAAATTGACCTCAATGGGCCAGGCTGTCCATTTTGTATCTTTCTCTTCTGAGATATTTTAGGACATTAACCTTTCAATATATCACTCCTATATACATAATGTGCTATATGTATTTAGTGTCTCAAAGGCAATGTTGGCTGGACACTTTTATGAAGTGTGGGACACTGTAATAACATATTTTACTTCTTTTTTCTTCTGTGTTGACCCGTGAAGGTCCCGGGGTAGAATAGGCCTTCAGCAACCCATGCTTGCCATAAAAGGCGACTCAGCTTGTCGTAAGAGGCGACTAACTCGATCGGGTGGTCAGGCTGGCTGACTTGGTTGACGCATGTCATCGGTTCCCAATTGCGCAGATCGATGCTCATGTTGTTGATCATTGGTTTGTCTGGTCCACACTCGAGTATTTACAGACCGCCGCCATATAGCTGTAATATTGCTGAGTGCGGCGTAAAACTAAACTCACTCACTCACTCACTCTTCTGTGTTAATCCTGTAACTATAAGGGACTAGTTCTTCTAGATCTAGGTGCAAGCATTCTCTTCCCAAAGACGTAGGACGATTTGACAGGTGTAACCTCTGTGGGAAGAGAATGAGGTGCAAGAGACACAACTACTTCAAATTCATCTTGTGTGTGATACCGGAGTGTCTGGTATTCATCACAGTTTTGTATAAGACATACCTTCAGATGCATAAATAATGGTGTCATGATACACTTAAACAGTCACTTATAACGTTTTCCAATCTAATATTCATATGTTGTGAACTGAGTGAGGGTTTTTCTATGTTGCTTTTAGCAACATTTCAGCAATGCCAAAATGAGGACAGTAGAAACAGGCTTTTTACACACTGTACCATGTGGGCAATCACACCCACAACAAACCTTCAAGTAAGCAAACTTTCTGCCAAGGTGACCCAGACTTTGTCAATGTCATATTGGCTTATGGTAATCATTTCTCTAAAGTTTGAGACAACTTCAAGAAATGAGTCCCCATTACACAAGGCGATCATACTGCTACATCTATGTTAAAATGTGGGAGTTATGTTCTTTTAAGTGCTGCAATCACTTTAAGGAATGGGGCCCTGTTCCACGAGGCGATCATACAGCTACTTCTATGTTAAAATATGGAAGTTACGTTCACTATTGTGCTACATTCACTTTGAGGAACGCGGCCCTGTTCCATAAGGTGATGATACTGCTCGGTCTGTGTTAAACTATGGGAGTTACGTTCACTTCAGTGCTGCGATCACATTGAGGAATGGGGCTCAAACCCTAACATCCTACATTCACCTGTTCCAACAGCTGCAGTAGAAGCTTGCACAGCTACTGGACATAGACTCATGTACCGAAGAGGAATACCACATACCTTGAAGAATTTTGTCAAGAATAGTATCTTTAAAGAAGTGATTGATTCTTACTCTAGCACTAGCTAGACAACTCTATATCAGTCTACATGACGCATACCTCTCATACAGACATCTACTGGCATCCTCAATTTTAATTACAAGTTGGATACGGCAGTTATTCCACATGTGTATGGTTGATACAAACTTGTTGCTAAGCAATGGTGCAGATACTAACAAGTAACTGGATGGACACAAGACACAGGGTAGCATGCTTGTAGCCAGCGATGACGATGCAGCCATGGGGGAAAACTGAAGCTAGGGCTGACATTGCAGGAGAGGTATGGAGCCACGCTAGCAACAACACACAAACAGGGGGACAAGAGGGGCGGTTGTGACTGATTGCTGACATTGGATGATACTGCCCACTACAACACTGACGAGTAACACTGGTTGGGAACTCCTTAATCATGCCTTGGTCAACACTATCCACCTTACCTTTACATTAAAGACTGGCCATTTTCTGGGGGACTTTTGTATTGAAAACTAACTGACCCCAGAAATATTTGAAAAAAAATTTCTTGGCCACAAAAAAATGTTCCATTTTTTTAATAATATTTAAGCTCATAATTGTAGATAAAATTGTATCTCTTTTGCAGCTTCAGCTGACTAATTACCTCGTCTCTTTACAAAGTCGTCCCAGGCCCCCATCAGAACATACAATGGTTGTTCACTTGGCATTGTCTGGTTGCCATTGGTAATGATGTTTGTGTTGATAGCAATAGTTCACAAATGCATATCTTGTGTTTTTTCATTTCTGATTTATACGTAGAAAGGTTGAATTTGGTCAGCATGTTTTGTGTTTTTTTCACCTGCAATATTTCAAAAGTTTGTTCATGTTATTTCCAATGCAGTAAACAAAACTTCTTGTATTATTGACCAGTTTAATACACTTTATACTGATATTTCATTGTCAGTGGATAAATTTGATAATGCTTATAAATGGCCTGCTTGGAGAGCAATTTGGGCAAATCTGTTTAGTATTGATAAATGTGACATTTTTGTTCTGCTAAATGTGAAGTTTTGTACTGCTAAATGTGAAGTTTTGTACTTCTAAATGTGACATGTTGTGTTCAGCTAAATGGGAAGATTTGTACATCTAATTGTGAGATTTTGTACTGTTAAATGTGTACTAATTAATGTGTACAAACTGTACATGCTTCACAGTACAGGTGAGGAGCAAACAGTATCAGCACACTGATTCAGTGTTCCCACTAGGTTTCAGTTGTAGTCAAAATACGATGTGGAGGTGTTCAAACTATCTCTCTTCCGATACACATATACATTGTAAACAAATATATTAAATGAAAAATGGATGACCTTTTGCTCCAGGATATTTAATAAATTATAATAAGCTTTTACTGAATATGTGTATGCTAAATAGTTTGTAATATGGAAATTATCAACCTTCAAGCTTATAAAATTGTTAATCATCTGATCGCATGCTGGATTGGTCTCAAGATAATAAACAATTGTATAAATAATGAAATGTATCAGCCTTTTGAAGATAAAACAGTTATGTTTCAATGATGTACTATGATATGTATTACTACAATCCAAAATACACCAATCTGGATTCTGCTCCCCAGTAATACTAACTTGATGGGTGTGTAAGACCTTGTAGCTGGCAAAAGGTAACAGGTGAAATTGACGACTCAGCAATTCCCTGACATTAACATATAGACACTAATCACAAAACAATTCCTTCTTATTACTGCGATGTGATGTGAAATGGGGTTTAATGCTGTACTTAAGAACATTTTGTTCATGACAATGTGCATGTATGTGTACAAGTGGCTGCTTGTACTCGCCCAGATTTAAGCTGGTTCTATAGTACTAGCTCACTGAGATACCATGCTGCATGTAAGCATGAATACCCTACTTAGACATATTATACTGACCCTGAGCGGACCAGTCTTTGTTGTATCCATTACTGCTGAGTGCCAGGCAGGGACCAACAAGTACAATATCTTAATGCCTTTCAGTATGAAGTGGCAGCTCTCTTATTAAAAAACAAATCCAGTGTAACTGAGTAATTGAACCCACCCCCAACTCGAGGTTCAAGTCAAAATATACACCTCAAGCCAAAACATTCTAGAGAACAACTGTTCGTAATGGTCTGATATTGTGCTTGGCTTCACTGTAGCCAAATATTGCTGACACGGAATATTTACCTGTATGTCGCTTGTCAATGGAAGCAAGGAGTCGATATTCATGTGCGTTTGTTTATTTGTTTGTATATAATGAAATCAAGGAATTGATATATACATGTGTTGTTTGTATGAAATGGAATATCAGTATTCACATGTGTGTTGTTTGTTGATAAAACAATAAAAGAATTGATACTTACACTGTTTGTTTGTTTGTTTATAATGCAATGATATTCATAGTTTTGTTTGCCTAAAATGGAATCATGAAATCAATATTCAAGTGTTGATTGTGAATAAAACAATCAAAGAATTGATACTCACAAGTGTTTGTTTGTTTGTTTATAATGCAATCAAGGAAATGATATTCAAAGTGTTTCTTGTCTAAAATGGAATCATGAAATAAATATTCACATAAGTGTTGCTTGTTGATAAAACAATCAAAGATTTGATATTCACATATGTATTGTTTATTATGGAATCAAGGATTTGATATTCACATGATGTTTTGTAAAATGAAGTCAAGGCAATTATATTCACATGGTGTTGTTTGTTTAAAATAGAATAATGAAATCAATATTCACATTAGTGTTGATTGTTGATAAACAATCAAAGAATTGGTATTCAAATTGTTTTGGTTGTTCAAAATTCAGAACTGTTATTCATGAATGTTTGCTTATAATTAAATCAAGAAATCAGCGTTCACAAGTGTTTTGGTTCTTTTTTCAAAAACTGAATGAAACAATAGATCGAGTGAAAAAATTGTGTGTTTATTAAGGGCATGATCAAAGAAACAATATTCACTGTGTATGATGGAATCACGAACTCAGTATTCTTATGTGTGTTGCTTGTTCAACTGTTTGTTTGTTTGTTTGTTTGTTTGGTATGGAATCAAGAACACTATAATCATGTGTGCGATGTCTCATTATCACCATTGAAATGGCACAGAGAGAAGCTACAAGAATCACGGAGTCACACAACCAGGACAGGGTACGCCACGTACTGCAGCAGAGATACAAACACAGCGACATACCCAGAGGCAGATGTGCACTACATCGAGATGGGATCGACCATATTTACAAGAAAGAAAAGCAACATGTACCCTGTACATTTCATACAACTGTCTCTTGGATGTCATGTTCGCATTCCAAGCTGAAACATGAGACAACACAAGATGGATGTCATGACGCACTGTAGGACAGAGATAGAACTCATGCTCTTAAAAGAATTCCTTGATTAAAGTATCTAAGGCATGAACACACTTAAAATATGCTTGGAAAAAAGTATTTTTTATAAAAAGAACTGGTACTGAATAAGCATGCCTGTCTTTGCTAAGAATCTAGGATCTTGAATGATACTTGATCCTTTATTGACTTGTACTATATGACTAGTATCAGGTCCTGTAGTACATGACGTGCACACATGCCTCTGTACAATAAGCACATTAATATGACTGCTTATGTCGTCTTAATCATGATCGTATTGCAGAGGCGCTCAGAGCTGTCACATTTGAGTCTTGCCGTGTCATAGATTTCCTGGTTAGACCTACAAGGGGCGCTTGTTAATCCATGACAAATACATGCACTTCTGTCCTTCACATTATCTATGAATTCCTGTAATTGTGTTCAAGATGGGCCTGGCTTGGGTCTATCTCCTCTTATTCGTCTGAATATCAGTGAAGAGTTAACCTTAACAGTTGCCCTCAATATTAGTGTATGTCTCCACATTAGATGATAACTCTATGTCCACAGTGGGAATGGGTATCAGGATTGGGGATGTGGTCTTCCTTTAACTTAATTATCTGTGGAATAATCATAACATCATTTTATACACTATCAATATTTAGTACTAATATCCTGTATTTAAGCAAACAAATCATACTTAAATATCAGTGATTAAATTCAATGCCAGATTCAGAATTACTTGAACTACAAAAGAAGTAGTTCTGATTTGTTAAAAAGCTTTCCGATAAATATTTTCAAACAATATGAACATAACTATAAGAGCAGAGTTTGTCAAACCAGTTAAAGTAAGCATAATATGTTGTTTTCTACCTTCTGTAAAAAATTCATGCTCATGAGCAGCCTGTAAATGATCAAGTCTGAATCAGACAAACTGGTGACCAATGTTATGAGCAAATTCTGATGCCACAAGTGTACAATGATACTGAATCAGCCAAATCACTGACCCATTTGGTTGGGGCTTACAACCAGCAGTAGCCGTCTTTGACCTGTTCCCACCTAGGTACCCAGTAGTGTAAGTCAGACAGTTTACCCTTAGCACTATCCCATCTGTAGCAGTATCACTGAGACATGATCAGAATGCCTGTGATTGACAGTGCTTGTCTTCTCACTTGCCTATAAACGTAAATGATTAATTTGATCACTCTTGACTTAACCCGCACATATACATTTCAAAATTAGAGACTAATGTCCCTCGTGAATTTTTGTTACAGACATATCTCAATGATGAATTAATACTAGTGAATAATATTCCCTGTACATTACATCCATGAAGATGTGGGTTAGAACTGGTCCAGCAACCCATGCTTAACATAGGAGGTGGCTAAACTGGATGACAAACATGTCATCGTATCCCATTTGCAATGCTCATGCTATTGATCACTGGATTGTCTGGTCCAGGCTATATTTTTTACAAAACACTGTTGTATAGCTGGAATATTGCTGACTGAAGCATTAAAAACAAACCAAGCAAATATATGTGAATTAACGATGGGAACTTATCTTCCCTTGGAGTTCTGATTGGGAAGTATCTGTTTTGAATAAATCTCTTCTTTGAAGCAATGTTCTGGGTTTATCTCCCTTCCAAATAAGTGCTATAAGTTCCTCAAAACACTTGACTGTTTTTTTCCAAAGATCTACCAACTATTTCTGCCCCAAGTAACAGCTCCTCTGAGCGATACTTGGCTATAACCATGTATTAAGTTTAAGGTTGCAAGAAATGCCATTAAGTGCACAAACAAGTGATGATAATATCAAGTACTTTTCGCCAAGCTAATCATTTTGTTTGACAGTTCAAATATCTACAATATTTCATATCAACTTTCATGTAATTGACAGAATAAGAATATGAGGGGAAAAGGCGAGTCTTTCAATAAGCCATAATGTTTTGAATTAATTTCTCTTATCAATTAATGTCAGGGAGTTATCTCCCATGTAAATTAATGCTGGGGAATCATCTCCTGTGTGACTTGATGTGGGGAACTATCTTCCTCATGAAATGATATGAGGAATTATCTCCCTTGAGAATTGACATGAGGAATTATCTCCCTTGAGAACTGATAGGAGGAATTATCTCCTTGTGAAGTGATATGAGGAATTATCTCCGTTGTGAATTGATATTTAGGAGATAAACATACTGTGTTGGAAAATCAGAGGTGTATAACGAAATTATAATAGCTCTAAATTTGATTTAAAACTGAACGTGTAGCGCGAGTTTTTAAATACAAAATTTAGAGCTATTATAATTTCATTACATACCTCTGATTTTCCAACACAATTTCCTTTTATCTCCATTCTACCATAACCGTGTTATTCAGATTTTAAACAAATACTTAAAGTGTTGGAAAATCAGAGGTATATAACATGATTACATACCTCTGAATGACTTTGATTAACCAATCACAATCCAGTATTTACTGAAGTCATGGTAGAATGGAGATTATACCCCTTGTGAATTTATGTTAGGCATTAATCTCCCTTACAAATTAATAATAGTGATTCATTACCATAAGACCACAAGAAATCTTGTTATTTATGTAGCTTTATTTTTTAAATGGTTATCGTGAGCTGGGACAAAAACCTCTTTCAAACATATTTAGATTATTTCAAAACATATCAGTTACTTGTAAGTAAGTGGAAAACCAACACTGATCTTAGCACTTAGATGTTAATCACTTTGGTGAAGTTTACAAGCAATGGCACTGGGAGAACAAGCTAAGGAAGATAATCTGTATCAAATAAACAGATGCTGGATTCAGGGAACATTTTAGTCCTATTTACTTTTAATTTGCATAAAATACTTCCGAATGTGATGGAAACGTTTTGTAAGATCCCTGGACTAAAACTGGCAGAAACCCAGTATAAGCATGGACAACAAACGATCTGTATCAGACAAATGTCCTTGCACTTCAAACCAAGGAATCTATTCCACAGACAAGCTTCTCATATAACAACACTTCTGATTCCTGTCTTTACAAGCCACGTGGGCTGTTACAAGGGTAATGTAAATGTTCTGTTACCACGACAACGTACACCGCTGCGACCCTGGCGGTGACCTTGGTAGGGGTTTGTTATTAAGTACAGTGTCCAAACGCTCTTGAATTTCCAACGTGATTTTAGGGACAAACTGGCAAGGGTAAAAAATGGAAAAAGTGATTAAACAAATCCGATGTTGAGATAAATAAGCCAAACAATGATTAGCCTGTTGGCAGTGTTAGTGAGGAGGAAAGGCAGCTATATTCGGGATAAGGAGGGAACGTTAGTTATTAACTTCCTAAAAACCAATATTTTGAAACCTTGGCACTTTCCAAGCATAACAACATTATATTTTTCATCATACAATTAAACAGAAAAAATGCACTGACTCATCAATGTTTTACAATAGAGCTGGGGACACTGATGACAACAAATAGCCACCCACTTCTTTAGAAATGAATTAAGTTCTATCTCACAATAGAGTAGTACCAGAAAGATGTATTAAGATGAAATTTATAACGAATATTGGATAGGAAAAATAATGCTTTCTGTGAAGGAAGTCACAAGGTTTCAAAGTATTTCAGTTGAAGAAATCTAAAATGTTAATAATAAAACCATCACTTCGTAGCACTAGAGTTGAAGGTATGCCATTTTTAATATGATCTATAGTACCAAGTGTCAGAAACAATGCAGTAGAAATAACTTCATGAGGACATGACTCACAGTAACCACAATTCAAACAAATGCAAAAATACACTTTAAAAGCCAGAACCAGGGAACCATTCCTTACATTGTATTATAAAAGACTGCACTCCTGAAATCATTCCTTGACAAATGGACATTCCAATTCCAAATTTTGCAACTTCTGCCATTTCAGATTAGTGAAAACTCATGTAGATTTATAATTCCTTTTGGAGACGATACTGAAAATATCACAAATTAATCTTTCAAACATAAAAAAAACATGAAAAAGTGATACAAAATCTTTTAAAAGAATCCTGGGCAAATTGTGTACTTATTATTACTCTATAACAAAACAAAAGTCCTTACATTCTAAACATGGCTAAAGAAATGGTGAATATAGCCAGCATATATAATAAATGTTGGCAAACTGTTTTAAGCTAACTGTAAACGACTTATTTCCCTGGTTCTATAAAATTCAACTAGTAAAAACTCTACATGTCATTGACAGTGACTCACAGGCTTGCAATTTGTGCAGTTTCAAATAAGCAAGAACTTATGTAGTCCATGTGATCAGCTTAGCAGTGTTATTAGCTTGTGAACAGCAAAGAAAGTACATGCAGTGAATCACGCACAGCTGAGATGGGCGCCCCACCAGGCAAAGGGAGATAAATCTTACCTGTAGG
This sequence comes from Haliotis asinina, assembly GCF_037392515.1. NCBI lineage: Eukaryota > Metazoa > Mollusca > Gastropoda > Lepetellida > Haliotidae > Haliotis > Haliotis asinina. The sequence goes on from NC_090295.1 coordinate 38,952,135, forward strand.
GCCTGGATGTCTTCATACAACTGATCAACATTGGAAGCTCCGAGCAGGACACAGTGAACATTCTCACTCTTAACACACCACGCTGGAGACGAGAAACAGGCATAACATGAAACTAGTACACACAATTTGATATAATTGGTTACTTCCCACCAGTCCAAAGTTCATGTCAGTGTAAAGGTGTTGGGTATACATTGAAGCCATAATTAAAAACTCTCGTCACAAGATCAGTAAAACAGCAATAATGAAAAAGTTCAGATCTGTCTTTGGTTGTCCACATGGTCACCATTGCAAGAATTATTTCTTATCACCATAATTGCTTGTTTTCACTTTGTAGATATTAGAATACAATAGTAATCAATATTCCTGATATTTTGTGATTTTGTTGAAATGGTGAGGGGAATAAGATAATATCCATTTAAATTTGATTTCCAAAGGAAGCAAATCACCTGACTCCCCGATACAATTCAATTGCTTTCATACAACAAGTGGAATTCAACGGACATACTCTGACCAGAGACCCCATATGGAATTGTTTACGGCAATTTCAGTCCATGGAAGTATTTCTATCAGGACTTTATAAATTACATGTTCAAGAAAGAGAGAATTATTATCCTGTATAATGAGACAAGCAAATGAACTCATATGGGTAGGTGGTGTTCCCTGTCACTAACATTCAGTCTTACTGGGGATGGCTATTAGAGATACAGTCATCCCTCGCCATAACGCGGGTCTTGGGAGCCATGGATTACCCCACGGTATCGTGAAGCATGTTATTGCAAGGGATGACTGTATATGATTGTCAGCTTCACTGAAGTATTGACTGAAACGAGATGAGATATAATAATGTGCTAGGTTTGATACATGTGTTAAAGGGGAACTGTGCTCAATGATACAGAGCCCAGTCTACATGTTGTAAATAACATACAAGGAAGGATACGTTGTCTCCCTCTTATACTTTAATCTTATTGGGACTGCTAGGTGACCTGAGGATAATCTGCATCTAAGAAACAAATACTGGATTCAAGGGAACATTTTTGTCCTATTTACTTTTAATTTGCATAAAATACTTCCGAATGTGACGGAAACGTTTTGTAAGATCACGGGACTAAAACTGGCAGAAACCCAGTATAAGCATGGACAACAAACAAAATGTTCCTGCACTTCAAACCAAGGAATCTATTCCACAGACAAGCTTCTCATATAACAACACTTCTGATTCCTGTCTTTACTAGCCACGTGGGCTGTTACAAGGGTAATGTAAATGTTCTGTTACCACGACAACGTACACCGCTGCGACCCTGGCGGTGACCTTGGTAGGGGTTTGTTATTAAGTACAGTGTCCAACTTGAATTTCCAACGTGATTTTAGGGACAAACTGGCAAGGGTAAAAAATGGAAAAAGTGATTAAACAAATCCGATGTTGAGATAAATAAGCCAAACAATGACTAGCCTGTTGGCAGTGTTAGTGAGGAGGAAAGGCAGCTATATTCGGGATAAGGAGGGAACGTTAGTTATTAACTTCCTAAAAAACAATATTTTGAAATCTTGGCACTTTCCAAGCATGATAACATTATATTTTTCACCATACAATTAAACAGAAAAAATGCACTGACTCATCAATGTTTTACAATAGAGCTGGGGACACTGATGACAACAAATAGCCACCCACTTCTTTAGAAATGAATTAAGTTCTATCTCATAATAGAGTAGTACCAGAAAGATGTATTAAGATGAAATTTATAATGAATATTGGATAGGAATCTTATTGGGACTGCTAGTTGACCTGAGCCAAGTTCCCCTTTACGCCTGTGTGTACCAGGGACTGCCAGCTGACATTAAGCTTATGTCTAGTCCAGTAGGAACTGCTCATTGACTTGAGCAAGTCCCCCTTTAAGTTTATGCCTAGCACAGTGAGAACTGCCAGTTGACCTGTACCAAGCCCCCCTTTAAGCTAATGGCTAGTTGTGACTCCCACCTATGGCGAGCTGTGCTATAGAACAGCCCAGTCTGTCGGCAATCACTGCCACCTCTCTCAGTTTGGCTTGCTGTCGTCGTCCATCCTCACTCAACACCTTATCCTTCAACCAGCTGTAGCCCTGAAAACAGTAGAATAAAAAACTCAGATGGAGAAATACACCCTGAAATCTGAGGTATGAGGAGGTGGTTTTCATTAACTGGTGGTCCTCTTTACCTGGGAGTAATGCGGGACAAGATAACCAGAGGTGATCACAATTTTTAAATATTTTGTGGAATAAATCATTTTTCTTGAAATTACTTTTCAGAAACAAATAATGGAAGTTATCTTGACATCCTGTGGTTGTTACCAGGAGCTGAGCAGATATACTGACCTTGAGGGCAGCTCTGGAGTAGATGGGAACGCCATCATCGTATTTCCCTGTAAGGATCCCACTGGCAAGAGGGGACCACGTCACTGTCCCGATACCTACAACAATCAGTGTGTCTCAGTATAAACAGTATCACAGCATTCTCGAGAGCCATTTTCACAAGTTTGAACCTGTTTTTTCCATTCTAAAATATGGGAGGACAGTTACACATGGTAGGGGAAGTATATTGATAAGACAACCAGAAAATGTTTAACAACATCCCAGTTCTGAATGTGTTGTAGTTATGGCTGTCCCCACTTGAATCTCAACTGCACACTGTATGATAAATCTCAACTCCCTTCTTTGCCCAAGTTCACTGCACGTGTGGCAACACAGAAATAATCTCCACACTCGATCCCAGTACCTCAACCTCGCTGGATCACTAGTCTGGCACTTTAAGTTAAGATCCTCCTTGTCTTGTCCCACACCTACCTATTTTATGGTACAGTTCAGGCATCTGTATTTCCACCTTCTCCCTCTGGAACAGATGGTACTCTGCCTGCTCCGCTACTGGGGGAATCAGGTTGAACTGTCGCGCCACTGAGTACGCCTCCTACAACACGCACACCTTGGGTCAAGGTGGATACATCCACAGACCTTCACGATTGACACAAAAGAGTTTAATACAGAATATCATAATTACGGTTGACTACGGTCAGAACGGTTGACTACAGATTTTATTCAATCAAAGAAATGAGAAGGCTGACATTCTGTGTACATGAAGCATGACCATATACAGTATTACTGAAGTGTCATAAAATGCTGGTCTACAAGCAGGACATACCGACTTTGCATTTACATGGAATACTTGACATCATGGCAGAATATTACTCTAAAATGGGTCTTATTACGAAGTGAGGCTATAACTGTCCACAAAACCTGCAGCAAGTCCTGCATTTATAATGTTACATTCAATAACTTTAAGACATAGAGCAACTGCAAGTCTCAGAGGTCATATTGGTGAAGACTAAGGGCACATGAATGGTGCTTTCAAACCTAAAACTTAATCAGGAGAACTCACAATCATAAGTTTAAATTCTTGTCAAACTGTACCTCAGCACCAGAGATCTCTTCTATTCAGCTTGTACCAACCACTAGGGGCCTGTTTTCACTTGGAATTCAAGTTTGGACAAAGATATAAGGATACAATGGTTGTACCCCTGGAAGTGCTACAGTACTGTTCCTCTCAGGTTTGACCAAGAAACACCCACCATGATCTCCATAGGGCTCCACCGTGACGTCCCCCAGTACATGGCCCAGCCATGGTTGATGACGTGGGTGAAAGCACGCACCACCTCTGCAACAGCAAAGACAATCTGGTCAAAAGTCAGTGAGTAGGTTTTTAGCAAAATATCCATCAGTATCATAGTGAGTGACACCAAAAATGGCTTCACACACGTCAGTATATACAGAATCAAACCCATTCCTTCAGTGTGAGACACTGCCTCTGCTATTATTCACAATAACAAAACCTGGGGTAACTAAACGTGAAAACACTAAACCAGTGATACAAACCATGGTACTGCATGATACAGCAAGTGACTTGAGTGTTAATCAGGGTCAGATCAAAACAGGGCTTGGATTTTCGAAGCTATCTTAGCACTAACATAGTCGTATGTTCATGTTAACGTATAGCACTTATGACTATCTGAGCGCCAAGAGAGCTAAAAAAATCTAGGCCCAGGATGCCAGAACCAGGAAGAATCCTCAACCACCAGCCACTGGACTTTTTCCAGTGCCTCCCCTACTCTTATTAATGATTGATATTTAACAGTGTCCCAGTGTTACAAGACAGTATCCCAGTAGCTACTTAAGTGTCACTGTGCCTGTGTTATGAGTCAACTGTACCACTGTCTTCAACAAGCAAGTAAGCTTCATTAACCTCTGTGTACTTGTGCAAGCACTTCATGAATCAATTTCACTTCTGTCAAAACAGGTTAAGATGAAATATCAAGAAAACTGGTATCAATTTGGACCTGATCTTGTTCAGCAAACGGTATGGTTTCCCTGCAAGGAAGATTCCCAGCAGAACTATATTGATTCCCTCACAACTACTATTATTCATGATAAGGGTCTGCCACAGTCAGTTCAAGATGCCATCTACATCAACGACAATGTGATTTACTCCACTGAGATACTCAGGCCACACAGCCATGTAGGCTCACATTCCCCACTACTCACAAGAAGCGGAACTCTGGATTCTTTCATATAATAAATTAATATGACAGTTAAACTACAGTGATATGAAAGATGCTGGTGTTCTTCTGAATATTGAGTATGTATTCAGGAAGCTAGCAGATGACCTTGGTATTGCTTGCTGCTAGTGATGCCAGTGAGTAGGATGAATGGCCTGACTTCCTTTGATTAGGACACTGTACCTGAACAGCTTGCTAGAAATTCACATTAATACAGCAATTTCATGATTTTAACTCTTTCAAAAGGACATTCCTCTTTAGCACTACCAAAATTAAATTGTTTTACAGACAGTGGGCACTCCGAAACATTGCCTTTCATCAGCGACTGATTATAGTGTCAAGGCTGTCTGTGATAATTTCTGCACAAGTTCAAAATGTTAACATACATTTAATGTTCAAACAGAAAAATAAACACTCACTAAAAGTCACAAGTTTAGTTCCTTCAATTGTGCTGGTAAAAAACATACCTATATATTAATATATATTTTTTAAAGCTGTAATCAATCCAAAGTGACAGATCCTTGCTTGTTATAAGACTGAGTGAGTGAGTGAGTTCAGTTTCACACAGCACTCAGCAATATTCCAGGTATATGGTGACCGACAATAATCGACTTGATCCCATTAGCCGCCTCATACAACAAACTTAGTCGTCTTTTGTGGCAAGCATTATAAGGTTGCTGAAAAACTATTCTGCCCCGTATATCTTCACTGGACACTTGCCAAAAAAAGCAACCAATGATGACTACATTATTTACAGATTGCTGTCAAATAACTGGGACATTGCTAAGAGTGGCAATAAACAAACACCACATTTAAATCCAACAATTTTTTCCACCACAAGTAAATATTTGATGGGCTTGATAACAAAACTGAAACAGTCACTGACGTGGCTCTAGTAATAAATTATTGATAGTAAGGTCAGCCTAGTGTTGGCCAATCAATGAAATACTTTCTCCTGCATCCTGCTGGGACATGGCATCTAGCCAACACCTATATGGTTCTAACAATCTATATCACCCAAGTGTGTAGCCAATACTGCAACATGCTGTGATATTGCCTGATATAAAGAGCCACAGCTCCCTATCACTACCTGAGTAAATATTTGACAGATGTAAACTGCATTATCTCAGATTACATATCAGTATTGGCATGGTTAGTGCCGACACACAATTAGCACTATGCTGTTGACAAGGAAATCAGTGCCAACAAGCACTGACTCTAATGTACTAACAGTTCAGAAACCGTGGCTTGGATAATGTCTGTATGCGACAGTGATCACATTTCATTCGAAAATATACAGCAGCAATGATTTAGTGATCAAGTTGTCAGCATCATCTGATGGTATAAATAAGGGAAATCTGAAACTAACTGGTCACTGATTATGAATATTGTGTGTTGACCTATTTGGCACTGTTGCATGCACTTGTGCTGTACAGGCCAGTGTTTGTGGGAGAAAGGTGAGTCCACTTTGTCTTGGTTTAGTCTTGAGGGCCCAGCAAGTATTTCACAACATAGAGATGCTCTGATGTAAATTCAGGCATTGTCTTTCTCTTGCATTTTTTTAAATGATGTTTCATTGATGCATGAGTAGGTGATAGGGCTGGGATGGGTACTCGGATACTAGAATCCTATTTCTGGGAATCGAGTATGGGAATCGAGTACCCAGAAAGGGAGAGAACTTGTAATGACAAGGGCAGATAATAATTCATCTTTTATCAGTATTGACATAACACACATTTATATCCTTGGTTTTGTTGGATTAATGGAGGTAATTATTAACGACTGTACTTTATCTGTGCATGAGCAGTGAGGAATCATGTTACAATAACCATGGGAACAAAAAGTTCTGTGTTTCAAACAGGAATGTAAATAATGCTGTCATTCTCTATATTAGTTAAACAGATGTAAATTAAATAACCTGAGATCAGTTTCAATGTCTTATTGCCACTTTTTCAAGTTTTCTGTATTAATTTTTGTCAAATCGTGACCGAAAATTCAGCTGGCCGAAACGCTGTATTTCTTACATTTCCAGGTACTCAATTCCGATTTGGGTAAGTACATGCAGGTGCTTGATTCCACTTTTTGCTAGCAAGTGATGAGAGCCAATGTTGCTTTATGGCACATAATATTCTCAAATGCCAATTTGGAGACTCTTCAAAGACCTAAACTGGAATACATTTCTAGTTTAGGTCTTTTAGCATTAGGCATAAAGGAGAGACTTTTGAAGTGAGCAAATGCTGTTTTATGCCTCAGTTGATGATCTGTAAATAGAGGACAGGGGTAAGTGTGTTTCACTTCCCATTTAACCAATTTAGTTTGTTAAATGTTAAATTTCCCATTAACTCTAGGCTTGTCTGGGGTACATGTTTTTGTTTTGTCGCATAGAGCCTGAAGCAATGAAAGACAGTCCTGTCCATACAATGAATGTCCTGTCCATACAATGAATGTCCTGTCCATACAATGAACGTCCTGTCCATACAATGAATGTCCTGTCCATACAATGAACGTCCTGTGTCCTGTCCATACAATGAATGTCCTGTCCATACAATGAACGTCCTGTCCATACAATGAATGTCCTGTCCATACCAAGAATGTCCTGTCCATACAATGAACGTCCTGTGTCCTGTCCATACAATGAATGTCCTGTCCATACAATGAATGTCCTTGTGGACAGGTGTCATAGACATGAAGACATGCTCCAGAAACAAAATTATCTTTACCTTCCATTGGTGTATGTGAGTCTGGCTTGTTGGCGAACACGATGTCCACATAGTCCTGCTGCAACCTCTCCAGAGAGCCCTTCAGACCTGGCAACATCATATCACTCTCTGATCATCATGTCATGCATAAATAAACATGTGACAAATACTGAAACTCAAAGCAACCTCCTCACTGCCAGCACTGACGTAATGCATCCTTTCCAGAAAGTGCAAGCATTTGAGAAACTGCACAGAAGAATATTTTCACAGACACCCAAAATGTAAACTGACACTGGGGTCACATATTGACACTGGGTGAAAAAAGAACCTGTGACTAAGATTTGACTAGGGAATACTTTATCCACTTAGCTAAACCTCCTGTTCAACTTTACCTTCAACGATGTGTTTCCGTGAAAGTCCTTTCTCTGTCTCTGCCCTGGAAATACAAAAAGAGTATGAGCATTGACAGGAATACTTTCATGTTCTGTCTGTCCTACCTTGTTCTGTCTGTCCTACCTTGTTCTGCCTGTCCTCACATGGTCTGTCTGTCCTACCTTGTTCTGTCTGTCCTACCTTGTTCTGTCTGTCCTCCCATGGTCTGTCTGTCCTACCTTGTTCTGTTGCCTTCCCATGGTCTGTCTGTCCTACCTTATTCTGTCTGTCCTCCCATGGTCTGTCTGTCCAATCACGTTTTGTGTGTCTTCCCATCATCCTACAATATTCTGTCTTTCCTACCATGGTCAGTCAGTCCCACCTTGTCCTGCCTGTCCTACCTTGTCCTGCCTGTCCTACCTTGTCCTCTCTGTCCTACCTTGTTCTGTCTGTCCTCCCATGGTCTGTCTGTCCTACCTTGTTCTGTATGTCCTATCACATTCTGTCTGTCCTACCTTGTTCTGTTTGTCCTACCATGGTCTGTCTGTCCTACCACATTCTGTCTGTCCTACCTAGAAAAGTCCTTGCAGACTTTTAGCCTTCTGTATGCATAGGTGCCCTGTCAGAGTACAGCAAGGGTATCTGTATTAAACAGTAATGGTATAATATATATTCAGTTATGGGAACTGGTATATTAGACAAAGAGAAAGAGATGGCATGACTTCTCTCCAGGTATATATGCAAACTTTGTGTTCCATGTGTCAGTTGTTAGGATCTGAAAGTTGAACAGACTTGTACACCTCAATACACGAGGTCAAAATGTACAGCTAACCTCTGATGCTAAATCATGATTTCTACAGTCAAGTAGACCTGTATAAGTTTTAGAAAATCATGATGTCTCCACAGGTGAGCTGTCGTGTACAGGACTTACTGTGACTGACTAATCAGATTGTGCAATTATAAGTAATGACAACTTACTTCCCTCCCCAGTAGATTTTTGTGGACAGAATGTAACTCGATCTCCTGAAACATAAAATTCACATAAGTCACCTACCTCCTATATACACAGTGAACAAGTGAGCGAGGATCATTTTACGCTGCTTTTAGCAATACTCCAGCAATATCACAGCAAGGGACACCAGAAATGGGCTTCACACATTATACCCATGTGGGGAATCAAACCTGGGCCTTCAGCGTGACAAGTCAACTCTTTAACCACTTGGCTACCTACTGCAGAACTATTATTTGATGCTAGTTTAAAACTTATTCATCGGGCTGCAGAGGCTGAAATAATCAATATTCATAGAACCGTTTTTGTGGAAACTTGAGGAAACAATAATTTTATAATCCAAATCACAATTTGATTTAATAACAGACAATTCTAATCTGACAATACACCCTGTATGAACATATTGTCATGTTATTGTTAAAGTTGTCAAAGACATAATAAAATACCTCCAGCTCTTCTTCTTGAGAATGTTTCCTAGAGTATTTTCTGCCCTGCAAGAGAAAAGTTATTAAGTGAGATAAGTTTGAAGCCACAATTGATTCAGTTGTGTCACTGCATGCCAGCAGACCATTTTGGTACTGACAATAACAGGATCACAACAGAGATTTTGACTTGTTATCACCAGATCCTGGTATTGGAAAGGGACACAACTCAACAAAACAAACTGTGGCTACTTAGGTCACACTCTGTCAGTAACACATACACTGTTACGCACTAACACAAGGGTTTAAGTGAATGGTTATATGCAAACACTATCACAATATCTATAACTGTACAATATAACAATAACACCAGTTTCTAGGCTAACAGAGAGAGATAGGAGTCTTATGCCACTTTCAACAACATTCCAGCAAATAGCAAGGTGGGAGTCACTAGAAATGGGCTTCACATCTTGTACCCATGTTGAGAATCAAACCTGGGTCATTGGCGTCAAAAGGAAAAGCGTTCACCACTTGGCTGCCCCAATACTCTTGTAGCTACAGATCACACTTTGTTATAAGTGAGCAAGTCTGCACATGGTGTGACATGACAACTGGACAGTCAGAGAAGAAAAGTGATGGATAGTCTCAGGAATGAGCATTCTTCTCTTCAGAATCAGCAGAATGGCAGTATTACAATCAGATAGGAATTACAGTCAGTTGCCAAAGCAATTATGTTTTTCAAGGTCAGGGAGTGTATGTGAAAGTCATTTGAATCAACAGACACCATGTGGTATGCTCACAAGAATGTTTGTTTCTTGCCAACATACTTATCAACATCAATACACAGTCATAACCTACAAAAATAAACAAAAAATTATGTGCTGAAATGATTTCACTAAATATCATGCAGTCTGTGATTCATAGTTAGTCTGTCCATAACACATAAATACATCAGAACTCTTCCCTTTATCACAATCATTTCACTATCAACATAGCAATCCTACAAAGGTAAAAAAGTGTAAAGCAGTTTTGCGTGCACAGGTGAACACACCAGTGAACTGTAGGTGAAATATATCGTGAGAAAATAGCAAGTAAGTAACTTCACGAGAAACTGATCTGTGTAAATGAGGAACCAGGACACCTGTTTGGGCATGCCATTCAGAGGAAGCGACACGTCCAGTGTATGTTGTATTCTATTAATAAACCGGGTATCAGGAAGCTCCATCTCATTAACAAACATGTGAAAATAATAAGGTTCAGTCTAACTGAACGGTAGGACAGTTCCTTTGCCATTTTAGACCATAGGCTCCTTGTTCAGCTAAGGGAGGCAACTTTGTATAGTGACAAAGTGGGTCACAGATTCCTAGACATTTTGCATATTCATGAAAAGCTCAAGCCTGATCTCTACTATGAAAAATGATGATCATTATATTCAGAGTGCATTTCAGTGGCGTAAAGCACAAATACAAGTAATTGTTCAATGTAGAATTGATTAGGCATCACAAGCAATATTCTCTGAAGTGTAAACCTTTGATCTACATGACACCTTTACCAGCAAAGCATGACTGTTGCAGAAATCGATCAATCAAGTACAGATTAGCTGATCTGAATATCACAAGAGACAGATTGATCTTTGATAATGAATGAATACTCCTCTTGATAAAAGTGATATTGATATTGTCCATAATGAAGACAGCATATGAAGGGGTGTATGTGAACTGGAGAACATTTCACAGCTGACTGATATGTTTTCATTGTCGGAAAACAATACCTCTGAGGGACCATATCAAAATCAAAACCATTCTTGAGCATATATCAATAAAATTTTTCAGGAAGATTTTCCAAAATTATCTTTCATATTTTTTAACCTTTTCATGGCATCTGTGTGAATTAACTGGGCTTGGATGTGATTTCAGCATAGTGAATATTGTGTATTTCATGAAATAATGAAAGATGGGACAACACACACTGGCTAGGTATTCTTAAAATATTCATAGACTTACAAACTTCTTAAGCCCATTCTTAACACACTGGCTTCGATCACAGTTAATAGCTTTTCGGGCTATGAACATTTCGAAAATACGACCCCCCAGTCTTCAGTGTTCTCCATCAGCAACAAAAGTCTTACGTACCATGGAAACTGTTTGGAGCAATTCCCACAGTGGCTGGAGGTACGAAGAGTGAGTGAGTGAGTGAGTGAGTGAGTGAGTGAGTGAGTGAGTGAGTGAGTGAGTGAGTGAGTGAGTGAGTGAGTGAGTGAGTGAGTGAGTGAGTTTAGTTTTACGCAGCACTCAGCAATATTCCAGCTATATGGTGGCGATCTGTAAGTAATCAAGTCTGGACCAGACAGTGATCAACAACATGAGCATCGATCTGCGAAAATTGGGAACTGATGACAGGTGTCAACCAAGTCAGCAAGGCTAACCACTCGATCCTGTTAGTCGCCTCTCACCACAAGCATAGTCGGCTTTTATAGCAAGCATGGGTTGCTGAAGGCCTATGGAGGTATGAAGAGGCAGGACAGAGGTTGTAAATACAACAGCAAGGTTCTCCAAAGTCACTGAATGACATGGCATGTGGGAAAAAATGGAAATTAACGACATATTTCAATCTGAAAAGTGTTCAAACATTTCTGAAAGGATGCAATTTAGACAGCAAGAGGTACAGGGGAAACCAGATGTGTTTCAGCTGAAATATTAACAGTACTTCTAACAGAAGAAGTATGGATATGTTTTGAAATATGAGTTTAAGATGATCAAATTATTTCAACAATTTCAGTGAGCCAGGTTTTATGATTGTGCTTTGAACTCAATTAGATTTCAGGTTTATCACAGGATGTTCCACTTAAAGGGCAAAGGAAGCCTAAAGTGGCCCATGTGATGGGTCTGGTGCTGATAAACCCAGGTGTGATCAGGTAGTGCAGTGTAAGAACCCAACTTCTGACATCTTGGTTATGCGACACAAGCCTTGGCCACGCATACCCCTCAAAATAAGATGTGTACAGCATCAATCAGAATGCAGCCTGTGATTACAGGACGTGTTGACTCCAGACAGTCAGAATACTGGATGTTGAGCTGACCACACACAGTGAGATTGCAGGACAGTGTGCTGACAAAGACTGAGCCTATGTTATGGTGAGTTGTCTAGAGACTGAGATTATGTTATGATGAGTTGACTAGAGACTGAGATTATGTTATGGTGAGTTCACTTAAAATTGACATTATGTTATGGTGAGTTGACTAAAGACTGAGATCATCTTATGGTGAATTGAGTAAAGACAGAGATTATGGGATGGTGAGTTGACTAGAGCACTTGAGATCTACAGACAGTGTGACAGCAAAGCTGTGAGTTTACTGCAGACTGTGGGCTTGTAGGAAAGTCTCAAGAGAGCTTACAAGAGAAAATCAGTTGGAAGAAGAGTAGATTGGCCACAGACAGTGAAACAGCAGGAAATATCAGAGGCAGTTGACCAAACAGGATAAGAGTGTAGGTAATATCAGAGGCAGTTGACTAAACAGGATAAGAGTGTAGGTAATATCAGAGGCTGTTGACCAAACAGGATAAGGGTGTAGGTAATATCAGAGGCTGTTGACCAAACAGGATAAGGGTGTAGGTAATATCAGAGGCTGTTGACGAAACAGGATAAGGGTGTAGGTAATATCAGAGGCAGTTGACTAAACAGGATAAGAGTGTAGGTAATATCAGAGGCTGTTGACCAAACAGGATAAGGGTGTAGGTAATATCAGAGGCTGTTGACCAAACAGGATAAGGGTGTAGGTAATATCAGAGGCTGTTGACCAAACAGGATAAGGGTGTAGGTAATGTCAGAGGCTGTTGACCAAACAGGATAAGGGTGTAGGTAATATCAGAGGCTGTTGACCAAACAGGATAAGGGTGTAGGTAATATCAGAGGCTGTTGACGAAACAGGATAAGAGTGTAGGTAATATCAGGGGCTGTTGATGAAACAGGATAAGGGTGTAGGTAATATCAGAGGCTGTTGACCAAACAGGATAAGGGTGTAGGTAATATCAGAGGCTGTTGACCAAACAGGATATGGGTGTAGGTAATATCAGAGGCTGTTGACTAAACAGGATAAGGGTGTAGGTAATATCAGAGGCAGTTGATAAAAAAGAGTGAGATTGCAGTAAAGATCAGAAAGAGCTTACTAAAGAGATTGAGACTGCACAAAAGACCAGAAAGAGCTGACTAAAGAGGGTGAGATTGCAGAAATAATCAGAGACAGTTAATTAAAGAAGGTGAGCTGGCAGGAAAGAATTGTGAGAAAGTTAACTAAAGAGGTGAGATTGCAGGAAATATGAGAGAGTGTATTAAAGTTGGTGAGTTCACAGTGGGTTGATTAGCTGAATGAGAATTAGGGTTGACTGACTGACCTAGAGAACACCTGCTCTTCCTCCCTGCAATCATAGTACAACATTCAGTGCACAACATAACACAACACCGGGGTGCAACATTCCGCATAACATTGCCACAGTACAACAAAGTATAGTTGTGCCCTGGACTATTAAAACATCAAGGTATCCATAAGCATTCAAGCATCTGACCTCAAGAGCATAATGGTGGAACATTGTTCATACCATTGCTTATTTGTCTCTGCAGGTTTTACATTGGTAGTGGATTGGAAACTGAACCATACTTACAGCCATATGTTACTACAGTTAATTACAGCATATGCATTCTGAGGAATTATGATCACGTAATTTTTCCGATCTGACACAAACACAGAATGCACCCTCTGCTGGTACATGGACACATGGGAGACATAGCACTATCAGCCAAAGGTCTTATAATAGATATCATCTGGTTACCCAATAACATATAAGGGGGACAATCCCGTGAGTAAATTGCATGGCAATTCGAGCAAGAAGTGATTTCTGGGTAATCATATCAGTTATGCTATCCTGGATCTGACAAACATTTCAAATTAACCCACGCTCTACTTCACATTGATTCTGGCACTGCTGACAACGTAACAAAGGGAAATAACTCTTCCATACCTGTTATAACTGCCCTCATGTAGCATAACATTGCCCTCAGTGGTATATTGTGAGACATAATTCTGTACACAAACCACAATTACAAACAGCTGTCATTTTAAACTAACATGACACATTTTTCACCCTTATGCAACTTGATTTTGATACACTCTTGTTAGTGATAGTCACAAACTGTTGCAAGAACCTGTCTGATGAAGATTCAAACAGAACTGTATTGTACCTAATGTGTTTTTGATCATATGCCAGAAGCTTCAAAAGCAAATAACTTTTCATCTCCAAAATTCTGATTCTGGAATGTGCACCCTCCTGAATAAATCTAAATAAGCAACATATATACATAAAGCTTAGCTGACCCTAAACCATGGATTATTGCTACTGTAGCTGATTGATTAGTGTCTGGCCTGCCATGATGGGGGGTACGCCTGCAAGGTTGTCTCAGCCAACTTCATGTCCTTCTGTTTGTGTGGAACTCAGAAATTATCAATCATCCCCTGTACAGTGAATAACTGCTGAGAACAGCCTGGCAGTCGTGGTAACCATCACATCCATCCATCAACAACCATCAACAGAATAAGCTCAGCTAGTCTTAACTGTCTGCCCAGATATGATTCTTATCAGTACTTTCTAAAAATACACAAAAACCTTGCTGCTGTACCCATGATTTCTTAATCCTTAATGCTAACTTACATTTGTTGTATTTGTCCTATAGACAGAAAAAACAAACATTTCCCCATGGGACTCTCCTCAGATGTGAGGAGTTTTAAAAGCATGTATTTCTTAAGGCCTAGATACTGTTGTGGACATGATGGTCCCTCTTGCAAAAATAACATAATATAATTATACAGTCAGACCTCGTTATCTGAACACTTTGGTTTTTTATTGAATTGTTCGGATATACGAATCATTCGGATGTCTGAATCAGGACCTAGACGGTTGGCTACACGTGAAAACAAAACAACATTGAAGCATAACTACAATGTACACTGACCATCCGTAATGCTTGCCACAAATTCACAACAGGGGTGTCATCATGCTCAAGTCCAAGAAATGTTTCACAACTTGTTTCCTATAATGTGCCTTAAAAGTCTGTATGATTCCTGCATCCATGGGTTGGATGTGTGCAGTTGTGTTCAGTGGCAAGAAATGCACAGTAACAATAGTCAGTTTAAGATTCTTGCAGTTGTGACTCGTCGCATTGTCAAGAAGCAATATCACCCACCTTCCATGAAAATTCACACAATTATTTCATTAGGTCTCTGGATAAAAACATCATGGTAAACATATCAGCAACATTTGAAACATCGCTTATCAAAGTATTAACACTGCCCCTTACACCTTATTAGCTGATATCAATATTTTGACACACTCTGAACCAAGTTCCTCTTGTCTGTATAAACGTGAATCTTGAGAAATAGCCCAAAGCAAACAGGAGAGGCAGCCAGGATTCTAAACAAAACAGACAAACTGTCTGAGGCACTCACACCGAGATCTATCTCAACAGTCTATTTCTAGGTCCTAAATACTACTGGCTACCTCCTGTCTTAGGAACATCAACCTACATTGGTAACAATTAAAGGGGCACTCCATTCCACTGGTCAAGGCATTAGAATACATTCTGCATATGATATCAAGATGATGACAACTGCCTCTTGAGCTGCTCAGTCTGTGCCACCATAAGAATACAGTAGCATTGCCTGTCCATGTGTCCCACTGCACTCCGAGGATGACATGTTCAGGCTGGGTTTGTTTGGTTGCTGTTTAATGCTGCATTCAGCAATATTCCAACTGTGTTGCAGTAATCTGTAAATAATTGGGCCAGACAATCCAATGATAGACACCATGAGCACTGATCTACACAACGATGACGTTTGTAAACCAAGTCAGTGTGTCTAACGATCTGATCCCCTTTTTCACCTGTTACGACAAGCATTATAACTGTGTGATATCATGAATGTAAATGGTGATATCTTTGTTTTTGTACCTCACTGGAGTGTCTGTATTTGTACAATACAATTTATCATTATTTTTTTATAACAGTCAGTGAGAGAATGTATGATGTGGGTTCAGTGCTCCTTTAACAGTGGAAGTCTCTCCTGGGGCTGTCAGTTTGGAGTGTATTCATCCTTTAACTGCGTATTACTCTGATGGGTCTGTCAGCTTCATAATGTTCTTTACCCTTATTTTTAGATGACTACAGTGGACTTTGTATAATCCAGCATCTAAATTATCCAACAATCTGTGAATTCTGACATATTTCGGGGTTCTGGCAGCATTCTTCTATACCATCATGATATAAACATTGAATTATTCCAAATCTATACATTCCAAATTCCACCACCATTTTCTGCTCCCAATGACACTATCAGTCTCTACTATCCAACATTATCTCCCCATACTAGCCTAAAATAGCCAATCAGCCTGTCAATGTGTCTTCTAGGATGGTACTTTCAAGGTGTTCTCCTTTAACTGTGGATGTCTCTCCTAGGATGGTACTTTCAAGGTGTTCTCCTCCTTTAACTATGGATGTCTCTCCTAGGATGGTACTTTCAAAGTGTTCTCTCCCCTTTAACTGTGGATGTCTCTCTTAGGATGGTACTTTCAGGGTGTTCTCTCCCTTTTAAATGTGGATGTCTCTCCCAGGATGGTATTTTCAAGGTGTTCTCCTCCTTTAACTATGGATGTCTCTCCTAGGATGGTACTTTCAAAGTGTTCTCTCCCCTTTAACTGTGGATGCCTCTCCTAGGATGGTACTTTCAAGGTGTTCTCCTCCTTTAACTGTGAAGGACTCATGGAACTGCCTGACTAACTATGTGTATTTCTGGCTGGTACTGTCAGGAGATTAGCATCTGTTTCCTCTTATTACTCCAGAATACTGATAACCTACTTTTTTTCCTATAAATTACTTTCTGGTATTTTGGTCTGGGTTCTGTTGGATTATGTATACAGAGGCCATGATGGATGATGCATTGTGTAACCAAGCAAAGTGTGTTTTACTGACTTTGACATACATGTAAGTACTTGATTTCAAACTTAAAATGTACATGTTTGAACACTATCAGCATAATACATTAATTCTCAACACTATTACAATGACCAAACTGACGAACCATTATCCAGGTCTGTTATTACTTTTAAAAATCCATTTAAACCATCAAGATTGCTATTTGGATATTAAAGAACAGATATTGAAACAAAATTTCCACTTTCATATTCCATTTTGTACATTATTCAAATTCAATATTTGAGGCAATAAGTTCATAAAATGACAAAAATACCATAATAACAATTTTCTTGCAAAAAGTTTTAAAAAACGTAACAAATTTTCCAAAATTGATCAAAACTTGTTGTCATAGGTTAACAATATATCAAAAATATTCTTTTGTAAAATTGATTTTCATTCAACACTGCCTGTTTTGATTTTTCAATCTTGACATTTTGACTGAGAAGAAGTAAGTCATTTATTTGTTCAAAACTCGTTTAAAGAGTATTTAGTTAGTTTGCCTGATGTGGTAGAAATGGCTGAAGTGAAGCAGGTCTGAAATGTTTACCACACATATGAAACCCTTTAGTATAAGTAAAGTGCAGACAAACCTAGAATGTGGGATTCAAATCCCTGAACAATAGTCACTGACATACCTAAGGGACATAACTCTGCGATGATCAACTTTCTTTACTAATTTTAGCGTAAAGCCTCAGTTAGCCTCTTGTGTGAAACAGACCTTACCACTGCATAGTGATGAAGTAACAAACTTGACTTGCATGTAAAGAAAGTTACTATCGTATTGCACAGCTTTACTTGAACGTGCTGCTACTGCAAGTTGTCTCCCTTGTTTTACACATTCACTTACACGTACTCAATTTGTCTCATTTACAAAATATACAAATTCAATATAAAATAATATAAAATATCTCATAAAACTCTACACTGAAGAAAATGAGACTTTGATATAACAGCAGTGTCTGGAGGGACATTACTAATCAAGTTTAGATTCATCTCATTAAATTGATTATTTATATTCTAAATGTTTGCCCCGTGGGATATGTTGATCATCAGGAATAACAGCCCATGCCTGACAAGCCTTAGTGCCATTATGGTACCATCATCGCATTACCATCATCACATTACCATCACAATCACATTACCATCATCACATTACCATCATATTACCATCATCACATTGCCATCATTACATTACCATCACAATCACTTTACCATCATCACCTCACCATCATTACATCACCACCATCACATTACCACCTTCACAATACCATCACGATCACCTTACCACCATAACCTTACCATCATCACCTTACCACCATCACAATCCCATCACCATCATCAAATTACCATTGCTTTAAGCATTCTCGTAATGGTTTCCAGCTTTATCACTTATCTGCCACTAATCCAGTAGACACAGTAATGAAATCTTGTCTTCTACTGTTTTTATAATGTTGAATTTATTACATATTTTACTAGTGACTCCATATTAACGTTACATGTAAAGGATGCTAAGACATCTCAATATAAAATACTGGGTCTCTCTTCCCTATTCATTCATTTAATTCAACTTTCGCATCCAATTTTCTACAGCCTATGCTCTTTTGATCCATTTCAACTGAAATGTTTATAAACTAAAAAATGATATATATTTTATTCAGTTCCCTCTATATCATTCCTTTATCATCAGGCAGTGTACACAGATTTAGCAATTCCTAGGAACTAGCCATACTTGGCTAGGGAAGAGCGATGATGATTTGTGGAGAATCATGTACAATGTGAATGACTCCCACCCCCCTACTCCCTCCCACCCTCCCAAATAGATGTACAAAGTAAGTGACACCCTTCCCCGTCCTCATATGTTTAAGCATAATATTAAACTATTTTACTTACAAAATTAATGACCTCCTCCTCCAGTATTTGTATACAAAATGATGAACGGTCCCCTACATTCATCTGCTTAAGCCTGTCCTAACATCTGGTTAATCACATCTATCAACAGTTACAGTACATACACATCTTGAATGATGTGTTAAACATATTCCAAACATGAAATCAAAAGTCCTCTTTGTTTACTGAATATTTGGCCGAAAGTCAAAAAAGTAGTTTGGGAGTAATTACAAATCCTCAAGATGAGGAGCCACTCATTATAAAGCTGATAAAGCACAGTCTGGATATGACTTGAGTGAGTTTAGTTTTATACCACTTTTAGCAATATTCCAGCAATATCACAGCAGGAGGCACCAGAAATAGGCTTCAGACATTGTGACCATGTGGGGAATCGAACCCAGGTTTTCAGCGTGATGAGTGAATGCCTTTACCACTAGGCTACCCCTAGGCTGTCCCTGGATACGACTTGTGACACAAGACACATTGCATACTCACTTGCCCGCAGCATAAACCTCTGCTGTGTCAAACAGATTGATTCCACTTTCGTAAGCCAGGGTGAGGAGTTCTTCTGCAACCTGAGAAGACAAAATGAATAAACTAACATCATCACGGTGATTCATATAAATCTCATAACAGTTGAGAGTCATCCAAATGAACTGAAACACTGTCATACAAGTAATAACAAAACCAGCTATTATAGCATCTTATACCACTTCATAGCCAACTAGTGACTGACAACATGAGCACCTATCACACTGTGATGTCACAATGACATCTTGAAAGCTCCAGCAATCATATCATCGATAAACAACCCATCCACCTAAACAGATAAATCAGTAAATAAGCAATGCACCAAGCAAATGGTGCCAATTAAATCCTCAAAGTTAATCTTAAATGACACATGGGCTATCTTACAAATTGGGAATTTTCTCCTCAAAACGAAAGCCTAAACATAAAAGACAGGCAGTATGAGGAACCATATGTGGAGATTTAAACTGACATGCTTTCACAATAAGCTGTACACCGGAATGGTAAGACCCTGATATTTGGATTCCATGGAAACCTACTTCAAAGTACCTTAATGCTCCAAAGGTAAAGTAAGAAATTATATAATAACTGTAATTACCTCACACATGTTTCATTTAACTACTTGGGAAGGTTTTATTTTGGGTTTTTGTAATGAAAAACAGCTTAAAGAATACCCATGAAGCCTATGAGCTTAAAAGAGATGGCAGATGAATAGACATGCTAGCCAAACCAACAGAGTGGTAAAATTAAAAACAAACACACCAGATTATCTCAATACGGTAACTTACACCACTATATATAGATCCCTAACTGCTCTTATGATTTGCAAAGATTCTGTCAAATCACAAGAAGGTGAATTTCAACATCTGTATCCCAAATCCAGCTTGGAAGCTGTGACACATCCTGTGGAAGGTATGACTGTAACACCTTAAGTGATAATAATGGGGTGTCTAGACAACACCAGACCAGCTATGCAGAAATACCATGAGACCATGTTGACAGACAATTCATTGATTTGACTCTGATTCTGAAATGACAGACAATACAATCACTCATCTTGACCATGATCAGTACTGGGCAGTTGTGCCATGGTGTGGGGAGGTGTCATGCAGGACACAAGCCAACTGATCTTGTTATTGCTAATGGATATTTGACCGGCCAGCAAAATGTTGACGATACTGCACATTATTATCTTGCCGGTAGGTAGATTTATCAGCAGGAAATTTGCAATGCAAGATGTCACAATGCCAGACAGCACCTTGCCCTGGTCATCACTGATTGTCAGGGAGGGGAAATACAGACAGTGGACCAGCCTACCCAGTCCTGGGCATGTTGCCAAGAGCCAAAGATTTGGGAGAATTAACACACTGCACATAGGTAGTTGTGTACAGAATCATTAAATGAATGAGAAATGGGGATGGGGAGTTTCGTAGAGGATCGGGGTGTTTGATATATAGTGAGTCAAGGGTGTTTTGTAGTGGGTCGGGCTTTTGGGATTTAGTCAGTCAAGGGTGCTTTGTAGCGGGTCGGGGTGTTTGGTATTTAGTCAGTCAAGGGTGTTTGGTGTTCTGCTCTGGGAACGAAGCCCATCCCTCCATTTTGAGACTAAGTCTGAAGCGTTTCCATGGGTGTTTGGTATTTAGTCAGTCAAAGGTGTTTGGTATTTAGTGAGTCAAGGGTGTTTGGTAGTGGGGTGGGGGTGTTTAGTAGTGGGGATGGAGAGTCCTGAAGTGAGTCAAGGGTGTTTGTTATTTAGTGAGTCAAGGGTGTTTGGTATGTAGTGAGTCAAGGGTGTTTGTTATTTAGTGAGTCAAGGGTGTTTGGTATGTAGTGAGTCAAGGGTGTTTTGTAGTGGGGATGAGAGTTGAAGTGAGTCAAGGGTGTTTTGTAGTGCGGTAGGGGCGTTTGGTGGTTGGGTCAGGATGATTAGTAGTGGGGTCGGGGTGTTTGGTAGTATGGCCGGGAAAGTTTAGTCATCTGGTGGATGCAACATAGCGGAACACAGATGAAATCTTAAAGGGGCACTAGTGCTGAGCAGTTGTCCCTGGACTGGCTGTTCCTTTTCCTTTTTCTCCCATGAGTACCCAGATGATATCCCATAATTCATGACTGGTTCATGACCTCTGCTGCCCCACCCATATGCACAACTGATAGTTAAAGTATTGACTTATCAACAACAATAAAGTCATTTTTACTTCATTATTGTGAAAACAAATGAAACACTTTGAAGTTTAATCATCTGCCAGTGATAGAAAGATGCTAGGACTGAAAAGAAACAAAGACAATGTACAACTTTACATTTGTCTCATAACCCTTACTAGTTTATTATCATATCTGTATGCATTTTGAAAGATAATAAAAAGCACATGGTCTGCTTACACTTATACTGAATTTATAACATGACTGTAATATCTAAACATTTTTATGGATTGCCAGTGTGAATCATACATCACACACGCCCTGCGTGCGACCTAGTGTATGTTGTCTATCATGCAAATTCTGCTGAATGCTCCTACAAATTAATTAAAACAAAATGCAATTATTAAATTTAAAAGAGACTAAAGTTATAGCAACAATGTCAGGCCATAACATGTTCAGGAATGTATCCATCAATATCCACAAAAAAGAACGATATGCCATTCATCTCTAGCTGGTAAATAATCCTGCTCTGTGTCATGTGTCTTTCAACAGTCAAATTTGCAAAAGAGTGATTCCTCATTTCAGATTTTTTACATTGGTGTATAGTCTCATTGGTCAACCAAGACAGCACAGCTGGCAACTAATTTTAAGCAATTTAGTCAGCCAATAATGAACAATCAATCAATCAACATATTGGCAGTTAATTCTTTGAAGGAAGGATGTTATTTTTACACTCATACTTTACGATGAGGTGTAGTCAGTATAGATTAGTAAATCTACAAACATAAACACTGCCTTTTGAGAAATCGGTTGTGGAAGATAAAAGTAATTAAGTGTGTTATTGGTTAATCCTTTGATCGATGTTTGTTTTCGTAACTCTGTGCACATATTACAGAACATGTAATACATTATCCACATCAGACCTTAATTTATAATGTTGAGCATTTACTCCAGACAGAAGAAATGCCAAATGGGAACCTTTGTCAAGTAATCTGAGTGGTGTTACCACTATTAATACCTGTTATAAATTCATTAACTGACCATCAAGTGAATGATCACAAATATCACGTAGGTTTATACCACCAAATGCAGGTTACAGCAAAGGAGAAGTAATCGCTTTATTGCATGCAGCCTGAAAACACTTTTGGGCCTAAACAGTTTTGAACATACCAATGGAACTTCTTTGTTACATAAGAAATACATATAAGCATTTGCTGTGTGCTTAGGTAAAAGGGTAAAATCAGTTTTTTACACCTGAAAGCTTCAGATTTTTCCACCAATGCAAAGTCGTTGCTATTAGTTTGCGGATTCAAACAAATCAAATGTTTGTTCTTATTACCACAGATAATTGACCAGGGAAGAATCTGGCAAAAATTACACATTATTTTTGCTATGAACGTTTGACTAACCCTCAGTACTATCTAATTATATGGCTTGTTACGTGCCGGTAGACATAATATTTTTACATGACATGGTTAAATATCGAGGAAGAAAACGCAGAAATAGGATCAAATTGGATCAGTCACTATACCATCCAGGCATTAGGAAACACCTACACTGCACTATTCTTTGTTACAATCAGATAAGGAATACCAGGGATATTTTCAGATAACGGCATGTGATGTGCACCCACCCTTCTCACAGTTTAATATGGTGAAAAAATTCTGCCAATATGGACAGAAGCCCAGTCTCTGTGTCTGTCACGGTTAAGGAAGCAGGTGCTGACAAACTTGCAGCTTGCTTTCAAATTAGACCATTTGCGAGAAACATTAATCACTCTGCATCAGTGCCCCTTTAAAACAAGAGTCAACAGAAGATGACATATCCCCCAGGCCCCACATGTTTGAAAGGACAAATCATCTGACAGTTATTCATTGTTTTTTCAGTTTGAATTGTTTCCATGGAATTCATGAAAATTATAAATGCGATATATCTGTAATCAGCAAAGTCACCATTTCATGATCTGTCTAAGACATCTGCCAAGATCTGTTGAAAGATATGAAACGGTTTTCCAGTTGTGCTCTGGGAACGAAGCCCATCCTCCATTTTGAGAAATGTTTCCAAGGAAACCAAGAGAATAATACATCACAAAAACCTTTAAAAACCAAAAGGCACCACTTTGGGGTCTGCCACACATATCTGCCAAGTTGTACTGACAGAAGAATATCAAACGGTTTTTGAGTTCTGCTCCAGGAACGAAGCCCATCCCTCCATTTTGAGACTAAGTCTGAAACGTTTCCATGGAAACCGAGAAAATAATAAATCGCAAATACCTGTACATAGCAAAAGGCACCACTTTGGGGTCTGCCACACATATCTGTCAAGTTTTACCAACAGATATTAAGAAGTTTTTGAGTTATGTTCCGGAAATGAAACACACCTCTCACTTTTGAGAGTAAATCAAAAACGTTTCCATGGAAACTGAGAAAATAATCAATCACTAAAACCTGGAAATAGCAAAAGGCACCACTATAGGTTCCTACCAAGTTTTGCAGAAAAATATTGAAAGGTTTTTCATTTCTGCTCCGGAAACGAAGCCCATCCCTCTATTTTGAAGTCCAAAACGTTTCCATGGAAACCAAAAAATGATAAATCACAAAAACCTGTAAATAGCAAAAGGCACCACTCTGGGGTCTGTCACACATATCTACTAAGTTTTACTGACAGATATTTAGAAGTTTCAGAGTTCTGCTCCGGAAACGAAACACACCTCTCACATTTGAGACTAAGTCCAAAACATTTCCATGGAGACCAAGAAAATAATAAATCACAAAAACCTGTAAATACCAAAAGGCACCACTATAGGTTCAGATTGATATATCTACCAAGTTTTTCAGAAAAATATTGAATGGTTTTTGAGTTCTGCTCCGGAAACGAAACACACCTCTCACTTTTGAGACTATGTCCGAAACGTTTCCATGGAAACCAAGAAAATAATACATCACAAAAACCTGTACATAGCAAAAGGCACCACTTTAGGTTCTGATTGATATATCTACCAAGTTTTACAGAGAAATATTGAACATTTTTTTAGTTCTGCTACGGAAACAAAGCTCACTCCACCATAAGACTACCACCAAAATGTTCCATAGAAAAACAAAAACAATATAAATGCCAAAAATCTGTAAATAGCAAAAGGCACAACCATTGGCTGAGACTACTATATTTATCAAGTTTGGTCTAAAAATATTGAATGGTTCCTGAGTTATGCTCCGGAAATAAAATGATTACAGACGGACGGACAAGGCGTCGACTATATCCCTCCGCATTAAAAAATGTACTTGGGTTAGCAGATCAAAATTAACTACCTCGATCCCACCCTGTGCCAGCACTTCTGACCAGGTCACATGAGTAGCAACAGAACACGAACACATGTACAACAGAACACAGTAGTTGACGTATTGATTGCTAACACAATACAGACATGAACCACTGCTCAGTAGCTGCCCCATCAATATCCCACCACTTCCGGGTTATATAACCAATTGATGCCTACAAGTAAATCTCATTAATGTATGAATAATGGATTATGTTACATGCATCGTTACATGTACAGTTGTTCAGAAAGTTTCGATAATATTATAATCCATATATCCATTTCAGTTCTAGGCAGCAGAATCAGAACTGTTCAAAGCTGATTTAAAATGAAGGTATTGGTTTTAATTTCAACAAAATCAATGGGCTGTGTATTGTCAAATACATTGAATAGCAATATATTGCCATTCTGGTATACAAATTCTGATATGTATTGGGACATTTTGGGACCTTAAGTGTTTGACATTGAGTGATATTGATTGTACATGCACAGCCTATTTTCAGCATTCTAAAGCCCTAAAATAGTGAGTGAGTGAGTGAGTGAGTGAGTGAGTGAGTGAGTGAGTGAGTGAGGGAGTGAGTTAATATTTAACGTCACATCAGCAATATTTCAGCCGTATCGTGATGAGAACATTCAACAATGAAAAAGGCCCTAATATATGCACGCCACGGTTCTAATTATGGAAATCTCTAATTTAGATTTGATTTTGAGGGTTTGTATTTTTTTTCTCTTTTGTAAAGTTTAAAGTGAAGTACGTAAAGTATGCTGTTTTGTCAGTTTATTACAATGAACAAGTTCAGTGTGAATGAATGTCTGTGTAGTACATAAACCATGGAGATAATCACAAAACTTCATGTATATATATTGACCAATATACTGGTTCTGAGATAAAAATAATACTGAATTATGTATTGTTTGAAAGCCTTTTGCAATATACCATTAAACTGATTATACCGTGTAGTCCTAAATTCCGTGCAGACCTGAAGGTAGAATAAGTCTTCACCCATGCTTGCCATAAAAGGCGACTATGCTTGTCATAAGAGGCGACTAATGGGATCAGGTGGTCAGGTTCGCTGACTTGGTTGACTCATGTCATCAGTTCCCACTTGCTCAGATCGATGCTCATGCTGTTGATAACAGGATTGCCTGGTCCAGACTCAATTTTTTTACAGACTGCCACCATATAGATGGAATATTGCTGAGTGTGGCATACAAATCACTCACTCACTCCTAAAATCTGTAAATATGCCAATACGACAGGATCTGGTCATGATGTATTTGTGTGGATGGTACATGCTGTCATACATGGCATATGTATTGCTGTGCAGCATCTCACAGGAAACACAAATATTTCTGAAAATTGTGTGGGCAGTGAGTGACAATTTATAGGGCAGGAAATAACTCTCTTGTGAACACCTGGTGTCATTCAATGATTACTTCACATAATTTTTATAATCAATATGCCTCCTGTGCCCCCCCCCCCTAAAAAAAGGTCATTCTCTTGCATTAAGAATTCATATTGTGAAGTGTATGGGTTTACCAGCTGAAATGGTCTTGAATGTCATGACACAAACCATCCAGCTAAAATGGCTCACGGTTGGTGACGTGCCTGAATGAGATTGACACCTGTGCCATCAGACTGTCTGAGTAGCAACACAGCTGAACTGTACTTCAACAGTATTCTATCAAGTGTATCATCTTATATCAATACAGAGCAAAATGTATTATGTTTGTACTGTGTCATGAAATCTCTACAAGAACTGATGTACTGGTGCATCGCTTCACCAGTAGTGAGTTTAGTTTTATGTTAAATTCTAGCCATACAGCAATGGTCTGTAAATAATCAAGGCTGGATCAAACAATCCAGTGATCAACAGCATAAGCATCAATCTATGCAAATGGGAACATGTGTCAACCAAGTCAGCGATCCTGACCACTCAATCCTATTCATTGTCTCAATTTTCACGATTGTCTGGATCTTCACGAGCTTGCTGCAAAAGTTATCATCATCATCATCATCACCATCACCATCACCATCACCATCATCATCATCATCATCATCACCACCATCATCATCATCATCATCATCATCACCATCATCATCATCATCATCATCACATCATCACATCATCATCATCACCATCATCATCACCATCATCACCATCATCATCATCGTCATCATCACCACCATCACCACCATCATCATCATCATCATCATCACCATCATCATCATCATCATCATCATCATCATCATCATCATCATCATCATCACCATCATCATCATCATCATCAGCAGCAGCAGCAGCAGCAGCAGCAGCAGCACCATCAGCAGCAGCAACAGCAGCAGCAGCAGCAACATGCATTCCATCAAGACAGGGAATAGTTGTAACGCTGAGAATAGGGCCAACTCATACATTTATGTCAGATATTGACTGGTCCAGCTACTTTCAAGGCATATTGATGTTTGTCCCCATATCATAATAGAAGAACTGAACAGGGCAACAATATCTGCCTGAATATGGCATGAAGACAGCGGGTGAGTGAGTGAGTGGGCAGTGAATGGGAGTGGGTGTTGGTGTGGACGTCAATGTGGCTGTCGGCGTTGGCGTGGGCGTAAAAGTAGATACAAAGAAAGGAGTTAAATGAAATCACACTTGACATCTTCCAGGCAATAAGCATTGACTGGCCTCCATGACAACTTGACAAAAGAAAACACTTCCCTTCACACTCATTTCCTCCGACTCGTATTGATTTCATGTCACAGTCTGACACAACAATCTGATCAAGTCCTATATGATGAAACTATTTGCCTACCAGCTGGTCAACATTGTATTCAGAAATGTTCAGGGAGGGAGGGAGGAAGGGAGGTTCTATGCCACTCTTAGCAATATTCCCGCAATACCACAGCTGGGATAACCAGGGATTGGCTTCATACATGGACTTTAGCATGATGACCCAATGATCTAACACAGGGACACCCACATTGTATTCAGAAATGCAATTGACCCTAGAAGGTGCAACAAACAAAGGTTGGCAGGGACGGTGTTGATTGGTTTCACCAACAGGAGGCCAGGTTTGACAAACAGCCAAGATGCATAACAGGAAATTATGATTTAATAAAAATCAAATCAAGAAACCTTTTGTTACAAGACATAAGCTTATATTACATGACTATGAGTGAGTGAGTGAGTGAGTGAGTGAGTGAGTGAGTGAGTG
This sequence comes from Haliotis asinina, assembly GCF_037392515.1. Taxonomy (NCBI): domain Eukaryota; kingdom Metazoa; phylum Mollusca; class Gastropoda; order Lepetellida; family Haliotidae; genus Haliotis; species Haliotis asinina. The sequence goes on from NC_090295.1 coordinate 38,980,319, forward strand.
AGTGAGTGAGTGAGTGAGTGAGTGAGTGAGTGAGTGAGTGAGTGAGTGAGTGAGTGAGTGAGTGAGTGAGGAAGGGAGGTTCTATGCCACTCTTAGCAATATTCCAACAATACCACAGCTGGGATAACCAGGGATTGGCTTCATACAACATGCCCACGGACTTTAGCATGATGACCCAATGATCTAACACAGGGACACCCACCTCCAAGATAAAGTCTGTGACATGTTTTCAATCTGGTGATGGTCCAGTTATCCCATCTACTCAAAATGGAAGACGTTATACATACACTTTGTGGAACATTGTGTGAAAAATGACTCTGAAAAACCAAGAAGTTCCAGAAGTTCCACTACTTTGAGCAATATGGCGGGAAGTGGTATTACTTGGTTTATTCCATAAACATTTAGTGGGAGATGATGTGCATCCTTGTACAACTAAGGGAGGTAACTCAAAATACACTTGACACACTCACTTTTCAAGATCAGTAAGTTCAGATGAGTCCAAATCAGACATATATTTCATGACACAGAACTTTGGTTATAAATACGATAAGACAAGGACCCTACCTCTTCTGAAACCTGGCCTCCAAAGGTCACCCATGTTCCTGGAAAAGAAAAAAAACACACTTGTAAAAAGTAGCACCATATTAAACTACATAATAATCCACATGGTATATACAGTAATTCAACATGTTAAGGTATTCTGTGATCATGGTGTATGTTATTGTACACACTTTTGCAAGACAAACCACACAGAAATGATTAGAAGATTGAAGAGCGTGCCAACCATACCCCCAACCTCATGGCAGCTGGACGATGCACCACCTGATCCAACTAGTCACCCCAGCTTGCAGGGGATATTTGTATACTTCACCGGCAATGTGGATAGTTATCTCCCTTTGGTAGCAAGACTAGTAAAAATCCACTAATGACTATACATGGTTTAATTATGTTAATTATAAAGCAATTCATATAGCAATATTCCAGCAATATCACCGTAGGGCACACCAGATATGGGTTTTACACATTGTACAAATGTGGGGAATCAAGCCTGGACCTTCAGCATGATAAGCAAAAGCTTCAACCACTAAGCTACTCTCACCCAGAACAATGGCCATAATACTGCACAATTTGCAGTTTTGTTATTTCAACATGATACAGAATAAGTCAATCCTAACACCAGGCCACAACGGTAGACTTGACAAAGGTGGTAGCTTTTCAGCATTGGTTCACCTGTATCTGGACAGAGGCATACAACAGATGAAATACGACAAGCTGCATGTGGCCTCTTCAGTTTGTATGGCAAATAAAGGACTACCAAAGCAAAGCTTTTTTTCAAAATTCAAATCATAAATTTGTTAATAGTTTGTAAAACTGTTGTAAAAGTCTCACGTGTGAAGCTTCTCTAATAAATAGGGTGTGGAACTGTGAAATATTCACACTTCAGAATATAATTTGAAATACTGAATTGACAGGAAGAAAATGTCCTCTCACAAACTCACAGTATAACTAACACAGTAGTTAAAATCTCTAACATGAAGTTTAGCAGAGCATCAGGCTTCTCCGCCAAAGATATTTCACTCTCTAATCTGCAAAACCAATGAAAGAGATCATAACAATCTACTCTACCTTGCAGGAGGCAGACATAACGTTGGATTTATGTGTTCAGATGTTGTTCACTCCAATCAACCACTCCACATACACTCTGACCAGCTACAAATTACACATCAATTCAAATTCTTGAATAACTTGTGATCAATTAAACAAAAAATGCCTGTTAATATGTCAGCAGAAAGTAGCAAATCCCCCTCCTTTAAAGCAAGGCATATTTAGAAAAGGAGTAAGATCCTCACCTTCGCTGCAATGGCCAATAAAACAATCATAAAGCAAGCTGCTTACTCTGACAGTCGGCTTTAACATTCCAGATGTGCCAGCCTAAAGCAGTCTTCCTACAGGTCTGATTTTAGCACAGCCTACAGTAGCCATATTACAGGTCTGTCGTAACTGTAGCATGGCCTACAGTAGCCATATTACAGATCTGACTGAAGCACAGCCTACATAGCCATATTACAGGTCTGACTGAAGCACAGCCTACATAGCCATATTACAGATCTGACTGAAGCACAGCCTACAAAGCCATATAACAGATCTGACTGAACCACAGCCTACAGTAGCCATATTACAGGTCTGACTGAACCACAGCCTACAAAGCCATATAACAGGTCTGACTGAAGCACAGCCTACATAGCCATATTACAGATCTGACTGAAGCACAGCCTACATAGCCATACTACAGATCTGATTGAAGCACAGCCTACATAGCCATATTACAGATCTGACTGAAGCACAGCCTACAAAGCCATATAACAGGTCTGACTGAAGCACAGCCTACATAGCCATATTACAGATCTGACTGAAGCACAGCCTACATAGCCATATAACAGGTCTGACTGAACCACAGCCTACATAGCCATATTACAGATCTGACTGAAGCACAGCCTACATAGCCATACTACAGATCTGATTGAAGCACAGCCTACATAGCCATATTACAGGTCTGACTGAAGCACAGCCTACAGTAGCCATATTACAGATCTGAATGAAGCACGACTTACAGTAGCCATATTACAGATCTGACTGAACCACAGCCTACAGTAGCCATATTACAGGTCTGACTGAAGCACAGCCTACAGAAGCCATATTACAGATCTGACTGAACCACAGCCTACAGTAGCCATATTACAGATCTGACTGATGCACAGCCTACAGTAGCCATGTTGCAGGACTGATTGTAGCATGGCCTACAGTAGCCATATTACAGATCTGACTGATGCACAGCCTACAGTAGCCATATTGCAGGACTGATTGTAGCATGGCCTACAAGATGCCATGAACAGACCCCAGCAGTCATCTCAAAGCATCTTATTAGCATATTTATTGATAATTAACACAAATATTTCACAGTTTGGATTCTGATGCTGTTACAGTTACTCAAATTACAGACGACATTATCCTTCAGGTGTGAAACAGAAAGTTCAAGACTTGAATGACTGCTATTCATAAAATCTTAAACTCGCATCTAATAGACATAAGACTTCTAGGCAATGACATTGATTTTTATTTGTCAGATCTTAAAAGCTCTCTCCTTTCAATGAACATCTAATTATTAAGGTCCTGAGAACAACAATCCTTTATATCAACATATAGAAGAGAAAACGATGTATGTATGTCAACATCTGTTGAACAAGGTAGTGTAAGAATGTGTTTTCACTTTGACAGGAATGTCTAGGAATACCCAACTAAGATGGTTTTCCACTAAATCTGGTGTATCTATCACAAGGTGGGTAGCTGTAGACTACACCTGCTGGCATCAGCAGTGGGCAAGGAGCAGGGAAAGACTCGGTAGAGAGTCTTTTAACACAGATATAATATCATCCATCAAAGAGAGTGAGAAAACCAGGACACATACAAGTCAGTTCACACACAACATCCTGGTGATTCTTGGAGAAGGTCAAACAAGCATTTGATCTTGCAATCTTTCAAAAACACTCGTCAGACTGCTGCTGATTGGGGATAATAATCTGCCCCATATTTACTCAGTGAGGAATCTCCTCAGGGAGTTGCTGATCTTTGGATATCGATGGATAAACATGGTCATGAACTGGGTTATGTGCCCTTGTAATGACGAGAATGTCTACATCAGAAACTCAACGCCACAACTTATATTTCGGACAGTCTGGTGGCCATTAGAAGATCCTTGCTTTTCCCATTACTGACATGTAGTGGTTTACATATGTGCACAGAAGCTCACACTTGCTGTTACACATACCAGTCCATGGATGCCTGGCAGCAAGCCTACCATGAACTGACAGTCATTAGGCTCAAGACTCAAGTAGTAGTGAGTTCAATGCAACAATGAAACAGTGACAAACTGCTCACTATCGTTTCTTCACTGTTTTTTTCATTCATTCATTCATTCATTCATTCATTCGTTTCTTCATTTGTTCATTTGTTTCTTCTAGGGTAAGTGAGTCAGCAACTTGGTTGGCACATGTCATTGTATCCCACTTGCATAGATAGATGTTCATGCTGTTGATCACTTGATTTTCTGGTCCAGACAGATTATCTACAGACCAATGCCATATGGCTGGAATATTGTTGATTGTGGTGTTAAACTAAACTCAGTCACTGATATGGAAGTAATATGTCCAGAGTTTCAGGAGCAAGAGTAGCAACGCATCCGAACCAGTCAGAACCCATTCTTGAACAATATCAACACACAAATTTCCTCATTCCACAAGTACTCAAGTTGTTCTGGTCTAACCATGTGCCACAACCTGTCCCTGGTATGGAACTGTTAACGAAACCTCTGCAAATCCTCTGTGTTTGCAAATTTGCCAGCTGGCCATCAGGGCCTGTTGCTATCTGCAGGCTTTAAAATCTACAGGCCCGGAATGAAACCTGTAGGTCCATCTTGTTAATGTCAAACCAATAAAAACAAATTAGACTACACTGTACACAATTTTACTCAGAGACATGTTTTTCGCTGTTAAAGAGTAGTGTTGACATTCCTACATGGAAAACGCCGAAATACCAGAATGTGAAACTGTATGTTATTGTAACATGATGGATCATGGATAATTCCCAGACATAAATAAAGTGAGAAAACAAGGGAAAGATTCCAGTTGTGAAAAAAAGCACATAATTTACTGAAAACAACAAGGGCCTGCAGATATTTTAAACTGCCAGTCCAATGCAAATACAACTTATTTCAAATGCTGAACCTGTGTGCTTATTGTGACAACAGACGGTTTTGATGGGTAACCTTACTTAGACTATACATGTAATTACATGTTGAGTAGGTTTTACTAATTATTGGTGGACAGACTCACATTAACCGGCTTACACAGAAAATATTTAGCATTTTTTTCTTTTTCTAGTAACAATCAATCTTTAATGCTCTTGTTATGATCAAAGATTAAACAAATATATTTAGAAACAGGGACAAATTTAGACTCGATTGGTATTTCTGGTTTTCATTTTTGCCATGAATGAGTTCCACTAACAGATATTCCTCGAAATGCTATAAATGCCATTTCTCATGAGACAAATTCAGTAGCTACATAGCCATGTGGCATTTCCACACAGTCTTTGATAATTTTGTAGTTATGCTGGAATTGTGTGTGTCAAGGGTATTATCACCTGTTTATTCTAATAGGACTTTTTGACATTGTATATAACCTTGTTCAGTGGCCAAAAATAAATGTGGATAAGAGACACTTACTCTCCTAAAGCGATATTCAGTGTTATTTCCTGCAGTAGACCCAGCTTGTGTAACACTGCAACCTGGTCGGAACTTGCGGATCATTATTCCTGTAGTAAACACAAGGCACCTGGGGCTGACTCTATGCGTGCTCATGTCTCTCCCCATAGCAATGACTGAATACAGGCCTCTCACAACAATAACTATGAGATCAATGTACTTGTCTGCACAGATATAAGCGTAAGTCAGTCAAACCAATGGGTGTTGGGGTAATATATCAGTTACATCGCTCACATGCATATAAAGTTTTAGTCAAACAAACTGATGGTCTCTGGGCAATATATCAGTTATATCACAGAAATAGAAATAAAGCTTTAGTCTGACAATGTTTCAGTCAACTAATATTCCAGTGTGCTAGGGACATTTTAAGACCCCAAATCCTTACTATGGCAGCAATGACTTGACCTGATATGTAAATAAGCTGTAAGAGAACATGAAGGTTTGTTCCACTTGTCTCATGTATATTTACTATGAAATATCTGAGATATTTCACATACAGGGGGTATGAACATCCCAAAAATTAGATTTTTGAGAAACAGATATATGATAGCAACCTAACCATCTGAAAACTTGAGGGACAGGATACTGATGGACTTGAATCCTGTGTCTGTATTTTCCCCGCTCACACCTGTTGTGGTAGCAATCATCATTTGACCCCATTTGTTTATATTCTTAATGACTGTTTGATCTACATTCGCTACACAAAGCAATATATAGGCAATTACAACATCAGTTTTCATAGGCTATATAATACAGCTGTATAACTGCCGATACAAATATCTATTCATCACAATCGACAATGTGGAAAGGGTTTTGTGGATATGGTTTTGTCACTTCTCTTTGTATAAGTAAAATTGCTCTCCTCGCACATTTCATCAAGAGAGCTAACTTAGCAAAGAATAAAACTTTGAGATGATTATATCCTACGCAACTGGTTATCTACAATTTGCAAGACCAACTAGTATTTCAAAATTTCAGAGTGAGTATACTTGTGTACTCATCTTCTACGTAGCCTGATTTGTGTTCAGAATGTGCCCTGTAGGTGTTTAACCCTATATCTGATGTTTATCTGTACTTATCTAGATTGGGGGCATCAAGTGAGCATAGCAAATTATCTAAATATAACCCTTCCACTGAACCACTAGGTAATTCTTGGGCTGTATCATTAAAAATGTCCTAACCATAAATTGTTATTCCTTGTTGGATCCCTGTTGACAACATGATCATCAATTATTTTTACCAAGCTGGTACAGATTTGTCCTCACAAGTTATATGCTTTTAAGTTAACTCTTTTAAGGTGCTTGTTGTCAAATTCAACGCAAGTATCATCCTGGATTGCAAGTGGTGGACCATACTCCATCACACAGGGTATGACACACCCTGCTACAAAACTGGAGTTTCTCATCATCAGGCATCAAATATTTTCACAAACATATGATATTAATATTTCATTAACATACAGTCAAAAACAATTTGCTTTGTGTGAATACAAAATTTTGGAAGGTGGTAATATGTAAAATATGCTGTATTTAGGATTATATGTTCTCAGTAAAGAACAAATTATAGTCCTTGTGGAGGTTGAGAGTCATCTGGGATTTGAACACTCTCAGAGTTAGGCACCTAAATACGAGCGTGCAAGGTCAGTGATCTAACACTCTCACCCACCATGGTTTCCACAAAATGAAAGTCTGACAACTAACACATTTCCCACAACCTCCCTGTTACCTATACTGACCACCCAATTCACAGCTATTGCAACAGTCTTGACCACCCAATCAAAAGTCATAGTACCTATACTGACCATCCAATCAACAGTTACAGCTGCAACACTGACCCCCCAATCCCTAGTATAGCAAAAGTCCTGACCACCCAGTCAACAGGTATTACAATACGTACCACCTAATCAACACCTACAACACCTATACTGACCATCCAACCCACAATTATACCACCTATACTGACCATCCAATTAACAGTTATAGTTACAATGACTGACCACCCAATCCACAGTTACAGCATATGCTACAGACTGACCTAGAGTATACACTGAGCATAAGAACATCAGAATATTCATACACAAAAACATACACTGACCTTCATGATATAATGCTGTTTTGTGGATATGGCCCCTAGTGTGTAGGGCAGTGAAATGTTGCCACTTTGTCTGTCAAGCCCTTGTACATTGGAGTGCAAGTTGCTGGCAAGCTGTTCTTGAAAATTATCTCATCAAAGCGTTGGGTGATAATTAGCTAAGTGGCCACAAGTAAGCAGCACAAGGACAGATGGGACCAGGGGAGTGCTTAAAGCAGTGGTGTCTGTCAAGACACAAAAGACAGCAAGTTGCTGGCATGTTTGCACAGGCTGCTTCCACAAATAGTTGCAGCTTCAAAATATTATTAATAGCTTTTTAAAAATACACCACTTTCAGTCATGATCCCAATTTTACAAATCTGATATAGCGTTAATATACTCATTAATAACAGCAACCATAACAATAAACATGACAATGACAATGAAATATAATATAAACACATCCTAATAATTATCACCATCATCATCATCACCATCATTAGTAATGATCATAATAAAAGGAAACATAACTCTCACTGATGAGAACAGATATGGGAGCATGAAAGCTGCATAAATTGCCTGTACACTGTAAAAGTCTGTGTAGCATTGCCCAAGGGATGAAACAAAGATTAATCATGAAGTGTAATACTGATACATCCAAGAAAATGTTTTACACATTGTAACCAAGCCTTATATTTGCATCAATACAATGAATTCAACACTTCATTTTATTAAACATAAGGACGTGACCCCCTCTCATTCCCTACATTGTCTTTTTCCCACAACTACATCTAATCATTGACCTTGACCTTGATTCCATAGGCAAGAATGTGTGCTACAGTCATGGGCAACTACGCCCTGAGACAGCAGCTTGCACCTTCATCAATATTTCATTGAGCTGCACTCACAATTTCAACAGATGGCCATATTGTTCTCCCTGTTGCTGCTGCCATGGTAAAAGCTATCATGCTGGGCTGACGGCTGCCTGCCTTAAACTGATCTGTTTCAGCATCCACTCACTGTACTAACCCTGTCACCAAGTCTGTATCACAGTCCCTGAACCACATTGTTTCCCTACAGCCAAGCCTCTCTGCAATGCTAAAGCTTTAAATGAAGCAAGTCTAGATTTCCTCAGGTTCTGAATCTCTGGACCTCCTTTCCATTATGCATATGGGGTATTATGTTACTAACAAAATTATATTTAGTGATGTGATCAAGTAGGTATTCATAGACACAGAAGAATGTAAGACTTTGATTTATGTCAGGATGGTAGACTTTTGATCCATGTCAGGATGGTAGACTTTTGATCCATGTCAGGATGGTAGACTTTAGTCTCTGAAAACTGTAAGTCTTGGATCCATGTTAGGAGGGTAGATTTTAGTTTGTGAAGAATATAAGACCTGGATCTCTCTCTAGAAAGTAGGCTTTAGTATGAAGAATGTAAGACTTTCATCTCTGTCAGGAGTTTAGACTTTAGTCTGTGAAAAATTTAAGACTTGGATCCATATTTGGAGGGTAGACTTCAGAATGAAGAATGTAAGACTTGGATCTCTGTCAGGAGGGTAGACTTTACTCTGTGAAACATGTAAGGCTTGGATTCATGTTAGGAAGGTACACTTTAGCTTGGGAAGAATGTAAGACTTGGATCTATGTTAAGAGGATGGACCAGCAACCATCTCAACCACTAACTCTCATCTTCAGCTCCCATCCAATCAATCATCCCTTCCACTCACCCACCCTCAGATTTACCACAAACCCAACCCACAGCTTCACGATCCTGGGCTGAGTGAATGTTGTATTACACAGCAGTCATTACTCAGAAAACATGATGGTTGTTGATACAAGGATCATTGTTGCAGAATAATGTCATACAATCAGCTGAAGATCTCACATGAACAATCTAAGCTTCATTCAGATCAACTGCTTCAGTTCCATGCCTAGAAACTTAATCAACTGCAGAGTATCCATTGAAAGATCTGCACTGGTGTACTGACAATGGTAATGGTGTGCTTGAGACTTCTGCCGTAGAATATCTATGAGGAGGCCAACTGTCTTGAAATGGAAACCAGCAATGGTGTTGGCTGTCAAAGGACTTGTTCTCAGGGACAGGCATGACCATCCTGAAATTCCTACAGATCAACAGTGGAATGTATAACAGTGAATGTATAATGACATCACTGAAGTAGTCAAACAATTCAGATTTAGATAAACATGGAATGAGTGAGTTTAGCTATACTCAGCTTTAGCACTAGTCCATCAATTTCAAGGAAGTGGACACCAGAAATGGGTCTCACACATTGTACCCATGTGTGGAATCAAACCTGTGTCTTTGGCATGACAAGTGAACACGTTAACCACAGGGCTACCCTACCAGTCCCATACAAACATAGAAGAATACAAAGACATCAACTGTTGAATATTGATCAGCCTGAAAGATAACTGTTTGTCTCCTCACTGGAGGTTTTGATAGCAGCTCAAGTTCCTATTTCTTCCAAATTGATTTTCTTCTGTCTGGATTGAAGGAGAACATATCTATTTTTGTTCCACCACACTGGCTAGTTCAATGACATTGTCAGTTGAAAGGGTCGCCCAAGGTCAGGTTAGCCTGTATAAAGTCATGGACAACTGGCAACAGTAAACTCTGCTATCAATCATCTGTCTGAAGCCCCTTGACCTCATACTGTCCTGGAACCCTTCCATACCTCTATGGCTTAAGTTTGCATTGGTTTCCACGGTAACTGCATGCTTAACTGTGCTCTAATGTATGCAGATATTTTGACTAAACATTGGAGCAGGCAAGAGTGCAATAGGACATATTTAGATCTATCATTCCAAGTTTCCACAACAATAGTGTCAGCTAGGTATCATCAATCAATTCTCTGCAAAGACTAAGGTCAGAAGGTCAGAATCATTGACATTGCCAAGAAAGGAACATGTTAAGCTCCACCATTAACTACACATGTGAGATATTTTGAAAGAACACTAAAATAATGGACACGTTATTATGAATACATCTTTCACTCTAGATATGACAAAACAGGCATCTATAAGCAGACCAATCTACAAAGTCAGAGAAAATACAAGGAACCTCCTTCATGGTCCCACAGGCTTTATCAGAACAATAAGCCCTGAGAAATCTCTGGTTCCACTTTCATGGCTCTGTGTTGGACTAATACACTGCCTGCATGTGATTGTACCCATGTCTTTGTCCAACATGTCAGAGCTGTGACATGCACACACACACAATGGTATGGCGCTGACAGCTTCCACCACTGGTGCTATCATCTGACCAATTCCACCATTGGCGCCAATACCTTGCAGTGACATGTGTTTGTTAAGATGGCCTGGGGTATCAACAGTTTCATTCAAGCAGTGAATTGTCTCATGATTGTGTCAAATGCAGTGCCAATTATCCCAGAAATGATACAGAAATCAGAATTGGATTATATTTATTACAATGTCACAGAGATATGCTCATTCCTTCATATAGATGGTGGAGGAAATTTGGTTTAAATCCATCCCTCAACTGACAAAACAACCTTTTATGACAAATCATGAGTCTGTTAACAGGTGGCCATAGTGACAGATGAGCCTGCAACAGGTGAGCTCTTTAATGTTAAACCTTTCACAAGTGAGCATGTTAACCAACAACAGGTGGCTTATCAGCTGACACTTCATATTAATTAGCCAGATTATTATCCCTATCTTTCACTCCTGTGTACCATAACTTGTTACAGCGACTAACTCAGGTCAGGCATGATTCAAATATTAAAAAACCTCTAAAAACTATGTAGTCAAGGCCTGGAAGACTATATTTTAATCATTTATATGACGCTAACCTGTATTTTTTATCATTACTGCATTGTACATTGACGTATGAGACAGAAAAACCAGCGATTGAAATCATGAGCAATGTTCCTTGATGACTGGGCACTTTAACAAGCAGCCAACTAAATATTAAACCAGGATGCCATTATACAAACCAATCTTAGTGCCAAGGTGATTGCAACTCCATGCTTCAACATGGAGAGTCACAGGTTGCTTTGTACCATGGCAGCCAGACCTCATACAACAACAATCATTGAATCTACATTCTAAACCACATTCCCAAGAGAAGAATCAGTCTTCTATTTTGTTAAACTGTGCAAGTAGACATACAATTTACCATCGCGAGGGACCTTGGTATTTCTAAAACACAGTAATCTCTTGGTCATTATCTTGAAACATGCATCTGTGCTGTATCTTCCTGTCAGAACAAAACACTTTCTGGCAACACTCAAGCTCTGAGCATTTCTGTATCATCTCCTGATTAAATTGTGGGTGGATTCTACACCAATTTCCTCATCTTCGCATTTGGTTTTTGTAGAGACAAGCGTGGAATGCCTCTGTCGGTGGAAATATATGACAGCACACATCTCATAAAAATTCAAATCCCTCCCTAATACGTTTTCATTGTGCTGAGGAATGAAGAGATACATGACACGTGATCGAGGTATATTTGAAAGTCAGCTTTCAGTTCTTAGACATTTGAGGTAACTGCACAAAAACAAACTTCATTTGAAAGGAAATGTGATGTTTTGAACCCTTTTAACAGACAGAAGCCTCTCCTTCACAACCATTTCTATATTTCCTCAGAAATATCCCCTGTATTTTCACAGCACCATTCAAACTCATTTAATGAAATGCATGCTTGTTATATCCTCAGTCCAAAACAAAGTACCTATCCTTAAGCTAACATGCTATAAAATCTAAATTTCCATAACATGACTTCCCAGTTGAAGATAATATTTCTTGCTAGGGTTACTATGCCCAACTTCTAAAACTCCCACAAGAAGTTCTGCCAATACTGTCTCTCTGGCTCCTGTGCTTCTAGCTATGGCCATCGGTACAAGAAACTATATGCACATACATGTAATATCATCGCTGATGAGGAGAATACTTCTCATCTGAAGTGTGAACCTATGAAAGCAAGCTGCATACAAACAAGTTTCTTTCAAGGAATCATTGACACTTTACATTCTGAAAGACACTTCTGGCTCATGAGATCATGTGAATGAAATTCTTTGATGATGTAACAGTCGAGATAGCGGGGGATTTTTCTGCCACATACTGTCAGTCAAACGTAAAGTAGCAGTTTCCTGTTTACAAGCCCTACTTAAGTCCCTGTTCTTGTCACTTCGGTCCAAGAGAGTCAGTGATCATCTGAATTAACAAAGTACCCAAAAGTCAACACATTCTGGCATCACTGATGTAGTAAAGTCTGTTATATGACTTGCACTTGTCATAGCTAAAAGGCAGCTGAAGTGGAAACCTTCATTCTGCTAAATGATGGTGTGGTATATATCAGTATAAGTTATCTCCTTGCTTTGTGTCATTTGTCATTGCTGATTATATATCTCTCCATATCAAGGCCATGTATCTGTTTCAAAAGTCATGGAGAATACTTTCAGGAAATACTGGACAAAAATGCCTCTATATTAAAAAGGTTTTTCTTCAATACTTATGGCAGCTGGACAGTTTCCAAAACCAATGACGCTCATCCTATCAGACATAGCAATTGTACGATAGATCATTTCCCTGCACCAAAATGCCTGTCTGTCTAGGAATATAGAACAGTCAGTCGTCCACCACTAGCCAAGTATTCCACATCGCTTGGCATCCTGATTTCTTCATGTACTGGAACCTGTGTATTTTGTTCCCTGTGGAGTTTTTATAATCTACAAATAATAAATACTGATTTCTACTTACCAAAGCCAATATTGGAAACTCGGAGCCCAGACTTTCCCAGGTTCCTGTCAATAGAAAACACATGCAATGAAAGGTAATAATTGTCAGGAACTAAAGGCAGCTAACTGAAACTTAAAAAGCATCAAAGAAAGTGCTGGGTGATGTAACATTAGGTGGCCTAGTAGTCAACAGAAACGATATTCCCTTTGCAGGGTTGTCTCCCTTGTGTAGAAAGTTGAATCCTAGGTTTGAATCCCTATTTGCCTCAGTTATGTTTATGGATTGCTCAGACTCATGTCTGAGACATGTGTTCCTAACAACTAGTCTCTGTAATTAACATATCTTACTTCAGGGTCTGTATGACAGACTATGTGTTCCTCAAGTCAAGTCATGGGGGCTTGTGTTTCACCAAAGAGGTGAATGTCTGAGCTACATATTCCTCAAGTTGACTTGTCATGGGGGCTTGTGTCTCACCAAAGAGGTAAATGTCTGAGTTACATATTCCTCAAGTTGACTTGTCATGGGGGCTTGTGTTTCACCAAAGAGGTAAATGTCTGAGCTACATATTCCTCAAGTTGACTTGTCATGGGGCTTGGGTTTCACCAAAGAGGTAAATGTCTGAGCTACATATTCCTCAAGTTGACTTGTCATGGGGGGTTGTGTTTCACCAAAGAGGTAAATGTCTGAGCATGTTCCTCAAGTTGACTTGTCATGGACTTACCATTCACAGTATACTGGATTTGCAGAAATTATTTTACAGTTTTATTGAAAGTGGTCAAGGATAGATAAGATCCAAAGGAATCAAGGTCATTTTTAAATAGCCCTTCTTGCAATGCTAAAGCCCTTACTGAGGCGAGTCTAGATTTCCTCTCACTCTGCCTCCTTAAAATTAAATTTAAATAGGTTTACTTGTTACTATAAATATTATATATTCAGAGACTAAGCATTAATCTGTCATCAAAGCAACAAATAAGTTCTGTATTTAATCGATGGTAAAGTAATCAAGCATGTTGTAAAAAGCAAATGGCCCACCCTGAAAACATTGTCTGTTCTTAATTATTCCACTTGTTCCATATATTTCTGTTCATGATATGCACAACCCCACGGCAGACATAAAGATCAGCATTAGGAAATTGTATAATTTAAACAACACTTTACTCATCTGCTAATGGCAGTATCATTATCCAGAACAATTTAGCTGTGAATCATTAACCTAATTACAGAGACACAGTTAATGTCCCCATTTCCCACGGAACATTAATCACCTCTCTTAATCACCTCTCGTAAATCTAGATTAGAAGCAGGTGCTAGACTGGACAAGGGTACCAGCCTGGAAAGGGTGGCTGTGACCACAAGAACACCAGCCGCTGGAACCCAGGGTTTGTTTACTAATACTACAACACAGGTCTGATTTATTGCTGCTAGTGTGAAAACAGCTTGTAGATTAACTGTGGAGAGATGCACAATATAATTTTGCATTGCACTTTGTCCATGGGCTGAAGACCTACAAACTGAAATAGACTTTGTCATCTTGCAGTGAAATAATGAATGAGTTTGTCTTTAGTAATATTCCAGCAATATGACGACAGTAGACACCAAAAATAGGCCTCATACATTGAACCCATGTGGGGGACTGAACCTGGCAGATGATCCATTTTGTGGATTGGGACCTGGTCTTGGTGAGTGAATGCCTTAACCACTAGACTAGCACACACAACAGGTTTTGCGGAACAAAAGATTTACAAGAACATCCAAGATTAATAATTCCCTCTTCTTCTCATGTGAAGGGTATATTAGTTCTGGATCTGTGAACAGGTTAGATTTAGGTGTTCTGATAGTTTCAGTTCATGAACCACATAGTTTCTTGTCCTTTCTGCTGTGCTAAAGCCTTAAATGAATAGTGATTAGGATTAGCAGAGGATATTTATCTAGCGCACATATCCTTGCAACTAGTGCTTGCACAAGGTACCGGTATTTGTTTCCCTCGATCACTGGATGTCAGCATTAATGTCATATTACCAATGTCAGCCTCCTTTTTTGTGGCTGTCTCATCCCAACGAGGTACCCATTCATAACTAGGTGGACTGGGACACATAGTCACAGTACTCTGTCCATGTTTGCTGCACGTTGCTGTACCCGCAACTAGATGTATGTGCATATTTATGTGGCAACCATCCAGTCATATACCAATGGATTAATGGGTTCTGTTAAGTGCACATGGTTGTGTACTGTACACTACATAGGGCTGGGTGATATAATTGGTTTATCAGTATTTACCTGTTCAGACATGAAAATGGTATGTATTGCAATATGCTGATCAAAAACCTGTACATTGACATGAATTCAGATTACTTTGTACCACTTGTTTTTTCCATGGTGTAGTGATAACGATGCTGAAAATGTTGATGATTGTGGCAATGGGTGAGTGAGTGAGTGAGTTTAGTTTTACGCCGCACTCAGCAATATTACAGCTATATGGCGGCGGTCTGTAAATAACTGAGTCTGGACCAGACAATCCAGTGATCAACAACATGAGCATCGATCTGCGCAATTGGGAACCGATGACATGCGTCAACCAAGTCAGCGAGTCTGACCACCCGATCCCGTTAGTCGCCTCTTACGACAAGCTGAGTCGCCTTTTATGGCAAGCATGGGTTGCTGAAGGCCTATTCTACCCCGGGACCTTCACGGTTCTTGTGGCAATGGGAATGATGGTGGTGAAAAGTACATTTAACTGGATTGTTAAGTATGGTTTGAAGTTGTCTTCTTAATTTTTGTTTAAGTATTTTGCAATGTTTTGGAGGTGAATGTTTTAACTATTTATTCATTACTGACCAGTGATTTCTGATATGTCCTGACAAGGCCAAGTTGTTGTCTAATATCTCTTGGCTCTTTTTGAGAGCAGAGAAAATAGTACAAACCAGTAACCCCTGTGTTAGTGTCAAATTGTTCTTTTTCTTCCTTCATTTGTGCCAGATGTGATTTACGCTTCTTTTTTGTCACGATTAAAAGTTGTTACTAAAGCTTAATCAAGCATAGTGTGTATTTTGTTTTTGCCATATAAATCAAGCATTAACTTGATTATAAGTATTTTGTTTTGTATAAAAACAGCTCTTGCCATATACTACAATACATATGACAATATATACTTTTGCATCGCAATATGAAAATTCTCTGCAATACCCATCCCTATAAATGAAGCAAGTCCAGATTTCCTCAGGTTCATTAGTTCTGAATCTCCCATCTCACTGGAGCTCCTTTTCGACTTTACAGGAACTGTTAGTTTCTATGAAAATCATAAGCATTAGTCTTTCAGAGACCGGGTCATGATTCCTGCCTGGCCAACATTACTGCCCTGCTATGCTGAGGAAACCAGGGCAGATTGGATGAGGTCATGGCCATCAGGTAAATTGATCCTGATGCTGAAGCCCACTAAATCTCTGACCCATAAGTAGCCTTCTGATCTGGCACCAGTTGTCAGTAATGGCCATCTTTATAGATGACAGTAATGTTCTCCTAGCTCCCTTGATCCTGTTTAAAGGGGGACAGATCTTGTTAAGGGGGATACCTCCTGCAGCCTCCACTGCTTCATGTCTTCTTCAATCTGATTGGACAGTTTAGGCCAGATCAGTTCAGCAAGTTATAAGCTAATTCCACCTATCCATGGCCAACTAACTGCAGCAGATACAGTTAAATGGGACTGTGCTCAGGCAAACTGCCATTTAAACATGTTTCATTCAAACCTCTACACCCTCATAGGAGACTCACCCTAGCTCATCTCATGTTATCTAAGAACCATACTGTTTTCCCTTCTGCCTGGCCCTGTCTGCACTGTAATTGCCCAAAATAAAGCAATTCTACTCTCTCACATTTTCTAAGATCATGTGATATCTCCCAGTTAACTGAGGCTCCTGTTGAATGTAAATGCAGCCATTTGTTTCTGTCAAAACTATGCGTTTACCAGGCAACGTTTTTTGTCTAATCGCTACCCATCCCTAACTAATGGGATGGCTGTCTCCAGTGAATTTGTAAGTTCTAAGAATCACAGAAATTTGGCAATCTGGAATTAGCTGTAAATCGGCCTGGAAATTACACAAAGTATATTCTAGTGTCAGTATGAGTAGAAGACAAAATCGTCAGCAGAGTATAGTTAGAGTAGATGTCTCACACCCCCATCAAATTACTTGGCCTGCTCCATTGGGGTCCTGTGGCCCAGTGATCTCAGATACCAGGCGATCTGAACTCTGTGAGAATTAGGTGATGTGGCTTGTAATTGGGTTGTAATTATGCGATGTAGCAGCACGCCTGTTGTTTTATGCATATTATCCCTGCAGGCAATGTGTACAACAATTAACAGTGACAATGTGTCTATTTCACACGTCCTACGCTATTGATTGCACGCATCATGGGAATTGGATGCCAATTCCACCTGTTTAGAATGGTTTTGGCTGGAAACTATAACTGAAGACAAATACTGTTCTATGAGTATCTCTCAACAGTAGCAATTCATATGTTTTAACTGGTTAGTATAATTAAACCATGGAAAGCATGTACAGTTTCTACTTGATGACCTGCAATTATATAGTACTGAACTAGGCAAGTGTAGACTAACGCTAAAACATTCGAGAATATATATAATTTTGACAATGGTGAGAGGTCATGTGGTGAGTGAGTGAGTGAGTGAGTGAGTGAGTGATTGGGTGGTTTTGAGAGTGGGATTGAGTGGGTGGATTCTTGAGTGAGTGAGTGAGTGAGTGAGTGAGTGAGTGAGTGAGTGAGTTAGTGAGTTATTCCTACCAGTGACAACATGAACATTCTTCTCTAGGAATTATGACACACAACTGAGCCAAGACCACTGTGAACAGTACTTAAGTTTGTCTTCATTACCAGAAGGCATTAGTCCTGTTAAACATCAGTGTAGTCACTGAGACTCAGTGTATCCCAGACCTATCACAGTGTCCTACTTTGGTACAACAACCAGTATAGGTACTGAGAGGGCGCTGACACAGCAGGGATATAATCACCATATCATGCCAAGTAGTTGATGCACTGCTCGTAATATCACAAGCCATTTAAATGTCACTATGTTTAAAAGTCTTTGAAAGGACACAGCATTAATCTGAAATGCTTTTAAAGGGCCATTATATCCAGCTGGCTTCTTTACAGAAACTATTTAGACATACAACACCCACTAAAAGTGTCTGTAAAGGAATGATATTTTGTTTTTCTATCGTTATGGTGATACTGGGTGAGAGTCAGTTTTAACACCTGTTTGAATAGTACTTGAGACAATGATAGGACACACATAGTTAGAGAAGGCCAAGTCACTGTGCTTCAGAATAGTAGTTCAGAGTTGTCTCCTCTTGTCATGAGAAAACTGCGATCACAGGTTCCAGCCCTGGCTGACTATTCTCAAAACATTTATAGCCGTACAAACTTCTTAAAACCATTTTTGACACACTGGCTGTGATCAAAGTTAAGAATTCTTAGGGTTACGAACACCACTGGAATAAGGGTCCAGGTACTACCTTGAATGTGGTTATAGGTGTTACCATCAGTTTCAAAAGCTTTAAGGAGTAGTGATGTCCATTATCTGCATCTAATCAAGCTCATCATATGATACAACTGAAACACAATAGTTCCTCTATAAGTTACGAGGATCTGTTACACAAGGCAGTCTGGAACTGGCATGATAGTCAGAATTCTGAGCGTTTTAATATTCTGGGTGGTTAATATTAACATTTTTTAGCAAATTTATTGTTCTCTACATTTAGAAGAAATTCATTATATCCCATCAGTGTCTATTGGAATGTATGACCCAGACTAGATTATATATAGACGGCTGCCATATAGCTGGAATACTGCTTAGTGTGGCATTAAACAACTAACAAACATGGAAGCATACAGATCAATTGGTCAGGCATTAAATAAGTGTATTTGAGCAGAGATGTCTGGGTAAGGGCATCATATACTGAACAGCAAAAATATGCAGCTCTGGTTTATTGTCCAATTTTTATGTAGAAGACATGAACGCTTACCTTTAAGAGATTTTATTTTTTCAAAACTTGAGTTACTTTTGCTGTTAAGTATATAAACAGAATTGACATCTACCATCAAGTAAACCAGAAATTTTGTTTCTGCTAGAAACAAAAACATTTTCAAAATTAATCACAGTAAATGATTACTTGCTATTTTTTATCTACTGTAGTGAAGACTGAGCTCACAATTTACAAGATGTAGTCCAACCAAGTATTTATGACCTTTAACTATTTTATTCAGTATATTATGTTTTATAAAGTTGCAAGTTGATATACACCCATCTGCAGTACTCAAAAGATTGATATATGCTCATATTCAACACTCAAATACTTCAGCTATAATTGCTGCATTGGAAACAACAGTTTGGTTGAAACACGATGCCACATGACTTTTCCATGCAGTTGACAAGATACATGTAGCAACAACAGCTGTTTTCACAGATATCTGGTGCATGCTACTGTCAATAGGTATGTTGGTTACAGCATAGTTCATTCTGAGGCATCAGCCTCTCAGATTGATCAATAGCTAATCATGTAATCATGTGCTTTGTCCATACAGTAAACGTATGTCTACTGACAAACAAACAGTGGTTCTGGAAAACGAGACCTGTGAAGCTCCAGGCTAGAATTGATCTTAGAGGCGTCTAACAAGAGCGGGTGGTCAGGCTTGCTGATTGGGTTGACAGGTGTCATCCCAATTGCATCGATCAATGTTCATGCTGTTGATCCCTGGACTGTCTGGTCCTGACTTGATTATTTACAGACCGCCACCATACAGCTGGAATATTGCTGAGTATAGTGTAAAACCCAACTCAACTCAACTCACTCACTCACTCCAGCAAACGATGCTCTTATCTCCCTGTTCGACTGGGTCACAATGGCTAACTGAATCAGCAGAGCCAACAATGATTCTATCTTCCATAACATGTAGTGTATAATTAAGTACTGAACATGCTCTAGTTACCCATGCAAGACTTACATCAGCTGATCCCTGCATGCTCTCCTGATCATGCCTTTCCTACACATGCCAGGAGTCCCAACATGGATTCTGTCTCAGCCAATCAGTGAATTAAACATTCATGACCTCCATTCTTAGCATCTCGAGATACACTGTTATTATCTGTGTTTGTTTTAGTAACTTTTAAGATGGTGAAGTTGAGTATTCAGTGCTTGTTTCTTTATTTGTACACTTCATAACTCTAAATTTCTTGTCTTTGTTACACAAATACATTGTTTTCCACAATGATGAAGTTGAAAGTTCCTGCAGTGTTTTTGTGTCGCTTTATTTGTAATTCCTAGCTCTTTATTATTCAAATACAATGTTTGTTGCTGAGAATCACATTGTTCCAATATTTGTATAAATAGTATATGTGGTAAAGCTGGAACATTGACAGAAAACGTCAAACAATTATCACTAACAATGTAAACAATCCCTTCACTTGAGTAAGTAGAAACGTTCAACATGCAGACTCACAGAGTGATTGATCAATACAAGACAAACTGGAACAGCTTCACATGTGCACAAACTATCAACAATCACTATCTCACATAATATGATAAAGATTCCTTTCACTGCAGTCTTCTGACAATCCACACTAGTCATGACTGAAGGTAACGAAAGATACAACACAGTTTTATGCTACCATGAATCATAAACAGATAATAACATGTTATGTTTTGAATTAGATTTTCCTCGTAAATGGTAGAGATCAACAAGATCAGTATGTGTGTATATATATATGTGTGTGTTTGTGGAGTCAAACAGTGTTCTTGCAGAAAACAATGTGTGAAGTCAATTGCAATTTCTGTTTTCCCCCACCGTGATATTGCTGGAACTCTACTAAGCGGCATAAAACCCAACTCACTCACTCACTCTTGCAGAGGCTTACCAGTACAGCGAAATCATAAATGACATCACTGTAATGCCAGTTGGAGCCTCTCTGTAATCTGTTACGTGGTATTCTTGTACATGTAAAATTATGAATTCAAGTGCACTATTCATATAGCAATGTGTACACTGCAATTTTCTTAATCTACATAGTTCATGTGTCATTCTATATACCTTCCGAATATCAACCTTTGTTTTCATTTTCCTGAATAATAGCTTGACCAATTTCTAAATCAATCATTTGTGAATTTGTGAAAACCTGATGAAACTGTATTGAATACTCCACAACACAGAGAGAACACACAGATTTAATTTGCTTCCTATAGTCTGTGTGAGTGCAAAAGGATTATTGCCATTTTGAATAATATTAAACATAGCAGGTTATAGATATACATAACTCCACAACACTTATGAGCCTGGAGCAGACAAACCAAACACAGGATGTAAACCCAGTTTAAAATGCTGACACAAAGTCAGATCCAACGCTTGCAACCTGGACCTCTTTTCACTAAGGTTAACCTTAACTCTTTAACATTGAACTAAAGTTACCTGGCTTGCAATTGCCTTAGTGCTTTGAGAAAGAAGGCTGTGGTCAAAAGCACCACCCTGAGTGCTGAAGATGACATTGAAATGAATGAAGCAAGTTTAATGCCCTTTGCAAAATAGCTACATTTATATCCTACTGTGTGCACTTAATTTGGAGGTAAGCCAGAAAAGGTTAAGCTTGTTTACTACTTTGGTGAAGC
Source organism: Haliotis asinina (assembly GCF_037392515.1). Classification (NCBI taxonomy): domain Eukaryota; kingdom Metazoa; phylum Mollusca; class Gastropoda; order Lepetellida; family Haliotidae; genus Haliotis; species Haliotis asinina. Next base: position 39,002,108 of record NC_090295.1, read on the forward strand.
CCACGAGTTCAGCAATGGTGCTGACACACTGCAAGTGACTGAGTGAGTGAGCATGGTTTTATCACAAATGGGCTTCACACATTGTACCCATGTGGGGAATCAAACCCAGGTCTAGGGTGTGTCCAATGCTTTAACCACTAGGCTACCGCCCTCTCAGACTACAAGAGACTGAAGCCAAGAGAAAAAAGGCAAGACATAATTAACTCGACTTCCAACTAATACATCACTTAGACCCTTCAGTTGTTACCTGTACACAAACTCACAAGTTGATTTCCCGAAGGTGCTCATCTATACGGTTCATCTATAAACTGTGTTGATAATGCCCAACAAGCAACTACAGTTGTCATAGTCGGCACAGTAGCCTCATAACATGTACAGGTGAAGCGGTCATCAAAAATACCAGTCTTATTGATTATTCATACAAACCCATCTCAGACAATCCAACTGTTGATTGAAGGAATAACTGCTATTAATGTAGAGCCTGGAAACATCATGCACTAACAACACTGACTTATGGATTGAAGTAATCGAACAATGAAAAGGATCAGAATGAAATACTTCAGTACCTGTAGTGTGGCCTGGCCATGGTGTGTGGTCACACCAATTTCCTGTGGTCAGTGGTTGGTTAATTAGTATCCTGACTCAGAGACATGGGCTGTTGGGAGTTTGTCTTGTCCTTGCGTCGTAGGAAACAATCTACCAGATTCACAGCTGTGGTTGTGGAATGTCACTTGGTAGGAGTGTCATACCTACATCAGTCTACCGTCTACATGGCACCAGTCTACAGTAGTTTCTTCTGCCAAGCTTCGTTACCAATCACTTGTCTACACTCCTGATCACAGCTACACTTCCAATAACTTGTGTCTGAACACCTCAGAGTAACACACCTCATACAGCTCTGCATGCAAACAGCACACTGCCAACAATAGCTTCCAGCTTCTCAAAATACTTTCCCACCCTCCGAATAAAGCTTTCGCCGAGTTTACACAGTGAGGTAAGCAGTGCAGGGACAGCAACAGCGACGACGACCACCCTCACAACCTCCTCAACACAACCGGCCTCCTGTCCAGCTCGCCCCAACTGCTGCTACTGCAAGTAGACAGCTCACAGATCCATATGCACCACTGTCAATACCAGCCTTGCACATCACAGTCCTCTACACAGGCCACGCACGCACAGAGGCCAGCCCGATCCATAACACTAGAGTAGCCTGCTGCCGTGGTCACTGCTAGATTCACCACAGGGTGAGAGTACAGCTACACAGCATACACAGCGCCTCCTGTTGTCAGTACCACACTCGCAGACCAATTGGCACTGGTCACACTCAACGCTGTCAGCCAACACGGCCACCTCGATGAGTTCACAGTAATAAACAGTAAAGAGCACCTCCAGTTGTTTGTACTAACCTCAAAGGAGCAATGTGTCAGTCTCCACACTCAAGTTCCACCGAAGTGTTGAGTTGAATGTACAGAGTACCTCTGCATCTGTCCCTACTACAATAGGATGAACTAAATAGCCCTCCACACACAACACAGATCCAAAGCTTCACCCTGGAGCAGTACACACTATAATGTACAGTGTACAGCCATACATCTGAGCATACAGCAACTGGTACCGTAGACTGATCAGTGTGGTATACTCTCCTTCTAATTCTATTTCCAGCCACTGGGGCAGATGTGAAGAGTTTTTATGTGTACTTTACTGTGTGGTGTGTTTTCAAACAAGCCTTCCCCACACTTAAGGATCAATGTTAGTTATATCTCAACAACCTTGATGCTCCAGTACAAGGACCAAGCAGCTCATTACCAAGAAGACAGTTCTTGAGTAAGTTTAGTTTTAAGCCACACTCAGCAATATTCCAGCTATGTGGCAGCCAAGAGGATAGAGTAGACATAGGTTAACATAATCAACAAATTAATTACAGTCATGTCTCGTTAATGTGACATTGTCCATTGCACAGTAGGATTAACGAAGATGTTAGACTAAATAATAGACATTAAATTACATTTATTTAATCTGTTACCAACAAAAGCGTGGGTCAAAGCTGACTGTCAGATAAATGGAGGTTGGATTAACAAGACTTGACTGTACTTGTTCTATAGATTTACTAATCAATATACAAACTATGCAAGACGCTAAATCGCATCTACTTAAATGAAAGATATAATAATATTCCAGCTACGTGGTCTGCAAACTATTAATTCTGGACCAGATAAACCAGTGATTATCATCATGAATACTGTATAACACTCTCAGGTAACAATTCAAGTAGGTATTTGGCATATGATGAGAGCATCAGCCAAATCAGCTAGATACCTCTTACAGCACACATGGGTAGACTAACACTTAATCTCTCTGAATCTATATAGTTTTGATAGTATCAAACAAACCCATATAAACTGAAAAGGAGCCCCGGTATTCAGATGAAATCTAGATTTGCTTCATTTAAAGCTTTAACAATACAGACAGGGCTTCGCAGTCAGAAAATAATATGGTTCAGGGACTCTGAATGAGTGAGTTTAGTTTTATGCCGCTTTTAGCAATGTTCCAGCAATATCACAGAGGGGGACACCAGAAAATGGGCTTTGGCGACGTGACAAGCAAATGATTTAACCACTGGGCTACCCCACCGCTCCCCAGGGACTGTAAGACAAAGTACATGCAATGGTTGCTGGTGATCAGTTGTTAACATGAATCTTCTCCGAACATGTTCTCAAGTGAGTACTTGTCAGTCACAGGACTCAGGACTATACACAGAAACAGATGAGATTGGGCTTGAAAGGCAAAAGAAGTGAAAAATATGTATTGACCATTGAAAATCATTGATGACACCAGGTGTTCAAAAGTACTGACAGCATGTGGCTAATGAAGAGCACTACAGACAGCCTCATTAGCTGAAGTGTATTCATGTGATTATCACTACTCAACTACATCTACATCCACGTTATTGATGGTGAGATGGCTTGCCCTTTTAATTCCTGCCATAACCTTTAATAGACACTACACGAAAAATACCAAACATCCATCAAAGCTTTTGGTCTGAAATGCCATATCCAGCTGCTTCCAATAAAACTGGAGACTTTATCACCAACGCTGGAGGAAAAACTTTGCAGATTCCTTCATAAATGCCATGAAGGTTTTCAAATTTGTCCTTTCTGAAACACTTAACATGATTCCACTGGGGAAATTATGTTGGTTTCATTCCAAAAAGGATGTGATGTCTTTGTTTGTGTGTCTCTTCATGTTGTTACACGTTTTTAGTGACAGCAACTTTTACATAACAGGACAACTGAAATTAGTACAAGCATAGCACTTTCTCAGAATCATCCTGACAACCCCCTCAACATCAACATTGACCTCACCATTATCTTCAACATCACATCAACCTCAACAACACTATCAACTTCAACATCACCGTCATCCTCAACAACCTCATCAACCTCAACAGTACCATCAACCTAAACAGTACCATGAACCACACCATCAACCTCAACCTCAACACCATCAACTTCAACAACTTCATCAACTTCAGCAACACCATCAACTTCAATAACCTCATCAACTTCAAAAACACCATCAACCTCAACCTCATTACCATCAACTCCAACAACCTCATCAACTTCAACACCACCATCAACCTCAAAAACACTGTCAACCTCAGCAGCAGCATCAACCCCTAGACACCCATAAACGTCAGCAACACCATAAACCTCAACAACCTTTACATCACCAACCTCAACATGACCACAAACTTCAACAAGACCACAAACCTCATCATTGCCAACAATCCCATGAATCCTGTTCATCTCATCCAACCCTATCAAACTCACTGCTTATGACCAGCATCAAAAGTTTACCCAGAATCCCACAGGCCATTTGGGGACAGGTTCTTACCCAGAATGTTGCACGGTTGCACATGACCTGTTCTTACCCAGAATCCCAAGGGCCATTTGGGAACCTGTTCTTACCCAGAATCCCACTGGCCATTTGTTGACCTGTTCTTATCCAGAATCCAAAAGGTCATTTGGGCACCCAGAATCCCATGGGCTTATGGAATGTTACCATCATTCAGATACAGGTTATGACATCATTGACTCCCCTGCAGTGATTCATGTAGCAGAACATAAACAGCAGAGACACATGGGCAGGAAAGCCACATTTGCCTGTCATGGTAGCTATCAGACCAGCACAAACATTTCTTGTGACATGCTTCAGCCCATCTTTCACTTTTACAGGTTTGACCTACCAGAGACCCAAGCAACAATGGAAAATATATTATACAAGATTTGAGTGACAGCTCCATCCTCAAGGAATTAGAAAACTAGAAATATAAAGTACAGTAACTGCTGGCCTTTTAAATAAATGATCAAATGTATCATTCTTTGTGTAACCATTGTGAACATACTATAAAGAGAAGTCAGCCTCAGAGTGAGTGAGTGAGTGAGTGAGTTGTCTCTGAACAGTATTCAACAGTATTTGAAGTTATATGACACATTGTGTTTCTCTAACATTGGAGAAAAGCCTGAAGCGAAGCAGTCCTAACACATGCACCACTACGGTGAAACCTAAGACACACTGTGTAGACATACAGAAACAACAAACAGAAACAACCAGGATGAACAAACAAACAAACAAACAATCAGGATGGACAAAAAGGAAACAGAGAGAACATACAGAAACAATCAGGATGAATAAACAGAAACAATGAAGATGAACAGACACAATTTGGATGAACAAACAATAAACAGGATGATCAAACAGAAACAATCAAAACTATAATGATGAACAAACAGAAATGATCAGGATAATCAACAGTCAGGATGAACAAAAAGAAACAATCACAGTAAACAAACAGAAACAATCTGGATGAAAAAATATCTGAAACAATCAGGATGGACAAACAAACTGAAACAATGAGGATGAACAAACAGGAACATTCAATTTGAACAAACAATCAGGACAAACAAAAACAATCATAATGGACAAAAAGGTCAACAATCAGGTTGGACAAATGGAAGCAATCAGGATGAACAAACAGGAACATCCAGTTTCAACAAGCAGTCAGGACAAACAAACAGAAAAAAATCAAGATGGACAAATAGGACGAAGAAACTGACACAAGCACATCAAAACAGGATTCAACATACAATGACAGATTTCGTTAATCAAGGATGCACCTTACAGGACTATGCCACCTTCGGCATCTGTTAAGCTTATGCACACATAATAAACATATATATTTGCCTGAAATATTAAACATACTCATTACACTAAAGTACCACAATGGCCAATACATTCTATCCTAAACACATACAGCCACAGATATTAATTTCATTTCTATATCAACCCACGGACAGACAAACATAAGAAAAAAGCACTAATCTGTGATCTAAATAATATATTGTGAAATGTATTCTATTAATAATACATAGTCTGCAGAGCTTTGATAAAACCTTATTTTTTTCATGTTATTGATTTAAGATAAGGAAATTCAATCCAATACCAACTTATTAAAACTGATAAGCCTCTAACATAATAGTGATAACAACAATTTTAATTTTGAATTCGCAAAACACTGTACACATTGATTTCAACAAAAACTGTATACATGAACTTTCCATTTACAGATTCATTGTAATACAACCACAACCACCATTTACTCATGACCACACCTATTATTTCGGATAATTACTTGCTAAATAATCACTTTACTACAGGCAGTCACAGACACAGCTGCATTCTGCCGACTAAGCACAATCAATATAGTCTTGAATGGTCTAGCCTATGCTCACCTGCATATAACTCATCTATCTACGTTCACATCAACACAAGTGAATATAGCAATAGGACACATTGTTGTGTTTGAAAGCATACATTGTACTGAATTAGCAATTTATTTCTACATTGGACTGTTTTGTCATGCATTCAGCTGAATGTCCTATATTCAGCTACCCTAGTCGATGTTTTAAAGAATTGTTCCATGAATGTTATTAATATATGTAAGGATGTATTGCGTGAAGCCAGATAATCCATAATTCAAAGTTTACAGGAGGTTAGTCAGTCTATCACTGATGTTTTAAGTAAGAATAGAAAATGAAATACACATGAAATGAGGGCCTTACAAAGACAAGGTTTTCAATCAATTGTTCACATCACCTAATGGAGGCAACACATTGTTCACATCACCTAATGGAGGCAACACATTGTTCACATCACCTAATGGATGCAACACATTGTTCACATCACCTAATGGATGCAACACATTGTTCACATCACCTAATGGAGGCAACACATTGTTCACATCACCTAATGGATGCAACACATTGTTCACATCACCTAATGGAGGCAACACATTGTTCACATCACCTAATGGATGCAACACATTGTTCACATCACCTAATGGAGGCAACACATTGTTCACATCACCTAATGGATGCAACACATTGTTCACATCACCTAATGGATGCAACACATTGTTCACATCACCTAATGGAGGCAACACATTGTTCACATCACCTAATGAAGGCAACCTATTGTTCATATCACCTCATGAAGGCAACCAATTGTCCACATCACCTAATGAAGGCAACACATAATTCACATCACCTGACTCATGCAACCAATTGTCCACATCACCTAATGAAGGCAACACATCATTCACATCACTTGACTCAGGCAATCCATTGTTCACATCACCTAATGAAGGCAATCCATTGTTCACATCACCTAATGAAGGCAATCAATTGTTCACATCACCTGACTCAGGCAACACATTGTTCACATCACCTATTGAAGGCAATTCATTGTTCACATCACCTGACTCAGGCAATACATTGTTAACATAACATAGGGAAGGCAACTCATTGTTCACATCACGTAATGGAGGCAACCCATTGTTCAGAAAATCTAATGAAGGCAACCCATTGTTCACAGCACATAATGAACATTAATCTTATCCCACTTCCCCTAATCTCTCTCCCCACCCTACCCCCCATCAAGGAGCTCACATTGTCATCCTCATTCTGCGAACATGGGTTAGACAAATGATGAACACCCACAGTGACAACACTGGTGGAAACAACAAAAACATTGACTTGTGCACAAACAGAACAAGCATGATGATATCGTGCATTAGTATATGACGACAGACATAACAATAAGTGTTAAAATCAGCACCAATCAACTTGAACCAATCAATAAACTTGACAAGAGAGAAAAGTGTTAATTACTCAGATATTTGTAACCCCACATGTTCATTGATTAAATTATCATCTTCTCGAAGCAAACAAAAGAGGCCCAGTGCAGACAAATGAATAAATTATAAACATTTCCAGTCTGTGTGGAGATCACCTCCCAGCTCCTCCTGCCTCCTTCATTACATAACCACCATGTTTACACAGACTAACACATGGAAGCAGTAAACAGGGGATTTATAAAATCTTAAGCCAAAATAGTTGTACATTAAAAGCAAACCGACAGGTTTCACCGGTATGTTCAACACAAACGCCTAGAACTCTTTGAATACCAAGAGATGGTATTCCTATATTCCATTAGGCAGTGGAGAAGAAGGAGGACCTATTAGATTCTTGCTTAGTCTATACTGCCTGTTGCACTGTGCTGTTGTAATGTGTTACAAAAGATAGTGGATGTATTGTGTTATACTGCAGTATACAGGGATTATATCCAACCAGGCCATACAGTACATTTAAAACCAGGCTACAGAGTATATATATATATATACAATCACATAACATGCTATATATCCAACAAGGTGATACAGTATATATCCAACCAGGATATAAAGTCTATATCCAACCATTATATATAGTATATGTCCAACCAAGCTACATTCAGTATATATCCAACCTGGTTATACTGTGCAGTATTAACCCCAAACAGACTACTTGGCTAGAATGTAGTATAACTTCTCCACAAACAAACAAGTATTCGCCAGGGATGCAATGGGCAAGCTGTCTAAGGCACCAGGCTAGTAATCCAGTGAGCTTTTAGGTGCCTGAGGGTTGAGGCTACCTGTGACCAGGTGTAAAAAACCTAGGAGTCAGCTTTGTGTGCAGACTCTTTAAGTGTTGGTACGACCCATAGTGTGCAGTACACAAGCCTGTGCACTTAAAAGAGCCCACAAATCCATTGGTAGATGACCAGATAGTGGCCACATGCATACGTGCAAACGCCTAGTTGCAGGTACAGCAACATGCAGTGGACAAAGTACTGACACCATGTGTCCCAGTCCACCTAGCTGTGAATGGGTACCTTGTAAGGATGGGAAAGACATGTTAACTCTGTGCAAGTAGTAAGTTGCAAGAGTTGTATGACCCCAGGGAGTTGAAATAGTTGTGATGGACATCCAATGATCGAGGGAAAAACAAAGCACCATTGAGCAGTTGAACTGGCGAACTGGATATCAGCTCCATACAAATGTCTAGTGTAATGATAATAATAATATTCCATGAGTTAAGTCACTGATGTTCCGTCACGATAATACCTGTCATGTCACCATAGGATGGTATCCCTTACCACTATTGTCTACTATGTCACTATTGTCATGACTGCCTACTTTGTCACTATTGTCATGACTGCCTACTTTGTCACTTTTGTCATGAGTGCCTACTTTGTCACTATTGTCATGACTGCCTACTTTGTCACTTTTGTCATGAGTGCCTACTTGGTCACTATTGTCATGAGCGCCTACTTGGTCCCTTTATCATGAGTGCCTACTTGGTCACTTTATCATGAGTGCCTACTTGGTCACTATTGTCATGACTGCCTACTTGGTCACTTTATCATGACTGCCTACTTGGTCACTATTGTCATGACTGCCTACTTGGTCACTTTATCATGACTGCCTACTTGGTCACTTTATCATGACTGCCTACTTGGTCACTATTGTCATGACTGCCTACTTGGTCACTTTATCATGACTGCCTACTTGGTCACTATTGTCATGACTGCCTACTTTGTCACTTTATCATGACTGCCTACTTGGTCACTTTATCATGACTGCCTACTTGGTCACTTTATCATGACTGCCTACTTGGTCACTATTGTCATGACTGCCTACTTGGTCACTTTATCATGACTGCCTACTTGGTCACTATTGTCATGACTGCCTACTTTGTCACTTTATCATGACTGCCTACTTGGTCACTATTGTCATGACTGCCTACTTGGTCACTTTATCATGACTGCCTACTTGGTCACTATTGTCATGACTGCCTACATTGTCTGTATCATCACCATTATGTGATACCTGATGAAAGAATATAATCATGTCCATGAAAATAAAGAACTTGACATCCATAAAATTCTTGCCTTCATTCTGTTAAAATTTAACATCTTTTTTCCTGCACTTTAACCTTTTTTCTGTCAATTTAACCAATTCGCCTGGCAGTTTAACAATTAATTTTACATAGTCACCTGTATTAGTTCTTTGGAAGTTAAATATGCAAGTTTGCATTTAGAAGAACATCCTTTCCAGATATTCCTTTTTCACCAGAAATGGACATCACAGTTTTCTTGGACCAGTACTTACAGCACAACAAGCAAACATTTACAGCACTTGGCAATCCCACTGCCTGCTGATGGTGGCCCTGTCCACTACAACCGGTGGAATAAGCAAGTCCTGGAATAGGCTTATGAGAAGATACGCCTGTTATCAGTTCAGCCTACTGTCGACAGATGAGTTATTGGCCTATGCACGAAATGGGATATAATTCTGAATCAGAAATCACACAACTGTCCATCCATAGATGATGATTTATGTCAGGTCGGCAGTTCCTGATGATCAATTCATGCTACTCATTATCCGTTGACAGAATTTCAAATATTTTCACAGAAGTGGAAGAATAATAGAAATACAAATTTCATCCATAATAAATTGTTTGTTTGTTAATCGGACTGAATAAACTGTGATAAGACAGGCATTCAGTTTTATAAGTCACTGTATATTACCAGCAGCTAATGGATGAAATTCATGTGAGTGAGTGAGTGAGTGAGTGAGTGAGTGAGTGAGTGAGTGAGTGAGTGAGTGAGTGAGTGAGGTTTAACTGCTTTGAACAGTAATTGATGTATACAAGTATCAATGCCATGTCAGCTTTATGAGGGCTGGTGGTGTAGCTTAGTGGTTAAAGTATTTGCTCATCACACCAAAGACATGGTTTGATTTCTCTATCACATGGGTACAATGTATGAAGCGTTTTCCTGGGATCCCTCATCATGATACTGCTGGAATATTGCTAAAAGCAATGTAAAGCTAACTATCGCTCGCTCGCTCGCTCACTCACTCACTCACTCACTCACTCACTCACTCACTCACTCACTCACTCACTCACTCACGGTGGAGGAATGCTGGCTGTGATCCAGGTCTCCATGGTTTACCATTCTAGTCAGGCCACGGAACATAAGTACCATGACAATCCTGCCCAAACTCAAGCTGTCATCAACAATACAAGATTTCAGGCTTTGAATAAGGCACACACTGGTAACAGCAACACCCAACGCAACAGGCTCTGTTTGACTGGACTCGATATAGAGTAATACATTTCAAGGAGTTAACAAAAACACTGGAAAATACATAAAGAAGTTCTGCATCTGCAGGATTGAAATCTGGAAATCTTTTCATAAATGTATTATGTCCCAAATGTGAGTTGTAGAGTGCAATAAAAAGGTTCTAACAACGTTTACCATTTTGTTGCCCATGGGAGGGTGGGTATGTTGTTGACAAACTCCCAGGTTTGAACCTACAGGTTTCTGACTTTGCTTTAAATGACAACTAGGTCTGACCCAAGGCCAACAATTCACATAAAACAAGCATGTGTGATATGACGTGACACAGAATTTATTTCATGGAGTTAAGAAACACTCTAACACACATACAGAACTTCTAAATCTGCATCTGAAATGTTTTCATTTATGTATTACGGCTTCATGGCCCAAATATTTGTTGAAAAGTGAAAATACAAATAAATAAAAATGTTTGTTCTTTGTATCCTAGTTGAAGCATCATGTTCAGTGTAACCTTTTATTCCCATGTAAATCATACTTCTTATATGTTTCATAAATCTGAAAAGAGATTTAGTCGGAAATTAAAAAAAATGTTGATAATTTTATGGTTTGTGGATCATTAAACAAACTAATGAAAAATCAACTCTTAATGGATAAAACATGAAATGGCAGATAACAGTCTCAAGTTTCTGTATAATGAATGATTTACTGATTATGGTTGCCATGGTTATGACCAATCTGTCAAATACTTACATCTCGATTCTATCATGTTATGACAACTGGGATAGTAATTATAGATAGCTGAGCCTTGATTAGGCTGGGGATGTAACTATGCCCAACCTGAACATTGAAAGCGACATATGCGCGTCTCATTTGCCCAGCAATTTGTGCATTCATCCATCATGGGTGGAAAGATAATTGTCCGGCTTAGGGACGATGATCCACTTCAGCTGAACTAGACGCAGACTATTTTCCTTACAACTGCATTCTGACATATAATGGTTGGGTCTTACACAGAATATTCCATTCTACTGCACAGATAAATTCAAAATGGACTTATGTGTTTGAGTAAATTTAATATCTGCGGTGAGTTCCACAAGAGACAAATTGTCAGACAGATGTACTAATGCCTACTTCTCCATCCTAGTAACCTCAAGTTTGAGATCATCTAGACTTCCCTTGAAGACCCAGGTTCGATTCCCCACATAGGTACAATGTGTAAAGCCCATTTCTGGTGTCCCCCACTATGATATTGCTGGAGTATTGCTAAAAGTGGCATAAGACCTCACTCACTCACTCACTCACTCGTTTCTCTGGGATGCATACATAACAATTTCCCTCTTTGAAATCCCATTAATGTGAATCTGAGACCAACAAAAATCTGAAAGGATTACTACTAAAGCAAAATCAAAGAATGAAGCTGACTGCTGGTGTCAGCATTCAGGTTCAATCCCAAGACCTACCAAACCAGTAATTGACAGCAAGAAGACCAGCACTCACCACTGGGCTACACCACAATCGTCACTGACAACAAAAGCAGAGATTTAGAGCCTCTCACGACAAGCATGAGGTTATACATCCTGGTATGTGGAGGTCGGATGAAGAATGAGGGTGATTTATGTCCTGATGGGAATATGATGCTGTACCAGAGGCTTTCAACCACAACAATTCTTCACAAGCTTGACAGTGGTAATGCAAGTCCCACGATTCTTATCTTAGTAAGCCTGTACATCAAGCTGACAACTATTCTGACACAGAATTCCAACACAGTTAAATAGGAAAATATTTGGATGTCAACTTCTGTGAGATCTCTTTACTCCTTCATCACATGTAGTGAGTGAGTGAGTAATTTGGGGTTTACACTGCTTTTCGCAATCACTGTCCAGCAATATCACAGTAGGGAACACCAGAAATGGGCTTTACACATTGTAACCATGTGGGGATTTGAAACAGGACCTTCTGCGTTATGAGCAAATACTTTATATACTACACTACCCACATCCATCATAAGACAGTTACATATGTACACTTGAAGACAAAGGTGATAAGATATGAAAGGCGGACACTTAACATATTCAGGGAAGCCATTAGTTAGAGGGCACTGACAGGTTTTACCAATGGACCAACAGAAGCCAGGAGAAAAACCAGACACATCTAGTGGGCTGATAAGGGAAAATGCTATCTGCTTCAAAGCTTTCATTCATCTAAAGAAGGAGTAAGTTTATATTCAGAAATGTCATGTTCCTTGTGTTATAAATGCTGACATCTAGAGATTACCCCAACAAATGCACAGTGTCACACATTTTCCACAATGTTTTGGTCCCTGTTATACATATATGGGCTTATCACTTAATACAGTGATATTTTACCTAATATGTACATTTTTGGCCACCTCGATATGGGCAGGATCAGCATGGTCATTTTGGGTCCTGGGCAAGTTGAATTCAAGCACCATGGAGATGTCATATGTATATATACACCAAATGGAACGATCTGAAGTCCCTGGGGCTTGGAAATAAAAATAAGAAACGTAAAGCTGAACTGTTCATGGTGGAAGAAATTGAAGAAGAATAATTATGTTTGACAAGAATGCATTCAGTTCAGGCAAACATATTTTATAATAATCATGTATACTGCTGAAGTATTTTCGACCAAATTTGCACATGATGTTATCATAGGATATAAATGTAAGTAATTTCGTGTGATTGACAATTTTGAAAAGTAGTGTCTATGAATGATTTGGTACAGCGAGGGTTAATCCCACAATTGGAATTCAGTTAATGAAGATCACACAGTAATGAAGACAGATAGGCAAACTGTCATTTTACTGAGTATTTACTTACATCAATCCTGATGGGATATTTATTATATTTCTATTTCTGATTTAAGGAAATGCCAGATCCTTAATCAGAACTGTGTAGTGGAACAACTGTCTCATTTTTGGAATGAGAGCTGTACAGGAACATACAGCCATACCATGGGGGGATATCAAGCTGGCCTAAGCATGGAGATGAACACATGGTGTTCACAGAGAGAGCTACTAAGATGCACACCAGCATTACCAGTGATGTCAGAGCCTTTCCGCCCAAAATGTTTGTGGTCGCAGGTAAAACAGTTACAATACCGAACCTTCTCTGCTGGTTTTTCATCTTAATCTGTGCAACCTAATAATGACAACATGAATAACAATAACAATAATAATATTTGACAGAAAATCCACAGTGTCCCGTCCAATTATTTCTCTTTTTTTTATTATTATTTTTTTAATATTTTATTTCTGGGCAGAATACATTTGCAGCTTGCTAAAAACAGAAGGATGAAGAAAAGAAAAAATGTCTTTGAAGATCAAGTTAAAAGTATTATATGCATACATCCATCCATCCAAATATTTCAGCAACATCATGGTGATGAACACCAGAAATGTCTCCACACATTGTACTCACGTGGGGATTTGAACCCTCATCTACGGCTTGACAGGTCAATGATTTAACCACTTGGCTTCCCCACCATCCTCAGCCAGTAGAGAACTAAAGAGTTCGTTCAATATAACATTACATTAATTCATTCAAACGTTTTAATTTAACATTGGAATCTGAATACATAATTTGAGGGAAAGAAATCAAATGGTAGCTTCCCAGAAGGTTGATAAATACTATCATTGAGAGAAGTGCATTATTATTTTTAGAGAAGCATAGCATCATATAGCACCTCACCTACCCCTATCAACATGTACAGGTCACTTCTAAATGAAATTCAAAGAACATCAAACATGCTTGGGACAATCTGAAACCTAATGTTGACTGTTGATGAATGATGATGATAATAACTAGATTCAACCACAATAATCTTATACACCATAGCTCTAAGTTAGAGCAAATGGTCCATGTGTTGCTAAATATGTGTCACATGTTGCTCCAATGGAAGATAATTTGTTCCAACTGTTGAGCTCCCACCCACCATGCCAGAGACTTTCCCCAGACAGTATCTACTTTTTACAACTATATAATTCCATAGGAGAGCCACACAGTGAGCCATGACACTACTGAAGCATGTGTTGGCATGTCCACACCCAGTCAAGCGGAACTGTTTGCACACTGCATCAATAGCCTGGCTCCTGGTACTGCCTGTCTCAGAGTCAAAGAACCATATTGTGTTCCCATCTACTTTGTGTCACGACCTGACAAACGACCCAAATTTGCATATATGGGAACGTCCTCCAGAACATTCCATTTGAAACACGAGGGAAACAGGTTGTCGGTTAAATACTTTAAAGTTCAATTTCCTCGTGCGAATTGTGTTGTGATGGTGTCCTGCTGAACTAAATAGCTGAACAAGACACATGTAAAACAGTAGTGGTACTGATTTCATGTCATAGTCTGCATGCATTACACATGTTTAATCGCCTATCTACCTGTAGCAACCAAGTGTATTCGTCCAGATTACTTGCCCCGCCTGCTTGTCACAAACGCGTTCACTGCACTGGCTCATCTAATACATGTCAAGCAGCATAGCTTTCTGCAATCCAAAGATGTATGGGTGTCTGTTGAGTTCAAAATAGACTAACAGCTAGTCTCTGAAATGAACATATTTTACTGAAAAAACGTTCATAGTGAAAAAAAAACAATATCATTAATGAAATGGAGCCCTGAGGCTTTCTTCATTTTCAGAAGCTAAGGAAACCTAGACTTGCCACATTTTCTAGACTTGCGTGGGCTTTCTTGGATATATATACCTCAGGGTCTGTATGACAGACTAAGTTTAAAACAACACTATTGCAATAACGATAGTCTACTGCAACATACTATTGGAAAAACGAGAGTCTGTTGCTGCCATTGCAATATTTTTTCTCTCCTCGAATTTTTAAAATTATTTCACAAATGAATGTATAGTCAATACAAAACAAAAACAAGTTGAAGTCTCTCTTAATAAATGACAAAAACTTTAACTCAGATGAGGTAAACAGTCATGCTTGTTTATGAGGTAACAGGGGCACATAACTCTATATCAAGGTGAACAAATCAAGTACTTCCTGTATTTTGTGCTGTGCATTTATCAATGGAAGTCAATTACTAAACTATCAATAATCAGACATACTATTGATGCATTGATAGTTTTTCATTTCTACCATCGATTACCAGTAATTGCTATCAGAGACTCAACAATTCCAATCCATATAGTAGGATGCATTGTTTACAATCCTACACAGAACTAAAAGAAGCAAGTCTAGATTTTCTCTCAGACTCATCAACTAAGTCCCTCAACTCATTGGGTCTCCAGTTACATTTAATGAAGCTACATGTTATTGTTTCTATCAAACATTTCTTAATATGCACCAATCTACTGCAGACAGACCAGCTGCTACCAGCATCCTTCTTCCCTAGTCTGTCATACAGTCCCTGAAGCAAATATATCAAAGAAAGAAAATTGGCAAGTCTATATTTCCATAGCTTCAGGTGAGGTATGATGGCCTCTTTCATTATATCGTATATTTTTCACTACAAACTTTTTATGTAAAATATGTTCTTTTTAGAGATTAGGCAGTTGTTAGTCTACCTCCTTCCCTTGCTGAGTGTGTTGGCCTGAGGTCACCCTCCATACACACACTTCTGGCATTTCCTATTAACCACATTCATATATTTTCATGAATGGAAGTTTAATCTATGTCAATTCCAGCTGAAGGTAGAGGATAGTATATATAGCTGCTGGATGTGCCAGATCCCTGCATGGTTGAAGCAGAGCCGTCTGCTTTGCTTTCGTATCAAAATCAACATACTGGGGACTGTACTAGAAGGATGAGTTGGAGCCTTTAGACATGGTTCTCACATGCTGGCTCAAAAAAGCTCAGGGACAGGCATCGGCTGTGAAATTAGGAGGGAACTCACCAGATGGTGCTTAAAACTAGCAGACATGTCAAAATGGATCAAGTCGCAGATTTGAAGAAAATGGAGCAATGTTTACAAAACAGACAAATTGAAAAGGGATGTGAACATGACGTTTATTGCCTCCAGGGTGAATAATGATGCCACTTCAGTTCCAAGGAGGATGAATGGACGGATGATATCACACATGATTTGACTGATATACTGCACGAAAGAAATTGATTGGGAAAGTGGTGTGAGTTGAGAAGTAATGTGATACAATATAATATTTCACAAAATCACACAATATCTTATTTTACAATTTAATTTCTTGCATAAAACAATGTATCTTTTTGTGTGTGTGTGTGTATGAATCCATAGCTCTAGAAAAATTGTAGTCTAAACATCTGCTATCACCTGTGAAGGGCAAAGGTCATGACAAACATCTGTTGCACAGAAAGTTTTAGTCTGTCATAGTCAGATCCTGTAGCAAATATATCCAAGAAAGCCTGTGCAAGTCTAGAAAATGTGGCAAGTTTGAAAATGAAGAATTCTCAGGGCTCCATTTGATTATTTTTTTGTTATGACTTTTTTTCACTAAAATATGTTCATTTCAGAGACTAGTTGTTAGTCTAAAAAAGCCTTAGAACTATATTTGCAGAAATTCCTGTGTCACGGTAAAAAATAAAAATTTTCACTATAGAACTGGATTAAATTTGGATACAAATTCTGTGAGAATGTTACAGACATACCCCACAGTTTATTCAAAGTTCGGCACTTTAGTGTGAAAATGTTAGATAAAGGGGAGACAACTCAAAATACACAAGAAAAACTCTACTGATTTTCAGTACTTCACACAAGGTTGGAAGGGACTATCGCTCTCCCTACCACAGTTGACTCATCTTTCATGAGTTTTAGACGGTTAGGTGCACCAACTGTTCTGTTTTTTCAGTGTTAAGATTCAGTTTATTACTGAGCATCCATTCCAAAATGTCGTCAATGCATGATTGGCTGCCATGTTTGACCACATCGAAGTCCTGTGGAAGACCTCTTTTTGACAGTTCGGTGTCGTCTGCATATTTCTCAAATTCACAGTCATGGGAAGAGATGACCTCTGAGAGTGGTTGAACATATAAAGTAAATAATACTGGCCCCAGGACAGAGCCCTGTGGAACTCCATACATGAGGGAACTGGGGTCGGACTGCATGGAATCAATTTCAACTCTCTGTGTAAGTCCACTGACATAAGATTTAAACCATGCTAACACTGTACCTCGAATGCCACATGTTATTTCCATGCGCTTTAATAGAATTGAGTGATCCAGCGTATGAAACATCGCACTCAGATCCAATAGAGCCATCAAAGAGACGTGTCTTTCATCAGCCTAGTAGATTGTTGACAACACTAAGTACAGCTGTTTCAGTTGTGTGATTCTGCCTATAAGCGGACTGATTATTTCCTGAAGCCCTGCATCACTGAGATGTTCCAACAGTTGTACCAGAACAGATTGGTTAGTTCCATTCAAGAAGTCAGCCAATCATATTGCTTCATTAAAATGTCATGAATAATATAATTTAGTATCAGGCATGTTTATAATGACAATAACAACGTCTTTCTACATTGTCTTCAAACTCCATGCATGTCAATGCATGCTCAAAGCAGTCTACGATTTTGCCATTTCCTTATAGACATTGTTGTAAGCATTAAATTTTTTTATAATTGTTACATAAAGGTGAATGAAACAATGTACAATGTTCCTATGCTCTCTTTTAGGGGTGGTTGGGTAGCCCAGTGGTTAAAGCATTCGCTCATCATGCCAAAGACCACGGTTCTATACCCTACATGGATACAATGTGAAGCCCATTTCTTATCTCCCTCACAGTGATATTGCTGCAATATTCCTACAAGAGGCGTAAAACCTTATTTACTCATACACTCTTATACTTTAACGGTGATTATTAATGGTTTTGTTGCCTGGTCACCAGAACAATACGTTTAGCTTAAAGAACTTGCTAAGATTACAAACATTTGAAAACTCTATCAGCCGCTGACCATAATTCCATCATTTACTAAGCTCTACGCCTACACTGAATCCTTCAGATCAGTCTAACTCCTTCCATGCCTAATCAAAATCACACTATTATGGTGAAACATGCAACCCAGCCATGGATATGTCACTGCGACAAGTACTAATCGCATTGATCACAAAAACCAACCTCATTTCCATGTGTATCACGATCCATATCTTTTAATCATGAATCGTGAGACTTTTATCTTTATTCTCTAATCTATGTCTCGACAAAGCCGTTTAATGTCTAAGTGATAGCGGATAAAGTACAGAAAATTCTTGCTGCTGTTTCTAAAATGTTCCTCTAGTGTACGTTACATCACAGACAGAATCAATAGACTGCCTTGAAGATGTTTTAAGTGAATCTTGGCCTCAGCTCAGTCCATGATCCGGCTTCCATCCTGCATGCTTGCAATTACTTAACCTGCACATACCCTTTGAAAACCATGCACACTGTTAGCAGATACTTCAAAGATGAGACTAAGCTGAGAACCCTTTCATCACTATTTCAAATCAAATAAATAACAAAAACATGCGCATATGTCATTAAGTGCAAAACAGACATTCAGGAAATATTTTTAAAAATTATCAATATTTATTATGAAACCCAGCTTTTTTATGTGTATCATACTTAATGAGAAAATATGATGTGTTTTGCAAATAAAAGCATCTATCCACAGATCAATAATTTTTCTCATCTCAATGCTTGCATCACAAATAAACTGTTAATGAAATACTCACATCAGGGAGAAAATCTATCAATCAGCCATTGCATACAAAACCAAAGGAATATTTTATCAGAATTAAACAAAATGAAAAAGTCTTTTCTGGAACAAGTGTCTCGATGTAGAATCTAATATTGACCTTCCTCTGCATGGTGGACATTTCAAATGTACACACTCGTACAACACACCAGCCTATGTAGAAATGACGTTGATTCAAACCTGATATAATTTCCTGGGTGATAATCATGATAATAGAATTGTCTGGGGACTAAAGAATGGCTGGTACCCACGTCTGCGCTGGGTGTCCCTGCATCAACATCACACGCAACTCTTCCTCGAAACATTCAGAAAACAAGGCACCAATGTTCATCTCCTATTCCACTTGCTCGGCAATGTCTATCATCAAATTATAACCCAACACTGTGACAATTAAATGCAATGCAGCTATTTTCTAAAAATATCACTGGGGAACGTCGTGTGAAATAGTGCAGATGTGTCAGAGAATGGACTTGGCATCATCTTGCATAAGAAATGTGGAATATATTTTTTGAAGGAAGCCAAAAGCATTATATACAAAAATAGTATTGTCAAATAACTGATTTCATAGGTAAAACGTTTGTGAGCAAGAGTGAATTCAGTTTTACACCACACTCAGCAATATTCCAGCTATATGGTGTCAGTCTATAAAGAAGATTCTGAACCAGAGAAACCAGTGATCAACAACATGATCTGCATCAATCTGCGCAACTGGGAACCGATGACAAGTGTCAACTAAGTCAGCGAACCTGACCACCCGACCACCCCTTACCTTTATGGGTCAGTAATATGACTGTTATCGTGTGGGCTTGGCCATTGTGCTCAGAAGCTGAGGTTTTGGTCATTCTGTTGAGTTGGTGGGCATTGTTCTCAGAGGCCAAAAGCTTTGGTCATTCTGATGAGCTGGTCAATGATCTCAGAGGCCAAATGCTTTGGTCATTCTGTTGAGTTGGCCATTGTGCTCGGGGGCTGAAGCTTGGTCATATCATGTGGACATGGCCATGGAGAAGGGGATGTTTTGGAGTCCCATTAACCTTTGCTCACACTTTATGGTTCACAGATTGAACACATATTTTTCACAGGTTTAATGCATGGAGCACAAAAAACATTCACCTATCAGAAAAAGACATGCAGTCATGTTCAAGGTTAGAGTTACCTGCCCTTGCCAAGCACAAAATCTTGGTGAACTACTTGACATGCAGATGAGAAACAGCCCAGGTGTTGGTATTATAGGAGACTTACAGCATGTCTTTGCACCAGATGACTGTATATACGCAAAGAAACATGGTGAACACATTAGCATGAATTCCTGACACTAGTTTACAACCCCACCATGCTCCAACCAAAGCAATCTACATCATTATTAACACGTTAATTCAAGTAGGTTAGAAAAAGCAAAACACTTATAACAATTCAATTATCAAAATAAAAATGGATGTTAACTAGCTGCATTCCGAAAACACTTGACACAAAGTTTACATGGATATTTACAAGTATTCCAACAATATATCGGCAAACAGTTACACAACGTGATAAAGACACAAGTTTGTTTACGGATGACAACTTCTTTTATTGTGAAGAGTCACAACATTTTGAAGTATATTCTTATACTTCTTCATCAGGTGAATGAAACAATGGAGTACAACGAGCTATTTATGTACATGTAGGAGCAACAACAGTATGACAAAGGAAGCCAGTAGTTAAATAGTGGATGGACAGGAGTGGACACCAGGAGGGTTGTTTACCCAGGCATTATTGGTAAGGCAAACAATAGGAATCCACATGGAGTGGGGTATAATGGACAAGGGAAGCCAGGGAGTGTTATTCCAGGCGTGAGTGATGTGGTAACAGTGGCAACATGTAACAAGTAGTAAGAGACAAATGGCAGCAGGCCTTATTGGGAAATATTTACAGAATTTTAACAAACTGCTTCAATGAATAAGTCAGACATATGTATTTTTTAATCTGCTGGAGCGATGGGGAGGATTGGCAAACTCATGAGGCACAGGCAGGATGGCCATCTGATGTAAAAAGTATGACAACAGTTGGCTTAAGAATGGGTAAAACTATTTTCACTAACAGGACACTACAATCCATGAAAACAGAGAATAAACTAACATGGACTGAGATCAGATTGTGTTTTTTAACTTTTCAAGTCAAACATAAAGCGATTTTGCCTGTTGTGCAGCAGTAAGTTGCCTCAACAAAATGAATTTGAAAAAGTAGAAATGAAATTATGCCATTTGATTGTCATACCTGAAGAATCTAAATGATTTCATTCATGTTCAGACACATGAAGGTCCAGGGTATAATAGGCCTTCAGAAATCCATGTTTGTCCTAAAAGGCGACTATGCTTGTCATAAGAGGTGACTAACAGGATCAGGTGGTCAGACTCACTGACTTGGTTGACACATCTCATTGGTTCCCAATTGTGCAGATTGATGCTAATGCTTTTGATCACTGGTTTGTCTGGTCCAGACTCAATTATTTACAGATTGTCGCTGTATAGCTGGAATATTGTTGAGAGTGGCATAAAACTACACTCACTCAGTGTCATATTCATGCTCAGGCATCAGGCCCCGATTTCTCAAAAGAGACTTAAGTCTTCACTCAAATCTCAAACTGAGTTTAACAATTAACACAGCTGTATTTTTAACTCAACTGCATTTTTTTTAAATAAAAAAAGTCCAAACCACTAAAGAAATCTGTCCAGATTGTCTACTAAGTTAAAGTTTGATACTGATTTCCATTTATTCTGGAAAATGCATGTTCCTGCGTTTTCTCAAATTTGAGCAAAAACTTGAACTTAAGTCTAAACCCAGACTTTAGTTTGTTTCAAGAAATCGGGGCCAGAACATCAACACACCTGAAAGGAAACACTATTCCCTAATTACATCCTACATGTTTGGTAGTCGTATCATCTGATGCTGGGGCATGGGGAGCTGCCTGCACCTGTATGATCTCTGCTGCTGCAGGCTAGTGTCACGACACGGACAGCCGATGTGGATGTACCAAGATAAACACCTCCCAGCTGGGAATATATTTCTATATACACCAACACATACTTTTTGTCTGCTGCCGTCAACCAAATATATCCCTCATGGGATCAAAGTAGAAAGGGAATCCCTTTATTTGTTGTCATGGCAACAGAAAAAATGTTATAATAACTTGACATTAAAGGTAAATACACGGTGAAGCTGTGAAGTAATATTTTCTATGGATTGTCTGTGATGCTTTCTTCTGTAGACTCAGGGAAACATGGGGTAATATTTCCAATTACACTTGTTGATGTGGCTTCTTATACTCATGTATATATCATCGATCACCTAGAGTGTGAGAGCAAGTTTGTTTATATTTTGCTGCAAACAGTTTCTCATTTTATCACCATCTGATCTGAATACAAGCAATAGGCATAAAGTAATTCTGGTCCAAAATGTTATTTCCTTTGTCAGGGTCAAGGCAGGGGCTGATAAACATACACACTAATATGCCAGAATTCTGGGATTCAAGCACATGATGTGATCTGAATACAGTACTAAGTAATTTTGTCCAAAATGTTTATTCCTTTGTCGGGTCAAGGCAGGGGCTGATAAACATACACACTAATATGCCAGAATTCTTGGATTAGTGCACATGATCTGATCTGAATACAGCACTAAGTAATTTTGTCCAAAATGTTTACTACTTTGTATGGGTCAAGGGGCTGACAGACATAAACACTAATATACCAGTTTTCTGGGCAGATGTCTCTGGCACAACCAGGGGTCCTATACATCTCCATAAGGAATCAGTGATTAACCAATCAGCATTTTATATGTGAGAAGACAGTTCATTAGACTGACAGCTAGTCTCAGAAATGAACATGTTTTACTGAAAAAACGTTCATAGTGAAAAAAACAACAATATAATGAACTGGAGCCCTAAGACTTTCTTCATTTTCAGCTATGGAAATCCAGACTTGCCACATTTTCTAGACTTGCGTGGGCTTTCTTGGATATATATACTTCAGGGTCTGTACAACAGACTAACAGTTCATGTGTTCACCAGCTAACAACAGCCATCAGTTGTCTGGGCAGACTTGGGACTCAATTTCTGTAGAGTGAGTGAGGGGTTCAGTGAATGTTTGAGTTGAGTTGTTGAGATGATGAGTTGATTGAGTAAGTGGTTGAGTGATTGAGTGAATGAACGAGTGAAAGGCAATTCAAACACTATGTTATTCCGACCACCAAATTTGCACAAGATCTAAAACTACACCTTTGTTTTGATTCCAAAAACTGAAATCTTCACTTCAATGAATTCTTTCAGAACATGAGTATATCCGATCACCATTTTCTTAAAAAGAAGATGGTGGGCCAGGTTACCATCCCACACCTGCACATTCTAGTTTATGGCCAGTACTGGTTCATATCCATCTTCTATCAGTTCCACGGTATGAACCATATCTACCAAAGACACACCCAGTCATTCATCTTACTTCCCCACCATAAATCAAATGAGAAATTAAGTCAGACATAAAACATCCACTTCAAAACATATGTATCTCTTTCACTATATTTATGATCGCCCCTTGAACATTAGGTCAGGAAGTGTAGAAGTGGGGTATGGTTGTTAGAAACAGTCCTGGTCTGAAGACATCTCAATAACACAGCACTTACCCTCAATGAAGTCCTAAGTGGAATTACAAACATCTCAGGCTAGCAGAGATGGATGCCATGAACATTTACAAGTCCAGATTCTGAATTGGTCTCTCACTGTGTCTCTCCATGAGTTTTGGTAGCAGGGATGTGAGCTGAATTCACCTGGACTCAAGTACATCCTAATTAGTACACTTTTATAGAGTTCACTGGCACTTACTACCCTATAAATACTATCACAGGATCCAAATAGACCCCCAGAAGACCTTTAATTAGTACACCTGTGATAGCATTAACTGGCACTTACTACCCTCTAAGTACTATCACAGGATCCAACAGGACCCTCAGAACACCTGTAATTAGTACACCTGTGATGAGTACACCTGTTATTGACAAAACATGGTTCTGGAAAAACATGTCCTATTAATAAAGCCATTAGTTAGTTCAAACCTTGACCTGAGAACATCTATAATGAGTACACCTGATGTTGAGTTGACCTGGCCTTCAGTAACCTGCAATTAGTTTACCTTAGTATACCTAAGGTCAAGAAGGTTCAGGGTAGAATAGGCCTTCAGAAACCCATGCTTACCTTAAAAGGTGACTATGCTTGTCATAAGAGGCGACTAATGGGATCGGGTAGTCAGGCTTGCTGACTTGGTGGACACATATCATCAGTTCCCAAATTGCGATGATCGATGCTCGTGCTGTTGATCACTGGATTGTCTAATCCAGGTTCGATTATTTACAGACCACCACCATATAGCTGGAATATTGCCGAGTGAGACCTAAAACTAAATTCACTCACTCACTCACTCACTGTCATCCAGTACATCTTGCCCTATATATATGCCCTAAGTTCATCTCCCTAAAACACCTGGATTGTGTGCACTCACACACCTGGCACACCAACCTCACCTTCTGTCAAGTTCACCTGGTACAATATACACAGCAATCAATAACACTTGGTACATATGCCTTGGTAAGATGATACCCCACACAATTTCTGTGTTTAGCTTTCAAAAGGACAATCTGGTCAGTTCTAGTGGATCATTTCATAATTTTGATTAAGTTGTTCAAACACAAGAGCACAGGTATAGCCCCTAAAGGCCAATTCTTAACTGGGGTAAAACTTAGATTGGCAGATCCTGGCAGTCAGAGGACACAACTGTATCCACCTGATGTGACTCTGACCACTTTTCCAAGTTTCCTCTATAATTAACAATCATTATGAGGACCCAATCTTTAGTCCATGAATGAATTTGGAGTGAAATGGAAGATAGGCCACTTTACCATAATCAGAGTTTGCATTAACGCAAAAATATGCGTTTTTCGCGCAAAAAAAAATAATAAAACCACCAAAATCCAAAGGAAATATTTTGGACGCATAGATTCTGATGTACAAAATTATAAAAAGTACCCTAAAACCGCAACATATAGAAAAACAATAAATTTTAAATTGATTCAGGATTGTACTGAAAATTTCACATGCAAAAGATTTGGACTACATATTTAATTTTTTAATTCTATTTCTGCACGCACTCGTACAAAACCTGATAACAAAGCTACCGGTACAAAACCATTCTCCTTATGGGGATAATGGGACATTTCACACCAACCCAGAAGCAACGATATTTTGTAAGTGTGTTTTGGATGCATAGATTCTGATCTATTGAAATGGTTTAGGACTGTAATGCGAATTTCACGTGCAAACGATTTGGACTACACATTTATAATTTTATTTCTGCAAACATTTGTACAAAATTTATTGCAAACATTGACTAATGTTCACTTAAAAAAGAGCAGATCTGCTTGAGTGCCACTGTGTCCATGAGTAATACTTTCATGACAACTTATTCCAGGAACTGACCTCATTCAGCACAAGTCCTGAAGTAAAAAATATTCCTGCTTCCTAGGCCCTGACCAGAAATCCATCCCTCCCAGTCCAGTCTATACTGTATTGCTTAGTGAATACAACACAAATGAAGCAAGTCTAGGTCTGCAACAGGTTCTGGTTCCTCCATGTCACTAGGGATCCTAGACATGAGTCTATTAATATCACTGTAAAGAGTTGAGTGGTATATAGTACAAGCACTATCTCACCCCACCCACACAAAATGACAGGACTCTATCATACAGCTATAACTGCTATTTTGATGATGGCGCACTTTGTGTACTACTTGGATAACTGGCAAAACTGATCTTGCCAAAAGTGACCACACCATTAGCTGTGACACGTCATATATCACCAGGAATATACAGTTATTATTGAGGATTATTCTGCACACCTGACTCCACACACTGAATAAAGCCCTCCGGTAACTCTGACAGGCTGCACATGTTACTGAAAACAGCTGATTGTACCAGCTGAACTTGACAGATATCCTTGTTCCACTATGTCATTCTGCCGTATGGTTTAACTGCTGTGTACCTAAACACTGTCTGTCTTTGAATACATTGAAGCTTGACAGAAACAGGTAAATGCAGCTATACTGAAAGGGGGCAGAGGGGAAGCCAAGTGGTTATAGCATTTGCTCCCCATGCCAAAAATTCAGCATCTGTGCATTACGTGTGAAGCTTATTTCTGGTGTTTCAGTATCACGATATTGCTGAAATACTGGCAAAAGCAGTGTAAAATCCAAATCACACACTCATGCCATACTGAAAAGATGCATGGGTGATTCAGTACCTGTGGAAAAGCCAGGTGAAAAAGCCAGGCTATGGCATTACAGAAAGGGGTTGAGTGGACGGAAAATAATATGGCCTCCGCTATTACCACACATGGACAATTGTTAATAATTTCCTGATAAATTTTTCAGGGAACTGATGGTCTAGTTGTTAGAGGGCAATGCAATTCAATGAGTTGTGTCCCCTTGGTGTAACAGAATCCTGTTTCATGATGGGTTTGAATCCCAGTGTTACAGTTATCACACAATACCAAGGGTGGTGAAGGCTCAGACCTACATCAATCTTCCCACATTTAGCGAGTGAGTAAGTTAAGTTTTATGCGACACTCAGCAAAATTCCACCTATATGGCAGCGGTCTGTAAACAATTGAGTCTGAACCAGGCAATCTAGCAATAAACAGCATGAGCATTGATCTGCGCAGTGGAGAACCAATGACGTGTCAACCAAGCCTGACCACCTGATCCTGTTAGTCACCTATTATCACAAGCATAGTTGCCTTTTGTGGAAAGCATGAACTGCTGAAGACCTACTCTACCCTGGATTTTCACGGGTCTCCCACATTTAGCCAACATTCAGAGGAATAAAAGGGAATAGTACCTTTGTTCCAAAATATGAGCTTTAGACGATCAGCCTCTGTCCAGATTGATTGCCCTATTTGAAATTTAATTCATTCATAACATCACCCATAAGGTTTTAATCTGTGAATATGCCATTCATATGCACTTAGTACCCTTGTTCAATCTGTCAAATCAACACGTGCCTGCACTTGGTACCCTGTTTACCCCTGTTTAACACCCCCACAGACTGGTATTCCTGGTTTAACTTGACGTTCCTGGCGAAACACCAACAATTCACTGTAAAGTCATTATCCGTCTCTGATGTCAACCGAGGCATTTCTTCCATCATGTGTAAGAGACTGAACTCCACATCTGTGGGACTCATCTACACATAATTACCCATACTTACAGTTGGCACTCAGGCAAAACAACCCCTCCCTCATTGTATTGCAGTATTTCCATCACACCTAATCATTCACTGATGACTAGGAGTCAGTTTCTGTTTTTGAAACCTCATGCAGACATCAGGAAATATTCATACCAGTCCTGTATGCAATTACCATTATTTCATTGACTAGCTCAGGAAACATCAGCAATGGAAAATGAAATGAAATCTTCCTACTGTAGTGCAGGAAAAATGTGTAAATTGTTCATTGTCTATATTTATCTCCCTTGCCTCTGACAGGATATGCAGGTCATGGGTTTAAAATTACACACAATAAATTTCACTACATGCCCAGCAGAGGTGTAGGTCATATGAAAAGGATGGGGTGTACTCAAGTCATACAATGAATAAAGACAGAGGTTGAGAGATTGTAACATAAATATAGTGATGTGCAATCAGTGACATGGCACTTGCATCAATAGTTGTCTGCTCAGTGATCATCTCCTGAAAACCAAGAAAATGTGCCATGCCTTAACTAACAGAATACTGTTTCCCAATTGGCTGATAAGTAACATGTGACTTTTGTCGTATCACGCACTGAAGATGACAAAAATGCATTGTGGTCTAAAGTTATACATGTAGATGATTAAATATGTGCAATGACTACTGATGGTTTTAATTATGTAATATTAAACAATGTTATGAAAAGACTGCCAGTAATAAAATTAACTGTATAAAATACAATTAACTCCATAGAATATATTTTGAGTATTTAATAACGGATTAACAGTTATATTCTCTGTGTAGAGATATACCATGTCAGGCATGTTGTTGCGATCTACAGGTTTTGTTCTCCCAATAAAAAACATAAGTCAGAATGGACTTTGTAGTTCCTGTGACATAAGTCATTGTAAGTAGGTAATATTGATGCTACTATTGTCTGCACATATATTAATAAGAATTGGCATCAATATGTTTTGTCATTTATCGAGACCAAATGGTACACAGATTAACACCAGATGAACATAAGTTTATGTGTAAATACCTCCAGCCATTTCCTGAAAACTTTATAATTAATAGATAAAGACACTTGCTTTAGTACCAGGCCTGCCAAATTGTCAGAGCCAAGGCCCCCTTTAATGTCTGTTCACTGTCACATGTGAAACCCACCATGTCTGTGCTTATTAAGATAATTTCTGGAGACACATCTTACTTATTCATGTTTCCATGGGTTCAAAAAATAACTTTCCTATCCAAATACGCAAACACAACTTATTTGATAATTCATATGAAATGACAAAAAAGTTCAAATTTCATGCCCGAGGAAGAATCAGTTCACAAATCACCTTCACCTCCTCGAGACAGACCCAGGGGTCTGTACCAGCAAATATAATGGTCTTCTGAAGAAATGGACAATATCATGAAATTCCTTTAATCACAGAACCTATGTATTACTTGCTAATTATACAATTATTTCTGTTATGTTGAATACTTTGATTGCTTGGAACACAATGTTTTTTCCTGCATCAGTTCTAATCATCTGTGTCAAGTCTGTGTGTCGTCTAAAACCCTGCATCACTAACCTTATCAAATAGATAAAGATAATAGATTGTGCCTTTTGATCAGGATAGCCAGCCTGGAAAAGGTGCATTATGAATATTCGCATTTCTATTAGCATCATTATCAAATTAAATCCCATCCAGTGAACTATTCCTCAAAAAATGTTCTTGCTCACATGTCATGGGGATCAAAAAGAACAAAATTCTTTCATCACCTTAGTGTTTTTCTTAAAAATCAATGCTTTTTACATTTTTTTAAAAATCATCACATGAAGATCAGTACAAGTCTGCTTTATCTCAAATATCACTGCATTATTTCTGCAACTAAAGTCTCCATCTGAAGCTGACATCACCAGCGTGACATTTGAAGAAGTCACTCACATCCCACACATCCACACAAAGAATGCAGGTCAATAAAAGTAACCCCGAATGCCAATATTTCGCAACACTGTCGCAAGACATCACTAACTTTTCTGGGTGGAGAATGTCAGACTTGCTACCTCCTACACAGAAGATCTCGGGGCAGTCCTCCTGTCGCAGATCACGCCCACGTTCTGTCATGTAAATTTCAATCACTTTCACAACTGACCACAGAAGTTTCCTTTTGACAAGGAAAGAACACGCCAATTACGCCCATACACAAACTGCAAAATGATAATGTCAACTCTTGTAATCTGTGCAGAACAATCGGAAAAGCTGTTGTCTGACGCTGCAGCAAGCCTTTTCCTGTCTGAAGTGTGACAAGGGAGCTAAAAGTACTCAGACTTGTCAGAAAGCAATCAGTTCTGTTGGGTAATTTACATCCTAAACCTCACAGTGTATTGATCACAAGGAAACAGGCCAAGGGTGATGCATCGCCCAGGTCAGTGTGGAGGAATCTGGCAACCTACTCCAGCACTTATCAAACCGTGTAATCTGGGTTTGGCAGTCCACAACTTGATTTGTGTCCAAACCTAGCACAGTCCATTGTCTGACTGACCTGTCAATTAGTTCATGGTGTTGTCAGTGGGTCTGTGCTCAAATGAGGTACACGGTAGCTACAGCCTAACCCACATGGTGAGCTACAGTAGCTACAGCCTAACCCACATGGTGAGCTACAGTAGCTACAGCATGACCCACATGGTGAGTTACAATGGCTACAGTCTGACCCACATGGTGAGAAACAGTAGCTACAGCCTGACCCACATGGTGAGTTACAATGGCTACAGCCTGACCCACATGGTGAGTTACATGATGGCTACAGTCTGACCCACATGGTGAGAAACAGTAGCTACAGCCTGACCAACATGGTGAGTTACAATGGTTACAGTCTGACTGACATGGTGAGAAACAGTAGCTACAGCCTGACCCACATGGTGAGTTACAATGGCTACAGTCTGACCAACATGGTGAGAAACAGTAGCTACAGCCTGACAACCTGGTGAGTTACAATGGCTACAGTCTGACCCACATGGTGAGAAACAGTAGCTACAGCCTGACCCACATGGTGAGTTACAATGGCTACAGTCTGACCGACATGGTGAGAAACAGTAGCTACAGTCTGACCAACATGGTGAGTTACAATGGCTACAGTCTGACTGACATAGTGAGAAACAGTAGCTACAGCCTGACCAACATGGTGAGTTAAGATGGCTACAGTCTGACCGACATGGTGAGAAACAGTAGCTACAGCCTGACCAACATGGTGAGTTACAATGGCTACAGTCTGACCGACATGGTGAGAAACAGTAGCTACAGCCTGACCAACATAGTGAGTTACAATGGCTACAGTCTGACTGACATGGTGAGAAACAGTAGCTACAGTCTGACCCACATGGTGAGTTACAATGGCTACAGTCTGACCGACATGGTGAGAAACAGTAGCTACAGTCTGACCCACATGGTGAGTTACAATGGCTACAGTCTGACCGACATGGTGAGAAACAGTAGCTACAGTCTGACCCACATGGAGAGAAAAAGTAGCTACACCCTGACCCACATGACCTACAGTGGCTACATGGTGAGCTACAAGACAGGAGCATCTGAAATGCACCATTGGCTAGGAACACACTGAGTTGTAGCAAAAGGCTTGACAATAACATAGCAAAATCAGATACAGCATTTGTACACTTGTTAGTGGCCACAAGAACATGTTGGCCTTGTTTAAACATTTACTGCTACTTTGTGTTATGCCAAGTACATGTGCACCAGCTGAGCAACTAATGCCAAGTAATGCCATGCACCTGTGAGAATTATTGCCTCTGAGTGAGTGAGTGAGTGAGTGGGTGGGTGGGTCTTTGAGTGAGTGAGTGAGTGAGTCACAGTAACATTTTCCCAGCTAATCATCCTCAGGTGAAGAGGACAGGACATCTGTCATGGTAGAGAAGACACGTATTGGGGAGGAAACGGCACCTATCATCCTCCCTCTCATGCTAATTAAATGTTACATGTAAAAAGTAAGTACTTTCCTCAAAATATGTGCAGTACTTCATGCCTGTCAGGTGCCATGTAGAATATGCCTCACTTTGGAGAAGAGTTTGTAGATACCTTTTGAAATATTTCATACATGACTTCAGACTGCTACAATCAGCAACTACCTACAGTTTGCCAACACAGCTTCAGTGAAGGAGTCTTACAGGCAAAGATAAAAAAAAATGGAAAGAAGAGAAATCTGGAAGACCAAGAAATACGATGCAGTCATCCAGGGTGAACTCTTCGCATAAGCCTCCAGGTTTCAGCATTTTCTTGCTGAACTAAATATTTCTGTCATGTTCCTGAAGGTGACCTATGTATACTTCACAATGAGGTGTTAAAACACTGATATAAGGGTAACGCTGTTTTTCAGGGCATTATCATTTGGAGAAGCCCGAGGTCTTTCATTAACTGCCCGACGAAGGAGGGCAGTTGAAAAGACTGCTGATAGCTAAAATGAATAGAATTTTTAATACAATAAGAATAAAAACAGCGGCATCGGTTCAGAAGCATTTACTGCCAACAACAAAGTGACGGAGGTCACTGACACACATTTTGCAAATATAAAAACGTCGTAGAACAACACAGATGACGTCACTATTGAGAGTGACGACATTCGACCTTGACCTTTGCTCATACTACCAGCCGCCATTGTTTTCAGTTAGACTAGTCGATATTTTCATTGCTGTATGTTGTAATTTATGGTACAATTGTTATGGCTGGCACAGGCAGGAAAGTGCATAATGGCACAGGCACATGTGACGAATGTGAGCCAGATATTTGGTCAGTAATGAACCCAAGTTCAATCGAGCCGTAGGTGATTGAACTTCAACAGCTGAGCTACTTATGACGTCACCTAACAACGGGCTTCATAATGGCCCATCGTTAAGTATTTTGCAGGCATTATCAAGTTACAGTGGACCGCTCATTTCTGATAACATGCGGTCGTTTTAATGATAATTCTATCCATTTTAGCTATAATGTTTATTAATGTTTTTGCTTGGCAGTAAGCTAAAACAATTATCTAACTGATGAATCTAATAGTAAATGGAAAAGGTCATGTTATGGTACAGTTTGAGGCTACTTCTTGTTCCTGTCTGTTTGTTATTGACAAGTCATGATGAAAATGTCCATTATAGACTGACGATTTATCTAGAGTGAAATGTCAACGACAAGAAAAATAACACCTCAAAATATCTCAACATATGTCATATTTGGGATTTCACTTTCTTAGTAAAGTACAAATTCTAGTACTTTTTTCGGTTGAGTCCCATCCGGGATTCGAACCCGCACCCTCAGAGTCAGGCACCTAATCGCCAGCACACAAAGTCAGCCGCCTAGCCCGCTCAGCCACCGTGACTTCCACCAAAATATCTCATCAAGAGTAAAACGGAAAATGTTATGCATTACTTTTCAGTTCACACATTTGCATACGAATCATTGGTTGCTATTTTTTGTTGTGGACTGCACTGTTGTGGAGATATGTTTGTTTTCATTTGATGGCCATTAAAGATATTTTTGCTATACAGTGGAAGCTGTCTAAACCGGCACTCATAGGAACTGAGGATATAATCCATTTTAGACAACATGCCAGATTGGAAAGCTGATGATAATGTAAAAGCCACAAATGGGACTGAGATAGTATGCTGGTGTTAACAACTTGAAGGATTGAACAGATGCTGGTTTTGACAGCTTCCACTGTATTTCATTGTTGTATTTTTTGTTTTTCATTATAACACAAAAAAACATCTTGTTAATTGGAATTTTAATTTTTGTTTGCACTCCTCTAGGTATTCAATGCCTTTTGTGGGACACTCTTGAACTGAACAGTGCTAGTGATAATTGTTCCATCTCCAATCAAGCTTTTTCAACAATTTCATAGACATAAAATTTGTTTTTTCTAAGACACTGCACCACATGCAAAGTATCCAACAATCAAGTTAAATAGTAACAATATTTAATTTACAGACAAATATTTAAGGTCACTTGAAATAAGGTTTTGTAACTAATAGAACACACTGGTTCTCCGAGGACAAAATTTGTATGTGCTGTCATTACATTGCGCTGCCTGTTGGACCAGCTGTGCTTCATACATGCCATTGACGTCACATCAAGAATGATTACCACATTATTCTAATGCCTACACTAATGTTTGTACTGTACAGGTAGAAATCACATTTTTTGTGAAAGAGTTCACAAACATACACTAGCAAGAGATAGTAGGGATCTACTGTGTGAGGGGGTCCTTAGGGAGACTAGTATCAGGGCAATTCTACTATCATGAATGGTGTAAAATAATTACCCCAAGCATCAGTGAGTGAGGAAGTGAGGACAGTTTGCACCCCAATCAGTAATATTCCAGCTGTGGTCTGTAGATAATTTAATCAGGACCAAACAATCCAGTGATCAACAGCATGAGCATCAATTGAAAACTGATGACATGTGTCAACCAAGTCAGCAAACCTGACCACCCCATTCCATTAGTTGTATCTTACAATAAGCAGAAATGCCTTCTGTGGCAATCATCAAGAACTTGTTCATAGAAAGTATGTATCTGATAATAAATCTTGACCAGGGTACTAAACACATCTCAAATGACAAAAGATATTGATATTGTGAACATCAAAATGCTTTTGTTACTGTTATACATCCCATAAACATGTCTGTCTCATGTCGGCAATTCAGTATACATCAGCAAATACTGAACACCCAGGATATAAGAGAGTGTTGTATATGATATACAGCCCATATCAAACAGTGAATATCGGATGGGAGATGTAGAGATTAATATGTAAGTTATTTTATATATTGTTATTCAATTTATTTCCCACTAAACAACATTCCATGAAAATCCCTGCTGTTGTACATTATTGGTTAGCTGGTGGTCTGTGTACTCTGTCAACATCAGTGTGTCACTGTATTTCAATACTTACATTATGTAAGTATGTAGATGTGTAGATGTAGTGTGTAGATTACCTCAGACTTAGGCAACCTCAGTGTAATGTTAAAGAATGGGAGTTAAGGTTAACCTTAGTTAAGGTTGCTTTGTGAAAAGAAACCCAGGTTCTTTAACACACTGGTTACCCTGGCTGAATTGGTAGTTTAAATGTGATCATAAAAGACACTGTCCAAACCATGCATCATCCATTAGATATTTTAAAAATTGGAGACATTTATAAATTTCAAACATAACTCACAGATGGACAAAGGAATACAATGGTATCTACAATAAATACTCAACCTAAAAACATGAAGGACCATCCCAATATTCAATATTTAATCATAACATGAACTATAAATAAAAGGTAATATTGAAAATTTGGGTGGTCTTTAACATGTTTTGTTGAGCATATGTATGTGTGCAGAATGTATTTGCTTGTGTGTCTGCATGTCTAGACGAACAACAGAATTTATTTAACACATTGGGAATCCATATCTGGATGCATGTTTGTTATACCAATCTCCAATGAACACAATATGGCCATTCCCACTGATTTTTATAAAGTTATGGATCCAAACACCATCACTGCCACAAAAACTGTCTTGAGTGTTTACAGACATGATCTCAACAAAACTCAACTCCGTATGCTACAACTGGGAAATCAATGGATAATTTGGTTACACTTAAATGAGAAATAAAATCCTGTATGGGCCATTAGCCACGGATTCAGCTTGAGAATGAATCCAACAGGAGTGAGTGAGTGAGTGAGTGGGTGGGTGGGTGGGTGAGTGAGTGAGTGAGTGAGTGAGTGAGTGAGTGAGTGAGTGAGTGAGTGAGTGAGTGAGTGAGTGAGTGAGTGAGTGAGTGGTCTTTGATCAGTATTGTATTTGAAGTTATATCACATTGTGTTTCTCTAACACTGGAGAAAAGCCTGAAGCGAAGCAGTCCTAACGCATGCACCACTATGGTGAAACCTAAGACACACTGTGTAGACATACAGAAACAACAAGGATGAACAAACAAACAAACAAACAATCAGGATGGACAAAAAATAAAAGAGTGACCTTTTCAGGATCTGACATTTCAGCCAAAAAGTAGGCATTTTTCCAAAAACAAGCATTGAGGAAAACATATTGTATATTTTACATGTCATGAAACTTTAATGTATTGTGATCAGCCAGAATTTTAGGAACCATGTTAATATAAGCAGTATGTTCATCTGCCACATTGTCATATGGTGCTTTTAACAGTAATTTATATAGTCAATGGTTTATTGCTGTTAACTGCACTCCATAATTTAATCTCCAACAATGATCTGTAGTTCACTACCATGAGCGAGTGAGTGGGTTCTTGAGTGAGTGAGTGAAGGAAGGAGTAAGTGAGTGAGTGGGTTCTTGAGTGAATGAGTGAGTGAGAGGGTTCTTGAGTGAATGAGTGAGTGAGTGAGTGAGAGGGTTCTTGAGTGTGTGAGTGAGTGAGATTGGCATAAAACAACAGGCAACCTAGCAATTTACCAGTGACTTGTATTATTACATATTTCAGTCAAAGAGATTTACTGAAATGCACATGGTAATGGTCACATAACGGAAGTGACAAATTGCTTGTAGTCTGTAAGATCTATGGTTCCTTCAGCACCTGTCTCCTTCGAGAATCATGTCCACAAATGTTATAGAGCCTCTTCTAGAGAGAGGGAAAAAAATCAATGCTCTAGACCCAGTTCTTGTTTCCCTTGATCAGCAATTTGCTGGTCAAAGGAAAGTCGGTCAACACTATTCGAAAAACTGGGGCAGGGTCCAACTCTATTTGTTCCAATGAAGCCCTCAAGTCAATGATTTAGTGAGCGTTACACGATCCCATGGTTTACTTCAAATAGCTGGAGAACAACTGTTGGCCCTGAAGCTTTGATATGCATCATATCAGAAACTATTGGTTCCAGTTCAAAATGGTAACAGATAGTCAGAATCATCCTATACTACAAGCAGATAGCTGAGATTTCTTATCATGGAAATATTTTCTTGCTTTTGATTGTGAGCTTTTCGGTAAAGCTGTTTTCCACACATAAGGTTGTTAGATAAAGTAATAAACACTTGGAAAGTTTGGTTTGTGTTCTTCAATATGGTCATGTCATTCTGTTAACCTAGAATGTAAACATGTCTTGCCATTACATTAAAGACAGATACAATCAGAATAAATCACTCTTTTTGTTAAGAACTAAATGAATCGTGGTCGATATTTACTGTCCAATTAAAGCCACCTCCTGATTTATTCTCACTGCAGTGTTTTACTGCATGAAAAACAACAGTCAGGAGTCATTTATTTCTTATACAGAATATCAATATTATTTATGGCCGTTTCATTGGTGTTAGGTCAATTCACATGCACTGAAAATGTGACGACATGATTTGTCAGGTTTCATCATTAAATACACTCTTAAGTCAAACCTACACACCATTACATCAATCCACAACAACTCTGCAATCCTACACACTATTACATCAATCCAAAACAACTCTGCAATCCTACACACTATTACATCAATCCAAAACAACTCTGCAATCCTACACACTATTACATCAATCCACAACAACTCTGCAATCCTACACACTATTACATCAATCCACAACAACTCTGCAATCCTACACACTATTACATCAATCCACAACAA
Source organism: Haliotis asinina (assembly GCF_037392515.1). Classification (NCBI taxonomy): domain Eukaryota; kingdom Metazoa; phylum Mollusca; class Gastropoda; order Lepetellida; family Haliotidae; genus Haliotis; species Haliotis asinina. Next base: position 39,039,195 of record NC_090295.1, read on the forward strand.
CTCTGCAATCCTACACACTATTACACCAATCCAAAACAACTCTGCAATCCTACACACTATTACATCAATCCACAACAACTCTGCAATCCTACACACTATTACATCAATCCAAAACAACTCTGCAATCCTACACACTATTACATCAATCCACAACAACTCTGCAATCCTACACACTATTACATCAATCCACAACAACTCTGCAATCCTACACACTATTACATCAATCCACAACAAATCTGCAATCCTACACACTATTACATCAATCCACAACAACTCTGCAATCCTACAAACTATTACATCAATCCACAACAACTCTGCAATCCTACACACCATTACATCAATCCACAACAACTCTGCAATCCTACACACCATTACATCAATCCACAACAACTCTGCAAACCTACACACCATTACATCAATCCAAAACAACTCTGCAATCCTACACACCATTACATCAATCCAAAACAACTCTGCAATCCAACACACTATTACATCAATCCAAAACAACTCTGCAATCCTACACACTATTACATCAATCCAAAACAACTCTGCAATCCTACACACTATTACATCAATCCACAACAACTCTGCAATCCTACACACTATTACATCAATCCACAACAACTCTGCAATCCTACACACTATTACATCAATCCACAACAACTCTGCAATCCTACACACTATTTCATCAATCCACAACAACTCTGCAATCCTACACACTATTACATCAATCCACAACAACTCTGCAATCCTACACACTATTACATCAATCCAAAACAACTCTGCAATCCTACACACTATTACATCAATCCACAACAACTCTGCAAACCTACACACCATTACATCAATCCACAACAACTCTGCAATCCTACACACTATTTCATCAATCCAAAACAACACTTCAATCCTGCACGCCATTACATCAATTCTGTACAGCACTATGTCAGTCCAAACCATCAGTATGTTAGTCAAATAACTGTATCTAATTCACTCAACAACAAGTTCAGTAGAGTCCCTCTACAGTTTAAAAGGAAATACTGTAAATCACGAAATTTTTGCGAGCATGATATTTTTGCAAAAATTGCGAATGACTTAAGCTTGCAAAAATATCATGACGCAATTTGCTTGTAGAATGCAATTAATAATCAGCAAACAACCTCTCCTATCTTCGCTTCATTATTCACCACTTCATATAATTAACAATAGATCTAGACAATACATATATTAAGCAATAACAACAACGCAGAGAATGACTAATTACTAGCATTACTCACGAGTCACATGTCAAACAACGGATACCTGAACAAAAGTCACTCAGTCAGTACATCCGATACTCCAGACAGGTACCAACCACGTAACACACATTTCTTGGAGACTGTTTGAAAGGCAGTCTCCATCAGGCGTGGATAGTTTTCATGACACTTATCTGGAGATCAACAGCTTCGCCGATATTGACTAAACTGGTCCTTCATCAGTGCCAATTTATTAGAGTCATTCCATTTAATTTAATCCCTTTGAACTGTTTTAAGCTTATATGGCCTATGCAGCAAGTGTTGTTTTTAGGAAAACATCACTGATTGCATACATGCCGAAGTACTCAACTAAATGGTGTTCAAGATTAGCGGCAACCTTTAATATGTGATTGGATTTACTTCAGATAAAACTTTCAGAAGCAAGTAAGCTTAGAAACTGTCAAACTAAACTATGTTTTGAGAAATAGGCAAGTCGCAAAAATATTGTGATGCAAAAACGTCTGTTGGTCGCCACTCACAAAAAATATCATGACGCAAAAATTGCATGATTTACAGTATGCATGAGAAAACAGTATGTATGTAAATCCATCCATGGGTCCCGAGGAACCAGTGAACATTGTATTCATCTTACCAAACACATCCATGTTAATTTTGAATTGTGTGAAGTAGAGATTCAAAACGTTTTGTGGCCATCACTATATTTTGCAGACGATAAGAAAAATTGATTTAGAGTTATCTCCCTTCCTACTTTTGCTAAAAACATCAGTAATTTCCGTACGTCATACACGATTAAACATTATTCGAGATAAAGAATTACTACCGCAAAGTACCAAATGAGTTCCTCATTCCCTGAGGTGTACATGAAAAATGTTACCTGCTTGCAAGTGGGGTACAATTTTGAAAATAACAGAAGAGCAATCATTCAATCAGAAAATGACATTTATGTATGAGGCAGGATAATACTGCATGCACTTGAACTATGTTTCCCCAGTGAATCTTCAGATCAAATTTTAACATCGTAAAGTGAGTGAGTGCATGTGTTGCCAAACAGAAAGGCTCACACTTGGTCTTCTACTGGGAAATATCACAAAAACAGTATAGTGAGTCGAGTCAGTAAGTGACTGAATGAGTGAGTCAGTGAATATAAATGATCATTACAGCACGGCAATAGCTGGGTTTTTTATTTCCTTGGAGTTTATCTTTGGGATACTTAGGACATTTTATATTTATAACATTTCAGTCTTAATACCTCGGAATTTATCCATATAATATGCATTATTGAAAACATACTGTACATTAAACAATGTCATGAAACACTGAAGTATTGTGATTAAGAATTCTAGAAACCATTTTAACATAACTAGTATGTTCAATTACCATACTGTCATACAGTGTTTTCAATAGTAATTTATACAGTGAATGGTTCATTGTGTAATCCATACCTCCATAATTTAATCTTGGGCAGCAATACATAGCTTACTTCAGTAGGTGTTGGTGTTCTATTACAGTAGTAATTTAATATGCCTGTAGTCACGCGAGTTTATTGAGTACACACCTATATATGAATCATACTGTCCTGTGATGAACTGCACATATCAAGACTGTATATGTGGTGGTACGTGTGCGTGCATACATATGAGTGAGTGAGTGAGTTTAGTATTACGCTGCATTCAGCAATATTCCAGCTATAGGGCGGTGGCCTGTAAACGATTTAATCTGGATCAGACAAACAAGTGATCAAGAGCATAAGCATCTGTCTGTGCAATTGGGAACTGATGACATGTGCCAACCAAGTCAGCAAGCCTTACAACCCGATCCCTTTAGTCACCTCTTACGACAAGCAGTCACCTTTTATGACAAGCATGAGTTGCTGAAAGCCTATTCTACCCCAGACCTTCAAGGGTCGCATAGATATGAAGTGGTGAGTGGTTTTGTGTACAGAGCAAGTTAAGCAGTGATGGTTGTGGATAGTCCTTGGGTGGGTATTTGGCTGAACGGCTCTTGAGAGTTTCTATGGTATCTGTATTACAGGCATGAAATTATGATATTTATTGAAATAATGGACATAAAATCGATATTAATCATAATAAGTGATCAAGATGTGATGGGAAGTAAAATATGACAGAATTTAATAATAATTGTAAATTATGACAGGATTAAGATAAAGGGTGTTGGCTGTGGCGAACCTGGTCTTAAAAGACAACAAAGCTCATGAGTGGCAGACTGGTGTGCCCCTCTTAATGCTCTGATCACTAGGACCCATCTCAGAAATTGTCATGAAGCACCAGTAATTTGGCTTAACGCTAAGCATCACGGCTGAAGCCTTAGATAATGATCATAGAGTGGATTGACCAACAACATAGTGTTCATGAAACTACTAAACAAAGATCATTGTCTTGAGAATGCTGGAGGAATTATGATGACGTTACTTACACTGTACCTCTCATGCACCCCTTGTCATCTGGACCAAAGTAAAGGGGTATACCGTAGTTCAGGTAAAGGCACGCCATCTCAGGTGTGAGATACTGACAGGAAACACCTGCCTGCCAGGTAATGGCATTGTCTGAAGTCCTTGAAAATCTGTCCTGCCCCACAACAAAGCACATGATACATGTGGTCTCACCTTGGGCAAGTGAGTTAGTTCAAAACTGTCTCTGTTCACCCAGCAGAGCCTGGGTACCTGGTGGTATAAGTAATGTGACTATTAACCTGCTTAATTAGTAGCGTCACAGGCAATTTGGGTTATCAACGGTAATAATGTCCATTATGATGTATGCACTTGCAGCATGCCGCTGTGGCATGGAATTCAACATTATACAAGTGTCCAAACATTATATTATTGTTGTGAAGAAAACTATGTGCATGCATGCATGTGCATGTGACACACATTTCAGTCGTTCATGATCAGGTGACTGAGTGAGTCAGAGTTTGACAAAATTCCAACAATTCCATGCCAGGAGACACCAGAATTTTGCCTTCCCACATATCAGGTACACACAAAAATATCAGCCCTTCTGGTGACTTCACCATGGAGCCAAGGAAGGTGGTTATGCACCAACATTCATTTGTACATCTCTGTGAATCTATTGCTCTGATTCGATGTGGTGTATATTATCATATAAATAGAAGTTGTATCAGTAACAGTATATTGATGGCCGTTGGGCCCAGACAATGTAGGTGTCACAAACAGATCTCGAAGTTGAGATTAAGAGTCTTCTGGACACAATATATACTCTAAAAAAACGTATGGGAACCTGAACTTTGAAGTCTGGCAGAAAGAAAACCCATTGAAGAACCTTTCATGACATTCATCTTGTGTACGCAGCATCATTACTTGCAGACACAATGCATGGGAAGCACATGCACAATGTGAGAGCCTATTACACATGCATGGGGTGTCATTATGAATCTTGACGTTTTTCTTGACAATATTTTCCCAATATTTTTATATTTTTTTGCATCTGTGCATGGTCAGGGTTTTCAGGGTCAAAGAAAGAGAGATGATGTGGGGGGTGGGGGTGGGGGGGGAAGAGAGAGAGAGGTCAAGGCTGAAAACACCTTGAATTTGAATTTATGTATGATAAACTTTCAGAAAAATATAGTCTTCAAAATTTGCCTCCAAGGGGGTCAGGGGGGAGGAGCAGCTATACCAGCACATGGCCTAGCATGTCCTCATGGGCACCTAGATCTGTTGTTTCAGTATTGGTGTCAGGAACAGATCATACAGAATGTCATCACCGGCACCTACATCCTTCAATTCAGTGTAGTTGTCAGGGATAGATCCCACAGTATGTCCTCACGAGCACCTAGATCTGTCAATTCAGTGTAGGTGTTGGGACAAGATCCCCCAGCATGTCCTACAACTAGATCCGTTTCAGCACAGGTGTCAAGAACAGAATATCCTAACCTACACCTAGATCTGTGGTTTCAGTACAGGTGTTGGGAATAGATCTCACAGCATGTCCTAACCTTCAACTAGATCTGTTGTTTTAATACAGGTGTTGGGAACAGATATCACAGCATGTTCTAACCTACACTTGGATCTGCTGTTTCAGTACAGGTGTTGGAAATAGATCTCACAGCATGTCCTAACCTACATGATCTGTTGTTTCAGTACAGGTGTTGGAAACAGATCTCACAGCATGTCCTAACCTACACTTAGATCTGCTGTTTCAGTACAGGTGTTGGAAACAGATCTCACAGCATGTCCTAACCTACACTTAGATCTGTTGTTTCAGTACAGGTGTCGGAAACAGATCTCACAGCATGTCCTACCTACACTTAGATCTATTGTTTCAGTACAGGTGTCGGAAACAGATCTCTCAGCATGTCCTAACCTACACTTAGATCTATTGTTTCAGTACAGGAGTTGGAAAACGATCTCACAGCATGTCCTAACCACACTGAGATCTGTTGTTTCAGTACAGGTGTCGGAAACAGATCTCACAGCGTGTTCTAACCTACACTTAGATCTGTTGTTTCAGTACAGGTGTTGGAAACAGATCTCACAGCATGTCCTAACCACACTGAGATCTGCTGTTTCAGTACAGGTGTCGGAAACAGATCTCACAGCATGTCCTAACCTACACTTAGATCTATTGTTTCAGTACAGGTGTCGGAAACAGATCTCACAGCATGTCCTAATCTACAGTTAGATCTGCTGTTTCAGTGCAGGTGCTGAGAACAGATATCACAGCACCTCCTAACTTACAATTAGATCTGCTGTTTCAGTACAGGTTTCGGAAACAGATCTCACAATATCTCCTAATCTACACCTAGATTTGTTGTTTCAGTGCAGGTTTTGAGAACAGATCCCACAGTAGATCCTCATGGGCACCAAGATCTGTTGTTTCAGTGTAGCTGTTGGGAACAGATCCCAAGCATGTCCTCATGGGCACCTAGATCTGTTGTTTCAATGTAGGTGTCAGGAACAGATTACAAAGAGGAGAACTAAGAATTTTCATAGCTCAGTAAATCATTTTTTCAGAAATCACATACTGTATATGAATCACAGATAATGAAATGGATTTTCTATTAGCTGAAGTTATTTTAGGATCTAGTTCTTAATTTGAATTTATACGAGAAGAAATGTTCGAATATGATTTCTGAAGAGATGGAGCAAATGGGCATATTTATGAAACAGCACAGATGCAAACATTTGCATAATTACATCTGATGATAGCAGAGCTTCGATTTACTACTCCTGAATTCTGTTCAGTACTGGAAACCTGGTGCTATCTGTCCCACCTCTGAACTCCATCACTGTGGGAACAGCAATCGGTCTCGTCCAATTCTTTCCATGACTGGACCACTCACCAGCACTCATCTCCATGTCCCCAAGGGAAGGTCTCATTTATTCAAAACAGTCAAAATTCTTCAGATTTTCCATTCCAAAGTCTGATACACTTTGATGTTCAGAGCTGCCAATGGCATTGATATTTCATGTCAAAAGGATTCTCTTTCCATAGAAATTCTATTCTATTCGTCACTGATTTCAAACCCTGAACCTATTTGTTACATGGTGAAGCGCTCTCACTGTATAAAAACACTAATGTTCACAATGAAAGTAGATGAGTGTAATCGCAATTGTTAGAAATAATTGCCAGCCAGTATTTTTCAGGATCATAATGTCCTGCCGCCCGGGACAAATCAGTTTTCATTTTGGGCAATCAAATAATGGTATCTTACTTGTCCGTGGACTACTAGATAATTTCCACTTATGTTTTCAAACTACAAATAATCTTGGATTGCATTTCAAATCTGCTCATAATGAAGCTATTAAATTTCGCAATAATAATAAAGTAGATCTAGTAGAGAGTGAAATTATCACTGTTTGATAAATAGTCCAGTAAACATTAACATCACGCATTGTGTCCTAAAATAGGGCAAGTAGAAAATTAGTCAGGACAAGTTACCTTCTTGAAGTCACTTGCCCTGAGGCAATTGGATTTTCAAAATATATTTGAACTCCTTTCATGTTACAGAACTGTTTTTTTTTTTAAAAAAAAAATATATACATACACACATATTATTCTAAAACTGTCTCTTGGGGTCGTATGTCCTGAAACTCACCAGATAACATATTGCCCTAAAACAGGTTCTCCTAAACACATGTTGCCCTAAAACATTATCTAATGAACACATTTTGCCATGAAACAGTTTCTCCTCAATACACTTTGCCCTTAACCGGTTTCTCCTAAATACATTTTCCCCCAGAGCAGTTTCTCCTACATACATTTTGCCCTAAAACAGTTCTTCTTAAACACATCTTTCCCTAAAACTATTACTCCAAATCATATAGCCCCAGAATCTTTTCTCCTGGACATATTGGCCCAGAGTTGTTTCACTGGAGCATATGTCCTAAAACTGTTTCTCCAGAACACATTTCCCCAGAACTCTTTCTCCAGAACATAGTGCCCCAGAACTGTTTCTCCCGAACAGCCGCAGAATTGTTGCTCCAGAACATCTTGCCCCAGAACTGTTTCTCCACAACATAGTGCCCCAAAACTTTTTTTTTCAGAAGATATTGCCCCAGAGCAGTTTCACTGGAACATATGTCCTAAAGCTGTTTCACCAGAACATATTTACCCAGAACTCTTTATCCAGAACATGTGCCTTGGGAAATGTTCAAGGTACTAAACTTTTGAGGTTTGAGGACCTAAAATATAAACATATTTAAGACAATTATAATTTCAAGGTCAGAAAAACCGGCCAGAAACATCACTTACCGGACCAATACTCACATAGCTATCAGCAAAACTCCTAATAGTCAGAGATAACTGCTATCTGAAGGCTATAACTACTGGAATACCTGTCTATAGCAGCAATAACAGTAATGAAAACAAATGTTCGATCCTTTTGTTCGTGTCCTTTGATTGTTCTCAGATGATATATTGTTTTCTTACCAACTAACTATTAACAAAGCAGCCCATTTGGCCAGAGAGTGACATCAAGTGTATTTACAGTTGGTTTGAAGTTGGGAAAAAATCATGGATATAATATTTTCAAGGTTGTGTTTCTAACCTCGAAAACCTCAAAAATAAGATCCCTTGAAATTTTAAGCAGTGCATGCAATCTTGAAAAACGTTAAGAAGAACCTTACAGTGCAGGCCAACAGAACCTCAGCTATGTTGTAAATGTTGGTCGATGCAACTTACCGGTAGTGCACAAGCTTGCTGCTGGTGCTTTTGGAAGACATAACCTTTGACCTGCCCTCTCACACCAACTTCCCCATTCCTGAAAAACAAAGAAAAAGAACACCTACTCCTCAATGGAAGTTAAAGAACATCTTTTCAGATCAATACATAATTAATATGTCAACTCACTCAGATCCATCTTGTGATAAAAAAAAAGCATGAAGTGTCCTTCCTCTGCTTGACATGTACATTACTAAGTTGGTTCCATGCCAAGTCCAGCCCTCTCTGCATTGCTAAAGCCATAAATGAAATAAATCTAACGAGCATCAGATTTTGGTTTCCCTTGGGCTCCTTTTCAATTTATATGGGTTTGTTTGCTACTATCAAAGTCATACACAGTCAGGCTGCGTTAGTCCGGACCCCGATAATCCGATTCCTGCGATATCTGAACAAAAGCTAGATGTAACCAATCTTGTTTACTATGTAAACTCATTACCTGTTGATTCATTAATCCGGTGCTTCACTTTCCATATCTGGACGTTAATTAGCGGTAACAGATTAGCTAATTACACATAGTTTTGCTTCATTAATCATAAAGGTGGTACATCAAAAAGGTTTGGATTATCCCCTCACACTGTAAGCCCCATTCAGTGGTAAGTGTTAAGTGACACTTCTGAGTTGAAAATGTCGCTAGTTTCTGATTTTGATCAATTAGTAAGTCTCACTTTTGGTTAGTTCAAGTAATGCCTGCCATGCTTACTTGCTGCATAAAACACCCATCGTGTCAAAATTAAAAGATTATAACATGGACGAGGCGGGGTTGTTTTATAAACTCAGACCAAATCACACCCTGGCAAACAAGAAAATGGCTGGCACAAAGAAATCACCATCAAAGAAAGAATCGCCATCGCCCTGTGTGCAAACGAAACTGGATCGGTCAAATTAAATCCGTTTGTCATCGCAAATTCTAGACATCCCAGATGTTTTGGAAGAGACTTTAATCCAGAATGTATGCCCGATATCGGTTTAACAAGAAAGCATGGATGACTTCGGGTATGTTTTGTGATTGGCTACGATCATTTGACAGACAGATGCGATCACGTGGTCGACACGTGATCTTATTTTGTGACAATGCTGCCAGTCAGAAGTGTGCTAATATCAAACTGACCAACATGAAAGAAATATCTCGTCAAGCATTTCATTCAGTGTACTGAAGATGAAAGGCCACAAAAGCTTAATCTCCGAGAAGATTTCTTTCACAAGTGAGTATTGTTACATGTTTGTGTAATCTATCCAGAAATGATTGTGTTCCTTGATTGGTTCTTATATGAATATTCAAGTTGTTATGCCTACAAACTGTAATAAAGTCTGTTGAAAATTGTATACGTTCATATGTTTTTCTATTGCCATGTCAAAGGGAAGTAACTCTACTGTAGTGGTGTTCATAAAAGTTTGTTTCAGTAGTCCGTACGTTTCACTATCCAAACGTTTTTGATGGAAAACAGAAGTGTCCGGATTAACGCGGCCTGACTGTATATATTCAGGGACTAAACATTAGTCTAGCTATAGCCATATGACAGTGGTCTGATACGTGTCAACCAAGACAGCAATCCTGACCACCCATTCCTGTTAGTCACCTCATACGACAAGCATGGGTTTCTAATGTGTTACATCACCATGTAGTGTTAAAGCAGAATACAGATTTGGAAATTCTATCAAAGCAAAAGCCTTGTCACACCTTTCTTATTTGTGTGGGACTTCTCTGTTTCAAATGATATTCCAAACCATAAAATCACCATCAATTTGATAACATGAGCTTATCACCCGCATAATGAGACGTGATTCCAAAATGCCAGAAAATGCCAGGTAACAATAGGAAAAGCTCACAAAAAAACAAGAAACCAGAATCTCTAACTGAACAAATCACAAATGCCTACTCATCTCCCTCCCAACAGTCACCAGCAGCATCAACAGTCTTGGCAGTGTTCAAATCAAGCCTTTGAAAAACTGGCTAATTCAAAGTCATCTCTCATATCCCTTATCAGATTTCAGAATCATTGCACAATAGAAATTGCCCTTAGTGATACAAGTTTCAAGCATAAGATAATTGTCATATATTCATACTTTAGGTTACTGACCATCATTGAGTATTTCTGTCATATAACGACATGTCAGTTGGTGTTTATGAAGGAGCATTGAGGTAGCCTAGTGGTTAAAGTGTGTGCTCATCAATCACACTGAAGACTGGGTTTGGTTCCCAGCATGGGTACAATGTTTGAAGCCCATTTCTGGTGTCCCTACCATCATTGCTGGCAAACTGCTAAAAGTGGCTGAAACAATATTTACCATTCATGAACCTACAAGCTGGATATGTGGATGCTGACAAGATGAAATACAATCAGTGCAAACAGTTTTAAGACCCATGATCACAGGATTCTGGTATGCCAAAGGGACATGACTCTGTACAGCATGCTACAACAACCAATCTGCATGACATTCTTTCTGTCCAAGACTGTTGAAGTTTTATTTGCAGTGCTAAAATGAATATAATGAAAGACCTACTGCAATTTTCAACTCAATCACTGGACTACAGAATATCAATTTCTCAATGATAGGCCTACTGTCAATATTGAAACAGCAGGTTATTGATACTGTGAATGAAAGCAGACGAGTTGACAAAACTATCCCACAAAAAAGACCTGCTATTGATTTTCAATATTTCACGAACATTTCTTTATCAATGTGATTACACTCAACAACAACATGATGAAATCAAAATAACTTCAGTTTACTTTGTATGGGATAAGTTGTGTTGGATTAAAACATATTTACTCACATGTAATTTTCCCGAATGAGACAAATTAAACCGTAACTTGATTATAGAGCAGCTCATCTCATAAACTACATGCAAGTAGGAATTACAGCATTATTGACTGGTTGAAGCACAAACACAATTCTAGGAAGCATCTCATAATCAATACTGCTGACCAACTAACGTGCAATTGCAGGCAATATTTTGATAGTAAATCTGCCCCAACAAACCCTATAAATTGACTGTATTGAGAAGATGACATGTACAGTGGTACAATGGAAGTAGATTGTAACATTTTGTGGATGGAGAGACTTGTGTGCCTTGATGTTGATTGGACAATCATAGCATTGAAGTCTCTTGAAACATTCCAACAACCTCCAGCAGAGATGTCATCTCGACACTGGAATCTGTAGCAAGAATTTCGGTGCCAGTGCAACAGAATGGATTCAAAAATGAGATTTCTATAAATCTTTCTGACATTTCATCAATCCTTGTTTAAATGCTTTCCCTAACTGGCTCTTTGGTCATCCAGAAACACAAAAAAGCCTGGCAACATCACAAGTGTAATTACCAGTTGTAGAACTGAACTAATTGGCCCCGGGGAAGACAAATATTTTGACAGGTCAAATAAAACGAATAGTGGCATTGAAGCAATTGGTGGATCTCTTGGCTCTGCTTCAAAAGTGAATGTACCCCTTGAAGTATTGGGGAGCAACATTATGAGTGGATTCAACAACACCATGTGTGTATTCCACAACACCATGTGTGTATTCCACAACACCATGAGTGTATTCTACAACACCATGAGTATATTCCACAACACCATGTGTGTATTCAACAACATCATGAATGTATTCAACAACACCATGTGTGTATTCATGAGTGTATTCCACAACACCATGAATGTATTCAACACCACCATGTGTGTATTCATGAGTGTACTCCACAACAACATGTGTGTATTAAAGTGTGTAATCCACAACACCATGTGTGTATTCCACAACACCATGTCTGTATTCCAGAACACCATGAGTGTATTCAACAACACCACATGCATATTCCACAACACTGTAAGTGCATTCTACAACATCATGTATGGAATCCACAAATAGATTGGTGTATTCCACAAATATAAGTAAGTAAGTATTCCTTACATTAAAGCACAAAGGGGCTACAAAAAGCATATACCTATTTTCTTTTTAACCTTTCTTTCATCATACTGATTTTGTGAATGACTACAGCAACTCATTCACTGCATCATTATTCATCACGACAAAATTCAGACAGATCACATTCTCGCCCAGTCAACCCACATGAATGTATACACATGCAACCATCCACATACTCTTCTTCTGTTTCTAAAAGAGTAAGGCGACTCTCATCAGTGAACAAGTACTTCATTACTCCACGGTGACACATCACTGCATCTATACTGTCTGTCGAACTTGAATTCCATTTAATTCTTCAGTATATGACTTCTTGTATACTATTAATAACATATTCCTCCATTTTATGACATATCATTTTAAGAAATGACCAAAAAGAAAGCTTGCAAAATAACAATTTAGCAGTTTCTAAAAATATTGTATTGACGATTTGACAAAGTCACATAAAAGTCCCATCAAAGACTTGCACGCGTGTTTCAGATACAATTAATAGTTTATATAATTTCTAAAAGAATATCAACAACAGACAGGTGTTTTTAGATGGTCCATTTGTATAAGTCATGACTCATCAAAACATGAAATTAATATACATCACTCGGCTTGGAGCAAGGCTAGTTCCAGCCTTACTATCACCTCTATATAGCACAATGTATACAACCCTGGTCAGGACATCCAGTGGATACGTCCCTATAACCTCTGCTCGATGTATGGAGATGACAATACTGATGATGTCATCAGATTGTGATTGGCTTGATAGTGTTTCATTGTACCACTTCAAGCAATTCTTAACCCTCATAAGTTATGTTGATCAACCAGGACATATAGAAAGTTGTCACTGTTTCTACATGGAATGCTCCGAAATAAATATCTTGCATCTTGTATTTTGGAATGAGGGTAATCCAAGATTCAAACCCATTCTCAACACCCAACAGATGTTGGGTCACATCATGTGACCCATTTACCACAGTGCTTCAATTATTTATTTATTATTATTATTAATTATTTATTCAACTATTTCCAGTATATGAAATATGGACGGTTGGTCAGCTTTGACAGGCTAGATTTTTTACAGAAAGTCTACATTTAAAGCCAGCCAGCCAAATGGTCTGGTAAAAATGTTAGATAACACTTAACATACATCTGAGTAAATTCACCATATGTTAAAATATATGTTTTTATATTACATGTAGACTTGACAATTACTCTTTGAGCATTGATTTACTATCGTATCACAAGCTGGGAGGAAGGCTGAAAAGAGAGAACCTCCCTCCTGTAAGAGTTCATGCAGAATGCATGAGGAGGGCAGGTAAGGAAGGAAGTTAAACAAGAGGACCAAAAGGCCAATCAAAAGACAGGCAGCATCTGACAGGTGTCAAAGGAAGTCAGATGCTAGAAAGTTATATCAGGTGGTGGAAGTTTCTAAAAATAGAGGAGGGGAAGTCCAAGTGAAGCAGGAGACATCAGAGGCTGCTAAGGGTATTGAGGATTGAAGATGTTAGTGGCTGACATTCGACTGTAGACAAGGACAACATAACATAGCATGAAATGATGACAATGACAATATGTATGACAATATGTATGACAATATGTATATACATAATTTATGGATATGATGAAACTGTGTGTGTTTGAGGGGGGAGGGGAAGGGATAATAACAAGATGGTATCTATGTGGTTACAACTCAGAGTTATATCCACCACCCTGCTACACTAAGCTTGCCAATTCTTTGCTTGCTGTAAGAGGCGACTAATGGGATTGGGTAGTCAGACTCACTGACTTGGTTGACACATGTAATTGGTTCCCAGTTGTGTAGATCATACAGTTGATCACTGGATTGTCTGTTCCAGACTTGATTATTTACAAACCACTGCCATACAGCTAGAATACTTCTGAGTGTGGCGTAAAACTAATTCATAAACACCTGTCTCAGCGATCCATCTCTCACATTGCTCAAACACCTGAACTATCACTCAGTAATTCCACTATTTCATAGTAGTTCACAAACATCTGTCTCAATGATTCATTTATCAAAGTGCTTCATAAATACATCCTAATCATACACTGCCATCTGCTTTGGATAGAAATCTCTTGGTGTGAAGAAAACAGTGTTATCACGTTTCTATCAACCACAGCATGATATATCAATAGTGCTATGGGCATAACTGAAGCATGTCACAGATGTCAGAATCCATCACAGTCCAAGGTCATGCATATTTAGACATGCACAGTTTCTACATGTTTGGAAAATTTCTCAATAGGCAGACTGACCCTAATTCTTCGATTACCATATTTACAATCTCTAATCACCTCTCATGTCCTTCTGGTCATTCCCAGCACCCAGCCATGTAGCCCTACATGACAGATGGCAGCTGACTGGTGACATTCAGATCTAATTCCAGTTGACTGCCATGCTGTGGGACATTATACTATGTTATACACCAGAGTATACACTTGTTATACACCAGAGTATACATTTGCTGCAAGCGATCTCTCTTTGGAGGAAATTAGCAGTAATTTCCTCTAATTGCAGCTATCAGAGAGGGATGCTATGAATCTATAGCTCCTACAAAGTCAGTTACTCTATGTATTCTTAAATTACAACAGAACATAGTAAATATTTCAATAAAATTCTTAACTGTTTAATGTTTAAAGTGCACCAATTTCACCTCCTGAATATTTCTACATCTCAGTTGTGGCATAAATCAGAACCAACTGTACTTTTTCAATAGTACAAAAGTGGCAGAACTGCATTAGACAATAACTAATAGTAGAAGTGATAAGTAGTAGACTTTCTACAGCAAATAATAATTTAGAAAGTCGGCCAGGAACAGCTAGAGGAGTAGAAAAGACACCAAGTTCAAATCATCATTAGGATAATTATTCATCCCATGCAAATAATCTAGAATTCAATTTGTTTGCTACATATCCTTGTTCCGTTGCAGCATTAACCAATATTCCCTCACTCCCTTCTCCTGCAATATGTATCACTCACAGGTGGTGGGGAACCTTAGTGGTCTAAGCGTTAACTCAACACACTGAAGCCCAGGGCCACATGGGTACAATGTGTGAAGCCCCTTCCTGGTGTCACCCACCACCATATTGCTGTAATATTGATGAATGCAGAGTAAACTAAACTTACTCACTCACCCACCACCAGCATGTTCTGTCATATAAATGTATATCCAGCACTTGATTCATCTTCATGTGTCTGTGGTCATCTCATCTAGTACTTTTTGACTGTTTATGTTAGCAAGAGTAAATTAGGGACATTGTAAACGAAACGTTACTGTGTTCTGTAATCTGACTGGTTGAAAAACATGATCAAATGGTATTAGATTCCCAGAAACTGCAAGACTATTCACTGCGTATTGACATGTAGAAACATCACAAACAATTGATTTGTTGTGTCATCAACAATGGTGACATCATTCAAATCATATTGTGACATAAATGCTACCGTGGGAGCCAGCTGAAACAGCCAGCTGATGACACTTCCTTGTTGTACCTGTACTCGATGTAAACGAGTGCAGACAGTAAAACCCTTTGGTTTACTTTTTTGTTTACAATGTTGATAAACATCATGTGTTGGCCAATTTCCAGGTGTTATTGAGTATTTGAAGCACCGGAATATTTAATTTGAAACCTTCAGCTGACGCCCTCGGTTCCACATGCATTCACGAGCTTCAAATACTCGATATCACCCGGAAATTGGCCAACACATGATGCTTATCTCCGAAATGTAGCAGGCTGGCCCTGACCTGTTAGCTGGAGTTATCTTGCTCCCCACCAGCCATTGACTATACCTGTTACTCAACACCAACAGTGTTTTCTGTGCGCAGCTGTGAACATAGACTGGGAAATATCAGAGATGACCATTGTTTGGTGTAGCAGAGCAGGGACAGATCTATCTGCACTGTTAAAATGTCAGCACCATTACCAGATGCCATAAAACATTTTACTGCAAGACAGACATGATTCTCAAGCCTTGCAAGACTGACACTATTCTAACAACTTGCAAGAGTGACACTATTCTCATACCCTACAAGACTGACATGATTCTCAAACCTTGCAAGACTGACACTATTCTCATACCCTATAAGACTGGCATGATTCTCAAACCTTGCAAGACTGACACTATTCTCATACCCTATAAGACTGACATGATTCTCAAACCTTGCAAGACTGACAAAATTCTCATACACTGCAAGACTGACATGATTCTCATACCCTGTAAGACTGATACAATTCCCATACCCTGCAAGACTGACACCATTCTCACCCCTTGCATGACTGACACCATTCTCACCCCTTGCAAGACTGAAACCATTCTAAAAACCTTGTAAGGCAGACATAATTCTACTAACCTGCAAGACTGACACAATCATAATACCCTGCAATACTAAATCAATTATAATACCCTGCAAGACATGATTCTCACATCCTCTACCTAATATCAAGGATGAATACAGTTAACACCCAAGGTATAGTCCATTTGGCTCCAAAGCGAACCAGTGAATTGCAGTCTAGCTCGAAACCTAATAAACAACATACTCAGTGAAATGCTGATCATTATCAGAACATCATAAAAACTCTGTAAGGTTTTTGCAGCATATTTTTCCCTAAAATAAAAAATATTGTTTACCAAACTAATTAAAATATTGACACAGTTCACTATTTGTTACAAGGGAGGAGTGCAGAGAAGAGGACAGCCAGGTGACAGCCATGCGAGAAAGCACTACAGACAACACAGTCAGGTAAATGAATAAATAACTTTCTCGGCACTTGTGCATGTGCTTCTTGAAAACCTGGCTGTGCTTTTCTCTGCACTCCTCCCTTGTAATAAAAAGTGAACAGTGTCACTATTTTAATGATAATTTGTTAAACAACTTTTTTATTAGGACAAAAATTAAGAATGCATAGAGATAGCACAGCACAAGTTAATAGATAAATAACTTTCTCTGCACTTGTGCATGTGCTCCTTGAACACCTGGCTGTGCCTTTCTCTGCATTCCTCCCTCGTAATAAACACTCAACTGTGTCAATATTTTAACGATAGTCTGTTAAACAACTTTTCTTATTAGGACAAAAATCCTGCAAAAAACTCTCAGAGTTGGTATGTTGTTTTGATTATGATCAGCTTTTCATTGAGTATGTCATGCTTAATGGTTTTCGAGTTACACTGCAATTCATCGGTCTGCTTTAGAGCCAAACGAACTGCATCATGGACCAATGGTTTTGGGTGAATACCACTGAGAAATCTCATGATGTTTTGCTAAGTTTTGCTAAATGCCTTTTAAGGTAATGCTTGACAGTTGCCTCCCTTTAGGTGCTCTTCTGTGTGTAAGTATGTGTTTTGACTGTTGGTAAACATGAGGCCGAAGGAGAACGTTCTAAGGTAATGGCGATACGGTGGCTCAGTGCTCGAACATTCAAGAATCTGTGATGGTAAATATAAGGCTGGCTGTTGTGTTGACAGGACACACACGGACACAGAGTTATACTGGAGTTGTGTCATCATTCAGCCTACCTAACTGTCTGACTCTTTGTCAACGTTTGACCTACATTCAAGACCCCTTTGTGCATAACATTTAGTATAACTGTTCCTCACTGAAAACCAAGACTTTGGTGAGTTGATATTATAGTTGTGACCAATTACTTTAGATTTGACTCAGCTGCATTGTACTAGAAACCTCTATTGTGAATCATTGTAACTTGTTGATTGTTTGTTCAATATATTATTGAATATTTTAGACTTGTCAGTGTTATACTTTGCTGGTTCATAGGGGATTTCTTATACCTTTTGTCAAGGTGAATTATTAACCATAACACTGTAGGAGAATTCCTGTCACATCATGGTAATCTGTGGTACACATCAATAAACTTCCCAACACAACTACAGCTCATCCAAATGAGCACAGCACATAAACAAGATACAAAGAACGTAACAAGAAAACTTCAGCTGTATACAGGCAAAACACAGAACTGACCCAAACAACCTCAGCATATATACAAAATACAGAGAGTTCACTCAAATAAACTCATCAGATAGACAAAATACATAGACCTCAGCCAGATAACCTTAACATATAGACAAAAATAAAAAGACGTCACTAACATCAGCCACATGGCAGTGACTTCAAGAGAGTAACATGTCCTGACTAATATTCCACTTGCCCTGAATTTATGACACAATGCATGATGTTAATGTTTTCTGTTCTATTTATCAAAAGGTGACAATTACTAGATCTACTTTATCATTATTGCGAACTTTAATAACTTCATTATGAGCTGACATGAAATGAAATGAAATCCAAGATTATTTGTAGTTTGAATACATAAGTGGAAATTATTTAGTAGTCCTGAAATGAAAAATGACTTGTCACGGACGTCAGCGATGGAATTTTTTAACCCCTGGAAGACACCTTTTTTATGTAGTGTAAGGTTTGGTTATCATGGTTTCAAACATTCACTTATCTTTGCATGAATGTGTGCCAGACAAATTCAATTAATTCCACCCTTACCAAAAAAATGAGTATGGTTGGAAATGTCAACATATTTGTGAACTTTGGATTATCTTATATCAATGCAGATGGTACATTACATTCGAATGGCCTACAGATAATGACACCTCTAGATGCCATATAATCTATCACTGGCGTTGTCAAACTGTTTTTGTTTCGGTACCGTGACGAAATAATAGTACTGAAAAACATGTTGTAACGCAATATACATGAGTTTTATGCTTCTTGGAGCAATGTATCAGTAATTTATTATCCATATGGGAAGGATACATGGTAGTATTTTCTTGTATTTAGTCCCTTGGAAAGTTACACCTTTTGGTGAACATTGATTGGCTGATTCCAGCCTGAAATGAGGTTGCTTCAAAAACGGAACTGTTGTTTTCATTTTAGAGTAATTTAGATCCAAAACTGATATGGGTAATAACAACAATAAAAAACATCTGACAGGGAATGACAAATTATCTTTCCTCCCTCTGGGACCTGTGTGTATGGACCAGAAATGGAAGATTCAGCTGTCTTCTGTATGCCTGCTTTGTTTCTGGTGATGATTAATAAATGAGGTTGACTTTTGAATTTACAATCATAACATGACCTTGGAAAAAAAAGGGGGGTTGCAACCCCCACAACCCCCTCCCGTGGATCTGCCACTGGTAATACATATATATTATGTGTCACTTTGCAGGATCTGGACTCTGAACCTGTCGTAGGTTCTGGTACACCGAAGGGACACAACTCTGTGCAGCAATCTGCATTATCATGAACTATGCTATATTATCATATTATAATCTATTCATATAGTGCCAAGTTCCAGCTCAGACAGCTCACAGGCACCTTGTTTTTTCCTTGATCATAGGATCTTAATCTCAACAGCACTTCCTAATAACAATCTGAACTCTGTGGTGATCATACAACTCTTGCAGCCACTATAGGTGCACCAAGTTAATATGGCTCTCCCATCCCTACAAGGTGCCTATTTACAGCTGGTTGGACTAGGACACATAATATAAACCTAAAGTGTGCTTCTCACTATATATAAGGTTATCTCTTGTTTTCCGAGAGTAACTGCATTTGAGGCTTTTGTTTTGGAGGGACAGGTTTTACTTTTCACTAGAAAGACCTCTTCCCAGGTTTTACTTTTCCTAACTTTATATGAACATCAACATTCAAATGACACATGAGTGTTTGAAATCAATTGAAAAATTCCGTTCAAAATTAAACTTACTACACAAATGTTTTTCTCTGGCGGGATTGGAACCACAAATATCAGATCAGAGGTCAGACGTTCTACCACACAGTCAAGAGGCCGACAAATGTGGTGAGGTTAAATTATCTGCTTATAGTTACTTTCATTAAATTGATTTTACGCACGCCTCGATTATTGTTATGTAGCTTCATTAAATGATCATCTACATTTTTATTACCCATCACTGACAATATATGTTAGAGAAACCACTTCTCCCTGGTTTTATTAGACAATGTAAAACCTCAGAGGCATGATTTCTCCTATACGTCACAGTACGTTGTCAGGTTTACTGCTGTACCTGCAACTAGGTGTTTGCATGTCTTCATGTGGCCACCATCAGGTCACTTACATATAGATTTGCATTTTTTTCAAGTACACAAGGTTGTGTACTGTACACTTGGGTTGTGACAACACTGAAAAAGTCTGCATCTTCACTCCAAGTTTTTCACAAGTGGTCACAGGTTGGCACAATGGTGGCACATAAAGCTCACTGGATCACTAACCTAGTGCCTTAGACACCCCGCCCACCATACCCCACAGATTTTCTCCCACATCAAACTGATATCCAGTAAAAGACCCATAAGAGTTGTAACAGTTGATGAAAAATTGCCAAAATATCCAAATCATTTTGAGGGCTTTACACAAATATTCCCCAGTAGCAGACTCATCAAATGCTCCAGGTAACCAAAATATTTTAAAGAAAACATTCCCTGAAACTGTGAAGCAGTTCCTTCCAATTAAATGGAACAAATCAATACCGAAAACAAGTGAGTCAAAACGCAGTATATGAAGAATATTTACCTTGTTAGTCAGAATCAGAATGAGTGTGTATCCATTATAGTGCCTCTTGCACATCCATATATACACCTTCTGTAGCCAAGTCTGGTCATCAGGGCGTGATAACCCGATATATCCAACACAGACACTTGAGACCTACTTCAGACCTGGCATGGCCAGTAATTGATCACACCATGTAGAATCTCATACTTATACTGTCATATTTTCTGTGGCCATGCAAGCTGCGACTCCAAAGGCCACAATGAAGGTATTAGGCTGAGAACAACACCATCCCTCTGGGACCTGTGTGTATGGATCAGAAATGGAAGATTCAGCTGTGTTCTGTAGGCCTGCTTTGTTTCTGGTGATGATTAATAAATGAGGTTGAATTCTGAATTTGTTTCTTCATCGAAATGCTAAGTATGCTGTCAGTGTGGCTATGGGGAACATATGTACCATGTGTAGTGAAAAAGGATCTATGACATACTGAGAAGTGTTACTTTTTTCACAGAATCAATAATCACAACGGTCTAACTGTAGCATCATGACAATGCAGTGTTACTTGTCACAGGGGTATCTGTAGAAACTTGAATCCAGGCCATTCAAGTCACTAACCGATACCAAGTAGGAATGAACCTAGGGGCATGAATTGGGAAAATGCACACAATTTCACCCATCATCTGATTTTTGATGAATAAACCCCTTGAGGTGAGGTCAAAGTGGGCTCATCATGGGATGATTTGTGTGATCATATTGCCAATAAAAACAGTTTTCTGAGTATTTCTAGTTACAAATATTCAGTTAATACAATTTAATCAAAGTTATTTGCATATCATGGATTAGCCATGGATTCCGTTTGGGAGTGAATCCGAGTGGGTGGGTGAGTGAGTGAGTCAGTCAGTCAGTGAGTGGCTGATATTTAGTTAATATCATGCCATCGCACACTGCACACACTGCCTCTATTTGTAGTTCACTACTGTAAAGGAGTGAGTGAGTGAGTGATATTCAATTAATATCATGCCATTACACATTGCACACACTGCCTCTATTTGTAGTTCACTACTGCTGTAAAGGAGTGAGTGAGTGAGTGAGTGAGTGAGTGAGTGAATGAGTGAGTGATATTCAATTAATATCATGCCATTACACATTGTACAAACTGCTTCTATTTGTAGTTCACTACAGTAAAGGAGTGAGTGAGTGACTGGTTGATATTCAGTTAAGATCGTGCCAACACACATTGCACATATTGCATCTTTATCAAGATGGGCAAATGCTTAAGTAATGCTGAGTAAGTAACTCCTTTGGCCTGGTACCCTGTGACACAAGCAAGCTGGTTTCTCCTTAATTACATCCATACTGTTGAGACAGGGAAACTCATCACGTCCATATACATTAATACTTCTCAGAGACACAGTTTTCAATCAATACTGGCAAGAGATTGATTGAGACGGAGTAGGCATTGTTAAAATATACATGGTAACTATGGCCGAGGAAATCACACTCACCAACATAATACACACCATCGCGCCTTAGATTCCAATCTCATTGTGCAGTGGAGAGGTCTAAATTATGCATTGTCTCTTTACCTCGACTTGTAGTAATAGAACAATGATCCATGGATGTTTGGAAATAATGGCCAATTAGCCCACAGACTCATCTCTTAAGAAGACTACTTAAATTGTGGGGCAGTTATTCTGATTTCTGTATAATTCATACATCCACAGTGAACCTTTGAATTAAAACGGGTGACATGGCATACTGATAAAAGTCTAGACAAAATCAGAGCATGAAAAAGTAAGCAATAGTTGATTTAATTAATGTATAATGATAGACAACAAACAGGATAGGTTGGTCATTCTCTCTGACAGTGGTTGACTCATGTCTTCAGTTCCCAATTGGGTAGATCAATCGTCATGATGATCACTGGATTGTCTGATCCAGACTTGACTTGTTTAGGATTAGGACGAAATGGAGAGAAACAGTGCTATAAGACACAGCTGGATCAAACTACATTGTATGATGGTAACCTCTGAAGAGTTTTAGGGTGGTGAGCTAGACCGAGGTAGATAAAGCAATCGCTGAAGACTCGGGTTTTGATTCATGACATCAGTACAATATGTGAAGCCCATCTCTGGTGTCCCTTGCCAGAGGATAACTGAACATATCTTAAAGTGGCATATAAAACCACATCTGGCTACTTGTTAAGTTTACCTTAAGGCTAGTTTCCCATATAGACACTGGAGCAAATATATATATATATATACACAGATTTCCACAGCTTCTGAAAATGAAGAAAGTCTCAGGGCTATTTTTCATGAAATTGTATTTTTTTCCGGTGAATTGTACTTCTGTAAAACAAGCTAATTTCAGAGACTAGTTGTTACTTTACCTAAAGGTATCAGTATTTGTATACAATTGCATGACAGCGACTAGAGATTAGTTTCTTATCACAAAGACAAATACACTGCAAATGTACTTTTTACATTTCTACTTAAATGGCTCAAGTTAATTGGCAAACAAAAAATGTTAAAGGTCACATGCAACGTAAAACACAAGTTTGCAGATTCTGGTACCTCTCGGTATGCACTTACCGAAACAAATCATAAAAAATGCCAATTCAACCTATAAAGTTGAAAAAAACGCGATGAAAAAAAGCCCGCGAAATCGGAGTTCAATCGTTTCACTAAATTCCCCCCAGCGCTGGGGGGAAAACTGGTTTCAACTGCTGTGTTGCGCTGCGTCCATGACGCATGCGCAGTGAATAGGTTCGCGGAGCATGAAACAGTATGCATGCCCAGCGTCTGAGGTCGTGAGCAGTAGTCTAATCTTGGATGTGTACACAAACAAGTAATTAATCTACTCGTTACGTAAAACAACTTGCTAATTGTGGTAAGCAGTCTCTGTCACAGAGAAAGCTCAATGTCTGGTTTATTCACACCTATATGTCTGTCTGCCTGTCTGCTAAAGACAACATGCAATACACAGCTTCAGTCATTGACCACGTGCAATTTGAACTTAACACCCATCAGACTATACGACATAAAGAAAATAAGTTGATTTATGACTCGTGCACCCGAGTCCCGTGTCTGCCACATTATGTAATTAGGCACGTGTGATACACATGACGTTTTTATGTCTGTGGGTTGCAAACAAACTGCATTCATTTTTTTCGGATGACTGGATCTGACGGAAACTGGTGCAAACTCTTGTCAGTTTCAAGTCCTGCTTTGTACTTGGACGAATGACAGATTCCAGCCACGCAGTAGTTTACTATCTCTACTGACATGATTTTTTATTGGATCGAGTGCAAATTCAGAGAACATGTATTTTCCAAACCCAACATCTCTATATACATTCTTCATGGATAACGGCTTCTTTTCGTGTATATGATTTTGTTTGACAACAGTAAATGAATCCATACTGAAACGACGCATCAAGTACACAAAAAGAAGTTGTTATCCATAAAGAATCTTACTTTCTTGTGACTAAAATGCCCATCAAACAGATCATCTTTCTGTACACACAATGAACCCACAGCATATCAGCAAATGAAACAGCCAATCGGAAGCCGTCGTTACACTTGAATGCATATCTACCCGCTATGACTAGGTTCGGTCTCCCGAGGGCTTCGTTTCGGGGGAAGTAAGCCAAAGTACAAAATATTGCACTTTTGAACCGCGATTGTACGCTTGTAATTGTGTTTATTTGTTTTTTAAAAGCAGCAATGTATATTATATGTCATGAATAAGTGATAAATGTGTTTTAATTATGTTTGATTTTTTGGTTGCATGTGACCTTTAAATCATACAACAGTGAAATTAATGAAATATGACAAGATAATGTCTGAGTCAGTCCAAATAACTGGTAAACAAAGCACACATTATTCACAATGCAAAAAACACAGCTGAAGCATTGCCCTCCCACATCATGTTAGAACCTATTTCAGTTATATCACATCATGTCAGCAATAATTCAGTTTCATCACATTATGTCAGCAACTATTTCAGTTATATCACATCATGTCAGCAATAATTCAGTTTCATCACATTATGTCAGCAACTATTTCAGTTATATCACATCATGTCAGCAATAATTCAGTTTCATCACATTATGTCAGCAACTATTTCAGTTATATCACATCATGTCAGCAATAATTCAGTTTCATCACATTATGTCAGCAACTATTTCAGTTATATCACATCATGTCAGCAATAATTCAGTTACATCACATTATGTCAGCAACTATTTCAGTTATATCACATCATGTCAGCAATAATTCAGTTACAGTCAGGCCGCGTTAGTCCGGACCCCGACAATCCGATTCCCGCAATATCCGAACGATAGCTAACTGTAACCAATCTTGTTTACTATGTGAACTCATTACCTGTTGATTCAGTAATCCGGTGCTTCACTCTCCGTATCCGAACGTTAATCAGCGGTAACAGATTAGCTAATTACACATAGTTTTGCTTCATTAATCCGGCGGTACATCAAAAAGGTTGGGATAATCCCTTCACACCATGAGCCCCATTCTGTGGTAATTGTTAAGTGACACTTGTGAGTTGAAGATGTCGTTAGTTTGTGATTTTGATCAATTAGTAGGTCTCACTTTTGGTTAGTTGAAGTAATACCTGTCATGGTTACTTCCTGTATAAAACACTGATCGTGTCAAATATGAGATCACCTGACGCTTGTCAGTCATAATGGAAAAGTCCCGCCCCTAGGCGTAAAAGATGTGAAGTTACTGCCGCACAAAGAAAAAAGAGAAAACCTTAAAGCCAACTTTGATCTTATGTGTAAACAATTTGGTCAAGAATTCGGACAGTCTATCGGCAAGAGCACAATTTTGGACATCGGATATGTTTTGTGATTGGTATGATCGTTTGACAGACAGATGCAATCACGTGGTTGACACGTGATCTCACTTCGTAACAATGCTGCTAGTCACATGTATGCCAATGGCAAACTGACCAACGTGAAAGTTGATTTCTTGCCCCCAAACACCACATCGCACATTCAGCCAACTTGTATACGTTCGTATGTTTTTGTATTGCCATGTCAAAGGGAAGTAACCCTACTGTAGTTGTGTTCATAAAAGTTCGTTTCAGTAGTCCGTATGTTTCACTATCCGAACGTTTTTTATGAAAAACGGACGTGTTCGGATTAACGCGGCCTGACTGTACATCACATTATGTCAGCAACTATTTCAGTTATATCACATCATGTCAGCAAAAATTCAGTTCAATCACATTATCTCAGCTACTATTTCATTTACATCACATCCTGTCAGCAACTATTTCAGTTATATCACATCACATCAGCTACTATTTCACATATATCACATCGCATCAGCTACTATTTCAGTTACATCACATCATGTCATGATATCATGATATCAGCAAACTATTTCAGGTATATCACATTATATCAGCTACTTTCTCAGCTAATCACAAGTGGGCCACCCACCAAGGGACAGAATCAATGTTTAATCATGGTAATAATTCAAAACCAAATTTAAGTACTTGAAAACAGCTTGCCTTCACACTTTCTTTAATTATCTTACTTGGGCCTATTACACGTTGAGTTGACATGGATGGAACCCTAGCCCTGTACTTCTGATGGTAAGTCCCTCATTCCTCGGACTAACGATCCCATTGGTTTTCCAATCAATGTGAACCTGTGGTATAATAACACCTGCCTTGGCAGCATGGAGAGGTAAGTAATCAGACAATCAGTAACTCAATCAAGCACCACAACAGCTTCTGTGGCAGGATATGGTTGTGTTTCTCTTCCTGTGTAATCAGCTACATGATCCACACCAGCTTGGATTATACACACTACTCGAAACCCAGTTTTCACCTTTTACTACAGTGTATCATTCATGCCATGAGACATTAACCACAGTGAGAAGAAGAAACTGTGTGTTATTTTACAGGCTTATTGTAGCTATACATACATGCAGTAACAGAAATCGCTATTGTTTTTGCATTGTCAGCAGATACCTAACAATGTGAACCAAGCAATTTTCTTTGTCACTGTTCTACTTGTGTTTCACTTGGTTTAACTGAAGGTCAAAAGAATCAAAATAGAGTAGGCAGTGATAGTTGAGTAGGCTTAGTGACACTGAGTGGAGGGGTGGAACGTGTATGTGGAGCAGTGAAGTCCAGTAATGCATACTAGAGCAGAAAACCTGCGTATATGACACAGTGTGATGTAAAGATACGTATAAAAAAACAAACAAAGTGTCCATTCTGACACAATAAAACCACAAATCAAAACCACACAATTCAGTGACACAGGTAATAAATGAAACTTAAATGATTTCTGATTTTAACCTGATTCTGAAGTACACATAATAATTCTTTAGAATTCAGACTTAGAGGACCCGTGATGGTTCCGGGGTAGCATAGGCCTTCAGCAACCCATGCTTGTCATAAAAGGTTACTATGCTTGTCATAAGAGGCGACTAATGGGATCGGGTGGTCAGGCTTGCTGACTTGGTTGACACATATCATCGGTTCCCAATTGCACAGATCGATGCTCATGTTGTTGATCATTGGATTGTCTGGTCCAGACTCTGGTCCAGACTCGCCGCCATATAGCTGGAATATTGTTGAGTGCTGCAAAAAACTAACCTCATTCACTCACTCACTCAGACTTTGAGGCACACCTGGAAAAATAATTACTTGTTGAAAATCAATAAATCCCCCCCAAAACAGAGTCAACCTGACCCACAATCGTAAATGTATAGGGGCAATCCTGTGGTGAATATGAGCACAGTTGGCTGAAGTCATGGAGTTGCACCAACAACTCTACTTTAACTAACTCCTACCTTACTGAGCACTTTCTGCACAGCCCCAATAAAGATTATGTCGACTCTGAAAATATACCATTTTCACTGAAACAAACAACTCCAAAATTCAAAAGAAGTCCCAATAAGATGTGACATTCTGAAGCGTCACCTCGATTTTCGAAGCTCTCTTGGCACTAAGATAGGCACTAAGTGTCATACATTAACATTAACTTAGAACTATCTTAGCACTAAGAGAGCTTAGAAAATGTAGGCCCTAGGCATTTGGCCCCATTCCAGAAAGTCATCTTAGCACTATAGTGATCATAACTACAGTAATTCAGCAGGGGCTGACTATGCTGGTAGCACAGTCACATGGCACAAGGGACGAAGTTCTAAGTATACTACAGCCTGCTTCATTCACAACTACAGCATACCATGCAGGCTGAGTGCAGGAACGGAGAGACATGCCAGTATTTGGTAATCAGCTCTACTGGAATTACTTATTACTTGACGGGAGCACCCGCAGTGGTGACATCTGCTGACAATTTCCATCCACATCACAGCTACTCACTGATGTATGTGTAAGTGACAGAGGAATGCTGGGGGAATGTCTGTTGGTTTATGTCAGTGGCAAAGTGATGTCTCAGGACAGTCACCTCACAAGTCAACAGGAACATACACCACGTAAGTGATGTCTCAGGACAGTCACCTCACAAGTCAACAGGAACATACACCACGTAAGTGATGTCTCAGGACAGTCACCTCACAAGTCAACAGGAATAAATATACACCACGTAAGTGATGTCACAGGACAGTCACCTCAAAAGTCAACAGGAATAAATATACACCATGTAAGTGATGTCACAGGACAGTCACCTCACAAGTCAGCAGGAATAAATATACACCTCGTAAGTGATGTCACAGGACAGTCACCTCACAAGTCAGTAGGAATATACACCATGTAAGTCATGCCTCAGGACAGTCAACTCACAAATCAACAGGAACATATAAGATATAAGTCATGTCTCAGGACTCAAAAGACAACAGGTACAGTGTTCCCAGAAATTATTGAGAAAATCTTTTTTTTTTTCCTAATGATGCTAAGATTGGAAAAGGGGCGTTTACTATGCACTAAGCATACTAAATAAGGGAGACAACTCTTGAAGGCTTAGAAGGCAGCTCATTACGTCAAGAGTTATCTCCCTTGTCTGAGCAGACGGCTTCCTGTGTTGACGTGGCAGAATTTACAGCAAGAGAGAAAAGAAAGCTCATTCTAGATGATTTTGAAAGGGTTGAGGCTGATGCTAAAGTGTTAGCTTGTAGACATGGTATTCCTCTGTCTACAGTATACAGAACTTTGACGAATATTCAAACAGGAACCGGGGTAGAGCACAAAGCAGGGGCAGGTCGGCCTAGGAAATTCAGTGTTGTGGATCACCGAAGACTTGGGCAGATTGTGAGTAGGGACAAATTGAAAAGTGTTGAGAACATCAGAAATGAAATGATTAGCAGAGGAAGTCCTCAGGTATGCAATGAAACAGTTAGGCAGGAATTACAGGGACTTAATTGGGTGAAAAAACATGGAATTCCCTCGCCGTTAATGAAAGATGCACAAAAGGAAAAACTGGTGTCGGGCTCATGAAAATCAAGATTGGGATAATGTTTTCTTTTCGGATGAAAGTTCTGTTTGGCTTTTCCCTAATTGTGTGAAAATTTGGACCAAAGATACTGTCAAACCTATCTACCAGCGACCAAAACATAGCCCGAAGTTTCACATGTGGGGTGGCATATCGGCTCGCGGAGTGACGCCATTGTGTGTTTTCACGGGAAACTTGACAAAAGAAAGATACGTTGACATTCTAAATGGTCACCTTCTTCCGACAGCACAAACATTGTATGAAGATGATTGGATTTTCCAGCATGATAATGACCCAAAACACATTGCGAGCTACACAAAACAGTGGTTGTTGGGCGAAAATGTTCAAGTTTTAGACTGGCCCAGTTACAGCCCAGACCTAAACCCAACTGAGAATGTGTGGGGAGTCATGAAGGACAGAATAAACCAAAAGGGACTGAGAAATATTGAAGATATGAAGGCCGAGGTGGTCCAATATTGGGATACCCTGTCACACGATTACCTACAAACTTTGATGGGTAGTGTGCCTAGGCGTATTCAGGCATGCATTGCTGAGCGAGGAGGTCTAACAAAGTACTAAAACAAGACTGAGATTGTAAAAGGATGATGTTTTAACATGTTTATGTAAGTAAAACGCCAGAAGTTAATAAACGTAATGAGTTACATGATGCAACATGATTCTCAATAATTTCTGGGAATACTATACATGCAGCATGTAAGTGTCATGTCTCAGAACATGGAACTCACAAGTTAACAGAAAGATACACCATGTAAGTGATATGAAAGGACAATGCTTACTATCTTAGTGACTTATACCAATACTCCATATGTACCAGCTTGACAACTTTGCTCCAGTGACAACAACTCAGACTTAAATCCTGCAGACTAAAATCCTTTGACTAAAGAACATTCTCTCACATCTCCCCAATGCTGTGGAATACTCTTCCACTGGTCAAACTTTGTCCCACGATCGAGCTGTTCAAACCAAGACTCAAAACACACCTGTTTTCTCTGTGCATCTGGCTCTTCTGTTTACCTTCCAATCAAATTCAAACCTCTACTCTAGACTCTTAATCGTTATTCGTTATTGTTTTGAGCAGCCTTTCTGTCTGGATTGTGCGCATTACAAATGCACTTTTATTTTATTACTATCATTATGTTTCAAGAGACTGAACTCACAAGGGCAGTGGGGTAGCCTAGTGGTTAAAGCGTTCGCTCGTCACACCGAAGACCCGGGTTCGATTCCCCACATGGGTACAATGTGTGAAGCCCATTTTCTGGTGTCTCCTGCCGTGATATTGCTGGAATATTGCTAAAAACGGTGTAACACTAAACTCACTCACTGAACTCACAAGTCAACAGGAACATACATGATGTAAATTATATCTCAGGACACTGATACTACTCTGGTTTATGATAAATCGAGACATTTCTATAATCCAAAGTCATCTTGCTAAAGCAGATTGTATAGCCATAAGAAAGTGTCATATTGGGGGTAACAGTGAGCATATCCAGCCCTTGGTCAGAGGGTCAGGCAAAGGTTCACCCGGAAAACACCGAACATGCTATAAATCAAAATCGCAAATCACTCTTCCATACCGTCACTGAGGTATCAGTCAGATTAAGAAATATTGCATGCATATCTCCAATAAAACATTTTGAAGGCTTCATAATGCCTTGAATGCTGTCACCTTTACACAGACTCTTTGGAAAACTCTTTGAAATCTTTACAGTCAAAGAGCTGCTGAATTATAATGTTCAACATTGTGCAAAAGCATTTCTTCTAAGCAGGGGTTTTCTTCAATTTGTTCTCTGTTACCATGGTAACTGACTTTCCTAAAATGTCAACTTCTACAGCATGTGTTTTCTCAGCAATTATTCAGCTTTTTTCTTCAATTCTTATAAAATCTTGCCCAATAAGAAATGGCCAAGTGAGTCAAGGCTGATATATATATACATCCCTGGTATGATGCAAAAGACAATTATGAAAATCTATCTAAAATGTCAGAGAGAACCAAGGTATCATGACATGAGAGCCTGTAACTCCATACAGTTGGCTGTGACATGACAGACTCTCAGGCTTGTGCTTACAGCCAATTAACCATTACAGACAGTTGTAATCCTTGCACAGTTACCTCCCTTGTTCTGACATCTGAAGACACTTATTCTGTGTGTTATTAATTACAATACACAACCAGACAAGAGAAACTCTGCAAAATTGGCTATAGAGCTGACTGACATTTATGACTTGGAAATGTAAGTATGTCATGTTGTCTGACAACTGTCTTGGCATTGATACTAAACAATGGACAGCAGAGAAAATCTGTCCTTTTTACTCCTGAAAGGGATGCAAACTGGACATGCCAAATATCTGAATACCTACTTGAACACTGATTAGGCACCGACTTTAATTTCTTAATTCAATGTCTGTAGATGTTTCTCTCTGTTTTTCACTGTTTTGGTTATTTGGGGCCAAGAGCTGTAAGATGATCTTACAGTTTAAAGATTCTAGCTGGACACCGTATCATATTGTGTAGAATGTCATGTCAGTTTTGTGAGACGCGGAATATTGTGTGAGCATGTGTTTCTTGATACGTTAAAATGATGACTAATATATCATGAAGAGAAACTTCCAGGAGTCTTCAAGAAATATTCAGTCGTGACTTTTCTATTAGTGAATTGAGTAACTGAGTCTGCACCTGACATTCCAGTGATCAACATCATGAGCACCAATCTACGCAACTGAGGTACAATGATGTATCAACCAAGTCAGCAAGCCTGACTCTGAGTGTATCAGTTGTGTGACTTTTGAACTTACTATTAATTGAAATCACCTTTACACACAGTGAGATTTGCTGGGAAAATATTACTGCCCTACATTCACATTGTAACCCAGAGTCATGATGGGTTCTTCCTGTCTTGAAATGACCTTTCAACTAGATTGTAGGGCCAGTCATGGCCTTGGGTAATTGCTACCTGTAAGAATTCATATCTTACAAATGAGAGCCAAGATCCTTAATCATGAAACTGGGCAGGGATCTAATTACAGTGAAAACATTGAAATAAAAAGATAATTGTTACCTTTTTGTTTCAAACATTTGCACTGTCCAACTGTTATAGTTGGACATATTCTTTATCCCTTATCCTTCTCTATTGATGACTTAAAATCTCTATTCTACTCTCTCTTCTCACTAGTACCCATCTGTAACCTGTCAGTTGGTACCACAGATTTTCTCTTGGTATGTGTTCATGTTCCCTCTGATAAGCTACTTTTGTTGGCCCCCTTACAGAGTTTAAAGGGGCACTGATGCGGAGCGAATAATGCTTCTCGCCAACGGTCTAATTACGAAAGCAGACCGCAAATTGGTCAGCGCCCACTCCTTCGACCGTGACGGACAAAGGAACTGGGCTCCTGTCAATATTAGCAAAATTTCTTCACTTAAACAGTCAGGAGGCCGGATGCCCATCACATGCCATTTGTTTAAAAATATCCATGGTATTCCTTGTCTGATCGTAACCAAATATCCCAGCAGTGTAGTTCTTTTCGGATGCTTGGATGGTATACTTACTGATCCAATTTGATCCTATTTCTGTGTTTTAACCTCGATATTTAATCATGTTACATGAAAATATGATGTCTACAGGCACGTAGCAAGCCATTTGTTTCAGTACGGAAGATTGCAAAGCTGTATATTTAGGTAGTTTTGAGTGTTGGTTGAGCTGTGATAGCAAATATCATACGTAAATTTTGGTAGCTATGGTAGCTACAATGGTTTATTATTTATGATAATAAAACACACAGTTGATTTATTTGAATTCGTAAACAAAAAAACGATGACCTTGGCTTTGGTAGAGAAATCTGAAAATTGTCTTACGTAAAAAAAACTTATTTCACTTATTTACCAAAGTACACAGCAAATGCCTGTGTGTATTCCTTATGTAACGAAATTCCGTTGGTATCCTCAAAACAGTTTCGGCCCATAACTGTTTTCAGGCTGCATGCGACACAGAGATTACATCCTCCTTGCTGTAACTCGCGTTTGATGGTGTAAACCTACACGTGTTATTTGTCATCATTCTCTTGATGGTCAATTCATGAATTTATAACAGGTATAATTAGTAGCAACACCACTTCGGTTACTCAACAAAGGTTCCCATTTGGCATTTCTCCTGTCTGGAGTAAATACTCAACATTATAAATTAAGGTCTGTAATGGCAAATGTATTGTATGTTATGTAATATGTGCATGTAAGTGATGCAAGAGGGTTTATCACCTGAGTTACAAAAACAAACATCGATCAAAGGATTAACCGATAACACACTGATTGATTAATTACTTTTGTTCTTCTAGCGGATTTGTCAAAAGGCAGTGTGTGTAGATGACTACACCCTGTCGGAAAGTGTGAGTACAAAAACAACATCCTCCCTTCAAAGAATTAACCACCCTTGCGTTGATTGATTGATTGCTCAAAATTGGTCAACTAAATTACTTAGAATAGTGGACATCATACAATTAGTTGCCAGGTGTGCTATCTTGGGAGACCAATGAGAGGTTTATCTAGTTTTCACCAACGAAAGACGTGAAACGATGTGTTACTTTTTCGCAAATGAGACAGTTGTAAGACACGCGACACAGAGCAGGATTATTTACCAGCTGCAGATGAATGGAATACGATTTCTTTTACGTGGATATTGATGGATACATTCCTGAACAAGGTAGTAGCCTGACACTGTTGCTATAAAATTAGTCTGTTTTACGTTCATTATTTGCATTTTGTTTTAATTTATTTGTTGTAGCATTCAGCAGAATCTGTATGACAGAAAACACACACTAGATTGCGTATGTGTGTGAAATAGGATCCACATTGGCAATCTATACAATGTATAAATATTGCTGTTATGTTAGAAATTTACTATGAGTATAAGCAAATCGTGTGTTCTTTTATTAATTTTCAGAATCATACAAATATGACAATAAACTAATTAGGGTTATGAGACAAAATATAGAGACGTACATTGGCTTCGTTATTTTTCCGTCCTAGTAGTTTTTTACCATTTCTACCACTGGCAGATGATTAACCTTCAAAGTGTTTCATTTGTTTTCATAATACATTTGTAATGAAGTACAATTGACTTCACCTCAGTTGATCTGTCTATAATTAAACTATCAATTGCGCTTACGGACTGCGCAGCAGAGGTCACGAACCAGTCACGAATTCTGGGATATCATCCGGGTACTCACGGGAGAAAAACAATAACAAAAGTTTACACCAGTCCAAGGAAAATGCTCCGCATCAGTGCCCCTTTAACGTGAAGACTGTCTAGTGAAGCGCTCGTATAATATCTCTAGACTATAGAGGTCTTATTGACATGTTACAACTTAGGAATTGATTACAGTAAGGACTGGGCCTGAGGCGTTTTCGGGAAAAAATAACAAACTATTTTATTACAATAATGATAATTTTCAGGTTACCGGTAACGCTCTGCGCGCCCTCCAACGTCAGAGATCGGTCTGTCAGATAAGACTTACCTGTAGTCCCATACAGCATCTGATAGAGGGGAAAGTGTCAACACATCAATGACACAGGCAAACGCTGTCTCTGATCTCGGTATTCGAATACTCTGCTGTCAGTTTTCCCTGGAAAAGCCCTACCAAAGGCACGTAACTCCAACCTGCAGGAATCAGACGTCTGCTGGGGTATCCAAGTTTGGCAGACCTGTCACACTCACAGTGTCAGCGGGCGTTACCACTTTTCAGAAAATCAGGGCCACAAGACTCATTCTCACCAGAGTCCATACGATAAATATTGTATGTATATGGTCTCTTGTCTCACTTAACCGGTGATAACAAACCTCAGTCTAAGTAAACTTAGTCTCTGTAAAACACGTAACACTCATACACTGATCATGAATTTGTAAGAAACGCTAGTAGGAGGTCGCATCAGGTAACCTTTGAGATTGACCAATCAGGGCACACCTTACCAAAATCGCGAAAGTGGACATTCGCACATACCAAGTGAATATTTATTTTGGAAAGGTTTTGTACCCGAACGATGCCGAATGCTATTTTCCGTATGAGCGCTTCCGGGTGAATCAAATGGAGCACGTAACATCACTGGCAACAGCGAGTAAACGTTTTTTGTCGATATTCAAGTAATCAAGCGGAAATATTCGTTAATGGTAACCATGTCATCGGAAAACCCTAAGCTTGTATACTGCATAAGAAATATCCGAGTTTTATGTGGATTTTCGTATGTTGAGGTATCAGTGTTAATGACTAGGGAATTTTGTAAGTGCCGCCAAACCCCAATTGGGCCCAAACAGTAACTTCTGTCTGCTTGAAGTCCGTTCGATCGCCTCGCTTTTGACTGACGGTCATATGTCGCTCAAAGGTTACCTGACGCGACCTCTTACTAGGGCTTTTTAGACTCAGTGTAGGAATGTAACGACTGAGTGAGTTTAGTTTTACGCCGCAGTCAGCACCAGTCCAGCTATATGGCGGAGGAGTGTAACTGTAGCAGACACAACTATGTACATAGGGATTTTATTATTTTAATGTTTTCTGTTCTGTATATCTGCAGGCTACTTAATAGGTCATGTGTCCCTCAAGCCCTTAACAAACCCAAGCCATGACGTGATCAACTGATTGGCCAAGCTAAACCTCAAAGTTAAATCTTTTTGTCTAATAGCCTGCACTCTGCACAAAGTCACCACATAGACAAGTTGACAGACACTTGACAAATCAGGTTAGTGTAATATATCTCTGTATATTTATATCATTGCACTTATATGTTGTGATACGTTAAATATGTTCTATTAAAGTAAACTAGGCGTCTGATATTGCCTAAATGTCATCCATTATCTATAAACATAAATGCTAAACCAGGCTTAGCAGTTGTAAGGTTTCTTTTGTAATTACTAACAACTTTTCTATTTCTTTGCCCTTGCGTGCATGAGAAATTTAAGTTCGAATGTGTTGTAGAATAGTCCTATTTTAATTCTGTCGTTTAGGTATGTGTATACAATATGCGTATATAGCATTTCACACAGCACATAAGTTTTAAGCGTCCTACTCTTAGTTATGATAGTAATTACATTTTATTCAGATATATTCGGGATACAGATTGTTGTCGTGCTCTGTCGTCACCCCAGTCTCACCCACAGGGTAGGCTCATTGTTTGAATCATTCATTTCAGATTTGCATTATAATCCATGTATTCCATGAACTATATCCATTACATTAACGATTGTAATATAGGTCAGTTACCATCCAAACCATGTATTATATAAACAACAATTTGTAAACAAGTTCATGACCTTGTTTAACTTAGAATGTTTATTCATATATGTCTTGTTATGCACTTGTAGCGGCCACAAAATTTCCGAGTCCCGTGCTGGGATTCGAACGACGGACCCTCTGATCCGAAGTCGGACGCCTTGTCCACATGACCAAAGAGGTTAACCCCCGTCAGCAAGCTGACAAGGTAAGGATGTCATCTGTGGGATGACTCCACGCCCTGCTACATACTCCCCCGTCAACAGAAGGCACGTCCCGGGCCGCATAGTTGGGTACTGAGGCTTATTTTGTTCAAATTTCATATGAACGTGCTCAGCCCCACGTTGGGCGCCAATGTAGCGGCCACAAAATTTCCGAGTCCCGTGCTGGGATTCGAACGACGGACCCTCTGATCCGAAGTCGGACGCCTTGTCCACATGACCAAAGAGGTTAACCCCCGTCAGCAAGCTGACAAGGTAAGGATGTCATCTGTGGGATGACTCCACGCCCTGCTACACACTCGATAAGATAAGTCGTAACCTTGTCGTGTATTTCGTGTTAGCTAGTCTGTTTATAGCCACTAGTAATAAGTATTGCACATGATTTTATGTACTGTTCATTGTATCGTTATTTCTGTAAATATTTCAGGGTGACTTATCGACCACAAAAATAAAGATTCCTCGGGCAATAGCTCACCCCCGTAGCGTGTGTTTGTCGTTTGTGCATTCACTGCCCTGCTTCATAACGATTAATACTGAACCCTAACCTGGACAGACGTTAAAAATGCAAAATGACTGTCAGAAGAGGGATAATCCACAACATACAATCTGGTATAGAGTCTTTCTAGTCAGAATAAGAAGCACGGTGACATTTCCCTGACGCATATCAGAGCATCGTATAGAATATCTATACACGGTTAATTACATTCATTAAAAAGCTTTTATTCATGACTGTAGCAACATATGAGTTGAATTAGCCCCGAGAATGACATCTATGGACTTCCAGAAATGACACTGTCGCGTTCTTGCCCACACAATTGTCAACAAGAAAAAGTGGTAACATGAAACCAAAAAGCGATAAAGCGTTAACATGTCTTGATCTTGAAAATTCTTGTTATTCTCGCCCTTTGGTTTAATACAAAAATATTATTCAAAGCGCGACTATGTTTTAGCCCATCAATCAGTAGCCGTTTTCGCCAATATGGTTTTCACCAAGCGATTTAGGTGCCGTTCTGCTGTGGTTCCGTTTTAGCTATAGCCCATATCTCGACTTGGAGTACAGTGTCCGTCGATCCTCCTCACTTCGGCATAAAATGTCTGAGCAATTTTTGCCAGTTTCAACCGGAAGACTTCCAAAGTTCGGATTCCCATTTTGTTGTGTTAGCCATTTTAAATGGAAAGGAACATACTCAATAATGGGAATATCATAAAAAGGTAGGAAATATTTTTCATTTTATTCAATGATACACTGGTGTCGGTTACTGTTACGGTACTTATTGTGGATCTACAGTTTTCTCATTTAAAACTGAAACCATATGCATTACGAAGTCTTATGCTTAAAAATATACTGTCTGTGTCGTAACATGTTTTTGAAGCTAGTAAATTACTACAGGAAAATCATTGGTGAAATTAGTGACAATAAATTCAATTTCTAAAAATTAATAGTGGTATTGTTTTGATGTTTTGGGTGTTTTTTTCCATTTATACGATATATTTCCTTACGTTTGAAAATGGAAACGCCCCAGTGAGTTGTCTTTAGGGTGTTTTTAGGTTTTTCGGCCATATTTGGTCTAACTCAGCTTCGTCCACGTTTTCGAAGCGTCTTGATTTTTGACATCGGACGGTCCAGAATTGTCATTGCATATCTTTGTGAATATCTCCACGGGTATAAATCTGCAATACTTCATTATCAAGACGATTATAGCAAACCGACTTGTAGTCCCAACTAGTGTTCACCATTGGAACCGAACCAAATGCAAACGTTTCTGAACCTCTCAAAAGAAAAATGGATGTTTCGTTTAAGACCACCGTAAACAGATGTGTATTTGGGATGCTTATGTAACACTTTACAACATTTTGTACAATGACAGAAGTTTGGAAGAAAATTAGACGCTAGCTGTTTTTATGGGTTCTGGAGAGCCGCTCAAACCGCTTACTGATCACGTGTTTGCTTATTGCAAAGTGAGGATGGTGTTTCTCTGTACGGTCCAGCTTGCGAATGATGATTTGTTGATAATGAATATGCATATAAATATGTTGAATCTATAATATATGCCTTCGGAAATTGACATGATTTGATAGAAGCATTTAAACAAAAAAAATCACACTTTATGACAAATTTCTAAATGAAAAGTACGAAAAAACACATTTAAATAAACAACCTTCACGCCCCCTGCTGGATGTAATATCCCTCGCCCCCAGTACAGGTAAACTTCGATTAGACCGAATACAGACATATATGTTGACATACTATTTCTACAACAAAACTATCAACACACATTACCAGATGTACTTCAGGTATTAATTAGGACTTTTTCGTTTACATGCATTCTATGTATATCTTTGAAC
Organism: Haliotis asinina; assembly: GCF_037392515.1. Classification (NCBI taxonomy): domain Eukaryota; kingdom Metazoa; phylum Mollusca; class Gastropoda; order Lepetellida; family Haliotidae; genus Haliotis; species Haliotis asinina. The sequence continues at coordinate 39,078,375 of NC_090295.1, forward strand.
CCCAGAAAAGGTTTTCGTTCCTGGAAGACGTGGACAGTGGAAAACAACCAGCCCCATGTATAGTCCTGCATGATGCGTTGGACTGGGGACGGCGAACGGCCCGTTTCCGCCTGGAGTCAGGACAGTCAATGAACACGCATATTCCAGGGAGCATTGCATTATTTGTTATCAAAACGAAAATGTATGAACCTTTCACTGAATGTTTCAGATGTATGTAGTCCAGCTATGGCTATGAAACACAGGTACATATTTCAAATACAACAGTGCGGCGAATTGTGTTTGTCTTCGCTCATCCTTTTGTCCGAATGCAACGCAATTAACTTTCAGTTAGAGTACGCAATTTATTGTATCACACACGTGACGCTGGAGTGAAGACTGGACCGAACGCAAATGTTTCCTTGAATAGGCAATTACAGTATTTTTCCAGATGTAATAAATTCAAATGCACATTTACCACAATGTGACAGAATATATACGGAAGCCTATTAGGGCCACGCTCCGCTAATTTTAGGCATCTTGTATCTTGAAAATTCAACATCCTATCTTGAAAATTCAACTTCGTATCTTGAAAGTTCAACATCCCATCTTGAAAATTCAACTTAACTTTGTTGAATATTCAAGGAAATATCTTGAATCTTCAACTCGGTATCTTGAAGATTCAACATAGTATCTTGAAAATTCAACACCCCATCTTGAAAATTCACCTTAGTATCTTGAAAATTCAACCTACCTTTATTGAATAATGAAGTACGAATATTGAACATTCAACTTAGTACCTTGAAAATTCAACAAATTATCTTGAAAGTTCAAGATAATTAGTATTTAAGTGAAATGTTCTACATTCATTGTATGCATTTCAATCTTTCCTTTACATGAACTGTGCCGAACTTACCGATGACGATGGACCAAAGCAGAGATAGTATCATCTTCATGCATTTTTCCTTGGGATTTTCTAACGCCGAGATTCTATGCTTTCTTGCACAGTATCGTGGTATGATTATAACGGAGGCCAATCAAACAAACCAGCCAGTCTTTTCCCCCAAATGAAATTGATTTATTGAGTAACATTATTTCTATGAAGCTTGGAGGAACTTCACACGGTTTCCGAAGAAAAGTCTTCTACTACTAAGACAACAAAGGAAAAGGTACGTCTCCAAATTGTCGATTCTCTTAAGGCAAAAATACAAGCATGGACTGAAATATAGAACAAATGGGAAAAGACAAATAAATTCATAAAACAAAGTAAACTCTTTAGAAACAATAAAAACCAATTCTACAGGCAACTGAAAGCAAGCGGTGAAGGTGATCATGATAAACGGCTTCCCATGGATGATAATGAAAGGTTCTGGAAACAGTTGTGGTCTGTACCCGGCGACTGTAACTTGGATTCACTGTGAGTCAGTGATTATGGCCATGCAATGCATGAGAAAGTAACTAGGTCGTTTGTTACATCTCACCAGATTGCCTGAAACGTGTCATTAAAAAGGCCAAATCTAATACAGCTCCAGTGCCTGATGGCATTCGAAACCGGTATTCGAAACTGTTCCCTTGTGTTCAAACACCATTTCGTCACTGTTTTAACTCTCTTGTGGACACAGGTGATGTTCCTCCATGGTTCTGCAAAGGTCGCGCAATACTCCTTCCCAAAAATGAGACTTGACTGATCCCAAAACCTTCCGCTCTGTCACATGTTTGAATACTCAATACAAATTATTCACTGAGTGTTTATAAAAAACCTCGTGTCATCTTACTGCTCTTGCAATGACATAATTTACAGAGAGCAGAGGTGGGCGAGAAGGGGACGTTGGGAGTGCAGGGATCAACGTCTTGTACAGAAAATGATCACCGCAACCTCTCCATGTGATGGACTGACCACAAAAGAGCATACGACTCTGTCCCTTACTAATGGATTCTGAAGTATCTTTGGTGTATTGACCTCCCTGAGCGACTACTTGATTTACTCAAGTCTTTAATGAGTTGCTGGTCGACTCAAAATGAGATGTACTTGCAAGGGCAGTTGCAGACTTCGGAATTTATTCCAATCAGAAAGGGAATATTTCAGTGGGACTCCTTCAGTCCTTTGCTTTGTTGCCTGTCTTTGAATCCTTTGGGTTTTCTGCTCAATAGGGCTACCATCCCGGACCTCCTCAGCACAGATCCCCAACACCTCTTACTCATCTCGTCTACATGGATGACATCGAGCTCCTTGCGAAAGGAGATGCCAAGAACAGATTCTCCTTGTCGATTCCTTTTCTAATGATATTGGCATGTCATTTGGACTCGACAAATCTAATACTGTTCATTTGAAACGTGGTAAGGTAAGTAATGATGGATCGTCAGGTGACAAGGGGGAGCAGTTATTGAGCATCTTTTGGAACATCAGGCCTACACCTATCTTGGAATGCAAGCTCCAGAATGCCTAGATTCAAGATAAACTTCGGACCGAGTATAAATCTCGTTTAAAGAAAATCTGGAGCTCAGAGCTAAATGCTCGAAACATGGTCAAAGCCACCAATACTTTCGCCGTGTGAGTCATCTCCTATTCCTTTGGAGTAGTTGATTGGACAAAACAAGACATCCAGAGTCTTGAGCGCCTGACCAGGAGGATCATGTCTGATAACAGAGCACACCAACCTCGTTCTTCTCTTAATCATTTATATATACACCAATTCATGTCAAGAATCCCACTGAAAGCAACGAATTCCACAGCTACTTTAAGCGTGCCAGGTTTGTTGGACACAATCTGAAATTTGAGGTAGGTTTTGTTGATGGTGATGTACTGCTGGACGGCACGGCGATGGGAGTAAACCAGGTGAAGTCCTTTACCAAGTCTGCCCACAGTCGGTCATTTGTGGAGAAGCTGTCTCAGAAGCAATTGCATCGTGTGTACATGCAGTGTGTGGAATGAAGTCGGCTGGTCTCAAATGTGAAACTGAGGGCTTCCTGTTTGCTGCTCAGGATCAGTCACTTCCCACTCTCAATCGCCAGAATGTGATTCTTAATCAAAATGTTAACATGAAATGTCGATTACGCAATGAATTCACAGAGACTGTCCAACACCTTGTCAGTGGATGCCCTTCTGTGGCATCATGATGGCATGGCTTGCTGCTTTTATTATCGTCTTCGCCATGCCTATGGCTTTGACCCCGAGGTCTATCAATGGTACGACCCTGAACATGCCCAGGGCGTCCTGGAAAATGATGATTTCAAACTATACACAGACTGAGTCGAATTCCAGCCAACAAACCTGATCTTGCCCTTTTTGATATAGCCAATGAAATTATTTATATCATTGAATTTTTTGTCCCTTTTGACAGCAATGTGATTTGCAAGATTCAGGAAAAGCATGATAAATATCCGGACCTAGCCTTTGAAATGTCTCGCTTGCATCCCAAGAACACTGTCATCAGGCTCCCAATTGTTCTCGGAGCCCTTGGTTTGGTACCTCCTGATCTCCTTGCGCAGATCAGGAGAGTGCCCGGGTTCTCCACCGGGAGCACAGCCAATCTGGGTAATGCAGAAGGCTGCAGTGTTGGGGAACCTCCATATTCTCCGAAAATTACATGGTGGGTTCGTTTAGGAAGTGTTTCCTGGGAGACGTCCCATTCACTGTCTGGTCTGCGTGTAGAGGGGGCTAGGGCTCTGAACTGATGATGAGCATTACCGACCTGACTTTGCTAGGATCACCTGAACCCTCTCTGCTGCATATCAATCAAAGTCGGAACTGTGCCGAACTTGCCGATGACAATGGACATATCCGTCCACGTGCCAAGTGCATTTTGGCCAGCTGAAATAAAACGGCGGCGCGCAAGGCGGCGTTTCTTGCGATTCCTTACCCCTTCTAGGTCAGTTAGGTTCATAAGTATCAAAATGGTTTCCTTTGAAAATATGAGTCCGTTCTCCTGACATTTACGATGCATCCACCTGGAACCATTATACAATTTCCGAATGTATCACACTGTTGCAAAATGAACAAAGCCACTTCCATGATATCAGAATGGCCTTTTCTAGTGTGAAGTTTGCATTTGGACAAAATCCTTTTCAATATCCTTATATTTATCGACATGCCATGATACTGTGCAAGAAAGCATAAAATCTCGGCGTTAGATGATCCCAAAGAAAATTACATGATACTGTCGCTGCTTTGGTCCATTGTCATCGGCAAGTTCGGCACAGTTCATGTAAAGGAAAGATTGAAATGCGTACGATGAACATAGAACATTTCACTTAAATACTAATTATCTTGAACTTTCAAGATACTATGTTGACTTTTCAAGGTACTAAGTTGAATGTTCAATATTCTTACTTAAATATTCAACTAAGGTAGGTTGAATTTTCAAGATAGTAAGTTGAATCTTCAACAAACCGAGTTGAATTTTCAAGATATTTCCTTGAATATTCAACAAAGTAAAGTTGAATTTTGAAGTAGGGATGTTAAAGTTTCAAGATGCTAAGTGGAAATTTCAAGATAGGATGTTGAATTTTCAAGATACAAGATGCCGAAAAGTAGCGGAGCCCTAATAGGCTTCAGTAAATATAAGTATTCAGTTTAGCTTTCAACGTATTGCACTTATTCCCCATAAACCAATTCTGTCTTGTGATAGTACAGAATCCGTAATTTGAAATTTGAACGTTACGAAAAATCAAACTGTGTAACTATATCATATATATAAGTTTGTCTCACACAAAGCACATGTTATCGATGATCTGTTATTAACATAGTAAATCAAATATATCTACCAGAGATCAATAGTGTCCAGACACTTTAGGATGCGTATCTACGATATATGATGACATATAAAATAGATCAATAGACAACAGATGAAATCTCTCTGTGAAACGATTTTTTTAGGATTAAAAATAAAGATTACATACGAAAATATATTGTTTTGAAACACGTGGCTCTATTTATCAACTCTTGTTAATATTAAACTGAAATATACCTGGGATGTCAAATAGATAGACCTAGAACATACTTAAGAGGGATATATGAGAGTCATTATATATTAAACAATTCCACGTGTGTATTTACATTGCTAAAATGGATCTCAGTTAACGATTTGAAACCGCGCAATACAAGTTTGTTATATACTTTGTAATGTGAAGATGACAGTCTATATTTTTCACGATTATTAAACGACTGCATGTTGATTTATCAGATTCAGGAAAACAGGATAACATTCAGCCAAGCATTTCAGTCCTTACTCGAATTCTGAATGGTTGGTCGTATTCTCGCACAAGACATTGCTAGGGAGACGGATCTTCCTGTTTTTCGAATCCACAGTTGTCTTCAACGTTTCATGCATCATAGAGTGGACATTCCTGATATTGATCTGTATACGCATCGAACTAATGTCGCTGACATTTATCGCTATTGCCCCAGGGTTACCCTGTCTTCACAATTTCTGTTACTCCCGGCCGCACGTTTAGCGCCGGTCCGTGGATCCGCACATACGTGCGTATGAATATCTTAAGAACCATTCTCTAGATTCTTTTCATATTTGGTACCTATGTTCATCATAGAAAGAGACTGGTCTCAGTCAAGTTTGGTGACCTTTATCTGCATTTCAATGTCACACTGGCACTTGAACATTTTACCCTTGTCAGCCAGATATCTCAAGAACAATTCACAGGTTTATATTCATATTCAACACCATGCTTATTCTTGGGAAGGTGCAAGAGAATTATGTCACCTCAGTGACAATGCCATTTAGACCCGAGATGGTCCGGGGTAGAATAGGCCTTCAGCAACCCAAGCTTGCCATGAAAGGCGACTATGCTTGTCGTAAGAAGCGACTAACGGGATCGGGTGGTCAGGCTCGCTGACTTTGTTGACACATGTCGTCGGTTCCCAGTTGCGCAGATCGATGCTCATGTTATTGATCACTGGATTGTCTGGTCCGGACTCGATTATTTACAGACCGCGGCCATATAGCTGGAATATTGTTGAGTGCGGCGTAAAACTAAACTCACTCACTCACTGTCGTCCATTTAATGTGTAGCTATTCAGAACATCTAACTGAACCACTAATATTCATTTTAATTCATAGTGATAAGTCTGACATAAATGCCTGTGTTTCTCAATATGTAAATAGGAAACGCGCAGGTCAGTTAGCCAATTCGGAGCTGTGAAATGGAGGTGCTTCCTGTCCCCAGCAGTAGTTGTTATCGTAATTCATCATCCCATACTCTAACATCACTTTTCTTTGCTTCAATCAACAATATGGCAGTGGTTTGTAAATACTCGAATCTGGAACAATGTGTGAGCTTTGGGATATAGGTACGTCGAGCCAGACCCCAGATTCAGTTAGCCGCCTCTTCCAACACGCATGGGTGGCTGAAGACCAACTCTAATTCAGTATTATATGAAACTTGGTATATTTGTTCACTGTAGTGGTTTTACCGTTGAGACATAACTCTAAAAAACTGATTTCATTAGACGTTTGGATTATGTTTTCTCTTGTTCATTCCGAACCCCGATAACTGCTCGACCCACCTAGCAGGAATTTATTATGCTTACCGTTTCTAATAAACATTGTACAGAGACTTCAAGTCTAACTCAACATATGGCAATAATCCAGCTATTTAACGGCTATCGTATAAGACAATATAGACCAGACAATCCAGTGACTGACTTCATGAGCATCTTTCATGTAACGCATGCACTAACCGCGTCAGCATCGAGTGTGACCACCCCAGTCTGTAAGTAGCCTTCTACGATAACAACGGGTTCTTGAAGACCAAACCGAAACCGGATTTTCAGACTTAAGAAACATTCTACTTTTATGATCTTTTCACGTGCAGTTTCCAAATCTCTTCTCAAGAACCTTAAGGCTCAATAAGAAGAGTGAAATGTTTCTCGGGCATCGGTGCGTCACTTTTATTTGTGCGCGTAGCAATTTTTATTGCCATTTAAGACTTAACGGCGTCCCGATCACGCGGCCAAGATTTATCCAACATAAGAATGAGTGTCTGTAAGGACGAGTGTGACTGGATCTACAACTCATTAATACTTGCTAAACTTCCAAGATTTATTTCTTAGAGAAAATAAAAATGAAAATGCGTTCCTCCCTTGTCACTTTTTTCTATAAAATTGTTCTTAAAGTCCTACCACCCTCGTCATTTTTTAAAAAGAATGTGCCCGAGAAAAACATTCATTTTTTTATATGCAGCCTAATGCTAAATATAGGTTAAATAAAAATTCGACAGAAAGTTCAAAAGTACATTTTAGATCTGTTTTGCAGTGTTCTGTTTATTGTGTGTTCAAGTGACAGCATTCAAATATGTTAGAGAAACAATTTCTGCCACTTTCATTAAGAATCATATATAAAGAATAAAGAAAATATGACACCCAACAAGAGCAGCCAAATTCACAGCTGGAACCAATGAAAATATCATCTGTGCTGTGTAAATGCATAAAAGGCTGGCTTATGATCTACATAACGACTTGCCTGATAAGTACCCACACGGTTCAACATGAAGCTGTTCCTCCTAATAGTTCTAGGTAAGTTAGCCTACCGTGTTCCACCACTCTGACTTTGCATTAGTCTGTAGACCACTTTAACTTATTATGACCATTGTAGGATGTTTATACAACGCATATATCCATGCAACTAGTACACACTAGTGCAGTGTGTTGTCAGTATTTAAAGACCTTGCAAGTGTTTGACTGTCGGTATGAACCTAAAGTTTAATCTAAAGGGCCCTGATTTTCGGAAAGTGATAGGTGAAATTTACCATCGGCAGTATTTCAGACATATCGTGACTAGAAAGGTTCTACATACATAATATGTACATGCAGTTAATGTAGGATCAGACCCGTGAAGGTCCGGGGAAGAACATGCAACCGATGCTTGTCGTAAGAGGCGACTTACAGGATCGGGTGGTCAGGCTCGCTGACTGGGTTGACACATGTCGTTGGTTCCCAGTTGCGCAGATCGATGCTCATGTTATTGGTCACTGGATTGTCTGGTGTAGAATCATCTAAGTAACTAACTAATCTATCACATACATTTAAAATCCCATGATCTACACCGGGTGCAAGGACTTTCTGAACAAAACCTTCTTTATCTGAAACCCGCGATACAGCGGCTAGACTAAACCTGCAACCTGCAAGTTGATATGAGTGGAATGGGTTTTTTTTGTTTGTTTTTTTTGTTGTTTTTTTTGTTTTAAAAAAAAAGACAAAACATATTAGTTTATTCCGTTATTATATCATTGTTTACAAACACAAGTGTCATATCACCAGGTAAATGTGAATCCCTTATGTTGTAAGGCAACACCCTTGTGTAGATAAAACAAATAATTAAATAAAAAATAAATATAGAAAAAACTGAAAAAACAAACAAACAAGAAAAGTATGACATGTTTACTCTCTTCTATGTTTCAGTTATTTCAGTGGCTTCAGTGGTTACAGTAGCTCAGATGTGTAGAACTCGTGGATTTTCAGCCAGTGAGTGGACAGTACTCTACGTGTCTCGGTTAACAAAAACATTATCTGAGAGATATGGAACAATAATATGTCATTCACTAAGCGGCGTAACTGCTGATCACTCAGCATATAGTTCGAACAACATGGCATTTTAGAAAAGCCTCTTGTACATCCAAACTGGATATTATTTAGTGCACAGTTTGATGACGAGGACAGGTGTATCAGTATGCGTGCTGATGCAGGTTTGTTTGTTTTTCAGAGTCCGGCAATTTTCATTTGTTCCACAGCAATCGACCAACAAAAGGTATGTTAAGAAAAGACACACGAAATCACTAAATTTATGAGTGACAGTTTGGTTGTAAGCCGCTGTCACGACTTGGCACATCAGTGTGGGGAATCGAACGCGGATCTTCGGCGTGACGAGCAAACGCTTTAACTACTAGGCTACGAATCATTATCATATTGCGATACATTACGTACAAAATTCATTGTGTTATTATTTTTTTATGTGTTTTAGGGGTTGACAGGTGGGATATTGTGTTAAGTATTTAACAACGTAAGTATTCTCGTCACAATATGGCTGAAATATTGCCGATGCAATGTTACATTTTGACTATTAAATGTCTTCAGCTGAAACCGTAGATCCTCGAGTTGCACACTTTCCAGGCGCAACAGTGGATGTGACTTAACACATGTAGTTGGTCTCCTTCTCAGATACCGTTGCTCAAGATATCTTTTAACATTTTTACAATCAGCCAGGATATCACTAATGGATATAATACACCCCCTGAGTCAGGTTTCATTGTACGCTGATTCAGCAATTGTATGGGAACATTTGCTCGGACAGTTCCTAAATATCCATTTGGAGGAAATATATAATGTAATACATACAAGTGTCTTGAACAAGCTCGATGACACCAGGAAATCATGATTCTACCTTTTAAAAAAATTTCCTTGGTTTTCCTGTTCTAATAACCAGCTGAATCCATTTGGTCCGTTTGGTTTTATCAGTCAGTGATAGTTTAACTGCCAACATTCCTTTTTCAAAGTTTCCAAATATGCACGTTATCATATTACCTTGTTAACTTCTACAACCTTTTGGTGTGGTGGAGTAGCCTGGTGGTTCAAACGGTCGCTCGTAGCATCAAGGTTCAAATTCAGGATTTTAGTGATGACCAATTCTCTCTCTCTCTCTCTCTCTCTCTCTCTCTCTCTCACACACACACACACACACACACACACACACACACACACACACACACACACACACACACACACACACACACACACACACACACACACACACACACACACACACACACACACACACACACACACACACACACACACACACACACTGCTTAAACCGGTGTAAACCCAAATTCATGCATGCTTCATTCAATCACTCACACTTCTGCGCAGGTGACGGAGGCTTACCTGGGCCCGCTTGCACAGAGCAATCTTAGTTACAATCAATCTTAGGCCCCTACAATCAGCTTTACAATCACCATACAATTGCTATAATCCACTTGCACAAACACGATCTTAAGACAGCATGAATTTAAGATCACAATCTTAACTAGGATCGAACTCTTCAACGTTGGAGGTACAAATTTCTTAAACTCGACTCCTGTCTACAGTTGTCTTCAAGTGCGCATAGCATGCAGCGCAAATAAAACGTGGAACTGGTTACTGCACGCAAATGACACCCCTTCCTTACTCGCACCTTGCAGATTTTTCATGAAAACAAAACAAAACCCCCCTAAAACCCCAACCCACAAATCTTTGAAGGAAATGATAACGTTGAAGAAAGAAGCGATAACGTGGAAGGTAACATGTATAATCACTCGTACCTCAGGGGTTATTCTCTAACTTTTCTACATTCTAATTTTTTATGAACTAGACGTGATACTGCAACCACAGAAATATCATGTTTTATGCAAGTAATGAAATGCAAACAAATACGTTAACACATTGGGTCTTGAGTTATTGACATAATAATCATGAAATTAAAAGATAGCACATAAATAAAATTTACTTATGACATAACGCCTAAATGTACCATGATTTGTCAGTGGCTGTCAAACTATGTTCGGCATCTTGTAGGTGTTATTTGGAGTAAAATCCCAAATATATCCCACAAGCATTACATTTGTAAAGATATGAAAGTGTGACGTGACTGTTGGAGTGTTGTGAAAAATTCATAAAAGGGAAACATGATAACGTAACTTATTTCGTGTGTGTTGTATGTGTTGTTTAATGCTCATCCACAGTATATTAATTACTTTATGATATTTTGTTGGTAATTATTTTTTCGTTTTGTTAAAAAAACGTTTTATGCAAATTTCACATACCCCAGCATGTGTATTTTTCCCGTTTGAAAAATACTTATTTAAAATGCATAGTTTACAACTCTTGTCTCTCGTCAGATTCAATTTTCACAACTAGACAAAACATAATTCTGCACGTTATCCAACTGTAGATTATTTCAATGATAAACTAAGACAAAATCATTAACCGAAAAGAAACACGTGGAGATCTGTTCTGTCACAACAAAACATGCATTGTATCTAGGCATTGAGGATTTTACGGCAACGGCATAATATACAAAGGGAAACCACTCCCATCTTGCGTAAAAACTAAGATTAGCTGCCCTTGAGTTATTGAAAAGGTCATGGCCACTGCTAATCGCATGCAGACACCTTTCGTTACTATCCTTTCCTTGTTTATCAAAAGGGCGTGGTGTTCATACTTTTTCCAACACTGAATCGGGTGAGAATTGTACTCTATGATATCGACTCGATATTTCTGTTGTTCACTACCGCTAATAACGATATTTCTGACGTTAAATCGATGTTGCATTCTCCGTGTCGCTGAAGTGTCGAGGCGAATCATACAGTTTTATGTAATGTGAAAGCAGTCCCCAAACGTAAAGCTAATTATTTGCGTGAAATTGACACCAACGTGGACGCCATTTTGCTATTGACTACAATGATCTTAGCTCCTTACAATTGCTTCCGACCAATTGTAAGTTTTGATTGTAACTTACAATGATCTTAGCCTACAATTGCTTTGTGCAAGTGGATGGCGATTGTAGCCGAAGCCTAAGATCGCGATCTTAAGGATTTACAACAATTGTAGCTCTAAGATCGTTTTGTGCAAGTGGGCCCTGGCTTTTTTGGGGGGAACGACGTCAGGGAAATGACGGCGTAGACGAGATTCCCGAAGATGCTGACAATAAGAGATTGAAATAAAATTCTTGCTCCATTAACAAAATGTCGTTCCATGAATTCTTTTCCCGATGATACGCCTACATGGTGTAGAATAGCACTATTCAGTGAGTGAGTGAATTACAGTTTAACGACACACTGGCTAAACCATATCACCAGAAAGACATTTTAATAGATGATTTGAAATATATGTGTTAGACACGCTCTTCCCAAAGAGGTTACTTCTGTCATATCGTAACCTCTGTTCTAATACGACTCTTTATTGTGCAGGTGTTGATTCGTGATTGGCTGCAATTAGATTTAGTTGTGCAATCAGTGACGTTGTTTCAAAAAAGATCACCAGCAAAGCCTCGGTAATTTCTGTATGCTTCGGGATAACTAGAACCTCTACCCAGCACGATGCGCAAACCTTTCTTCTAGAAAGAACCCAGTCATGTAATGGAGGCCCATTAATGTCTTTCTTGTCACATCAACAAAAACTCTGCACTCTCAATTGCACTAGTGTCTGCTTTTCAGTTAAACACGAAATACCGGATCTATCCTTCGACCGATGATAGCTAACACCATGGCGGTCGTCATACTGGATCCAACACATGGTAGGATTGGCTCAAAAGAAGGGAGATAATTCGTGTTGCGATTTTTTTGCCAATAGGGGATGTTGCGAGAACTGGGAAATATGGCTGTATTAGAACGGAGGCTACGTAGGAAGATATGAGAGATATAACCTCTGTGGTAGTGAGTGAGTTTAGTTTTATGCCGCGCTCAGCAATATTCTAGCTATATGGCGGCAGTCTGTAAATAATCGAGTCTGGGCTAGACAATCCAATGATCTACAGCATGAGCATCGATCTGCGCAGTGGGGAAACAATGACATGTGGCAACCAAGTCAGCGAGCCTGACCACCCAACCCAGTCACTCGCCTTTTATAACAAGCATAGTCGCCTTTTTTGGCAAGCATGGATCACTGAAGACCTACCCTACCTCGATTCTTCACGGGTCACCAGTTTGAGAAGAGAATGGTGTTAGATGGTGATTCCCAAGTTGAAACTGAGGCTTTTTATTACTTGGTTTACGGATCCACCGACACAAAATGTGAAGAAGTGGAAAAAAGGTGGTTTTTTTATACATTTTTTTGCCATCATATGCCGCCGACCTGATATAAAACAGAGAAAGTGAAAAAGTAGCAGATTATACCTTTCAGATATTTTATTCGCTGAGCTTCAGAGAGCTATCATTAGTAGAAACTGTTTTGCTCTAAGAGATTCGTGGTGAAGTTTGTTGTGTGTTGATTGTGTTACACTGTATTTTGTGTGCAGAGCTGCTCGTTTTTATGGAATGTGTTATTATTATGTTCTGAAATCAAGCTGAACTTAATATTGATCTATGGTCAATATCACACCGTTGATGAAAATGGTATTATATGAAAATGTGTTTCCCACTTTTGAAAGTTTTTACTGTTATGTGTACTCTTCAAAAGTACAGGTCAAAATAGCCACACGACAAAATGGCCACACTGACCCCTAGTCAAAATGGTCACACAAAAAAGTCAAAATGGTCACAACCCCTAGTCAAAATGGCCATACCAAAAAGTCAAAATGGCCATACATTGTTTTATTAGTTTTTAATGCTCAAGACACTTGTATTACTTGATACAAAACAAGAAACTTGACAATTTGAATTTCAGGGAATTATTTGAGACAAAACCAGTCAATGCTGGATTCCAAATACATGTATGGGGGAATGGTTTGCCGACGATTTTATGCCGCTGAATTGTACCAGAATCATGCATCAAATTGCTGAAAAGTATGTGCAAATGTATGCGTTAGGGTGTAAATTCTTGTTAAGAAGTTGCAAAATTTCACTAATTTTCATCGTGAACTGAATTCGTGACAACGAATGGGTTTTACAGTACATCAGCTACCTTTAAACAGTATAACATATTTTGCACGATTCAATTTTGAAGAGCTGTCTGAAGTAAAAGGCTATATTTACACACGTGAGTCTAAACGTTTGATGAGAAATACATAACACCTGAACTGACATGTATACTTAAAAAGACACATTATTTTTCACATGAAAATGGACTGAAAAGGTAACATTTTTGCAAGCTATCAGTTAAGCGCCACCCAGTATATTTTGCACAACACACACACACACACACACACACACACACACACACACACACACACACACACACACACACACACACACACACACACACACACACACACACACACACTGCTTAAACCGGTGTAAACCCAAATTCATGCATGCTTCATTCAATCACTCACACTTCTGCGCAGGTGACGGAGGCTTACCTGGGCCCGCTTGCACAGAGCAATCTTAGTTACAATCAATCTTAGGCCCCTACAATCAGCTTTACAATCACCATACAATTGCTATAATCCACTTGCACAAACACGATCTTAAGACAGCATGAATTTAAGATCACAATCTTAACTAGGATCGAACTCTTCAACGTTGGAGGTACAAATTTCTTAAACTCGACTCCTGTCTACAGTTGTCTTCAAGTGCGCATAGCATGCAGCGCAAATAAAACGTGGAACTGGTTACTGCACGCAAATGACACCCCTTCCTTACTCGCACCTTGCAGATTTTTCATGAAAACAAAACAAAACCCCCCTAAAACCCCAACCCACAAATCTTTGAAGGAAATGATAACGTTGAAGAAAGAAGCGATAACGTGGAAGGTAACATGTATAATCACTCGTACCTCAGGGGTTATTCTCTAACTTTTCTACATTCTAATTTTTTATGAACTAGACGTGATACTGCAACCACAGAAATATCATGTTTTATGCAAGTAATGAAATGCAAACAAATACGTTAACACATTGGGTCTTGAGTTATTGACATAATAATCATGAAATTAAAAGATAGCACATAAATAAAATTTACTTATGACATAACGCCTAAATGTACCATGATTTGTCAGTGGCTGTCAAACTATGTTCGGCATCTTGTAGGTGTTATTTGGAGTAAAATCCCAAATATATCCCACAAGCATTACATTTGTAAAGATATGAAAGTGTGACGTGACTGTTGGAGTGTTGTGAAAAATTCATAAAAGGGAAACATGATAACGTAACTTATTTCGTGTGTGTTGTATGTGTTGTTTAATGCTCATCCACAGTATATTAATTACTTTATGATATTTTGTTGGTAATTATTTTTTCGTTTTGTTAAAAAAACGTTTTATGCAAATTTCACATACCCCAGCATGTGTATTTTTCCCGTTTGAAAAATACTTATTTAAAATGCATAGTTTACAACTCTTGTCTCTCGTCAGATTCAATTTTCACAACTAGACAAAACATAATTCTGCACGTTATCCAACTGTAGATTATTTCAATGATAAACTAAGACAAAATCATTAACCGAAAAGAAACACGTGGAGATCTGTTCTGTCACAACAAAACATGCATTGTATCTAGGCATTGAGGATTTTACGGCAACGGCATAATATACAAAGGGAAACCACTCCCATCTTGCGTAAAAACTAAGATTAGCTGCCCTTGAGTTATTGAAAAGGTCATGGCCACTGCTAATCGCATGCAGACACCTTTCGTTACTATCCTTTCCTTGTTTATCAAAAGGGCGTGGTGTTCATACTTTTTCCAACACTGAATCGGGTGAGAATTGTACTCTATGATATCGACTCGATATTTCTGTTGTTCACTACCGCTAATAACGATATTTCTGACGTTAAATCGATGTTGCATTCTCCGTGTCGCTGAAGTGTCGAGGCGAATCATACAGTTTTATGTAATGTGAAAGCAGTCCCCAAACGTAAAGCTAATTATTTGCGTGAAATTGACACCAACGTGGACGCCATTTTGCTATTGACTACAATGATCTTAGCTCCTTACAATTGCTTCCGACCAATTGTAAGTTTTGATTGTAACTTACAATGATCTTAGCCTACAATTGCTTTGTGCAAGTGGATGGCGATTGTAGCCGAAGCCTAAGATCGCGATCTTAAGGATTTACAACAATTGTAGCTCTAAGATCGTTTTGTGCAAGTGGGCCCTGGCTTTTTTGGGGGGAACGACGTCAGGGAAATGACGGCGTAGACGAGATTCCCGAAGATGCTGACAATAAGAGATTGAAATAAAATTCTTGCTCCATTAACAAAATGTCGTTCCATGAATTCTTTTCCCGATGATACGCCTACATGGTGTAGAATAGCACTATTCAGTGAGTGAGTGAATTACAGTTTAACGACACACTGGCTAAACCATATCACCAGAAAGACATTTTAATAGATGATTTGAAATATATGTGTTAGACACGCTCTTCCCAAAGAGGTTACTTCTGTCATATCGTAACCTCTGTTCTAATACGACTCTTTATTGTGCAGGTGTTGATTCGTGATTGGCTGCAATTAGATTTAGTTGTGCAATCAGTGACGTTGTTTCAAAAAAGATCACCAGCAAAGCCTCGGTAATTTCTGTATGCTTCGGGATAACTAGAACCTCTACCCAGCACGATGCGCAAACCTTTCTTCTAGAAAGAACCCAGTCATGTAATGGAGGCCCATTAATGTCTTTCTTGTCACATCAACAAAAACTCTGCACTCTCAATTGCACTAGTGTCTGCTTTTCAGTTAAACACGAAATACCGGATCTATCCTTCGACCGATGATAGCTAACACCATGGCGGTCGTCATACTGGATCCAACACATGGTAGGATTGGCTCAAAAGAAGGGAGATAATTCGTGTTGCGATTTTTTTGCCAATAGGGGATGTTGCGAGAACTGGGAAATATGGCTGTATTAGAACGGAGGCTACGTAGGAAGATATGAGAGATATAACCTCTGTGGTAGTGAGTGAGTTTAGTTTTATGCCGCGCTCAGCAATATTCTAGCTATATGGCGGCAGTCTGTAAATAATCGAGTCTGGGCTAGACAATCCAATGATCTACAGCATGAGCATCGATCTGCGCAGTGGGGAAACAATGACATGTGGCAACCAAGTCAGCGAGCCTGACCACCCAACCCAGTCACTCGCCTTTTATAACAAGCATAGTCGCCTTTTTTGGCAAGCATGGATCACTGAAGACCTACCCTACCTCGATTCTTCACGGGTCACCAGTTTGAGAAGAGAATGGTGTTAGATGGTGATTCCCAAGTTGAAACTGAGGCTTTTTATTACTTGGTTTACGGATCCACCGACACAAAATGTGAAGAAGTGGAAAAAAGGTGTTTTTTTTATACATTTTTTTGCCATCATATGCCGCCGACCTGATATAAAACAGAGAAAGTGAAAAAGTAGCAGATTATACCTTTCAGATATTTTATTCGCTGAGCTTCAGAGAGCTATCATTAGTAGAAACTGTTTTGCTCTAAGAGATTCGTGGTGAAGTTTGTTGTGTGTTGATTGTGTTACACTGTATTTTGTGTGCAGAGCTGCTCGTTTTTATGGAATGTGTTATTATTATGTTCTGAAATCAAGCTGAACTTAATATTGATCTATGGTCAATATCACACCGTTGATGAAAATGGTATTATATGAAAATGTGTTTCCCACTTTTGAAAGTTTTTACTGTTATGTGTACTCTTCAAAAGTACAGGTCAAAATAGCCACACGACAAAATGGCCACACTGACCCCTAGTCAAAATGGTCACACAAAAAAGTCAAAATGGTCACAACCCCTAGTCAAAATGGCCATACCAAAAAGTCAAAATGGCCATACATTGTTTTATTAGTTTTTAATGCTCAAGACACTTGTATTACTTGATACAAAACAAGAAACTTGACAATTTGAATTTCAGGGAATTATTTGAGACAAAACCAGTCAATGCTGGATTCCAAATACATGTATGGGGGAATGGTTTGCCGACGATTTTATGCCGCTGAATTGTACCAGAATCATGCATCAAATTGCTGAAAAGTATGTGCAAATGTATGCGTTAGGGTGTAAATTCTTGTTAAGAAGTTGCAAAATTTCACTAATTTTCATCGTGAACTGAATTCGTGACAACGAATGGGTTTTACAGTACATCAGCTACCTTTAAACAGTATAACATATTTTGCACGATTCAATTTTGAAGAGCTGTCTGAAGTAAAAGGCTATATTTACACACGTGAGTCTAAACGTTTGATGAGAAATACATAACACCTGAACTGACATGTATACTTAAAAAGACACATTATTTTTCACATGAAAATGGACTGAAAAGGTAACATTTTTGCAAGCTATCAGTTAAGCGCCACCCAGTATATTTTGCACAAATATAGGTTGGCACATCTGAAATCTTTCAGAAAAAAACCCAGCAATCACAAATCCATAATGGAAATTATCTTTTACTTTCAACAGGATACATACTCTTTTGGAAAACATGCATTTTGTTTTCCTCAAATCAGAGTGAGAAGTGAGAATCAGAAATGACTGTTACATGGTCACATGATTGTCACTTTTAACAAGTGAAACCTAAATGTAATTGTCTTGTATAAGCACAACAGGAAGAGTTATTTTGATTTAAAACTCAGTGCCTTCATATATTTAACAATATTTCCTTTAATTGTCAATACAAGTGATTATGACATGCCTAAAACAGTTACCAGGGCTGAATTGCACAAAGCGATCTTAGCGCTACAATGATTGTAACTCCCATTCTTCAACATAGGCGTAAGACAGTCATAGCGCTTGCTTTGTGCAAGTGGGCCCTGATGATAAGTCTCTAATTATGGATTGCTCTTCCCAATTAGTTCAGCCTATCATTTCCACAGCTTCACATCTTAGTTTTGAAATAGGCTGGCACTTAACTTTTTGTTCTCGGTATATCTATAATGTTAAGAGTATTTTTAAGCAACTGAGGCGTATAAGAAACATTAATGACCTTTTTGAATTCAAGATCTATTTGATTTACTAACGTAGAACCTAACCTAACTTTCAAAGATGTTTAATTCACAAACTGAACATGGGTGGATAGGGTTTTTTGAGAAAGGGGTGTGCACACTGTTGAGGAAAGAGGGGGGAGGGGGGATGGGGGAAGGGGGGTGCACATTTCATTTATACCAGAGTTTCAATGGTCATTTAACAAAATGTCAGGACAAAAGAGGGGGTACACACCCCTGCACCCCCTCTGGTTCAGCCTGAGACTGAATATACTCAAGGGGGATCTGTGAAGAGTGAAGAGCAGCCTCCATAAGGTGAGTGCTAGGTAACACTAGTGGCCATTTTTTTATGATGCATCTGAACTGGTGTTTTTTTCTTCCAAACCTGTGTCACATCTACAGGTAAGCTGAAAATTGACCTGGTGCGGTTTAAGCATCATGTTGAAGATCCATGTTCCATTCCCCACATATGTGAAGTCTATTTCTGATGTCCCACTGTGATATTGGTTGGTTGGTTGGTGGGTTCCAGTACATTATCAGCACTGTTGTATGTGGAGCGTATTGTAGTTGGTTGCAGCACATTGTCATGACTATTGTATATGGAGCATATTGCAATTGGTTCAAGTTGCATTCAAGGTTGTTGCATATACACACCAGTGTGCATGTATGTATGTGTGTGTGTTCTGGTGTGTGCTATGCTGTTTATACAGAGCTAGCACACTGAGATAATATGCAACTGTTTAGCCTGGATATCAACATTTAGACACCCAGCTGACCAATCCTTTGTCTAGTCCCTTAATGTGAAGCCCCAGGCAGGTAAACAACAAGCACTACCTCTCAACATGAAAGCGACTAAAACTATGATCTCTGAGCCAATTCACCCAAAACACATTTTGTTCAAAAAAGGAGAGAGAAAAAACATAAAATCATATTTTGTTATAAAAGTTTATTCGAATCAGATCACAGTGTTGACTTTCCTCTGTGTTTCAAACATTATGCTTCAACATAACCATAAGGACAAGTGCTTTTCTCACAAAACACTTAAAAAGCAGACAGGGGCCTACCCCAGGATTTGGCATTGTATATCCCTAACATAACAAAGACAACTACAGATGATGCCATCAAGAGGATAAGACTCTACAATCCAGACAACCATAGTTTTAATAATAAACGCCTTAGTTTTGAATGTTCCCCATTACGGATATATAGTGTATTATCACATACTCCCCATCAGGGATATATAGTGTGTTATCACATACTCTCCATCAGAGATATATAGTGTGTCATCACATACTCTCCATTAGGGATATATAGAGTGTTATCACATATTCCTTATCAGAGATATAGTGTCATCACATATTCCTCCTCACAGAGATATTGTGTACTATCACAAACAATACCATGAGAAAAATCTAATTGATATTTCCAAAACTCTGTACCTCGAATTCCAGACTGAATGATAACTGCGATGATCTGGCGTTTATTACCAAAACATGGTTAAGTCAAAAAGGGAATTATGCTATAAATATACAAAGAGTTGAAATCTGAGGACCACCAGGGTATTCCAGCAGTCATTTAGCACCATGAGAAAAGAGTATTATTACATGATTAAAATATCTAGACTTGTTGAGGATTTCATTACAAGTGGTTGCTATACTAACTCCTATGCAAGCCTTGTCATCGGGTAACTTTAGAAGCAAAATAACAATGTTAAAACCACATATGTTCAAACAATAGCTCCTTCACTCAACAATGCACTACAATAACCATTTATTGTCTACTTGACGAGTAGATATTTTGCTTAGGACATTCCAGCAGGTGTGCCTTAACAATATTTTGCTTTTAAAGCCAACCACATTTGATTACATTTTGCCAACTTGTGACAATATAATTTGAACAGATGACAGGTACGTTTGTATGAGTTTATACATTTCAGTGCTTAAATCTACACCGCTGAAATATGTACAGTCAGTTTCTATGCATATCTATAAACATTGTTTCAATATACTGAAGGGTCATAAATAGCTATATCAGGATCTAACAATATATGTTTTCAATGTTTCCATAGCATAATCCTTTAAATTGTTACAAATTCTTCCAAAAATCTTTTAGTCTTGTCAATAACAAGCATTACTTCTTAACCATTAAGATCGAGTAAAAGCTATTTTGAATTATTTAAATTCAATAATCAAAAGAACACTAACCAAGTTAAAACTATAAAATGCTGATTGGATTTATAAACGAAAATACAAAACGTATAAAATTGAGGTCCATATTAACACAAATGTCATAAAATGCCACCAATATTATGATAAAACATTTCGTCTCGCGTTCTTCAACTGAATAACATTCGACTGAGCAACAGAGCGTGTTCTCTCTCCTGTTCTACAATTTGAAAATACCTAAAATATGTCCTTCATAGACTTAGTTCTCCACATCATTTCTTACCATCTAGACATGGCCTAACATTGTAACCACCCACGGCATTAGACTTCACATCTAAGGGGCCTTTGTTTTGTATCCTAAGATCCAGAATGCAGCCGTTAAAATTGTGTTCCACTGCCCCGTCTGTCATGCCTTCCAGCTCGGGCAAACCACCTGAAACATCGAGGATGGAATTGTTAAAAGCTTGGATGATGAAGAGGAGCCCTTTTTCTGGATTGGCGACATTATTGCAACAGATGGGACATTTCAGTGTAGATCCAAACACTCTTACCATTTGCTTGATAACTGTTAGAATCTACACCAAAATGTATAGTATAGTTGATCTGGAATCATGTATTCTAATTAGGTTAACCTTTTAAACACATAATCAATGAATTCTGTGTCACATTTTCAAAAGTATTTCATTTCCTAATGCTTTCCACTTTACAGTCCTAGGGGCTAGAAACAGGTGGTGGAACAGCGCCAGCACGCACTTCAAGTGCCTCTCAGCACAGCCCCTCTACTAGTCAGGCTACGGCTGGTGCTGTTCCATCAGCATTTGTCATCCCTCCATGTGAAGAGTGAAAATAGAACAATATTACATGATAGTTTCTTAAACAACTATTTTCATGATTGATCATAAAAGAAGGTTGGAGCCTCCACAGAATTTGAGCTATTTGCAATGTCTCCAGGTGTGGTCACTATTGCTGAAAGCAGCGTAAAACCATACACACTGATTTTGGAGGAGTGAGTTTAGCTTATCCCATTTCATGCCACTTTAAGCAATATTCCAACAATATCCTGGTGGGGGAAGCCAGAAATGGATTTAACACATTGTATTCATGTGGGGAATTGAACACAGGTCTTTGGTGTGACTTAACTACTAGGCTTCCCCACCACCACTTATTTTGGTGGAGCTTACATACCCTTTTATGGTGAAAACAAAGAAACATAGCAAATCTTTTATTTCAAACCCAAGGTCAGCAGATCCTGGTACCACCAAGGGGGACAAGCTCTATGTCACTGATTCAACTGAAGATCAGTTACTGGGACCCCATTCAACCCAGAATCACCTGATGGGACAAAGATAGGTTGACAGGGTTCTAATTTCACCCGGAACTGGTTCAAACATGTGACGTACCCAAGTAAATATTGCCCTTGACGTTAAGAACCTGGAGGGGTCCGACAGATGCACCAATCACTGATGGGCCAGCATCTACTGTCAGATTTCCTGTTCGGCCAAGTCTGAAAACAAAGAATAGTCCATATTAGCGAAAGAAAATAATGGATACATTATTGCAGAGTTTAAATATCAGTGAAACCTTGTCCAAAACTCAGGAATAGTTGCATGGGTTCATCCAGCCCATACCTGTAAGAAGTTCTCTCACTACTAACTGGCATTGCACAGTTAAAGCATGTTCACGAGATCTTGTGTTTGCACATTTTAGAACCACAAATTCAATAACCATTAGCAGTCTTCCCACTGAAGGTTCATATATTTATGGACATTCTTCCCTGAATTCTTTGTCACACAAAGCCATTGATATTCTGAACTGACTTACCTCTGAGCTATGATTTTGTGTGAAAATCCATCATCAATTTGTGAAGTAGATCTTATAACAGCTTCTCCGCTACCTAACTCATACCTGAAACAGACACACACAAAAAATGTTGGACAGGATCATCCCAAAGGATTGAAAAGACAAATGACAAACTTAGATTGCATCTTATGAGCAGCATCTGAAGTCAGTTTCACCAACTGTCAACCAATTCAACTTGCTATCTGACCCTCTTCCTACCCACATAGGTACCTGGGGCTATTTGTAACACACCAACAATCAACCAATCCTGCTAACTGTCTGATTCTCGTAAATTACTGGATCCACTTCATAAAAAACATCTCCAATGGTTGTAAAAACTTCCATTACCTAAATTCTACAAAGCCATCTTGAAGCACAAGGGCCACGTAGTCCCCTCCACGGAGTGACGTGGTTGGCTCCTGGCCTTGCCAGAACAGCAGGCCATTGGGCTCCACCGTCTTGACCGTCATCTCAAAGGACTCCCCGGTCTGTCGGCCCTTGTGGAGTAACAGGTTCTTCGGGAACTCTACATACCCGTCACCAGTCACCTCAAAGGAGGTGCGCACCTCGATTTCTGGAAGAGATGGGGAATGCAGATAATGCCAAATGTAAACTGCAAATAACTGCACAAATAATACACCATGCTTAAAAAGTAAGTGAGTGAGTTCAGTCTTATGTTGCACTCAGCAATATTCCACCCACGTGGCAGTGGTCTGTAAATAATCAAGAATAACTATGGGAAGAAGAACAATAAACATAATTGATGTCCTGCCAATACTTAAGGATTCAACATTATGTAAAATTAGGCTAAAGGAATCTTCATTAAGTGACAGTTGCTGTTGATCACTGGATTGTCTGGTCCAGAATTGATTATATGCCACATAACTGCCGTATAGCTGGAATATTGTCAAGTGTGGTATTAAACAACAAAGAATCAATCAATGCAGCTGATTCAAGTAAACAAACTTGTCATATGGTAATGAGGTGGCTTGTGATGGTAATCTGTGCTTGCGATCTTAATCACTTCAATACTGACCAGTTGTCAGCAAACACAAGTTTTGGTTCATAACATAGTAAGACGTGGTCAACATTCATCAGTATTTGGCATCCAAATTATTTAGTGAAATTGTAAAAGTAATGTACAAAATAATGATCCATACCTTTACTGTTTGATGATACATGAAGCTATGTCATACCATCCAGTGATGGAAATAATGAGCACTCATTTATGCCTCCTGGCACAGAACCCTTTTGCAAGCCAAATAACCAGGGCTTCCTTAGTCACTTAGTAAATGACTAAGGTAACCTCAGTGCAATGTTAAAGAATGGGAGTTAAGGTTAACCTTAGCAAAAGCTGCTTCATGAAAGGAGCCCCAGAACTGAGGCAGCATATGCTCTGAGAACCTATTCCACTTTTTACCAAACCTACCTGTATTACAGGTGGTACCGAAGTATCCGAGGGGACAGTCACACCTGTAGCCACCATTGTACACACTGCAGCGGCCACCATTCTGACAGGGTGAAGACGTAATGCAGATGTTGATTTCAGTCTCACAGCTCTTGCCTGGACAAAAACGTCAGAGACAGATGTGACAGTGTATTCACACTGCATCCATTATGTTACAGAAAATATACTGGCATCAAGAGGATGTTGCCATATTGGTATTTAGACCCAGGTCAAGCTCTACAACAATAGCTGTATAATAAGAAAGGGTATTACCACTATGACGGTGTATAACTGTATAAAGTAGCATTTATAATTGGTTTCAGGTGTCTTATACAACGTATCCATGAATAATCACATGGTCCAAGTATGATATGAAGTATAATGTTTACCTATATAGCACATGAACAAGGGTATGTGGGATACGCTTTTGGGTATTGGAATCTATTCCATGTTGATTTTCCTTCATGGAATGTAGTACTGAACAAAACTCCATTGGGATCATATGCAGGAGACCTATATGGCTCTGGGCCTCCTACTGTGGAATGGGATGTTTTGATACAGATTTTCAAATGGGAATGATACATAAGAGGAGGAGATGCATATATACAGAATCATTCCTGCCTGACAACGGTACAAGAATCTGTATAGAAATGTCCTACTCATGAAATAAATAAGTTGTTATCCATAAAGTTTGCTCAGCATTGTACATCCCAGCTTATAACATGCCCCTCAATCAAGTTCCTCTAAAGAACTTACCTGTGTAATCAGGTGGGCAAATACAGCGATAGTCGGTGAGTGAGATCTCACTGCAGTCACCGCCATTCTGGCATGGCTTTCTGTCACAGATGCCCCGGTCCCCGCAGTCGTACACGTTGGCACTCTCAATAGCATCTTTCAACAGGTCGATGTTGTTGGTGTTGATCCTCAGCTGATTCAAAAAGAAAAGGGTTTAGAATGAAGTATCCATATGTAAAACTGACATATAATAATATGGACAGACTTTGTGACACAGCCATATTCTGAAGAAGCATGTCAACTCTTCTGAAGGAAGACCAACATGAGTGACCTGATTTTTACTCCTGTATTTCAGCTAAACTATGCCTTGATGTTTCAGTATGTGAGACGGTTTTATGACGTTTTCGCATATTTCCAGCAATATCACACCGGGGACACCAGAAATGGGCTTCACACTTTGTACCTATGTTGGGAACTGAACCCGAGTCACAGGTAAACGCTTTAACCACTAGGCTACCCCACCTCCTAGATGTTGGAATAAAGCCTGACATGACATTTGTCAGTGACATTGAAACATTAAACCCTGGCATCCATAGAAAAACCTATGTGATAATCAAACAAATTTCCAAAATCAGAGAATCAGGGTTCTCCCACAACTTGGCCCCCTGTTTTCAAATAATCCTTATGATAAAAGTGAACTTAGGACATATTTAAATGTAGGTTCCCACAGGCTACACATTGAAAACACCATTCCTATGTTCCATTAATTCCAGCTGTTCACAAGTGATTTTCACCTACAGTTACCTCCCTTCATATTTTCTGGCATACGATAAAACAAACCTCGCCGATACAGCCAACGAATCCAGGAACTTCTCCAACAAAAGCAGATGCAGGCAGTACTTCTTGTGGATCAACTCCACCAAGATATAGAGGACGCTTCAGGTTAAGTCCAACTGTACGGCCAGTTGCGGTGCCTGGAAGAAACATCATCCATTATCTTCTAAAAAGACCTTTCTAAACAACTATTCCAATTCCCACACAAGACTTGCAATATTATTTTCCTCAAATCTGAAAAAAAGTTTCAGTTTAATTTCCAGTTTTCATATTCATCATTTCTTATGACCTCAAACAACGTCAGATTTTAGATTTCCAATAATACATCTCTACAAAATCTTATTATATTAACTGCTATATGTATATATAATATCCCTTTACCTTTCATAACAAGATAATTCAAAACATTCATATAAAGGAATACAATGAACTCTCTCCTTCAAGCCAGTATTCATTTATTTCTTTTTCAGCTTAAGAAATCCTTACATTTTCTGAGGATATAATATGTAATAATTCACAAAATGTAATATTCAGAAAAAATCATAAAATTCATAAAACTTTCAAAACAGCTTTTCTGATGAAATCATTCAACTGGAAACACATGGGAGTGTCTTTAATGTAATCCTTCATAAATGTATAACGTCTCTTCAGGACTCAAATTGCTCAGATGGGATAAAACATCTTTCTGTTTCAGTTTTATGATGGTAAAGTTCAGTGTATTCTTCATAATAATCCAGCACCAGGTAATGGTGAAGATAGAGGAGATATTCATGGTGTAACAGTGTAGATACCTGATCACCAGAACAGGCTAAATATAGCAAGCGAAGCAGCAGCAGCAGCAGCAGTAGCAGTGGTTTATGCACAGATATCACGCCAGAACAATAAACACCATAACAGCAACATCAAGTACAATATTGACAAAATTTAACAAATTCATAAAAAAATACCCAAAAATCGCACGCAACAGTTTCACACCAAACTGCACAAATAAACTGTAAAAAAAAAAACGATGGCCAAAATAAATTTAAAAATTTCCTTGCCTGTGTAAAAAGTAGTGACAATTTGAACAGCTAAGGTAAAATATAATTGAAGCTTTGGATTAAATAAATTGAAAATTAAATGCGGTCAAATAAGTCTGAAATATATAATAGCTTGAATTAAATTCGTTTGAAACTAAAATATTTTTTATGAAAAAGTTGAAACTACATTTTATATCTGAGTGAGGTGACTGTGTAGACTATGAAAATAAGCAGTAGATGTTTCAAAGAAGAGGCAAGTGTAACTAGTATTACTTGATGGGTAAAGTCTTCATCTAAATGTCTATTAGCACCTAGCAACAGGTTTCAACAACATACAGGAGTTTCAGCGATGCCTGGCCGATTCCACATCTTTTAAACATCTAAACATGATTGATCAACTGGAGTTTTTGCCATTCATGCCTGGACTCTATTACAGGTCTTCAACATGTCTCAATGTGATAACAACAGTCAGCAATATCTCATTTACAGCATGGCATTCACAATGCAGTTCAGATTGGACCAGTTATATTATGTTGCAATAGAAAAGGCCCATCAGTCACTAGTGAGTGGCAACTGGCCAATGAACATTCCATTCCACTGGTATGTGGGTCCTTTGCCTGGATGTGAACATTGGCTTGAATTCATTGTAAAGTAATTTAGCCTCCTGTATGATGTTATGAGAGATGTAGCAACGTGTAGAGAGTAATCACCAATAGGAAGCAAGTAATGCACATATAACATACACATGCCAAGCAGTTTTCATGCTGGTTAATAACACCTGTATTGCACATAAAACCCATACCTGTACAGCATGCCCCAAAACATTCCTTAAGGTTATACATATTGCATGCGTTGGTTGGAATCCCAGGTAGTAGAATAATGAATGATGGGATTGTTCCAATGTCTGTTTTCGTCATATTGTATTGCTTAACTTAATTATGTATTATGGTATCATTTCATGCAATCATTAATTAGGATTTTGTAAGCATCATCATTAACCCCTTTTCCAAGTATACATTCTTATTTAGGCCAAGAAGAAAGGTATCATGTGTTAATTTCATAAGGCAGAGAATAATGTTCCAAAATGTTCAGAGTTCTATAGTGGCTGAACAGGACTCTTTATCGTAAGTTTTAAGAAAACTTTATCACAATTTTTTTTTCAAATTTCTTTTTTAAAGTTCAGGAAAAATATTGTAATTGTGTCTCTTGTGATTGGTCACAATAATAAATGTTACCACAATTTTACAAAGAACATTTTGACTAAACTGTTTGAAGTGGTAAAAGCCCCCATACCTTCTAAAGCAGTTTCATGCAATACATATAATTCTGTCTTGTATTGACAGATTTGACATCACTGACAAGTTAATCTATTAGACTTTGACACTTTACTATTCATGAAAGTATGAGACGATGATAGGTGTAAAGTATGCAGACTAATGTGAATGAAGTGGTGCCGATGTCCCTATTTGAGCATCATAATGATGCACCAGAAGAAAGGTTCATCGACAGATTGATGATCAATAAGCGACACATAAGCCTTAGTAAACAAAGATGTTGAGGTTGTCTAGCAGCCTGTCTATATTCTGCATGACACAAAGTGCTTGAGCTGTTTCCGATCTCACTCATTTCAGATACAACAATGATGTTCCCTGATTGTGCTGAATGTCAACGACACAAGGACGCAACAAGGGACATAATCTGGAATGAGTAAGACACTACCTTGATTTGCCCATCATTGCATAACACAGAACATAGGTATATTAGAAGTGAAGCAGAACAAAAAATCTGAGATGACGGAACATAAGTGACAGTGACGTGGACAGAAAAGAAAAATAAATGAAGCAGCAAAACCAAAAAATATTGCCTCGAATTTTGCCAGTGAAATTTGAAAATGATACCTCTGTTATAAATATCACCACGATCCCGTCTAGAATAGTAGGCGTAATAGTCGTAGCTATTCCTAAGGCGTTCTGCAGCGGTAGAAAATAAAATCATGGAAAGGATAGTTTTCATGAAGATGTAGCTGATCCATGAAATAGATGATGTACACTTGTAGCAGGAAGGGTGAATGGGGTTTTAAACCCTTGTCAGCAAGATCACAGTCATGTTGTTGATGGTGCAAGCATCATACAATGCTGTTGGGCACATACTGAGATGTTCACAAGGCGAACCCTCCAGGGTTCTGACACACAGCAGCCATGTTGACTATTTGATGCCCATTAGTCGTCTATTCTGACAAGCATAGAATATACCGGTTTACTTGGCATCAAATCTATAGCATTACAACTGAGGGATACTGAAATCGTTCCCAGGTGTACTCCCATCCAAGACCGTGAAACACAGCCATGTTGACCACATGATACCCAATTGTCATCTATTCTGACAAGCAGAGACCAAACATCCGAATCCCTACAGGATCTGCTGAAAGGAGTGAGTTGTACAACACAACATAAAATCTATGTTCCAATCTTTGAAACGACATCTGTATCTACACTGTACAAAGCAGATAAAAATATTCTTATCTGGAGACCCTAAATGCATTTATGCAACAACCATGCATCAAAGAAGGATGGAAATCTCAATATGAATACAGAAATCTTAAAATTATAAGAGAATTCTCAGTATTACAGAAACTAACTTCTAACATACATATTAATGAAATGATGAAAAAAAATGGAATTATTAAAAAGGAATTTCACATCAGGCCATAACAGATTAATTATTTGTTCTTTGTTGTTTCAAGGTCTAAAAGATTTGTGGGGTCTTAAGATCCTCAATGTATAAGTTATTTTCAAAATCTTGATAATGATGCTGCCTTGCAGATCATATACACTATTTAACCAAAGGGAGTTCCAGCTCGTTAATTGCATTTGTTTCAGAATAAAGGGATCAGCAGGGCTCTGTTTCCCAAAGCGATCTTAGGGCTATGACTGTCGTAACTCTATATTAAAACATAGGAGATACAACAGTTGTAGGCCTACGACTGTCGTAACTCTATATTAAATTATAGGAGATACGATAGTCATAGCGCCACAACTGTCATAACTCTATATTAAATATAGGAGATATGATAGTCATAGTGCTACGACTGTCGTAAGTCTATATTAAATATAGTAGATACGATAGTCGTAGCACTTTGACAGTCGTAAGTCTAAATTAAAATATAGGAAATATGACAGTCATAGCACTACGACTGTTGTAAGTCTATATTAAATATAGGAGATACGACAGTCGTAGCACTATGACTGTCATACAATAGTCATAATGCTATGATCGCTTTATGAAACGTGACCCTGTCCTAAAGAACAAGTAATTAATTAGCTGTCGCGAAACATTAGTAACAAAACAGTATTTGACAAAGAGATTTCCAGCCAGCGGCTTTTCCATGGAGCTTAGCAATGTATTATTGCGACTTCCAGCAGAAAGATGTCCTGTTTTGTTAAAGAATCACCTACTGAAATCTCAAGCTTTCTGCCTAGCCAAAGGCACATGATTCGAAAATTTCAACACAACAGCGACATCGTGAATACCCAACTTGAAAGATTCCAACTCCATTACAGAGCAGTCATGCAAAGCATAGACTATTAGTCAATAAACTTGTCATGAAGACATCTATTCCTGTTTCTAGAGGACTTAAGGCTATATATGGAGTCTTGTCTACATAGACTCAGGGTAGGACGGAGTGGGAAAGGCTCAACTCGGAACAGGGAATAGTAGAGGCTGCCCTAAGCTAGGGAAAGCTCCCACACTGCTGACTACAAAACACAATCCTGAAAATAAGGTTTCATGTCATATGTTTCGAGGTCAAACAGTTACCAAATATCTGTCCACTTTTTACACAGAAATACTTAACCTAACATATGTTCATGTTAATCAAATTATGATATTAATTTCAAAGACAATGACTACAGATACAACCGTGTCACGCCAAGACTGGAGAATACGAAGAATTAGTTCGTACGCCATTTGACCTCATTGTAACATCCATAGTAGCACAGATCAAAACTTACCATTTACAGGGTCTTCATTGTTCACGATCAGCATGCCCTCATTGCCCTTCCTCTCAGCTACAACCATCGTCCAGTCATCAAGGCGCAGAGGGTTGCGGCTCCTCAAGACAGCTGGGCCTAAAATCAGAATCATGTTGAAGGGTAAGTGTTTGAGGGCTTGTTGTTGGAAACAGATCAAAACTGATTTTATAATTTTGTGTGTTTGTTGTTTATGCCTCAGGAAGCATATTTTGCAATGAAACTTCTATGATTTTGTATAGGACAAAATATTATGGATGACAACTTCCCTATTTACACAACATTTCTGGGCTTTTCCTTGCTCCTTTGTCAGATAAAAGGCTGATGAATGTACAAGAAAAAGTCAAGAAATCTATATATGCCCCTTAGGAATCTTAGGAACATCTATATGCCCCTTAGGAATCTTCTATGACTTTGGTTTCAGAAGGCAACACCCAGAACAAATGTTCTTAAGCTGTGAACAATTCAGTCTCCATAATATCTAGAATATTGAGTGCCAGTAAATAGATTCTAACCTGATCCAGTGTCAAAGCGGAACTCAAGGTAGCCATCCTTGATCATTATGGCCATGAAGTCGCCACGTCCATCCTGCTGTTGTGCGTTGTAAAGGATGAGGCCGTCGTCCAGGGAGCGAGGTTTAAACATGAGGCTGAGCTGCACCTGCAGCAGACCGTCCTGGATGGTTGGGTAGGAGATGAAGGATGTCTTGTTGAATGATGGGTCGATGATGTCCACGTCTGTAGGAAACATTTGGGATGTGTGAGGTAGTGAGGATGGTATTTAATACAAACTAGGTTGCTGTCAAATATTACAGCATATGATACTAGCAGAATTATAATGGCACTTATACCATTACTGTATCATTACGTATCTCCATGCATTTACCTCCAAACAAAACAAAATGAAGAAACGGCAATGCTAAACAACTGTATTTCAAATTCTAGAGAATGATGTGTAAAAGAAGCAGTTTACAGAAAATAAAAACAATAAATCAGTCAAAATCTTTATAAATACAACATTTTCTTACACCGCTCGCAAGATGTTCCTACACGTCCAATTGGGCAGATGCAATTGAAGCCAGAAGGTCCAGGGAGGTCATAGCAGCGACCCTCAGATCCACAGCGGCCTGCAGATTGGAGTGAGAGCATGAGTATCTCGGGATATGGACAGCTACTAAATTAACGTAAAAGTTTGTACACTTGGCACCATGGGCCCATTTGACAATAGATGACAGATGTGACTTGTAGACTTTCCAGGTTTCTTCACTGTAAGAGTCTGTATACAAAATCCTCAACTGAGCAGACTTACTAGTCCAAGGAAATAATAAGGAATTTTTTATCAGAAATCTCTCCAGGACAACAAGGAGAGAGTACAGAGACCTAGACTGTCCTATTCACTTTGATAATCTCCAAAAGGAAATAAGAATGGGTACTTGAAGATAAATATGGGTTTTGAGAGGCAAGTATGGAGAAATCTCTCCAGGACAACAAGGAGAGAGTACAGAGACCTAGACTGTCCTATTCACTTTGATAATCTCTAAAAGGAAATAAGAATGGGTACTTGAAGATAAATATGGGTTTTGAGAGGCAAGTATGGTTACTGGGATATTCCATATAAATTCTGGTACTGGGGGATAGATATGGGTTCTTGAAGATAGGTATGGGTACTGGGACACAAATACCGGTATTGGGGATAAATATGGGTACTTGAACATAAGTATGAGTACTGGGAGATAAGCATGGGTACTGGGATATAAAATACTGGTACTGGGTGATAGATATGATTTTGAAATTGACATTGGTCCTTGGATCTTCTCACTGAAATCTCCATAGCAATATCAAAACCTGATAATGATTACCTGGGTAGCAACGTTCTCCAAGTAGCTGGCACCTTTCACCAGCCCATCCTTTAGGACACAAACACTTGTAGCCATATGGGTTGTTGGCTGGTTGGCAGGAGCCTCCGTTGAAGCAGGACAAAGTCTGGCAAGCCTGGTACTGCTGAATTCCATACACATCAATCGCATCACCGCCAATGTTCAGTGGGACACCCTCCAGTTTGACCTCGCTCACAGTACCTAGAGCAATTACAGTTTACACAGTCAAGTTCTATGGATGATACTGTGGTCGCCACAAAGGAAGTCACACATGTGGGTTCCCATGATCATCTAACTAAAGGCCAATTGCAACATAATGGCAATACCCACTCTTACATGGCCAACTGAATTAAAACAGTAAACATTTATCTTACGTCACCAAATGAATTAAAATGGCCAACATCACCTTACAATGCCAAATGAATTAAAATGTCCAACACCTACCTTACATGACCAGCTGAAGTAAAACAACGATTATCTCCGTTACATGACCAGCTGAATTGCAATGGTGGACCACTTCCTTACCCACAAATCCCTTGGAGAATCCAGCTGCCCTTGGAATGCTCTGGAAATTTGGTACACCACCGATGTACATGTTCTCCAAGAGATCAAGGCCCTCAAACCGCCCTGGTGCTTCACCATAGTAGGCCGGCTCGTCGTTTACAATCAGAGTACCTGGAGGTGAGTATGCAATTGTCAGTATTAGTACATCAGTATTTTACATATACATCTATCAGAGCCGGATACAGCTGTTTTGAGAAAGGGGGTGCACACTCTCGAGAAATAGGGAGTGAACACTTCATTTTCACTTATTTCAGTGGTCATTCAATAAACTTACTGGGCAAAATGGGGGTCCACCCCTGCCCCCAAACCCCTCTGGATCTGCCTATGGAATATAAAGAAGAAAAAAAATCCCCCCTTTCTTTGGTAATATCAAACTTCTGTATAAGAATACACATTAATCAGTTCTTGGTGAAGATCTGAAGATCTGTATCCTATGAACACCTTAAATATACAACTTAATCAGCTGTCGGTGAACAACATATCTACAGATTGTATCCCATGAGTACCATTCTTCCTGTCTCTCTTGAACTGTACAGTGTTCCATGTGTTCATCTGAACAGGGTTGTTGCCACGGATGATAGCAGGGCCCGAGCCCACGTCGAAGCGGAACTCTGGGTAGGCGCCGTTTAGTCCAAAGCACATGAAGTCCCCAATGCCTGTGTTATACTGGCCGTTATACAACAACATGCCATCTGTTGCCTCAGGACGGAAGGACATGACTATGTCAAAGTTGAGGTACACATCCTGGAGTGGTGGATAGCTCATGTAGGAGACAGGATTCTGGGGGAAGTATGGCACCAGCGCTGAAACATCCACAGAACATGATCATACACTATTTAATATCATGGAAATAAACTGACACATTAAAAAGACCAATAAATCACAAATTCTTACAAGTTTCCATATAATAAGGCAGTAAACACTTATACATAACATGAAATGTATGTTATTCCTGACACTGGCACATACATAGCCAGGTGCCTTCCACTGACCTTTGAAAGTATAATTCCTATTCTTAGCTCAAAGTGGATTGTACAAGAAACATAGATTTCTCTCTATTTTTTTCATGCTCTTTTGAAACATACAATATGCCACTGACATTGTAGGTTATCCAATCACATGAAGTTGTGAGCAAAGGTGTGAACGACCAAACACCTACACCCCACATCCCCAATCAATTTAATTCAGGTGAACTTAGAGACATGGTTGTTATGACTCGTAACATGCCACATACATAGGTTATAATGGTTCTCATAATATAGAATTGTTTCTGATGACTGATCAGATGTGTTGAACCAGTGAGTAAGTGAATACGGTTTTATGTCGCTTTCAGGAATATTCCAGCAATATCGCAGCAGGGTACACCAGAAATGGGCTTCACACATTGCACCCATTAGGGAGATTGAACCAGTGATGGTGGATCTGAGTCAGTTAGACAACACCTACCGCCAACAATGAGGACGACAGGTATCTGAGCAGTTCCGTATCGGTTTGCAGCCTGGCACATGTAGGTTCCTCCATCTTCTTCCCGAACTCGGGGGATTGACAGTTCACCATCTGTGATCGAGTGTTCTCTGTTCACAAAGCAAATGTACAAATTCAGAAAATATCCACCACTGGAGTGCTGACATGAGGAAGTTTCAATCTGCTTGGGAAATAACTTGGAAATGATGGTAAAGATTAATTTATCCATGGTTATATCTACAAAGTCTGATTTTTTTAACCCAAATCTGTAGCAAATGTAAGTATAAATTCCTACTTGGATTGAAATATTTGTCAAACAATTGTTATTGACATCGAATGTGATGGCTGTGTGGAGAGGATTCATATTTCAACTAATACCAGGACCAACAAAGTGGAACACAGTTACTGTTTAAGTTAATTTATTCCACTGAAAACTATCTAGAGATAAATTTTTTTAAATAAGTAAAAAAAAGAGTATTTCCCAGCTTGTCTGCAAATGTTATTTAGCTTAGAATCCGAATTAGCACATGTGCTGGGCCTTTCACCCACCTTGGCAAATCTCCGTCCTGCTTTGTCCAGGTAATGGCAGGGTTGGGGTAACCCTGGGCATCACATGACAGAGTGGCCGGACCTCCCAGAGCTGCTGTGTTGATATCTTGTGGGACAGATATCACTGGGCGAGCTGGAGGAGAACATAATATAATATACAATACAATACCCATGGAATAAATGCATATGTCATCCTGTGAACACTCAGATGATCAACAAAATATTGTAATAAACCTCAAGATGACATAGAGAACTCATAAGGCACATAGTTATGCATCTAAGTGTTACTGGGTGTACTATGAAACTCCAAAGGGAAATATCTGTCGTATCAATATGAAAAAGGTGAACACAACACATAATGCACTAATAGAAATAACCTGTGATATTAACTGGCTGTAAAGATGATATAAACTTGTATTGACCATCTCACTCACCTCTGACAAACAACTGTACTTTACTCTGTACGGTGCCAGCTTGATTGGTTGCAGTACACACGTATGTGCCGGCATCTTCAGGGCGGACTTCAGGGACAATGAGGATGCCCTCACCAATAACGGCACTGGCTGGGAGGGCGCCCTCCACCTTGGACCATTTCACCAGTGGCTTGGGTGTGCCTGAGCAAAGTAACAGTATAAATAAGATTAGGAATGATCCACTTGGTTCAACAGAAAGACAGAATGAAATGACAAGTGCTGGAACTGATTTTGTCACAAAGAAGGGCATATTTTGTGATTTAGCTATTCAATGAAATTGTATTACAAAATAAGTAAGCCATAGCGTCACCACCTTTAGAGTATACTTTCCAAGTGTATAAGTATGAAGCATGTACCTCCAGTCAGGATCAGTGTTTCATGGGACACATAAACTCACCTGACACAAGGCACTCAAAGTCCACTCTGTCGCCGACATTGACGGTCTGCACACTGCTCTGTCCTCCTCCTCCACCGGGAATGATGTCAGGACTACCTGTTGACAGAGTCAGGAGTGAGCGTTAGAGACAGTTATGTTATATATCAGCAGTATTGCATCAACACTGTGACTTGAAGAAAATCACATTGCACTATTTATGGAAACATATCACCAAAGGAAAGTATTATCACTAACAATATATCACAGATCTACTTAAAACAACTTCTGATACATTAACAGACTATAAAAATACCATCATGCAAGAATATCATACAGATTCCTGTATCACTGCCAAGCAAATATGTCACACAAGTTTGATAATGATACAAGTCGGCACCAAAATGTCACATCATCTAAGTATAGAAGTTGTTCATCCTGTGTGTCTGCACCACAGTTTACTATTTTATTTTACACTGCTCTCAGTAGTATCAAGACAGAAATTCCACCAGAAATGGTCATCAAACAATTTACCCATGTACAGAATCAAACACGGGTATTTGGCATGAATGCTTTGACCACTAGGCTACCCCATCACCCAAAACACTGAAACTGGTCACACACAAATTTGCCATCCTCCCTATCAATACAATGCACATTCCAACATTCCTTGTATTCTCCCTGAATGTCAGAGATGGGTGGAGTGAATGAGTATTTAAGTCATGGCATGGCAAGGCATCTTGATGAGGGGAGCAACCCTTGCAGAGAAGCAGGTCCTGTTTGTTTACTAATTTGTTGAAACCCACAAACACTGGAATGGTACTAACAAACCTAGAATGCTAGAGTTAAACCCATTTCTGTCATGCCAGAGGAATACAAAATGCATCACATAACAAGGCTTGGATGCATCCTAAACCTTGCAGCCATACCAGACAGGAAAGCTGACAGATATACTGACCCTGGACACGAAGGTAGGTGTAGTCCCTGTTGCTGCCAGCTTCGTTGGAGGCAGTACAGATGTACCGACCAGAATCTTCCTCTGCGACATTATAGATCCTGCAATAGGAAGCAACGGCTTTATAGTCTGTATATACCTTATATACTTTATACTTTATACTTTATACTTTATACTATATATGACAAATATTGGCATAGGAAAGCAATTTCTGCAGTCAGTGAAAGAAGTCGAGGGCAAAACAAAACACACTGTATCATTCAATATGGGAGTCAACTGATTATTTTCATCAAATATGTCCTTTCTTTTATGTCTGCAGCATCAGTAACGATACAGTTGAATCACAAAGAGCAAGAGCATATGGATAAGGAGACGCTTTAACCATGAGGTGACCACACTGCCCCAGATGTGTATGAAACACATGGAGGTATTGCCTCAGTCTTGGATTTGGTCAACTGATGACTTAACTTAATGGGTTGACTATACGTACGTGAGCACTCCGTTCCTGATCTGGTGCTGGGCTGGAAGTTGCCCTCCCATGTCCTTCTCCCAGCGGATCTGAGGAGGCGGGGAACCTGTCACGTCACATCGAAGCTCCACGGTGCGACCAGCAGTTATCTGCTCATTCTTGGGAGACACCACCACCGTAGGGGGAACTGGAATGGAACAGTGTGTCAATAACATACGTTGTACATGGACCTATCAACTTCACATAAAGGCAGGACCAAGATTATTACAATGAGGAAATACGTTGTGATTTAAGTTACATAAGGGAAATCTTGTAAACTAAAATGCAAAATCTTAACAGAAATCTTTCCCGCTTTCAGGTCATACACTTTTTTCCCTGTTTTAACTGTGCTTTACTATACTTGGCATAATCTACTAATGAGGATATAGAGAATTTCACCCAAGTGTCTACTGAGATATTTAGCAACACGTCTTGATATTTGATATCAGGCGACACGATGGTGAGATTCCATTTATCACTAAAAATTATCTGTCTTTAGCTTTCAATAAAATATGTAGATCTCTCAACATTGTACTACCAGTAGATTTGCAGTGCAGCGATATCATAGCATTGTGACATCATCAATCTCATGATGTCACAATGTTGTTCAAAATCTACTCCTAGGAGATATGTGATCTCACACAAGCGATATCTCCTGTTTTCGATGATAAATAACTTTTTGCCCTCAAATATTTGTACAAAATTTTACTAGTGCATGTATCAATTTTTAGTACATGGATTAAAGGCTGAAAGTGGGATAAACTGTCTGGATCAACTCATTGGTGCCTTTGAATCTGTACATCCTGAACATCGTGTGAGTTCACATTGAATGAATATGGAGTTCCGAGAACAATTACAAGGCCATAAACAAATATCCCAAGTCTGACTAATTGATTTACCTGATATCTCTATGACAGCGTAGCCCTCCGAGCTGCCAGCATTGTTGGTGGCGATACATCTGTACTGACCAGCATCGGCGGCTGTTATGCTGCGGATCTCTAGGACTCCATCACGCTCAATGGCAGTTGGAGACAGAACCCCATTGACCTTGGTCCACTCAATCTGGAAAGGTCCGCTACCACCAGGCTGGCAGTTAAGTCGCACAGTTTGTCCGGGTCTTGTGGCCACCTGGGCAGGTGTGATAGTCAGTTGTGGGGTCACTGGAAACAGTAAGGTGATTCATCTCTGAGAATGATTGCTGGTATAAAAATATCGAAACAATATCCTGGTATGAAAATACTATAACACTACGCTGGTTATCAGACTACTGTGTTCCTATACAGTTGGTAGTAAAACAAGTTTGGACTACTTCCAGCGTATATCACTCAGTGCATCTATCGCTGACTCAAGATACCAGCAAAAAGACTGATGCCGGTATATGCCTAGTGTCTGCCTTCATCAACAACAGAAGGAGAAAGGCCTACCTGACACAATAAGGATAACAGATGCTGAGAACTGGGATCCTCTGCCGCCTGTGACGATGCACACATATTCTCCCTCATACTCAGGGGTAATCTGAGGGATGTACAGCACACCCTGACGGATAGAGTGGTTGGGTGGGAGAGGCTGGTTGCCAGGGCGACGCCATCTAATCACGGGAGACTGGAGGCCTAGAAGAATTAAACAACAACAAATTAAGAAACTTGCCACAATGCATGACTCGAATACTTGATATATACTGAGAAACAAAAAAGGAACACAGGAAAATTCAAGCATTCCTTCAATATTTTCCAGTTTTCATCATCAGCCTTGACAAGCACTTTTGGAGGGAATCTGACAGCAAATACAGGAACACTGCCATAATGTGGTGTTCTCTTGTTTATTTCCCTCGGTATATATCATTTAGTTAGGAGTTTTCAGAATTTGAGTTTCTCAAAAAGTGTTACAAAAACACTCCTTTCACTATGAAGTCGTTAAAAAAATACAACACAAAAAATAGTAAAGAAAATGAATTGCAACATGTTTGCACACAACGTCTCAATGAAGGCCAGTCCCACCAGTGGTAGCCATGTTGGATCATACCTTGTGCAGAGCATGTGAGTTCCACAGACTGTCCAGCAACAAGGGACATCTGGTCTGGTCCTTGGATGTCCACTATAACATCAGGTCGTGGTCCACCATCAGTGATAACTAAAAAGTAATATGGGAATGTTGTATTAAAATTGTTCCAATTTGCACAACATCCATGGAAACTTTGAACAATGAATGAGTACTATTAACTTCTTAAACACTAGAGGTAATCAAAGAACATTCAAAGATTAATTCAATGGTTATTATTCCTTATGTGGCAATCACATTTTTCTTACTCCAGTGCTGTAATAAGTGAACAGTAACTCATCAAGTGAGTTTTATTTATACACCGCTTTTAGCAATATTCCAGCAATATCACAATGGGGAGGGGGTGGGGGGGGGTGGAGGGCACAAGGAGTGGGCTTCACACATTGTGCTCATGCAGGGAATCGAACCCAGACCTTCAGCATGATTAGCAATTGCTTTGACCACTAGGCTACCCTACCGCCCCAGTAACCCAATGAATGCCACAGATGATTAATGAATGAAGCTTTCTGAAGGATTTCTCGGCCCCTGCACTTTTACATTTGCTCACAACATTCACGTTACTAAGATTGCTTTTTGCACATGGCTCCAGCTCTGCTTGTGGATGCCAACAAGTCTAACTCATCCAATGTGTACCTTCTAGATCTACAGATGCCTCATCCCGGCCTCGTTCATTGGTGGCAATGCAGACATATCGGCCAGCATCAGACTTGGCCACAGAATCAAAGATAAGTCGAGCAGATCCTTCATCTTCATATGAAGCTTCTGGGAGGACATCACTCCTCCTGCGTGCATCACTGCGCCAGAACACATTGGGTGTCGGCTCGCCTTCTCCTGTACATTCCAGGGTGACCCGTTCGCCCTCCAGAGATGTCACTTTGCGGCTGGGCAAGATGGAAATTTTGGGAGGACCTGTAACAATGTAAGGCATGCCAACATTAGTATGTTACCATACCTTCGACATGCTAGCACTTTAAGGTGGCAATAAGCAATGCTCAAGCTCTACAAAAGATGCCTATCAACAGTCAGTTCTTGACCAGACAATCTGATGACTGGTATTGACAGCAGTGATCCACACCACTGGGTGATGATGACATGCAAACATCCAAGTCACCACACTGACTGCTACATACATTTTGTCATCTTTTAAGACAAACATAAACTGCTCGGAAGCACTTCTAACCCACCACCAAATCATGGTACACCCAGCACAAACTTCCAGGAACCAGTTCTAACCCACCAGCATATCTATTTGCTTGTTTTATCTGACCAGCATAAACTGCTAAGTACCAGTTCTAACTGGAACACCATTTGACAATACGCTAGCAGGGAAGCAACAGTCAACCCTTTACCCCAATATCACTCCAGAGTCTTCATTACTGACCTTCAATCTTGAGGGTGGCCGTAACAGTGACTGTTCCCATGGCATTGGTAGCAGTACATACATAGGATCCTTGTTCGTCGCCAGTCACTCCCTTGAACATAATGACTCCATTCTCATCCATCACATCTGTTGTCGAGGTGAAAGGCTCATCTCCAACTCTGGCAAGACAAATGATACAACACTATAAGTCATTATCCATATTTTGTTACATGTGGGCAAGGCTAGTCTGTTTACAACCAGAAAACAATTTCAGTAACACATTTCACAAAATCTAAATATTTTAGATATTTTAATACTTACCTTACCATAGGTCTATAGCATATTACCTCAAGCTTCGCTTAGTAGGAGATCTGACAGAGTTGAATTGCTATTCAATCTTGAATGGCTACATTGAATTCGACGACTGTAACGATACGGAAGTATCTGGATCTCCCTACTGCGCATGCGCACAGACTCCAGGAGAGCTTCACTTTTACTTCAAGCGTCGTCTTGTCTAGACGTGTTTGAGTTGATACCTCTTTTTTCCCAACTAATAAAGTTTGATTTACTACGCTATTTACACTGATTCCTTTTATAATTTCCTACTAAGTGAAGCTTGAGGTAATATGCTATAGACCTATGGTAAGGTAAGTAAAAAATATGTTGCTACTGACACCTCCATCTTGAATGATACATATTTTTGCATATTTATCATGTCAAACCACACTATCAAGTATGTAAGTAAGACATAAAGCACTGAATTTGATGGCAAGGATAAACAGGTAGATATTTATGGAAAAAATATTGAATAACAATTGTTGAACCTCTGGCTCACTTATCACGAGCAATGAATATCTGTATAATGTTATTTCTTAGAACAGTATAATGCTATTTCTTAGAACAGTATAATGCTATTTCTTAGAACAGTATAATGGTATTTCTTAGAACAGTATAATGCTATTTCTTAGAACAGTATAATGCTGTTTCTTAGAACAGTATAATGCTATTTCTTAGAACAGTATAACGGTATTTCTTAGAACAGTATAATGCTGTTTCTTAGAACAGGTTATGGACCCTAGTGATAGCAGTATATTAAGGGTTCACTGTCTTACTTTTAATTTGTATACAATGTAAACTGAAAGAAAAAATAGGGAGAACAGGAAAATTGAAGAATTCCTTTAATATTTTCCAGTTTTCATCACCTGTTTAGAACAGCACTGTGGGAGGAAACCTAAGAAGAAATGAAGAAACACTGCCATGAAATGGTGTTCCCTTATTTATTTCCCTTAGTATAC
Source organism: Haliotis asinina (assembly GCF_037392515.1). Lineage (NCBI taxonomy): Eukaryota > Metazoa > Mollusca > Gastropoda > Lepetellida > Haliotidae > Haliotis > Haliotis asinina. The sequence goes on from NC_090295.1 coordinate 39,120,439, forward strand.
CTAGAACACCACTTGACTATTGAGGCAGGTGTGTTAGATTAGACAGGTGTGCCACTGTATACCTGGTCCATGTGACTGTCGGAGATGGTGTCCCCCCTGTGACACGGCACTGGAACAGGGCACTGGCTCCATTCCTGATAGTTACTGAGTTAGCAGGATACAGCTCCACCACTGGCATCTCACGACCTAACACAAACAGGTGCTTGCTTAGTACATATATTAAGGATGAAATCAGTATTTCACAATAATCAGTACCATAATATACAGGATAAATTTAACACTGTGTTTAAACATTCCATACTGCAAATTACCGCTATTCTAGAGAATATAATATCATGAATGATCATTATACATGCACCATCAAGCACTGATATATACGTACGTTCAACATCAATCATAGCGGAGGCCATTGCTCTGCCAGCAACACTCTCGGCCAGACAGATGTAAACTCCACGATCGGCCATTGAAGCCTGGGTGATTCTAAGGATTTCTCCATTTTGACTGACCTGAAGACAACAACGTGAGTCTGTGGGTACAAAATTCTGTTCACTGAATGTCACTGTTCAAATAAGACAAGAAATATTGCATGTTACTTGTACTTAAGACATATTAAGACATTTTTCTGTCAGTTTACAAGTATACCTTTGCTTATACAAGTTTCTTAGTCTTCAGTAACCCATGCTATTTGCAAGAGGTAACTAATGGGATCAGGTGGTCAGATTCACTGACTTGGTTGAGATGTCATCATATCCCATTTGCATAGAATGACGCTCATGATTTTGATCAGTCTACTGGCAGGATTATTTACAGGTTGCCGTCATCTAGCTGGAATACTGTTCAGTGCTGTGTTGAACAACCTACTAACCAACCAACCAGCCAGTTGTGGTTGCAGTAGACTAACATGCAGTAAAACTGGACAAAGTACTGTGACTATGTGTCCCAGTCTTCCCAACTGTGAATGAGGAACTGCTAATGATGGAAAAGCCACGAACCTTGGTCAGCCTACATCGTTGCAATAGTTGTATGCTCCTAAGGGAGTTGAGGTTGAAAATTATGATGTGCATCCAGTGATCATTGGCAAGACATAGTGCATTTGCGCAGCTCAGCTGAGCTGGATCTTGGCATTCTACAAGTATCATATACTACTACTACTAATAATAATGCTACAGGTACATACCACATGGTTGCTGGAGAGCTCTCCTCGGGCCCTCTTCCAAGTGATGGTTGGTTTGGGTATTCCAGTGACAACACAGCGGATTGTTCCTGTTGTTCCAGAAGGAATCACCTGCATCTTCTCATCAATGGTCACAGTTGGAGCCTCTCCTAGAGAACAGCACATGAGTTTTAACTCATCCGATCAATAGTACTTGGCCTCCTAATTGTTTAACTTGGTTTGAAACCAACAATGATGTTTAACTCGTTTTAACAACACAAGTCTGTCCTATTCCATCAATTTGCTTTGAATCACTGACAAAATGGCTCCATACCACAACCAAGCAATAGATAAACTCACTTTCCACGCCAGGTTCAATTGTGAGGGTTGTGCGTCCAACACCTGTCTTGCCAGTGGGGGTGGTACCAGTGCACAAGTATGATCCGGCATATGATGGTTGGACATTGGGTAGAGTCAGGATACCATTGTCCTGGCTGGAACCTGCAATGAAAGTACAATACATACAGGGTTCACAAAGTCACCCTGTGAATGAATTGGGTTTAAAACTGCTCCAAGCTACAGTTCATTTTTATCAAGAGACAATACCTACCTGATGGGAGACCCTGGCGTTCCCGAGACCACACAAGGATCACATCACCACCATTCTGAGAGTAACATTCCAAGGTGACTGTTGTGCCCACGATGGCAGTCACTTGAGTTCTCCTGATCACAATTGTGACTTCTGGCTCTGAAAAATTATTTAAACAAGTGGATGAGAATCATTTTTATGGAAAGAAAACTCCTATGAGAACTCCTATGTTCCCTATCAATAGCATCTCAAAAGTCCTTGCTACGACATCCAGGGTTTACTTATTGACAAGTGGATCTGTGCTGTATGACTTTGAACACTGATCACTTCGACTTGCATTATGCGTGGAGAAATGGATTATTATTTTTATTATCTGAAATATTATTCAAGCTGCCATGCTAGAGTATATTATATGGAGCATGGACTCTCACCTGGAGCTGTTCCAGTGACGTACAAGATGGTTCTGACGGTCGACATGCCAGCGGGGTTGGTGGCCTTGCAGTAGTATTCGGCTTCATCACTCTTCCGTACAGAGGGGATGCGGAACACACCGTTCTCCACTGTGGCATAGTCAGGTAGGGGTCCGCTCTCTCCACGAGTCCACACAATTGTCGATGGTGGACTTGACTCAGCGATACAGCGGAACTCGATGGAATCGCCAACATTGACTTGCAGATAGCGGGGCTCAATTCTGGCTACTGGAGGTTCCTCTCGACCTGGAATCAGCACAATGCTCACATACAGTCTCCACGCATACAGTGAAATCCTTGCTACATATACAGCGAAATCCTTGCTTCATGTTCAGTGAAATCCTCACTACACATACAATGAAATCCATACTACACAGTGAAACCCTTGGTACACATACATTGTAACCCTTATTATAGTGAAACCCTTGTGACAGATACAGGGAAACCCTTGTTACTCATACATTGTAACCCTTATTATAGTGAAACCCTTTTGACAGATACAGGGAAACTCTTGTTACACATACATTGTAAAACTTATTATAGTGAAACCCCTGTGACAGATACAGGGAAGCCCTTGTTACTCATACATTGTAACCCTTATTATAGTGAAACCCTTGTGACAGATACAGTGAAACCCTTGTTACTCATACAGCAAAGAAATTATTACAGTGAAACACATGTTACAGTGAAACCCTTGTTACAGATACCATGAAACCCTTGTTACAGTGAAACCCATCTTATAGATACAATGAAACCTTTGTTACACTCTTGTATACAAATGCATCAAGCATTGAATTGTCTGAACCAGCTCTCCTTGTCAAAACGACTATGCAAAAACAATCTTTCCAAATGTAACCTCCTTACCAGCAATGCTGACAACCGCTGTGACTCGGTCAACTCCATAGGCATCAGAGCCAGTACATGTGTATGTACCCTCATCTTCAGGCTGGATGTTGGGGATGACAAGGACGCCATTCTGGTCAACAGCCTTCTCTGGCAGACCAGCGCCATTCTTGGTCCATGACAGAATATAGTTGGCCTACAGTGGAAAAACAAGTAGCGATCAACATAATCAATGACAGCAGTCTATCAACAACAGGGGGCAAAATTACATCAGAGAAAGTTACAGTGATTGACATGATATTTACTTTGTAAGTCTTTTGTATATATCCACTCTAAGACAAAATCAAAACTTTCACACATAAGTTTGTTCCAGTAAAAACATGCTTTATTCATATAAGGCATAATTGCTCCTATTACCTGTACAACTAATCAGTAGAAATAAAGCTTCTGATAAAAATATGACTTTTAAAGCATGATAATGACAGACTAAAACACAGGACACATAGTACTGGTGGTTTCCTATTCTTGTACATAATTTATACTCCAAAATGGTCCCATTGAAAACCTAAAGCCACAGCACATATTGAAAGACTATCAGAGATCTTCAACAATCAAATCCCCATAATTCAGAATGAGCAAAACCTGTTAGATGTACCTCAGTATTGTAGGAGATGGCGACACAGATGAACCTGACGCTGGCTCCGATCCTAGTCTCCACTTCTCGGGGCTCCTCGATGCGGACTCGGATGGGATTAGTGGGTGCTGAAGTGGTAATATGCAACAGACATTCACTTCTCCTGCTGCATTTTGTGTCAGTCATACAATGGGTTCATACATTTATTCTGTTTTCATTTATTATTTTCTCATGCCTACTCTTGGTCACATGTGAGGTTTAAGCATGTGATGTGTTTCACTTGTAAAAGAGAGTTACCTCCCCTAAGTCTTTAACACAGAAATGCCATAGTCAGTTTGAGTTCATTGGCTATGCAGGAAAAAGAGAGAATCTACTATATATGTAATGCCAATTGTAGAAAATAATCTTAACTATCTGCAGTAACAGATTCACCGACTAAATCCCTGGACCATAGGGGATGGTTTAACATAGCTGTCAGAGAACCCTTGTCTACGCTTACCACTGATCGTCAACTCCACAAACTCTCTGACACTTCCGTAGTTGTTGGTAGCAGTACAGACATATCGACCACCGTCGGAAGATTCAAGGTCAGGGATGGTCAGTTGATATCTGGCACTAGTGCGGACTTTCCCAGGCATTGGGCGTCCATCCAGTCGACTCCAGACAACGTTGAAGGGTCCTCGTCCTGACACCTGGCACTGGAAGGTTGCTGTTGATCCAAGAGGCTCGCTAAGACGGATAGGAGTCACAACAACCTGAGGACGGTTGTTCACTGAAACAAGTATATTACAGCAATTAGGTGATATGAAGTTTCCCTCCTATGAACATATGTATGTGCCGTGGACTGCTAATGCTACTGCAGGAAGAACAAAAGAGGATTTCAACAGAAAATCTGAAATACTGCAGAATGACTTCAGCCACAAATACAAGATTTATGGTAATGATGTAATAAATCCTGATTCTTGATAAATTTATTGAAAATACTTTCCTAAATCAAAGAAGACAACTCAAAATGTGTCTCCACAAAAATACAACCATTATTGCTTTCTTTGCAGAATGTAAGATTGCCACACGGCTTCATTTGCCAGTAACCAGATATGAAGGCAGGTTCAGCATCAAGTATCACTCACCATCTCTGTCACATGAGCCGCCAGGTTCCCTTGGGTTGCCAACATAGCCTTCAGCACAGCTGCAGAGAGAAGTGATATACAGGGGAATAAATAGTCATATCAACCTTCTCACACTTACACAGCCTTCATCACGGCTGCAAAGAGAGGTAACACACAGGGGAAGAAATAGTCATGTCAATCTCCTTTCACACAGCACAACAAATATTCAGCACCGGTGCAGAGGGAGGTCACATGCGGCTGATTGTACAGCCATCCTGAGCTTTATATAGCCACTTTGTTCATTATTTGGAGCGACCATCACAGCTTGACTACTGCTAAAGGTGGGATTACAAGAAAAAACATACAACATGCCTCTATTGAATAATTATCCACTTAGCAGAACAAACACAAGATATTCCTAAATTTTGTGTAGTTGTTTTCACTCACGTGCCACAGTCACGTCCGGTATATCCTGGTGGACAGCGGTCACATGTTACACGGTTGTCCGAGGGGTCCAGGAAACATGTGCGAGAGAATCTGGGAATCAAAAGACACAATCAGAGAACAAACATGGCTGACTGGAACACTCGAGTTGCTTTCATGCAAGAATATTGTATGAGCGAGTCATATAATAAGTACAGTCAAGTCTCGTTAATCCGATCTCTGTTTGTGTAACAAGACGCTTTATCAGACATATTTCTTGGGAAAAAATTGAATAAACATAACTTAGTCTTATTAATTTAGTCTGACATCCTTGTTAATCCAACAATTTGCTGTTAAATGGATGATGTCAGATTAACAAGACATGACTGTAGTTAACACGATATTTCACCAAAGGAAGAAAGGTAAATAAAAATTGTTCTTATGTATTTAAATATTATGGCATACACTTATTTAATGGCTAGGAGATATATCTTTGTATTAATAAATATATACCACCACTCCTTAATACCTCATGTTAACAACCACTAATATATAGCATGGGTATTTTTCATTGCATTGTCACCTGATATGTTTCTACTCACTGATTGGATGGGATGGTAAGAGGACATGGGCATGGTCTACAGTCGCTGCGAGTGCCGACTGTTGGATCACCGTAGTAACCAGAGGCACACCTCTCACACCTGTCTCCCTCAGTGTTGTCATTGCAGTTCTGTAAGTTAAGGTCAAGGTAAGGTCAAGGTAAGGTCATGGTAACATCAAAGTAATCATCGTAATGCCAAGGTAACATCCTGACCTAGCAGACATGAGGATGACTTTCTTAAAACAACCATTCCTGTTCGGATACACCATAACACAGCTGGATGAGCATTACTGACACAAGCCAATGATTATTTATTCCATCTTTTCATGGAGGACAGTGTTGGGTGTATTTCCTTAATTTACACTAAAGGAAGAGCTAGCTTACACTGAAAACTGCTTAGCGCATAGTATCTGTATGAGATTCTTGTTAATGAAGAAGCAGATATCACATTACTTACTGATATCTATTACAGGAGTACGCATATAAGAATGTAATGATCTACTTTCAGCTTGAACGGCACCTACCAGACAACGTCCTGTATTGGGGTCACATGACGTGGCGTGTCCATTACAGTTGCAGCGCACACATCGTCCACGAGGAGTTCCAGGTTCTTCTACACGCAGGAAGCCGGCAGCACATTCCTGGAAGAAGACGTAGGGTATCACTTACACTACTCATTAGGTATAAACACAGATTATTACATGGCATGACATACATGACTATACTACATAAGTGTTCAGGAGAATTCATAAATGATCATATGATTGACAAATACAAGTTTAATATGGTAAAATGTTGTAAAACTTGGAATTTAAACACAACTATGGCAATTTGTTTCAAAGATCTGGGTGCTGTTGTGCAATGCAATCTTTGCACAAAGGTGAATTTGAATCCAATACCTTATCATAGACTTACAGTAGTCTTAGTGCTATGGTGACTGTAACTCACATACCTTTACACAGGCATACAGAAGTCTTAGCACTAAGGTGGCCGTAACTCCCTTTTTATTACATAGACTTACAGCAGCCTTAGAGCTAAGGTGACTGTATCTTCCATATCTTTACATAGACTTGAGGTAGTCTCAGCATTAAGGTGATAGTAATTTATGTCCCTTGACATAGACCAAAAGTAGTAGGTTGTCTTGTACAACAGCATCCAGACTGTCAACAATTTTCAATGACACCAGTAAACCTCACCTCACATGACAGACCAGTGTATCCCTCGGGACACTGACAACTCTCCACCTCGTTTGCAAGACGTTGTCCAGTTGAGCGGGGCACAGCGATGTCCATGCTGATGTCACGCAGGGTAGCGGAGCCCATGATGGTGTGGTGAGTGGCACGGATGAGGATTCCGTCAATCATAGACAGAATGGTCAGGAAGGAGTCCCTTGTTGGGGAAGACCCATCGAAGGAGCGGAACGATGACTAAGAGGAAGAAAAAGACGCGAGATGAAACTCAGATAGGACGGAATGCTGTTTTCCTCATAACTATTCATTTTATTAATGGAAATGTTGCATTTGCAGAAAAAAAAACAACAAAAAAAACAATGTAAGTGGTACACAAAGACAACATAAACAGAAGCTCTTGGGTATTAAATGGAGGATTTCTGTGTCCTCTAATGGTTCAATTATTAATGGACATATTATATAATGGACATTTTTACTCTGTACTGAATCACTGTCTCACCTCACGAAGGAGAATCTCATAGGTCTGTGGTTCAACTGGTTTGGCAGATGGGTTGAAGATCATGTACAGTCGTTTGTCACCACTCTGAATAATACAAATATTGGGTTGAAGATCATTTACAGTTGCTTGTCTCAGCAGTTCATAACACAAATACTGGCTTGAGGATGACATATAATCACCATTCTGAATTGTGTGTTCACACCAAAAATAATGTTCCTGAAATTCGGAAAAAGAGAAAGGTCAAAGGGCACCTGGAGGTCTGTGCAAGAAGTGGTCTTCTTGTACTTCTTGCACTGAAAGGATCGAGATGTCAGACCTTACTTGGTTAATAATGAGTTTAGTTTTACACCACACTCTGCAATATTCCAGCTATATAGCAGCGGTCTGTAAATAATCCAGTCTGGATGAAATAATCTAGTATTCAACAACATGAGCCTTGATCTGTGCAATTGGGAACCAATGCTGTGTCAGCCAAGTGAGCGAGCCTGACCATCTGTTCCCATTAGTCCCCTCTCACAACAAGCATAGTCACCTTTTATGGCAAGCATGGGTTCCTGAAGGCTATTCTACCCCAGGTGAGTTGACTAATGCTCAAGATATCAATCACTGGATCATCTGGTACAGATTTGATAATTTATAGAACACAACTATATAGCTGGAATATTTCTGGAGAGCAGCATAAAACAGCCAAAGACATCAATGTTGCAGTGAACAGATCATTTGTTGTTTCAGCACTATATGAAGGTTTTAGAACAAGGAATGTTAAGTTTTTATACTGGATAGGTATAGAAACTTACAATGATTTCGATGTCAACGTCCATGTATGTTTGTCCAGAGTCATAGGCAACAGTGTACTCCAAGGTGAAGCGGAGCATACCACCATAGGATGAGACCTGCAAGTACAACATTGTACATCATTGTACACATCAACATGAGATCAGATCGAGGTTAGCATTGTGTATAAGAATGTCCAAATGCATATTGTAGACAATGATCATATGTTTTCTGCAGTGACTAGAATTGTTTTTCAGAAATGAAATCCAATTGTTCGAATCAACCTTTGTAATGTCCTCATTATTAGACTGTCAAAATAAGATGAAAATAGAGGTTATTAAACAAATAAAATCTGAAAATTATCTAAAGTTACACATTTCAAAAAATCTTTTGATACGGACCTTGTTGCCACGGAAACGTGGAGGCAGCTGGAAGAACAAGCTCTCTCGTTCTCTCTGGATTCCATCAAAGCCCTTGAAGGTGATCTGATCCTGACTGGCATCTACCTCAAAGCCATCCTTGATCATACGACTCAGGCGGCGGTTCGTCAGACCGAAGTTGTGGGTACCATCAGCGTTAAACTGTGGTCGGATCTGGAAATCATATAATCAGATTGTAGCTTGACTGCTGTTACACAAAAAAATCAAACATCAGAAGAACAAGGTTTAATTCAGCAACATGACAGACTCACCACATCCTGGTACATGTCGAATAATGCTTTTCATGGTCATTTAGAAGATGGACAAACATGAATACGTGACACATGTTATGGAGCTAATTCTTGTTCCTTCCTCAGGTGAGTGATGACGCTAATGACACTCACCACATCCCGGTAGTAGCCAGAACTGGTACACTGGTTGGTGACTCCCATACAGAAGCAGGACAGACATCCTTGGGGATTTGACTCATCCAAGTAGAAATATCCAGCAACACAGGTGTTACATTTCTGGCCCTGAACGTAAGCCTGGAACATTAAGAGTAGATGTAAGGACAGGCTGCTCTGTCAATACGGTGGCACCCTTGATCCCAGACCTTTGGCAGGTTTATAAATATATTCAGTCTTGTGACATCTACTTTCTGGGTCAATGCTTCAAAATTCACGATATCAGTTTTATCCAAAATGCATTTCAGAGGGGATCAGCAATAAATAAAGGGCATTGAAGAGTAGAAAATACTATCGTCATTTCCATGAGACATAGCTCTGAATAGTGAGAGGCCAGGGAGTTAGTTGGTTTGTTGTATAACGCCCTCTCAGCAATATTATAGCTGTATGGTGATGGTCTATAGATAGTCAAGTCTGGACCAGACAATCCAGTGATCAACACCATGAGCAATCAATCCATGCAAATGGGATACAAAGGCAAGTGTCTACCATCCCATTAGTTGCCTTTTCTGACAAGCCTAGGTTGCTTAAGACCAATTCTGATCTCCATGGGTGACAGGCCAGGTGACAGTGTCACCCTTGTCCCAGGTTTAACTCAGTTCAACAATTACCTGACAAAACATGCACACATAAATAAACTGCTTCTCACTATATATCAGGTCATCTCTTGTTTTTCCAGAATAACCGCACTTGAGGTTTTTGTTCTGGAGGGACAGGTTTTACTTTTCGTTAGTAAGACTGCTTCCCAGGTTTTACTTTTTGTTAGTAAGACCGCTTCACTTTTCTGAACTTTATATGAACATCAACATTCAAATGATCTTAGAGTGTTTGAAATCAACTGAAAAATATCGTTCAAGATTAAAGTCCCGAAATGGGATTGGAACCGCAATTCTCTTATCCATAGGCAGACGCTCTACCGCATGCCACCAGGCTGATGAAGGTGGACTGGTTAAATCATCTACTTATAGTTACTGTCACTAAATTGATTTTTCGCGCACTTCAGTTATTGTTATGTAGCTTCATTAAATGATCATCTACATTGTAATTACCCATCATTGACGGTATATATGTTAGAGAAAACACTTCTCCTCGGTTTTGGTAGGCAATGTAAAACCATCGGGTCGGGGTCCCTCCGAATCTGGTTTTACATTGTCTACCAAAACCGAGGAGAAGTGTTTTCTCCTATACAGCAATGCCAAGATAACATTGATTTTCTTGCTTCAGTAAAAGAGGAAGTCAAGTTGAGTTTAACAGCATTTTCTGCAAAATATTAATTTTCATTTATTCGTTTCAATTCATCATTTCAGCAAGCTGGGTTAGGACATATTTTCATCTGCAACCAATGGACAAGGCACAGTCATCAAATATCCCCCCACCTCATCTTTGAAATCCTCTTACCTTGCACTGACACTGGTCAGTTGTGGGGTCACACTGGGTATTGGGGATAGTTCCTCTCTGGTCACACTCGCAGTCCACACCTGCAATCACAGACAGGTATCAAGAAGGTAAGGAACCACTTTTATCAATCAGGGACAGGTATCAAAGAAAAGTAACCTCTTTTGTCAGATACAGGTATTAAACAGGTAAGGAACCACTTTTATCAATCAGAAACAGGTATGACAGAACCTATCTTGCATTTCTCTACAGGGAGCCATATTTACCATAAAAAAGTGTTCATGAAGTGATAAATAGTTTTAGGTAAATGGTACTTACCTCTGAGTTGACAGTAGTCTCCAGGCTGCAATGGGTTACCTGTGTATCCTGGGAGACATCTAGAACAAGGTAAAGGTCATTAGGGTCACAGTCAAGGTCATTATGATAACAGTCAACAACAGAGTGAACTTACACCAATAAATGCGGAAAATTTATGAAGTGCAGGTTCACACAACATAACCCTTGAACAAACATCCTAGTTACCTATCAGGTGACTACAATTAACTAGTCCAGTTTATAGAAAACAGCAATAACCTGCTTGTGGTAATTCAGGTCAAGTGTAACAAGCAACAGACCTCCTAAATTATAACACAGGAAGTGCGATTGCTACGAGAAAGGTTACAAGATCTTAAGTTTATGAGAGCTCTGTGTAACAGGGCCTTGATGATGTCCATCCTGAAAAACACATCATCACTTGTGTAAGGATCACTGTAGATCATTCACTGTTTCTGAATTGCAGAAATTTGACCATATCAGTCTTGACTTACGTTTCGCATCTTCGGCCAGTGTGTCCAGCAGGGCATGCGTTGCAGGTCACCTGACCATCGGTATCCAGAATACAAGTTGGACTGAATCTGAAATAAGGAGTAAACCACAATGAGTGATGAGGCCACCTTAACAAAACGTCAGTATATACATATAGTCACATTTATTTTCTCAGAAAGGCAACAAGTGACACATTATATTCTGTAAAAACCCACAAGCAAATGTGCAGAGCTGTAAAACTAAGATGGAGATTCAGGGATCTGGAATTTAAGCTCAGAACAAGTGAGTGAAGGTTGCTACAGCTCTGAATAGTGAGACATTACACCACAGGCCACAGAGTTGGTTGATTAAAGCTGCTGTCACCAATATTACAGATATATGGCAATGGTATATCCATTGCAACTGGGATACAGAGACATGTGTCTACAACGTCAGCAACCCTTTTCTGACAGGCATGGATTACTTAAGACGAATTCTGAGCTTCACAAGTGACAGGCCATATGACACTGTCACCCTTGCCCCAGGTTTAACTGAGTTCAACAATTACTTGACAAAACATGCCCACATAAATAAATTCATCAGCAAAGCCAAGATAACAGAGGTGTTTCAAAACATATAAACTTTGCATGGATACACTGATTAAATATTTGCAATGTGTTTTCATGGCTAAAGTTATGTGTCCATGTTTATAATCAGTGATGCTGTTTGGAGGCATGAACTCAGTAAGGGTCTCTGAGTTGGGCACCATCATTCTCATAAAGCCCAGGATTAAGAGCACTGATCACACAAACATAGATATATAATGCAGGTGAATCTTGGATTCAAACCTACAGTCACAGGTTTCTCTTCACTTGCAAACTGTGACGCTAACTGCCTTGAACATCAGACACCCCAGAACTAGGAAGGACACCTGCTGTATAAAGCTTAGAACTTTTCTAATGTGCCTACCATGTCAACATAATGAAAAAGTATTTTATGCTGAACATCTAAGCTGTGCATACAACATATCATCTGGTTATCAACAAACCATATTCACCATGATACACACATTAACAGGGAAATGCCATTGAAACCACTGACCCACTTCATAGCAACCTGCAATGCATTTTATCACAGGATTACCTTTACGACAAAAATATTTTTATCAGGCTGTTAGATACAACTTATATTCATCCTTGAAGCATCTCACAGTTTTTTCCCGAATTAGATACAGAACAAGAGCACATATTATGGCATAAAAGAATGTCACAGAAGAAGGTGCACTAATTTCTCCAGTGGAGTAGGTAATGGTCCAAGAGTACATCATTTACCTACCTGGGGAGGAACAATCTCACTGTCTGGTCCTGTTCCAGCCACTATATAGTGTTGGATGACAACTAAACACGTTAATCAGGTGCCTGCCTTGCCCCATATAGAACTGGACATATTTCTGACAATTGTCTGAAGCAACAAAGACCCTTGCACACAGGTACTTGCTTGAGGAATCTGTGAATTTGGCAGGACCCTAAAGGAGTACAAACATGGAAGACCCTACATGCAGGTAGGTACTTGGAGGAATCTGTGAAACAAGACCTCAAAGAATTGCTTTCACTCAAGGCCCCTTGCACAAAGGGAATCTGTGAAACAGGACCTCAAAGAATTGCATTCACTCAAGGCCCCTTGCACAGAGGGAATCTGTGAAACAGGACCTTAGAAGACTTGATAATGACTACTTTACTTCATGAATACATGACACGTTTTATAGATCACAGCTTCATCAGCTGAATAAAGGAACTAGAATTTTCTCTGAATCATCGTGTACAGAAATGAGACGTTGTTATCCATAAAACATACCATGTTTTCATGATCGTTCAACATCTAAATGCCTTTCAAAAACTGCTTTACTTTACTCTATTTCCTAATTTAAATACCACACCAATACATTCATATATTTGTTGAAAGACTGGCAAAAATACCATACATAAACTTACATTTATACTAATCTTTATCAATATTGAACACTTGAATTAAATCCCAAACATTTTCATGTCTCCACCAAGCCTAGTTTGGAGTCTGAGATATCTTCTCCTGACGAGAGATATTGATTAAGACTGACATGGGCTACACAGCCCTGATGGTAAACACAGTTAGATGACCAATTAATCTCTGACATGCTGACTCCATGCTTCAGTAACCATAGGCCTACAACATAATGGCTGAAATCCATGTTGGGAATCTGAGCTCAGATTTGTATTAAATGTTTTCAATACCAACATGAGACGATTTTATTCAAAATAGCTGGAAACTTTACAAATCAGATCAAGTTTAAAATATCTTGGATATGCAATTCAGGGATAGCACAGGAATTACACTTAAGAAATACATGCAAATGCAGGACATTTTACGATTCTATGAATAATAAATGTGTAATGTATAGGATTGGACATTGAGACTCAGGACAGAATTGATGCTTATTTAACTTGTGATAATCATTCATTTTAATCAAAAAGATTTTACGATCAGATTTGTTCATCTGATCATTAAATATGTTACATTTTGAAATACTTAATAGTTGACATTATGCCCAAATCATTTTTTCTGTAAGTGATAAATTAATTCAACAATTACAACATAATATAATTAACATTACCAGATTGCCCTTAACAAATAACAGAAACATTTCTGAAAAATTTTTAGTAGCAAAAGATTAAAATATTCCTGGAATTCTTATTTTCTGTTGTAAAATATTATTGCAAATCACAAGAGAAATGATATATCTAAATCAATTTTTTCTTAAGCACCTCAGTTACAATACAGGCATTTTCATCAAAAACAGGTTCTCCATCACAAAGAACTAGTAAAACAGCATTTCTGAAGATGAAGAAAGTCTTCAGACACTTTGACTTCGTGTTACGGACAAAACAAGGCTTGTGGTTTGACATACAGTTTACAGAATAACATTCATTATTTCCAGATTAAGATCCATATCAGTTTTGCATGACTGAGCAGCACCGAGCCATCACAGGTCTGAATACAATCTATTATCACTGAATTCCTCATCTCACTCTACACCATGTCTGATAGGATAGCATAGTCCTTGAAAATCAAAGAACGACAATAATATGTTTTCCAAAACAAACCCAGTTCATGTCCTTGTGTATGATCGCAGTACATGACATGATACTTGCAAACACAGAGATAGAAATTTAGGTGCCACAAATGAGACTTCAGTTAATTCTCAAGTCGTCCATCTGAAAAACAGTTCTTTTTGTCACACATCCTTCAACTGCTAGCTTATATCATGAAAGAACTTCAATACAATACATGAATGAAAGGTGAATTAACAGCATCCAGTCGATACAGACATGTCTCCATAAATACCTCAGTTCTACATTTGCACAGTTTCTGATCTTGAGACAAAAAGATCAGAACATCCTGGACTCATCCTAATGGTAAACCCACTGCTCTACTTCATTCTAATGATGTCAACATGGTACCAGTAAGTCACAGCTGGTCACCAGTTAGCTGACAATAATTCAACTTTTAGAATTAGATTACGAGAAACTGAGAACTTTATACAAAAACCACACACATCAAGCATGAACACAAAGGACAAACGTTTCTTGATAATTGTAATCTTTTATCTTTTGAATATTGCTAGGACATGTACCAGAAATCCTGACTTCTTCTAGATGCTGGATATATGAACATATATTGAAACTTACACGATTATTTCATCTGATGTCTTGGAATTATCCACAGAGCGTTGTTGTGACAGAGAAGATAGAAAAAGGAATATTTTTGACACATGACGAAATCGAATTCCTTCAATCATCGTTGAATATAATTAACACATACATTCCAACTCTCAGCTTAGTCCCTGTGTTCCAATCCAGTAGCCATCAGTGTAAACATAACAAGTGTACACAACCCTGCGAAGAGATCTCTCAGTCAGGGGAAATAAGCCTGTAATGTGAACTTGATTAATTGAAGAAGTTTATACGGAGGCAGCTCTACTACATCTTGGCTGTAGGTGTTCACGCAAGGTCGCTCTCGAGCTGAGCAATGTGAACTGACATTTAGAATGATCCTGTACAAGCTTGTGGGAGGCCTCTGAGGGTATGAGTTCAGGCCATGTAGATGAAGTATTGACAAGTGGAGAATCTTTAGACAAACCACAAATGTCTCTGAAACTGTTTCCCTGGCCAAAGCCACAAGTATGTACCAGTCAAGCTATGCAAATACGAATTCACCATGACTCATAACAGTTCCTCTGCAAAGTATACACACAGACACATCAAAAGAATTCTATAAATTCCTCTTAGCTGTAGAACTCACTGAAAAAAATATCATGGAATACATGTACTCCAAAACTAATTAGAAAAAGAACTCCACACACCATCATGACTCATTAGGCGGAATTCCTGTACTGTATATGCATAACTAGCTTAAATCATAGATCACTGTCACCATTTTGAATAATGGAATATTTTAACATACTTAAAAATAACATACAAAATTCATCAAATTTCTCACAAAACAAATACTAAAGGTTAATTTGAGATAGAGTTTGTTCCAGTTAATCATTTCATATTTCCAAAGCTAACAAAATGACAATTGTAACCATTAACCTCTGACTATCTTCAGAGAGATCGTTAACAAGTAAGTCACCACATTGCTGTCATCCAGTCAGGGGACACCCCCACAACTGACGCATTCCTCCTTTAGCTAGAACAAGTGGTTAATCATTAAGAAATGTAACCTACATGGAAGGAGGTCAGTGAAGAGGGCGACCTCATAGGGAGTATCATTCATCCTATACTATACAATGCACGCCAAGAGATAAGGAAGGTCATTAAGTGCAGAACACACTACACTAATATTTACAATGCCCGGAATCTGCTTGACTCTTGAAGAACAATACCACTTTAAGTCCTACAAGTTTCAAGGATTCTATCCATTTCATAACCTTATTTTAACCAATCAGTTCACTCTACATTCTTTTGTTAATTTCACAGGCTTGTTAACAACAAGGTCCAGAATCTGCTAAGATCTGGTAAATAAAAACATGTGATAAGATTTTATCAACTGCAGACTTATGGATGAAAATATTAACGATTTTTGACATAACATTTTCTATTCATTCTTACATTCATCCAATTAATCAGAGCAATATGGATGGGTTTAAAAGATACTTGCAACATTTCAGGGAACATTATCATATACGGGACCATTCCCTTTAATCCCCCTGTTGTAGTCAGACACAGGTATTGTCATTCTACAAACACATTAAATGTTGCTAATTCTTCTTTCTGTAAGAGCCACACATATTCTGAACATTACTAGTTGATTATTATTGAAGTCTGTATATTAATATCCTGTTGCAAATTTATTTTACTCAGTGATATCAAAACCTAAACATGTTTGATAGATCACAATAAAAAGTAATGACTGAGTATGTGAATAGTTTGAATAAAATCACACATTTTATATAACGAAATAATGTTTTTTTCCCTACTGTAACAGACATCTGTTATCACATATTTTTTAAAAATAATACAGACCTTTAATCAGCTATTAATTGCAACAAGAAAGTAGTGCTGGAGCTGAAGCTACAGTCCAAGAGATATTGAGAGTAGCATGGGTCACTACGACCTTGGCACTGAAGGAACGTCTCTCATCTTGGCATCTATTAACAGGGCCATACATTCTTACATCCCCCTGTGAATATACATTCTTATATCCCTCTTTGCAAGTAATGATGGTTTTAGGGGGAATATCTGTGAGGAAAGGCCAAACCCCATTTACAGTATCTCCCACTGATCTGGAGTTTACAACTTTCCCTGGTCTGTTTATCATCAAAATGATGCTCCCAGCTTGTCCTGACCTATAACCTCTATTGATCTGGCAACTTGCCATCTATTTAGAATCCAAAACAACTCTGTCAGTTTAAATGTGATTGCATCTTGTGGTGTAGACATCACAGACAAGTTTGTCTTGTGAACTGAGTTGGTTGACATAAGAATCAATATCAGAAAGAAACCTCACATCGGTGAGCCATGCTTCATCAGAGAGGCAGAAATAACAGAAATATAAATCGGCGAATGAAATCTCAGAAAGTGAGATGGTTCAAGAAGAGTGGTGCCATGGTCAACAACGTCTCCATATCATGGTGACCTTCAAAGACTTGCTAGGAGATAACTGTCACTGCATAAGTTGGAATTCTGTAACTGTGCACACAGTGAGTGAGTGAGTTGGGTTTTAGGCCACATTTAGCAATAATCTAACAATATCATGTTAGGGGACACCAGAAATGGGCTTCACACATTGTACTCATGTGAGGAATCAAACCCAGACCTTTGGCATTATGAGTGAACACTTTACCCAATAGGCTACGCCACAGCTATAATGAGCCTAGGGTTTAATTTTTTAGTTAATACCACACTGAGCAATATTTCAGATATATGATTGAAAACCAGCTATTGATACCATGGCAACGTCCCGTGCTGTCACAAAGACCAAGTAACAATGTCTGATTGATAAAGTCAACACTTCAAACTAATATAAAACCAGAATCCCCTCTTGAAGAATCCTGTTTGGAATGATAAATACAAGTGTTAGCTTAATGCTCATTCTAAACAAACAAGTGCTGCAGAAACCAGTGATTGATGCTATGGTCCCATAACAATATGCCAAGCCACCAAGATTGATAGACTTGCATCAGTCTCTACGATAAAAATTAACAGCTAAATGATCATTTCTAAAACATTATGAATAACAGGTTGGGATGCAACATATGTCATATTTGGGATTTCACTTTCTCAGTAAAGTACAAATTCCAGTACTTTTTTGGTTGAGTCCCATCCGAGATTCGAACCCGCATCCTCAGAGTCAGGCACCCAATCGCCAGCACACAAAGTCAGCCGCCAAGCCCAATCAGCCACCCAAATATGACATATATTGCATAAGACCACTTTCTAAATGGCATTGTGTAATCATAACAGGCTGGGATCCTTTTCACCTTACCTAGACTTGTCTCTTTGAAGGATACAATAACCATACACCCACAGGCTCAGCACTCTCCACAGCCTTGGAGCAAGGTTGCCTGCCTGACTACCTAATCCAATAAATCACCACTTCGAACTAACATAAACTCAGAATCCCTACTTGAAAAAGCCTGTTTGGCATGCTGATAATTTCCCATCCCGAACTCTGCATAATCTGGAGCCCAGGAGTATTCTCCTGCCATATTACTTGCATAATCCCAAAAGCACTGTATATCTCCTGACACCTGTTTCAGTGTATTTACCAGTAATAACCACCCTTACCCACGTGAAAGACAGGTTTGCTTATTATAACAAGACAGTTCCTATTGTTAGAGAATGTGTGTTAGAGAGCAAACTTAGTTAAAATGTTGCAAATTTCAGTCTGCTTACAGTATGACCACCATATTCCATAAGACACCTCTCACAACAAGCATGGGATACTGAAGACCATTTCTGACCCGGATCTTCATGGGTCAAATTGGACATGAAGATACAGTCATTCAACCATGTTGCACAAGGCTGATAACTGTCATGACTTATGTACCGATATCACATAATAATGTGTTTCCTTGTAAGACATGAAATCCACATATAAGCCGTGTTGAATGTGCAACCTCATTACCCAAGTCGCTTCCTACTCTCACATAGTACCTATGTGGGCAATCAAACCTAGGTCATATGGTCTTAAGTGTTCACTCATCACTCTCAGTGAAAACCTGATTCACTGCTTGGTGAACTGAGGCAGATTTCCAACAAAATCATTTGCTCAAGGTGACAATAAATGTGTTTTAGTGTGGGGCAAAAGTCATGCATATTGGACACAGTCTCCAAAGTACCTACTCTCCTTCACTGAGGTTGGTGGGGTGGTCTGTGTGTGTTTGGGGTGTGGAATGGGGGTGGGGGCTCCACATGTACATGATCTACATGACCTCACAATACATGGCATTGGTGAGACTGAATGAGCGAATGTCATCACATGGTGCAGTCTGCAGCAATATTCAAACCACATTATGGCACCTGCTGAACAATAGAGGCTAGAGAGGACAAACCAGTGATCTTGGATTGTGGATGTTAGGGTATGACTGCTTACACTGCTCCCAACCAATCAGCATAATCCTGTTTTTTGTAACATGAGTGAGTGAGTGAGTGAGTGTAGTTTAGTTTAGTTTAGTTTTATGCCTCAATGATATTTTGCTGATGAGTCATATTTTCTACATGGAAAGAAGTGACCGATATATCACAACATCCAAATTTCAACACAGATTATTGTTGTAGCGCTATTAATGATTTATGAATGGCTCATTAGTATCAGATTGGATTATGAATACACAATGCCACTTAGAACATGGTCAAATGTAACATGACACAATTACGATTACACTTTCTCATTAAAATACAGATTCTAGTACTTTTGTAAGGTCGAGTTCCATCAAGGATCTGTACCCACGTTCTCAACGTCTGGAACCTAATTCTCCACAAAACAAGGAAACTAACTAAAGCACTATGTCTTCCAGAAAGGAGGGTGGGGGCTCATTATCAGTGTATGTCGAGACACTGTCAGCTTTGTCATACACTGAGACTTTCCTTTCCCTACAACAAGCACCTGCTGAGCACCCATTCTGCTTTAAATAGCATCAGTACACAGTTTAGATTAAAAGCACAATCAAAGAACAGATTACATCAACCTTCAAAGAACAAAGAACTCATTATGCTAACACAGCACATTTAACAACATCTGAGAGGCATCATTACACATTCTTGCATAGAATGTGTGTGTGCATGCATGCATGCATGTTTGCGTGGCCTGACAATAAGAAACAATCAAACTGCCCCCTTCTGATTGAACACATTACAAAAATCAATACAATCTGCTGAGTCAGCTTCACTTCAGCAATGTTGGAAAAGAATTGTTTAATTATCTGATCATTTAAAAAACTAATGCCAACCATTTCGTTCATCATCTTTGCAATTTGCTTAGAGAGTTGGGAATTAAGTTGCTGTAAACAGCCTGTGTACACTTCACAGAGACAAACAACCCAGCGTGAAACAGTTTGTAAACATCGCCTTATTCATCACAACAATCAGCTTATCTTCCCCTGAACGTGATGCAGGTGTACCACTTTGGTAAAAACAGGAATAAGATGACAATAAAATATCTCATTAACACATACAGTTGAAATAAGGAACCCAAAACGTATACCTATGTTTCTGTTTTGATGACGACCCTCAATCTGCTGCCTGCGTTTAATTGTTTGATTTCTTGTTTAATGCCACCTTCAGCAATATTCCACCTATATGGTGGTGATCAAGATCCAGTGATCAATGGCATGAACATTGATCTACCCAACTGGGATACAACAACATGTGTGATCGAGTCTGACCACACACTTTCCAGCTTAACCACAACCCTTACGTTGTCTTTATGTAGTCATGACTGCTTTTTGTTGTGCTTCACTGCAGCTATGCTTAAGAGATAGATGCATTCCTACCCCATAGAAACATACCAAGTTGAAATACAAAACATCAACACTCCATAGCTGGGTGTCTCTGTGAACGTGTATTGATTGAGAGGCCTCAACATCAAATATCAAAGTACTTACTGGTTGGGCCTCTCTGTCAGTGGGCATGGGCATTTCTGACAGTCGTTGACAGAACCACGTGTGGCATCACCATAGTAACCAGCAACACATCTCTGGCAGTTTTCTCCCTCAGTATTGTGTTGGCAGTTCTGAAGAGAAAACACATTGATTGATTGATCAATTGATTGATTGATTGTATTGTGTTGGCACACTCATTCATTCAGTGAGTGAGTGAGTGAGTGAGTGAGTGAGTGAGTGAGTGAGTGAGTGAGTGAGTGTAGGTAAACTACTGAACTGCAGTTTCTACATGACTAACAAAGAACCTCAGGCCACCAACCATGACAATTTACCAAGCTTTTACATGGTGCTTTTGAAATTTTCTGCATTCAAACCCATCCAAGAAACAGAGTAAAACCACTGAATTCTGATATTCGCTCATTCAACGATAAAGTGGCAAGATACACTGCAAGCTATACTTTATCAACTCTCATGTGCAAGAGGAATTCTGTGCAAAGTTAGTTGTAAGAAAGAGTAAGTGAAATTAGTTTTATGCTGCTTTTAGCAATATTCCAGCAACATCACAGAGGGGAGTACCAAAAATGTACCCACACACTGTACCAATATGGAAATCAAAAACCAATCTTTGGTGTAACAAGCAAACACTTTAACCACTTGGCTACCCCACTGCCCAATGATAAGGAAGATAATAAACAGGATACTTTATAATGTACTTTCAATGACAATGTCCTGCTCCTACATACAGTATTAACTCCATTCTGATCTATCCTTGACATGGATAGAGTCTTGGTCCTATACAACCACACACCAATCACCATAATTCTTAATCCATATACAAAGTAAAGGCGATAGCACCCAGACAAGGCAGTTCAACATTATCTTATTTGTATAGCATATTTATATTATTCCACTGCTCTATCTCTGTATTTTTCTTATACTACCTTCTTGACCACTATCTGTCATCTTAAGTTGCGGGAATCTAAACTTCCTACGTCCGTACCAAGGAGAGGGAGAACCTGTTCCTAATTACTTTCTGTGTGATTAAAATATGCTTAAACAAACAAAAATTATCTTGTACAAACTGTGTGTAATTAACATGAATTACAGACACTCACCCTGCAGACGCCAGACTCTGGGTCGCACTGTCCCGAGTGTCCGTTACATTGACAGGGTACACAGAGACCAAGGTAGAGGCCGCCTCCAGACCTGGTGTAACCAGTGTCACAGTCCTGAAACAAACACAGTGACATGTCAACAGAGCAGCTCTGTACAATACCGATGGATGGATAAGTAACTTCCAACATGCACTTAGAAGTTGGAGCAGCAAGGAAGGATAAAAATATGCGTCCAACTTTTTTAACTGCCGTGACAGCGATGTTTTGGTGTAGGTTTTGACTCTGTTATCTAGCATGCATTATATTGCCATTCTTCCTTAGGATGGATGAGACTGTGAATGTTGTTTAATACAAAATTCAACACAAATAAATTCAAAATTTTACATCAGGACCTTCACCCAGGGCTCGATTTAGTGCTTTGTTACTTTGTGCAGTCTAGTCATTAGACTAACTTGCTTATGGTGCAAGTCAGTTTTTGCGTAGCTAAACTTCTGAATGAAAATATCTCAATAATTTCGCATGTGTCTTTCATGGCAATAAAAGCAGTTCATCTGGAATTTGGCCATGCAAATACGTTGTTATTTTAGGAGGATGCATTTAGTGCAAGTAGGTTTACATCTGTTAAATTGAGCCCTGTTAACCCTATGCTGAAAATATAATACAGTCGCAGCAATGTGTCCCACTCTGACAACTCAATGTCAAAGTTTTTGTTTTGCCATCTTTCATAGTGATATGTGATAATATGCCATATTTGAATGTCTTGAAGTTTGGATAACAGAGTTTTTATTCATGGTCCTATTAATATCGAGACAACAGTGTTTGACTGTATCTATTGGCATCATGGGTAATGACTCAGTATATAAGTTGACGACAGAAACCACTGAAGTCAGTGCTTATATAAATATACTGACCAAGGAAAGTTAAGGAATATGGAACTTTTGGGGGATATTTCTGTTGTGAAGTCTGACAACACCATTTCAAATACATACAGTAAATCTGCACATCAGCAGAAGACAGACACCTATCACTAATAGTTTCATTAAAATATAAATTTCCCATAATGCTCTGTGGCATGCAGTAACTGCGAGTGAACCCTGTAGATGACCTTACCTCACAGGACAAGCCCTTGTATCCCCGTGGACAGCTACACTGCTCAACAGCATAGGCGCGGTCCTGTCGTGTCTGACGGTTCTCGGCAATGTCCAGAGAGATGTCGCTTATTCTGAAAGGAACACAGAGCTAGGGCCAGTTACATTCTGCTCAAGATAGAAATAAATATTCTCCTATTCTACTCATCTTAGGCATCCTAACAAAAAAAAACTTTTGGACAGAAGGATTGCATCAAATAATTCAAGAAAACGCAATTCTCAACCTTTATGGTGTAAAATATAAGAAAGAACTAATCTTCTGGTACTTACGCAGCTTCATCTGTGGATTCTGTGTATGTTGCTCGGATGAGGATGTAGTCAAGGTCAGCAAGGGCCATCAACAAGAATTCCCTCATGGCAGGGTCACCATCCAGACGATACCATTGTTGCTGAAACAGAAGCAATCAGTCTCCAACATGTCACAACAGTGAACAAGATACACGCTTAACATAAAGGATCAAAACCAACTTTGACATGACAGCCCATGACAAAGGGAAATTGGGAAGGGACGACTTCTGAACCGACCAAAGACATACTTTAAATATGATTTCAGTATTTGGTATTTACTGCTAAAATCAACTCGGATGCAACAGGCAGCCAACATCTTGTCTTATATGTATTCTGCAAGCTCTACATATGTCCTGTTCATGCACTGCCCACACTATTCCACCTTGTGAGGAACACACAGTACATACCGACAAACAATCTTCTTCCTCTCAGCAATCCTTCTTAGCATGTTGGATAAAACTGATGATGACAGTAGATATAGGCTTTACTCTGAGGACTGTACATAACAATAGTGTATATACTGCCTACATGGGAGAGTTAATTACTGCAAGAATAAAAAACTACTGTGTCAGAGTACATACCTCAAACATGGGAATTTGGAAAGACTGTCTGGAGTTGGCCTGGAACTGTTCCCCGGAAGGTCGATATACCAGTGTGATGTCATTACCCTGCATAAAAGGAGAGAATGTCCGGCAATGAGAGAGTCAGCTTGGATTCACTGAATAGAACTGTGGCACTGCTGGTTGCTTGCTTCCTCTGACCAATCACATGTTGCGAAATATTTCTTGCCAAACGAGGTCAAGATTTTATCATATCACAGGACACCATTGAGAATGGTGGAGTGCACGCTATTGAGTAAAGAGAGGTGCACACTTGCTTTTCAGCCGAGATTCAATGGTCATTTAACAAAATTTCTGGACAAAAGGGAGTTCACATAGCTGCGCCCCCTCTGGATCTGCCTATGTATCACATCTATAGGGGATAAAAAGAGCAGAGTAAAATGACATACACTCAAGCATGTCATATGATTAGAACATGTGATCCAATTGAAGACAATCAAGTTGTTTGACCTTAGTCATCTCTCACAACATTAAAGTAGACTTACCGAGAGCTCGACAATGGGCTCCTCCATGGAAATTGGGGTGCTATCCTGACCGGGGCGATATCTCAGTGTGAAGCGCAAGTATCCTCCATAAGCTGTCACCTGAATATGAGAAACACGCTCATGAAACACAACACTGTTTTTCCAAATTGCACATAAACTTTGAAAATATTGGGCAATTCTCTCATTCTCAAAAAGGAACTAACCATTTGTGCTTTTATTTTGTGGTATAAATTGTTGGCAGAACCTGTTATGATAAAAGATTTTAACCAGGAAAAATAGAGGTAAAGATTGAACACAGCAAGATATCTGACACTGACATGACCAGCCTAACACAGCAGTTCTCTCCCCTACCTTGTCACCAAGGAAACGCTGAGGAAGGCTCCAGTAGTAGATGTTCTCCCGGAGGTTGCCAAATCCACGGTATGTCAGCTCACGGGAGTTGCGGTTGACGGTGAAACCCTGTTCAATCTTCTCCTTTCTCATCATGTCCGTCAAGCTGACGCCCATACGGTCCTGAGTGAAGGACACCCCGATCTGGCAACACACAAACAACATGACATTGAAGGAACTGCATAAATGGGCACTGGAATACCACTATATCACACCATTCTCTTACACTCCACTAAGAGTATATATGTTAAAGTATCAGGATTCTCAAGGATTCACTCTAATGCAACATGACTAGATGTCCTGTACTTGAGTGAGTGAAAACAGCAGTTACAGCATAGTTACAGCTATCCACATGATCTGTTGAATACAAAACTTATAACTACCTGAGCTCTGACTAGACTTGGTGTAGAGGTTATAGGTCAGGACTCACTTGAGCTCTGACTTATACTATACTGAGTGTATATTTCAGTTATTGCTCAGTACCAACCTGAGCTCTGACTTAAAATAGACTGTGTGAATATAGCAGTTATAGCCTGGTACGAATTGCAACCTAAGTGTAAGCAGTGGTATTAACATGTTTCAGCAGTTATAACTCACTCAGTTCAGCGCTATACTGAGACCAGATATCAAATTAGGATATTACCACCTGAGCTCTGTCTTGCGGTTTAGTGAGACCAGAGGTCATGTTAGGCTATACCCACATGAGCTGTCATGTGCAATATTGAGACCACGAATCATATTTGGCAATACCCACCTGAGCTCTGTTTTATGCCACATTGAGACAACGAATCATATTAAGCAATACCCATCTGAGCTCTGTTTTATGCCATATTGAGACCAGGAATCATATTACGTTATATCCACCTGTGCTCTGTCTTATGCCATATTGAGAGTGGGACCATACTAGAATATATCCACCTGAGCTGTCATGTGCAATATTGAGACTGGGATCATACCAGGGTATATCCTCCTGAGCTGTCATGCGCAGTATCAAGACAGGGGTCATACCAGGGTATACCCACCTGAGCTGTCGTGTGCAATATCAAGACAGGGGTCATACCAGGGTATACCCACCTGAGCTGTCGTGTGCAATATCAAGACAGGGGTCATACTAGGGTATACCCACCTGAGCTCTGTTCCAGGAGGTGCTGGTACACATCTGAGTGACGCCCATACAGAAGCAGGCAATACAGCCAAAGGGGTAGTTCTGGGACAGGTAGAACGTCTCCGGCTTACACTGGTTGCAAGTGTTACCAATCACATTGGGCTGCAAAAACACAAACCACACTCAGCTGCTCCTCAATTAACATAGGGATAACAAGGTAAAAAGCTGCTTTTGTCTTAAAGCTTGTCACCAACTAAAAACATATAATCAGGTCCAACTTGAGATATATTTCATCTTGTACCTTTTTCCCAGAGCACCAGCCCATTGAGGGAAAACAAAACTATAGGCATAGATTATTTTTAATCTTCAAATACTTAAACCTTGCCATGTGTTCATTAACACATCTTGTATCATTATAACCACATGTACCATGTAATTTGGTGCATTAACAAACATTTTCCCCTGCTTAATTTCTTATTGATTCCATCCAATTAGGAAGAAAGAACATATACTGTACAAACAACTTTGTGGATTATTAATATTTTGGGAGATATTTCTGTTAATATGTAAATGCTAATAATCCTAAAAATATTTATGCTAAAATAACGTTGTTCCTGTTCAGCATGTAAACCCCAAACCTCCAGCAATGGTTTTCCACAGACAGTATTGGCACTTACCCTACAACTACAACGGCCGGTGTCAATGTTGGGAGAGGTGGAGAGACTACCCCTGGGGTCACACCCTGTCTCAACTGCAACATAATAATATACGTATACAGTATGCCAAAACAACTCCTAAAACAGGCTCAATATACTATTTTCTCACAGAGATAAAGTGATGTCCATTTCCCTTTAGTATCTAGTGTTCAGTTTAAGTTATCATATATACTATACAGTGTGTATAAAGAGCTATTGGTGAGTGGAAACCTACTAGAGTCTGGCTTGCAGGAGCTTCCAGGGATGCTGGGGTTACCACGGTAACCTTGGGCACAGGTCTCACATTGTCGACCGGTGTAGCCCTCAGGGCAGGCAGTACAGCGAATACCCAAGTTGTCTCTCACACATGTGCGGCTGAACCTGGACAACGGAGGAATAGAAACTGTATCATAACATAGAAATGTGCTACTTTAATGACATGACTATAGAACATGACACAACCTAGCTAGTCATGATGCAACACAACATGTCCATTTCAGTTTTTGTAGCCAAGGGAAGTAACTGGATAGGTGATGAGACGCTCATGTCTCTGTCTATGCAAGTCACATGGGGAGTCTCTACTATTTGAGATGGACATACTGAGGGCAAGTAGCAGCTCTACCTTGCACACTTCTCATACATGAGTGAGTGAGTGAGAGAGTGGAATGTAATACAATACATCAGCAGAGCTTAATACATACAGTTGTGTGGTTGAGTATACTCATAGCTAGAGTATTGTTGAGTATGAGGAAAAAAACCCAACCAAAACAGATACCAATCATTGTGATATTTTAATTATTCAGAATTGTTCTGTCAAGTCATAAAACATGTATCTACTTACTGATTGGACGGGATGGTAAGAGGACATGGGCAGGGTTCACAGTCATTTGGAGTTCCTCGTCTAGCATCACCAACTGTTCCTTCAATACACAGATTACACAGGGGGCCCTCTGTGTTGTGTTGGCAATTCTGGAAATTGAGTGATTGAGTGAGTATTGTTTTACCCACTTTTAGCAATAATCCAGCAATATCACAGCAGGGGACACCAAAAATGGGCTTTAAACATTGTGTCCGTGTGGGGAACTGAACTTGTGCCTTTGGCGTGACAAGCGAATACTTTAATCACTATGCTACCCCACAGCCATAGAAAATGAGAAGGAAGTACTATTACAAATATACTCTTGTCAAGACTGTCAAGATACTCATATACAGCTGATCACAGAACATGCCTGTGATGCACAAACATATCCTATCAGTTAAAGGGACGGAAACACAACTGGTTGTTTTTAGTCATGCTTTAACAAACATAAATGACTATTCAACTGACTACAAAACACTTATGTCTGCTACATCCTGTATAAATTGGATATATCCCAATATCCTGCTTTAATCATAACTCTTAACGATAGCAAATGTGTACATGTATTATACAAGCAGTACTCAGGACTAAATGCACAGGTGGATCCAGGAATTTTCAAAGAGGGGGTGCCCCTGACACTCCCACTTTTGGATCTGCCAATAAAATGTTCATCAGTAAATGTGGAATAGCTACAGACGTGTATGTGTGTGCCTCCTTGTACTGGACTGGACTGTGCTTAACAGTGTTAAATGACTGAGGTACCACGTAGTCTAACAAAGGTGTGCCTCCTTTCACTCGTCTATCATAGATGTGCCTACTTTCAGCATACTGACTCCCCCCCATCAAACCAGTCCTGAACTTATCATCCCCTAATGGTTGTATCATGATGCCAGTGGTTGAACCAATGACCTTCCCCTTTCTGGGAAGATGCTCTGTATCAACAATGTCATGGAGGACGTAAACGTCAGTTCTGAGAACATTGTCTCCAATGAGTTGACACAGCAGAAAGCTAAACAATCACATGCTTTTACTCACCCTACATTCTCCAGTGATAGGGTCACAGTCGTTGGAGTGGCCATTGCACTGGCAGGGCAGACACTCACCAAGGTAGCGACCCCGACTCACACGGTAGAACCCGGCAGCACACACCTGGAAATTAATTAATTTTTTTAATTCATTCAGTAAACGATGATTTCATATCACAGACCTTTAGTCTTTTTCATTACCTTCTTTGACCATCAAATCCCATCCCTAAAATACCAAGGACTTCCCTCTCTCCAGTTTCATCTTTGTCTCATTTTCCCCCATCATGCATCCCTATAAAGCCAACCCTTCCCACCCCTATAAAACCAATGATTACCCTCCTACCAGTTTCTTCTTTGTCTCAAACTTAACTTACCCTTTTAATACCATGGGTTGACCTCCCTCCACTTTCCTGTTTGTCTCAACCCTTCCCCACCACTATAATACCATGGACTACGGTCCCTCTAGGTTCTTCTCTGTCTCAACCCTACCCTACACCTATGATACGATGGACTACGGACCCTCTAGGTTCTTCTCTGCCGCAACCCTACCCCCGCCACTATAATACCATGGACTACAGACCGTCTAGGTTCTTCTTTGTCTCAACCCTACCCCACACCTATGATACGATGGACTACGGACCCTCTAGGTTCTTCTCTGCCGCAACCCTACCCCCGCCACTATAATACCATGGACTACAGACCGTCTAGGTTCTTCTTTGTCTCAACCCTACCCCACACCTATAATACCACGTACTACAGACCCTCTAGGTTCTTCTTTGTCTCAACCCTATCCCACGCCTATAATACCACGTACTACAGACCCTCTAGGTTCTTCTTTGTCTCAACCCTACCCCACACCTATGATACCATGGACTACGGACCCTCCAGGTTCTTCTCTGTCTCAACCCTACCCCTACCTTTGTCTCCCCATTCCACATCTCCACTCTACCACACAAAGGACTACACACCCCTGAGTTTCTTCTTCGTCTCATCCCAAAGCCCCAGCCTATCACACCCAGGACTATGCAGACCTCACCTGACAAGACAGACCAGTGTACCCTGTGGGGCAGGTACAGTCTTCCACCAACTCAGCTCGGCCAAGTCCAGTTTCCTGCGAGACAGCAGTGCTCAACAGAACGTTGCTGATTCTACAGGACAAAATGAAAAACAAACATGTTTATATCTAACACAGACAGAAGCACAGGCATTTTGTGAAATTGTTCATATATGTAGGTAGCAGATATTTCAAATTCATGGATCTGGATGGTTGTGTGATTAAGCTCTCGACAATGGCAGTGGCAGCTGTATAGAGAACAGCATCAGTTAGGCAGCAAGAGTATGATGTTTAATTAAAACAACCCTAATGGGACGGGAAGTGAAAAAAAAAAATTGTCATCAGTCCCATGCAGATCTGGCACAGTAAGAACAATCAATCTTTGGAAGTCTCTAGATCCTGACGGTTAATACTATCTCACTCTCACAAGTCTCTAACCTGATAGCAGACTGACGGTCATCATATGTGGCTCGGATGAGGATACGAGTAACATTCTCCAGAACCATCATGAGATCTTCGCGGTTTGCATACTCTGAGATTGGAGTGTCTCCACGACGAGGTCCATCGCTCTTGTCCCAAGCAGACTATCAACAGTACAGACACAGCTGAACATATAGGGTTTATGAGTAGTGTTATGTTGGTGGCACCATACCCAGCATATACCATTATCCCATTCATACAACGATTTGGTGTATACTGATATAACTTCATGGAGAGTCAAACCCAGAACTATGGCAGGATGATCCAGTGCTTTAACCACTAGCTTACCAAACAAATGAGTTATTGGCTGTAGGACCCTACCAGACCCTTATCTGCTGTGGAACAAAGTAGCTCATTAATTGGGATAGAATGTGGGCAATATCAACTTGTAAGTTCACATTCCAATAATGTTCCTTTTCATTCAATTGTTATTATACATTTTCAGATTGCATATTTTTTGTTATACCACCCAGGTGTATTATGTCCACTGTTTCATTGATACATCCACAATTTACAGAGATTAGTGGTTCATGGTTTTGTATTCTTGAGTATGGTGTACTGTGAACACATGCTATAAGTTAGTAAAAGTCCCTTTCTGCAGGTGATATGGACATCAACACTCCCAGTTATTGCCTCGGGTGCTGAAATACCACCACAACCGAGGGACACCCCTACTCGGGGCCACCTGTGTATCAGCATTAACACTGCTTCATATTGTATAATCCAAAATCAACACAGTGACATCTGGTGGCACTTACCTCAACCAATGGAATGTCGACTCTGAAGGGGTCTCCAGCATTAGCAGTATCAGCTGTACGGTGGTACAGAGTAATTCCGTTACCCTGGCAACAGAAACAGGAAGATTTATGTAAAACCTCCCCTGAAAGGCTCAAATATTGAAGATGTGCAAATATCTCTTGTGATCCTCAATAAAGTTAAGCAATTTTTTACCTAAGGTGAAGACATCAAATATTCCAGTACAGTTCAATGTCCACTAAGGTTAGCACTGACCGTGATGATGACATCCTGGTCCTGGGTTGGACGAGGGAAGTTGCTGCGGATGTCGTATGAGATGGTGTAACTCAGTTTGCCTCCGTAACTTGTCAACTGTAACAGACCAGATGTAGTTGACATAGCTTAAATATAGAAATTATACTGAAGAGTATGTATGATATCCATTATGTATTTTAAACAGTATGTGATATATACATGGGTAAGTAAGTGAGAGTGAGTTTTATGTTGCTTTTAGCACTATTTCAGCCATATCATGGTGGGGAACACTAGAAATGGGCTTTACACGTAGTGCCCACATGGGGAAGTAAACCCAGACCTTCAGCATGATGAGCAAACACCTTAACCACTAGGCTACCCCACCACCCATATACATACAAGGCTTTTGGATGACATGATACACATATACTGTAGACATGATATTGTACAGTGTGATACACAGTTTCAAATTAAAATACGATATTCATGACATGGAAAAATACATGGGTTATAATCCCTTATGATAAAATGTCATTCTTAAAATAATCTAAGATTAAGCCATTGCTATTTACTTAACTTCCAAAAACACGAAGCAATACAAAGCCTGCGTGAACTGCTCCATTAATATCCAGCAAGTATGTTGGTTTACAAACATACTCATGTCACTTCATCCCCCTGACTGCTCATCTTGTGTCCCATGACTAC
Source organism: Haliotis asinina (assembly GCF_037392515.1). Lineage (NCBI taxonomy): Eukaryota > Metazoa > Mollusca > Gastropoda > Lepetellida > Haliotidae > Haliotis > Haliotis asinina. Next base: position 39,152,387 of record NC_090295.1, read on the forward strand.
TTAAAATGCAGCAGAAACCTACCCTGTTTCCAAGGTACTGAGATGGAAGGCTCCAGTAGTAGCTGCCCTGCTGCAATACACGGTCAAAGTCGGACACGGAGAACTGACGTGATGTGGGCAGGAACTGGATGAATCCTTCCTCCACAGGCAGGAGATCAGCACGACGGACCATCTTGATCTGGTTGCCAAGGGTTATCTGAAGACCCAACAGTGACAGTAAGCACAAAATGGAAGAAAGATGAATATTGACTCCTATTCTTCAGACAGCTGAGATTCAAAAACTTAATACCAAACTATCTGATATAGGGGAGATAATTCTGTTATGGGAAATACTGCCTCCATTTCATATAATTTCAAACAATATAAAATCTTTCAGAACCTGTAGTTTGTTAAAACAGGAGGAAATACAAGTGTTCTCTAACAGCACAATCAGCAATATCAAGACAGACTTTCTACCTGTGATTTCTGCAGATTTGAACTGTAACAGGTTCTGGTCTGTCCAAAGCAGAAGCACTTGACACATTCACCGATCTGTCTGGCACCAACATTAAAGTCTGGGGGCTGACACACTCCAGCTTGACCTAAAGAACAACCAGTCAGATGAGAGGCATGCATTGAGTGTGAGTTTAGTTTCCCCTACTTTCAGAAGAAATATTCTCAAAAACATAGTAGGGAACACCAGAAGTGGGCTTCACACATTGTACCTATGAGGGGTATGGAAACCTAGTCTTCAGTGTGATGAGTGAACGCTTTAACCACTTGGCTTCCCTGTTACCCCTAGAGAGGCATGTAAATTAATGAGACGAGGATGACATTTGCTAACTTCCTGAAGACAGCAAAACAGTCTATTCTTGTCTGTCTCAAAAAAACATTAATCTTACATGAGTCAAATAATCATCTAAATTCTAAATTCGTAATAATGTCTAGTAATAAAATGTTTTTGTCCCATGGTAAAATTTAAGTGAAACTATAAAAATCCCTCAAATAAAACTCAGTCTGGAGAATTCTATAATTTCTAAAGAACAATAACTTTCATAGTGATTGTCAACTTACGTCTGACAATGATTATAGCATCAGGAACTGCAAAGATGGAGCCCTTGTTGTTGAGAGCCTCGCAGGTGTAGGCACCAGAGTCTTCTGGGATCGCTTGGTTCACAGTGAGGCTACCGCGGCCATCAACAGACGTCACAACCACACGCTCGCCTGTTGGGATGTTGCCCCAGTTGAGACGCCAAACGATGAGTGGAGTAGGGACACCGACAGCCTCGCACACAATGGTGAAAGAGCCACCTACTTCGACCTCGACCTTGGGAACAGGCGGCTTCACAATGGTAGGTGCAGCTGTGGAAGAAAGTCACATTTGAACAGTGTTCCACAGATGAACTTAGAGCATGTTAAGCTTGACCTCAGCAACTCTACATATGCATGACCCAGAGGTCGAGTTAACTGCATTAAATAGGGAGCAGTGAATATTGTTAACGTTACGTTTGTGAAAAGCATGTTTTGATTGAATTGTTTATACAGTCATATGCTATCTATTCTGGTTTTCTAACAACAGACATCAGTTACTTTCACAATCAGATTCACTCTCACTATCACTCTCTACACCTACTGGAAACACAAGTTGCTGCTGCTGCTTGCTGATTCAGAAAGTTTACAACATCTGTAGCTTATTGTTTAAAGAATGTTTCCAAACACTGAGATGTCAAACAGTGACCTTGCCTCGGATGTTCAGACATGCTGACAATCAAGTGACAAAGGCATATCCCTTCACAAATTCAAAGCCTGAATCAGAAAGTTTACACCATCTGTAGCTTATTGTTTAAAGAATGTTTCCAAACACTGAGATGTCAAACAGTGACCTTGCCTCGGATGTTCAGACATGCTGACAATCAAGTGACAAAGGCATATCCCTTCACAAATTCAAAGCCTGAATCAGAAAGTTTACAACATCTGTAGCTTACTGTTTAAAGAATGTTTCCAAACACTGAGATGTCAAACAGTGACCTTGCCTCGGATGTTCAGACATGCTGACAATCAAGTGACAAAGGCATATCCCTTCACAAATTCAAAGCCTGAATCAGAAAGTTTACACCATCTGTAGCTTATTGTTTAAAGAATGTTTCCAAACACTGAGATGTCAAACAGTGACCTTGCCTCGGATGTTCAGACATGCTGACAATCAAGTGACAAAGGCACATCCCTTTACAATAATAGACCCAACCTGTTGTCAAGCTGAACAAGCTGTAGGATGAGATGGAGCTACTGTAAATAGGGTCATATGGGAGTATGGTTTGTGAATTTTATGATTCTTTCCAAAATATGTTCATGAGGTAGGTCGGTGTTCCACAGGTGCACCTTAAGACAAAAGGTTCACTTGGATTTCACTCACCACATCCAATCTCATCTGAACGATCCTGGCAGTCGATCTCTCCATCACATTGGTAACTGGATGGGATGCACTGGTCCCCAGTCAAACACTTGTACTCATCAGCACGGCATGCTGCTCCAGGCTCGCGGGTAGCTGAAAAGACAACCGATATTTGTATTTATATTTGTGTGTTCATCTGTATGTCATTGAAAGCTACACTACTGGATTGTCTGGTACAGACACGATTACTAAAGACTGCTGCCACATTGTTGGAATATTGCATAGTGCAGCATTACACAATAAACCAACTAACCACAGCTACTCCAGCTTATATGACAAAAGCCTGTAAATGATGGGCCAGATAATCCAGAGATTGGAGGAGAGTGACCAGTTAGTTGCCTTTTGAGATGAGAATAGGCTGCTGAAGACCAAAAGTGTTCCTTTGCGAGTCTGTCAGAAATGATTACTAAGATTACTAAAAGGGAACCAATGTATGCGACAAGTGTACAAGCAAAGTCCTCTAGCCAGGCCACGCTGACCACTTGTGATCTCAGAAAATAAAATTAAAGGCAGAAATCACAACACATGTCAGTTTGAGGACTTTCAAACCACTCTAAGTTCATATGGAATTTCCTTTAAAGCAGGAAGTTTTTTTTATTCACTGAAGCAGAGAAGCCACTGGATGTCGGCTGATACATCTGCTTACATATACCATAGGCAGCAATATCCAAGCTATATGGACGTAGACAATGGACATCAAGGTATGATACGACCAGGTGATACACTAGTTTACCCATACCCTTGGTAAGCATAAACCTGGGGAGTGATGCATCACATAACTTCAAATACTGCTGTTTCATGGGTAAACATCAAGTCAGGTAATGTATCACTGCCTTACAAAACCACACAACATTGCACTTTAACTGTTGAAAGATAACGACTCATGACATCATGATAATACGTACACAACACAATTCCAAGAAGAAGAGTGTACTGATAGATACATCCACATACCTCCATGGTCACATGCAGGAAGTCTGCGCTTATAGAGGTCAACATAGTATAACAATGTGTACAGGTCACGCACACATGAAGCATCGCCTTCAAACCGTGGAATATCTGCTTATAGGCTACAGACTTACCGTAATATGCCAATATGCTGACCCAGCAAGATTCCAGCTTTATGAACATTGATAACTGAACGTTTGGACCAAACAAACCAGTGACTGCTAAAATAGCCAAGTTGAACGTCTTTAAGAAAGTATGTGAAATAAGAAAAGGCATGTTCTATTCCCAGCTTATCCCTAAACTGTTTTTATCCCCAAACTGTTCATCTCAACTAAAATGGTGTATGACTAATGACTCAAAATCATTCTCTAAATGATGTCACTACCTTACACTGTAGAGAACAGTAGAGAACAGGTCAACTGAAACATCACAATTTCACAGAATTATTTTTTTTAACTCAAAATCAGCAATTCCTGAAGCAGAACCTTTTCCAACCCCCAAGAATGACAATGGCAATACTGAATAGAAAGAAAGCATGACTTGACTGCATGTTATATATCTTCAAGACAATGGCAATACTGTTAGAAAGAAAGCATGACTTGACTGCATGTTATATATCTCCAAGACAATGGCAATACTGTTAGAAAGAAAGCATGACTTGACTGCATGTTATATATATCCAAGACAATGGCAATACTGAATAGAAAGAAAGCATGACTTGACTGCATGTTACATATCTCCAAGACAATGGCAATACTGTTAGAAAGAAAGCATGACTTGACTGCATGTTATATATCTCCAAGACAATGGCAATACTGTTAGAAAGAAAGCATGACTTGACTGCATGTGATATATCTCCAAGACAATGGCAATACTGTTAGAAAGAAAGCATGACTTGACTGCATGTTATATATCTCCAAGACAATGGCAATACTGTTAGAAAGAAAGCATGACTTGACTGCATGTTATGTATCTCCAAGACAATGAACAGCTCAGTAGTTAGGTTCTGGAAACAAAATATGACGGACAGGCAAGACCTGTTCCTAAACCCAACAAAACAATTGGTCGATAGGAAGAAAATTATTATGCAATGCAGGAGTCTGTTATATTCCAGCAGCATGGTAGCAACTCTGACTTGACCAGATACAGCCACAACGATCGTGATCACATGCAACCATTGAAGTCACTGAGAATAACCATCAGATCATTCCAACACTATGTCTGAGACCAGTTCTGCTATAAAACCTCCATGTGCCGGATCGAATACTTACGACAGTTTGTCTCATCAGAGTCATCTCCACAGTCATTGTCACCATCACACCTCCAGATCTTCATTGCACAGCGTCCATTGGCACAGCGGAACTCATTAGGCTCACAAGGCAGAGCAAAATCTACACAAAAACATACATTTTTTAATACCATTTATGTTTCATCTCTTTCAAACATCTGATCACACCACTGTAAGCATAACACTGACAGATCTAATGGAAACCATCAGTTGGTCATTTTAAGAAACAAACAATCATTGCTGTTGTCTATTTCATCTTTGGATGTGAACAGAATATTAAGTGAAAAAAAAACCCAAATATTTGAAGGAATGTTATACAACAAATTTGAATGATTGTTCCTTGAAAAGCGATAAACTTACTGCAGTTGTTTTCGTCTGAATTATCAGTGCAGTCATTTTCTCCATCACAAAGGTAGTCGCGTGGAATACACTCTCCACTGGAACAGGTGGCCTCATCAACACCGCAGGGACCAGAGATTGGGGGACGCTGAGTAGGGGGGCCAACTAACAACAATACCAAATTGAGTGAGTGAGTTGGGTTTTACACCGCTTTTAGCAATACTTGTACGTGATGTTAGAAATAGGGTTCATACTTTGTACCCATGTTGGGAATCGAATCTGGGCCTCGGCATTACGAGCAAATGCTGTAACCGCCAGGATACACCACCATCCCTCAAACTGAATGATACTTCTTAAAAATCACACATCTGTGAGTGAAGATTTTCAATAAACAACGTAGTCAAAATGTTCATTTATCTGTTGAGTCGACGATTACCAAATAAATACATTTATGACAGAGAGACTTCTTTATGGAAGGGGAAAATTAGAAATATCAGAATAAACCAGATAGATCAGAAAAAGTTATCTGTTTAGATGTCTGCACAGCAAATGTTTCCATTCAGATACTGGGATGAAAGTATACTCACTGAAGTCCACTTGTAGTCTGGCTGTTGAAGTGTAGCTACCGGTAGTACCTGCGGCAGTACACACGTAGTCTCCAGCATCTTCCTGTGTAACTCCACGGAATGACAAGCGGCCATTCAACTGGGTTGCACTGGCAGGCAGAGGCTGAAATGAAGTTGATGCAACAGATGACTTGTAAAAATATGTAGACACATGGTGGATGGTTGACTAAATGGACGAAAAACTCCTGTGTCATCTTCGCTACTGCAAAGTGTGACAACAGAGGTGGCACTGATCATGGACGAGTGATACCAGGTAATCAAACCTACAGGTACCTACATGCAGCATTAACCTTTTCCTCTGTGTCAGACAACACTGGAAAATTGCATGGGTATGATGGCCAAACCCATAAACAGTTGGCAAACCCAGATTCAAACCCTCCATCATAGGTTCCTGGTGTTACAAAGGAAAGTAATTCTATCGGGGGACACCAAAATAGGCATTAATGAAATAATGTGAGGCCTTCAGCATGATGAGTGATTACTTTTACAAATGGGCAACCCAACCTCCCACTAAGAATTAAGATAAGACAAAAATCAAAAATATTAAAAAAAAACCCCAAGGTGGCTCACCCTGTTGCCTGCTCGACTCCAGCGCACAACACCGGATGTGGATCCTGTCACCTGGCATTCAAACACGGCCTCTCTGCCTGCTCGGACTCTCATTGTGGCAGGAACAACCGAGATGTCGATTCTCTCCACCGCTGTGGGAAATCAGCACAAATCATTACAGACACTCTCTCATCTCTCAGAAACTCATAGGATAATTTTCAGCTGGATAATTTCAGAAAAATTTCTTTTTGTCTTTGTCATGACATTGTTCAAACTTGCAAAAGTATTTCTTCCCAAGAAATTCTATGACACGATCATTAACTGGAGCAATGATATTTGCCTTCAGTAGACAAAAGAAAAACATTCACCACCCTCAGTTCCAAACTATCTTAAAATCATCTTTACACAGATTGAAGGCAAAATCCTTCAACACGGATGCATAGTTATTGACAAGCAACCAGAAACACAGCAGCCACTTGATGACCTAGAAATGCAAAAAGGCTTCTTTTGGTCAGGCGGACCAAAATGCGCTTGCAAAGGTGCCGCTGCTGTTGACGCAATATGGCGACTTTGTCGTTGAGCTGCTGCGTTCTTATAACCACTGCTGTGCGACAGCATATGTGTGTTGAACAAAGCTATGCAACTATAAGCATCGCACCTGGTTACAGGAAGTGATCTCTACACTGACTACAATGTTTCTGGGGATGGGTTTTAAGGCATGGTATTTTTTAAAGCAACATGCAATGTTTTATAACAAAATATGCAGGTATGAAGGGTTTAAGAATGTTTCTGTGACAATGTGAACACATTAGTCTTGTAGCAATCAGTTGAAACATCAGTTATTTAGCATGAAATGTCAGTATGGTTGAAGTACTAGCAACTGGCATTCTAAAAAGCTGAACTGCATGACATTAAATAAGCACATGATGACAAAAACTGCACCAAGGTACTGTTGCTCACCTGTAAATTCATGCTTTCTGCACATCCCCAACATATCACTGATTTTCACATAATATCTTGCTTTTTACAGTACAGATAATTTGGGCAGATAACTGAGACTGTCAATAAGACTTTTCAATAAAGCTCCCAGTAACTGTGTACAATGTCAGTAACAAAGTAAATGCATTCTATGGTAGTTTTGTTTGTATCAAGCTGGGATTGACATATTCTCCGTTTTTAGAATGTAACCTCTGATTGGACTATACCCACTAGGTTGACATGGTGTTCCTGTTAGACTGCCATATCAATAAGGCTGCAACAATTTACCCACACCTCAATTTGATTCCATTTTCAAGACCGGATCCTCGATTCAATCATTATCAATTTGATTCTTCATATAAGTGAAAATGTCAGATTTCATTTAACTCTCCAAGTCATCATTTTTCCAGTGAAATCCATCGTAAACTTGGCAATGTTTACTAACAACAATTCTCATTGGGTAATTAGCCCAATCAACCAATAATGTTTAACCTTATTCTAGCACCTCCAAATTGCTTGAGTTGAAGTCAAAATTAAATGCGTAAGTCTGCATGGAAATAATTTAAATATGTATTCAGGTATTCAAATCAAAATTGTGACAAAGGCGTCAGATTCGTTGCACCCCTACATATCAAGATGTTGAGTTATATGCTCTGTAAGAACAAAGATAGTGTTGGGGGGGGTGGGGGGGTAACCTACTGGTTAAAGCTTCAGTGCTTCAAGGAATCTGTCATAAACATGTTGTAGTTACAAGTATTCGAATAAAGACTTTCCCTTTTCGCTACTACATTACCTTAAATTGGAACATTTTTTTTTATTTTGATGCTCCTCTTTTAAAAAATTAAAGTTTCCACAGTCTGCTTAACAGTGCAATGAAATGGTGTGAGATTTAGCAGGTGGTTCTGGCAAGGTATTTCATACCGTCCTCAGCTTTAAATCATAAACAGTTTAGTTTGATAGTATGAATACAAATTCATCCCTGGGTATTTATTGTAAGAGCTTGACAATGATAATACGATGAATAAAAACAATACCCTAAACCCACAAGGACCTTGGGTCCTGGCGAGTTGAAGTTACTCCTGAGGATGGTCATTTTTGCATGTCAAACAGTTTCACCGATGTTATGATCTAGTCACTTTTTAATTTTTTTTTAAACATGAAACATTTGTTGTATACATAATTACTAGTTCCTGAAATGATTCATAGTCGTATTAAGCATATCTATACTTCAAAATGAAACTAGAATGCTGTTTGACATGAAACTTCATTTGTCTTAGAAAGTGCTGAGGTGTCACATATTTTACAATATCTTTTAAATCAAGCATTAAATGCTTGGTCCCGTCTGAAAATATATAAAATCCATAAATTACCATGGAACAAGGGTGAAGTGGTTCATGAATATGAGACATCCCACACACTTTCTAATTTACTGTCACCAGCTAGTGCGCAGGAACTTACGACAATCAAATTCGTCAGTGCCATCAGAGCAGTCGTATCTGCGATTACAACGATTTGCTTGGCTGATGCATTGCCCATTCCGGCAACGGAATTGGTCTGTACGGCAGCCAGGTGGCGCTGTCAATCAGAGAGTTATCTACCTCATGCAACAGTAGAAAGTCAAACGATCCCATAGCAACAAGACATGTTTCTGACTAGTCAGTTGAGTGCAAAATAAGTTTTGGGGTACTTTTGGGAGACTGAGAGAGAAAGAAGGGAAAGCAATCACGTGCCAAACAAATAGTCAAGTTTACATAGTCAAAATATCATCAAAGGATCACAAAACCAGTTTGAGCAAAGGTATTTATCAAGGCAATTCCAGATACCAGCATTCAAACCCAGGAAAGAGAATGTCATCACAATTTGGAATATAACATTTCCACCTAAAAATGTTCATTATTCTTTACTCCAAACTCCATGTTACCTCTATTCAGCAGTATCAATCCCTACTTAACATTTCAATTTACAGGTTATGGCCTGTCTGTTTTCACTTATGCAAATTACCTGTTTTTAGTTTATAATAAGAGATGAGTCACGCTAGAACTGAACACAGTGTACAAAAACAAATGAAACTTGTTTATAAATTAAAAATGTTACATAAACAGTCATCTCAAATGGAAACATCTTGTCTCAATATAATCCACAAAGTAGCACCAGTATGTCACGTGACTCATTTCTTTGACCAATGGGTGTTGAGGACTAGATCTTGGGTGTGATATTACAGTTATAGCACAAGATTAAAGCATGGGGAGGTTCCTATGAGCATGCAGAATACAAAACAGGTAATCTGCATAGAAAATATGCATAAATTCATAAACCACATAAAATATTTGACAAGACCTATTTGTACCCAGGTTATTGTTAGATACATAAAGTATCTCTTCAGAGTTTTCTGTGATATATTCAACTGTAGTTGAAGTAGTTACAGCAGATTCACAATAATGACTGCTCTTTTCTCTGTACAATCAGATAAATTCCTTTCATTCATGTATAGGTGCACACCCAAATTTCCCAAAGCTCAAATAAATCTTATTCCCCAGTCTCAGTGAGATGCACTTGGCATAATGTTAATGAATCATGGACTGATGTGGATAATTCAACCCTTAATACAATATCATGAAATTAAGTCTGTCTCTAATTGTGTGTCTCTCAAAAACTAGACACTAGACACCAAGGTACAGACCTGTACCAAAAGTTGTCATCACCTGACATTATTACATAGACTTACATGTATTTCAGTGTGGCATACATGATTTTTATGGAGTGAGTTTTGGATGGATTTTTATTAAATTTTACAAGAAAACTTGTAATCATCTCTGCTCTGTGTACACAGTTTCAGTTCAATTCTTCAAACATTCAACTAATGACATCACATGTAACAACTATTGCACAATCCCATTGGCTGCCATGTTAAAGGAGTTCATAGCACTGTACACACGTTGATTAAATTGATGCCATTCGATAAATAAGCAATAGAAAATTAGACAGAAATTATGTAGTATGAATAGGATGATTCCTGACAAATGTGCTAAATTTGACTTGGATCTTACAAAAATCAAAACACAAGAAAGTTATTTATGCTGCACTGAATTTACTTATAAGCCTATGGCAATGATGTCAAGTGATTAATACTTTTGGGACAGATCTGGATATCTATGCAGTGGTGATCATGGCATGTGGCAAAAATGAACATCCTGGAACCATAAGAAGGGACCGTGCTTGTTGACACTGGTTCAGTTTCTGAATAGGGTGGGGGTACGTCACACATAAATATCTAAACTGAGTGTTCGAAAAAAAACATCTAGCAGTTTCTCATCACAAAACAAAGTGTTGCAGGTGTCTACCTGTAGTTAGTGACTCAGGACAGAAACCAAGACGAACTTCGAATGCTCCTTAAATGCATTAGATGTTTGTTCCTGCAGATTCATTCATATCCAAGCCTAGATACTCATCCCAACATTCTTAGCAACAGGAAACATGCAACTTACGGCATTCCTGTTCATCGCTGCCATCTGAGCAATCATATCTACGGTTGCAGCGATCAGCTTTGCTGATACACTGACCATTCTTGCATTGGTATTGATCATCACGGCAAGGTACAGGTGCTGAAAAGTTCAAGGTCACTGATACAATTTCCAATTCCTGACAACACCTGATGGGTGACAGAAGTTATTTTCTCACTTATTTTCATATTTTCCCTAGAATCAGATAATTATTGATGCGCTATATTCTATATTTAAGTCAGTGAATAAGTGAGTTTAGTTTTGCTCTGCATTCAGGAATATTCTAGCAAATATTCAAGGCTGAATCAGACAATCCAGTGATCGACATCATCTGCATCAATCTACATAACTGGGATACAATGACATGTGTCAACCAAGTAGGCGAGTCTGACCATTCAATCATGGGTTACTAAAACCAATCATAACATGGATCTTAAAAGTCCATGAACATATAAACAAAGACTTCTTCTAGAATTGAAAATATTTGAAACACTTACGACAGTCTCCCTCGTCACTACGGTCACGACAGTCCGGACGTCCATCACAGAATCCTGACTTAGGAATACACTGGCCGCTAGCACAGGTAAACTGGTCCTCTCTACAGGCTGTTTACAAGACAAATACATATGAAAATCTTAATCCTTGCACATAATAGAAAGCCTAGCAAACTGAAAATGTAAATAATCTCTACTGTTAATTTACTTGCAAATTGGGTCTTCACTGACAAAACTGTTACATGTGCATTAACACAAAGAGATACCACGACACTTTTATACATGTACATGTACATCAATACAATCCTGTAGATACTCACTGCACTCTCGTTCGTCGCTTCCATCTGTACAGTCATATTTTCTATCACAACGTTCCTCGGAGCTGATGCACTGGCCGTTGTTGCAGGTGAATTGATTCTCAGAACAGGTAGGTGGAGCTGCAACAATATAAGGAAAGGGATGTACACATGAGTGAACAGGGAATCAGGGCCCCATTTCACAAAGCTCTCATAAGATCGTGTACCTGGTCCAGGAGTATTCATACCTCTATGTTGCAGTACAAGAGGAACAAATTCTGCGAGAAAAGCTACAAGTTCCAAGGCTCATGATTGCTTTAAGAAATGGGTCCCTGACCCATAAACACAGGTTTCCCTAGCGTATCAAAGCAAAACTTTGTAGCAGATGGAGACACATTTGACAACTAGGCTATGCTTGTCCTCAATATTCAAGTCCTTGGAACATTAGAGACATTAGAACATTGACCTTTTAACCCATGCAGGAACTAAAACTCTGATCTTTAATAAAATGAGGGGATTCCTTCACAACCAGGTTACTCACTCACTCACTACAAAGTAAGACAGAACATGCTAGGTTCAAATATACATGGATCAAGTGCCTTCTATAGTTACTCACTGCAGTCTATTTCATCGCTTCCATCTGTACAGTCATATTTTCTATCACAACGTTCGTCAGAGCTGATGCACTGGCCGTTGTTGCAGGTGAACTGGTTCTCTGTACAAGCTGGCGCTGCAAGAAACAAGTTGTTGTATCTCAACACCATGACTCACAGACTGACCGAGTTTCATTTGACACCATTTTGAGAAATATTCCAGCAGGATTGTGGAGGAGGACAACAGAAAAGGGCTTCACACATTGTACCCATGTAGGGATTTGAATGAAAGCTTTAACCAGTAGGTTACCCCATCACCCCTCAACACTTTAAGGAGGTCTTCAGCTGACGAGTTATTGACCCTAACATAACCCATTAATACTGCTATGGAACCCATATTTCATCATACCATCCCCTTTATTCTCTTTTCACAGACTGACCGAGTTTCATTTGACACCATTTTGAGAAATATTCCAGCAGGATTGTTAGGAGGACAACAGAAAAGGGCTTCACACATTGTACCCATGTAGGGATTTGAATGAAAGCTTTAACCAGTAGGTTACCCCATCACCCCTCAACACTTTAAGGAGGTCTTCAGCTGACGAGTTATTGACCCTAACATAACCCATTAATACTGCTATGGAACCCATATTTCATCATACCATCCCCTTTATTCTCTTTTCAGGCACTTGTTAAAGCTTCCAGATTGGTAAGGAAACACTCATAACATTCTCTCCCAGAGGAACCCTGACTGAGGAAGGAATACAAAACACCCATTGCAAAACTGTCCCCAAGAATCCTGATTGGAAGGGTAAAATGAACTACGCATCGGTTTGGGGTTGTTCTGCTGCTTTCTTTATCTGGGTTTAGCCAGATGAGCAAGTAGTGTCAATCCTAGCAGTTTTCTTTCCAAGTCTACTGATGTGATGACCAATAGATCCCACATAAGGAATGTCTACACCAGTGGGGGATGGTTCACGTTTCGTAGTAGGTTGGTCTGAATGTCTTCCTGATGGTGGTTTCTACTTGGTGTCTCGATTAGCCATTGAGGGTGAAGGTAGATTTGACGTGGGCTAATTCTTGTTGAAAGCTGGAAGGGCTGCAGATGTTTTGGCTAGTCTAGCAAGCATTGTACATACTTATAGTTTGCTCATAATCATATTCTGTTATTCACCTGATGAATGGGCAAGAAGTAGCCCTGTGTTGTAAATATTAAAGAAGTTTAAGTCCATTTGTTGTCATGCTACCTTCAAAACTTCAAAATGCCAATGATGTATCAGGGTATGATTCACTTACGACAGTCCTGTTCGTCACTGCCATCAGCACAGTCAAACTGTCTGTTACAGCGACCAGCGCTACTGATACACTGGCCATTACTGCAACGGTACTGGTCAGCGCGACAACCAGGGGGTGCTGCAATAGATAGGTGTAAATTAGTTTGTCAAAGATTCTCAAGATAGACATAAATTCACCCTTAATTGTGAAATTGAGATTGACCTGCCTCTTTCAGCTATAGGGTAACATTCAATAAAAATGCTTGCATCTTAGTTTAGTCAGGTGTTGGGGTGCCATGATAACTTTAAACAAAACAAGGAAAAGAAGCATTTACTCTTAATATTGATAAAGAAATATAACTTCTTCTCTGGCTTTACCTGCAAATAAAGTGCCTTGCTGGACTCTCTAATACAAAAAAAATGTTGTATATACCCAATATATCAGGGAAACAAAAATCGGAAACATCACTTCATGGCAGTGTTCCTTTATTTATTTCCTTCAGTATATAAAATGTCGGGTCAAGGCACTAAGGTCTGGGTATGAGGTCAAACCAGACAATCTACGTCAGCTGCAAGCTCTACGTCACCATTGTATGTGTGATAATTAAATGCTGACTTACGGCAATCAAATTCATCAGTCCCATCTCTGCAGTCGTATCTTCGGTTGCATCTGTCTGCCAAACTGATACATTCTCCATTGGTGCAGGTGAACTGGTCACTGCCACACGTTTTCACAGCTGTAACATAAACATACACTCAAAAATAATGAAATATAATTTGTAAAATGAAAAACGGCACATTACAATCTGCAAACACTCATCATCTTTAAATGCAGATATGATGCATGTTTGGACAGGGCCCCGCTCCTCAAAGAGATCACAGCGCTAAGATGATCATAACTCCCATACTTTAACATAGATTGCTTTGAGGAATGGGACAGAGGGTCTGGGTTTTTTAAGCTCTCTTAGCACTAAGACAGTTGTGAGTGCCATAGGTTAACATTATCTTATGACTATCTTAGCGCTAAAAGAATTTCGAAAATCAGGGCCCTGGCCATTACTACATGAAAAACACTTGGGCTTGCCTATGTCTGAACAACTGACTTGAATTTGCATGCGTTGGGTCCCATTGGTGGGGCTTGATTTGTTCACCTTGTATTATTGCTATTCACTACTGGCTCATAAACACAATCTCAAGACATAGACCGAGTCATACAATCAATTCTTTCACAACAGAATTGTCATGAACATGGAAGTCTTTTTCGTTGTATTATGCTCACATCACGGTAGATAATGACAATTATTGTTTTGTTAACAAAAAGAAATATGAAATGTCGAAACTGTTGACTGTCACATATAAAACACTTACGACAGTCTCCCTCGTCACTACGGTCACGACAGTCTGGACGTCCATCACAGAATGCAGACTGAGGAATACACTGGCCATTAGCACAGGCAAACTGGTCCTCTCGACAGGCTGAAAATACAGAAACCTTGATTAAATACATTCCAGAATTCACTGACTCTGAAGCTACCACCATCTCTGGCCTCATTCTGAGTTTTAGTGTAAGATGGTGCTGAAACCAATGTCAAGGTCATGGACAGTCAATCTAGAAAGCAGATGACCTCCAACCTTCTGACCTTCACCTTTGTAGTAAAAGGATCGGTCGTAAGTAAGGCAAAACTGACTGGGGGAAATTCTTCAACAGAATTTAGAAGAATTCCTCAGCCAGGGGAGGCAACAATGTTAATAGAGGAAAGGCAGACCACAACGATGTTTACAGACCGACGAACACAAAAGACATGGACATCATTTAAAAGAAATTTAAGCAAGATTATTATTTGTGCTTCATTACCGTTACTAGAAATGACAATCATGAAAAGAATTAATCTGCTTGACATGATTTGTGCACATTTTGTTACGCGTGAATTAACTTAGTAAGTGAAAGTGTCAAAGGGATTGGGAAAGCTGTATTTATCTAGACTACGATGCTGCGACCATTCAAGCATTGTACACTGGCATGGGACAAACACACCTGGACAAACTGTAACTGTCCTGACCTTGACAAAAGGGGAATATCTCAATGTTGCAGCACCATCTGGAGGGTTGAGAGCCCATGCTACCACTACTTACTACAATTTTGTTCATCTGAACCATCAGGGCAATCTGGCCTTGCATCACAAACCCTTCTATTGTCAAGGCAGTGACCAGTGCCACACAGAAACTGACCGTCTCTGCATGTCCTTCTAGGTGCTGAAATTAATTACTTGTTAATTAGCCATGATCCTTGGACAGTGTCTCAGTAGATATTTTCAGCTTCTTTTCTGCTCATAGAATGCAAATAATAAAATTAATCAAATTTTCAAATTTCAAGGTAATGTAATTAGGCCACATATCTACATACAAATATTTCAAGGATGAACAAATATAACATTCAAAAATAATACAGACTCAAAATATACATCAAAGAATAAACATCACAAGTTAGAAAGCTGAAACTACCTGTGCAAAAAGATTACATTAATTTCATGAAGAGCCCTGAAAAAAGCAGCAAGACAAGGAATGTTTGTGTAACATATGACACTAAAAAATATGTTCAATACAAAGAGAGATTAGTTGAACAATGAACACTAATTCAAGATCTCACTCAGTGCTGTGGAGTGTTGGATGTTAATGTCTAACACACATTGTTTTAGTAAATTTCAGTGAACAAATCTGACACAAAATCTAAAATATATCTGCAGCTTGGATTTTAGGACTTGATTAATTTCTGATGACATGCACATCAGGCAAATATTGAGGGCAACATGGTCAATAACAGGTGAATATTCACATAGGGACAGAAAACTATGGAAACAGCCAGTGTGATGAGGATATTGTAGAACATTGATAATATACTACAGATGTTGGACAGTGGGGCTAGATCTAGTGAGAGGAAGTGAAAGCCCTAAATTATCGCAAACACCTTCCAAGAATTGTTCAACGTCACATGTGGTAGTAGGTCATGTGTCTGTGAGTGAAGGAGTTTGATGGGAAAACATTTTAATCCTCATATCACAGCATACGGGTGAACATGTTCAGATATTTAACGCTAAGTATGATTATAAACTGCTTTCATTGTCATTCCAGCAAAAACCACAACAGGGGATATCAGATAGGCCTTCAGTATTACAGACAGTGACTGGGTCAGTCTTTAAAATATACTCTAGTTCCCTGACCAAAGGCTACAAAATTGAACTGAGGACATGGCAGATCTAATATTGGAAGTTATACTATTGCTCAGAATTAATCTTTAAAAAGACAAATCGTTTGTTCGGTGAAGAAGAGAGTACCGGTTCTAAGCTAATATTCTATGGCCATCATAAACTTGATGAACATCTACTGCTAGGGCTCTTTTATTGAGGCAGGAGGACCTGAGAACTGTTCCTACACCACCTTCTTCCACATGTGCAACTAATATCTCAATTTCTGGAAGTCAAAGCCACTCAGAAACTACCATTCTCTTGACACAAGGCTACTTACGACAACGACTTTCGTCAGACCTATCTGTACAATCAACTCGTCCATTGCACCTTAAACCAGCATCAATACACTGGCCATTTTCACATTGAAACTGGCCCGGAAGGCATGAAGGTGATGGGGTAGTTGCTGAAATTAACATCAACTCATGCTTTCAATTTCTGCACACAATCATCTTGCCAGTAAGGCTTGCATCTGTTATTTACAGTGCACTGAATGCTCCCTTCCTCTCCCTTCCTTTACACATACCCTTCTCAAAAGATTCAGGAACAAAAAGTGTGTTTTTTCAGAAGAAGTATGCTTTCCTCTGAATATTACTTTTGCTTTCTTCATGATTTTGCTATTTGAACTTCCGGTTTGAACTGAGACTTACTTAAAAGAAACCAAATTCTGTTGGGATTTATCCCAACCAAATTTGAGCTTTAGAGCCAAGAGCATTCAATACAGTGAATTAAGCTATGCAAAGAAGCCGAAACTGGTAGTTTGTTTTCAGTAAGTTGTTAAAGATATTAAAGTCAACTTAAATTGAAGTAGGTTTCTGTTAGAGTAGATGTTAAGAAACAAGGATTCATTAATGCATGCACAAATAAAAAAAATGCAAAGGCAAGGTGACAATGAAAATAATATAATTCTACAAGAAAAAATGGGTCTTTTGTATACATTCATACAATGTCTTTCATTTGAAATCATTGTCCAAAACGAGACTAAAAGAAAAAAAACACACCCAAAAGTAGGCCTTTTTCAGGTACATTTTTCTGTTCAAATGACCAAAATATGCTTCAGTAAATTAATACTTTGGACTTTCAGATAATGAGTGATATGAAAATGATGCACATGGCCATATTCTGAATGCTGCCTTGAAGAAATGGCTCACTACATGCTAAAGGATCCTGAAGCATCAAGGGCACCGGGTTCTCATGACATGATTGGAATTCAAAAACATCTGCAGAACCACACCCCAATGCTTTACACAGGCTGTTGAAAGTAATCCTACTGGCCGTGCAAAGTTAGTCATGACATAAGGAACCACTGGTACTTTTCTAATTCATCTCAATCAATTATATTTTCTTGAAATGAAAATTTAAATCAGAGACAAAAATCTATGTGCCCAGCTTCTTGAGTATGACTGCAATGGGAAAACAAAGTTGGAAAGATTCTTTAGAATCTTGCAGGAAAATTTAAACAACACCAGCCTCTCTTGCATTGTTGTTACTTATACAAATACAAACTCCAGCAATTTCACAAACTTTGCATTAGCAGAGTTGAATTACTTCCAACCTGAATCAATGAATTCATACATGTTCAATGGAGGGCTGTAAGAGGGATGTAATATGTAATACATGTATGAAGACATTCATAGGCTGTAGTACATGCTCACCAACGCTTCAAGGCAGTCACTAGAATAAGGCCGTGTCGATGTGATCCATTCTGATCACAATGCGTTACTTACGACAGTCAGATTCATCTGACCGATCTCTACAGTCGCGGCGTCCATCGCACCTGCGCCTACGATTGATGCATTCACCGCTGCGACATTGGAATTGGTTAGAGCGACAACCAACCTGACCTGACCAGACAGATAGACAGTCGTATGCATGCAATTCTTGTAAATCTACATCATTGGAGGAACGGGTGAATTACTTGTGGTTCAAGGGGTAAAAAAAAATGTGTTAATGAATTAAATATTACAGTGCCATCAATATGCTATATTACTGGGGCTGGGTTTATGATAATCTACTGTTAAACACAAAATCAGATAACTATAAAATCAGGTGTTAATTATTGGTCATCATATCTTATTTAATAACGGCTGCTGATACATGACCAGTGTCAGATTTCATAATAGATTCACATACAAGTGACCTTCAATCAAAGGTTTGTAGACACACTTGAAACAACAGAATGTTTTTCATAAATACTAACAATCTCCTAAGAATTCAACAAACTCAAACAAATATAGACACATACAATCTGACAGTGATAATACGCAACAATAACAGATATACACATTAGTACATGTTCTCAAATGTGGGTTTGATGAATGAAAGAATTTATACCACTTCTACAAAGATGGACATCCTTGGGAACAGACATGCATGTTCAAGGTGATGAAGTTTTCCACCAAGATCTGTAAATAATTCTCTCCTCCAGATCACAACACAAGTCACCTACTAAGGCTGGCAAATACATGATACACAATGCCATGGTAAACTGACTCATGTATCAATGATGCAAAGATACACTGTGTGAGCAGTTCTCAACTGTTGGCTCCTAACTAATATACTATGAACACCACAAACAAGATGCAATGAATGAGCATCTACTACTAGGGCTGTTTTTTTGAGGCAGGAGGACCTGAGAACTGTTCCTACACCACCTTCTTCCACATGTGCAACTAATATCTCAATTTATGGAAGTCAAAGCCACTCAGAAACTACAATTTTCTTCAAACAAGGCTACTTACGACAACGACTTTCGTCAGACCTATCTGTACAATCAACTCGTCCATTGCACCTTAAGCCAGCATCAATACATTGGCCATTTTTGCATTGAAATTGACCCGGAAGGCATGCAGATGATAGGGTAGTTGCTGAAATTAACATTAACTCATACTTTTCACTTCTGCACTCAATCGTCTTGTCAATCTGTCATACTTCTGTTTCATTTTCAGTGTATTGAATGCCCTTCACCTTCACATACCCTTGAAAAATACCTTATCTCCAAAAGCTTCATGAACAAAAGAATGTTTTTTGCGCTCCACATATTCGAAAAAGAAGAATGCATTCAACAGAACACAACTTTTCCTTTTTTCATTATTTTGCTATTTAAGATTCAGGTTTGAACTGAGACTTACAATAACTGAAATGAAATTCTGTTGGGATTTATCTCAACCAAATTTGAGCTTTAGAGCCAAGAGCATTCAATACAGTGAATTAAGCTATGTAAACAAGTTGAAACTGGTAGTTTGTTTTCAGTATGTTTGATAAAGATATTAAATCACGTTAATATGAAGTAGGTTTCTGTTGGAGAAGATGTTAAGAAACCGGGATTCATCAATGCATGCACAAATAAAACCAAAACAAAGGGAATGTAACAGTGCAAAATAACATAATTTTACAAGAAAAAATGGGATTTGTATACATTCATACAATGTCTTTTGTTCAAAACTTCTCCACAAGCAGGATTCAAAGGAGAACAGACCCAAATGTGGGCCATTAGAGAATTTATGTGTCTATATGACAAACAAATGCTTCAATCAATTAATACTTCTGACTTTAAGAAAATGAGTGATGTGAAAATGATGCACATGGCCATATTCTGAATGCTGCCTTGAAAAAATGGCTCACTACATGCTAAAGGATCCTGAAGCATCAAGGGCACCGGGTTCTCCTGACATGATTGAAATTCAAAAACACCTGCAGAACCACACCCCAATGCTTTACACAGGCTGTTGAAAGTAATCCTACTGGCCGTGCAAAGTTAGTCATGACATAAGGAACCACTGGTTCTTTTCTACTTTATCTCAATCAATTTTATTTTTTGGAGGGTGGGGTGGGGGGAGGGATGAAAATGTAAATCAAGGACAAAAATCTATGTGCCCATGAAAAACATAATGACTTGATCCACAGTCAAAAAGCACAGGTTCAAAAGGAGAATAAAAGGATTTTGAGCTTCTTGTGTAGAACTGCAATGGGAAAAAGAAGTTGGACAGATTCTTTAGAATCTTGCAGGACAATTTCAACAATACCTTTGCATTAGCAAAGTGGAATTACTTCCAACCTGAATCAATGAATTCATACATGTTCAATGGAGGGCTGCAAGAGGGATGTAATATGTAATACATGTATGAAGACATTCATAGGCTGTAGTACATGCTCACCAACGCTTCAAGGCAGTCACTAGAATATGGCCGTGTTGATGTGATCCATGTCTTTTCTGATCACACTGCATTACTTACGACAGTCAGATTCATCTGACCGATCTCTACAGTCGCGGCGTCCATCGCACCTGCGCCTACGATTGATGCATTCACCGCTGCGACATTGGAATTGGTTAGAGCGACAACCAACCTGACCTGACCAGACAGATAGACAGTCGTATGCATGCAATTCTTGTCAAACTACATCATTGGAGTGACAGGTTATTTACTTGTGGTTCAAGGGGTAAAAAAAAATGTGTTAATGAATTAAATATTACAGTGCCATCAATATGCTATATTACTTGGGATGGGTTTATGATAATCTATTGTTAAACACAAAATCAGGTGTTAATTATTGGTCATCATATCTTATTTAATAACGGCTGCTGATACATGACCAGTGTCAGATTTCATAATAGATTCACATACAAGTGACCTTCAATCAAAGGTTTGTAGACACACTTGAAACAACAGAATGTTTTTCATAAATACTAACAATCTCCTAAGAATTCAACAAACTCAAACAAATATAGACACATACAATCTGACAGTGATAATACGCAACAATAACAGATATACACATTAGTACATGTTCTCAAATGTGGGTTTGATGAATGAAAGAATTTATACCACTTCTACAAAGATGGACATCCTTGGGAACAGACATGCATGTTCAAGGTGATGAAGTTTTCCACCAAGATCTGTAAATAATTCTCTCCTCCAGATCACAACACAAGTCACCTACTAAGGCTGGCAAATACATGATACACAATGCCATGGTAAACTGACTCATGTATCAATGATGCAAAGATACACTGTGTGAGCAGTTCTCAACTGTTGGCTCCTAACTAATATACTATGAACACCACAAACAAGATGCAATGAATGAGCATCTACTACTAGGGCTGTTTTTTTGAGGCAGGAGGACCTGAGAACTGTTCCTTCACCACCTTCTTCCACATGTGCAACTAATATCTCAATTTATGAAAGTCAAAGCCACTCAGAAACTACAATTTTCTTCAAACAAGGCTACTTACGACAACGACTTTCGTCAGACCTATCTGTACAATCAACTCGTCCATTGCACCTTAAGCCAGCATCAATACATTGGCCATTTTTGCATTGAAATTGACCCGGAAGGCATGCAGATGATAGGGTAGTTGCTGAAATTAACATTAACTCATACTTTTCACTTCTGCACTCAATCATCTTGTCAATCTGTCATACTTCTGTTTCATTTTCAGTGTATTGAATGCCCTTCACCTTCACATACCCTTGAAAAATACCTTATCTCCAAAAGCTTCACGAACAAATGAATGTTTTTTCGCTCCACATATTCGAAAAAAAGGAGAATGCTTTCAACAGAACACAACTTTTCCTTTTTTCATTATTTTGCTATTTAAGATTCGGGTTTGAACTGAGACTTACAATAACTGAAACGAAATTCTGTTGGGATTTATCTCAACCATATTTGAGCTTTAGAGCCAAGAGCATTCAATACAGTGAATTAAGCTATGCAAACAAGTTGAAACTGGTAGTTTGTTTTCAGTATGTTTGATAAAGATATTAAATCACGTTAATATGAAGTAGGTTTCTGTTGGAGAAGATGTTAAGAAACCGGGATTCATCAATGCATGCACAAATAAAACCAAAACAAAGGGAATGTAACAGTGAAAATAACATAATTTTACAAGAAAAAATGGGATTTGTATACATTCATACAATATCTTTTGTTCAAAACTTCTCCACAAGCAGGATTCAAAGGAAAACAGACCCAAATGTGAGCCATTAGAGAATTTATGTGTCTATATGACAAAAAAATGCTTCAATCAATTAATACTTCTGACTTTAAGATAATAAGTGATATGAAAATGATGCACATGGCCATATTCTGAATGCTGCCTTGAAGAAATGGCTCACTACATGCTAAAGGATCCTGAAGCATCAAGGGCACCGGGTTCTCCTGACATGATTGGAATTCAAAAACACCTGCAGAACCACACCCCAATGCTTTACACAGACTGTTCAAAGTAATCCTACTGGCCGTGCAAAGCTAGTCATGACATAAGGAACCACTGGTTCTTTTCTAATTCATCTCAATCAATGTTATTTTCTTGAAATGAAAATGTAAATCAAGGACAAAAATCTATGTGCCCATGAAAAACATAATGACTTGATCCACAGTCAAAAAGCACAGGTTCAAAAGGAGAAAAAAAGGATTTTGAGCTTCTTGTGTACAATTGCAATGGGAAAAAGAAGTTGGACAGATTCTTTAGAATCTTGCAGGACAATTTCAACAATACCTTTGCATTAGCAAAGTGGAATTACTTCCAACTTGAATCAATGAATTCATACATGTTCAATGGAGGGCTGTAAGAGGGATGTAATATGTAATACATGTATGAAGACATTCATAGGCTGTAGTACATGCTCACCAACGCTTCAAGGCAGTCACTAGAATATGGCCGTGTTGGTGTGATCCATGTCTTTTCTGATCACACTGCATTACTTACGACAGTCAGATTCATCTGACCGATCTCTACAGTCGCGGCGTCCATCGCACCTGCGCCTACGATTGATGCATTCACCGCTGCGACATTGGAATTGGTTAGAGCGACAACCAACCTGACCTGACCAGACAGATAGACAGTCGTATGCATGCAATTCTTGTCAAACTACATCATTGGAGTGACAGGTTATTTACTTGTGGTTCAAGGGGTAAAAAAAAAAGTGTTAATGAATTAAATATTACAGTGCCATCAATATGCTATATTACTTGGGATGGGTTTATGATAATCTATTGTTAAACACAAAATCAGGTGTTAATTATTGGTCATCATATCTTATTTAATAACGGCTGCTGATACATGACCAGTGTCAGATTTCATAATAGATTCACATACAAGTGACCTTCAGTCAAAGGTTTGTAGACACACTTGAAACAACAGCATGTTTTTCATAAATACTAACAATCTCCTAAGAATTCAACAAACTCAAACAAATATAGACACATACAATCTGACAGTGATAATACGCAACAATGACAGATATACACATTAGTACACGTTCTCAAATGTGGGTTTGATGAATGAAAGAATTTATACCACTTCTACAAAGATGGACATCCTTGGGAACAGACATGCATGTTCAAGGTGATGAAGTTTTCCACCAAGATCTGTAAATAATTCTCTCCTCCAAATCACAACACAATTCACCTACTAAGGCTGGCAAATACATGATACACAATGCCATGGTAAACTGACTCATGTATCAATGATGCAAAGATACACTGTGTGAGCAGTTCTCAACTGTTGGCTCCTAACTAATATACTATGAACACCACAAACAAGATGCAATGAATGAGCATCTACTACTAGGGCTGTTTTTTTGAGGCCTTCTTCACCTTCTTCCACATGTGCAACTAATATCTCAATTTATGAAAGTCAAAGCCAGTGAGAAACTACAATTTTCTTCAAACAAGGCTACTTACGACAACGACTTTCGTCAGACCTATCTGTACAATCAACTCGTCCATTGCACCTTAAGCCAGCATCAATACATTGGCCATTTTTGCATTGAAATTGACCCGGAAGGCATGCAGATGATAGGGTAGTTGCTGAAATTAACATTAACTCATACTTTTCACTTCTGCACTCAATCGTCTTGTCAATCTGTCATACTTCTGTTTCATTTTCAGTGTATTGAATGCCCTTCACCTTCACATACCCTTGAAAAATACCTTATCTCCAAAAGCTTCACGAACAAATGAATGTTTTTTCGCTCCACATATTCGAAAAAAAGGAGAATGCTTTCAACAGAACACAACTTTTGCTTTTTTCATTATTTTGCTATTTAAGATAGGGTTTGAACTGAGACTTACAATAACTGAAACGAAATTCTGTTGGGATTTATCTCAACCAAATTTGAGCTTTAGAGCCAAGAGCATTCAATACAGTGAATTAAGCTATGCAAACAAGTTGAAACTGGTAGTTTGTTTTCAGTATGTTTGATAAATATAGTAAATCACGTTAATATGAAGTAGGTTTCTGTTGGAGAAGATGTTAAGAAACCGGGATTCATCAATGCATGCACAAATAAAACCAAAACAAAGGGAATGTAACAGTGAAAATAACATAACTTTACAAGAAAAAATGGGATTTGTATACATTCATACAATATCTTTTGTTCAAAACTTCTCCACAAGCAGGATTCAAAGGAGAACAGACCCAAATGTGGGCCATTAGAGAATTTATGTGTCTATATGACAAAAACATGCTTCAATCAATTAATATTTCTGACTTTCAGATAATGAGTGATATGAAAATGATGCACATGGCCATATTCTGAATGCTGCCTTGAAGAAATGGCTCACTACATGCTAAAGGATCCTGAAGCATCAAGGGCACCGGGTTCTCCTGACATGATTGAAATTCAAAAACACCTGCAGAACCACACCCCAATGCTTTACACAGGCTGTTGAAAGTAATCCTACTGGCCGTGCAAAGCTAGTCATGACATAAGGAACCACTGGTTCTTTTCTAATTCATCTCAATCAATTTTATTTTCTTGAAATGAAAATGTAAATCAAGGACAAAAATCTATGTGCCCATGAAAAACATAATGACTTGATCCACAGTCAAAAAGCACAGGTTCAAAAGGAGAAAAAAAAGGATTTTGAGCTTCTTGTGTACAATTGCAATGGGAAAAAGAAGTTGGACAGATTCTTTAGAATCTTGCAGGACAATTTCAACAATACCTTTGCATTAGCAAAGTGTAATTACTTCCAACCTGAATCAATGAATTCATACATGTTCAATGGAGGGCTGTAAGAGGGATGTAATATGTAATACATGTATGAAGACATTCATAGGCTGTAGTACATGCTCACCAACGCTTCAAGGCAGTCACTAGAATATGGCCGTGTTGGTGTGATCCATGTCTTTTCTGATCACACTGCATTACTTACGACAGTCAGATTCATCTGACCGATCTCTACAGTCGCGGCGTCCATCGCACCTGCGCCTACGATTGATGCATTCACCGCTGCGACATTGGAATTGGTTAGAGCGACAACCAACCTGACCTGACCAGACAGATAGACAGTCGTATGCATGCAATTCTTGTAAAACTACATCATTGGAGTGACAGGTTATTTACTTGTGGTTCAAGGGGTAAAAAAAAATGTGTTAATGAATTAAATATTACAGTGCCATCAATATGCTATATTACTTGGGATGGGTTTATGATAATCTATTGTTAAACACAAAATCAGGTGTTAATTATTGGTCATCATATCTTATTTAATAACGGCTGCTGATACATGACCAGTGTCAGATTTCATAATAGATTCACATACAAGTGACCTTCAATCAAAGGTTTGTAGACACACTTGAAACAACAGAATGTTTTTCATAAATACTAACAATCTCCTAAGAATTCAACAAACTCAAACAAATATAGACACATACAATCTGACAGTGATAATACGCAACAATAACAGATATACACATTAGTACATGTTCTCAAATGTGGGTTTGATGAATGAAAGAATTTATACCACTTCTACAATGATGGACATCCTTGGGAACAGACATGCATGTTCAAGGTGATGGAGTTTTCCACCAAGATCTGTAAATAATTCTCTCCTCCAGATCACAACACAATTCACCTACTAAGGCTGGCAAATACATGATACACAATGCCATGGTAAACTGACTCATGTATCAATGATGCAAAGATACACTGTGTGAGCAGTTCTCAACTGTTGGCTCCTAACTAATATACTATGAACAACACAAACAAGATGCAATGAATGAGCATCTACTACTAGGGCTGTTTTTTTGAGGCAGGAGGACCTGAGAACTGTTCCTTCACCACCTTCTTCCACATGTGCAACTAATATCTCAATTTATGAAAGTCAAAGCCAGTGAGAAACTACAATTTTCTTCAAACAAGGCTACTTACGACAACGACTTTCGTCAGACCTATCTGTACAATCAACTCGTCCATTGCACCTTAAGCCAGCATCAATACATTGGCCATTTTTGCATTGAAATTGACCCGGAAGGCATGCAGATGATAGGGTAGTTGCTGAAATTAACATTAACTCATACTTTTCACTTCTGCACTCAATCGTCTTGTCAATCTGTCATACTTCTGTTTCATTTTCAGTGTATTGAATGCCCTTCACCTTCACATACCCTTGAAAAATACCTTATCTCCAAAAGCTTCACGAACAAATGAATGTTTTTTCGCTCCACATATTCGAAAAAAAGGAGAATGCTTTCAACAGAACACAACTTTTCCTTTTTTCATTATTTTGCTATTTAAGATTCGGGTTTGAACTGAGACTTACAATAACTGAAATGAAATTCTGTTGGGATTTATCTCAACCATATTTGAGCTTTAGAGCCAAGAGCATTCAATACAGTGAATTAAGCTATGCAAACAAGTTGAAACTGGTAGTTTGTTTTCAGTATGTTTGATAAAGATATTAAATCACGTTAATATGAAGTAGGTTTCTGTTGGAGAAGATGTTAAGAAACCGGGATTCATCAATGCATGCACAAATAAAACCAAAACAAAGGGAATGTAACAGTGAAAATAACATAATTTTACAAGAAAAAATGGGATTTGTATACATTCATACAATATCTTTTGTTCAAAACTTCTCCACAAGCAGGATTCAAAGGAGAACAGACCCAAATGTGAGCCATTAGAGAATTTATGTGTCTATATGACAAACAAATGCTTCAATCAATTAATACTTCTGACTTTAAGATAATAAGTGATATGAAAATGATGCACATGGCCATATTCTGAATGCTGCCTTGAAGAAATGGCTCACTACATGCTAAAGGATCCTGAAGCATCAAGGGCACCGGGTTCTCCTGACATGATTGAAATTCAAAAACACCTGCAGAACCACACCCCAATGCTTTACACAGGCTGTTGAAAGTAATCCTACTGGCCGTGCAAAGCTAGTCATGACATAAGGAACCACTGGTTCTTTTCTACTTTATCTCAATCAATTTTATTTTTTGGAGGGTGGGGTGGGGGGAGGGATGAAAATGTAAATCAGGGACAAAAATCTATGTGCCCATGAAAAACATAATGACTTGATCCACAGTCAAAAAGCACAGGTTCAAAAGGAGAATAAAAGGATTTTGAGCTTCTTGTGTAGAACTGCAATGGGAAAAAGAAGTTGGACAGATTCTTTAGAATCTTGCAGGACAATTTCAACAATACCTTTGCATTAGCAGAGTTGAATTACTTCCAACCTGAATCAATGAATTCATACATGTTCAATGGAGGGCTGCAAGAGGGATGTAATATGTAATACATGTATGAAGACATTCATAGGCTGTAGTACATGCTCACCAACGCTTCAAGGCAGTCACTAGAATATGGCCGTGTTGGTGTGATCCATGTCTTTTCTGATCACACTGCATTACTTACGACAGTCAGATTCATCTGACCGATCTCTACAGTCGCGGCGTCCATCGCACCTGCGCCTACGATTGATGCATTCACCGCTGCGACATTGGAATTGGTTAGAGCGACAACCAACCTGACCTGACCAGACAGATAGACAGTCGTATGCATGCAATTCTTGTCAAACTACATCAGTGGACGAACAGGTGAATTACTTGTGGTTCAAGGGGTGAAAACGGTGTGTTAAGGAACAGTGCCATCAATAAACCTTCATATTTGGGCTTGGTTCAGACTGTGTGATTATCATAATCTAATGTTAAACATGAAATCAAATTACAATAAAATAAGGTGTTAATTCTTGTTCATCATATCTGAATTAAAAACAGCTGGTGATACATGACCAGTGTCAGATTTCATAATAGATTCACATAAAAGTGACCTTCAATCAAAGGTTTGTAGTCACACTTAAACAAACAGAATGTTTTGATAAACACAAACTAGTTCGAATGAATTCAACAAACTCAAACAAATGTAGACATAAACAATTTGACACTGACTATACAGAACAATAACGGACATACACATGAGTAAACAAAAATATACATGATGGACATCTGTATGAACAGACATGCTTGTTCAAGGTGAGGACTTTTCCACCATAATTCTGCTCTACAGTCCACAACACAATTCACCTATACAGACTAGCAATTCCTAACCCATGTATCAGAGTGCATAACAATACACAATGTGGGCGCATATATCAGACTGCACACCAATATGTTATATAAGTGTATTTTGGCTCATGAGTCAGGATACAGACACAAGGTAGGTGTTTTGTCAATTTCATATGAACATAGCTACAAAGATACACAATTTTGTGTATCTTTGCTCACATATTGAAAACCTGAATATGTAGAAATGCAATGACAGGCAAGGTAAGCGGTTTGTGACATCTCTAACTACAAGAGTGATTCTAAAGCTGAGTACACAGAGGAATGAGGAAGGACTAACTACCAGATACACACTGCATACACTTCAAATACAGGATTTCCACTGCTGTTGGTCGTCACTCATATACTGATTCTGAGGGGGACACTGATTTATTAGTATCATTTCTCATCTTAGGCTACTAACTCTTACAACCTGAAAAACTGTAGTTGATTGGATTTTCAGCCACTCTTGTCAAATTATAATTTACATCTACATATTTGAAGGCTGACAAATGTATATTGAAATCAATTATTCACAATGTCATATTCATAAGATTTTGACCTGTCTTCATGCAAAACTGTTTCCTTTTCAAAAGCTTGTCTGGTTACATTGTTGCAACAGAAACTCTGTTGAATGCATGGTTGTACATCTGATTTAACTGTTCTAACAGTACGTGTCTACTGCGTTGAACTTTTCATGCATACTGAACACACTGTTGCACTTCTAGTTTTACTGTTGCAATAGAAACAGACTAGCATGAAACCTCCATTCCTGCAGCAGAACAGACTAAGTATAGGAACAGAAAAACTAAGTGAACTGCCAGTATGATGAGAATATTGTAATACATCAACAATATACTACAGATGTTGGACAGTGGGGCTAGATCTAGTGAGAGGAAGTGAAAGCCCTAAATTATCGCAATCACCTTCCAAGAATTGTTCAACGTCACATGTGGTAGTAGGTCATGTGTCTGTGAGTGAAGGAGTTTGATGGGGAAACATTTTACTCCTCATGACATATCACAGCATACAGGTTAACACGTTCATATGCTTAGCACTGAGCATGGGTTTAAGCTTGATTTTACTGTTATTCCAGCAAAGCTCACAATAAGAGATACCAGATGCAGATTTAGCACTTTCTACACATTTGTTGAATCACGTATAGGCCTTCAGTTGACACATATAGGGTATGTATTACAAAAAGTGACTGGGTCAGTCTACAAAATTTACTCCACTTCCCTGACCAAAGACTGCTAAATTCAACTGAGGACATGTCAAATGTAATATTGGAAGTTATACTATTGATCTGAATTAATCTTTGAAAGGACAGATCTTTCATTCAATGAAAAAGAGAGCAATGGTTCTTAGCTAATATACTATGACCATCATATACTTGATGAACATCTACTGCTAGGGCTCTTTTACTGAGGCAGGAGGACCTGAGAACTGTTCCTACACCACCTTCTTCCACATGTGCAACCAATATCTCAATTTCTGGAAGTCAAAGCCACTCAGAAACTACCATTCTCTTGAAACAAGGCTACTTACGACAACGACTTTCGTCAGACCTATCTGTACAATCAACTTGTCCATTGCACCTTAAACCAGCATCAATACACTGGCCATTTTCACACTGAAACTGGCCCGGAAGGCATGAAGGTGATGGGGTAGTTGCTGAAATTAACATTAACTCATGCTTTCAATTTCTGCACACAATCATCTAGCCAATAAGGTTGCATCTGTTTAATTGTCAGTCTACTGAATGCCCTTCACCTTTAAATACCCTTGCCATATACCCTTTTCCAAATGCTTTATGTACAAAGTATGTTTTTTCACTCCAAATATTAGCAAAAGAAGTATGTATTCAACAGAACACAACTTTTGCTTTTTTATATTATTTTGCTATTTGAAATTTGGGTTTGAACTGAGACTTACAATAACTGAAACGAAATTCTGTTGGGATTTATCTCAACCAAATTTGAGCTTTAGAGCCAAGAGCATTCAATACAGTGAATTAAGCTATGCAAACATGTTGAAACTGGTAGTTTGTTTTCAGTATGTTTGATAAATATAGTAAATCAAGTTAAAATGAAGTAAGTTTCTGTTAGAGAAGATGTTAAGAAACAAGGATTCATCAATGCATGCACAAACAAAACCAATGCAAAGGCAAGGTGACAATGAAAATAAAATAAATCTACAAGAAAGAATGGGATTCTTTTCTACATTAACACAATGTCTTTCATTTGAAACTAATTTTCACAAACAGAATTCTAAAGAAGAAAAAAACATGTACCCAAATGTGGATCTTTTTCAGGTATTCTATATGTCCACATGACCCAAAAATGCTTCAATAAATTAATACTTCTGACTTTAAGATAATGAGTGATATGAAAATGATGCACATGGCCATATTCTGAATGCTGCCTTGAAGAAATGGCTCACTACATGCTAAAGGATCCTGAAGCATCAAGGGCACCTGGTTTTCATGATATGATTGAAATTCAAAAATATCTACAGAACCACGTTCCTTGGCCAGGCTGTTGAAAGTAATCCTACCAACAGTGCAAAGTTAGTCATGACATAAGGAACCACTGGTTCTGTTGTAATTTATCTCAACATATTACATATTTGTCAGAAATGAAAAAACAAAACAGGGACATAATCTATTTGCCCATGAACAAAATAATGACACTGGAAATGAAATTGGAAAGATTCTTTAGAATCTTGCAGGAAAATTTAAACAATACCAGCCTCTCTTGCTCCGTAGTTACTATAAAAGTACAAACTCCAGCAATTTCACAAACTTTGCATTGGATCAGTGGAATTACTTCCAACTTGAATCAATGAATTCATACATGTACAATGGAGGGCTGCAAGAGGGATGTAATATGTAATACATGTATGAAGACATTCATAGGCTGTAGTACATGCTCACCAACGCTTCAAGGCAGTCACTAGAATAAGGCCGTGTCGATGTGATCCATTCTGATCACAATGCGTTACTTACGACAGTCAGATTCATCTGACCGATCTCTACAGTCGCGGCGTCCATCGCACCTGCGCCTACGATTGATGCATTCACCGCTGCGACATTGGAATTGGTTAGAGCGACAACCAACCTGACCTGACCAGACAGATAGACAGTCATATGCATGCAATTCTTGTAAATCTACACTGGAGAAACAGGTGAATTACTCTTGGTTCATGGGGTGAAAACGGTGTGTTAATGAATTAAATATTACAGTGCCATCAATACAGTTTAGTACTTGGGCTGGGTTCGGACTTGAGTGATTATCATAATCTATGGTTAAACACAAAATCAGACAATGATAAAATAAGTTGTTCATTCTTGATCATCATATCTCAATTAATGACAATCTCCAAGCAAGGTTTGTAGACGCACATACAAGAATAGAACTGTTTTGATAAACACAAACTAGTTCGAATGAATTCAACGAACTCAAACAAATGTAGACATAAACAATTTGACACTGACTATACACAACAATAACGGACATACACATGAGTAAACAAAAATATACATGATGGACATCTGTATGAACAGACATGCTTGTTCAAGGTGAGGACTTTTCCACCATAATTCTGCTCTACAGTCCACAACACAATTCACCTATACAGACTAGCAATTCCTAACCCATGTATCAGAGTGCATAACGATACACAATGTGGGCGCATATATCAGACTGCACACCAATATGTTATATAAGTGTATTTTGGCTCATGAGTCAGGATACAGACACAAGGTAGGTGTTTTGTCAATTTCATATCAACATAGCTACAAAGATACACAATTTTGTGTATCTTTGCTCACATATTAAAAACTTGAGTATGTAGAAATGCGATGAC
The DNA here is from genome assembly GCF_037392515.1 of Haliotis asinina. Classification (NCBI taxonomy): domain Eukaryota; kingdom Metazoa; phylum Mollusca; class Gastropoda; order Lepetellida; family Haliotidae; genus Haliotis; species Haliotis asinina. Next base: position 39,185,152 of record NC_090295.1, read on the forward strand.
AGGCAAGGTAAGCATTTTGTGACATCTCTAACTAGAGTGATTCTAAAGCTGAGTACACAGAGGAATGAGGAAGGACTAACTACCAGATACACACTGCATACACTTCAAATACAGGATTTCCACTGCTGTTGGTCGTCACTCATATACTGATTCTGAGGGGGACACTGATTTATTAGTATCATTTCTCATCTTGGGCTACTAATCCTTACAACCTGAAAAACTGTAGTTGATTGGATTTTCTGCCACTCATGTCACATTATAATTCACATCTTCATATTTGATGGCTGACAAATGAATATTGAAATCTATTATTCATTATGTCATAATCACAATATCTTCACCTGTTTTCCAAAACTTGGGCTAATGGTACCCTATTTTCCTATGTGCTTCTAAAATTAAACACTTTGAATCAGCTCAAAACATTGTAGCACTTCCACCAAACCTTTGTAATTTAAATAGACTTTCATGGAAAACTGTTTCCTTTTCAAAAGCTTGTCTGATTACATTGTTGCAACAGAAACTCTGTTGAATACATGGTTGTACATCTGATTTAACTGTTCTAACAGTAAGTGTCTACTGTGTTGAACTTTTCATGCATACTGAACACACTGTTGCAGTTATACTGTTGAAATAGAAAGAGCCTAATATGAAACCTCCTTTCCAGCAGCAGAACAGACTAAGCATAGGAACAGAAAAACTAAGTGAACATCCAGTGTGATGAGGATATTGTAATACATTGATAATATACTACAGATGTTGGACAGTGGGGCTAGATCTAGTGACAGGAAGTGAAAGCCCTAAATTATCGCAATCACCTTCCAAGAATTGTTCAACGTCACATGTGGTAGTAGGTCATGTGTCTGTGAGTGAAGGAGTTTGATGGGGAAACATTTTACTCCTCATGACATATCACAGCATACAGGTGAACACGTTCAGATGTTTAATGATAAGTGTTGTTTTAACTGCTGTCAGTCATTCCAGCAAAATCACAGTAGGGGATACCAGATTTGGAACTTTCTACACATTTGTTGAATCAGGTATAGGCCTTCAGTGGACTCTGAAGTGGGACATGTATTACAGACAGTGACTGGGTCTGATTTAAAAATTCACTCTAGTTCCCTGACCAAAGACTGCTAAATTCAACTGAGGACCTGTCAAACTTAATGTTCGAAGTTATGATATTGCTACGAACAAACTCGAAAAAGGCAAATCTGAGATTCATCAAAGCTGAGGGTGTTGGTTGTTTACTAATACACCATAACCATTACAAATGAGAAGGCAATGAATGACCATCTAATGTTAGGGCTGTTTTTTGAGGCAGGAGGACCTGAGAACTGTTCCTACACCACCTTCTTCCACATGTGCAACTAATATCTCAATTTCTGGAAGTCAAAGCCACTCAGAAACTACCATTCTCTTGAAACAAGGCTACTTACGACAACGACTTTCGTCAGACCTATCTGTACAATCAACTCGTCCATTGCACCTTAAACCAGCATCAATACACTGGCCATTTTCACACTGAAACTGGCCCGGAAGGCATGAAGGTGATGGGGTAGTTGCTGAAATTAACATTAACTCATGCCTTAAATTTCTGCACACAATTATCTAGCCTACCTGTTATGCTTTTGTTTAATTTTGAGTGTATTGAATGCTGCCTTTCTCCAAATATCAGCAAAAGGAGTATGCATTTAACAGATCACAACTTTTGCCTTATTAGTATTTTGCTATTTAAATTTTTAGCTCGAGATGTGACTTAAATGTTAAAACTAAATTCTGTTGGGATCTATTCGAACAAAATATGATTTGTAGAGTCAAGGGCATTCAATACGGTGAATTCTGCAGCTCATAGTGGTTGGAACTGGTAGCTTGTTTTTAGTACATTAATCAAATTAAACTAATTTACATATACGTTAGAGGGACACATGTTAAGGAACAGGGATTCATGAATGTATGCACATTTAAAAACAACACAAAGGAAATGTGAGAGTGAAAATAATGCAATTCTACAAGAGAGAATGGGTCTTTTGTATACATTCATACAATGTCTTTCATTCAAAACGTCTCCATAAAGAGGATTCAAAGAAATAATACTTCCGACTTTCAGATAAGTGATATGAAAATGATGCACATGGCCATATTCTGAATGCTGCCTTGAAAAAATGGCTCACTACATGCTAAAGGATCCTGAAGCATCAAGGGCACCGGGTTCTCCTGACATGATTGAAATTCAAAAACACCTGCAGAACCACACCCCAATGCTTTACACAGGCTGTTGAAAGTAATCCTACTGGCCGTGCAAAGTTAGTCATGACATAAGGAACCACTGGTTCTTTTCTACTTTATCTCAATCAATTTTATTTTTTGGAGGGTGGGGTGGGGGGAGGGATGAAAATGTAAATCAGGGACAAAAATCTATGTGCCCATGAAAAACATAATGACTTGATCCACAGTCAAAAAGCACAGGTTCAAAAGGAGAATAAAAGGATTTTGAGCTTCTTGTGTAGAACTGCAATGGGAAAAAGAAGTTGGACAGATTCTTTAGAATCTTGCAGGACAATTTCAACAATACCTTTGCATTAGCAGAGTTGAATTACTTCCAACCTGAATCAATGAATTCATACATGTTCAATGGAGGGCTGCAGGAGGGATGTAATATGTAATACATGTATGAAGACATTCATAGGCTGTAGTACATGCTCACCAACGCTTCAAGGCAGTCACTAGAATAAGGCCGTGTTGGTGTGATCCATGTCTTTTCTGATCACACTGCATTACTTACGACAGTCAGATTCATCTGACCGATCTCTACAGTCACTGCGTCCATCGCACCTGCGCCTACGATTGATGCATTCACCGCTGCGACATTGGAATTGGTTAGAGCGACAACCAACCTGACCTGACCAGACAGATAGACAGTCGTATGCATGCAATTCTTGTCAAACTACATCATTGGAGGAACAGGTGAATTGCAGGTGGTTCATGGGGTGAAAACAGTGTGTTAATAAATTAAATATTACAGTGCCATCAGTATATTTTAGTAGTTGGGATGGGTTCAAACTTGAGTGATTATCATAACTGGTTAAGCATTAAATCATACAATGATAAAATAAGTTGTTCATTCTTGATAGTCATATCTGAATTAATAACCATCTTCAGTCAAGGTTTGTAGACACACAGAATGTTTTTGATAGCTCCAATGAATTCAATAAACTCAAATAAATGTAGACACATACAGTCTGGCATTGATAGTACACATTAAATGTGGGTTTGATGATTGAAGAACTACTTCTACATGATGGACATGCATGTTCAAGGTGATCTGTAAATAATTCTCTCCTCCAGGTCACAACACAATTCACCTATACAGGCTAGCAATTTCTAACCCATGTATCAGAGTGCATAGCGATACACAATGTGAGCTGATATGAACTCATGTATCAGGCTAAGTCAGGATACATACAGACACAAGGTAGGTGTTTTGTCACTTGTATATCAACATAGGCTACAAAGATACACAATTTTGTGTATCTTTGCTCTCACATTGAAAACTTGAGTATGTAGAAATGCGATGACAGGCAAGGTAAGCGGTTTGTGACATCTCTAACTACAAGAGTGATTCTAAAGCTGAGTACACAGAGGAATGAGGAAGGACGAACTACCAGATACACACTGCATACACTTCAAATACAGGATTTCCACTGCTGTTGGTCGTCACTCATATACTGATTCTGAGGGGGACACTGATTTATTAGTATCATTTCTCATCTTAGGCTACTAACTCTTACAACCTGAAAAACACTAGTTGATTGGATTTTCTGCCACTCATGTCAAATCATAACTTACATCTACATATTTGAAGGCTGACAAATGTATATTGAAATTAATTATTCACTATGTCATAATTATAATTTTCAAAACTTGGGTTTTTGGTATCCTATTTTATAAGTACTTCTAAAATTAAACACTTTAAATCAGCTCAAAACATTGTAGCACTTTGTAATTTAAATAGTCTTTCATAGCAAAACTGTTTCCTTTTCAAAAGCTCGTCTCGTTACATTGTTGCAACAGAAACTCTGTGTACATATGATTTAACTGTTGTAACAGTATTGATCTACTGTGTAGGACATATTATATGATAAAAACACACTGTTGTACTTTTCATGAAATGTTTCAAACAAACACTAACAAATGTGAAACTTTGTTTCCAGCAGTACAACAGAGTACAACAAGTAAGCTTGTTTCTGGTGGAGTGACCACTGGGTGCTAGTGAGCATGGGTGGGCATCATCAAGATGACTATGCCAGGACACTAGGAGAATATAGAAGACAAAAAGTGTCATAACAGAAGAACCTACGACAATTCTCTTCGTCACTTCCATCGTTGCAATCGCGGTTCTGATCACACCTCCGCCGCCGATCAATACACTGCCCATTCTGGCAGCTAAACTCACTTGACCTACATGCTACAAAGGATAACAAGACTAATAGTGATCACCGTAGGTTTATCTTCACACCATGCAACCTTATACTTCAAGAGTGGTGCTAAGTACTATCAGTACTGTCAGAGTATAGACCACATTCCTGTCAATGTTCAGGACTATAATAGCTACACTACGTTTTATCAGTGAATGTCAACTCCAAATATATATATACACACAAATTCTATACTTAAGTATAATCAGAGAAAACCATAACCATGATTCAAACCCTTAATTATGGGAAAACCTTAGGTGATTGGGCCACCTACCATGCCTATCCATGCCTAGGCAGTCGAAGAATAGGGAATCATGGGACCAGTATCACAGTAAAATCTATACTAACTCCAAAAGTTAATGAAATTAACCCACCACAAGAGAATTCATCGGAGCCATCTGCACAGTCAGGCGTGCGATCACATTTACGTGCAGCATCAATACATGAACCATCCAGACAGGTGAACTGATTGGCTGAACATGTGACCACTAGCATAAGAGAAGTACACTGGTTAGTTCCATGGAGAAGACGAGGATAAGTCTTGTGACAATTAGAATACAACCAGTCATCCTGAGAAAAGTATCAGCTATATGAGCCCTGGAAAGAGTAATTTACTAAGGACAGACACTCCATCATTCTAAAACTTGGAAATGAGTGAATTTTCTGATCTCAAATTGAGAATTAGAAACTAAACCTCTTGTGGCATCATAAACAATGAAGGACCTCATCTTCAAATATTGATACAATGTGTTCATATGAAAAGAGTCACACATAACAAACACAATAGAACAATGGGAATGAACACACAATCAGCATGACATCACAATTATATGGCTCAGAACTACTGAAAATACATTCAGTTTACATTTGTGTCTCTATCGGTAATACATATTCATAACCTGTGACAAAACTTGGACAATAATGAAAGTCATGTAATTATAACTTTCATGTTCAATAATAATGAGATATTAATAACAACATTAACAATGCATCAGTATGTGTTATATATCTCTGACATGTTAGTTTGGTTAAAGTCCTGATCACTGGTCTGTAATGAACATGGATTAATGGAGATGAGAGACACTTGTGGTATATGTCTGCAATGATGGAACACTTGATTAAAATGCAGAGTCAGCAACCTACCACAGTTGCTCTCATCACTGCGATCTCGGCAGTCTGGAACCCTGTTGCATCGTCGGTTGTTTGGAATGCATTGTCCATCATTGCAACGGAACTCGTTTACACTGCATTCTAATAAAACAGTGATAAATTGAAGATTAGCACCATAGAGTTAGTGAGGGATGGAGTGAGTGAGTATGTTAAAGAGATACAATTCACATTCCAAACTTATAACAATGAAGGTTTCCTATGTGGACCTTCACACACATCTTTGTATAGGAGAATCAAAAGCATGCAACTTGTTCCTTAAATAAGTCAATGTTTGAAAATGCTAATTTATAAATAAAAACTATTTTTGTTAATAAACAAATCTTGTAACAGTCAGCTGAAAGTGAACACAAAAAGATCAGTGTGAAACAATGATGAAAGCTTGACAACACCTACCACATTGGAGTTCATCACTGCCATCAGCACAGTCAGCTCGGCGATCACAACGTCGCGAAGATGGGATACATCGGCCATCTCCACAGGTAAACTCATCAGCACCGCACGCTACAGCTTAGAAATGAGCTGACATTAGTGAGTTAGCAAAAGCCACTATGAACACTACTTGTAATAATAATGGCTATTTATAAAGCACCTGTGCTCAAGGATAAGTCTGGATAACCCAAGCTGTCCGTCAGGCGCTAGAAGGTTAATAGTCATATGACTTATCCCACAGGATACCCATTCACAGCTCGGAGAACACAGGCAATTGTGGAACAAACGCACTTGCCTCAGGTGGGTGAGAGTAGTGTCACATGTAAGTTGCTGTGGGTACTGTGAGTCCAAGAACCGTGACTGCCCATCCTGACCTGGGCTTTATGCACAAAACCACACACCACCAATTTTATCACAAATTATAATATAATAATAATCATAACTTGTAAAATTTGCTTATGATGACTTTCACTGATAATTTCTCTTCCACTTCTGTGAAATGTCTGAATGCAACCGCCTATAGAAAAATTATGAGAGCTTGAGGAGAACAATGCTGAGATCACAGCCAGGGGAAACAACTCTGTAACTCTCTAGGCATATCACTAGGGGTAACTATGAACTTTTTTCTCTTTCATTTTTGCATGTCTCTGTGAAATTGGCAACCATAACCCAGAGGGAATGTTTACAACATACTTTCATAAAATTTTTGAAAGTTGGCCCCTAAATATTAACTTTTATAAATAAACTTACGACAGTTCTGTTCATCACTGCCATCAGCACATTCGTAGTTCCTGTTACAACGCCCCTCAGCAGAGATGCACTGGCCATTTCTACATTCAAACTGGTCCTCACGGCAGGCTGCAAGGAAGAGCATTGGGGCTCAAGGGTATACTTCATGGAAAGGGGGCATTGGGAGTCAAGACAATACTTCACGGGAGGTGTTATGAGAATACTTCGCAGTAAGGGGCATTGAGAGTCATGAGAATATTTCAAGGGAAGGGGCATTGAGAGTCATGAGAATATTCCAGGGAAGGGGCATTGAGAGTCATGGGAATACTTCAAGGGAAGGGGCATTGAGAGTCAAGACAATATTTCAAGGGAAGGGGCATTGAGAGTCATGAGAATATTTCAAGGGAAGGGGCATTGAGAGTCAAGACAATACTTCATGGGAAGGGGCACTGGGAGTCAAGAGAATACTACAAGGGAAGGGACATTGGGAGGCAAGACAATACTTCATGGGAAGGGGCATTGGGAGTCAAGACAATACTACAAGGGAAGGGGCATTGGGAGTCAAGACAATACTTCATGGGAAGGGACATTGGGAGTCAAGACAATACTTCATGGGAAGGGGCATTGAGAGTCAAGAGAATACTACAAGGGAAGGGACATTGGGAGTCAAGACAATACTTCATGGGAAGGGGCATTGGGAGTCAAGACAATACTTCATGGGAAGGGGCATTGGGAGTCAAGACAATACTTCATGGGAAGGGGCATTGGGAGTCAAGACAATACTTCATGGGAAGGGGCATTGGGAGTCAAGACAATACTTCATGGGAAGGGGCACTGAGAGTCATGGGAATACTTCAAGGGAAGGGGCATTGAGAGTCAAGAGAATACTACAAGGGAAGGGACATTGGGATTCAAGACAATACTTCATGGGAAGGGACATTGGGATTCAAGACAATACTTCATGGGAAGGGACATTGGGAGTCAAGAGAATACTACAAGGGAAGGGACATTGGGATTCAAGACAATACTTCATGGGAAGGGGCATTGGGAGTCAAGACAATACTTCATGGGAAGGGACATTGGGATTCAAGACAATACTTCATGGGAAGGGACATTGGGAGTCAAGAGAATACTACAAGGGAAGGGACATTGGGATTCAAGACAATACTTCATGGGAAGGGGCATTGGGAGTCAAGACAATACTTCATGGGAAGGGGCATTGGGAGTCAAGAGAATACTACAAGGGAAGGGACATTGGGATTCAAGACAATACTTCATGGGAAGGGGCATTGGGAGTCAAGACAATACTTCATGGGAAGGGGCATTGGGAGTCAAGACAATACTTCATGGGAAGGGGCATTGGGAGTCAAGACAATACTTCATGGGAAGGGGCATTGGGAGTCAAGACAATACTTCATGGGAAGGGGCATTGGGAGTCAAGACAATACTTCATGGGAAGGGGCACTGAGAGTCATGGGAATACTTCAAGGGAAGGGGCATTGAGAGTCAAGAGAATACTACAAGGGAAGGGACATTGGGATTCAAGACAATACTTCATGGGAAGGGACATTGGGAGTCAAGAGAATACTACAAGGGAAGGGACATTGGGATTCAAGACAATACTTCATGGGAAGGGGCATTGGGAGTCAAGACAATACTTCATGGGAAGGGGCATTGGGAGTCAAGACAATACTACAAGGGAAGGGGCATTGGGAGTCAAGACAATACTTCATGGGAAGGGGCATTGGGAGTCAAGACAATACTTCATGGGAAGGGGCACTGAGAGTCAAGACAATACTTCATGGGAAGGGGCATTGGGAGTCAAGACAATACTTCATGGGAAGGGGCATTGGGAGTCAAGACAATACTTCATGGGAAGGGGCATTGAGAGTCAAGACAATACTTCATGGGAAGGGGCATTGAGAGTCAAGAGAATACTACAAGGGAAGGGACATTGGGAGTCAAGACAATACTTCAAGGGAAGGGGCACTGAGAGTCATGGGAATACTTCAAGGGAAGGGGCATTGAGAGTCAAGACAATACTTCATGGGAAGGGACATTGAGAGTCAAGACAATACTTCATGGGAAGGGGCACTGAGAGTCAAGACAATACTTCATGGGAAGGGGCATTGGGAGTCAAGACAATACTTCATGGGAAGGGGCATTGGGATTCAAGACAATACTTCATGGGAAGGGGCATTGGGAGTCAAGACAATACTTCATGGGAAGGGGCATTGGGAGTCAAGACAATACTACAAGGGAAGGGGCATTGGGAGTCAAGACAATACTTCATGGGAAGGGGCATTGGGAGTCAAGACAATACTTCATGGGAAGGGGCACTGAGAGTCAAGACAATACTTCATGGGAAGGGGCATTGGGAGTCAAGACAATACTTCATGGGAAGGGGCATTGGGAGTCAAGACAATACTTCATGGGAAGGGGCATTGAGAGTCAAGACAATACTTCATGGGAAGGGGCATTGAGAGTCAAGAGAATACTACAAGGGAAGGGACATTGGGAGTCAAGACAATACTTCAAGGGAAGGGGCACTGAGAGTCATGGGAATACTTCAAGGGAAGGGGCATTGAGAGTCAAGACAATACTTCATGGGAAGGGACATTGAGAGTCAAGACAATACTTCATGGGAAGGGGCACTGAGAGTCAAGACAATACTTCATGGGAAGGGGCATTGGGAGTCAAGACAATACTTCATGGGAAGGGGCATTGAGAGTCAAGACAATACTTCATGGGAAGGGGCATTGGGAGTCAAGACAATACTTCATGGGAAGGGGCATTGGGAGTCAAGACAATACTTCATGGGAAGGGGCATTGAGAGTCAAGACAATACTTCATGGGAAGGGGCATTGAGAGTCAAGAGAATACTACAAGGGAAGGGACATTGGGAGTCAAGACAATACTTCATGGGAAGGGACATTGGGATTCAAGACAATACTTCATGGGAAGGGGCATTGGGAGTCAAGACAATACTTCATGGGAAGGGACATTGGGAGTCAAGACAATACTTCATGGGAAGGGACATTGGGAGTCAAGACAATACTTCATGGGAAGGGGCACTGAGAGTCATGGGAATACTTCAAGGGAAGGGGCATTGAGAGTCAAGAGAATACTTCATGGGAAGGGACATTGGGATTCAAGACAATACTTCATGGGAAGGGGCATTGGGAGTCAAGACAATACTTCATGGGAAGGGACATTGGGAGTCAAGACAATACTTCATGGGAAGGGACATTGGGAGTCAAGACAATACTTCATGGGAAGGGACATTGGGAGTCAAGACAATACTTCATGGGAAGGGACATTGGGAGTCAAGACAATACTTCATGGGAAGGGACATTGGGAGTCAAGACAATACTTCATGGGAAGGGGCATTGGGAGTCAAGACAATACTTCATGGGAAGGGGCATTGAGAGTCAAGACAATACTTCATGGGAAGGGGCATTGAGAGTCAAGAGAATACTACAAGGGAAGGGACATTGGGAGTCAAGACAATACTTCATGGGAAGGGACATTGGGATTCAAGACAATACTTCATGGGAAGGGGCATTGGGAGTCAAGACAATACTTCATGGGAAGGGACATTGGGAGTCAAGACAATACTTCATGGGAAGGGACATTGGGAGTCAAGACAATACTTCATGGGAAGGGGCACTGAGAGTCATGGGAATACTTCAAGGGAAGGGGCACTGAGAGTCAAGACAATACTTCATGGGAAGGGACATTGGGATTCAAGACAATACTTCATGGGAAGGGGCATTGGGAGTCAAGACAATACTTCATGGGAAGGGACATTGGGAGTCAAGACAATACTTCATGGGAAGGGACATTGGGAGTCAAGACAATACTTCATGGGAAGGGACATTGGGAGTCAAGACAATACTTCATGGGAAGGGACATTGGGAGTCAAGACAATACTTCATGGGAAGGGACATTGGGAGTCAAGACAATACTTCATGGGAAGGGACATTGGGAGTCAAGACAATACTTCATGGGAAGGGGCATTGGGAGTCAAGACAATACTTCATGGGAAGGGCATTGGGAGTCAAGACAATACTTCATGGGAAGGGGCATTGGGAGTCAAGAGAATACTACAAGGGAAGGGACATTGGGAGTCAAGACAATACTTCATGGGAAGGGACATTGGGAGTCAAGACAATACTTCATGGGAAGGGGCATTGGGAGTCAAGACAATACTTCATGGGAAGGGGCATTGGGAGTCAAGACAATACTTCATGGGAAGGGGCATTGGGAGTCAAGACAATACTTCATGGGAAGGGGCACTGAGAGTCATGGGAATACTTCAAGGGAAGGGGCATTGAGAGTCAAGAGAATACTACAAGGGAAGGGGCATTGGGAGTCAAGACAATACTTCATGGGAAGGGACATTGGGAGTCAAGAGAATACTACAAGGGAAGGGACATTGGGATTCAAGACAATACTTCATGGGAAGGGACATTGGGAGTCAAGAGAATACTACAAGGGAAGGGACATTGGGAGGCAAGACAATACTTCATGGGAAGGGGCATTGGGAGTCAAGACAATACTTCATGGGAAGGGGCATTGGGAGTCAAGAGAATACTACAAGGGAAGGGACATTGGGATTCAAGACAATACTTCATGGGAAGGGACATTGGGAGTCAAGAGAATACTTCATGGGAAGGGGCATTGGGAGTCAAGAGAATACTACAAGGGAAGGGACATTGGGATTCAAGACAATACTTCATGGGAAGGGGCATTGGGAGTCAAGAGAATACTACAAGGGAAGGGACATTGGGATTCAAGACAATACTTCATGGGAAGGGGCATTGGGAGTCAAGACAATACTTCATGGGAAGGGGCATTGGGAGTCAAGACAATACTTCATGGGAAGGGGCATTGGGAGTCAAGACAATACTTCATGGGAAGGGGCATTGGGAGTCAAGACAATACTACAAGGGAAGGGGCATTGGGAGTCAAGACAATACTTCATGGGAAGGGACATTGGGAGTCAAGACAATACTTCATGGGAAGGGGCATTGGGAGTCAAGACAATACTTCATGGGAAGGGACATTGGGATTCAAGACAATACTTCATGGGAAGGGGCATTGGGAGTCAAGACAATACTTCATGGGAAGGGGCATTGGGAGTCAAGACAATACTTCATGGGAAGGGACATTGGGATTCAAGACAATACTTCATGGGAAGGGGCATTGGGAGTCAAGACAATACTTCATGGGAAGGGGCACTGAGAGTCAAGACAATACTTCATGGGAAGGGGCATTGGGAGTCAAGACAATACTTCATGGGAAGGGACATTGGGAGTCAAGACAATACTTCATGGGAAGGGGCATTGAGAGTCAAGACAATACTTCATGGGAAGGGGCATTGGGAGTCAAGACAATACTTCATGGGAAGGGACATTGGGAGGCAAGACAATACTTCATGGGAAGGGGCATTGGGAGTCAAGACAATACTTCATGGGAAGGGGCACTGAGAGTCAAGACAATACTACAAGGGAAGGGGCATTGGGAGTCAAGACAATACTTCATGGGAAGGGGCATTGGGAGTCAAGACAATACTTCATGGGAAGGGGCATTGAGAGTCAAGACAATACTTCATGGGAAGGGGCATTGAGAGTCAAGAGAATACTACAAGGGAAGGGACATTGGGAGTCAAGACAATACTTCAAGGGAAGGGGCACTGAGAGTCATGGGAATACTTCAAGGGAAGGGGCATTGAGAGTCAAGACAATACTTCATGGGAAGGGACATTGAGAGTCAAGACAATACTTCATGGGAAGGGGCACTGAGAGTCAAGACAATACTTCATGGGAAGGGGCATTGGGAGTCAAGACAATACTTCATGGGAAGGGGCATTGAGAGTCAAGACAATACTTCATGGGAAGGGGCATTGGGATTCAAGACAATACTTCATGGGAAGGGGCATTGGGAGTCAAGACAATACTTCATGGGAAGGGGCATTGGGAGTCAAGACAATACTACAAGGGAAGGGGCATTGGGAGTCAAGACAATACTTCATGGGAAGGGGCATTGGGAGTCAAGACAATACTTCATGGGAAGGGGCACTGAGAGTCAAGACAATACTTCATGGGAAGGGGCATTGGGAGTCAAGACAATACTTCATGGGAAGGGGCATTGGGAGTCAAGACAATACTTCATGGGAAGGGGCATTGAGAGTCAAGACAATACTTCATGGGAAGGGGCATTGAGAGTCAAGAGAATACTACAAGGGAAGGGACATTGGGAGTCAAGACAATACTTCAAGGGAAGGGGCACTGAGAGTCATGGGAATACTTCAAGGGAAGGGGCATTGAGAGTCAAGACAATACTTCATGGGAAGGGACATTGAGAGTCAAGACAATACTTCATGGGAAGGGGCACTGAGAGTCAAGACAATACTTCATGGGAAGGGGCATTGGGAGTCAAGACAATACTTCATGGGAAGGGGCATTGAGAGTCAAGACAATACTTCATGGGAAGGGGCATTGGGAGTCAAGACAATACTTCATGGGAAGGGGCATTGGGAGTCAAGACAATACTTCATGGGAAGGGGCATTGAGAGTCAAGACAATACTTCATGGGAAGGGGCATTGAGAGTCAAGAGAATACTACAAGGGAAGGGACATTGGGAGTCAAGACAATACTTCATGGGAAGGGACATTGGGATTCAAGACAATACTTCATGGGAAGGGGCATTGGGAGTCAAGACAATACTTCATGGGAAGGGACATTGGGAGTCAAGACAATACTTCATGGGAAGGGACATTGGGAGTCAAGACAATACTTCATGGGAAGGGGCACTGAGAGTCATGGGAATACTTCAAGGGAAGGGGCATTGAGAGTCAAGAGAATACTTCATGGGAAGGGACATTGGGATTCAAGACAATACTTCATGGGAAGGGGCATTGGGAGTCAAGACAATACTTCATGGGAAGGGACATTGGGAGTCAAGACAATACTTCATGGGAAGGGACATTGGGAGTCAAGACAATACTTCATGGGAAGGGACATTGGGAGTCAAGACAATACTTCATGGGAAGGGACATTGGGAGTCAAGACAATACTTCATGGGAAGGGACATTGGGAGTCAAGACAATACTTCATGGGAAGGGGCATTGGGAGTCAAGACAATACTTCATGGGAAGGGGCATTGAGAGTCAAGACAATACTTCATGGGAAGGGGCATTGAGAGTCAAGAGAATACTACAAGGGAAGGGACATTGGGAGTCAAGACAATACTTCATGGGAAGGGACATTGGGATTCAAGACAATACTTCATGGGAAGGGGCATTGGGAGTCAAGACAATACTTCATGGGAAGGGACATTGGGAGTCAAGACAATACTTCATGGGAAGGGACATTGGGAGTCAAGACAATACTTCATGGGAAGGGGCACTGAGAGTCATGGGAATACTTCAAGGGAAGGGGCACTGAGAGTCAAGACAATACTTCATGGGAAGGGACATTGGGATTCAAGACAATACTTCATGGGAAGGGGCATTGGGAGTCAAGACAATACTTCATGGGAAGGGACATTGGGAGTCAAGACAATACTTCATGGGAAGGGACATTGGGAGTCAAGACAATACTTCATGGGAAGGGACATTGGGAGTCAAGACAATACTTCATGGGAAGGGACATTGGGAGTCAAGACAATACTTCATGGGAAGGGACATTGGGAGTCAAGACAATACTTCATGGGAAGGGACATTGGGAGTCAAGACAATACTTCATGGGAAGGGGCATTGGGAGTCAAGACAATACTTCATGGGAAGGGCATTGGGAGTCAAGACAATACTTCATGGGAAGGGGCATTGGGAGTCAAGAGAATACTACAAGGGAAGGGACATTGGGAGTCAAGACAATACTTCATGGGAAGGGACATTGGGAGTCAAGACAATACTTCATGGGAAGGGGCATTGGGAGTCAAGACAATACTTCATGGGAAGGGGCATTGGGAGTCAAGACAATACTTCATGGGAAGGGGCATTGGGAGTCAAGACAATACTTCATGGGAAGGGGCACTGAGAGTCATGGGAATACTTCAAGGGAAGGGGCATTGAGAGTCAAGAGAATACTACAAGGGAAGGGGCATTGGGAGTCAAGACAATACTTCATGGGAAGGGACATTGGGAGTCAAGAGAATACTACAAGGGAAGGGACATTGGGATTCAAGACAATACTTCATGGGAAGGGACATTGGGAGTCAAGAGAATACTACAAGGGAAGGGACATTGGGAGGCAAGACAATACTTCATGGGAAGGGGCATTGGGAGTCAAGACAATACTTCATGGGAAGGGGCATTGGGAGTCAAGAGAATACTACAAGGGAAGGGACATTGGGATTCAAGACAATACTTCATGGGAAGGGACATTGGGAGTCAAGAGAATACTTCATGGGAAGGGGCATTGGGAGTCAAGAGAATACTACAAGGGAAGGGACATTGGGATTCAAGACAATACTTCATGGGAAGGGGCATTGGGAGTCAAGAGAATACTACAAGGGAAGGGACATTGGGATTCAAGACAATACTTCATGGGAAGGGGCATTGGGAGTCAAGACAATACTTCATGGGAAGGGGCATTGGGAGTCAAGACAATACTTCATGGGAAGGGGCATTGGGAGTCAAGACAATACTTCATGGGAAGGGGCATTGGGAGTCAAGACAATACTACAAGGGAAGGGGCATTGGGAGTCAAGACAATACTTCATGGGAAGGGACATTGGGAGTCAAGACAATACTTCATGGGAAGGGGCATTGGGAGTCAAGACAATACTTCATGGGAAGGGACATTGGGATTCAAGACAATACTTCATGGGAAGGGGCATTGGGAGTCAAGACAATACTTCATGGGAAGGGGCATTGGGAGTCAAGACAATACTTCATGGGAAGGGACATTGGGATTCAAGACAATACTTCATGGGAAGGGGCATTGGGAGTCAAGACAATACTTCATGGGAAGGGGCACTGAGAGTCAAGACAATACTTCATGGGAAGGGGCATTGGGAGTCAAGACAATACTTCATGGGAAGGGACATTGGGAGTCAAGACAATACTTCATGGGAAGGGGCATTGAGAGTCAAGACAATACTTCATGGGAAGGGGCATTGGGAGTCAAGACAATACTTCATGGGAAGGGACATTGGGAGGCAAGACAATACTTCATGGGAAGGGGCATTGGGAGTCAAGACAATACTTCATGGGAAGGGGCACTGAGAGTCAAGACAATACTTCATGGGAAGGGGCATTGGGAGTCAAGACAATACTTCATGGGAAGGGGCATTGGGAGTCAAGACAATACTTCATGGGAAGGGGCATTGGGAGTCAAGACAATACTTCATGGGAAGGGGCACTGAGAGTCATGGGAATACTTCAAGGGAAGGGGCATTGAGAGTCAAGACAATACTTCATGGGAAGGGGCATTGGGATTCAAGACAATACTTCATGGGAAGGGGCATTGGGAGTCAAGACAATACTTCATGGGAAGGGGCATTGGGAGTCAAGACAATACTTCATGGGAAGGGACATTGGGATTCAAGACAATACTTCATGGGAAGGGGCATTGGGAGTCAAGACAATACTTCATGGGAAGGGGCACTGAGAGTCAAGACAATACTTCATGGGAAGGGACATTGGGAGTCAAGACAATACTTCATGGGAAGGGGCATTGGGAGTCAAGACAATACTTCATGGGAAGGGGCACTGAGAGTCAAGACAATACTTCATGGGAAGGGGCATTGGGAGTCAAGACAATACTTCATGGGAAGGGGCATTGGGAGTCAAGACAATACTTCATGGGAAGGGGCATTGGGAGTCAAGACAATACTTCATGGGAAGGGGCACTGAGAGTCATGGGAATACTTCAAGGGAAGGGGCATTGAGAGTCAAGACAATACTTCATGGGAAGGGGCATTGGGATTCAAGACAATACTTCACGGGAAGGGGCATTAAGAGTCATGAGAATACTTCATGGGAAGGCACTGGTTTACTTCTGCACACTTACTACTGGTGCAGACCAATGGGTAAACCCTGAAACAGTTTCATGGTTAGGCTTACACATAGTAACTTTGATTCTAACAAATAAACCTATTTAAACTGACAAGGAGTCCCATGAAGAGCAGATACTTGACCTTAGAGAACTAGACAGATTGATGGCTTTCAGATGGGTAGCATATTTGAACATTTATCCACTTATGACTCTGTGTCAGAGGACATGACACAACTGATACTGAGATATACACAAGTACGGTTCTAACAAAACAAGAACCAAACTGGCTTTAACACATCCTGCTATCAGTGGATTTAAGAAAGGCTTCGAGAAACAAACTTGCACACAGAACTGCAGACCGAGTAACTAAACTGCCATGACTCCAGCAAAGAAATAACGGGACACAGAAATGAAATCCGAAGTATTTCTCTGAATACATGACACAAATAAATCAGTTATTTACTTAAATTGCTGCATCATATGCTCAGACATGAACCCATGGCTACTACAGTAGGTTAGCCTAGTAGTTAAAGTGTTTGCTCATACAGCCAAAGACCTGGGTTTCATTCACCACATGGGTACAATGTCTGCATCCCATTTCTGGTGTCCCCCACCATAATATTGCTGGAATACTGCTTGAAGCAGTGTAAACTTACACTCACTCACTCCTACAGGGAGTTGGAGTGAGAGCTAATTAAGCAAACAATCTAAAGCTCTAATATCTGTCATATCAACTATATCATGTTCAAGATGAGGGATTAGAACATTGTAACTTACGGCAGTTCTCTTCATCAGAGCCATCAATGCATTCTGGGACACCATTGCAGCGAGCAGCAGCGTCCAAACACTGGCCTTTGCTACAGCGGAACTCTGATGCAGTGCATTCACGTTCAGCTAGTGACAAAGAGAGTTATTAATCTGGTGCAAAAGCTGTGTGATAACAGGGTAAATATAACACCTATCTGGGTACATACACATAGAATATCAGCTTCATAAAGCAGCATGTTAGACATAGGATAACCCATCACTGCACCTATTAGCACAAATTCTCATATTATCTCAACAAATATTTGCTACCCTGCTTTCCCCTACATCAATTTTATGTGACATTTCCAGACATGTTAAAATTCTGTTTAACAACAGAATTTGTCCTTTTACATATATAGTCAAAAAGAATTGTAACATGTCAGTAAGTGTAACATCAAAACCATAGAAAATATAATTTTCATTTTAAAAAAAAAAAACAATCTGTAGAGTCATAAAACTGTAATACTATAGTAATGACACCATTATAATACTATACTTATAGTGCTATAGTACTGACTCATCATGTTAATTACATAATTTCAAATAGTTTTATTTCACTACCAACATCATCTTTTAATGTTAAAGTTCAAAATTTGACCATATCAAATCTCAGTCTAAGTAAACTTAGTCTCAGTGTATTTCATTACACTCCACCACTGAGTCTAACAAAACCTAGTTAAAGGTCGCATCAGGTAACCTTTGAGTGACCAATCAAATGTGAGACGCTTAAACAGATTTAACCAATCAGACAACGTCTACTATTTAGGGATCGGAGGGACTTTCAAAATATTCAGGTCACCGACACAGATCCCATATAACACAGTTATTTGACCCGCAGTATACACGCTTTGGGGTTTCTGTTGACATGGTTACCATTAGCTAATATATCTGCAAGAAAACATCCTTGAATATTGCCAAAAACACTATTTTCAGCGATTGTTTACTCACCATTGTCATGGCTATACATACGCCGAGTGCATGACCCGGAAGCGAGCGTACGCTAAATAGCATTCGGAATCATTCAGGTACGAACCTTTTCGGGATAAAAAAATTCAAAAGGTATGTGCGAATGTGGACTTTCACAATTTGGTAAGCTGTGTTCTGATTGGTCAATCTCAAAGGTTACCTGACACGACCTCCCATAAGGTTTTGTTAGACTCAGTAGTGGAGAGTAATGAAAAGTACTGAGGATAAGTTTACTTAGACTGGATCAAATCTATTCCTTGTTTCACAGATTTTTCCCAAGTCCAATAAACAAAAAAGGAATAAAAAAAATGTTAATCCAGATTTCTCACTGGATATTATTACACTCAGGTCCAACTTACATACAACCTTGATGTTCAGGTACAGCTTTTGTCCAAAACTAAGGACAAAATTTCTGTCACAATTTCATGTTTTTGGCCGATGTGAAGTGGCGTCCATATTGCGAGGTCATACACCTACCTTCAATCCTTACGTCAATACTCTCCTGATTTCGCTGACTACGACAAGTGTAACGTCCACCATCTTCGACACGTGTTCTACGCACATATAGTTCACTAACATAGTATCTGTCTCTCCCATAATTCCTCAAAATCACATTCCTGCGATCCTCCACCAGTTTCCGGCCATTCTTATACCACTCCAGTGCAGTGACGGGATCCCGCCGACTGCTGGAAGCGTTACACGTAAGTTTGATCTGTTCGTTGGGCTTTACACTTTTAGTCCCACTGATAACAATGGCTGAAATTAAGTCATGCATGCATGAATATACTTTCATCTGGGAACATAAAAGAAATCGGGAAACAGTGATACACCTACCATGATACATTTAATGAAGTACTATGAAAGAAATTGATGACTAAACTTATTGAAACTCTGATCCTCCAAGCTTTCTTCTCATTAATAACAGTCAGGAATATTCAGATTATTTAGGTAAAGATACTGCCAGACCAGTGCAAGAAAATTTCAGATCAGTATGCAAGCAAGTTGGACCTAAAGACTCCAGTCATTGTAGGTGTAGGAGTCAGTGATATGTTTTTTTAGAACCCTTCAAGCAATATTCTAGTAATATCAGATTGTTGTACCCAATTGGGGAACTGAATCTGGGTGTTCATTGTGCTAAGCAAACGTTGTAAGCACTTAGCTAAGCTTAGACACCTTGACAGAATGAACTGGAACAATGTGTCTTGTTTCTGGCAGTATAAAACATGTATGGCAGAAATAATAGAACTTTGAACTTATTGTTAAGCCCCTGGATGTTTTTGTACCTTCATATTTTGTGCCCATAAAGTGTATAGTGTGAGAATACAATGTACAATATGATGTGTCAAAATGAGACTATGTCATGCAATTTACAGTATGAAAGACTGTGAAGTAGTGTGTACAATATGTGTTTCCCCAATTAAGGAGGATTCCCAAAGCACAATAAGTTCCAATGAAACAGTATAGCATAATATAAAATTTGACACATCCCAAAGAAACAATGTAGCATAATGTACAATGTGATACATCCCAAAGAAACAATGTAGCATAATGTACAATGTGATACATCCCAAAGAAACAATGTAGCATAATGTACAATGTGATACATCCCAATGAAACAATGTAGCATAATGTACAATGTGATACATCCCAAAGAAACAATGTAGCATAATGTACAATGTGATACATCCCAATGAAACAATGTAGCATAATGTACAATGTGATACATCCCAAAGAAACAATGTAGCATAATGTACAATGTGATACATCCCAATGAAACTATGTAACATAATGTACAATATGATACATCCCAATGAAACAATGTAGATTAATGTACAATATGATACGTCCCAATGAAAATATGAAACATAATGTTCAATATACCTCCTCATGAAACTATGTAGAATAATGTACAATATGATATGTCCCATTGAAACCATTTTGCATAATGTTCTTTATGATACCTCCCAGTGAGAAGTTTCACAATGTACATAGATACGTCCAAATAAAATAATGTAGCATAACACTATGTCAAAATTGAAATTCTTGTCAGTATCAGGACTTAAGTCTGAAACAAAACTTTCACACAATTCAAAATGTAAGTATGAAAACTGAACACATGCTTACATAGCTTCAAATAATGTTAATTAATTTGCTGGAAATGTTTTCAAGCTGTTAAGGTAAAAAATAAACCCAGACTGGATGATCTTTCTCTTGCATCCACATGAAGGTATGTTTGTTTCAGATGCAACTTGATGTGATGGAGGTTTCAATATTTACCGACACTGGGTTACCTGTTGCATAGAAATATCACTGTTGTTGTCCTTTTATGAAATTACTTTATCTCTTGCAACAAGAAAATGATTTTGATGACGACATTCCAAAGTGTCATACATGACACTATCCTGTTTGGGAAATAGGATCTTTTGCAGGAAAAATGGATTCTTAAAGATTTTTTTAAATTTAGAAGTATTTTAGCACTATAACATCAAACAATACGTTTAAACATATTCTTTCATTTTATTACTAATCATAATTGATAGCATGAGGTGCTTTTATACTTTTCATATTTGTATCTTAACAATTCATTTGAAGCAATAAGATATGAGTAAGCATCTTCCGTTATATTGTGATCTTGATAAAATGAATTGTAAGTCAAAATATGACTATTAAAACAAACAGGAAAATTCTCAATTCCCATTTAGGAACTTATTTTACTTCCCAAGTGGGAATTTCCAAGAAAGATCTCTGCTTTAAAATTAGCAGGTTACCCCAGCACCCCAGTGCAAGGTGCCTGCTGTTGAACTGTGGTATAATGCATCAGGTGATATTGACAATTGCCCACTCTCTTGACATGAGCTATACTTAAATAGTCACAACATTTTACAACAGAGTATCACAAAATGAAAACTAGATCACTAACTATCTACCAATTTTGAAATTAGAAGTTTAAGCTAAACTAAAGTTCAGTGAAAAGAGAGGTTTGAAAAAAAAGAACTGATCACCAAATTCTGACTGACACAGTAGAAAAGTGTCAAGAATATAAGCATTGAAAGCAAAAGTATAGACCATGAAATATAAGCAAAGAAAATATAGCTTAAACATGTACAAAATGTGAACACATCTTGACATACTTAAATAGGGTGTTATTGTATAACAAATGAGGCAGTGTTATATTTTAGGTATAACATATTCCTTAAGCATTGATATAAAATTATAGTACTATGTGATATATCCAACATCATAAGAGAAAGAGATACACAGACGCGCATAGAGATTATGATTACATTGGATTATCATCTTCCAGTGATATTTACAATCAAAACCAGTGTGGCACCACAAAGTGGATATGAATTATGATGAATACACTGCAAGAATGAATGTCTTATATGTTAGCAACAACCATTACAAAGTGATTGCTTGTATTCATATACTTATCAAAGAAAAGAGAATATACAATCTTCATTTTCTGTTTCTATAGACAGTTTTGATTCATTTCCAAATCTACACTGACAAATCTTCATATAACATTTGAAATTTTATTTTCATCAAATGGATCAAAGAAAATCACCTGTTTGATAAATTGATTTTGTTTCCAAATTTACATTTTCAAAATGTGCTCCAAGTCGCACAGTGAATAAACATGCAGATACAACAGAGCTCAAGCAACCACTTGACCAATGTGAGTTGAACGCTAAGAGCATGATACATATATATGCAAACAGCTTGAACAAGAAAGTCAACTGAAGGTTGTACACTTTACCTGATCGAGAAGTCTCTGTGAATATAGAAGGATGGTGCTGAATATTGACAGACAAGGAGTTGTACATATAACCAACCAAAAATACAGGACCATGATCTGAGAAATTCTCCAAGCAGTTTCCTATGCATACATAGACCCTACATTCCATATAATTTATGATAAAATGGTGAGAGTTTCAAATAACCACATTGACCATATTGACTCAACTTCTTAAGTATTAACAAAAGAATTAAGTGGAATAAATTCAAGGGCAATTCCAACATTAATTAACCAGAAGAACATGCATCCCAAACCCTTCCGTTGAAAACGGTTAGCCCCAATGAGATAGGATTTTATCAATACTCTGCTTCAGAAATTCTCAAATTAACAATCCATTTGTCATGGGTAAACTTGTACAATGTTGAACACCTGTACCAAAGATGCATGAAGCAGGCAATCACTGCAGTAAGCAATAAGCAGAGCATTTTGACAGTTTTGGATCAAAGCAGAGTGACAAATAAAACTTACATGTTCAACTAAAACAAAGGTACAATTACTTGAAGTAATGCAACAAAGAAAGTGGTACTGATTACCTCTTGAGTACACAGTATCATACAATTATCACTGACAGACTGGACAATTGTAAACAAATGTGGCACAAAACTTACACAAGTGTTGTACAAATCATGAACAGTGTCGTACAAATACATTCAAGTGTGTATACTTACAATACTGAGGAGGCATACAAATGAAATACCACAAGCAGTATGACATAACATTCAATACACATATTTCATCCCTACACCTGGTATAAGGCATGAACTGCAATACACAAAATGTCCAAAGATTATTCAGATCAATTCATCAGCCTTAATAATGATTTGTTATTAGATTTGTCATAAAATTCGACATTTTTCAAGCATACGAAAATTTGGCTATGATGCAGTGATGGATATGGTTTATGTTAACACAAAGATACACATGACTAGGGGCTACATTCACCATATTCAGCCCATGAAGGTCGGGGTTAGAATACTGGACATCAGTAATCAATGCTTGTCGTAAGAGACGACTAACTGGACTGGGTGGTCACACTGACTGACTAGGTTGCCACGTCATCGGTTCCCAATTGCACAGATCAATGCTCGTGCTGTTAACACTGGTTTGTCTGGTCCAGACTTGATCATTTACAGACTGCCACCATGCAGCTGGAACATTGCTGAGTGTAGCGTAAAACTAAACTTACTCACACACAGTATTTCATGTCTAGCACAACATTTTGTCCTGATCTGCAAGGAAGAGCAAACCATGGTAACCATGATTAATAAGGGATCTGAACCCAGAACTCAACACAGTGAACTGCAGCACTTCAAGCCACTAAGCCACCCATGCTCTTTGTACATTATACAAGTCTTCAGGATGATCATGAATTATATACTTGATAAATAGAACATTTACATTTGTGGATGACATGATTGATTTCAGCGTCAACAGTTCATGGGTCAGCACGGACTGAAAAGAGGATGTCCTGATGGACACGGAATTTGTGTGTCTGTTTAGCATTTGATGGGATTCAGTGGTCTAGTATAGTACACGACACAATCGTTAATTTTCAAAACATGTTCGGAGTTAATTAACCGAAAATCACATCCTTTACATGTTAGTATAATTTGGCAAAACATTGCATCTCAAAAATGTTTAAAGTTGTTTGCCGTCAGTACGAGACAGGTTTGTATACACTACTTTTCTCCATCATTCCTGAATACTGTGGTTTTCTGCTGTAGTTGGCCACAGCTTGGTTCAACCAAAGGCTACTTAGACTGCATCAGTAATCGTTCTTGTAATATTCCAGTTTTACTCAAATATGGCAACAATAGGTTCTCACAAAGGTCATGCATGAAGCAGAGCTTGATCTCTGTGAGAGCTAAACACATGTATGCTCATCGACATACATCACAATCAGAAAACAAATGGATTTTCTGTATTTACACATGATGTAAAAACATAATGTATACGAACCCGTAATGTACTGACATTGACCGGTGTTATGATACGAGGATTGGCTGACCCATGAATGGTTGGTGACTGACTTGCTGCGACATGTCACAAAAAGCAGTATCTTGACTGCGCAACAGGATACTTACGACAGCCAGCCTCGTCAGAGCTGTCTGAGCAGTCTGGCACACCATCACAACGGAACCTCTCATCAATACAGGAGGTGTCTGCACACTGGAACTCCCCTGGTGAACAGCGGGCACCTGCAACAGGAACATTGGCATTCACATCATTGCTTTACTTCTGCAACGACGACACTGTGACATCACTGTGACATCACTTTACACAAGAGTCCTGATTCACAAAAAAATCCACAATGTTAGACTTCTTGTATCTCGGTGGTTTATCATAGGCTTACAATTGTTGAGTGCAATGACCATTTTGTGGATCAGGTCACTTTGGGGGGCATGATTTTACTCCATTGGGACATATCACCTTTTACCTGTTACAGGAACATTGTTGTACCTGATACTAACACAGAGTATATTGTTTTACAACTATAACGGGGAAATGGAGAGACTCCTTTACACCTGCAGCAGGAACATACAGGCACCTGTAACGGGTGTTTTCATGGAAACCAACACATGCTGTACTAGGTGTTGAACAGATGATCAGAACATTCTTGTTGAATTAAAAAATTATTGTGCTTTATGTGTTTGAGTGAGCAAATTTATATTAAAGAATTTCAATGAGGTAAATATTAGTAAAAGACAAATAATATGGATGGCAATTTTTTGTTTATTGTATATTACTTTTCAGAGGTATTCCTTGCTACCTTTGTCAGGTGAATTGATACAAACAAGATACATCACTGTGAATATGTACTAATTTGTACAAGAAACCAGTGTTGCATGTATATAGAATAAATGAATAAGAGGCATGTGATGAAAGGGCAAGATGTACAGACAGTTGGTATATTGTTTACACAAGGAGGCAAGATGTACAGACAGTCGGTATATTGTTTACACAAGGGGGGCAAGATGTACAGAGAGTCGGTATATTGTTTACACAAGGAGGCAAGATGTACAGACAGTTGGTATATTGTTTACACAAGGCAAGAGGTAAATATGATCAAAATGAAAGTCTGAAATACTCCCGTTTAACATATACTGAAATAAGAGAATGGAAAAGCAAGGGAGACAACTTACTACAGTTGAATTCATCAGATCCATCGCGGCAGTCCTGGGCTCCATTGCACTCATACCTGTAGTCAATGCACTGACCATCACCACAGCGGAACTGGCCCTCTGGACACAACTCGGGTAGGATGGGAACTGTCAGAGGAACAGTATTCGATTGATAATGAAGGATATTATATTTTTTATCACTGTTGCTCCTAAACTTTACTATCATTAACAATATATTTCATTTGTTAAATATGACTTATCTTACCTAACACGTCAATGTTTTCTGACTGGCTGTGCGTTCTTCTCTTATTTTCAATGTACCACACTTACAACAGAGTAACATTTTCTATGAATCCTGCCGGGAATGCCAAATTCTTTTGGTACTGTGTGTTGGTAATGATTTATGTCTAATAACATTGAATCACATATAATGTATGGAAATTACCAATGTTTTGCGAATGCAAATCAATAAAATCAATAAAATCAATAATAATACCTCTATATCTTTTTATCTTGTCATCTACAAAAGCTAGTGACTGCTACAAAATGTTTCAAAATTAGCACTGAGGATTTTGGCAAGACAAATACATTGTTCCCACTGGGCTCAGGCAACATAAAGAAACATCAAGAGTACATCAACACCCCTCAAGACCAGTGAACAAATTACAATATATCTCCCTACACATCATTTTATTTCACTAGCTCTGCCAAATATAATGCATCTACTGGCATCTTCATCTGAACTGCCACAGGAATGGTACAAGATTAATTATGATCCAGGGAGGAAGTTTACATTATTTTGGCTTATAAACTTTACCATGATTAACAATCAAACATTTCAACATACTGATATGCATCATAATATTACATTCTGACATTTATCTCCCTACTAATCATGTAATCTCATTGGTTGTGCTAAACATACCGCATCTATTGGCATCTTCATCTGAACTGTCATCGCAGTCAGGGTAGCCATTGCAGACCTGGGATCTATCAATGCATGTTCCATCATTACAGCGGAACTCAGCTGAGGTGCAATTCCTGGTCGCTGCAAGGAGACAGCTAATGCTTTCTATCATATTCAACAAACTCCGAAAATACATTCAAACCCTTCAGATGAATTATTAATTATGACTGAAGTCATCAAATTAATATCCATTTCACCGTTCACATTCCCATGTTTATTTCAACATTATGATAATGATGAAATAATTATTTCCAGGGCATTAACTGATAATAACCATATGATTATTGTTATACTGATTTGCTCAAACTTTACAGATCAAGCATTTATTGATTAATTTTATCAGATCAAATTTCTAACTGCTAGAAAAGAATATCTCTTTCTCTTCTGTGAATGAAAAATCATTTCAGAGTGATTAAAATTACATGTTTGTATGCTATAAATGAAGTGGACGAGTTCTGTGTGAGCAATACTGAGAATCACTTATACCACATGTTGATTCAAACATGGGTCTGCAGCATGACAGGGTAACACCTCAACCACATGGTTACAATATTACTCTTTACATCACAGATGTTTCTAAGACTGGTAACTGATTCCCTCTTTTTGTGCATAATAACATTGACAAAATCTCTTATTTTGAGGTCATATTCGCTGAAAAGAAATCACATAGGTCAAAAACATAGTTTTAATAAAATACAACTTTCCACCTAAATTTGATATAACGTTGTAACATGAGGTGGGACACTAGACAAACAAACACAAACACATGTAGCCCTACCTGTCAACAGGGATGTAACAGAAATTGCCGCCTCAAATGAACTTATCTCCTACATAAAGGACAAGAACAGAACAATCTCTGTCCAAATAAATCTATTTAAAATATGCCGAAGATGATTTAAGGAGTAAATTAACATATATAGTATAGCATGATATAGTTGTATTGCTTAACAAGAATAACAAAAGTCCCTAGATGTGTTAAATATTGATAATTGTCAAGGCAAGACAATGACACATCAGTATCATACTGCAACATTGTTAACAACATACATATATCATGTTTCCATTCATGACTGTGTTAGTACAATTGTTAATAGCTGGCTTATAACTGAGACATGAGGTGGCAATTTCTGTGACAAATATACATTAAGTAACATGTGAGGCTTGAACCACAAACAAACACAGAGATTGACATCAATATAAAGACTTGTAAGAACTGGGACTGACACTACTGGAAGATCCAACAAACAGCACACTGACACAAGTAACAAAGAATGGACATTAAACAGAAAATAAACAATAATTTTGACCCACAAAATCTGAAATACCTGGCATTTTAGCAAACAGAATTTCTAAATGCTTGTTTTAAACATTTTGTTTCATTTAGGTTTTTGCAAGTTCAGGGTCGTATTATACAATATGTCCTTAGCGCTAAGGCTACCTTCAGCTTATGTTAAAAAATGGGATTTATGGTCACCTCTGCGCTTTATACAACTTTATACAACTTGCAAAATTTTAAATCCTGCTGCCATGGCAAAATATCATGATCACATGGACTAATTCCCTGAGTAACTTCAAAACACAACAGTTATCTCAGGTTTGATAATACTGCAATTTGACGACTAATTAAGGAGAACAAAGGTACCAATCTTTAACTTCAAGACAAGTGTCTGACACATCAACATTCCACAGAAAGGCAGGATTAGAAATATCCCATATACCAGTGTGCCATGGCATGGTGAATGTTGAAATGGCATGATAAATCTTCTCAGTGCTCTTATGGCATGTCAAGTTTTTTAAAATAACTCACTTAATACCCAAAACAATTATTTTTTGTCCAGTTTGAATAACAACACTCATACCTAATTGCCCCAAAACCCATTTCTCTAATGAACAATAAATTTCAAATGATCATCATCATTGTTTTTTTTTGTTCTAAAAACTACAGAAAAAGTATTTCTATCCATGAAAGGCATTTGACTGTAGATAGTCACTCTAAAACATTCCACTTCCTGATGTTGCTGGACATGGGAGAAGGGGAATTTGGATTGCATTAATACATTACAGAGAAAACACAATTCAGAACACATATCTACCTAGGTGACCATCACACATACAGTAACATAAAATAGTATTGTGCCCATTACAGAGACAACACAATTCAGAACCTGGCAAACCAGTGGCTGATTGCTTGAGCAATGTTCCACACAGCTGGGTATACTGATAATACACATATCAACCTAGGTGACCATCATACATACAATAACATACAATAGCATCATACCCAGTTACTATTCCAAACTGGCTGGTTCTAGCAAATAACACGACAGGGAATTCTAAAGTTGAAGTTAACACAAAACACTTATCGGACACACAAAAACAAAGAGACACATAGATGATGAGTAAAATTCATGCTGTTGTCTTGGTAACAATTACTATAAGTGACTTTCATATCAGTTTATTAGTACATATTTCAGGTGTCAGTTTGTGAATTTGAACAAGGAAACATGCAGCCTCAATACCAATATTTAGAAAGTGGTCAAATATAACTCATGTTATATTAGGGATTACACTTTTTCAGAAAAATACGGAATCTAGTACTTTTGTTGGGTTGAGTACCATCCTGGAATTGAACCAACTTTAGGAGTTGGGCACCATATCACCAGCACACAAAGTCTGCCATCTAACCCACTCAGCCACTGCAGTTTCCTTCAACAAGGATTTGATTCAACTCAACAAAAGTATCAGAATCTGTACTTAACTTAGAGAGTGGAAACCCAAATATGACATGAGTCACTGCCTCATTACTGTTTTGCTACCAAATGGTCTATAAAACAATTAATTAAATCCCATGACAACATTCCACTAAGACTCTGTTGTCATGGATACAAGAAAATACAGACATGAGACAGATACTACTGGATCCCTGACATCAAGGCATAACATGCTGACATGACACTATCCTATAACTGAGGACGAAGGAACACTATCTCCAAAGCAACACACTGCTGGAGAGGACACAAACCTTTGGTCTAAGCACTAGACCACAAAACTGGTTCTTGGCAACTACCAAGAACTTGAGTACAACACCTGTCCAACAAGACTGCAACACAAGGTCTTGAGACTGACCACCTCAACAGAAGACCATACCAGTCTCAACTCAACAAGACTCAACGGTTTAAACCACAGACAACACGCTAGTCTCTGGCAGCAAGCCATTAGACTAGAACCACAAACAAAACCATAGCAACCATTTCTTAAGGACAATATCATTTTGATTCCCACCTGTTCTGTAGATATTTAAATGCATATACTGAGCAGATAGAATAGGATAGGACCTAATCTCTTGACAAGAATTGTTACATTTAATGGTTAAATAGTTTTAATGGAAACAGTCTTGGGTGCTTCCTTGATGCAATAAAAGTTACAAGCCCTTTCATACTGAGACATGATATGAATTATAAAATAAAATAACAATTTATTTGCAACAATACAATTATGATTTGTATCGTAAGCAAAGAAATGAAGAGAACTAGAATTTCAAATAATTATTGCAAGCAAAAACATAGAATGTACTTGAAGAAAGGAGGGTTTATGATGCATTTAAAGCTTTTTCAGCACAACATAAAAAGGTACTCACAAATCTGTTTTGCTGAAAGCATTCTTTTAAAGCCTTGGTGAAACATTAAAAGGGAAAGGTCTGGCAAGCAAACTTCACCATAAAATAACTCTCTTGGAAAAAATTCTATACATAAGTGGGAGAGTAAAAAGCAAGCACCCAAGAGAATCCAAAAGGAAATCCAAGAATGCAAAGCTTGTTTTTTATCATTTGCAAAGGGGAATACATGTCTGGCCGAAGAAATGACAGAAACAAAATTTGTTCTTTTCTGAAAATCATTGGTTTTGTTTTGCAAATAGGAATCTCTGATAGCATTCAAAACCATATTAACCATAATTATATGTAATATACATGTAAGTACTGACTGCCAATAACTGTTCATTTCTACGGCCTTTTTTAAGCAAATGCAGAAAACTTGTGAGAGAATATTTCGCAGACTGTTCTGCCTCCACATCGCTGGTGAACTTACGACAGTCGATTTCGTCTGTTCTGTCAGGACAATCAGCTCTGCCATCACAACGAAGACGATCATCTATACACCTCCCCCCTTCGCATCTAAACTGTCCCCGTGGGCAGGGGACGGAGGCTTTGGTAAGGGACAAGCAGACAGTGTTATCACTAGGTTAAGTGAACAGTAATCTACACCAAAACTTCAGCTTTGGCTAGTTTGGGCAGGTGCTAATGCCCGTGTTATAAGATTAATACACATGATCACATTGGCATGCTTTCCAGAATAAAAAGATGAGGAGACCTTGAAAAACCAAAGTCCATGAATGTTAAGTAAAATAGCATTAATCCCTGTGATTGTTTTCTATATCTAGTCATGCTTGAATGTCATTAGTAACAATCCCTCTCCAGAATAATACCTCTCCTCATAAGTCGACATTATAATACAACCTTTCAAGAAATCTATATGCATATTGAAAAATTGAAAAGAAAACAAATATATCCCAGGTATTCAGCAATAAAATGGTAATGGTGCTGTAAGCTTGATGACACACAGTTATGTTATCCAACAATCATCCAAATACTGAAAAACTTTATGGATAACAACTTCCTTTATTTCATGAGAGCAAAATTGTTATCCATAAGGCTTGTCAATATTGTACTTCCAAACTTCTAAGATGCAACTCAATTATCCAGATATTATTTTTCTGACATCTGTCAATATGCATCCTTAAAGATGTGAAGAAGAGCATATATATAGCCATGCTCCTTTGGATTCAAGCACCTGCCATAACCCATATAGATGTCCACCACAACCATGCAACTAATAAAGAAGGACCCTAATACCACAAAACATAGCGATCCATAGCCATCATGTCTGTGGTAGAAACACTCAGGGCTGACTGCATGAAGATTTCATGATTATGGTAAAGCCCTAGCACCACTGAAAGAAGGGAATCCAATCCTTTTCAGAGAGCCAATAGCACCTCAAGGAAACATGCATTCTTCTTGGCATTCAAATCCTCCACCAACTACCTCCTATAGAATCATATTCCAGAATATCACAATGTGACAACACAAAGACAATTATTTCTACAAAATTGAGTGAAGGCTGTTCAAGTTTGATGTACTGGTTTACATTTTTCCATCTTTCAAATCAGTTATGAACAAATATTAGCACCATAAATTAAGTATTTCATGAATATTGTAATTTAGAAAAAATACACTTTTGACACTAGTGACAGATAGTTTATCTGTGAACTAAATAGAATGAATTAATGGAAAGACGTAAAACCACACCAAACAACACAAGAAATCAAAATTATATATTCCGATGAGTAATCCATATAAACTTAATACATGAATCATACCACATAAAAAGTTATTACTTTTCTGTAGAAGTTATTAGTTGTTAAACAGATCCATATTTTGTCAGGAACTCAGTGAAAGTTTTGTGCAGTAGCAAAAAAGTTATTAACTAAAAAGCAAATGAAATTTCAAGCAAACTTGTTACTTAAATTGATTTTAATCACAGTTAGAAAATAAAGATTCAAATGAGGAAGACTGATTGTTTTGTCATTTATTTGAAGGATTTAAAAGTTTATGACTGAATGAATCAAAACAGTCTTATCTACAAGAAAAGATATATAATAATCAGGATTTACCATTCTAAAATTAATGAAAAACAGAGTATACTTTTAATTCATTTTTCAAAAGTTTCAAACATTTCATTACTTTACATATTAGATTTATGATATAATTCTTCAGAAAAATGACAAAATTCTGCAGGAATGTTGGACATGGTGTTAATATATAACCAATGGCAATAACAGATACTTACGACAGCCAAACTCATCATCGCCATCGGGGCAGTCTCCACGACTGTCACATCTCTGCAGGATGCTTATACAAGAGCCATCAATACAGCGGAACTCCTCAGGGGAACATCCTAGTTGCAACAAGCAGAGTCAAAGCATGGTGAGCAATAAGCAACACTCAAACAAGCTTAAAGCTGCAAAAACATAATTAGTTGGCAGACTTTGAAGCTGCATTCATTACGAATATAGCAAGGCTGTGCCCACATTGAGTAGACGCAAAGATAAGTATGGTTTGTCTGATTTAATTGAAAACAGGAAGATTTTGGTACAAAAGAAAGAAAAAAGTACAAATAGTACAAAATAGTGTTGAATACAACGTAAGGCACCAGTCAGCTATTTGGCAACCTACACTACATTCTACTTGTATTCAGGTGAGGTATGTGAAGTTAGGCCATGTGTTTTTTCAAGGGCTTCCAAAGTCCTGGATTGACTCTAACACTATCTTAAAACTGTTTGGTTTCATAGCTAAAGTGAAAAAGTCATAAATGTTCTTTCTGTTTAAATTACAATTTGTACGCATATACCTCAAGCAAATCATTTTAGAAAATATTATTAAAGAATTTTGTTACTTTTTGCACAATTGTTAAAATTTTACTACATTTTTTTGGAAAACTACAAGGAGCTATGTTTTTGTATGTCAATCAATGTTTGGATTTATATTTTTTTTTGTCTCCCTAAAACCTTCGACAGCAAAATTATGCCTATTGCTGTCATCAACTATGTCTAACCATATATTACTGTTTATCAGTTACTGAAGTGTGAATGTACTGTGGCTATTCATCATGATTGCACTGAAAACTTATTATCGACAAACTTTACAGTATTCATACATTTAGAGTGTGAACATGATTTTACACTGCTTTTAGCAATATTCCAACTATTTCACCTCAGAGGACAAAAGAAATGGCCTCACACATTGTACCAATGTGGAGAGAATCAAACCCAAGTCTTTCAGAGTGACAAGCGGACGCCTTAACCACTTGGCATCCCCAATACCCCTTTCAATTAT
Source organism: Haliotis asinina (assembly GCF_037392515.1). Lineage (NCBI taxonomy): Eukaryota > Metazoa > Mollusca > Gastropoda > Lepetellida > Haliotidae > Haliotis > Haliotis asinina. Next base: position 39,218,573 of record NC_090295.1, read on the forward strand.
TGAAAATTTGTTGACATGGCTCACAATAAGAATGAAGTGAAGAGTTTGCTATCAGAGACTTAAAGCCTGACATGAGTATGACATGAGAACATTGATAGGGAAAATAATTAAAGTCTATTGCACGCCTACAGCCTACGCAGACAATGATGAATCAACTGGTGTGTAACAAGAGTTCAACTTATAATTTCATGGCCTAAATTAAGTACATGTTGTAGAATTGTTTCCACTGACTCATACGCCAAAGAATAGTACGAGATTAAGTGATTTATTCAAGAACCATTATGAATGAATTTGTTCCCAATTACTATGTTGCATATGACTGCAGCTCTACCCTGACTCACATACTATTGAAATGTGTGTCAGTCAACCAATGTCAGCAGGTATTTGAATATCACTCACATTCGTAACCTATCATTTTTTTCGCACCGCACAATCTCAAGGACAATTCTCAAGGACATTATACATGGTGAATGATCTTAACAGAATGTTTAACAAGCAAGGGTCATTATTTAAACAAAATTGAAAAAGTTCAAGCTCAGAGAATAATAATTTATGTCTAGCTGTTTGAAAATGCAAGACAAATATTATTTATACTGAATCACCAGGACCCCGACTTGCTCTCATCTCCTCTTACAGGAAAAACAAATTTTGTCCTGACTCACACTAATTATCTCCCACACAAATGAAATACTGACGTTCTTCAGCATGATTAAACTTTCCAAACATTTTATCACCCACAGCAGTAAAGATTCTGATAATTTCTGAGTTTTCATCGATTTTTTTCAATTTTCAGCACAATGATTGTGGAAAGTTCACTTGAAAAAAATTCTGTTAATAACATCTACTGGAAAAAATCAAATGACGCAAATATGTCGACAGAGATACATGCCATATTCAATGTAGAAGGATTTTATGTTAAAACAGAAAAACTAAGTTCTTCTGTGAAACTAAGTAAATTTTGGTATAGTAATTTAATCATTTAATCAAACATTAATGTCAACTTTACATTATTACTGTTATTTATGAAAGTCTCAGTACTTATCATAAGCAGGGTTTTTTTATTTTCTAAACTTCAGATAACAAAATCCAGTTTTATTCAGAAAAGAACTTATATTTATCACGTATGTGACTTGAAACCATAACCTTATCAATGTGGAAAGTAGAATCCTTTAAACGTTAATAGAGGTATCCTTTTCTCTCTTTCTGGCAATAGGTGTTAGCATTAAGATTAAACTGTTTGACTATAGTTTGAAACTCAAACACAAGTATATTTAATCCCGTATCAGGTGTGGTGTGAGAGGGAATATCATCTTGCAGTGACATGACATGCTGTAGGCACTCTTGCATGACAATGTCAATATTAATGAACGAGTGTCATATTTTCTTGCTGCATTGCCATACAAACTCTCAGAATTTAATCATATTGCAAAGAGCATAATATCGACCAAGATTCAACTTGTCACTGAATGTACAGGCATGTTGATCTACATTATTTATGTATCATGTGTACTTTTTACAGTGTCTGTGATGCACATATTATATGAGGGAACCAGTCAGTAAGGCGATATAAAGCTTACAGCATAGCAAAGGGTTGAATAATGTTTCTTAATTCAATATCATGTGTACTAGTTACAGTGTCTGTGAACCTGTCAACAAGTAGATATGAAGCTTTTAGCATAGTAAAAGGTTGAATAATGTTTTCTAATTCAACATATAATTTCAAAACAAAATGTATATTGATGATCATAAATCCTACTTCTGGAGTAAACCTCTGTGTGTGGACTCAGGATTTGCAAGAGCGTAAGCAGATATGTTAGTCAGGTTAGAAGTCAACTGTATGAAAAGTACCTAGGTTATCAATACCGACAAACTTACACGCAAAAACAACCTGAAAAGTGAATGACATTAATGTATAACACATACCTCCTGAAATACCACATTCCTCGTCACTGCCATCCGGACAGTCGATCTGACCATCACAATATTGGTAGATAAGTATGCATTCTCCGGATTTGCACTTGAACTGGTCGTCAGCACATTCTGTGGCTGAGGAGAGAGAGAAGAGGGTGAGGAGACACACCACCAGCACTTCCATGTCTGCAGTACCCTACACCCTGTAGACAGCACACAGTCTCTACCACCCACTCAATCGCTCAGGCTGATCAGCCTCTGCTTAATACAGGCCTGCTCCACTGGATAGTGTTCACTGGGAATATCTGATGTGTATCTCTTCCGTATTCCCCAGCATTGTTTAATTACCCAGAGGATCTGTGTCTTCTGGCTCTGTCCAAGCAGTTTATGAAGACAAATGGCTTAAGGATCCAATATTTGACAAATTTTCATTCAAACATATTGATTTCTAACTGACACATCTGGTGCCATCTCTAATTAAGTTGCTTGGCATTGACAAACTAATGATTCTTCACTGTGATCCTGCCAGAGGTCACAGGCTAACGTGAACTGCACAAAACAAATTCTCACTAGGAGCAAAACGCTACATCCAGATTTTGCAAAGTTCTACAAAAGTTTTAAAACTGTTAATTCAGCAAAACACTGTTCAACAACAAAGCCAAAGGCTCTTCAGATTGAAACCTGTCCTCTTTTTGCAAGGTTATTTGATAAATTAGTTGTTGTCCTTTGTGAAAACACAAGTAAATATTCACAGTTCTTGTCTATCAACACACATCAGCACCTAACTCCAGAACATCCAATAGCAATCCTCCAAATCCTACAAGGGTGGAAGTGTTCTGTCATCGCCAGCCCAGGTTTAAACTTCACCTAACTCATCAACCATGGAAATTATCCTTCACAATGAGATTCCACTTTTGTAAATTGAATTTATGACATTTCTACATTTACGTACAGCTCCATGTCGCTGGCCGGAAATTGAGAGTGTAACACCAAGATGAGGTAATCGGTGTGTGTACTGTCAGCTTAACATCTGAGCACTGCATCCTACTGTCCACACAATATGTCATACCCCTACTCTGCCCTATAATCACACGTGAAAATCATCCCCTATCAAGTCATTTACGTTAAATCTACGGCATGCAGAACTAATGTTGCCAAGGCAACCACTGTTCACGAAAGAGACCAAAGTACTTCACGCTTAATCAGAATACTGATTTCACAAGTTTTTCCAATTTCTTGAGGCACCAAATGAAGGAAGCACCTCCATCTTGCTGTCTTTCCAAGTCTGTCTCTCTTCAATCTGGAGATTCAGCCAATATCAGCCGGAAGGGTTAACAAACATCTACCCCAACGCAACAAGATCACAACGATGAAGGGTGAATCACAAGAATTCCACTGTGTTTCTGTAACCTTCTCTGATGTTTTTCGTATAATTGTAGTGACTTCTGTCACAACATTGCAGCTGATTTCAAAGCCAAATTTGAAAACTCAACACACACAGAGACAGCGCACCTGTCGTTCAAAACTCAAGACCGCGCCATTTTGTCTTGCAAAAAAAACTTTCACAAACTTGTCCGTATTGTGATGAATAAACGCTCTTTCAAAACACTCCACAAATATCCCCTATCTTTCTGCTGAGTCTCACTATGACTGAGCCGAGTCCTTAAACACATCTTTCAAAACGGCAAAGATCACAGTGCTGAAGTCCAGCTCTCCTGTAACATCTACTTGATGGGTTGTCATGATAGGCCATACACCTACACAAACTAATATCTGTTTGAAACGTGCACTGGACAAACAAGGAACGTGTCTAGCATCATTAATTCATCAAATTTAGTCCCTTCAGTGTTATAACTGCATGGTGTTTATTCAGAACCAGAGACTGCAAGTTAAAAGTTGTCTCTGGGCCCATGTATGGCAAGGGGTTAAACTGTCTAGGAAACTCCTTGTGAGGTATAATAACATGTTCGCTATAACTCTGAGTACATCCCAGCTGTAAAACTCCTGAATTTCAATACACAAATACTGTGTGAGACAGAATACTGTGAACCTATGAGTACATACCTACAGTAAAACTGAATTGTAATATACATAAATAATGTGCTTATCTGTACCTCTGAGTACATCCCTGCTATAAAACTCCTGAATATTAATACACACAAATAATGTTGAGATATAACATGTTTCTATACATCCCTGCTGTAAAACTTTATTGTAATAAACACAAGTAATGTGTGTGACATAATAATGTTTCTGTATACCTTCTGAATTGTAATAGTGTGTGAATAGTGTGTGAGGCATAATAATGTGTTTCTCTACACACTGGGTACATCCTTGCTGTAAAACTCCTTAATTGTAATACACACATATAATGTGACATAATAATGTATTTCTTTGTACCTCTGAGTACACCCTTGCTTTAAAACTCCTGGATATTGGAATAAACACAATAAAGTGTGAGATATAATAATACATCCCTGCTGTAAAACACCAGAGTTGAACGCACACAAATAATGTGTGATGTGTAATACTATGTTTCTGTTGAATCTCATCCACACAAATAATGTCAAAGGATAACAGACAATCACATCTTTGAGTACTATAAACAAAATTCTATCATGACTTCAGTAAATACTGGATTGTGATTGGTTAATTAAAGTCACTCAGTGGTATATAATCATGCTATATACCGCTGCCTTTCCATCACAGTATGTATATTTTGTAATCTTAATAATGTGGTTATGGTAGAATGGAGATAAAGAGATAAACATACGGTGTTGGAAAAGTATATGTGTATGACAAAATTACAGCAGCTCTAAATTTTTTATTTGAATAAATTAATCACATTTGGTTTTAAATCAAGTAATTTTGTTATATACCTCTGATTTTCCAACAGAGTATGTTTATCTCATAACTGCATGACCATACAGAACATGAAGGCTAAATCCACAGGAAGGACATCTACTGTGGACTGGAAGCCCTCATTAAGGCCTCATTAAGGCCTTGACTTGTCCTTTGGCCTTGATGTGTAACAGCTGAATTTTTAGGAGTTTTACATGAAGGTAATTTCCTATCAAGATGCAAATGAAGGATCATGACCTGCTTTCACATAAGCATGACCTTGAAAGGTGTATGTCCGGGCCTCCCTGCCGCTTGTCCACATTTTGGTGTGGACACTGGCACAGAAGGGTACCTCATCACAACTGAATGGCAACCCCACTACTTGGTGATTTCAGCATCACAATGCAGCTAGTCATGCATACACATGGCTAAATAGCTTCTCAAATATCTGATTGAATTTGTTTCCGGGGGAATGGCAGTTTTCAAGGGGAATTAGACACAAGAAGAACTTTGTAAACATGTTGACAATCATGAAAGTAAATATAAGATTTTTACGCTTTTTGGTTCTCATTTCCATATAGGAGGATTATGATGACTGTGGTTAATATTACAATGCACAGGTGATATTACTGACAGGTGCCCCTTGAATATGACCAGTCAAAGAAATACCTACCTTTCTGTTCCAGAAGAAAGCTTTGGCCACTCAATCTGGCATGCTTTCAGGCACTCATTCACATCAAACCTCTGGCCCTGCTACACTATCAAATGTAGTGTGATTTGTTGCCTGTCTTTTGTATATCATAATTCATGTACACAGAAAAAGTGTACACAAAAGGTCCACTTGTGTATAGATACATGTACTGGTTACTAATGGATAGCGTGTTCCCAAGAATAGGCTTCAAAGTGTTCCAGATAACTGCACTCATTGGGCAGGATCTGCTTGTATAATTGCGAACACTCTGTATCATCACTTATTGAAATGATTAATGAACACATACCTATGGCACAGTCCAAATCAAATGATGGATGTTGCTATAAAGAAAGTTTTCTTTTGGTAAGAATGTGTCATTTGAGATCAAATATCACTTGGCATAAAGATTTAACTTTTCAATCATACTTTCCCATTCTCTTAAGGTATCTTGTATATTTTTTTCCAGAGATGAAGAATACTTAGAGTATTTTGGTGAAATGTCACATTTTCTCCCAAAGTACTCTTGCTTCTCTTAAAAAAATGGTATCCTGAAATACATAATCCATTTTTACAGTAAAAAATGTGTTCGTTGTGTTTTTAGTGTTATTTTAGTTGCTCCTTTTGTGATATATATTTCCAAAAATATTCACATAAAATTCACAGTTTAATGCTTTTGCTGCATATTTTTCATAATTAAAAATGTTCTTAATTTTACTCTTATCTGCTCTATATCCCAAGCATGTAAAATTTTCTAAGATAGGCTGTTTAAACATTTTGGCTATATAATCTACCTTTCAAAAAAAATTGGAGTCTGGCATCTCGCACTGGGCAATCTCATTAATCAGTACATCAAGTGCACTCTTTACGTCACACAAAGTCACATAGTGGCTTGATAGCTGAGTATTGAAGTGCAGCGATTGCTGTCTTTAGGTATTCAGTATTTCTTCAGGCGTAGTTATAATCATAGTAGCACTATTAATATATGTCTTAGGGCCCCATTCCACACGATAATATTAGTGCAAGGACTATCACAGTCCAATGTTAAAGTATGGGAGTTATGATCACCTTAGCACTACAGTCACTTAGTACAATGGGGCCCTGGGAAAACAGGGTAAACAGGACTTCCACATTTCTAAATTACAAGTAAGTATTATCTAATGTATTCACAATGAAATAAAACATGTCACTTAAGTGGGTGGGTGAGTGAGTGAGTGAGTGAGTGAGTGAGTGAGTGAGTGAGTGAGTGAGTGAGGTTTTACACCATTTTTAGCAATGTTCCAGCAATATCATGGAGGGGAAGGGGGAACATGAGAAATGTATGCATATGCGGAATCAAACTCGGTGTATCAGGCCCACGAAGAATCTGGACCTTCCTCTGGGTAGTTCTGTCCTAGGATATTCTTACCCCGGGGAAAGTTTCAGCAGAGCCCAAACTTTCAGGTGTTCCCCTATTCATTTCCATGAGCATATATTGACCACATATGGTATGCCTAGAATAAAACTATTTATCATTGTGTTTATATTGAAATGAAAACTACAGGTTGTTGTATGGCAATATGTGTATCATATCCTACATCAACTTCAGAGCCATTGGCCGAAGGCCTGGTATGGGAGCTGTGGGTAGAAAAGGGATATACCATGGACACTGCCACTTAACCTTGTTACCATCTAACATATGATCAACTGGAAAATATTTAAATTAATACAATACTCATACTTTACATCTATGTTCTGTCTGAGGTAATAGAGTTTTTTAACAGCTTCTTGTCTATACTGGCTAAAAAGCAACAAGGCTTTTATTTTGTTCACAAAACCACTCAGTCCATTTCGCTGTTTAATCTGTTGTAAGTTTTCTCTATGATGGCATCTTGCTCCAAAGATTCTGTTTGCAAGTGAATACAACATATTTGACTTTAGTGCAAACTGACTAGGCAGTGCCACTAAGGGAGGTAACTCTGAATTCTTATCACTTAGGTTGATACTGACCTCCAGTTTGTAACGTAGAAACAAGCTATATCAACCAGGGTGATATGAGTGCAGTGTATCTTAGCTCTATCACACCTGTATATCTTTGATAGGTATGTGATAAATATGTTTATGACATAGCGGACGGTGTCATCGATACAGTACTTTCCAATAAACCTGGTTTCTTCAAGATCACTGTCCATGTGCACAATAATCTATTGACTTGAAATCCCAATAGGTAGACAGGGTTTTCGGGAGTGTGGATGATTCTGAGGGCAACTTTTGACTGGAAGACATTTGGCACTATACGGTAAATTAGACATTCACTCTATACATTCATGCATGGTTTCTGAAAAAAATCTAATGACAGCAATTACTACTTTATCATCCTGTGTGTTTCCGTAGTGTAAATATCAAATTACAAATATCAAATATGTATTATATTCATCAAAGGTTAGCAAAAGACAATTTACCTTTAAAACATATGGTATTTATGACATAAAGCACTTAGCTAATAACTGTTATTAATTTTCTGCCAGTTGTTAACGCCACGTTGATCCCCTGAAAGTATCATACTTCGACAGTTCTCATGGCACTGGATATAATTCTATATATACTTGATGTATGGTATGCAATTTCTGATACGGATGTATATGATTCATGGGAATGAAATCCTGTGCCATGTATATATTAATATATATCTGATATATCTTATCCTTCTCATGCAGGATAAAATGCTGTCTTTGAAAATCTGATGGTTATTCTTTGACTGTATGATTTTGTAACTAGATATCACAGTTTCTACAGTTAACCAGTCATACTCTGTGATAATGTTATAGTAATCTAGGAATGATATGGTCCTTATCATCTACTGAGTAGTATATGTAGGAAACCGACATAAAATATGACACTTGGCGTAGCCCTGTGAATTCCAGATCATCATTGTGAGATAAGAGTGAAGTGTTTACAACTTTCTCTCCCACATATCCTGCCAATGACGAAGATCAGGACAAGCTGAACCTGGGACAAAAGTGACGACAAAGACTTGGGCGCTAAAGAAATTACTCAAATGACAGATCAATTATCGCATACAGTTTATCTGATCTTTTTTCCCTAAAAACAATTACTCAGATGACAGATCGAATTAGAAATTTTAGATTCGCTGAATTAAAAAAACCCAACACTACTTCTACAGCCTTCAAAAGCAACCATCATCAAGTTCATTGGCTCATTGTTGAATGTTGTACTCAGCAATATTTCAGTAATTCAATGGTAGTCTGTGCATAGAAACATCAGGTAAATGGCTGACATCACCAGTATCCATCTAAAAAATTGGTATAAATTCCCTTTCATTGAATGAGTGAGCAAACAAGATCAGTTCCTGTCAGTCACCTCAACAAAATACCAGTGACAACCCAGACTATCCATGAAGATCCAGGTTAGAACTGATCTTCTGTTGCCCATGCTTGTTGTAAGACAACTAACGGGATCGGGTGATCAGACTTGCTGACTTTATTGACACATGTCATTGTATCCCGATTGCGCAGATTCATGCTCATGCTATTGACCACTGGAGTGTCTGGTTTGGAGTCAATAATGTAAAGACCACCAAATGAGTATGGCATAAACTAAACTCATCCTCACTCCCTCACACCCTCACCCATTCCAGACCTTCATTGTGAGACAAGGATGTCAAAAAATGACTTGTTTCAAATGAGAAGAAACTTTACCTTTAGTGTGACAAGCAAATGTTTTAACCATTTGGCTACTGGCTCACTCTAAAGATGAACAGCTAATACTTACATGGTTAAAATGATCAAGGCGCTTATATAAAATATAATCTCTGATGTCTGACTAGAAACAACAAATGCAGACATGTTTTTCAATTACTCTAATGAACATGAGTGTAACATAATTCCCTGTGGCTGATTATCCAAATATGATAACGATTTGAATTTGCAGACAGGTCATATGTTAAAAGCTTTAACATGGTCAGGAAGTGCTAATTCAGCAGATTTTTTCTCTATGGGTTTGATCAAACGATGACAATGCCCAGGTTTCTTATGGCATGCTTGCTGACTTATTTACATATTTTTTTTTAAGTTGTATCATATGTATGCAAAGATATGACTTTATATAGAACACTGATGCACAGAAATATCATATCAAACTTTCACAATTCACATCAAGATCAAAGTTCAAGTTTTCACATCTAAACACAATGTATGCTTTATGAAGTTATTTTCACAGTCACAAAATTTCTGTGGCATCAACGCAGAGGAATTTCCCTATGCACAGGGTTTAAAACTGAAAAAGAGATTTGACATATACATTTGAATGCTGTTACTGTGTAGAAAGTCACTGCTTCATTATGAATCAGATTTAAAAAACTGCTTTTTCTCTCAAATATTTCAAATCAATGTTATATCATATAGTGAACCAACAAATTACCTGACTGTTCTACTTCAATTGTCACATAAACATGAATGTGTATGCGTTATTATATATTTATACACATATATTACATGTGTATAATCCTCATAGTACAACATTCATCCTGTAGTTCAATTGTCATCCACATTATTGTTTCCAAATGTTGGTGTATAATGCTTGTATCACATCAGCAATATTTCATCCTTCTGATAAATTGTCATCCACATCAATGTTTTCAAATGTTGGTGCTTAATGCTTGTATCACATCAGCAACATTTCATCCTCTCTCAACAACTATAATGTCAATAGACAGTGACATTATGTTAATATCTAATAATGCCCTGATCACTTACAATCAACGTCCACTGTGACAGAATTCATCACAACTTACAAGTATTTGCAAAAAGAATTGACAAGTACTTGTGCCTCCTGTTTTCTGATGCAGGGCTATATGTAACATTGACACTTTCTGTAATTAGAGCAACCAAATTGCTGAATTCATAAGCACCACACACTGAATGAGTAGTTTTACGCCGCACTCAGCAATAGTCCAGCCATATGGCGGCGGTCTGCAAATAATCGAGCCTGGACAAGATAATCCAGTGATCAACAGCATGAGCATCGATCTGCACAATTGGGAACCAATGACATGTGTCAACCAAGTCAGGGAGCCTGACCACCTCATCCCGTTAGTCGCCTCTTACGACAAACTGAGTCAGCTTTTATGGCAAGCATGGGTTGCTGAAGGCCTATTCTACCCCGGGACCTTCACGGGTCCCTCACACTGAATGTATGAGTGAGTGAGTATAAATTTAACATGTTGGCAATACTTCAGCAACATCATGACAAGAAACTGACCTTAAATACTTAACATAATTAGACAAAGTAAGAACCTGGCATTGAAACATATAGAATTTTTCAGGAAAAATATCGAACTTGCCCAAGCAGTCATGTATATAATATCCAAAGAGCAGGTTTATAAGGCTTTGTATCTTAAGGTCTCCATGTTCTAGTCTCCTTCACACATTACGATCATGTTTAAGAAAGTCACAGTGAGGAAGAAATCAGCAAAGTAATACTTACGACAGTTGATTTCATCTGATCCATCAGGGCAGTCAATCTGACCATCACACCTGTACGAGCCGATGACACACTCTCCATCGTTACAGGTAAACTGATCTGCAGCGCAGGTTCCAAGGGCTGTGTCTGGTGATGGTAAACAGTGCAACATAGTTTCATAGTTCAGCAAAGCCATACATCATACGGATAATGTTGATAATGATAATGAATTTATATAGCGCCTGTTTCAAAAATGTATTTGCTCAATGGAACTGAAGGAGAAAGTCTGAAAGTTGTGTTGAGTTCTTTCTCGTATCAGCAAGTCTGAGTATATAAACATTTTACATACAAAGTCTGAAGGACTATGAGAGAGATATTGTGAACAGATGGGTTTTTCGGGCTGTTTTGAAAGAGTCTGCACATGCATTCATATTTGTTGTAAGTGTAGGTGAGAACATGGGAGTTCCAGTTGTCTTAGCACTATGATTTCTTTGGAGAACAAGGGCCTGCCTCTTTCATTGTGGACAGGAATTAAGCAATGGGACAATAATTGAAAATACAATGATCACCTTATTAGACATCAAAGGGAGTGTGGTTAGTTTTGAACTGTTTCATTAATATGACAGTATGGGAGATTTGACACTACAAACTAAAAGCAAGATTCTAATAGCTCAAGGTAGAATCAGAAATGGTCTACATTTGGGGAGGTCACCTCTGACATCTCATCATCTCGGGTGATGACACAAGATCCAGTTTCAAGATTTACCACAGATTGTGACATATAGCAACACAGGAACTCAAGCGATAAGCTAGTGAACTAATCCTTGGTCTACTGTCAGAGTCCATTAGTGCCTCTATTCACATGGCATTCCTAAGGTTCAAGATTGACTGAAGCAGGAGTAAAATGTTCCCTTTGTCTCTTTGAGCAGAAAAAAACACTGACTAATGTTCAAAATATTGAAGGCTTGATGGTACCAAAAAGGGCTTTTCAGCTATATATTACATACATAAATATTCTGTTCAGTTTAAAGAATGTTATGCCAAAATTTGAGTTCAAAAGCAACTTGTGTCATGACTTAACCATCTTGGTCTGACATTGACTACAGGAATCTGGATATATTTTTATTTCACACAGAACATGCCAAGGTCGGTAAAGTTTGCAGGAACACATTCCCTTCCTATATTCCTCTATTCATCACAGTATAGTTTACAAACAAGACAAAGTAAGACCTTCGGAGTCGCCAACATGACTTTTTACGCTGTTTTGCTCCTTGCAACTATATCTCTTCTATCTTACCTATACAGAGAAAAACAATACGATCAAAATATGTGCATCAGTTGTTTTCTATTTCCCTTGCAATATTATTTCTTGGAAATATAACATGTGCAGACCACATGTGGGAATCAAACTTAGGGTTGCAGTGTCATGGACAAATACCGTAACCATTCAGCTACCAACACGCCTCTTTTAACACAACCGCAGTCAGATGTATTTCAGTGACTAAGTGTTGAAGTCCTACTTCAGCTGTTTAACCTCTGTAGACATCTGATCATGTATACACATCATACAGCTGTATTCTTTAGGATGAGAGTTGATAAATACCTGTACAACTCATTATTGAGACTACAGCTCTTGTAATGGTAGACATACATTCTAATGCAAATACTCATGCTTCAAGTCATCTTAGATCTTCTATTTTCTTTCTACAACAAACAAATTGAATTACAATTTGCAAATTCTTCTTTTGACAAACAATGGATATCATTTTTCTGCGTAGACAGTCACACCAGAATGGTGTTAAATAATTACATTGTTTATCCTATGTGCCTAATTAAGTATATACATTGTATTGTCCACAGCCACATTGAATAAATACATTGTAATCTCTACGTGAGACTGCATCGTTAATTATACACATTCCCCTTTGGCCTTAAAGTCAAGAGAGGTGACCAAAGAGAGTGACATACAAAATGCTGTGTCATGATTGGATCCTAAATTGACCAATCAGTGTCATATATCCTTGGCTTTGTATAATGAAGCCAGAAACAAAAACTGCCGGCTCCATGAGAAGGGTGGCAGTTTAATGCCTCCAAACAGACAAAGCCTTAACTAGCCAGTGAAGTAGCCTAGGGGTTCAAGTGTTTGCTCAATGACTGAGGTTCAAATCCCCACAGGGGTACTATGTGTTATATGTATTATTGTTATTCCTCTTCTGTGATATACTGTTAAAAGGCAGTGTCATATCATACAATTGTTACTTCCTTTTTGGAAGGGCAGATGTCCTAATGTTTTAGTTTCATGTAAACTCTTAAAAAAATATTGTTTTTTAATTGGAAAAGAGAGAGACTGACACAGAGAGAGAGAGGGAGTGGCAGAAAGAAAAGGGAGAGTATTAGAGAGAGATTGCAAGGGAGGGAGGAGGGAAGAGAGAGAGAGAGACAGAGATTGAGAGGGAAGAAAGGGGCGAGGGAGAGAATTAGAGACAGACAAACAGACAGACAGAGAGAGGGACAGAAAAGGGACAGCCTGTAAACCATTGCATGTGTCTATTTACATATTAATACCAGCTACCAAGAGGTACAGTTAGAGTCCCAAGGTACAATGTATTGCTTTATAACATTTGCATTAGTTTGCTTTGAATGATGTTCACCTAATGTAGGCACAGTTCCCAAGCAGCACATCTGACCAGCACACTAAAATGAGACAAACACTTATGCCTCTGGAAACATCCTTTCCCCATACATACAAAAAGTATTTCATTGAAAAAGATCCCCAGTAAAAAGGGAAACCAGTAGCAAAGGTAACCTATAGAAAGGTCCTTTTGCATGACAGATGGGCTTAGGCAGAGTGGAAAATAATAAGGATCGGGGACTGCGAGACAGTGAGTGAGTTTTGGCTTTATGCCACTTTTGGCAATATTCCTGCAATATCATGGAGGGGGACAGCAGAAATGGGCTTCATTCATTGTAACCATGTGAGGAATCGAACACCCTGGTATTCAGTGTGACAAGCTGATGTTGCAACTACTAGGATACCCCCCTGTCCACAAATGGTGTGAAGGTACTCCTTGTGGTTCTGCCATTGCATATCTTTCAGAATCATCTGAATCATACATCATTTTCAGAGAAAGGAAGGATTCCATTTTAAAAGAACCCCTTATGAGGGGGGAGATTTGGACCCTGCCGCACCAAGACGTCGAGACGTCAATCATAGACATACTCATATATATGTTATTTAGGTTTTTCACAAGAGGCAAGGGGCAGGGTGGCAGGGACATTCAATACAGTTCAGGAACTGTAAGAAAGACTAAGTATGTTGTTGATGTCATTAGAAACCAACAGGATCCTGCATGTCCAATGGAGGCAACTTAACAGTTACTGGCAAGTAGAGGAACACATACCTGTTGGGGACACGCCAGCATAATCCATAATGGCACGGATGGCAAAGGTGGCATCAGTCTTGGAGTACTGAACAGTCTCGATATTGAAAGGTATTCCTTCCTGAATCATGTCGTTGTACAGCTCCACGTAATAATCTTGGAACATCTCATTCAGAGATACATTCTCATCCTCCAGTGTGGCACTAGCTATCACGTTATTTGGTGTTCCTCGGGGGTAGAAAATGCCGATAAAATCTCCACGTTGTACATTGATTGGGGTTTGAAGCTGCACAATTCTAATTCCAGTTGGACCTGGAGGAAGTTCCGTCTTCCCCACCAGAGTAAATTCCGTATCTGTGACTTGTTTCCATACACCAACATACGCAACGCCAGTTGGGATGAGACGGTAATATTCCCACCCGACAACGTTTCCATTGCAGGGGAAGATGTTGTTGACAAGGAGGTTGGCCCAGTTGGTACCGTTCCTGGGGAGCGATTCTGGTTCACGTCCAACAAAGCTAGGACAGGATACTGGCTCTGCGAACAGATATTTTCAACAGTAAGTCCATACAGAAATTCTGAGTCAAATAAACCAGGGGTCCGTCCACCAAATGATCCACTATAATGATTGTTACCCTTTTGAGCTTCTGCTGGATTATATACTTTAACATAGGATTATGAGTGGGGCCATGATGAGTTTATGTGAAGCCAATTTCTGGAGTTTATCATCACGATATTGCTTTAATACTGCTTGGAATGGTCTAAAGGATAACTTAGGCATTCATAAGCCAACACTTCTGACAAGGGTACAGTGGTGTGAGCTGTTAAGCTCTGGAATATATGTGATTCAGAAAATGTCAATAATAATGTATGTCTAACTTAATCATTTTCAGACAAACATGATCGGGTGGTCAGGCTCCATGCCTGGGCTGACACATATCATCTGTTCCCAGTGGTGCAGATAGATGCTCATGCTGTTGATCTCAGAATTGTCTGGTCCAGACTCAATTACTTACAGATTGCTGATATATAGTTGGAATAATGTTGAGTGCAGTGTAAAACTTAACTAAAACTGACGGACCTTCACAGGTTTTGCTCTGTTCAGAATGAAAGATGAAGTGGAACTACAGCTGCACATTCCCACTTAATAAAATGTAAAATAAACTTCTGTACTCTCACATAGTTATAAAAAATCATCAAGCAATGAAAAGCAAAAACATTTGATAAAGTTAAGTTCACTATCTGGTTAGTGATGATACAATGGTTGGCTCCTAGACCTAGGACCTGGCAGATGTAACTGGCAGATGTCTGATGCGGGGGTCGGCTTATGCATGAAACATACCATTTTGACACTGATTTTGTGGGTCAAGTTAGGGGGTCGGCCTATACACAGTAATATACGGTACTTATCCCCTGAAGGGCAACATAAACCTGAGCATTGTTTTGTACTGTGAAAACTTCTGGGACTCTGCCATGTACCAACACAAGTATATCAAGTTGCCCTAGCTTAGTCTGCCATAAAACACTGACTCAGAATAGAACAACTTGGAAAGCACACAGGAATTCTCTACCCTGGCAGCAAGGCTGATATTGAATAAGGATCTGACAGTGAACACTCCATCACTGTGTACACCCTTGTTTACCATGACAAACTTTACGTTCCAGGATATAAAAGAGATATACTCTGTCAATGTGCACTGACATTAGTTCATTTGACATATGATCCAGGATATAACACAGTTATACTCCATAAGTGTGCACTGATGTAAATTGATGTGACATATGATCAAGGATATAACACAGTTACACTCGATCAGTGTGCACTGATTTTTGACCATTTGACACATGTTCCAGGATTTAACCCAGTTATACTCCGTCCGGGTGTACTGATGTCAGATGATGTGACATATGATCCAGGATATAACAGAGTCATACTCCATCAACCTACAAGAGCTCTACAATGTTACTGGATATGTATGTATATAAACAAGATGGGACTCACCTTCAAATTGTCTGAAATCAAACCCTTCTGGGCTGACCCTGTATGGTCCAATATAGCCACTTTTGATGGCATCTTCAATAATTTGCCTCAAGGCATCTGGATTATCAAATCCCTGAGATCCGAGATCAAATGAAACCATTAGAGATCCTTTGCTGAAACATACAAAGAAGCAAAGGGTCAGATGGCTGTGACAAACTAAAGGAATACCGTGCTTTACTAGGCACTCAAACTCATCAGTCAGGAAAATCTCTCAGTTTGATTTCACATGGTTGTCATCAAGTACAAATTTACCGCTGCCTCATCTCACATATAACCTTAAATAACAATATATTTCAAGCATATTTTATGATTTTCACTGAATTGTTGTGTGGGTGATTTTATTCCCACTTCATTGAACTACTCTTTCCAAAGAGCCAGAACATCAGTGTGATGCTGAAGGACAAGACAGGTCAAGACATAGAGAAAGTGAGTTTAGTTTTAAGCAACTTTTAGCAAATATTCCAATAATATCACAATGGGAGATGCCAGAAATTGGCTTCAAAAATGTTTTGAATCAAATCTGTTCCTTAGGTGTGATAAACAAAGATGTAACTACTAGGCTACCCAACCACCCAGAGTTCATCGTATCATCTTTCATCTTGTGTACATCAAGCAAACTGGCAATGACTAAATCATATAGCATGAAAATGTTTCTGAAAAGCCTCTCATAAGTTCATCACTGCGCAGTCTTACAGATTAAATACAGTCGAACATCGTTGTCTCAATATGAACTGAACCAGGAAAGGATACTGACTTATACATGAAATCATACCGAGATATCAAAAATATAGACACATCTATCTCAAGTTAAAAAGGTGCAAATAATGATATGTAATGAACTAGTTTGCTGGGGCTAAGAAATTATGTAGAGACAACCGAGATATTGTCTGATCAGAGTTCAACACAATGATGTTCGACTGTATGTTTTCCTCCAATCTGTCCGAAGTGCTATTCCTCTAAGCAACTGTATGTTTTCCTCCAATCTGTCCGAAGTGCTATTCCTCTAAGCAACTGTATGTTTTCCTCCAATCTGTCCGAAGTGCTATTCCTCTAAGCAACCGTATGTTTTCCTCCAATCTGTCCGAAGTGCTATTCCTCTAAGCAACCGTATGTTTTCCTCCAATCTGTCCGAAGTGCTATTCCTCTAAGCAACCGTATGTTTTCCTCCAATCTGTCCGAAGTGCTATTCCTCTAAGCAACCGTATGTTTTCCTCCAATCTGTCCGAAGTGCTATTCCTCTAAGCAACCGTATGTTTTCCTCCAATCTGTCCGAAGTGCTATTCCTCTAAGCAACCGTATGTTTTCCTCCAATCTGTCCGAAGTGCTATTCCTCTAAGCAACCGTATGTTTTCCTCCAATCTGTCCGAAGTGCTATTCCTCAACTGTATGTCTATGACAATCATAACTCTTCAAACCAGGCATACAACAGTTATGGCACTGAGACAGTTTGGTGAAATCAGGCCTCTCCATGAACAGTCTCAAAAATTTTCCCAAGTTTACTGTTTACGTCACTAAAGCCATACAGTACTGGAAGAGCACTCAGGCATTATCAGTACTGTTTAAGTCCCTAAAGACACACAGTACTGGAAGAGCACTCAGGCATTATCAGTACTGTTTAAGTCCCTAAAGCCATACAGTACTGGAAGAGCACTCAGGCATTATCAGTACTGTTTAAGTCCCTAAAGACACACAGTACTGGAAGAGCACTCAGGCATTATCAGTACTGTTTAAGTCCCTAAAGACACACAGTACTGGAAGAGCACTTAGGCATTATCAGTACTGTTTAAGTCCCTAAAGACACACAGTACTGGAAGAGCACTCAGGCATTATCAGTACTGTTTAAGTCCCTAAAGACACACAGTACTGGAAGAGCACTCAGGCATTATCAGTACTGTTTAAGTCCCTAAAGACATACAGTACTGGAAGAGCACTCAGGCATTATAGACACACAGTACTGGAAGAGCATTCAGGCATTATAGACACACAGTACTGGAAGAGCACTCAGGCATTATCAGTACTGTTTAAGTCCCTAAAGACATACAGTACTGGAAGAGCACTCAGGCATTATCAGTACTGTTTAAGTCCCTAAAGACACACAGTACTGGAAGAGCACTCAGGCATTATCAGTACTGTTTAAGTCCCTAAAGCCATACAGTACTGGAAGAGCACTCAGGCATTATCAGTACTGTTTAAGTCCCTAAAGACACACAGTACTGGAAGAGCACTCAGGCATTATCAGTACTGTTTAAGTCCCTAAAGACACACAGTACTGGAAGAGCACTTAGGCATTATCAGTACTGTTTAAGTCCCTAAAGACACACAGTACTGGAAGAGCACTCAGGCATTATCAGTACTGTTTAAGTCCCTAAAGACACACAGTACTGGAAGAGCACTCAGGCATTATCAGTACTGTTTAAGTCCCTAAAGACATACAGTACTGGAAGAGCACTCAGGCATTATAGACACACAGTACTGGAAGAGCATTCAGGCATTATAGACACACAGTACTGGAAGAGCACTCAGGCATTATCAGTACTGTTTAAGTCCCTAAAGACATACAGTACTGGAAGAGCACTCAGGCATTATAGACACACCGTACTGGAAGAGCACTCAGGCATTATCAGTACTGTCTAAGTCCCTAAAGACACACAGTACTGGAAGAGCATTCAGGCATTATCAGTACTGTTTAAGTCCCTAAAGACATACAGTACTGGAAGAGCACTCAGGCATTATAGACACACCGTACTGGAAGAGCACTCAGGCATTATCAGTACTGTCTAAGTCCCTAAAGACACACAGTACTGGAAGAGCACTCAGGCATTATAGACACACAGTACTGGAAGAGCATTCAGGCATTATCAGTACTGTCTAAGTCCCTAAAGACACACAGTACTGGAAGAGCACTCAGGCATTATAGACACACAGTACTGGAAGAGCACTCAGGCATTATCAGTACTGTTTAAGTCCCTAAAGCCATACAGTACTGGAAGAGCACTCAGGCATTATGGTGATGTGCACCAGTGCCAACAGTTTCACAGAAAATACGAAAAATGTAAGCATTTCATCGTTAGGGAACGTTTATTATTTGACCTCGTAAGTTGTTTGGATCAATTCTTATTGTTTTAGCAGTTAAAAGGAAAAGGGAGTGAATTCAGATTTACTGATACACATGCAGTTGTTGGTGCATGAAAACATGATGAATTGGTTGGTACATTATTAAATTTAACAGAGGTCAAGTGTCATTGAGATTTTCGTGTGACATATGTGCAGTGGTAGGCATGGGATAACTACTCACTTGTCAGCAAATGTTGGAAAAATTACACACATTACCACTTGTCTAAAGGCCAGTACTATTGAAATTCCAACTCAAATGCAATAATTGATTAATGATGTACATTTTTCTAATGATACATTTGTGAAAATATTTGGCTGAATACATTACAATGCACAATTTCCAAATATAGATGAAGAGACAATAAACCACAAAACACAAAAAAAGTAACAAACCACAAAAATTTGTAGTCTTTTTGAGATAATGCCAATGTGTATGAACATACTCTCTGTATAGATAAACACTAAACACTGGATCAAATGCATTGTGTGTAGTCCATTGGCAGATCCAGAGTGGGGGCTCTGCGGGGTTCAAACTCCCCACTTTTGAAAATGACTTTTAATCACACTGAAGGGTTATTTGTTGCGCTGGCAGAGCCAGTGGGGGTTCCGCGGGTTCAAACCGTCTGAAACCCCTCCATTCAAAATTCTTGGTTCTGTCCATGTAGTCTCTGGTCCCAGAGTGAGTGAGTGAGTGAGTGAGTGCACTGCCTCTTATGTACAGCATGAGTGTCACATAGTAACCTATTACAGCCAAATGATCCCATGGATCAACCAGAACAGGTTGCTAGGGATACCATGGATCAACCAGAACAGGTTGCCAGGGATCCCATGATTCCCAGTTTAGTCACATCTCATCAATAGCATAGGTTGCTAGGTAATTGGCACAAGTTGCTATGAAACCAGAACAGGTTGCTATGAATTGCATGGTTTACCAGTTTAGTCACATCTTACAACTAGCATCATATAGGTTGCTGTGAATTCCAAGGATTTCCACTTTTGACCCCTATATATATGCATGTATGTATACCTAAGGAAGTAGGTACAGTAAGATATCACAGGCTCAGCACACCCCACAATGTTGTCTAACTCTCAGTCACAGTTCCAACACCATGGTAAACATGTGGACGGTATGGTGCACAGGAAGCCACTAATATCTCATAGTAACCTTAAACATGGTGTTAGGACTGTGTCTTGCAGAAAATGGTCAGTGACACATCATCTAACAAAATTGTTGTAAACATTTACATAACTCCAAATCCCATAACGTTTAACAATCTTGATCATTCCAACAATTTCCAAAGGCTGAATATAAAAAACATATTAGAAGTGATACTGGGTGTGGACTTTAGGTGAAGTGTTCGAAATGGAGATATGAAGGGAGAACATGCATGCAGCAAAACATAAGGATGTAGAATACAAACATCTGAACAAACTTAAAATATTTCAGCTTCAAAGAAAGGTCTGGTTGATCGTTTACTGGTCTCATGGGATGGGAGGATTTTCACTTCTTCAATAAATGCTTGAAAGAATTTTAAAAAAACATATAAAATGTCCAACAATTCCCACACAGCATACTTTTGAGGTTTTAATTTTGTCTGGATGACTGCAGCATGTGCCAACTGCACTGACTGGCCAACCATACACAGTAAAGAAACAGTTGTTTTCCACAAATATTTTGATACCCTACAACATTACGTTTCAAAGTGAACACACAATGAGGCTCTTTACTTTTGAATATAGAATGAACTCAAACACAAGCATTATATTTTACCTCATATGATTTATTGTTTTAAAAAAATAACATAATGAGAGCAGTGAAAGATAATCCAATTAACGACCTGGGAAATTACTAAACAACTGATGTTAAACATCCAGACTTCACATCCGGAAGGGACAGTGAGGTAGCCTTGTGGAAAAAGCATTCCCTTGTCATGCTTAAAACTTGGGTGTAATTCCCCACATGGGTACAATGAGTGAAGCTCATTTCTAATGTCCTCTGCTGAGATATTGTTGGAATATTGCAAAAAGTGGAATAAAACCCAACTCTGTCACTCACTCACATTTAGAATAATCTTGTGCTCAGCAAAGGTCAACAAGTCCTCCACAAGATTCATACCTGTGCATAACACTATTTTATAGCATCAAGATGTGTCAAGTGCTGAGTTATATGGTAATCAGGTTATAATCTTTTTGTTATTATTGAAAACCTGTGAGAGGACACTTAAATTTAGAAAAAAAAAACATAAGTCTTCAGTTTCGTCTCAGTGCATAATGTTGTGTATCATTTGCTTGATAATGGTATCAGGATCTACACAGAAAGACTGCACATATTGTAATGAAGAAGTTGTCTATCAATAATAAGTGTTCCTCTTTATCACACCAGCTTTTAAAATGATGCCTGTAGATTCTTCTTTTAACTTTGAATAAGGATTGTTGAATGCAATATCATGAACTGTTTACATCAAATTTATTAACATATTTCTATCAATAAACATTCAATAACTTTTAAAATGTTATTTTTATGACAATAAAAAATACCCCAATATGTTCTTTTTTATACTTTAAGGCACTTGTGAATAAAAAAACGCAAACAATTCTAAATATTCAGGTATCTGCAAGGGATCATATGAAAAGAAAATATTTCTATTTAAGACTAGTATACATATTAAGTTTCATGATTTATTTTATGATGTTGACATAACACTAGGATTCACTGATATCCATAACAAAACAGAAACAAGAATATCTCAACCCATATCTATACAAGCTAATGATACAGACAAGTAGATATATATATTTTCACATGCCTCCCAGGGAGATAACACTTCTTATACACCACCAAAGCTAAACTGGATCAGAAGTTGAAAGATAAATAACACTATACCTCTCCTTTCACAATATGGGAACTCTAGATCACTTAGTGACTCACTCAAATACAGAGCAGTTTTCATTTCTGAATATCGTCAAATAGAAGTTGCTTGGCAGGGAGCAAACATCCATGCAATGTACAATCAAGATGTCCTTCTGGTTGATGAGTTTAATAGTGGTGCTTTAAACAACTCCCCCAGCTGGTGAACACCATTCATATTTCTGGAGTCTAGTGGTCTGTATTTGGATAAACCCAGAAACTGAATCTTTTCAAAAGACATCTTTCAAACATTCATTTATCAGCTTTGTAAAAGTAAAAGATTTCAACAACAGAAAGTTAAATATTTTCCATGTACTCTCCTTTGTCCAGTACATACAATATGTCTGGATTTAACTGCATGTGTCTCTCAGTTTCATTCAAATCGCTAACTCAACATGGAGTCTATCAAAGCATTTTTGGGAGTGGGATCATAGGGGGATGGTTGCAGTTTGAAAGAAAATGATTAAACAAAGACATTTTCAGATAATGACCAATTTATTAGCATTTCAAAGCCTAAACTCACTCCCATGAGGGTAGCCTTTGTGGTCATTCCTTGGTTTCAACACATTGTTCTGTGATCTGGGGCCACATTACCAGGTGGACATGATATTCTAGAAACCTTGAATCACTACTTGCAGCTACATTTTACTTTACTTTAATCCCGTCACTATGTTGCATGGTTACTTAAACGACAAAATATTTCCAATCTTATGCTGTAATTAACATATATCCCCTGAATCCCCTGTTACTATGTTGCATAGCTACTTTAACAATGTAGATAACAAATTATTTCTAATCCCATGCTATATATTACATATATCCCCTGAATCTCGTATCACAATGTTGTACAGTTGACATATCTCACCTAGCACTATGTATTATAGCTAGCTTTTCCAGAGTAGATAATTAAGTATTTCTAATCCTTGTACTATAATCAACCTACTGACCTCATTTCACGCCCACCTGTGTATTATCATTACACTCCCTAGGGGTGTGGTTTTGGTGGGGGACCAGTCTGTCCTCCATTAAAGCAGCCTGAATGTCTAAAACAATACACAAGGTCTACAGACTGTGTAGACACAGAACATGTGGTGTCGTGATTGAGTGGGTGCCAATACCGGAACCAGTGCTGATTCAGTCTTCATTACAGATGTGTGGTGTGCTTACCTAAATAAATGACAGCCATGGATACATTCCCAACCTCTTAGAGTCCTTACGAAACCCTCACAGTGCCTGGTGGTCATGAAAACACTCCCAGAATCCTAACCCCAGTCTGTCGTACAGACCCTGAAGCAAATATTTCCCAGGTAGCCCATGCAAGTCTAGAAAATGTGGCAAGTCCAGATTTCCACAGCAAAATGAAGTTAGTCTCAGGGTTCCATTTCATGGTATCATTTTTTTTTTTTAACTGTGAACTTTTTTCCGTAAAATATGTTCATTTCAGAGACTAGCTGTTAGTCTATCCTAACCCCTACCATAGCTCTTGTAACCTTTTGCAAGCTCTTATAGACTTCACAACACACTACTTTGGGACTCACAAACATAAATATTTTCAGCTTACTTTCATCCTGAATCAAGGTAAGAATGTTCAAAGTCTCAATGCTGTGACTATGTGACAACTGATGACCATACAATACACCTGAGAAGATCTGAACTGATCTTTAGCAACCCATGTTTGTCTTCAGTGAGACTAAGTGGATCAGGTGGTCAGACTCGCTGAATTGGTTGACACATGTCAATCATATCCCAGTTGCATAGATTGATGTTCATGCTGTTGATCACTGGATTGTCTGGTCCAGACTTGATTACTAACAGACTGCTGCCATACAGTTTGGACTACAATAAACAGACCACCCATAGGATAAACAACTACCTATACACTGTGTAACGTTCTTTTGAACAATTATACTGCACAGCCAGCTGCCAGAGGAAGAACATATAACTGACATTTCTACTACGATGATCACAAGTGAAGAGATGATAAATCAATCACAGGCACAGTCTGAGGCTGAAGTCAAAAACCAGGTCACTCTGGCATCTAAGGGAGACAACTCCATACAAACAGTTGCAGCACCCATAAATCTACCCCTGGCCTCTAAAAGATCACATATACTCTAGGGATAAATCACTCATTGACATCGTTATAAATGTAACCCCCGTCATTACAAATGCTCATTTCAATCTTTAATTACCTTCAATCGACCTTTTTGACAACAGTGCACAATTCTCAGCCGCAAACAAAATTTCAACCAATCAGAGTGGCGTGTCTCCGTGACGTAGTAGTGAGTATAGATGTAAGGGTCTATGCAGAATTCATCTACATTTCAGGGGTTAAACTATTTGGTTTACAGGTTTGTACAAACCTGAAATCGCTAAAGCTGTTGAGAAAAATGAAATTTAAATGTTCTAACAATCTACTATCATTTAGTTTTGTCTCCTGCTTTGTGTAGTTTCTGAGTTACAACCCTTGTTTTCATGGACAATTCTGTCAAAATCACTTGGTGTCGCTACGTTGTAATCCGTGTTAGGTGGTATAAACCTACACATTATTTGTCATCATTCACTTGATGCTCAGTTAATGGAGTCATAACAGGTATAATTAGTAGTAATTCCACTTAGATTACCTGACAAAGGTCCCCATTTGACATTTTTTGTGTCTAGATCGATAAAGGATTAACCGATAACACGATGATTGATTAATTACTTTTATGCAGATTTCAATGGGGATTTGTCAAAAGGTAGTGTTTATCTATGTACATTTACCAATCTATACTGAATACACTTTGTCGTGTCTGTGTCTATGTAAAAACAACACCCTTCTTTCAAAGGATTAACCTCCCATACATTGATTGATTGCTCATTATTGGCTAAAATACTGTTTTAAAAGAATGACACACATTATGCAATTAGTTGCCAGGTGTGCTATCTTGGGTGACCAATGAGACTATACAGCAATGTGAAAAACCTGAAACGAAACATCACTTTTTCATATATTAGACTGCAAAAAGACACATCACATGGGAAATCTGCAGATGAATTATATATCACTCGTACTCACAAGGTAATTGACATTGCTCCTATAACTTTAATTTGTTTTAATTTTAATATTTGCATTTTGTCCTAGCTTTCAACAGAATCATTAGCGTAATGGTACAGACGACATACACTAGGGCGTGCAGGCGAATTATGATTCATATAGGCAAACTATAAAATGCCTAGACATTACATTCCTGCTATACATTTGCAGATCGTTTCTGTTTATTAACTTTCAAAATGCATACAAGTATGATTATAAAGTAATTAGGATTATGAGACCAAATATAAAGACGTATATTGACAAGTGTCAACATACTGGCGAGTGAACGTTTACAAACCACGTAAATTTTCCAAGTGAAGAAATTTATCATGCAGTATTTTCACTTCGACCCCCACCTCGCTTATGTCATGTTACAGGTTGTGTCATGCAAACTCCTTTTGGTAATGATTCAAATACGTATTTAACTACTAATTGAAAGTAGTTTTGATTTTCTAACTTGAAGAAAACAAACCATAATCTCATTAATTCAAATGGACTTTAGTCCGTGACTTCATGATTTTCAAAAATGGCAGCGCCCTGTCTGAGGATAAATGCTATTTAAGTTTGTTTTCACTGACTTACAAAATCAAAATTACTTTTCACCGGTAGTAAAATATGTTTTTTATTGATGAGCACAAGGATTTTACATGACATTGCTTATAACATAACAGTTTCCTTCTTGGAAGCGAGGCGGGGGTCGATATAATATTACTTAAGATAATAATGCCACTTTGACCACAACCTCGTTTCGGAGGAAGAAAGCGTTATATCCATGCAAAATCCTTTTGGTCAGCAATGTGTAGTAAGCAGTCATGATTTTATAAACTCAATGAAACTTGAACTCCATTTTCTATCCTGGAAGCGTGGTAGGGGGCAAACCATCCGATTTAGTATATACCACAGGCTTCCACAAAGCTCACTTCGCACACACTAACAGCCAATTTAAGCACAAACTACCGGGTCAGGTGGAAATCTGTGCATAGTGACACCATCATCCGACCCCATGGAGCAATTGACGGCAACACAACATTTCAGCATGTCTTTGGTAACATCTAGAAATCAGCAAAATGACGAGCTTCCTAATCATTTTCTATACAACTATCTGAAAATCGTTCCTTCTATGATGTCACTGCAGGGCTCTGGCAACAGAGTTACGTAACCTGTCTGTGGTTTCGTTTGCAGGTGAGAGAGACACAGACGGCTTTTTAGCAATTTTTAAGCGCTTGGTATTAATTAACCACAAGTTTTTCTTAAAAAGAATGGGGTTCCGTTTATGACTGACAAGAAGTCTTTCATATGCAGTGATAAAAAGAGTACCAAAAAATTGACTTTATTCATTCTTTAAAACCTGAAACATCCAATGCCACATGATGATTAGATGATCGGATAACGCATACTTCTCCTGCAGCAGGCACCTGACAGACAGACCTTGTCTATCTTGTACATTCACAGACTCAAAAGAGCACTATCTTCTAACATTATTCCCTTGACTCCACTGCCAGTCCCACCAACATTTTCCTTCAATGTTCTATGGGAGAGCCACCCCCTCTTCCCTGCCTTATTCTGATATCAGGTTAGATATCACACCTGACTCAACGACATCAACAGGTGTTTTACATAAAAAGCTGCACTTGTCAGACATGTTTTAACAAATTTATGAAGCAAGCACCAGCTCCAAAGGGAGCACTGACTGCAGTGTGGCAATCATTAATTTTTGCCCTCACAGATTCCAGATTAAAACATAACTTAATTTTGCAGAGCCTGTCAAAAAACCATCTCCAGATGCTTAACGCATTATTTTTGTAATCAAACATTTAAAAAGTTGACATAAACACTGGAGAGTTTGACATGGCTATAAACAAACATCAAGAGCATCATAACCTCCACATTCCAGACCTGATGCAAACGAAGGGAAATCATGCACCTGGCGAGTACTGTAGCACTGTATTACTATGCTAGGCATGAACTGAATTGTTCCTTTGCACCTGTATTCCCTACTAACTGGTCTATGTAGTGATGACTGTTTCACACACATTAACCTAATGGTATCTTCATTGTGACATCACAGTGATCATAAAGACTGCTGTATAAATGTTGTAACAACCATGTGAGCATGAGTTTAAGTATATGCTGTGGAAAATGACAGACTTGCTTAAAGTCATCAATTTTGGAATTAATTAAAATGTAAATTGAGCTTCTGAACTGAGGATTTAAACCACATTGAAACAGTATCCAAATACTTCATGAACAATGTCATACTTTACCTTCCAGACAAAATGTTAAAAATTATGAGTAAATCCTGGTGCCAAATCTGATGCTATCAGCTCCAGAAATCTGACCCCCATGTCTATTAGACCTATCCTTCTCTTTGAATGCATGATCATTTATTTCAATATATTCTATATATGTGTTTACAAAGATTTTATTTGATCATGATCATATTATATTAGTTTGTAGAAACTCTGCAGTGGGGAATTCCTCCTCCTTGCAGCTCATACATGTCCCAAGTTGCCTATGATCTTCACACCAGTCTACAGCATCATTACCTCCTCCAGCTATGTAGAAAACATCAAGTTCTCCACACATTCCTTCCTTAAACTATGGCAATTTTCCAAATAGTTCCAGAAAACAGCAGTGCAGCTCAATATATCTGCCAGCTCAGTTCCTCCTGGGCAGTATGGTTATCTCGGGTCATCAAGTAGAATATTCAAGTCATAACAATTGCAGGCAGCATGTGCACTGCAAAACAGGAGGAATTCCCAGGAAACTGATATCTGTGATATCCCAATTTCTTGAAATATCACACATCTCAGTTTTCCATCAAAGATGGCAGCAAGGATGGTAAATAAACAAGGGAGGTAATCTGTAATTTGACAATCTGTGTGCTGTCGTTTCTCTGTGGCCATTCAGTGTGAGAAACATGTGATTAATTGGAGGGACTGTATTGTTGGGTTGGGTCATACAAGACAAGTGTGGGCAGTTTGCTGAGTCGTCAGTTTGTACTATTTTCTAAATACCATGAGTAATTCTCGACACACACCCTCACATATCTCCTAACACAATTTGAGGAGGACCATGATGATCTGGACCAGCCACTTATGGGCTGGGGAAGAAATATTTCTATGTATGAATTAACATTTTCCTGTGGGAAGTGACTTTCCCTTCCCAGATGCCTTTATAAATGCAAAGTATGCATGAGTGTTCAACCAGCTGTCAAAGCCATCTGTCTCATGTTTCTGGTCATCACTAGATCCTGAACGCAGTCAATCCCAGACACCACCAGCTCTACTGAGAAAGTGTGATTCCAAACATAACATATGGTACTGTTATCTCTAGTTCCATGACTTCCTTATACCTAGGCCTTCAAGCCATTTATCCCCCGTTCTTGGACTCCTCACGCATACTTCTGTTCTTGAGGTCAGTTATATCTAGTTCTTTTAATCCAGTTATCTCCTGTTCTTGAAGCCTATCATCTTCAGTTTTTGAAGAAGCTAGTTATCTATTACCTGTTCTTGAAGCTAGTTATCTCCAGTTATCTGATGTCAGTTATTCTCTCATTATGTCTCCAAGTGCATCTGTCCTGCTCATCTCCAAATTACTTATTTCCAGGTCATTCTTGTACTTTCATGTAACTATTAACCTCATTTCCTAGAAAAGATCCTTTTGACTGTATTGTCATTTTTGGACTCCAGCATTTTGTAGATACACAGAATATGATTCATTTTCAACTTACCTAAATGCCAGGACAGTAACAAGTTGCTGGCCTGGTGTGTTGCGGAACAGAGCTTCGATGGCCTCCGCAATTTGCTGAGCTCTTGACTGGAACTCAGGACTGTATCGGTTCTTAAGTTCATCGCTGAACGAAAGATCCGAGAAGTTCAAACTCACTCGGAAATACACTGAAAAAAAAACAACAGAGAAGTCAGTTATTTACAATCTTTAGTTGCCTTGAGCTACTGTGAGACCACACTGTTAATCCAGATGCCATGAGTCTGTTTGAGCAGTCTCTCTTCATTGATCTATACTAAACACTGGATGAAATGCACTGTATGTAGTCTCTGGTCCTAACAAAGTGAGTGAGTGAGTGAGTGAGTGAGTGAGTGAGTGAGTGAGTGAGTGAGTGAGTGAGTGAGTGAGTGAGTGAGTGAGTGAGTGAGTGAGTGAGTGAGTGTGTTTTCTCCTTTTTTTGTCACCTTTTGCAATTTCCAAAAATATTACACCAGAGGGCATCATAAATGTGTTACGCATGTACACATGTAAAGAATGGAACCCAGATCTTGGGTGTGACAGTTGAATGCTTCCACCACTAGGCTACTCTACTGCCACATAAAAAAGGCTTCTCAGTAGCACATGTACATCCACGTCTTGATGGAGAAGGGATCCATCTCCTGCTCTTTAAACATGCATGCAATATGTCAATATTACAATATTTATGCTACTGAACCAACAAAAAACCATCATGTCATTTAACATACAATGATAATGAGCTACACAAACAGTCTTTACTTCAATCTACCAAGCTTATCTATCTGAAAAAAGTAAAAGGTACAAACAGTAAACCATAAACATGTCTAGACCTCAATGCTACTGAATGCATTCATGTGTAGATTTGTGACTTTTGTCCATTCCTTCACGATGACAGTTTAACAAAATATTGACATTAATCTTAAATATAAACGTTCTATGAATAATTAATTTTAAACATGTTCATCAAGTGAGTTTGTGAAGATATTTACAGTATAAACAGTAATTGGGAGTATAGATCTTTACAGTATAAACAGTAATTGGGAGTATACGATTAGATCTTTACAGGAAGCGTAAACAGTAATTGGGAGTACAGATCTTTACAGTATAAACAGTAATTGGGAGTACAGATCTTTACAGTATAAACAGTAATTGGGAGTACAGATCTTTACAGTATAAACAGAAATTGGGAGTATAGATCTTTACAGTATAAACAGTAATTGGGAGTATAGATCTGTACAGTATAAACAGTAATTGGGAGTATAGATCTTTACAGTATAAACAGTAATTGGGAGTATAGATCTGTACAGTATAAACAGTAATTGGGAGTGTAGATCTTTACAGTATAAACAGTAATTGGGAGTATAGATCTGTACAGTATAAACAGTAATTGGGAGTGTAGATCTTTACAGTATAAACAGTAATTGGGAGTGTAGATCTTTACAGTATAAACAGTAATTGGGAGTATAGATCTGTACAGTATAAACAGTAATTGGGAGTGTAGATCTTTACAGTATAAACAGTAATTGGGAGTATAGATCTGTACAGTATAAACAGTAATTGGGAGTGTAGATCTTTACAGTATAAACAGTAATTGGGAGTGTAGATCTTTACAGTATAAACAGTAATTGGGAGTGTAGATCTTTACAGTATAAACAGTAATTGGGAGTATAGATCTTTACAGTATAAACAGTAATTGGGAGTATAGATCTTTACAGTATAAACAGTAATTGGGAGTATAGATCTTTACAGGAAGCCTAAACAGTAATTGGGAGTATAGATCTTTACAGTATAAACAGTAATTGGGAGTATAGATCTTTACAGTATAAACAGTAATTGGGAGTATAGATCTTTACAGTATCTTTGATGCTCCACTCACTCATCTTTCTCACAAAAAAATAACAGATGTTTCAGTTTTGTACAAGTTTTGTGGTTATTAGTTTCATAATCCATAAAATACAGATACCATGGGATTTGAATACATTTTTGTTCTTGTCATTTTCATTTTCTGGTTGAGGCAGTGGGCTTTATCAGGATTTGAATTTGTGAATGAAAAAAATAAAACATGTTGCTCTGAAACATTTAGTAGATATCCTGGATATTCCCTGAGTTGAATAACAGCCACCTCCATGTCTCCAGCCCAGATACTTAAAAAAATACCAGGGAACATAATCTGAAAGTTTCAACCTTGTTGTAATTGTGCAACAAGTACAACAAACTGTTTGACATTAGAACCAGTGTGTCAATACCAGCTATAACACACCCCTGTAAAGGGAGAGAATAACCAGCACATTCAGCACAATTCCTTAATTCAGCCTCCAGATCTACACCCTCATAAAATAAATTATAAATTGGCTTTATCCCCCCAGAGTCTTACAGATTGTGTAAGAAGTCTTGTCCTTTTCAGCTAATGTGGCATATGTTCTCCTAAAGTCCTCGAACTTTTAAATGCCAGACTTTCTCACAGATCCATTCCTGTCTGACATTTTCCCTGAGGAAATGAATGAAAATAAGCTATTACATTGGAGTAAGTAGTTCGAGTATGTAGTTTTCCTTGAAGGCATGTGTACCTGCACATTGTATACAAGACTGTCTAGGAATATAACATGGCCAGACTGCTATCTACCAGAAGGGATGATATCATACATATTGCCTAACACTAAAGGGTGGAGTACATAGAAGTGATTACATGACAAATTACTGTGTAACATAAGGATGGATCTAGCAGTATTGAAGGGGCTGGGTGTCAAAATACAGTGGTGATTTGTATATATGTATCATGGGTGTTCACATGTCACGTTTATAAACATTTGTTTGACAAGCCTATATAATTTTTAATGTTGGGTTGTAGTTATGTTGCATGTTCAGCCATGCTGGAAATTCGTTGTTTTTGCAGTAACAGAAAACTGCCTGAGTGTATGATGTAAGAGGGATCCAGGAAAACCTCTTCAGAAAACAGATTTGTCAGTATCACTAAAGTTCAACAGGAAATAATACTTCAATCGTGACACATGAAGATTCGGGGTAGAATAGGTTTTCAGAAACCCATGCTTGCAACTAACAGGATTGGGTGGTCAGGCTCACTAAATTGGTTGACATTTCCAATTTCAAAGATCGATGTGGTCATGCTGTTGATCACTGGATTATCTGGTCCAGACTCGATTATTTACAGATCGTCCCCATATAGCTGGAATATTGTCGCAGCATAAAACTAAACTCACTCACTCACATCAAACACACATAAACACTGGCAGGCCAAATATTTCCATCACAAGCAAAGAACATTAAGGAATAACAGACTGTCCGATCCACAGAAGGAGGGAATATATTTCAGTCAGCAGTGACCAGAGAATATACACACATAGAAACCAGGGCTGATATTCAAGACAGTAGCACCAAGAAGGTACTGGTATATAATTGGGATTGATATTCTAAACAGCAGCACCGAGATGGTGTATCACTGGGGCAGTCATACCTGACATAAGCACCTAGATGGTATTTAGCAGGGGTTGATGGACATACACTATAGACAGTGTTTTAGAAGGGCTGGCATCAAGAGGGTATTCAACTAAGGCTGATATTCTTGATCAGAACCAAGATGGCCTACGTCTACATTTTTATTTCCACTGGCAGCATACACTGGTGTATAACTAAAGCTGATGTTCTACACATCAGTACCAAGATGGCCCCTCTGAAACTGAACCGCTCATAAAGCCTGTCCACACCTACTCCTTCAGCCAGGTTCCAGGTGAGAAAACAATCAAAGCCACTGCTATCGAGGTGGAAGGTGGTGATCTACATTAACATGTCTCTATCCACAGAGATAACACCACATGTTCCAGCACTAGAACCAGGGGGCCAGGAACAGATACAAGTCAGCCAGTATATGTGGGTCATGCTGCTAGAGGGCATCCCTACAGATGAGACTTGGACCAGACTCTTAAAGGGGCTTTTTACTGGTGATATTTGGGCCAGACTCACAATGGGTCTTTGAACTAGATTTGGGCCAGTCTGTTAAAGGGGCATTTTTCTAGTGAGAATTGGGCCAGACTGTTAAAGGGGCTTTCTACTGGTGAGATTTGTGCCAGACTCTTAAAGGGTCTATAAACTGGTGAGATTGGGGCCAGGCTCCTAAAGGGTCTGTTTTACTGGTGAGATTATGGACAGACTCTTAAAGGGGCTTTCTGCTGGTGAGATGGCTCTTAGAGGCCTCTCTCTACAGGTGAGATTTGGGTCTGATTTTTAATGTGGCGCTCCAAAGGTGAAATTTGGGTCAGGCTCTAAAAGGGATTCTCTGCAGGTGAGATATGGGTCAGAACTTTAAAGAACCCTTTTCATAATCATTACCTGACACAGAACCACTTGAAAGCAAGCTACAGCTGCACTGGGTACAATATATGGAGGTGGGGGAGCAGATTGTTTGAGTACACTTCACCTCATAGTGGGAAACCATGTCAGTTAACCACTTTAACAAGATAAGCACATACCTAACCAAACAAGAAAATATGGGTCAGGATGTTATAGGGTATTTACCATATGGATTACAAATCTATGCCATGTAAACCAGCCAAACAAACACATGCTGAGCTGTCTATTTGTTATTTACATAATGAACAGTAAAAACAGTCCATTTGCTATTTAATGGATTAGACCTTTTTTATCACAGCTGTCAAAGACAGTCTTGTGAAGATTTCCCTGAAACCATAGTGTCCAAAAAGTACTTTTTTTATTACAATGACATTTGACTTTATTGTTTTATACCACACTCCAGTAAAATGACAGCAGTGATTGATAAAATGAGCAACCTATCATAATCATCATCAATAACATAATCAATGAACTAGGCTTCACAAACACAAAGTTTGTGGGAACGTCCAAGGGAGGCAACTCCGTTGACTGGTTCCTCAATGAAATGGAAGTGGCAAGTTCTATTAAACTGTTCTTCAAGCTGGTTCTCAAATCTATCAAAAGAACATAACATCTAAATCACACATATAAACTTGACAACGAAACTGTCAAAAGGGCCATCACTTATATGGGACAGTCCTAAACCAGTTTGTCATTTTCTGGGGTAAATAATCCCAATGTACCTGCTGCTAGTGATGTAGACCTGACTGAGCTGATCTGCATTCAGCCCCTTCCTGCATCCCTCCTCCAGTCAGCAAATTATCAACAAACCAATATATGTGTCTCCTAAACGATAACTGACAAGTTTTTTGATAACCCAGGATAAACTCATCTCTTAAGAACCAGTTCTGCCAGAACTCAGAGGCAGTACTAGCTTGCTTGTCAAGAGGGAAACAGCTGATCTCACACTGAAAACAGCTGCCTGGACTAACATCACCAAATCATGAAACATAATGATAGGGTAGCCCAGTGGTAAATGTGTTCAACTGTCAAGTTGGCAAAGGCCTGTGTTTAGTTCCCCACAAATACATACATTACTGGGGAATGGGCTGACCAATCCACAACTGGCACGGTCTGAATTCCAAACCCTCATTGCTGCATTGCCAAAATTTGACATATATTGGAGGAAACAAATAAGTGATCTCATGAAAGGACGAGTATATATTAATCCTTTATTTTTTTCCAAAGTTGTGCAACAGTAAAGAAACCAAGAATAATTGGTGAAGAAAATAAAGGAACACTTGTGATCCCTCACTCTTTTCCTTCAGTATATTATAGAACTATAAGTTGTAACATTGTGATGAGGGGTATACAGGGTTTTATGCATCCCAGGTTAGGTTTTATCCACCAAGCTGAATATACTCTGAATCACAAATGCTACAACAAATTCATTTCACATACTGTCTAAATCTCATAAAATGTAAATATACCTTTAAAATTGAGTGAGTGAGTTTAGTTTTACGCAGCACTCAGCAATATTCCGGCTATATGGTGAGGTATGTAAATAATATAACTATAAAACAAACTTAAATGCATTCTTTTCCTTTACAAAATAAGTTAGGGATATTGGTATTTTTATGACAGATATTTTATCAGCATGTCAATGGAAAAATATATCAATATTCATAATTTCAAAATTTACAAATATCTCTAACCATTTTTGTCCGGTGTATATTGTGGTTTGTGTTATCATGGTGCTGACTTGTCTGTCTGAACCATGGTTAAATGACTGCTGTGGATGCATGCTTTTTCCATGGGGCATGGTATAAATGATGTATTCCTCCTCCCAAAGATTTATACCCCAGCTGTGTGCCAATCTGAGATTTAGGTAG
This sequence comes from Haliotis asinina, assembly GCF_037392515.1. Lineage (NCBI taxonomy): Eukaryota > Metazoa > Mollusca > Gastropoda > Lepetellida > Haliotidae > Haliotis > Haliotis asinina. Next base: position 39,253,975 of record NC_090295.1, read on the forward strand.
GATAACATGTTTTCATCACCACTGCACTGGATACTGACTTTCTGCCAACCTGTATCACTATGTCAATTCTCATTGCTGTGATTAATTATTAAGATAGATTAATACTACGTTTTTAGAGGTTTCACTGAAGAATGCAATGTTGTGTTGGGAATCATGCCTACGGTCCCATGTCCAGGGCAACCTATTGGATGTTCATCTGTCCATTATTGTATATTTGTAACATTTACAATCTGTCAGTCTGGTATTCTGACTACATGAGTCCAGACGACAGCCAGCAGGAAGTGCTGCCTACAGGGAACGCTTTGACTGTGAGTTGGATCTCTGCTTGCTTCAATTATATCTGATCTCTAGGCATGTATTCCATTTTATTCTGTGCTGTGGTTTGTTGTTTATACATCTGGTACTACACATCCTAGACAGTGATGCCAATGTTTTTTATTTACCCAATGAGACATTCCCATGCATGGACACAATAGCTGATATGGTATTGCTGGAAAATCACTAGAAGGATTGAGGACTTTTTGGTGAATTTATATCATCAGTATCAAGCACTTGCACGAAGAAGGTGGTAGATTTTTTACCAGAAGATTGCACCTTTTTTAAGAAAGACGTTCATAGATACATCTTTCAAATTTCCTAATACCCCTTGGCGGTGAGGTAGGCTAATGGTTAAAGCACTTGCTCATCACACCAAAACTGAGGGTCGATTCCCCACATGGGTACAATAAGTGAAGCCTGTTTCTGATGTTCCCCACTGTGATATTGCTGGAATATTGCTAAATGGCGTAAAACCCAACTCACTCACTAACCAATGCCTTTCTAAGAAGAAATACCCTTCATTCACAAACTCCATTAATGAATCACACACTAACATGAACTAATGTCAAGGAAACCTGAGAATCTTGACGACTGAATCACTGAAGACTAAAGTGACTTTTGCTGACTGATAAGTTAATATGCTTAATGTCAACCAGGGCAGCTCCTGTGGACATGGTACTTCAACAGGTGTGACTGGAATCACAATGACACCAGTTGCACTAATTACCCTTTCGGGTAACACCACTGGTAGGAGTCAGAGCATCTCATTATCCAGGATAATAGCCTCGGTGTCTACAGTCTGGGGTCCTCCTGGCTCCAGTATGGAAGGTTATTGTTTTTGGAGGTATCAGTGATAGTATATACCAGTGAGTGAGTCAGTGAGGGAGTCAGTGAGCGAGCGAGTGACTGTTGGAATTATCATATACTCTATCAAAGAAATTATTCTGACAATTACTATTCACTAAAGAAATTATTCTGACAATTACTATTTGCTTCTAAAGTAAACATTTGTCATGATGATTGATGGTTAACACATATTTAAAATGTTCAACTTTCGAACTGTTCTTTAAATAGTGGGCAACTTAATTTTTAAAGAAATGCATCTTTGGGAGCAGCAATGCATAATTTTTAAGCTAATCAATGGCAACTACTTATTCAGTCTTCTTCAAGCATGTATCACTTCTTCAAGACATTATTCAAAATCAACAGACTTGATGACTATAGCAGATGCAAGTCTGTTAGAGCCACCACTGAGTAATTCCACAGAGATTATCTCCCCCTGAAGTGAATTTAATGAGTGTTTAATGTCCATGTGACCACATAAATCAGCGCCTCCTATCTGGCTGTGTTCTAGTTTCTCGATGGTTTGACCAGACACTGTGCCAACACAGGCTGACAGCCTACTGAATGCCTCCTCAAAAATGTCCAGTTGGCATATTTAGAACAGGTCTGTCTATCCGGGTGATATACGCTTATATATCCAACCTCCTTTAGGCCTGGTGTTTACATTGCTGTCTTGTAAGCTGTGACATCCTTTATATAAAACATTATATTTGTAGGTTTAATGTGTGGTATTTGCTTTCTGGGACATCAGCTGACAGTTGGAATGACTAAAAGATGTTTCAGAATGAACAACCTCACCCACTTTCTATAAACATGGTGTGAAGATAGTATATTTAAACTAAAAGGTTGTCACTGTAACTTTGTAAATAATCATATGATGGAGTGACACACAAGTATATATATTTGTTGTCTAACATGCACTAACAGATCTGATGGTCAGATTTTACAACTTAACCATCCATGCTTAGAAAGTACAGATCCAGGTGAGGATTAGCCTGACGCAATCGATGCTTGTAATAAAAGATTACTGACAGGATCAAGAGATCAGACTCTGCAGCTTGGTTGATGTATGTCATCACATCCCAACTGACAGATCACAGGATTATCTGGCCCAGATTTGACTATTGACAGACTTGTGGCATATAAAGTGCTGTGGCTTTAACCAACAAACAAAAGATGAAATCTCACTGCAAACTGAAATGCAGTCCTCCTGTAGGCTGACTTATGTCAGATTTTAAGTGCTCTTCAAAAGCGGAGTTCCTGTTCAAACCTACATTCCAATGATGAAGCACACACATTTACACTATGGTCCAGTATCAAATGCTGACCTCCATACAAAATTAAAATTTCGCGTATATACTGACATGTCATCAATTCCATATCCTGACTGAATTCTGAACTGACAACAGCTGCAGACATGTCGGAAGAAACTTTTGTTTACACTTTCATCTGCCAGGGAGGAAATTGCCAATTGAAGACCTTAGAACTATTTCCTGTATTAAATCCTGAAATGTTTTGGCTATAGAAGAAAACTGCCTTATTTCTGTATTGGCCAATGAACTTTAAATGAGAACTACTTTATCTTAAGGTACAGGCTGTTCCCATGGTAACTACAGGTTGTGAGAAAATGTTCTTAAAACCACAAACTTTCTTCATAATATACTTCCTATCAAAAGCATAGACTCACTGTTTTAAGCTAAATTTTGCCAAATATTCTACACTTTCTATTTATGGTACTCATTACACATGAACTGATGTATTCTAAAACAAATTCGTAACATTGAGAAGATTATTGTCATGAGTTCAATAAATGATAACAATAAGTGAATATTGTTGAATTTATAACAAAACTACACACCAAAACACAGCTGTTCACGTGCACAATACTTTATATACATAATACAAAATGTCCATAGAATAGTATGAATCCAAAGGTTTGGTGTAAATCTTTTCACCCCACAAACAAGACTTATCCTTCATGTATTTTTCTGCATTTCCCCTTGATATGTGATGCAGTTGCCTACATTGTTGGTAACCTACTGTAGAGATACAGATATTTTTCATGCAGTCTTGCCATCCTATAAAGGAAGTTCATGATAAGAAGCACATATGCAATTGTACCACATTTAACAAAACAAACACTCAAAAACATAAATGACAAGATTTCATCGCAGTCCTTCGTGAGGGTTAAAACAGCATAAAAACTGTGTATAGTATACAATCCCTCTCCTCATTATTATCACACATACATGCAAGTGCGCATGCATGCACACACAAACGAACACACGCACGCACGCATAAAACAGACCTTCAGCTACCAATGATAGCCATAGAAAGTTACTATGCTTATACCAAGAGATCCTTCTCATAACAGGATCAGGTGGTCAGGCTCGCTGACTTTGTTGACACGTCATCGGTTCCCAATTGCGCTGACCAATGCTCATGCTGTTGCCCAGTCTCGATTACTTAGAATATTGCGGAGTGTAGTGTAACACTGAACTCTCTCTCTCACAGACAGGCAGACAGACACACACAGACACACAGACACAGACACAGACACAGACAGACAGACACACACACACACACACACACACACACACACACACACACACACACACATATTCTCTGTGACACCCTCAACACACAGCCAAATAAATGTATAGAAACAATATTAGGTCTAACTGCATGGAGTCAAAGACACTAGGACTCCATGCACCTGGAATGTGAATATTTCTTTGTCTTAACCTGAAAGTGTTGACTAAGCATTTCTCTCATTTGTTTCTGACGTTCTAAACTTTTCTGCGGTTGTTGTTGTAACTGAATGAGTGTTGAAAGCACCTACACCCCCTGTCCCTTGTTTTTCTACTTAGTAAGATGGCCTCTCAAACATACTGTTAAGTCAACAACTAACTGTGATGAAAGGAGAATCCTCACTGGCTTCTGTTGGCCTCTATTACACTGAATAATTCCCTACGAAGGCAAGACTGACATTTATACATTGTTCCACAATGTTGCACTGGTTGAAACTATGTGTCCATGACTGCAAATAATTACATGGCTATAAGGTGTAGACAGAACCAAAGATAACACATAAAAGTGTGATATGATTATTAAATACCTAGCTACATCAGTAATATAGAAATGTTATAATTATGTCATACAAACAAATATACAAATTTACTGTGTCCAAAGAGAATTTTAGCATATTTGTTGATACCCATTTACATATCTTGTACTACTTTCTTAACAACTGAATATAATTTAATATATTCATTTTTAATGGCTATTTTGTTTTGTTTACAATTTCACTAAAATTTCATTCCCTTGAGTGCTGTCTGTAAGGATAAGAGAAAAATTGAATGAGTTCTTAGAATTCTAAGATGCTGTGACATCAGAATTCTGTTCATTTGCAGGTCGATGTGCATCATTACTGTGTTGTGCAGTGAATCTGCAAGGAAATGCATGTAGGTCATTGAGAAACAATGACAAACTAGTGGGAATATGAAATTCGTTGTGTATATGTATAATGTATAACCCCAGTTCTGTATAACCTTGTATAAGGTTGATTTAGATTATTATATAATGCTACCAATTTAATGCCTAGGTGCTCAAGTACTTTCAACTGTGTTCATTCATATTATTACCTACATGTTATTACATACTCATTAGCAACAAGCTGTTTCTTACATTTATTCACCAATCTGTTGGTCATAACTTGCAAATTATACCTTATTAAATTTCCTGTTATTGCCTACAGACTTGTACAAAGTTGCAATGTAAGAACCAACACATTATAAGCATTCTGGACCTGTTTTATTGGTCTCCAATTAAAAGGATCAGTTTAATTACAGGAACACTTCTTAACTTAAAATGTCAAAAGATTTGTTCACATTCTAAACCAATATTTTACAATGTTACTAAACACTTAATTTCACTGAAAAAACATGTTCTGATCTGTTCAGAAAACACCTGTAATTTGACAGTCAAATACATTTTGATACAGAAACAACACTGACAATTTTCTCAAGATCTTCTCATTCTTCTGACAAAGCTTAACAAAACACAGTTCTGTGTCTTCACCGTTAAGGGCTTAGCCTATTTCACAGTGCTGAAACACTTGTAGGTATTTCTTTATTGGATACAATGTCTCACATTGACAGACTTGGGTCAATGGAGGGTCACATGGTCACTTGCAACATTCCAGGGTACAAGGACTGACAGGACAGTTGTGAGGACAACAGGTGAACATGACGCATTAGCTCACCTCTGTAAATCTGCGAGAGGTGGAGCTGTGATCCTTTGACTGGGTTGTCGGTGGATACCAAACTGTGTTTTCTGGGCCTGACTTGACCAAACTGATGTTTACTGAGAATATTTCTTCCCAAACAAACAGCATTGAGATTTTAATAGCTTGATTTTCAACATTGCTTATGAGCTTACGCTTATGATGAATACCTGGTATCATCTAACTGGGAACCATTCCAAACATTTTCACCTGTCTTACTTGGAATCTGTTATATATTATCATAAAGATGGAACTGACCTCAACAATTAAAACATATCCACATTAGGAGGGGAAACGGTATATTGCGGTATTAGTAGAGCTGTGTTATTTGCCTTTGGTTCAGTATACCATAGTGCAAACTGAAAAATCTATATTTACAGTTTTCGTCCCATAATTTCATTAACCTTTTTAAGTTGACTTCTTCTAAAATTTCTAGAAATAAATTTGGTGGGGGTGTAAAAATCTGTTGATGTTTTTCCAGTAGTAAGTTCTTACATATCAAAATGAAATGGACAGAACTGAAGGCCCGGTACCCAGGGTAAGAGCCTAATAGTTTACCCTAATCCATGTTCAGTTTCATTTTCAAGTATGTCACCTCAGGCTCAACAATTTTAGTTCCAGAAAGGTCTGACCTTTTGTCTGTACAGACCAGGGATTTCACTCAACCACAGAGAACCAAACTTGATTAGGAACCACCATTAACCTTACAACAGAAGGGAAGTAATACCCTTTATGTATAACTTACAAGCCACTAATGGTTTTTGCTGAAACAATTCTGTCACAATAACTGTCTTATTCAACTCCTTGTCCATTTATCTTTTGTCCAAGCAAGATATGTCATACTTTAGGTCTGACTTCAGTAACTGAGTACACCAACGTCACATACTGAACCAGTTAGACGGACACTAATTACACAGGCAAACTCTGAGGGAGACCGATTTGTTTTTGTGAAGACATAAGTACCTGCTTATGTCCTGGTAAATCCTTTGGTCTCTGTGAATAATGGCTTCAGGTGATGCAAACTATCAGGAGAAGTATGTCAGAAATCTTGGGTCAAGGACATGAGTGCTTACACTCTGGCAGATACACAAAGCAGACCAAGCAATCATTCAGTCCAGGTCAGCTTCAGTTTACCATTTCCAAAGAAGTGTGTGTGTATAATAAAAACTGTCTAAAAACATTTAAAACATATTATAATCAATAATAATAAGTTGCTTTTTGATAAACTGTTTTCAAAGATACCAAAGAATGACACCAAGAAAATCTAATGATTTTAGACTGCGTGAAAATCTAGATTTCCTTAAAGACAGAAGAAATATTGTATTTAAAGAATTTGCTTATATAGTTGTCTGTAAATATAAAACAGAGGGGAGCCTAGGAAATCTCTTACAGGTTACTGAAGAAATCCAGACTTGACAAATTATGGCTGACAAATAATGAAAAACCAGCAACATGCCTAAATATACACGCACATTTTCTGTATTTGCAAGTAAAGTGATACAACTGCCAAAAAAACATAACCTTCAAATCATTACAAAAGCTTTCAAAACATTCCAGGAAAACATGTCAAAGACAATTCTAACTTGAAGCTTTCTCATTCAGTTACCTACTTTCACTCATTTCAGTGTTTGTGTTTACCTTGCCCTTGTAAATGTTTGTAACTGGTGCCTCAGGAGAGAGAGAGAGAGAGAGAGAAAGAAAGAAAGAGAGAGAGAGAGTGTGTCTGTGGAATCATAGTCTAGAAAGAGGGAATGTGACAGTTTATCTATATTGGCATAATCTTACTCCAACACAGTGTAATTACATGTAAAAGGCAAAAGAAACAAAGATAGTTGTCAGATTAGCAGTATCTTGAGTCAGCAGGCAAAGATCTGCCACTGTCTGTATGGTAACCATAGTGATATTGTATTGCACACACACAAACAAACACATACTGTGAACTTCCATCAAGAGCTGTCCATTTCCAACTCTAAAAATGTACCAGTAAACACAAATTTTTATAAATAAACAAGACGCCATACATTCAGAGTTGTGTCAAGATGGTTCTGTACAAGTCTGCAGTACGTTTGATGTGTTCTCTGGTAAGTATCACTCACCAATACACCAGCTGTTTACAAGTGAAGTACTCCAGCTGAATCATTAATGTTGGCTAATATTTCATGTGTAGGTGTAAAAAATATTTTTAAAAATTCAAACAAACTTCTAACAAATATAGGTTGGGTGGTGCATTTCTTGAGGGGACTTGTTAACAAGTGGCTCGATCTTCAGAAGGTTAGATTTGAAGCTGTCAGATGGATTGATGCCCTCTGACTATTTGATACCCTCAGACAGTTTGACTCTCTCAGATGGTTTGATACTTTCAGATGGTTTGATACCCCAAAATCGTTCATAAACCCAAGTGGCCCATACCCCGATGGTTGATAAACCCAAATGGATATCTCCAGTAGGTTTGATACCCTCAAACAGTTGATACCTCTAAATATTTTGATACCCCAAGATCGTCTGATACCCTAAGATGGTTTCATACCCTGAGATGGTTTGACCCATTCAGTTGGCCTGATACCCCAAGCTGATTTGATACTCTCAGATGGTCTGACACTCTCAGATGGTCTAACACCCTACCACAAGATGTTCTGATATCTCAGGATGGTTGACACTTTCAGACAGTTGAAACGCTTAGATGGTTTGACAACCTCATATGGTTTGATACTCTCAGGAGATTGTGCCAGTTTCGTCTAACTGTTTCTATTATCATTAGAACAGATGGAAAGGTATGCTATACACCACAGCAAAATCCGCCCATCTTTCAGGCTCCATGCTCCCATGCCCTGGATAGTAGATTGTCATCCATCCATCGTCAGCCAACATGTCATCCATCTCACTGCTACCTTCCTGAACTAGTTCCTTCAACCATCGTCTGAGGGTCTTAACCGAGGTGTTAACTCCAGAATACAGAAATGCTTGATACCTAGCTAACATATCCATAAACCATAAAACCATCTTCCTACGACACTAAATACATTTTTTTCTCATCTAAATAAAACTATCAGTGATATATAATGAAAATGTTAACAGCGTACAAGTTCCCTTCATTTCGAGCCTCAAACAAGAACTACATAGGTTTTCTGGATATAATTATCCCAATATCCCAGTGTGAAACTCTGCCAACAAAAACAATGACATTGTTGTTACAGAAACTGGAATAATGGACATGGTGAGACAAACACAACTACTTCCAGACACACAGACATCACATCAAAGCCACTGAGGCGTCCAAACAAAGCGTTCACATACAGTGCTAAAGACTGTCATACAGCCTTCTGTGGTTTCCTTCCTGTAAGAGCTCTTGATCTTTCCCAGTGTAACCCTAGACAAGATATTCATCTGTAACAAAGCCATTTCTAGAAATCCTACTATCTACTACTCTGATTTACACAACGATATAAACCATATCCATTTTCTTCTTTGTTTATCAAAAATAAACATGCTATAAAAAATCCTACACATGTTTTTGTAATGAAAATGATGTCCTGAATTCAGATTCCAGTACAGGGGGGATAAATAAATTTCTTTAAATTTGAGACATTCCTCAATCCATACAAACAACCTTAAACCCTTAAAGATATGGGTTAGAATTCTTCAGCAAAAACTTGCCTGTCATAAGAAATACCTAACCGATTCCAAAGAAGCGAATCACGAGAATGTCTGGTCCATGTGCATGCATGCATGCACAGACGACATATAGCTGGAATAGTGCAACATGAAACAAAAAACAGGTTACAGAAATATATGGACACTGGGAAAGACATCCATTCGTCCAGCGAATCCTACTCCACAATGACATCTACTATCATTGGAAAAGGTTAGGTTGCATGTAAATTCTGACCATTACACTTTGAAGTTGTTTTCATCAGTTGCTAAATGTTTGGACCTACATGTATGAGTTTTGGCTGAACATTTTTATGCCAATGTTGATAGTGTGGAACAGTGTTGCACACAATGTGTAGACTAAGCCTGAGTCTCTGAATATACATCATTTTGATAGAAACAAACATGGCTATTAAAAACTGAAAAGGAGCTCCAGGGAGACCAGAAATTCTTGAACCTGAAGAAATCTAGGCTTGCTTTATGCATTGCTTTAGCATTACAGAAAGGGCTTGGCAGAAGGGAAAATAATGTGGTTCAGAGACTGCGAGACAGACTAAGTTAAGTGGGATGAACTCAGTTGAACTTGAAACAAACATCACATACACTTAATAGGTTTATACTCAGATCCAACATATATTAATGTTATTAATTTACAATTAATTCTCACCCATTAGGTGCATTTCTAACCAGAGGTAATTTGTATTCCACTGACCACAGTATTGCACCCAGTCATTATATCAGCATTTCCGGTACAGACAAAACTATCCCCTTTCTTCCAGTCTGCACCCTGCAGCATTCAAGCTGAATTCTGCACTGAATATGCATGTGGATGCACTAAGCTGGCCGATTATCCTGCCTGGAGTGTTCTGCTACAAATCGGATGACAGATCTCCCCGATATGGTTATCATGCACTTGATAACGGGGGCCATAAAAGATGTGCGCACCATGCACGTCACCAAATATGTCAAAGACCCCTCCAAACCAGGAATCATCTGGTAGAGCCTTCACCTTAAGTATACAAATGAGGACCTGGTCCTAGGAAGAGGTAATAAAAGAAAAATATTTGAAATGCTGTTCTCAAAGACATCTATGTTGTAGGGATAGATTCTGACACTGAAACATCAGCCACGGGGCGGTGAGTAAACAGTTTTGTGTCTCATGTGATGAGAAGCTGAACAAGGTATCTTTGAAAATATTCCTGAAACTGACATACTTGTGTTAATTATGTTATTTATAATAACAAGTGAGTGCTTTTACACTAGTTTTCTTTCTTCATGTTCTTAATGACTCCAATGACTCCAATGATGATACCACGCTTGATGAAAGTATTCCATATGCTCTATGCTGTGTGAGTAAGACAGTAATGCATAAAAACCCAAGACAGACCAATCTTGACTGGGGTTCGGCATTAAGGTGTTGCATTTTCTATAGTCAGTGGTCACTGAATGCGTATAGTTTCAACCAGTATTCTATGCCATTCATCTTAGAGATTGTGTCAATGTCCACAGAGTGCAGATGGGCCACCAATGTCTACTGACTGTGCAACAGTCCCTGAACAACATCATTGTTCGATTCGGCAAACCCTGTACTGAAGAGAGCCTTGATTTTCCTCAATACTAGGGATCCTTTTCAACTTAAAAAGGTTATTTCTTTCCATACTGTACAGATAGGTTAGGGATATTGGTATTTTTATGACAGACATTTGATCAGCATGTCAATGATTAAAAACAACATTATTCATAACTTCAAAATTTCAAATATCCTTAACTATTTTGGTCCAGTATATAAAACAGAGTAAGCCTACATCAATGTACTACATCCACACTGTGGGGAGATGTCAATGTAAGTACATCCAGTGCTTCAGCATCTCCCAAACCTATTCCAAATGACAACATCTGATACAAAATGGAAGAAGGTACTTCAAATGTTATTACACATCTGTATGATATGAAATGGTAATACTTCAAATGTAGCTACATGTCTGTAGGATATGAAATGGTAATACTTCAAATGTTGTTACATTTGTGTGATATGAAATGGTAGATGGTACTTCAAATATTATTACATGTCTGTATGATATGAAATGTTAGGTGGTACTTCAAATGTTATTACATGTCTGTATGATATGAAATGGTAGATGGTACTTCAAATGTTATTACATGTCTGTATGATATGAAATGGTAGATGGTACTTCAAATATTATTACATGTCTGTATGATATGAAATGTTAGGTGGTACTTCAAATGTTATTACATGTCTGTATGATATGAAATGGTAGATGGTACTTCAAATGTTATTACATGTCTGTATGATATGAAATGGTAGATGGTATTTAAAACACTATTACATGTCTGTGTGATACAAAATGTTAGATGGTATTTCATACATTATTACATGTCTACGTGATATGAAATGGTAGATGGTATTTCATATATTATTACATGTCTGTGTGAGAATCTGTGATGATTATCCCATGAAACAAGGAAAGATGTCAATACTTGACACTTGCCACTTAACCTTGTCCATGATATCAATGAATTCCTTGAATCTCAGGGTTAATTTATTGACCCAACCGCACAGGTTTCACTTAAAAGGCACCAAACAAATGTACAGGGATATGTAATGGATTTGAGAATGACAAAGGGGCGGGTCTTAGGTGTTGGCCATGTGCATACCCTTTGTATAAAAGTTGTATTTACACACAAAAATGTCATCAAGCATGTCCTAGATCACATCTCCAGTTCATCTAAATGTCGATAATTTTATTTGACAAACAGCCAAACCACAAAAACAGCTGCACCAGGCCTCATTGTTTGTTTACATAGGATTCAAACTGAGACAGCTGTAAAGGAACTCCTCCAAGTGACCCACAATTGCTGCCAACTGTTTTGAAACATGCATTCAACTGTTTACACAACAGAAAAAAAACGTGGCATTCCAAACTTTGGTATCATTTCCGTGACTTCATGAAAACTCAGCAAATCGTCAACAATCTCATGGGCTGGCATATCTTGCCGTCTGTGCCCTCATCAAACCCTCGGCTTCACATCAGCATGAAACTTTATGCAGATATAACACCATTATGCACATGAAACCAGATCGCTATCACTTCAGGGCTCCAGAAAACACGTTTGGTATACATATTTCGTGATGGTCTCAGCTTGAAAAGGGACCATTGCTGGATAACGCAGCCAAGGGTTAGTTTATGTATATTTAATAATAAACTTAAAGAAACTTATCTGTTGGAGGTAAGCTAGAATGTTCCTGGCATTCTAAAAGAAATAAAAAAATCACCCACATCAAATCTGTAATGAATTTGATTGTCTGGTCCAGACTTTACAGGACCACTGACATTTCGATGGAACATTACTGTGATAATAACTGAGAACTACTGAGTGTTTTGTCACTGAGGGTGTGTCCAAATGTTGATGCGCTTTATAAGCAGTTATTCACCCTGTGTGACATTTCAATTTAACCATTTTTCATCCTGAAAATCCTGCACGTGTTTCCATTATAAAGCATTACATATGTACATTATGAGCATATGAAAATTAAAGATATTGTCCTATGTAGGGTGTAACCCCCTACTTTTTTTTATTGTATTGAATAATCACCTATGCTAATTTAGAAAAATCAGTTAAATCAGCCTAATAACTGCCTTAAAGAATATTTCAACTAATACAAAATCACTGTACACAGCATTACACCCAGGCTGCATGGTGTTGATTAACTCCACAAACAATGGGTGACGTGTGGTCTTGGTACATATTAAAATAAGTCAGTAATGTGAAAACAGTGGCCATATTTCATTTCCTAAAAGCAAAATGTCCTGACATTGACATATATTATCATAATCAGAACATTAAAATCTTATCCAATCAAGAGAGTTGGTATTTATATTATATATATTGGTATTTATATAACTATAAATACATACTTCTTTTCATCTTTCACCCACTACAGTCTGTTTCAGTTTGATATTTATCTGGATGTTTCATGCATATTCAACAGTCAGGATACACGTCATTATAATGTTCAAGAAGGCAGGTATAGTATGTGTCCGTAACATTTGAATCTCATATCCTGAACATAAATCGTAACATAATTACATTACATCGCCTTGTAATGATATGAATGACATTGTCACAAATACTATTTCATACGAATGTATAGCCCTAATACACTTGCCAATATTCCCACCATATGATGGCAGAAAGTAAGTACTTAAGTCTGGTGGAAACAATCAATTGGTTGATATAATGAACTACAATCCATGTCCTTGGGTTATGTTGACCAGAAATCAACCAACATAACCAATTCTACCATGACCTTAGTAAATACTAGATTGTGATTGGCTAATCAAAGTCATTCAGAGGTATATAATCCCATTATACACCTCTGATTTTCCAACACTGTCTGCTATCTCCTAGTGGCTGAAGTCACAGACTTGTCTTTGTAATTCCACCAAGCATAGTGAAATTCAACGTATGCATAGGCAATATTTATCTTATACAAACAACAAATCTCAGGAATCTCTAGGAAGCACCCTTACAAACAGGCACCAATACCCTTTTATATGTGTTCATGATATCCAAATATGGTAATATGGTTAGCTTAAGTTCTCTCTCCCAACTAAACCCAGCCTGTTGTCATGAAGACGCTGGATGTTGCTGAGCCAGGTGCCCACATGTAGGCACTTTGACAGACACCACTGGCTGCACTCTCTTTGACATAGACTAAACACTAACATAACACAATCTGGTGCAAACCCCTCTATGGTAAGTATGACACAAGCACTGCCTGCAAGTGAATGTGTTCACGTTATCCCATGAAACATTGTAATGTGGTTAGCTTTCCTAATATAAGTAACTTTTCTTTCCTTAATAAACCAGCCTCCTGTAAGCCTGCCTGCCCAAATGCAAAGTGTGTTCATGGTGGCTAAAAATAGTATTTTGAGATGTAAAAGTGTATAGTGTATACAGTCTCATAAGAAATATAATCTGGCTCCTCCAAGCATGTCTCCTGAATGTGCAATATTAATGTCTGCATGGCAGTGTGTTCAATACACACACTTGGTACCTTTAGCTGACCTGTTTTATCCATGGATGGAAATGTGTTTGTCAATAAACTTTTGTTTGAAGAATATTTTATTGGATTTTGTAATCCAGTGTGTCAACAATGGTTTGGTCAGCTATGTTGTTGCCATTCATAAGCAATCAGAATATATCAGTAGGCCTCAGGTATGCCTGTTGATGGCATAGATAAACAATATTTTGAAAACAGACAAGGACGTTCTCAATGATGTAACACTAAAAGGTGAACTACAGCATGGAATGAAACTATTTCTGATGAATATAACTCGATTGGCGTACAATCTGCTATGTGGGAGTATAATTGTCTTTAATTATATAAAATCATACAAAATACTCCAAAATATCCCAGGGAGGCAAGCCTAGAACCATTCAGTCAGTCATGAAGATGTTGGATGTTGTTGAGCTGAACCACACAATCTATGACGGTGCCTTGTACATCAAGCCTAACTTGCTGGGGACCTGTTCTAACCCAGAATCCGTACAGAGACAAACATTGGTTGCCAAGTACCAATAATACAATTACCTTGAATCCTTAAAGAAGGACAAGCATAGCTATATAGGTGCCAAAAGAACCAAATCTCACCTGATATCCCTAAGGGCAGACAAGCATGGATTTCTGGGGATCAGACCTAGCAAGAAATCCCTACAAGGTAAGGTTGCTAGGGACCACTTTTGAACAGGAATCTCCTCAACGTGAAAAGCATATGAAGATATATAACCATCAAGTTGGAAGTTCCAAAATGAGCCAACTAATGAAGTTTTGCAACATTCCTGGTGCTAATCTACCAGCATGTTATGCAAGAACAAATCAACATACTCTTTGTCGTAACTTACAGAAATAACCTAATGATGTTTGTCAGAAACTAGCAATACAATTTAGTTGCTTGCCATGCTTGCCGAGGCAGGTCAAAAAGTAACATTACAACCCAATCGGTCACCATGACTTGCTCCTACCGATAGTTCCTTCATCTTCTTTATGAGCTCTGAACCAGACATTCTGGGAATAGCTTTGCAAGTGAGAACATGGCCATAATTTTTGAACATATTTTTGTAATCAGTTCAAGATGTAGTCAAGTTGCTACCACTAGCTGAACACCACTAGCAACAACACTGAAACATATGTCTGAGTAGTGAGACTTCCAGCCCAGTATCAGGAGACGTCAGAGTTGATCTTGTAGCATTATACTATAAGTAATTGATTCTTATCAAATTAGTTAATTTTAGTACCTTTCATCAAATTATCTAAATTCGTTATTTTTTCATTTTTTAACTTTCTTTTCTGAGAAGGTTGTTAGCATTTTCAAAGATAAATTTCTGAGCAAAAAGTGTAGCCTGGCATTTGCTTTATGACACGTATTCAGATGAACTCAAGTGACGAGTCGCAGCTCAAGAATACTGCAATTCAAATAATCACCAGAGCTACTTAAACTGGACGAAAATGTCCAATGCAAAAATATTTTCAAAGTAAAGCAAATGGTGATAGTTTTTATGTTGTCTTATACCACATCACTGGCCAATAAACGTTCTGAGAAAGATTCAAAGGGGGATAACTCCGAAAATGTAACCAACTCACATATCACTAACAAAATCCTGAACTCGTGTACTGCTTTCCCCAGGTGAAAATAGAGCTAAAAATACATACTAGATGAAATGATTATGCAATAATTACAGTAGACTTCACTCATGCCTCTCATCACTGATATTGTACACAGCGTGCAACACTAAAACAGTCTAAGGCATACTGGCTACTTCTTGCAGTGAACAAAGAACTTAAACATTTTGCAGTGTAGGACACATATTGGTCACTTCTTCAACATAAGAGTGAATTGTGCTAAATAGCATATAGAGGTTGCAATGAACTGAATTGGGAACAATATCACCTAGTTACCATGGTAATTACTGCTTCTTAACTGAAGAATCTCGGAACACTGGTTTCATTGGTTATACTGCTGCTTCAAGGGAGACAGTTATAGTGAGTGAGTGAGTTCAGTTTTACGCCGCACTCAGCAATATTCCAGCTATATGGCGGCAGTCTGTAAATAATCGAGTCTGGACCAGACAATCCAGTGTTCAACAACATGAGCATCGATCAGCGCAACTGGGAACCAATGACATGTTTGGTCAACCAAGTCAGTGAGCCTGACCACCCCATCCCGTTAGTCACCTCTTATGACAAACATAGTCGCCTTTTATGGCAAGCATGGGTTGCTGAAGGCCTCTTCTTCCCCGGGACCTTCACCCCCACCAAAACCAGCGTCAGACACACTTACAATGTTAAATGATTTTGTGTCCATACTCGTTAGAGAACTAGAAGTAATCATCATCACCTTGTGTATACTGCCCATAAAGTCTATAAATGTAAACAGGGTAATAATTTCATTAGATGATCATCATCAAACTTCAATAGGCAGATGAGCTGAGTGTAGCATCATTGACCTCAGTCCAGTACACTCAGGTCTGCCAAAAGACTCCACCCAAACGTCTCCATAAATTTAACCCTCAAGCAAGCAGTGCGCTCCATCATATATACATGGTGTCTGGTCTAGTGGCAAGCAGGTTCTGTGAGTCTATCCACTTTCTGCATTGCCAGCTAATCAGCTGGCTCAACAGGCTCAATGATGAAGTTAATCAACAGAAGACATCCCTCAATTGCTAAGAGATGGAGGCTGAACTTGTCAGAAGTACATAAAGATCAGAAGCCTGTGGGAGTCTACTTCATGTCTGACCCAGTGAATGAACACTCCCAAATACCTCTGTGAACCAGACCAGCTTGCACAGTCCACAACGCCCTGAACAGATGGCGGCAATGGCCATGAAACATGTTCTCTTCAAACCTACCATTTAAGCCAGTTGTGTAGCACATCCAACATTGTTCCGTAAGAATAGCCATGCTGACTGAGGGAAGACTCTCATGATGGTTCAATTTTAGCACTGGTCAATCAGCCACCATCTGATCCTATCAACATATACTGAGTGGAATATTGAGAAGTTGGTGAATAAGATAAGGAGAAACTAAATGGATAAAGAACTTCTATTTGCAGGTGATGCGATGTTTCAGTACAGATTCCTGTATTGTTGTCAAGCAAATATACACCAATACTGTCTCCCATTGGGACTCGTTGTTACAATAGCACCCCAGCAACTTGATCACAAGAGGCATCTAATTAGGAGGAGGTCTGGTTCAATATGCGTTTGACAATGGTACAAGAATCTGTATCAAAGTATTGTACCACATGAGTAAAGATATTTTTCCTCACATGCAAGAGTGAGTGAGTGAGTTTAGTTTGGTGATGGCCATAATAAGATCATACCTACATCTGTATCAATGTCAGAAGATACTTAACACTGAGTCAACAGACTCAGAACAAGGCACTAGTAATTTGACAGCATAAACATTGCCTTATCTACCACAAACAGAGCATTAGAACCATGTATCAGTAAGCTTGAACCACATCCCTGTCAACACAACTGTACAGAAGACATAATGATGTTTGAAAAACAAATTACTCCTGAGTTGTCACAACCTACATGTACTCACACAACTGACACACAAACAAGGGCTTCCACTGTAATGTGTTTACCTGCTTTCCTTTCAGTCATGCTCACAGTTAATTATCTTGGCATGTGTTCTTTGTCCAGTGACAATAAGGTCTGTATGATCAAGATCACGTGTTTTCTGTACCTGGCACTTGCTATTTTGTTGATGTCATACAGTTCAATAGATTTCAACCAAACTTAACGCCAACTCCCAGTCTGTTTGGATGACTTCACTGACTTTATTTGCTGCTGAGTATGCTTGTCTTATGGCAAATTAAATGTTTGACTTTATACAATAAAGATGCGATTTTCTGACATATAAGACCTTCCTCGTGTTCTTTATATACCACTTACATACACCGGGCTTCCCAGTTCAAATAGCACTAAACAACCTCTATTTGTCTCCCCTTGGGAGTCACGGTTAGTATAGCACCACCACCAACAGTCACTTGTCTCCCATTGGGAGTCTGGGTTAGAATAGCACCAAGCAACCAACACTTGTCTCCCTTTGGATCACAAGAGGCATGTAATTAAATGGAGGAGGTCTGGCTCTATGGCTTGGTTCATGGTGCACTGTTGGCACCTTGATGGTATGGATCATTGCTCCAAAGTCCTGTTTCTCCGATCAGACATATTAACTTTTATACGTGGTAGGTTCACCATTAAGATTCTCACTGGAAACTAACTTCTCTGGACTATTGTTGTCAAACTGTCTCTTAACATATAACACACATTACTCTAAAGTCAGTTTGATGAAAATTAAGAAATCTAGATGTGATGAAATAATGCCGACAGACTTAAAGTTTCAGGACACGAATGTGAGAAACGAATGTTTGCTTTCAAACTCAGTTAACACTGATTAACACGGGTCATAAGAGGCTCAGTGGTCAAGGTTCCCTGTGATGATACTTGGTTCTATGTTTGAATCCTGGCTTGCCATTTCTATGTTAGATATGAACCATATAAATCACTAAATCAGTAAATTCTGAGACATACAGTATGTGAGGCTTTCCTCCTAAATTTAGCTGACACAGTTAATATATGTTCAAAGAGGTATGTTCTACTTTGTACCATACTAGTTCAAAACTTTGTTTTGAAACAGAAAGCATTAGATGCATTTCCTGAAACTGTTGAATCACTCTTGTGAGCTTTCCCAAATCCCTCGCCAATACTGTGGTGTGCAAATATCAGATGTTGCACCATAGGAACGCAATTAGCCTGGCGGACAGATGGTAACTCTCTTCCAGTTCTCATATCTGACTGCCAGCGAAGCCTACCTGACTCAAAAACTTCCAGGAATATGAAAAGACTCTTGGGTGTCATGGCAACCGAAGACAAAAACATGGAGGAAATGTTTCTAATAACGCAGTACAGTAGATGAATGTACCAGAAAGCAATTAAACCAGCATCAGCATCCTGAGCAAACTGAACTGCTGTGGCTTTCTGTGAAAAAGAATACACAATTTTGCCTCAATTTCTCTTGTCCCATTACGAAACGTTAGAAACAAGTATCATTTTCATCTGGAAACTGATCTTAACAAATTCCTGCGCATTGAGTGTAAACAAAGTATGTTGTTTTCACCTCACATTCAATTACCCTACACTGAAGCATTTGTGATAAAACAGTCTAAAAGGTACTTTGGCATTTACTCTTTCAATTATGTATAGAAAACTGGGTATACTCCAATGCTGTGTGTCATGCAGTAAAAAGCCATCCAACTGAAGGGGTCAATTAAATTTGTGCATGTCTGCTCAGTTAAGTTTTACAATCTTGTTCAATTTAGCATGAAATAATTACCTAATTACAAAAACATAAAACAAAGTCTACAACTAGTGAGTGAAAGTAGTTTCTATTCCAGCTTTTAATATCACTTGGCAAATAATGTGGACGACACCACTTGCTAAGGCATAGTATTTCGCTGATCCTACAGAATGTTTCTGACATGAAAATGGACCCGAAATGGCCTTGTAATGTAGCATGTCCATTAGCAACTATGCCACACAGATCCTGAACCACTATATTTTCCCTACTGCCAAAGCCTCAAATAAACAAGTTTAGATTTATTCAGTTGCAGAATCACTGGTCTCTCTGGGGCTCCTTTTCAATTAATATGGGTTAGTTTGTTACTATCAGAATTATTCAGAGATGACGCATCAGTCTAGAAGGAGGGCCTGCATGTGGGACTCTCGGAAAGAAAGGATAGGACCCCGAAATACCTAATAGTGAAAGCAAACCTAATGGATACTGTCTTAGCTGTTGTAATTTATTGCACTCAAGTTCTAACAAATTACCCCACAACCCCTCAAGAGGCTGACTTGTGCGCATACTGAAACACACATACATGTTCAAAGAACTGATCTACAAGATCTGATCCACATGTGATACATGCATTACTGCCAGGTTATATCACCTCAGTTTCACTTCACACGATCAGGTCATCAAATGTTTGCTTGGGAGTTAAACATCTATTGAGTCAAATATACTCAGGCTGTAAAAACAAGTATAACTACCACTCATTGCAGCTCCATGGTATACCTGCCTTATCAACTACCTGTACCTTACTTCCACTTATGCTCTAAAGCAACAACTGAAAGTGTAATAATAGCTCCTAGCTTCACTGAACAAACCAACACCATCACATAGGGTATACGTGACTTATCACCTACAAAAGCATTATGTCCCTTTCAGCTCAATCGAGCACATTATCTAAATGGTTTTCACAGTTATTGGCTTCATCAGACAAACCAACACTAGTAACTGCTTTATCACCTGCATAAACATAATTTCTCCTTATGTTGTAATGAAACATAATTCCTGAAGAGGCACTGCACTTCCATGTAGCATAAGTGCTTATCACCTACTCTATTTCTCCTCATGCTGTAATGTAACACAAGATGCCAAAAGGTGATTGTCGTATACTTACACCCTGTTTGTACATGCAGTGATCGAGCACCAGTTTATTACCCTAGTAATAGAAATTATCAAGTTCCAATAACATGTCAGGAAGTGAGTGAGTTTTACGCTGTTTTTAGCAACATTCCAGCAATATCTCAGCTGGGGACACCAGAAATAGGCTTCACACATTGTCTTTATGTGTGGAATCGAATCAGGATCTTCGGTGTGAAGAGCAAAGAACCACAAGCCTACCTCAGTTCCCCTGTCAGGAAATGCTGGGTGTCAATATATCATGTGTCGTGTAGATTTTTATCGTTGTGAAGACAGGGTTTTTTCTAAATTATGTATAGCATAGATTGTACTATTTCATGCATGTGTTAGAGCTGTATTCCTCTCAAGAATCCCCAAGGGGAGATAATCCTGGGGGATAAGTGTTCTTTTATGTAACAGGATGCACTACTTGATGACAATCACGATGTGGTCAGAATGATGTGGTGGTATTATCCATAGATTGTGCCTGTATGAACTAGATTTTACTTACCAGGATATATTCCGATTGGGGGTGATGGTGTGGTTGTGCCACTTCCCTCCTCCTGGCCTGACCCAGGGTCGTCATGGAGGAAGTCCTCGTCATCCTGTAAGGTAGCTTCTCGTACAGTCCGCTTCACAGTCTCATCAACAAACTCAAAGTCACGCTCCTGAAACAAAGCAAAACTGGTGTAATGATACCACACTGATGGCAATATTTTTCAAAGATTTTAAAAAGGTTAAATGGGCAGAAAGAATGTCATTTCCAAACCTGGAGAAACACAGGCTTGAATAAGTACATTGATTCAGCAAGACACCAATAACAAATTGTCCTGATGACCATTACTGAGTGTCCTGAGAAAGAGCCTATCTAAAATGAAGTATTGTAGGCTCCTTGGGTTTTATCAGTTAGAAGAAACTGACAAGATCGTACTGATATTACCACTGACTTTGTGATGTTGTACAGATTTACAAATGCAGTGGTCATGTTTTGTAACAAGTTCAGTGTTTGTGTATTTGCAGCATCCTACTTATGTAAAAAAATCTTGACTTGGTATAGTATCATGTTACAAGAGGGTCCAAATCATGCCTTTCAAGAAAAAAACAAGTTTGATTTAAGAGTTATCCTCTTATGGTGTGCACACTAGATTAACTTCAATAGACAACGGCAGATTAGATGTCAATACCCCACAGACAAAATGTAATAACATACAAGTCTATGTTAATTTTGTGTTGTGTGTAAACATCCCTGCTTATCAGGGACCACAAGTGACGAAGTAAACCCACACAACAACTGATCCAAGGGCTTAATGTCTATCAAAACTCAGTCCAACTAGTCACAGGGTTCTCTTTTCTACACAGCCTCCAGGTCAAACAACTTCATAAAGCAGCCAGACACCATCAAAGTAGTGGTTTATTATATCAAGTAATCCTTCAGTTTAATCACTAGAAGATTTCATCACAAAGCACTCTAATCCTCAGTACCAGCTCTAATCCTATCCTGACTCATTTTCTTGCAAATGATGCTTCAGTGAACACTGTGAATAAGAGGGTACTATGCAAGCTGTGGGAGTACCTGAAGAAGGTATAAGAACACCCTACACAGACACCAGATATCAAGTGGAAGGAACAAATTATCCACTCAAGGGTCTAGCAAAGACCTTTTTAAGTGGCAGTACCCAGCATCGCTACACAATTGATCTTCATATTTCGCAAAGGCATTCACGTCTAATCCCTAAAAAGTCCTCCTACACACATAAATATGATTGCCAGTATCTGTTTCTCAAGAGTTCTGAACCCTAGGTGTCTGGCAGCCTGACCTTCAGTGTGACCTTGGGCACGACCTTTCAAATGGTGACCCCATCATGACTTCCTGTGGTAAGGGTCCTAATGGAATGAAACTTAATATTTGTCAAGAATTATAATCCTTTGATGAGGAATTTGGTTGAAGTGCAGTGACATGACCTTGTGAACAGATCACTTGTATTCCTACAGGAAAAAACTGCTACACAGAAGATGTGTAATATACCACATCAACATGTAAAGAACACCCAGAAGTGGAACAATGCGCTGATATAACCACCAGTCATGACAGATTAAAAATAATCATACAACAGATTTTTCAACATCTTTTGCATGTTTCACATTTTACTTAGATTCACCCACAACTGGATTACAGTATTGCAATATCCATCAAAACAGATTAACAATCGTCATCCAATAAAATGAAGTGCTCTTAAAGTTTCATTGCATCTTAAACCCCAATTAAAGATTCATATCATAAAAGGATGACTATATTTTAAGCTCAAAAGAACAAATTTTGCTTGAAACAAGAGTGAACAATTCAATGAAAATATCTCTGTACTCTTCGTAATATTCATGATCCTGCTCAGTACACATTGTTACTTTCATTCACAGGTATTACCATGTATTCATTCTTTCATGACTGTGTTGTTATACAGACAACATAAGTTTTACTTTTCACTTTCTTAATTTAATATTTCTAATTTAACTGTATCAAACTGCAGTGAGATTTAGCATGTCAACCAAAAGGTCAAACCAGATCTGACCTTTGACCAAGTCATCTGACCAACCCATGTCAGACCCGGGCTAGATACTGGCATTTAGTACCTGTTGACAAACGCCCTCTCAATACTGGAGAACAATTGAAACTATTCTTGAGGCATTCAATCAGCAGTTTCAAGCTGTGGGTTTTAAATAAATCACTTTAAATACTGATGACATATAATTTTCTTCATAGCTGTAGATTAATTAACTATCATCAACAACAATGGAGTTAATGCACTTGGTTCTATGTTGAGATTCAGTGGGAATCAAAAGGTATAATTACATTACATTTGCCCTGTTGGAAGGTAAAAGTGTCAGACTTGCCCTAAGACTAAATAAATACCTCTATGGTCAGACAGGGAAAAACCTGACACAGGAGGGGCTCTAGTATCTTAGGGACCCTTGCCAATTAAATGATTCTTGATTAGTACCTTGGAACTACACTGCAATTAGCAAACAACAAATTATTATCAGTTGCAGATTGTGTGACATACAGGATAAGACTGACTATAAGTCAGAAATCTGATACCTTAAAACGTAACTAAGAAATCAGATCCGACTTGAGTCATTAATTGAGTTTATTAAGCCAACCCAAAAATTCCAAAGGTCCGATTTTTACAACCTTCAGGGGCTTCATGGTTAATGCGTTTGCTCATCACACCAATGACCTTGGCTCAATTCCCAACATAATATTTGAAACTCATTTCTGGTGTCCCTCACTGTGATATTGCTGGAATATTGCTAAATTTGGCATAAAACACTCACACTCAGTCTACTGACTTGACAGTATTCACCTATCCTGTTCTGCAGTCAGCTTCATAGTGTATAGTAATTCACCTCAGGAATTCACCTCAAAGTAAAAAAAAGCTTTTGGGGGGGGACCAAAACACCAAGAAATGAGTAAGATTCGTGCTCCTTTCAGCAATATTCCAGCAACATCACGGCAGAGGACACAAGGTATGGTCTTCACATACTGTACCCTTTTGGGGAATTGGACATGGGGTTTCAATGACAGATCTAGAGTAGCAGATAGATCAACAACGAGGTGTGCACTAACACTTTTTCCAGAAATCTTACATATGAACTTATTTCAATCCCATTTATGTTATACTTAACCTTAGTGGCTTGAATCTGTACACATACATATGCACTCACACATACACAGAGGTAGGCATGCACACATTCGTAACAACACATTTTATCACCATCAGGTCATTTCACAATGAAATATGCTCCTCAACATGTTTTAGCTAACCGATCTCATGTCTCACTATAACCTGTGTAGAATGTGATCTGTTATCTACAGGAGATCCAATGTACACATGTTCAAGTATGTCTGTCATCTGTGACCTGCAGACATGCTTTACAATCTGTTGATGTGATATACGGCATGTATACACCGGGTGATAACTGACACCACAGGGGAGTAATTTCAATGCAAATACTTGCAAGATGAGAGCTGGTTAGATAGCAAATGTTGAAGAGTCTGACCTCTTGACCACATCCCAGCACCAACATGCCATGTGTACTAGTCAGGGTAGACAAACATGGAGAACATTTCACCAACCAACCATTGAGTAAACACTGTTAGCATCTTGTGTCAGCTTTGATAATCTAAACCCACTAAATATTCATAGCTGCCATGTATCTCTGATTCCAGATGCTGCCCAAAACACCTGTCATCCATGTTACTGATGGACTCTTATCATAATGACTGCACCATGTCTCACACTGAGAATGATGAAGTCAGTATTTCAGGATAAGTGAGTTGCATTCAATACAAGACAGATGTGATGTGTGTGTGTTTGTCAGCTTCACAGTGTTAGCCAATTGAGATATCAGGCTGCTGTTCAATGTATACACCACTACTGACTGTGCCAATTAATATTTGTTGTATATCCCTGATGCCATGTGTGTACTTGTCAGTTTTATTGTATTTAACCTGGATACCCTTCTACTGACTATGCTGACTTCTCTCTTACTGCTCAGCAGCAGCAGGCAGGATAACATCAAGTACCAACTTTTAATGTTTCATTCTGTGGCCTCAACCACTGACCTGCTCCCCAAACAGACTTTCTGTCTATCCACAATAATAATGAGGTGGTCGAGAGATTTTGAGGAAGTTCAGAAGTTTTTAGGTGCCCCTTATGAAGCTGTGCTCCATGAATCTGTTGTCTTTGTTATGGATGCTATAAACAGATTCAACAACACTTTGTCAACCTGCAATTAGAGTAATTTCTATATAGGGAGAAAACAACATAGGGAAATGTTGAACATAACAATTTGAGCATAATTTCCTTAAAAAAAAAAATCTCCCAGAGCATATTCCTAATTAGGGGGCATCAGAACTCATCAGAAATGAGTGAGTAAGTGGGTATTCCAGTATTAACAGTTTTCCAGCTGTTGTGGATTGTAGGGATCAGTAGGAAAAGCTCCATGAACAGGTGAGTGGAGTATGAGAAGCATGTCAAGATTTATGGAACTGTGAAAGCAGTTGCAGATTTGTGATAGTAACCAAAAACAGGTGTGAGTGAGGCCAGGAAGAGTGGAACTTGTGGAGGAGAGGGAATGGATAGTCAATTCAGGAATCTGCAGACAGATACAATCAATCAGTATGGTGGCACTGCAGAAACTACTCTGGACTAGTAAGGAGAGGTCATTTAGGATGTTCTAGATTGTTTGAAGTTGTATATATGGTTTTGTGAAACCTGTTTTGCATAATAACGTCTATGTCAGATCAACAATTATAAACAGAGTGAAATCAAAACAATAATATAATTATAATTATAATCCAAAACAATAACTTATGCTGCAATTTGTGGATATTAACAGACAGCTCAGCAAATCTTGCTGCAGTGACAGCAATTCAAGGCAGACCTGGAACCAGAAACATGGAATCAATGTTGGTGCTGTGGTGACACGAGCAGTATTAACCCAGAAAACATCACAGCAATATCAAGCCCACTACATCCTATCCCCCCATTCAACACTTAAAGTCTTGGTATAAAGAGATGCTTTAAGTCAGAGAGAATAGTGGCTGGCCAGGAATCCTCTTTGCCAGTGGTATATTTGCTCGTATATACAAGAACTGACCAGGTGCAGGGCTATGTTGTTGTTATAGTGTATATCACTCTTTCATCACCTACACTCCCTGAGCATCAACACAGGTACTTGAAGGTTCTGCACTGCAAGAACTCTGCTGTGTAAACATCAAGGAATACCACACAACTGGACACAGTCTAACGGAGCGTCAGAACGGTACCTCATGGTCATCCACAAACATGGCCTACTCAACACTGGTATGCACCAACCACCAGAATGGTGTCCATGCACATTCCCCGTATCAGCTTCTGGGGTGAAATAATAATGTATTGCCTGACATTTTGCCAGTCAGGTGTGGTGGGTGAACCAAACAGTAAATAACAAAACCTTGAGTTTGATTCCCTCCATGGGTTCAGGGCCTGAATCCCTTTTGAGTTCTTGTGCTGTGAAATTTTTATCACATTGACAAAAGAGATGTAAACCTAATCTTATTAAATTAAACTCTACTACACATGTACTGTTTAAATCAAACCAGGTTAATTAGAAACAATTTACCCCAAAGTGTCAAAACAACTGTATTCTGTGTCTGCGCTTAATATGAAACTGCCCCATAGATTACTAAAAGGAATTGAGAGACAACACGGCTACTTTGATGCCTGTGATGAGTATAGCACATCTTTGAACAGTATTTCAGTTATATCACACCATGGCGTGGAATAAGTGGACCAGCTCAAAGTAAAGTCAGCGTTTACAATGGCGTGGTGCTGGCAGGGTCAGCTTCTAAAGGGAGATGTAAAAACTGCTTCCGTACATTTGTCAGTCACTTCATCCATGTGAGTTGCTTCTCATGATCATTAACTTTAAGGACAGATAGTGGCATGACTGTTCGCCATACAATGTATTACTGTTCTAAGCTATGTGCTAGGACTGTACATTGTTCATTAAGGACATTCAGTCCAATACAGCTTCTTTGTCTCTTAGATTTATTACCGCCATGCAAGAACATAGTTTTCTTGTATGTAATGACATAAGTAAGAACTTGCTTGTTGTAAGATGTCATCCACAAACTGTGTAGTGAGTATCAGCTACTAAGTTATTAGATATCATTATGTCCCTTTTTTTCAGATGATGGCAATCTCTGGAAGGACAGATCCACGCATAATTACTCTCAGAGTGTCACCATAGAGGTGGAACATTGCTGAGCCTTGCCTTTAACAACAAACAAACACACCCTGGAACACCCTGGAAGGACAGATTGTTGAAATATCCACCAGCTTGTATGTCCGCTGCTTGATAATCCAATATCCACAGCAGCAACAAATGTGTATGTAAAGTCATCATGTATACTTACAGCCCACAAGGGCAAAATCTCAACTGAGACACTTTCAGCAATTTAAACATGAAGTAAAATTCTTGATGGCAACTGTCAAATACCTTTCAGCCCACAAGATTCAATCTCAATTCCCATCCACATCCACACTCCCCCTTATCCCCATCTGGACATAATATGAATACACTAGCACATAGTACCACATATAATGTCTATCTTATTTATTGACCCTTACTCGTAACATTATTTTTCTGATCATATGTTTGAGTAGGTTATTGTAGGGTTTGAAATGTCTGGGGCCATGTCCAACAGGGTTCCATCCCCATCCTCACAAACCACAGCATGCCCCCTTTAGATCTCCATTATCCCCATCTGGCACTATTACCCTCAGAGAGATGCCCCCCTGATCACTCTGGTCAGTCAAGAGCAAACAGGTCCTGGTGATGAGCACCAGCTGTGCTGTGGTCAACTGAGGTGGCTGAGCATTCTCAGGTATTTGAGTAGACACCTTGGTTAAACCACAGCTGGTTCCCTTTGTGCAGGGAATGTTAATGGTGTTCGAGGAATGTGTGGTGCTCTTCGCTCCTCTACACCACAGCTAATGTAGAAATTAGGGAGATCACTGTTAGATGAGACAGGATCTTGGTCAGTGCAACAGAACACAAATTTCTTCTTTGAAAAGATAAGCTTAGAAATTTAACACAATATCCAAACAACTCTCAGCATAGCAACCTCAATCCCAACTCCTGTCTCCAGGATATCCAATAGTCATTCTCGGGCTGGACAGAGTCCAGGTCTGATCAAAGATTACAGATACAACAAGAACAGAGAATGTCTAGGACATGTGTTTCTGTTATTGGTTTGTCACTTACTGCAGAGGTTGATGGATAGTGTGAAGCTTGCTTGTCTGTTGTTGATCACTAACCAGATGGCTTCTCTACAGTTTCATTACACCACTGTAGCAGGGCAATGAATTGAGAGCTTCATTACACCACTGTAGCAGGGCAATGAATAGAGGGTTTCTCTACAGCTTCATTACAACACTGTAGCAGGGCACTGAATAGAGGGCTTCATTACATCACTATAGCAGGGCACTGAATAGAAGGCTTCTCTACAGCTTCATTACATCACTATAGCAGGGCAATGAATAGAGGGCTTCATTACATCACTATAGCAGGGCACTGAATAGAAGGCTTCTCTACAGCTTCATTACATCACTAGCAGGGCACTGAATAGAGGGCTTCATTACATCACTATAGCAGGGCACTGAATAGAGGGCTTCTCTACAGCTTCATTACATCACTATAGCAGGGCAATGAATAGAGGGCTTCATTACATCACTATAGCAGGGCACTGAATAGAGGGCTTCTCTACAGCTTCATTACAACACTAGCAGGGCACTGAATAGAAGGCCTCTCTACAGCTTCATTACACCACTGTAGCAGGGCACTGAATAGAGGGCTTCTCTACAGCTTCATTACAACACTGTAGCAGGGCAATGAATAGAGGGCTTCATTACATCACTATAGCAGGGCACTGAATAGAAGGCTTCTCTACAGCTTCATTACATCACTATAGCAGGGCACTGAATAGAAGGCCTCTCTACAGCTTCATTACATCACTATAGCAGGGCACTGAATAGAAGGCCTCTCTACAGCTTCATTACATCACTATAGCAGGGCACTGAATAGAAGGCCTCTCTACAGCTTCATTACAAAGTTATAACAGATAAGTGAGATTGCTTCTAAACAGCTCAAATACAACACTGTAGCAGAACACTGATGTAGATTCACGACAAATCATGCAAGTCGACTCTCAGAAAATTTGCTACTAACTGTGCTAATTGTGACCGAGTGAGTGAGTGAGTGCTGAAAGCATTATTATAACCATATCACAGCAGTTGATGCAAGGAATTTGCTGCACATATATTCCCGAGGTGGGAATCAAACCACATACAGTAACTACTCATCTACCGAATCATCCAGCTATGGAGGAATGCTGTATCTAACTCTCTCTGTCTTGGTAGGTTGTTTAAACAGAAAGTTTCCCAGGGAAGGCTGGTCTAGACAGGGTGCATTGTTTATTTACTTGTAACTGTGCCTGCATCTGCCACAAGCAATGACTACATATACATAGTACAAGTTCATAACATATTATTCATTTCTGAATATTTGAATACATATTACAACACTATTGCAAGTGTACAGTACAAGGTTATAAATCAAATGAAAATCAATCCCTGATGCCCCTATAATTAAAACAGCAGCTTGAAGAGACCATGGGGGATATCATTTTTATACACACTGTCCAGATGGCAATAAACATATCTTTAAAAAAACAAGTAAAGAATGACAAGAGAGAATTTGTTTTGCACAAATGCTGTATAGGAAGAAGGAAACAACATGGGATATAAGACTATGTAGAGAATATAAAAACACTGGTATCCCCTATAAGCTGAAGTCTTAACGGCAACACATTATCAGATAGGTTGGGATGCGTCATGCACGACATGCCATGTTGGCTTATCCATATCACATCGCCTTCTACCCATATCACATAGTCCTCCACCCATATCACCTTCTGTCTGTGTGTCACCATCGGTCACCTCAAGCACTTATCACCACGTATATCCCTTTCTTATTGCAAGTTAGGTTTTCTAGTTGGCTGAGTTGACGACATGCTATCAGCTTATCTAGAAACACTGCTGGTGATTAAACTGCTTAGTGTTTAGTCACAGTTATCACGTCTGAATCACACAATGGATTCTTGTGCAGGTTTTGAATGATTGGGCTTTTTGGCATTATTTGTTTCTCTTGAAAACTAAAATCCTGTAAAACCTGTTATCCCCTTTTTATTTAAAGAAGTCCTGTCTCCGCAATAATCTGACTAATATTAAACTCATGAGACCCATTCCCCAACCAACACTCAATCTCTGGATGATCCAATACAGCTTCTTAGTCTCTGAGATTTAATTTCCGCCATGCAGGAACATAGTTTTCCCCCCTTTTCCATGTGTATGGACATAAGCAAGAACTTGTTTGTCGTAAGATGTCATCCACAAATTGTGTGATCAGCATCAGTGACTAAAGTTATTAGATATCATTATGTCCCTGTTTTTCAGATGATGGCAATCTCTGAATGGACAAATCCACAGATAATTACTCTCAGCATGTCACCAGAGAGCTGGAACACTGCTGAGCCTAGTTTTTTATAAACTAACATCCATACCCTGCTAGGACTGATTGCTGATCCTACAAACCCAATCAGGTAAATCATGACAACATCCTCATCAAATTAATCGGCATGTTCACCCTACACCCTCTGCATACCCCAGTTTATCTCAAACAGCTACACTGTCATCCTCCCTTGGTTGACACAAGTCATCAGTTCACAAATGCGCAGATCTATGCTCATGCTATTGATCACTGGATTGTCTGGTCCAGACTCGATTATTTACAGACCGCCGCCTAATAGCTGGAATACTGCAAAGTGTGGAGTAAAACTAAACTCACTCACTCACTCCACACACAAATCACCCTCACAATAATTCTTGAAAATTCCCTACCCTACCGTCTTCTGCAGACCCCACACACAGAGATCCTTCACTACACCCTCTCTTCCCTCTACACATAATGCCATCCACTTCTTTACACCCCAAGTATAAACACAAACCTCACACATAAATCCTGATAACTCCTCTTCCTTCCCCTACCCCCTACACAAGTCCACCCGTTACCTGCCAGCCAAACACAACCCTCACACGTAAATCCTCAGTACCCCCTCCACATAAGCACCACCCGCCATTTTTCTTTTTCTCTCTTCCTCCCCCCTTCCTAAATACAATCCTGACATATAAACCCTGATTAAAACCTAACCATTTAACCATACACATGAAATTTTACAAACTGTCACCTCATATCTTCACACACTACAAATAATATCCCCTCACATCCCTTCAGGGTCTACATCCCCTAGCACCCTCCCCTTTCTCTTTGATTCTGAGACAACTCCACCACAACTTTGCCCACCCCAATCCTCTAACAGTCTGTTCTTTGTGGTCCAAATCCCCTGAAACCTGACCCAACTACAATATCAACTTCTTCTTGACATAGAAGAACTTCAGTCTTAATCCAGTGGTGCACAATATTACAAATCTTGGGCTTGCCAGTTGGAAACCTGTCTGGTCTCCTAGCTACAGGGAATACAGTGTAAGATGAAAGTAACTGTGACCCGACAAGCTGACCTTCCTAATCAGTCTTAATCTTAGTTTCTTTAGTACAATCGTATTTAAGGAAGAGGAATGTTTGTGTCTACATGCATACCATCAACGTCTTCATAAGGTTCTTTGGCATTTGTGAATAAGTGAGTGAGTGAAAACCATATGTACTGTGAGTACTAAGGGTCTCTCAACCCTGGAGATCTCGAGCCACATCTACCCTTTCCTCTGTGCGTTGAATGAGTGAGTGGACTTGGTTCAACACTACCTTGAGCAGTATTACAGGTCATCTACATGTCCAATTATGTGGGAAGAAGCAGCACAAAGAATGTACAAAGATTCAGATAAAGGACAGCCATGCCACACAATCAGATAACGTTACAACGTAGCATATGGGACCATAAATAAACATCATTCTGGTACGGATTTCAAAATAATGGCTATTCATGGGCATAATTGTTTCTCATTCATCACAACAATATTTCAGCATCATCCATGGAAAAAGACCTTCCTCAATGTTTTTTTTTCAAAGTCTTGTAATAAAAATATATAAAAGAATGTCTAGGAACCCGTGAAGGTCCCGGGGTAAAATAGGCCTTCAGCAACCCATGCTTGCCACAAAAGGCAACTATGCTTGTCATAAGAGGCAGCTAATGGGATCGGGTGGTCAGGTTTACTGACTTGGTTGACACATGTCATCGGTTCCCAATTGCACAGATCGATGAGTTTAGTTTTACGACGCACTCAGCAATATTCCAGCTATATGGCAGCGGTCTGTAAATAATCAAGTCTGGACCAGACAATCCAGTGATCAACAACATGAGCATCGATCTGCGCAATTGGGAACCGTTTAGTTGCCTCTTACGACAAGCATAGTCGCCTTTTATGGCAAGCATGGGTTGCTGAAGACCTATTCTACCCTGGGACCTTCACGGGTATTCTACCCCGGGACCTTCACGGGTCACTAGGAGCCCTGAACTATAGTGAGGTATAAGAATACAACTGAGAGTGATGTGAATTAATTAAGATCTTCACAGCAAAGGCAGTGGGGTAGCCTAGTGGTTAAAGCATTCACTCGTCACGCCGACGACCCAGGTTTGATTCTGCACATGGGTGCAATGTGTGAAGCCCATTTTCTGGTGTCCCCCGCCGTGATATTGCTGGAATATTGCTAAAAGCAGTGTAAAACCAAACTCATTCACTCTTCACAGCAAGGATTCTAATCACTATACCGCTGAATCAGCTATTTCAAGAACTCACAAGATCTCAGCATGATCCTACTGCTGGAGGCCATGACTTGAAATTCCTGGTCTAATCTATAGGACTTTTTATCCCAAATATATTCTTTTTCATGCATGTCAAGTTAGACATCTATAAACCCAGCTCGCTCATTTAAGATAAACAGCCTCTTGGGATTACATATATCTGTGATTGATAGAGATTGTCCCTCCTGAAAGTCTCCCGTATCTCAGTCTATTTGGTCCAGGATGGGCTCCAGCAAGAACTGATTAGAAACATCTGCAAATATTTGAACTATATGCTTGTAGTAATTTCGAAAAGGCTCTGAAATACAAGACTTCAACAAAATTGACATTAAGATTAATATAAATATTGTGAAAACATTCTGTCAAAAAACCTCAAGTCCCATATGGTACAGGCATAATATAATTCATGTTTCCTTTGATATTTTGTGGAATATGACCTTAATGAGAATTTGAGATTTTGGAACCACATCAGATATAAATCTATCTGTATTTGTAACTTCCTTAAACTTGGATAACTCTGGCTAACCACATGTCTCCATTCATCAGTCTCCTAATTACTTAATCTCACCTTCAGATTGATTCACCTTATCAAACCTCACCATTTCCCTTCCCGAGATTGTTACACCTTACCAAACCTGACCTATCCCCTTCCTCAGATTGTTGCACCTCACCAAATCTCACCATTCTCATCCTCAGATTGT
This sequence comes from Haliotis asinina, assembly GCF_037392515.1. Classification (NCBI taxonomy): domain Eukaryota; kingdom Metazoa; phylum Mollusca; class Gastropoda; order Lepetellida; family Haliotidae; genus Haliotis; species Haliotis asinina. The sequence continues at coordinate 39,287,745 of NC_090295.1, forward strand.
TACACCTTACCAAACCTCACCATTATCCTCAGATTGTTACACCTTACCAAACCTCACCATTCCCCTTCCTCAGATTGTTGTGCCTTACCAAACCTCACCATTCCCCTTCTTCAGGTTGTTGTGCCTTACCAAACCCCACCACTCCCCTTCCTCAGATTGTTGTGCCTTACCAAACCTCACCATTCCCTTTCCTCAGGTTGTTGTGCCTTACCAAACCTCACCATTCCCCTTCATCAGATTGTTGTGCCTTACCAAACCTCACCATTCCCTTTCCTCAGATTGTTGGGCCTTACCAAACCTCACCATTCCCCTTCCTCAGGTTGCAGTGCCTTACCAAACCTCACCATTCCCCTTCCTCAGATTGTTGCACCTTCCAAATCCCTCCATTCCACCTTCTCAGATTCAACATCTAAAATCACATTTTCGATTTGTAAGTAGAATTCTTAAAGGACTTAATTTAGACAGACTTTAAGTTTATCAAACTGTCAGTCCACACAAATGTTAACATCAATATATAAAAACAAAAGACAACTCTATACCCCCAATTCATGAAAGACAACACCAAACTGAAGTGCAAAGATTAAATGTATTGTAGTACAATCACAATGTTAAACCCCATTCTACATGTCATTGTTCACTGCATATCAATAAAATCTCCGAGCACGTTGGTATGCATCATTCGGGACATGAGACATAATGGGGTCACGACAGGTCATCACTGGTCAGGTGACCATAACCCCTAAATACGGCCACATCTCACAGATGGCCGCCATTGACTGTATAATGTTCAAAGGCCTGGCAGATTTCTGCATCAGCAAGTCATAAACTTGAGCAGGAGTGTGAAGGAGAGTAAAGTGTTTATAATAGGCTGTGTTGTGCAGTGAAGGGGTGGTGGGGTTCTGATATTTTCACTTATATCATTGTTTCCTCCTATTCTTCCTAACATGTGAAACTTCCCACTGTAGCTATACCTTTCTGATATTTTCAGTTATATCATTGTTTCCTCCCATTCTTCTAGATTTGTTATAACCGCTATACTCAAACATGAACTGATTTAATTGGCTTAATTAAATATGAACATCATCTTTCTTACTAATCCTACACATGGGCTTTTTAAACTATCATATACATGAATTCCATGTTTAAATAACGGCCATTAATATATATGAAAACCAAAAGGTACTGCTTTATCAAATAGCCAACATCAATGGGATATACACGCATTATAGCTCCCATACATTAGCAGAGACTTGCATGCACTCACAATGGTAAATTTCAATATGAACATTTTTACAGCCATCTGAGATGATTAATATTTTCTTTTTACACAGGTTAAACAGACTGAATTTCAAGGATCAAACAATAGAAATATTTCAGCTGATTGAAAACTCTTAAGTCTGGAGCACACAAACTATTGAATGATGCATGAGGAACGTCTTGTGCTACTGAATGCAGTCACAGAGTGTGAACATTTGGTTGAATAGTACAACAAAGATGGGAGCTACAAAAGCAAACAGGACAAAGAGATGTTAGCACTACTTCTACTGTAGCACAGTGTCAAAGTATAGGACTGCCTCTTGGAACAAGGCCAAAAATCGGAAGACATCATGGTTACCAGAGTGAGTGAGTGGGTGGGTGAGTGAGTGAGTGGGTGTGTGAGTTTAGTTTTACTCCACACTCAGCAATATTCCAGCTATATGGCAGCAGTCTGTAAATAATCAAGTCTGGAACAGACAATCCTGTGTTCGACAGCATGAGCATCTAGCTGTGCATTTGCGAACTGATGACATATGTCAACGAAGTCAGTGAGCCAGACCATCTGATCCCATTAGTCGCCTCTCACGACAAGCATCAGACACTACAGGCCAATATTCTAACCCAGACCTTCATGGGTAATCAAATGGGAAGGTTTGTATTTTTTCTGGTACATCAATGAAAAGACTGGTTATAGGCATACAGTCTCTACTCCTGGAGGCGAAGGGTCAACGACAAGCATATTTACACAAGTCTACCTAAATCAAATAGACCAGCGTATCATGGTCTAAGTGGCGAGACAATTTATCCCAATACCAGTTTAATGAGGAGAGACAATATATCTTGAAGGTAGTGGAAAGGATCCTGCGAGACAGTCATGATCACAATAGTGGGGTAACATCATGTACCCCAGTAATTTACAGTTTCTAACAACAGAACAGATATGACAGATAAAATGGCTGGAAGTTTACTTGTTTTTCATCAGAAGCTGTTTCACATTCACATTCACTTTACCAGATGTCGATCTTATAAACTTTCAACATTTTATGCTTAAGAAAATACAGTCACACATATTCATTATACTTTGATCTAGTATACTGAAATTTGAAAGTGAAGTTTCCTTTGGGAAGTTGTGTTCCTACACCAATGCTTTCACAAATAACTAACGTAATTTATATCAGAATTCCGAATTAACAAAAGCTAATACATCGATCATACTTGTTAATAGTGTCACTTGTCAAACATCTAAAACATATTTCAGTATTTGAAGACAAGTATTTTACAGTTCACAGTTTGAAAAGTCTTCACGCTCCTTCACTTGTACACCGACTCCTTTGTTCTTGTAAAACAGATAACAGACACAAACAAATTCCTTTATGGTTCAATTTGCTTTTAAAATTAAGAAAGGATTTCAGAGAGACTCCTTTCCTTACAACTTAATGTTGTATTTGAGTTGTATTGGGCTACAGAGTCTCTTGAGGCAATAATACATAGACATATCATGGACAATGATATAAATATCCTGATATATGGCATAAATGTGTTTTGTATGGATGCACCCATAATACATAGTTGACGACACAAACATAGATACTATTGATGGATCATTACACCATTAAAATGCAGCATAGGAGTGACTGCAAAATTCAAATCTACAGACACTGTTGGAATTTGATGTTGTTGTTGTTGTTGTTGTTGTTACACATAAAATCAGACCCTGTTGGATTGTATTTTGCTTTCCTTAACATCTAAAGCTAACCTAGTTTTCACTGCTCGAATATCTGTACATAATATGTCCAATGGCATGAACGCCTACGATATCCTTACTCAGCATAGCACCAAGAGATTGATGAGGATTCATGCTTTTTTATGTATCGCCTCAAAAAAAAATTAAAAACTTTTTGTGCCAGGTTGAGTCAACCCCAATCTCCGCCAGAATAGTTTCCCACTCCGACACCAATGCATGTGGTCACATGACTTCATGTTTCCATTTCTGATTCATCCGTATGACATCCAGATGGAGGCAAAATTCAATTGTTCCACCCTCCCTCTATTCCGGATACAAATATGGAGCTGACAAAATCTTGGATGGAAAGGTATGGTTGTCATAAGATTGGTACAAGCTGTTGAGATGTGAAATTTGAAATGTATTATTCTTGCTAGCAAAATAATTTGGAGACAAAAGCAAGAGCACTACCTTAAATCAATTTTCTCACAGTAAATGTGGGCACTCTGATTTTAAGGCAGAGCCACGGGAGGACATGGCCTTCCTTCTGCTTTCAACTTCCTGCACTCTTATTGCAGAGAGCAAAATTTTGACATGAATTCTTACAATATTATCACTGTATCTATACAATTAATAAAAGTAAGGGAGTATGGTTTCATGCCATTTTTGTCAATATTCCAGAAAAATATCAGCCATTGGACACCAGAAACGGGCTTCACACAGTGCGGGGAATCGACTCTCAGGTTTTCAGCTTGAAGAGCAAATGCTACCACTAGGCTACCCCAACATCCCCCCCAAACAATACGCTGTTCCCAAAACATTTTGCTATTCATTATTGTTATTTATGTTTTGTTATTTACTCACAACCTTTTAGAATGCTGATCAATTAGTAAGTACCTTTATGTGCAAAAATTCAAATACGATCATTGTAGCGCTTTAAGACTGCTTTATGGAGTGGAGCCCTCATACAAAGACTTTAACTGAGTAATTATTATAAAATATTGTATATATTTGTAGACCCAGTTGGAATTAAACAGACTGAATGAATGAGTCCATAACACCACTACCCCACCTGCTACGGTATCACTTCCAAATGAAAGTTTTGTTTTAGTGAACGGAATGTTCCATCGAATCAACTATGACTTCTAAAGTGCTTCTATTCCTGACTTGATGCTGAGGCACCTGAATTTATCAGCTGCAAGAGGCACCTGCTTCTTCAATGGTGTCATGTTGTGACTGACACATTGGAACAGAAGGCCATGGCAGCCATCTTGATATTATCTTATCACCGAAATTTCTTCATGTTGGAAGCTATTTCCAGGGTTTTGATGTCCTTGGCACTGCAGATATCTGAATCAGGCAAAATTATCTTCATTTCCACTTTCCTCCAGTGTTGAGAACTTTGATATAATATATCTAGCCCTACTCCTCAAATGCAGATACTACAAAATGGTAGTAGTTGAAATTTTAATTGATAGGCAAGGGGTTTCTTTAAACAACTCGGATGAGATCCGCTGGGTAAATCGATTTGAATACACAGAATCAGTTTTGTCTGACACTGAAAATGGTAATATTCAGTTCATACACATCCATATATGCCTGAATTATGTAATAATCAGTAGAGTCAGTGAGTGTGATTTGAACAGAACTTCAGACACATCACTTCAGACTTCAGACACATGACTTCAGACACAACTTCAGACATATCACTTCAGACATCACTTCAGCTTGACGAATTGATATCACTTTGGTACATCCAAAAAGAGATGTTGACAAACTTCAGACTTTATCAAAGAAATCCACGGTTCAAACCCTTTTACATCAGAATGTCACTGTATTGCAGATGGCTAGGCCTTTCATACCATCAGGGTTAAAAAATTAAGACAGACAATATCTCACCATAAGCTCAGATTCACTAAAGAGTGTTTCATTCATTTCAGAAGGTAGAAAAACTCTAAGGCAGCTGCTATGTCAAACCCCACAGCTTAGACTTAACCGTTGCCACAGTGGGTGTGTGGGCCAGTTTGACACACACCTTTACTAGAAAAACAATTTACACTGTGTGCGTATTTTTATCTTTAGGCCTGAAAATTTATATTTCTTGTTTTATGGAGTTTTGTCCTCTAAAAACCCAAAGGCAGGAGGGGAAAAAAATCACCAGTCAAAGTATTATTCCACTTAAGTACACAAAGTATTTTACTTTTGGCAATTTATGAAGTGTATATATGGCAAAAAACAATCTAAAAAAAGATTTTCTTTCTAGTTTACATTTTTGGCCAATGAAACAATAGGATTTTATTTTTGATCACGGAAAATTCACTTTTATTTTTTTCTTATTCTTGAAAAAATACAGCAGGCGGATGCATAAGACAAGAAATAAAATTGATCTGGCCTTATCACTTTTTACTAAACAGTCACTGATTACAGGTTTCTAAACGGTGATCCACTGATCCTACCAGAATATATTCTTAAGTATTTACAAGTCAATAAAACTTTCAAATACTTGTTGCTCAGATTTCACTGCCCTTGAACACTTTAAACTCTCCAAGAAGTTGATTTCGAAAAGCGATTAGAATTTCAGAGTACAGGTGTTTCCATTTGAGCTCAGTTTGTTTTCCCTTTCAGTTTCAGAACAGTATAGGAGATAAAGAAGGGAAATATTGGTTCATGTTTCACTGGCTCTGAATAAGGTCCAAAACAATTTATTGCTGTGTTGTTTTTTGCAGCAAAAAATATATTCTTAAATACATAACAATGCTTTGCAGTCAATCTGAATAAATTCTTTGATGGAGTGAGTGAGTACAGTTTTAAACTGCTTTTAGCAATATCTATGGGACACCAGAAATGGGCTTCACACATTGTACTGACATGGGGAATCAAATCCAGAACTGTGGGTGACGAACAAACACTTTAACCACTAGGCTACCCCATCGCTCCAGACATTGATGGAAGAAGGTAACCTTGTTTCAACTGGTTCGGTGACATAAATGCCACCTTGTAAAGCATACAGAGTACTATAGCTTTGCTTCACCTGAAAGGTGGATGGCATAAACACATGGGGCAGAATCATGTTTTTCTCTGCTTGTTTCTCTGCTTACTTCTGCACAGAGAAATATTTAGACTGTGTGCAATACTGTATCCTATTTTGGTCAACAGCCTTGTATGTGAGGATCCAAGTAACTTCTGGATAAAATCACAGCTTAATTTGACGTGGCTTTCACACAATGGATCCCTTCATTATCAGGATCAGTGTGGGAAATGCTTGGCTGTCACATAACAAAATGACTGCAGTGAAAATCAACACAACAACAAACGTTCATGCTATGAAAATGAACACTGGAGATAAAAAATAATAAACACTGTACGTAGCTATACAAACAATAATGGTAAAAGTACCTCTGCAGCAATAAATAATCTGAGTCATATACTTGACTAAAAAATATTTAAAAAATATAAACATCAGAAACTGAACACTATGACAACAAACAATGACTACCAAACCGAATAAAAGCTGATGATTGGGTAACAGGGGAGGAGAATGGAAGAGCCATTATACAGAATTGTTATAAAGAGGCCCAGGGCTAATAATTTTGTAAAAACAAAGAATATAGCCCCTTGCATGGTTGGAACTTTACCTAAACTGATGGTACTTTTAAATAACTGTCTGAACCTAAAGTGAATTTTGTTCATTCAATTAATTGCATGAACTTTAGATATGACAGAAAATATATTGCATTTCATACCATCTGTTGCATTTGCATTAAAGTTGTTGATATATGCATCATAGTGTTCAGTATGGAATAAGATACAAGTAGAAATGCCTGAAGGTTTAGTGTGTGCATTGTTGTCCTCATTATTGTAATAGGTGCTACCTTGAAACACTCATATCTCAACATTGTTGATCTTCTGAGTACAAAATGCCCAACTTGTTGGAATACAATAACAAAAAGGTAGGCTGTTTTTGTGAAACTTATATGGGCGTAGCTTATGCCTAAGGCAGCAATTTCTCAATTTAATGAGTACTTCCCCTTAGTTATTTGAGGAACTTTTAAAGCATTCCTGTGTCTTGTACATCTGTTAAAAGGCCCTTGAAGCACTTCTTGCATGCACTGGTCAAACAGGCTACTGTTTCTTGATATCCAACTTTTGAATTGAAAACTAACATTTCCTTTCTGCCTGGTCTAGGTTACATGAGGTGTGGTGGTATAGTTCAGTGGTAAAAAATGTTCCATTGTTCCATATGCAGAATGCCTGGATGAGCCCATTCGTAGAATTTCCCCTCTCCTCCCTTCCAAACACCTCCCTCCTGATATGTGGTGTCCAACTCCACTCATATATGCTGGGCAACTGGACTTGGACTTGACTCATTTACAGATGAATCTGGGTTTCCCCATAACCCTATACCATAACTCCATGACTAGAGAATTGAACCCTGACCATGACAAACACTTGAACCACTAGACTACCATGTTTCCTGCAGTGTAAGGAAGGACTGTCATTGGAGCAGGTATAGGGAACTGAACCCTGACCATGACTAACCAACACTTGACCCACTAGGCTACTATGTCTCCTGCCATGTCAAACTGAGCAGATGTGGAGAACTGAACCCTGACCATGATCAGCCAACACCTGACCCACTAGACTACCATCTCTCCTGCTGAGTGAGGTTGGTCTGACATTGGACCAGAGAGGGCAGGCAAGGGCAATGACATCAAAAGTAGGTGAGGATCTGTTTGAGAATCTGGTTGTCAGAAAGGAAGTAACTGTCATGATGACATCTCACAGATCCCAGACAGACACCAGGCATCGCATTAGGTGTATCAAAGATCACATGATTAACATGTCTCGTTAAGTATTTTTCTGGAATTCTTTGAAACAGACCTAAAGGTCAGTTTTTCTGATATACTAGTGATGGGAATATTTACAGTAATTCCTTTGAAGATAATATCTACCGACTGTTGACTTGTAAGTGTACATTGCACAAATGACCTTTAACAATATAAGAATGATCCGTACCATGTGTTCTGCAACTTCCTAAATTCCTTATGTTGGTATTATATGCTATTCCAGAGGTCAAATATCATTCGGAAAATCTTTTAAAATATTAGCTGATGGTATAATGTCATGTTATGAGTATGTCAGATTTGTCTGACAGCTAGGGAAAGTGGGCATGAGTTTCAACAGTCGATACTCTAATTGTGACAAAAGGGTTTGATGATGAGAAGCCTCCATACATGACAGTGGCAACAAAGTATTTTACAACACCTCTTATGTGAACAGTATAGATGCGATCAATCAAACACCTTTACCCTAAGAAATGTTATGACCATTTCAAAGAGGTGAAAAAAAACATGTTTATAGTCAATAAACATCTGAAAACATGATAAATCAGTGACCCTGGGATTATAGAAACGATAAACTGTCACTTACATTCTCACATTGTCTGAATGATGTCTTATCGATGATACTATACACACGGGCACACAGAAACTGTCTGTCATCACAGGATTTCATAGTATTTTCAAAACCAGCTGAACAACATTATCTGGTCATATAACTGCCCTTATCAGGATTGTTAGCTTTGCTCCAAGACTACTGAATGCCAAGCCCATGGATATATAGTGATACAGTCTAAGGTCCCCAGTTTTTTTTAGAGAGACCATGTGTTCTTTTGAATGTTTTTTCTGAAAATATCATTGAAACTATTATCTATTACCATTGTGTAGGTCTTGCCAACTACAATATGACCATAAATTATTGAGAATTTTAAGAATATGGTTAACAGGATTTCTATTATAAACAACCTTGACCAGCTTTCAAGTGCTTGGTTTCATTAAAGAGAGACAACTCTGTTAATCGTTTTTCAATAGTTTTTGAAGAGTTATCCCCCTTTGTTGACTTGCTAGCAGACAACATTTACAGTGATTCTCTGTATGGATGATTTAGAGAAGACGGGGGTTGATTTTAGAGGATTATAACAAAGACATCAGATCAGTTAATGTGATTTCAAGTAGAACAGGCATTTCTTTGTCCACTGTTTATCATATTTTGAAAAATATTGCAAATGGACTTGGCATTGAGGACCAGGGAGACGCAGGTAGGCCCAGAAAAATGACTGTCAGTGACAGAAGGCAGCTTGGTATTTTTGTTTCTAAAAACAAACGAAGACGTTTAGAAAACTTAAGGCTGGATATGATTGATAGAGGAACTGTGGCTGTCTGTAAGGAGGCAATTACAACTGAGCTGCAGGCAATGGGTTGCAAGAAAAGTCAAGGAATTCCATCACCGATCATGAAATGTGATTTTCTCAGATGAAAGTTCTGTGTGGCTGTTTTCTAATACATTGAAATTCTGGACCAAACAAACTGAGAAACCTCTGTACCACTACCAGCACCCAAAGTACTGTCCGAAATGGGGTGGGGTGGCATATCTGTGCCAGGGGCAACATCCATCTGTGTAAGATTTGAAGGGAATATGAACAGTAAGCAGAACACAGATATTCTCATGGGACATTTACTTCCATCTGCTCACATGCTCTATGGAAATTTTGATTTTCCAGCAGGACAACGACCCAAAACATCATTCAAAGCATTCAAAGGCCTGGTTTCGGTCCCAAAATATGACATTACATTGGCCATGCCATAGCCCTGACCTAAATCTTATTGTTTCTGCATTGCATCAATAAGACAAATCTGACAAATATTGCTGAAATGAAAAAGATCAATGTTGTCCGATATTGGGACAGCATGGACCCTGACCTTCTGACTTCTCTGATCAGTAGTATGGCCTGTCAAATTGAAGCCTGCATTGCTGCCCATGGTGACTTGACAAAATACTAACTGTTCACCTGTCTTTGAAACTGGAGTTATGTTCTGCTAATATTCACATTTAATATTTTAGTAAGGAGTGAAAAAAAAACAACAAAAAATTACCATCTTATTTTCTTAATAACTTAATAACTTCTGGCCATATTTTAACATAATATAAATTTCTTGCACATATGGAGTGACTGAGAAATCAATTGTTTATCATAAAAGTGTTCATAAAAGAAATATTTCATTGTTATCATGGTTCCTAAAATCAGTATCAACATGGGAAAATAAATCATATTTTTTCCTGACTGTTCATAATAGTGTCAACATTATTTTTTGATTATTAACAAACATCATTAACAAAAGAACAGTAAATGATTAATGAAAAAACATGCACGACAAAAGTCATGACATGACCCACTTTTCTGATGAAGGTTCAAGCAGAACAATCCACCATGTTTCTATTGTATATAAACTACAGTGAGATCGCTGCCATATGCAACAGAAGATAAATTTAAACAAAAGTGCAGGTACTTGGGAGAAACTTACACAGTTACCGATGAATTTTGTTTTGACTTATTTTACAAATTTCAACAGGACCTAGGCCAAAGAACCTAGAAAAGCAGAAGTGGTTGCAGTTATTCTTACACTGTAATCTGGAATCATAACCAGAATACAATCACAGGGCATTAGGGCCTATTCTAACTCAGAAATTCCCACAGGGGGGACTAGGATGGACTACACTGGACCAATCCATGAAGGTCCAGGTTAGAATGTTGATCTTCAGTAACCTGTGCTTCTCATAGGAAGCAACTAATGGAATTGGGTAGTCAGGCTCACTAACTACCTGTCGTTGGTTTCCAATTGCACATATCAATGCTCGTGCTGTTGATCACTTGGTGTCTGGTCCAGACTCAATTATCTATAGGCCACCCCAATATAGATGGAATATTGCTGAAGACAATATTTTACATCAAAATTCAAACAGAATAGTATACACTGCAGGAACCTGCACAGGAAGATAAGGATGTGCTGCTGAGGACCTTTTCTAAACCAGAATCCCAAGAGGAAGACAAGAGCATATTCCTGGAGACCTATTCTGCCCAGAGCATTTACAGGGGGTGAGATATAGTCAGGGTATGAAAACATCTGAGGGGTCACTGACCCCATTGTCACATCTGCACTCAGACAGGCAACATTGCACCCTGCTTGCCTACTTCTGGACAGATTCTCACAGACGAGTGCTTATCCCAAGTGGATGGTACCTTTACAAGGCACCAGTCTGATTACAAGTGTACTCTGTGACCCTCAGAAGTGGTGGAAGTCAACTGGTTATAACTACAATATCACCCAGACATGGGATAAATGGTAGAGCTCCTCAGGCAAAGTAGGTCTGGTTGCCAGGGTAATGAGATGATGTATGACAGTTTTCATTGGTAAAAACATTTCATCATCATTATCTCAGTATGGTAAACCTTTACAATCATGAATATTCTGATGTCTCAAGAATTGTTGATTTTGTCAAGAGATACTAGAATATGACAATTGAATTCTACCCTTGCTCATTAAAGGAAAGGAGTCTGAAAGGTAACTCCGTTGCTCTTAATATTTACAGAGTTTTTTAAATAATTTTCGTGCAAAACTGATTTCAACTTTTCTTCAGACTGAAGAAAATTAGACCTGCAGTTTGTTGGTTGTTTCTGGTCTTGAACAAAGGTGTGTTGCATAAGGTATTTCATGGTAATTCTTAAAGGTCACCTATAGTTGACACCTTTAGAAAACATGGTTGGGAAATGTTTGATATTTCAAACTTCATAATTTACATGTAAACCTCCTAAAAGACATTCTGTGTAACTCTTAATACAAGCCCTACTCGCAAATATATGCAAACGAGTTCTTCAAAATGGCCCATGACTAATGACAGGTCCATTTGAACGCACACCTGAGTGAACAGGGAGTTCAGGTGTGCATAGGTAGATGACAATGGCCAAAGATTTGACCACTGTCCTTACCATGTCTTTCTGTCAGTGTGCGGGCATAGATGGATGGGAGGTCACATGAAGCTGACCGCTGGCCCATCATTCATCACTGTCATTATCTGTTGCATTGAATAACACATCATGAAGTCTCTTTCACCTTGTGGCTCAGTTAAAGAATGTAATTCAATAGTCAGTGTTGCTTGATTAAATTCCTTGTGCTTCATTAAATGGCAGGTTCAACATGGTAACTTTGTGTGTACACAAGGGTCTGTCCTTTCATGGCCCTATTTGGACATTTCAGCTTCAGAAAGCAATTTAATTGGAAATTTAACAGGAACATACTATGCTATGTTTAGTTCCAGGGATCAGGTTTATTTTGTAAGTGATATATTTTGTTGTTAACCCACCATGAAAATGTTTGTTTACTGACAGAGAAAGGCCAATGTAAGCTGCAACTTTGAACTACACACAGAATGAATTATACTGTATCGCTTTGTGAGAACCAGTCTGTATTATCCTTCAGATTTGCGTACCTGCCTAACTGATCATAAAAATGTTCATCTTAAGGCAAGCTTAAGGAAAACTGAGGCATACCATGCTTGTAGGCCAGAGTTGGTCCCCATCAACCACCCTTGGGTTGAGTGGGCAGGTGACCTGGTTGGGTATTATTCACATTATCAACCACTGATATGTCTTGGTCCAGCATTAAATATTTACAGAGAACAATGCACTGTTAAACAACAACTAGCTGGGATTTACCAGGGTCAGTCTTTTTGCGACAAAGTGTATCATCCTGAAACAAATACTGTATCTCAGTTATATCACAATATTATTTTACATTTTGAAAAGGCTTTTAATAACTATTCACACTGCTGTACTATTCCAGTGTAAACGAGTAACACATTACAAGGGTCTGTCCTTTCACGGCTGTATTTGGACATTTCAGCTTCAGAAAGCAACTTCATTAGAAATTTAACAGGAACATACTGGTATTGCTCCAAAAGACATCCCTCATATCTACAGAGTAGCAACTATGTTGACAACACTTGTCAACAATGTTTGTCACTACACCATAACATATTTACTGATAAGGCTGTGCCAAGCAGTGGATGCAAATGTTATCCTCACAGACATTTGGAAATTATGCACCTAGCAACTTTGTCAGCACAAAGTGTACAAATTACAAAACAGTGTTGTACACAATTGAAAACATTAGCTTGCAAATAACACTGTTTCTTTCAAAGAAATTACGACCTAAAGATACAATCCAGATTCCACATGGAGTCTGGTTTCAACTTTCACATGTTATCCCTGGAAGTTTGTTGTGGCAGACTGACCTGCCTTAAACTACAAAAAAAAAACAAACGTCAGCATCCACCAGCAAATGTCACAGCAAGGAAACTGCTGGTTCCTCGGAGAATCACATTTTCCCATACACCAGCCAATGGCAAGATGACAAAGAAAGTAGTTTAACATCACTGTCAGTTATATTCAACACACAATACCAAGCTAAGTGATTTGCACACTTCACAGAGTCAGCAGCATGAAAATTATAACACTGTCTGGTTGAGATTTGATTATTTACAGACCACCTCATTACAGCTGGTACATTGCGGTAGGCGTAAAATCAAATTCACTCAGTCACTCATGGCCTCTAAGAACAACATACCACAGATGTCATAGTGTGTCAACTTGATATAGAAGACAGAAAGTGAAGAATGTCTAAGATGCTTACTACTTTGACATAGTTCTAGGAATTAATGTTTTATATGATGCAGGTCACTGACCTTTATCACTACAATGAAACTTTGGCAACAGGTGTGTCATTGACAGACCATGGATCAAGATCCCAACAAATCTGGGATTCTCCATACAACAATAACCAAATGTTCACAACCCAAGCAATAACACAGTGAGGGACACCACAAATGGGCTTAACACATTGTGCACTGTGTCAAATCAGTCTTTGGAACGAGGAAAGAACGATCCTTCCTACATCATCACAAACAGTACAATGAGATCTTGGAGTATACCATACATGAAGCCCAACCTTCCATACTGCCAGGCAAGGTGTGAAATAGTCAGCCATGCTCATGTCCTGGACATTGGCTTATACCATCAGAATCATGGGCAGGATATTTTCTGTCCCCTATCATAAAACATACCCTGATACCAAATGGTGAGACAATATCAGCTGAGAGTATGTCGTATACAATACAGCACTGGTATATACCTCATATATCACCTCTCAAGCAGAACTACTTTACCACCTCTGTAGCAGCGATACGGAACAATTGCAATATCGCAACCACTGACTGAATCATACTTAACCCAAAGCAGTGAAAATACTTATAACACTTGTCAAAGGGACAGATTAAAATGAGGATCAAACGGTCACACGGTGTGGTCAGGATGACTGAACACTACCTCCATGTGATGTTTCCAGGCTTCATGCTATTATTCACTAGTTTGTCAAGCAGTTAATGACGTAAGTTACTTATTGCTTCTGCAGAGTTACTGCCCTTTGGCACACTTGAAATCTATGAAAGAAGGTTAACATTAAAATCTATCTTTGTTAACTTTGTCACCTCAATAGAGTGATCATGGTTTTCACATTAGTGCTACCCATTTATCATTTCTGGATTTCCTCCCTCGTCAAGCAGACATGTTTTGATCCACAGGAATCACAGTTCATAGCAGACAAAAGCCAAAATCCCTCATGTTCTGTCAAGTACGTAGTGCTAGACTGTCCTATTTCTGTATCACAGCTTTAACTATTACAAAAGTCATGTATATCTGTGATAATTACCTCTTGTAAACATGATGTACAATTGTTATAAAATGTGCCCAAGAGTGCATCTGACCTTATCAGGTTTGCTTACTCGGCAAATTAGGGATGAATCACTGCTGCAACCGGAAACTCAGAGATGAAAGATCGTCAGCCAAAGAAGCAAAACTATTTCCATATCCTGGGAAATCCATAATATCCTGTGCATATCACCTAAAACTTAGAATAGGCTCTCCTATAACAGCCTTTTATCACTCTTTTTTAACTTAATTAGATATGTTCAAACACTGTTAAGTTCAGTTAAAATTCATTTATTACTTTCACAATGGCTGCTGGTTGATGAGACAGTAAAGGATGCTATCTGCTGCTGTCATGTAATGAATGTTGGGCTTTATGGGTAAAAACAAACCAATCAGATGAAGCCAACTGATACGTATACTTATAACCTGCTGTGGGATAAGCAGACAGATCATCTTGCATTATAGGTAAACAAAAACAAACGGGCGAGATGATCATCCACCCCTCAGTGCAGGTCTTACATGAAAGTCACATGACTAACGCCAAATTCATCCCCAAACAAACCATAATCATATCAGCAGACAGGTAATTCATACTCGCGCCCAAATGTCTTCTCCCAATTAACTGTAAACATACATTGTTGCTTTCTTGTCAGGATGAGTTAGCTCCAAGCAGATCAAGTAATCACCAAGCAGACATTTCAACATTGTATTCTCTCTATCCTTGTGTTCTCACAACAGCGCTGCAAGCGACTCAACCAAACGTATCAACTGGAGCTCACACATATTCCTGCATGTATGGCCTGATTTGCAATGGCTCTAAATTTGTATATGAAAGTGCAGTTGTTTGAGCATGTCAGGCCAAATTAAACATGCTGTATAAGGATGTTCCTGGGACGAAAGTTCAATCTGACAATTCCTTTGATCTGGTTCTCTGCACTGAGTAAATATTCTGCAGTGCTCAAGGTTTCTATGTACAAGTAGAAACAGTGAAACCTGAACTGGTGCTTGCCATCCTGTGTGTAACTATTTCACCAGCATACATCAGTACATGTATTATTTCTTATCCCAACTGACAGTTTGATGTATAATGCTCTATCCAACCAACACTTCACATGCATGTACAATCCTTAGCCCAACCAACACATAACATAAAGGTAAAACCCTTAGCCAACCAACAGATAACATAAAGGTAAAATGCTTAGCCCAACCAACACATAACATAAAGGTAAAATCCTTAGCCCAACCAACACATAACATACAGGTACAATCCTTAGCCCATCCAACACATAACATACAAGTATAATCCTTAGCCAAACCAACACATAACATACAAGTATTATCAATAGCCCAACCAACACATAACATACAGGTACAATCCTTAGCCCATCCAACACATAACATACAAGTATAATCCTTAGCCAAACCAACACATAACATATGAGTATTATCAATAGCCCAACCAAAACATAACATACAGGTACAACCCTTAGCCAAACCAACACATAACATACAAGTATTATCAATAGCCCAACCAACACATAACATACAGGTACAATCCTTAGCCCATCCAACACATAACATACAAGTATAATCCTTAGCCAAACCAACACATAACATACGAGTATTATCAATAGCCCAACCAACACATAACATACAGGTACAACCCTTAGCCCAACCAACACATAACATACAGGTACAATCCTTAGCCCAACCAACACATAACATACGAGTATTATCAATAGCCCAACCAAAACATAACATACAGGTACAACCCTTAGCCCAACCAACACATAACATACAGGTACAACCCTTAGCCAAACCAACACATAACATACAAGTATTATCAATAGCCCAACCAACACATAACATACAGGTACAATCCTTAGCCCATCCAACACATAACATAAAGGTAAAATCCTTAGCCAAACCAACACATAACATACGAGTATTATCAATAGCCCAACCAACACATAACATACAGGTACAATCCTTAACCCATCCAACACATAACATACAAGTATAATCCTTAGCCAAACCAACACATAACATACAAGTATTATCAATAGCCCAACCAACACATAACATACAGGTACAATCCTTAGCCCATCCAACACATAACATACAAGCATTATCTGTAGCCCAACCAATACATAACATACAGGTACAATCCTTAACCCAACCAACACATAACATACAGGTACAATCCTTAGCCCATCCAACACATAACATACAAGTATAATCCTTAGCCAAACCAACACATAACATACAAGTATTATCAATAGCCCAACCAACACATAACATACAGGAACAACCTTTAGCCCAACCAACACATAACATACAGGTAAATCCTTAGCCCAACCAACACATAACATACACGTATAATAGACCAACCAATACCAACAACACCTGTACTACCTTAAGTCAAACCTACACCTACAACAGATGTGCATAAGCCTGGCCACCCCTACAACATGGGAGCAGACATTTGCCAGATATCAAATACCAGGGAGGGCCCACAGGAGGTGCTAGAGAGAGAACCATGTGATACAAACTTTCATAACACTGTCTAACATTGCATATATCTAAGTACCACCTGCTGATATATAGGATACATGCATAAACATCATGGTCTCTGTCGTGTACAGAACATAATTCTATTCTTATCCTCCTAAAATGCAGTTAATACATCCAGTAATCTGAAGTATTGCTTTAAACAGTTATTTTATCTCTTAAGTTTTGATAAAGGTACATGACAACACGTCCATCAACAACTGACAAATAGGTCATAAACCTTATCAGGCTAATGCCTCACACAAATAATACAAATCTGTTTGACACAAATATCAAGTTGATTATACGAAAAAATAAATTAAAATCATAATTACAGTCTTGTGTAGATTTATTCTATCAAATATGGGATTTACTTGATAAATATTCATTAAGACTTCATTAAACATACACAATACAAAATAAATACAAAAATCAAATGGAGCAAATCTTTAATTTAACAATTACAAAGACAACAATAGTTGGACACAGGATTGGGTCTCATGGGGTCTCTCTGCTGATTGACACCTGGAAGGTTCATCACCATGTTAACCCCTTAGCCTAACAAAACTACAACCATATCACAGCTATTTTGTGCCTATTCAGCACAATCCTCCCCATCTGACAGCTATCCTCTATTGAAATTTGACTTCAAGCCAAATGGAGGATCAAGGAATCCTTGCAGAGGATTACAATGTAATTGGCTTCCAAAATAGGTACAGGCAGCTAATCAAAAGACGCTAAATGCCTAAAGACTACCCCGAATATGTAAGGGACGGTTTGATTTGAATGAAATTATTCAGAAGATTATCAAAATCAACACAGCGTCTTCAGATTCACAATGAATGCTTGAAGGAAGGGGCATATGGAATAAAAATGTATACACCTCGTGTTGATTCCTTAACCAATTCCATGATTCAGCATGGTTTAGAGGTGAGTGATCCTGATCCTTGCGATTTCCCATCATGACATAAAAAAAAATGCTGTATGTATTCATCCCATGTAGAATTTAACACTATGCATGCAATATCTCATCACAATCTGAGGCATACCTGTGGTGAATTTCATTAAAATTTTAACTATATAAACGACTGTAAGTTCAACAGGAATTTTAAAAATTCAAATGTCCAAAACATTTCTGCTTGTACTGGTTCCATTACTGATGAATATGGTTCATATTTCCCTCCTGCAGTGTAGGACATTGAGTCTGACTATAGTGTAAGTAATTGGCTTCCTTTGCAGGAACTATGACTAAGAACAGGTTTCTCCTCCCAATTGTTGTAACCAGAAATATTTTTCCCCTTCATGGGATGACTCACTTCCAATAAGCATATGCCAGTTTAAATGTAGTGTTGGAACAGAAACTTATATCCACTCAGTTTCAGAGGAAATACTATTCTGGTTTTACACAATGTTAATGTAGATAGGTAGGCAGTCCATTACTTACAATACACTCATGCCAAAGATAAACAAAGTATACAAAGTAACAACATATACAGTATCACACTACACTTTACATGAGAGTTGATACAACATAAAAGGGTGTAATACGACGTGCATCACCATACAAACAGATTATGAACTTCACAAAATGTAAACACAGTTCCATAGTTCGACTGTGTGAATCACATTATATCATGGTTGCTTCAACATACTTGAGTGTAATACGATGCATGTTTCCATAAAAGACTAGCAATAAAACACTTATACCATGGTTAATTATTCTGTTCAAATATGGATGGATGTATCAGTGCATGACCAGCCTGCTCTTCACAATGTGATGTGAGATGCGGTGTGTTGGGCCACCCATGTGGAGCCTGGCAGGGAATGTGCTGCCATCATTCCACCCTCTCCACCTCTCAGTCTATGACTAACATCTCTATACTTCACACAACAACGCAACACCACGATTTATAGACGCCATGGAAACAGGTTTCCCAGACCAGGCTGATCCACTTCCTCAAACCATTCTCAGAAATCAGGATGCCTGTATTCTCAGGAACGTTGGATTCAAGTCAGATATCTTTGCTACTTGTAAAACGTATACATATACATGACCTATAGTGAGTGCTCCAAGTGAGTCTAAACTTTTGGTTGGTAGGATATTAGTCTGCGGTATAGATCCTGAGGCAAATATATCCAAGAAAGCCCATGCAAATCAAGAAAATGAGGCAAGTCTAGATTGGCTTACCTTCTGAAAATGAAGAAAATCTCAGGGTTCCATTTCATTATAATGTTTTTTTTACTATGAACTGTTTTGCAGTAGAATATGTTCATTTCAGAGAGTAGTTGTTAGTCTGGTAGGATGTCAGTCATTACAGATATTGGAGACGATTTCACCCAAACTTTTACTGTAACATTTCACTATAAATCTTAAGAAATCAAGAAGCTGACTTAAATGCATCATTCCCATGATAGAACATAAATTATATTGCACTTTACATTACATTTATGAGCAAGTCAAAAGGATCACCATATGTTTAATACACAATTCAGTTCACTTATTGTAAATATACTTGACAAAAATAGTTAGGGATATATACAAAATTTTAAATTATGAATAATGATTTATTTATTCACTGACACACTGATGAAATATCAATCATAAAAATACCAAAATCCCTAAAATATATTGTACTATGTAATGGAAGAAATCTAAATATGGCGATACGTATCGTATCACACTTCCATTGAATTGTGACCGATATTTCGAGTTTTGTCCTTTTGATAAGAAACAATGGAATGGTGGTCCCAAGTGAAAAAGGCTTAAATACTTTCTTTCACTTTTATTAACATGCACAAACTCTCTTGCTGATGGTAAAACTTCAGAATGTGCACACACCCCTCCTCTTGTCACTGCCCTATCTTTCTTGTACTTCACATATCTTTAACACTGTTACATCCTTCATTCTTGTGTAACAGGGAGGAAGGCTTGAACACTAATAATCTATATGTTACAACAAAACATACTTGTTACCATGTGTTACACAGCTACTGCACTTCCTTGATTGTCAACATAATTATATACCTTGAGTACAAAGAATACCAACAGCAAGTGCACCTTCTAGCCTCTGTCTAATGTACACCATATAATACTTGACATGTAATATATGTATATATTATCAGCCTAGTGAGTACATGAATTACCAACAACGTAATACATGGAAAACATTCTTCACTGTAAACCATCCCTAAAAGTAATTTAGTTCAAATCAGTTTTTCAAATTTACAAAGTCTTGCATCAAAGGTTTGTGTTTATACAAAGAAGGCAAGCAATTGGTTAAACTCAGCTGCCCGGGATAAAGTGGATTATACAATGATGAGCCTGGCTGAGTATGGACCAGTACATGAGTATAACTGCCTGTATCACACTGTATGTGATAAGGCACTAATGGTTACGATGAACCGCCTGGCGCCTTGACTCAACACAGTAGTTGTTCAATGAACGGAACTAGATGAACCACCTGGTGCCTTAACTCAACACAGTAGTTGTTCAATAACAGAACTAGCAAGATTATCATGTCAGATCATGCATCTTTATCAGTATCTGTTCGAAACATTTCTGCATACTTTCAAAAACAGGAAGTTTAAACTTGCCTAAAAAATATTGTTATCTTGGCAAAGTTATCAGTGGATGAGTGGGTTATCTCCTAATGTGATCGAACTATTTATAATGTAAAAGCATTTACAAATACAACAGTATTACAAACATTACATATTAAGATAATGGTTCATAGTCAGGTTCAAAACCGTTAACAGTTTAAACATACAAGGAAAGAGTTTTTCATTAGATCACAAGCCCATGCAGTGTTGCAGGGTGTACCACATGTGCAAGCTAAGCGTATTTCCGACATTTCCCCAAGTTGAAGCTAGGGCAATATACATCTCCAGGCTGTCCCACTAAGTATCCTGTAATGACGATGCCATACTCCCCCTGCCACAATGCAGAATAATAAATATTTTCCTTACAATTTATGAGCAGCTGAAATTCCACATACAAAAAGCATCCTTCCAGATCCCTGCTACAGGCTATAAAAAACACTGGTATAGAGGACACACTTGCTATTCCATCCTTGCTTCAGACAAGAGAGTACTGTGGTATAAAACAGTTTATGGCATGATCACCATCAACATTCAATATCATCACCATGGCATCACTGACATTACAATAAATCTACAGAGTTTGTGAGCCAGTCACTGATCCGAAGCCTGTTTTGACGAGTGTCCAGTAAGTGTACCATGAATAAGCCAAGATGGACATAAAATTTACAGGAAATATTATCATAGACAAAGTTCGGCAAAACAGAATGAGACGAAGTGTGGTTCCAGATTACAGCACTAATTTAGGGATGTGCATGCATAAGCATGTGTGTGGCTGCTCTAGTTTGGGTGAATGCCAATTCTATAATGCTATCTCAGTGAGAAACAGAACACTGACTGCAAGCAAAACCAGTCGCTGTTCTATCCTCTCAATGTCAAGAGACAGGCAGGGTAACATCAAGTAGGGATCCCTCTACCAGGGATCAAACCAATGACCACAGACTCTCAGGGCAAACACTGAATCTACTTACCTGGTGTACACAGCAGAGGAAAAAGACTTCTATATACAACACAGTAACTGCATACACAGACTGAAAAGCAGCATTTAACTCTTGTACATTGCAACTAAGCAACCGCTATGACCTGCCACAAGAAGTTTAATTTTTCTGTAAAGCATCCAGACACACATACTTGACCTCAAAATGCAAAACACCAGAGAGAACATCTGTCGTCCACATAAACCTGGCCAAGTCTCAAGACCTCTGGACAAGTAGATATCGACAGGCCACTTGCTTAGGACAAGTGAACATTTTGAATATGCCCCCTCCCACAGCTATAAAAGAGGTATTGAAAGTCAAGGCTGACAATGATGTATCAGTGCATGGTTCAATACCATGTTATACACTAAGCATGAAAGTGAAGAGGTTCTCCTCATAAGCCCAAGGCTACACAATTTAGGATCTACAGATTCTAATACTCAAAATTTCCATATAACATCACAACAACCTTAGAGGAAGAAATGAATACTAAGGATAGCAGTATGTCAATATGTGAGTGAGTTTAAAACTGTTTTAGCATGGGCAATATTCAACCATTATCACAGCCTTGAACACAGAAAATTGCCTCACATATTTTATGTATTGAGAGAGTGTTAGTTTTACTGCGTTTTTAGCAATATCCCAGCAATATCATGAAACATGAACACCAGAAATGGGCTCCTATTGGTTAATCAAACCGGCTCATAGTGGATATGATTACCTTGACAATGTGACCATATCCCGTATTGCCACATCACTACAGCTCAATGATGGATGACACCAACATGAAAACCACTAAAGATTGTACTTTTCAGACTCCAGTACCTTTTTGTTGAGGCAGCCCAGTGCTCAAAGCATTCACTTTTCGCATCAGGTTCAATTCTGCACTTGGCTACAATGCATGAAGCCCACTTCTGGTGTCGACCACAATGATGTTGATTGAATAATATTATTAGGAGTGTCAAACTCACTCACTCACTAACTCACTCACTCACTCTAATATTTACAGCATAGCATCATATGGATGGAATCTGGCTGAGGGAGGCATCATATTACAATCACAACACGCTACTGTATCTTATCACCTATTTTCCAACTAGTTATGATAATCTACGTGTATTAAAGATAAGTAAGTTCGAGAAAGGAATAACATGCCTTCACAACTAAATCAGTGGCATATCTGTCCATCATGATATGTCTTTGTGATTATGTAAATTGTTATTACCTATGTATTGAATACAGCATGATTAAACAACACTGTCAGACTATTTGTGGTTACCAGACAGTGAAAAAATACCAACTCATAACCAGGCTATGGTTGCAGCCCACAACTGACACGTGATGTAATGCGTCTTTAATTTCCACATATCATCGTCACACCTGTTGCCCACACCCCTCTTCAAGGTCCTAATTCTGCAAAACATTTTCATCCAAATCATGCAGGTAAAGAAGCCTCATTTATTAACGGTTATTCACCCTTTTCAAGATGGGCAAGTTATATCACCTTTATCTATTTGTGATTCATGGTGTATTGAAACTGTTAAAAAATTATGCGTTGACATCATGAGTTGTGTCGTTATGGCTATACGGAATGTAAACACGATAACCCATAGTACAGAAATAGCACTGTGGTTGACGACATATTTAAACATATCAAAGGGGTGTAACAAATAGTTTTGCACGAGTGTCTCGGTTGCAAGTAGGTTACAGTGAGTAAATTAATGCTCTAAGCATGAAATCAACTTGACAGTAACAGGATGAGAACTATACATCTTTGGGTCTCTCATCCACCTGAGGACACCTTCTTTCCCCTCATTAAGAAAGTCACTAACATAATTATTTATGTTTGGTCTTGTAATGTCTTGTAAAGTCTTGTAATCAGTGCCAATGTTGTGTCATCATACAAAAGAGGACCCCTTCTTTCCACGGCCTTGCTAAGAAAGTCACCAACATAATTGGTAGTCTGGGTCATATTCAGTGCTGATGCTGTGTCAGCTGTGTCATTGGTTGCTGCTCATGATTTCTGCCACTTGTTTGTTTCTCATAGACGACAGCTTTCCCACAGACATCATGCGTGGGAAAACTACTGAATATGGAATACGTAACTAATATCATATTGTGTTATGGACCAAATTTATCTGAATAAGCATTTTTCTTTCCTGAATGCCATACATGTCTAATAAACAAGATACATAAAATTATGACTAAAGAGGATTTTTAAAAATACTGTTCATAAGTTTACTACTGTCAAGATAAGTATACAATATATATAAAGAAACAACCTACATGAGCCAGACAGTGATTTACATGAATTAGACATGCACCAGTGGTTTATTTCACTCTGCAGACACCATTCAGAGTATATCTGTATTATCTCACGTTTGAAGGTGTAAAAATGCCATTTAATACAGCTACTTACTGTGGCTGAAAAAAAGTAAGTTTGCAGACTAAACAAGCCTTACTGCAGCCAAGCACCTGTTTGCTATTAAGTAACCCTTATCAGCAGTTGTCCATAATGAATTGGTTACATTTAATTTGTTCACACAAAACTGTATGTTAAACAGAATGCATCGACCAGTGCATTGTGGAATATTGTCTATTCATCTTGACAGAACACCTACATCGGGACCTTAGCATGCTTAAGGTACTCAGCCATATCAATGTCTATTTAATATGAGACAGGGTAAAACTGCAAGCTTGTCGTTTCTTCTTTAAGCAAGGCTCTGTACATTCAGTACATGGGACACAGGAAAGCTAGCGTAATGGATTCAGTGTGGGCAACTTTCAAATATGGAGAAATGCTATATCTGGGCCAACCACAGGCTGAACATGTGCTGTACACTCTCTACAGGTACAAGTTCTGGTAGGTCCTTTTGGACTGAATTTCTGCTTCTGATATTTTCTGGTAGTTTTGAATAGAAATAGCATGCATGTATGGAAAAATTATTTTTCGATTATGAAATGAGTTCAAAAACATTGCATAGAATTACTGGGTCTATTGCTTACTGTTGATTGCTTGAATGTACTATATAGTCTAATTATCATCTTGTTTATTGCAGACTGGACCAATACACCAACTTCAATTAACATAAGAGAGATAATGACAGTGCTTTTCTATAGCGTGTTATTCAACATGGGATAACAGTGTGATGCCATTGTTATCACGACAATGGTGTAATCCTGCAACAAAGTTCCTTCCATGCAGCATTGTATCCAAACACACTGTTATACAATGCTGGCCGATAAGAATATGCGATAACACTTTTACTGGGTCCATTTTAGTAGAAAATGTAACAGCATTATTTTTCACATGGAAACCAGAATCTTTGATTAATGAAACGTAAACATTTCATAAAAATTTCACAATTCTTTTCGTTCTCAACGTATTTTTTCATCACACACATAAAAAGCAGTAAATGACGCGAAAAATGCAGTTCAATTGTGAACTTTCGTACTCTTTATATATACTGCAGAGGCCCGTCTCAAGTTTCTAAGAGTTTCGTCTGCTTTATCTGACAATACTATTCAAGAAATATTATGTAAAAGTCAATCCCGCTGCGTCACTTGGATTTCACAAGCAGAAAAAATATATTGATCAAATATAATAGCGTACTTACACCTTGTTCAGCGATTGCCCATCCAGCAAAAAACACTGTCACTATAAATAAAGTCCTCACACCGCAGAGCCCCTGTATAAGGTTCGCCATAGGGACTTCTCTCGCCACTGCCCGTGGACTTCTGCACGATATCCTAAACAAAACCAATCTCCCTCCTGATGCAAAGGTAACACACTCTTTAGAAAGAATATGTCATCCGCATCGCATGCAGGCTTTTAGCTACCTCCACAAATCTCACTGTCTAACTCTTCCAGTCAAACAGCGAAAAAGAGTATAGCCTCTTCTCTTAGCCCGTCAGTGGGGGATAATCCAGTGAGTTCACTGGCTTGAGGTGGGAGTGAATGAATCGCCGTGCCGCCCTCGTACTGAGGGGGGTATTTCCTTAGGATCTAATCGTCCTATGAGACAAAACGACTTAGTCATGCATACATTACAGTGCAGAGCTGAAGGGAAACAGTTTCCTTCAGTGTGCGACACTATGGACATTGTTTATTCTCGAATGGCGTAGTTTGACAAGTATTTACCCCTTGTGCGGAAGGGGTGTGGGCAATTCCTTGAACAGCCAGGGGGGGAGATGGTATTTTGTGGCTCGTCTGCAGCCGCTATTCTGGATTTCGCACCTTCTCTCCGGTTACCAAAGCACCGCGAGCTCTCAAGAAAATCATATACATTCCCGTGCAAAGTCTTTCGTCTCACTCTACGGCCCAACTAAGATTTGGTGTGAAAGTTTCTTAACACTTTTCTTCGCAAAGTATAGCAGTTTTAGGTTTTCGAACATTAACAACTATCTTTGAGTGAATGTAACAACAGGTCCCGGTTAGCAACTGCTGTTGTCTGAAATGAACCCCATAACTGAGAAAGAGTTACTGAATTACAAAGCTATATGTAATCAAAGGGTCGTTTCAGTATTAATCTAGCCTTGCCAAATATTAGACTTAGAGTTCCAAGGTCTCCATGGGAGACAAAGCATTTTTGAAATATGTATTTGCTGCCGTTTGTGGAAATAACAACGCTGTCAATGTTTATCATTGTGTTTGTAATATTCTGCACTCATTTATACGCATGAGTGGTAATGCCTCACGGCCCCTCTATTAATATCTAAAGTTATCAATGGAAAGTCTGAACACAAGCAAAAACATATTTTATTGAAAGTTATTCAGTTTTCTCGGAGGTAGCGTTCATTGTGTCAGTACAAACGCGCGTCCGTTATCATGTGGAAGAAGGGGACACAACACTTTGTGGAAATAATCTGGCTGGATGGGTGGTGGTGGTGGTGGGGAGGGGGGAGGGGGGGGGCATAAGAACTTATGTAATCTTATGCATGACTTGATTGTCTGTGTAATAAGACGCATGGCTTGACACTGAACGAAACGGGATCGGTTCTGCAGTCCGCAGTCAACAGGGTGGTATTGTATCATAATTATGTTCTGTACGTGACATCTACATGGACAATACACGGGTGTATACGACCTGGTGTGCAGTTACATGTATATGGACAATATACGTATGTGTACAACAAGTTATGCTCTGTACACTGCAGCGATACGGACAACATGCGGGTGTATACCACGAGGTATGCTCTGTACAGTGCAGCGATATGGACGTTATACAAGCTTAATCCACGAGTCATGCTCTGTACGCAATGGGTTCATGGACTATATATTACGGTATATACCACGGGTTATACTCTGTATGCAGTAGTTGTATGGACTATACATTAGGGTATATACCACGGGTTATACTCTGCACGCAATAGCTAACTGGACAGTACACGGGTTTATACAAAGGGCTATGCTCTGTACTCAATAGCTACATGGACAGTATATACGCATTGATACAAGTTATGCTCTGTACACGACAGCTGCATGGACAATTTAATTAAGGGTATATACCACGAGCTCTAAAAGTTAACACATGGACACAAGTAATCTGCTAACAACACGAGATACATAACATGGGCAGATATGAGATTCGAACCCACTATTTCAGCTCTCAGTCATGCCAAAGGTACACAACTCAAGGCAACAAATTACTATCTGAGACATTTGTATAACGCCGATATCCAGTTCGCCAGTTCAACTGCTCAAGGACGCTTTGTTTCCCCCCACCCGATCATTGGATGTCCATCACAACGGCACATCGTATTTCCATCTGAACTCCCTGAAGATCATGCAACTCTTGAAGCCTACTAGGCGCACAAAGTTAATGTGGCTTTCCCATCCTTACGAAGTACCCATTCACAGCTGTTTAATGTTTACTACATGTTGCTGTACCCGAAACTAGGTGTTTCCACGTGTTCATGTGGCCACTATCTGCTCATCTACCAACGGATTCGTGGGTTCTTTTGGGTGCACAGGGTTGTGTACTGCACACTAGGGGTTGTGACAACAACACTGAAAGAGTCTGCACACAAGGTTGACTTCAAGGATTTTTACACCCAGGTCAAAGGTGGGTTCGATCTCGGCACCTCCAAGCTAACTGGATTACTAGCTGGATTAGAGCTCACCAATGGGGGCGCGCCCACGGCGCCCCCCACTGGCGCATATGACGACCAGCAAATATCAGTCGCTTCCGAGAGACGGGAATTATTCCTCTTTGGTTGAAAAATACTTCATTCGTGAATACTGAAGTGGGTTGGGTGAAAGTAAAATCAATTAACATTCAAAACATGACATACCCGTCCTATATTTCCTGAGTGATGTCATGCCTCACTCACTGAGATGAAACATCATTTATCCGGTAGATATATCGGTGTATTGTGGCGTAATAATAGCCCAGCATCTTTACTTAAGGCAGGCCATGCTGGTGGTTACGTACATAAGGCGCATATTATGCGAGGTGTTGTAACTCGACTGCAGCGGAAATGGATGCATGTGAAAGTTACATACTGTAGGCGGATCCAGTGAGATGCGAGGCAGGCCGGAGTGACCTGCTTCGGGCCTGTGTTGTTTTACGCCGCGCTCTGGGACTGATCCAGGCTATCTCTGGACCAACTTTCGGTTTGAGGGGGCTGTACCCGGATTGTCCACGTGGACGTGCATGGTAAACAACCTTAACTCAACAAATATCAGCTGTAAATTGTTTGTCTGGATATGCCACTAACTGCAATGTCTGGATATGCCACTAACAACAATGTCTGAATATGCCGCTTACAACAACGTCTGTACATGCCGCTTACAGCAATGTCTGGATATGCCATGTTTATTCAATATGACGACGGTCTTAAATAATTAAGTCGGCATCAGACAGACCTGTGGCCACAGGTACACGTACTCCACACGAGCACCTGCATGGATGATCATCCAAACATGCCGCATATATAGATTCAATATTCGATCTCTCCCTGAGGAACAGTTTTGTTTGTGTGAGCCCAGACGGTGACATGATGCCAAACCTGACAATCCGATCTCTTTATTCCGGTCTAACGATATTTGTATAATTGGGATCTTCTATGCCCAGTCGGGTCTGTCTCGAGGGAGAGCGGATCAATGAAGATACGGGATAGCAAAGGTCTTCAGCAACCCATGCTTGCCATAAAAGGCGACTATGCTTGTCTTAAGAGGCGACTAACGGGGTCGGGGAACAGGCTTGCTGACTTGGTTAACTCATGTCATCGGTTCTCAACTGCGCAGATCGATGCTCATGCTGTTGATCACTGAATTGTCTGGTCCATTCTCAGTTATTTCCAGACCGCCGCCATATAGCTGAAATATAACTGATTGCCGCTTAAAAGTAAACTCACTCACTCGAAGAAGTGCTGTCTATCCGCCGTGTCACCTCAACCGTCTGTTTGATCAGTGTCTATCACCCTCTCACCACATTGACCTTACATTAACACTGTTCAGTGGCTGTAAAATACTTTAAGTCCTTATGTCATGGCAAGAAGGGTTGATTGGTAGAATCCGGCGCCTGTGTGCCATGGAAGACGTCTGGGGTCTCAAACTGTCACGTAGCATCGGATTATACCTGTGACGAACCAATCACCCGTGATGTGCGAGCAAATATTATAACGCTTACAGGTCTAACGACCAGTTACCTGTGTCAGGTGCGAGACAGCTTTAGAAAGTGTTCGGGGCCAAATGCACTCTAGTTCGGGTCCGGACAGGGAGCGCACTCTGTTAGATACAGGGAATCAACTCACAGAAATACTTGACAACAACACGTGAATATCATCGACATTATTCTAACCGGAAGTATGCCTAAGTTTCGACTGACAAACAAGCACTTTGATTCATTTTTAACTTTATAAGATTGAAATGAACACGTTTGTAAATATATAGCAAACCTTCGGGGTATCAACTGTTTGTACAGAAAAGGTCTGACTTTTCTGATTTAGAAATAAATAAAAACCGTTACTGGTTCAGATAGTTCAAATTTAGAAGTTCTCTAAAACACATATGTACGTCTCCATCTCTCAGAGAAAATGGTTACAGCGTAGTGACGGAAACTGTTTCCCCCACAACATATCTACATTGTTTATGAAATCCATTAAGGTATTTTGGATATTCCTAAACCTTTTGCTTGAACATGTTACAACCGCGCAGCACGAGACTTCCCAAGGTAAAAAATGTGCTGGTCGACGTTCACTTTCAGGGCTAGACATGTGCCTCTGTTAGCCCAGGGTATAACAACAACACCCTTTAAATACCCCTTATTGATACAGACGCTAACCCTATTGCTGTACCCTCCCATAACCGGCCGCGACAGCACGCCCTGCATGACCCCGTATTTCCTAGCATCCACTCGGGCGTCGCGGTCAACTGCTAAGCCTCGAGGTCTGAGAAATGTTTGTTATGAAAGTAAGAGCGACCAAACGGGGTCTTGCCAGGAGAAAAGCCCACTGAATGAGATGTACACCTCCTTATGTCTCGTTTGTGTGACAAACGAGTCAATAAAGAGTACATTGTGGACATACGTGCGATAAATTCGTAATATGGCGTTGAGGTTTGCCATCTTTTGCGTGGAGATGCTCTCCCTTGGTTCAAGGTTTTAAATCGGATTGTTGTACAACAATGAAGTTTGAATTAGTCGTGGTTGTCTGAAAGAGTGGGTAATAATAATGTTATTGTCCTCATATTTTTCATGTTTAACCTTTTCTGTCTTTCGATTAGAATTCAATTTAACTGTTTACTGTTTATTTCTTCCCAATCCACATAAAAAAATAATTGTTTTCCTATTTTCAATATTCTAAAATTACATGCATAATTTGGTTACAGAGGAAGAGCTGGAAAGCTATGCGCAAAGGCATGGCTGTACTTGAACCGCTCCTATGCCGCTTATATAGGCTGGATATATTTTAAAAACTATTTCCATAAACGAAGTCACAGTCACCCTCCTCCCTCCTTCCCTGAGTCCGTGAGATATGCGTGGGTGCCCACTTCGCTGACATTTACTCCAAAAACTGGTTCACCTCGGGAGCCCTGACCATTAAGTCGCATAAACCAGTTGGTCGACGGGTGTGTTTAGGCGATTGTTTCATTCAGCACATGAACCACTACTGACGGGTGATAGAGTGACGTAAAGTCGGCGGCGTAAGGTTCACGGAACTTTCAGAGCTACATGTATTCGTGTGTGTGTGTTCGTATGTATGTGTGCGTTTGTGTGTGCCGGTGTGGCTTCCCCTACTAGTGCTACCTCGTAAGACATACCCGCTGCTCTTACGTATGCATGAATGTTCCAGTGTAATGGTCCCCAAACCGTTCATTCCTGGTTTCACCCCCTTGTTTATTCCTATCTCTCAACATCTTATGGAATGACGGTATCGCGGATCGAACCACCCACCAGCACCTCTCTGGGCAGAAGTTCTACCAACCCAACTATGGAATCGGTTAGACTATCAACTAGTCTCTGAAATAAACTTATTTTACTGAAAAAAGTTCATAGTAGAAAAAAAATAATATAATGATATGGAGCCCTGAGAATGTTCTCATTTTCAGAATTGAAGCTATAAAAATCTAGACCTGTCACATTTTCTAAACTGGGCTTTCTTGGATGTAATTGCTTCAGGTTCTGTACGACAGACTAGGAATCGGTCTATGCGATCCTATGTTAATCATGACATATCGTATACAGGCACCTTGAACGTAAAACAGGAACGGTGAACATGGTACAAAACAATCGTACCTTGTGATATAACAACCACGACAATGGAGGTGATGGATGAGAGATGGAATCGTGAAGATCCTGGTTAGAATTGATCTTCAGCAACCTACACTTGTAAGAGGCGTCTAACGAGAGGTCAGGATCGTTGACTTGGTTGACACATGCCGATTGAGTAGATCAATTGCAACATGGAATAGTTGCTTTCATATTGCACTTATAACGGGCGTCAGTAATGAAATACATGTCCCACTACAAACAGCTGTCTCGGGGCATGTTTCGTACATGATGTAGTACTCAAAAGAAATCAAGGTTCTGTACTGTAGTTATCAAGGCATGTGAGATCAGCTCTAATATGACATAATCGGGTCCCCTATGACTACTGTATAGAATCATGGTACCCTAATTGTATGGATGGATGCTCATGATGTTGATCACTGGATTGTCTGGTCCAGTCTGGATTATTTACAGACCGCCACCATTTAGCTGGAATAGTTTAACGCGGCATAAAACTAAACTCACTCACTCACTGAAAGAGAGGTGGAAGGTGAAGTCCAAGTACTAAACATTTTACATTAGTCTCCAACTATTATCGCTTAGGAGTGCGTGTAAATCTAGCAGAAGATGAGGTGGCTATTCTTTTCGAAGATCCGGGTTTAATTCCCCAAACAAAAATGCCATTAATGATCATTCCAAGCTTATCCAAATGTATATTAGCTATTTTATTTGTTACCCTAGAGAATAACATTAAAAAATCGACAAGATGTATCAATAAAATACAGTCAACAAGAAATACCTATATAAAACACTTTTAATAATTACAAAACGATTCTGTGATTCATGTAAACTGCGCCAAAACGCAACATTCCAGTCTTATTACCTGTGGAGGCAGTCGGACTTCTCGCTGTTCCCCTTGCATATCCTGGGGCCAGTCTCTCCGTAGATAACAGTACAAGTAGAGTTTTTTGAATGAGTAGAGTGCCATCGCTCGCCCTTTGGCGGCCAAGAATATTTCCAAAATCCCAGGAAGAAAAACGAGCCATTGTAAACGCAGTCGAAAATCCACAACTGCAGTTGAACCTCTACGTTCGACTCGAAACGCGGTATTCAAAATCTTTAACTTGGATAAGCCAACATGTTAGATTTCATTCTTAACTGGGATGTTTGCGGACAGGATCATCGTATTAGGCATGGATTTGTCCACGCTCGCTGCCTCAGTTCTCACTGTTTGTACAACTGTAAAAGGCAACAGAAAAGAGTACTAGATCTGTTTGAGAATTTTTGACAGACCTTGTTTCTTTTAAAATGCATTTTAAGTCAAATGTTTGTGCAAAGTAACAGCTCCGTTGATGGTTAACCTTTGACTTTTAAACTACAGGATCTGCTGTAGCTGTCTAATGGCCATATAAGGGACATAACTCTACTTCTCTAATACGTTTTGTAGTTCTGGACGAAAAGCTGTACCATACCTCGACGCCGTTTCACTCAAATGATCATCACATATAGGCTTCAAAGGCGACTGTGTGCCATGATGCTGATTGTACACGGTGTTCGAGTCGGAGAGTTCATTTGTTTCCAAGCACAAGCTAGGATACTAAATTAGAAATGTCAATATGTGAGGAAGTTGAGTTTTGCGCCACTTTTAACAATAATCCAGCGATGCCACAGCGGAACACGCGGGCTTCACACAGTGTAACCATAGCAGGAGTGAAAACGGGACAAACGAATGCTTTATTATTATTCAATAATTCAATGGCTCCAGTTAGAAGGGGTATTGTAGATAAATATATGTTATAGTGACTCTCATGTGTTCCTCTTTTAACGCAAGCTGAAGAAAATATAAACTCTTCAAAATGCTTTTTAAAGGATGCTAGTAAATGAGTGTATTAGTCTTAATGTGCAAATGGCCAGCTATGTTTGCGGTGTTATCAAGAGGTACTGTGTGTGAGTGGGCTGGACTTTAGGCAAATAAAGGCTGGACCAATACGGCCAGTGGTTGATACTACGAGCACACGGTCGGCGTTCTTCCCATCGTACAGGTTTTCACAGGACACCGGGTGCTCATCGTGATCCCGACCTTGATCACGTCTTCAAAGGAAGCCATTGGTCGATCCCAGGCGGATGGAAGTCCTAATGTAACACGTGATCTAAATACGTCACAGAGGGATTCTGATTTTTATTACACTAGTGCAATGTGTGTTAAAACTGACATTTCACTTTCTAAGATTTTCATGTTCAGTCCGAGGCACAGACTTGGTATCAGACTGGCTATCGGTGTGATATCTACCCCAATATCGAGGATGTATCCCATAGCAGGGGCGTAGAGGCAAGAAACACCCACAACCCTACACCTGTATAACAGAAACCAAATTGAGCACTAAACAGCGGGTGGAACGTGAGCTCGCTGGCCACTCTGCCTTGTCGGCCCCCCCTAAACGCTGCTGTCGTCTATGGTTGACACAATGAGCTTTTCTTGCGACTGATATCCCAAAGTTTCACATGAGAAGTAGACAACAATGCTCATTGTATGCTGATGGAGTTGCAAGGGCCCCATGTATTATGTAAACTGTGTGACACCAGTCAAGTGCGCAGAATTAACATTCGCACGGTCCTCCGTATCACACACTGTTTGAAGGATGATTCAAAAGGAACAATGCTTCATTGTCTCTTTCATCATTTATGAACTGTTTTGCAATAATCTGGAACGAAAGCCTGTTTTCTCCTTATTAATATATGCATATCGCCTTGCCGCGTGTACAGCATTTTCGCTACGATCAGAACGGTAACGAGTCTGCATAATAAAAACCAACAGCAATGGTCGATAGCGGAACCAGGGGGCAACTGTTTACACCCATTCCTTTTCTTGCCTCCTTCAGCATATGTCTAAAGATCAGTAGATGTACTTCTTGAGAAGTGTTGGATGAGCCAGCGCAGTGAACGCGTTTGTGAGAAGCAGGCGGGGCAAGTAATCTGGACAAATACACTTGGTTGCTACAGGCAGATTGGCGATTAACACGTGCAATACATGCTGACCCTGGCGTGAAATCAATACCGCTACTGTTTACCACGTGTCTCATAGAGCGATTTATTTCAGCAAAACACCACCACGACATGATTCGCACGAGGAAATTGAACTTTCAAATATTTAGACGACAACCTGTTTCCCTCTTGTGTCAAATGGAATGTTCAGCAAGGGCATCGACCTACGCAGCTGGGATACGATAACATGTGCCAACCAAGTCAGAGTGAGTGAGTGAGTGAGTTTAGTTTTACGTCGCACTTAGCAATATTCCAGCTATATGGCGACGGTCTGTAAATAATCGAGTCTGGACCAGACAATCCAGTGATCAACAACATGAGCATCGATCTGTGCAATGGGGAACCGATGACATGTGTCAATCCAACCAAGTCAGAAAGACTGGCCACCCGATCCCGTTAACTGAAACTTACGACAAACCTGGGGTGCTGAAGACCATTTCTCACCCTGGGCATAGATTTTCGAAGCTCTCTTACAGCTAAGATATGGCATTAATTAATGTTAATATATGGCACTTACGACTATCTTAGCGCTAAGAGAGCTTCGAAAATCTAGGCCAAATGTGAGTAATATAATGTCTCGTAATGTCTAGACATTACCAACAAGACGGTTCCATTGACGGGGTTTCCGTGGTTCGGGAGAATGAGGATATACCCACACTCACATTCTTTCAAAGTGTATTTCCACTGAAAACGTCTATAACGTCTGTATTGGCATCGCTCATCAATCAAACACCTTCCTTCCGACAGGAAACAATATCGTACCGGAAGTTCTAAACACAACTAATTACGTTTTTACGATTATATTTACCTGACGACTGATAAATTATGATGCCAAAAGTTAATAATATTCACATTATCGATATAACAAAAAACATGTGATGCTGATGGCAAGCGGTACATTATTGAATCGTCTTTATCGCTGAGATGGCAATCTGTTGGGGCGTTCTGTTGAAGTCGTTACGGAGGGCACAAGGGTTTACCTGGATCTGCACTGAAGATGAGCGATAAACCAAACGCTTCCCCTCAGCCGCCATTAACAGACACTTAACGGGCATAGAAGTAACCTATGGCCGATAGAAAACTAAATTAGTTTCATCACAAACAAAGTTGCTGATGGCGTATCTTGACTGATAAGATTCCTACCAGTAGTCGAAGATTCTATTGCACCAAAGTCAGTATTTCAGATATAGTACGGTCGTACTTTATTTTGATCGTATTTATCGCCGTCCCTTGAGTTTGGGGAAATTGATAAGAAAGAATCCCACACTGGTTCATCATTTGCACGTTGAGATGGCGTTAACGATTAGAAGAAGGAAGTGGGTAGGGAGTTCGGTGTTTCTGTCGAAGAAGGGACCTAGAAAACCAACACTTTAAGGAAGGGAAAGGACGTCCAAGTCGTTACATGCTTGTCGTTGTTCGAATTGCTCATCATGTCAGATTTGTCAGTACCATACCGGTATTCGGTGGTTTTAATGTTTAACTGTAACGCTGTCCAAAGCGGCGCTGCGCCAAACATGATACGGAGAAAACGGACACTAGCCAAAACTAACCCCTCAAAAAATGGAGAAAACGGCCACTGGCGCTGGCGAGAAGGGCGTCCAAACTTGCAGACAGTCTCTGTGCCTGGTGAAAAGACCAACATAGTTGCCCCGGAGATCATGTCAAAGGAGATTATATATGAATATATATATATGTGTGTGTCTGTCTGTCTGTCTGTCTGTCTATATATCCCAAATCACTAAATCATAGAGACTTACTTCATTGCCGATGTGATTTTAAAAAGCTCTATGTAACTAACAGCATAGCTTCCAACCCAACGTAAAACAAAAGCTTGGGAAGTCGGGGTACACGGGCCAAAGGCCACGGCCCGGTCCAGGCCGATCTCTGTCTGGGGTACAGGGACGGGGCGGAGAAGTATATGTTTCCTCACTACAAAATTCAATGTTTTTAAGTGGAAATAAGACTAGGTTTTCTGCACTAGATAGCTTGCGCTCATACTATAGACTTGCATAGCGCAAGTCAGTGACCCAGTCTATTACCAGTGCCCCAGTCTACATGATTTATTAAAGAACATTTTTGTAAAATAATTTTCGTCGATAATGCGTGGGATTACTAATCCCGGTCGTGAGAACGTGACATTACTTAGAAAATCGTGAGTCTCAAGCCATTTGTCCGTCCTGTGGAGACTTGGCAACACTCCATGCACAGATAAATAGGGTGAGGAGTCATGCATAATGGAACATTGTGTTGCCAATACATTCATCGAACAGACCTTAACTTCATTGTTGCTGTGGAATTAGCTGAGGTGTTAAAAAAGTATACACTTTTCAACTGTAACACATATTTATTTAGGGATTACACTTTCTTAGAAAAGTACAGATTCTTGTAATTTTGTGGGGTTGAGTCCCATCCGGGATTCGAGCCTACACCCTCGAAGGCACACAACGTCAGTAACCTAAGTTACCTAACCCGCTCAGAAACCACATTTTAATCCAAGATAGAGCGTAGAATGTTACGTTTGACCGTTTTCCATTTTGCATGTATAATAACATAACTGGATTCAACAAACGTTGTCAGTGAAGTTACATGGATGAGAGACAGTCAGCATAACTCTGCAAAACTTTGTGTGTAAAGCACAACGGTGTGATACCCGTACCATATCATAGACCACAGGGAGTTGGCTTCATTATTACCCACTGTCCAACAATGATGTGCATTTCCTATTCCACTTCATTTCAGCTGCAAATAAATGATAGAAATCACTCAATAAATAATCATTTTAGCTTTCTTTAACAGTTCGTGAGTGAGTTCGGTTTTACACCACTTCTAATAACATTCCACCAATATTACGTCGCGGACACCAGAAATGGACTTCAGACATTGTACCCATGTGGGGAATCGAACCTGGGTCTTCTGCGTGACGAACCAATGCTTTAACCAGTCAGCTACCCCATCGCCCTTCTTTAACATTGAAACCGGCGGAGACACTAGGTAGATGTTTCTAGCCAGTGTCCGTCCAGAGAAGACCTGTGAAGGTCCTGGGGTAGAATAGGCCTTCTTCAGCAACCCATGCTTGCCATAAAAGGCGACTACGCTTGTCGTAAGAGGCGACTAACGGGATCGGGTGGTCAGGCTCGCTAACTTGGTTGACACATGTCATCGGTTCCCAATTGCACAGATCGATGCTCATGTTGTTGATCACTGGATTGTCTGGTCCACACTCGATTATTTACAGACCACCGCTATTTAGCTGGAATATTGCTGAGTGTGGCGTAAAACTAAATTCACTCTCTCCCGCCCATAGAAGACCTGTCTCATGAACTGTCGTCATGGGCTGTTCATGAAAACTTAACTTTAGAGACAAAGTGTCCTATACTGGGTGCAAACATACGCTCAAGGTTAGTTTCTCCTAATATTTAGACGCTGGTTAACCGGCATACGAGACTCCATTACGAAAGACCTTGGTGGCACGCACGGGGTCACTGTTGGTCGTTTAAAGCCGCATCTGTTTAGTCCTCAAGGCAACTGAACAAAAACAAATCCAATAGCAGCAAATTGGCGGCACAAAACAAATTAGCACTTGGCGTAATAGGACGCAAGCGTCACGGAAGATTAAAAGGTATGACGCAATTAAGGAACTGACCAACCAATCCTGGCGTTTGACCAGGACAGTCGCCCCAGCGCCGCAGAATAACAAACCGGAACGTCCCTCTGTAGGGGCTCTCCCTGTTACGTAACATGGTGATCTGTTGCGTGGAGACCTTGATCTCGTGTTTGAACAGTGATCGTGACTGGGTTAACATCGCGTTAAAATAACTCAAGGAGCTGGGTGAAAGCAGGTTGGCCGTCGGTTAGATTTGTGCCAGGTGAACGACCGGTTTTCCTGCTCTGTTCGTGACCTGGATTTTCAAGACAGGGTTTGATTGCGTGATACATCGAAACGAGATTATTTGTTATATATGATGTGTAGACGGAGCACAGTTCGCGTGGCCGACTGTTGCTAAGTTGTCTCGGAATGGCGACTATTGACCTCGCTGAATTAATCAGCAATATGACGTTAAAGAATACCGGTTATGTTGAATTGTAGTAATTCATGGGATCATTAATCTTCCGATACCTGAGTGAGTGAGTGAGTGAGTTTGCCTTTACGCCGCCTTTAGCAAAGATCCAGCAACATCAGAAATGAACTTCACTAATTGTACCCATGTTGGGAATCGAACCTGGGTTTTCGGTGTGACGAGCGAACGCTTTAGCCACCAGGCTACCCCACTGTCCTGGTGAGAGAGTGAGTGAGATGGGATTATTGTCTCTGACAGGACCCAGATTTTCGAAGTTCTCTCAGCGAAGATACGAAGATAGTCGCAAGTCAATGTTAATGTACGGCGCTTACGATTGTCTTAGCGCTAAGAGAGCTTCGAAAATCTGGGCCCAGTTGTATGAAGAGGAATGGTGAAACCAGCGATAATCTACACCCGTTAGAGCCCCCCTGGTGAAACCAGCGATAATCTACACCCGTTAGAGTCTCCCTGGTGAAACATGCTGGATCTGTAGCCACCAGCTGAGGCATCTACGAGCAATTCGAACACAAAACGAGTGGATCAGATGATTTCTTAATTATGAAATTGTTAGGCCACAGAAACACAGTGGGACTAAACAGGTATGTCGGGGACTAAAGCGTATTTTGTCCTTGGATTTGAAACTTATGGGTGGGACGTGTGTAATTGTTTCTCATGTGATTGTTTCAGTCCGGCACGTGTAAAATGTGGAGTGTCGTTCAATAGTCATATCTCACTAATGTAGGTAATATTCTTCCCTGATATACCACGACGCCGTTAACACGTAGGGCGAATTTAAAACTCAGCTGTAATGGCGAATAGATCCTTGACATTATACTATAACAGAATGTGGACATAATTCACTTGATAATAAAGGCTGATGGAGGTTTAATAGACAGTCAGGAAAAAAAGAAAATATACACTTGCAAATTGTATTTGGTCCCATGTTAACTGGTCCAAACAAATGTTATGCAAACAAGTTCCAAAACGTACCCAAACCATCAAATAACTACTCTAATCAGATACTTATCACTGAAGAACCATTCTTGTTGGTTTCATTTCCAGAATGTGGTTTTCATATCAAGGAAACGTGTCGAGGGTTTCCTCTGACCGTATTGTGTCGATTTATACTTCGGAGCTGAATCCAGTCTGGTGTTTGATCGCTTGTGTCTGGTTGTCTAGTTACTGCAGGTGCTTGCAGCCAGAGGGGTATTTCCGTTTCATACGTAAAGGTATGAATGGTTGGAGATACACTGAGGTCATTGACTCCAGAATACACCAAACGTCAATACCAGACCTCCCTGCATATGATTTATACAAGTACACTTGTGTTTACGACATTTTCTAAGGCAACAATTAGTGTTAAAATATTTGTTATTTATAGTCTATGTGGTAGACCTTAGGGGCGCACCGCACGTTGATTTAAACATTATCTTCACAGAAAACATTCTGGCCATTACTTAGGAAGGTGAACTTCAGTGCATCTGTGGCAGGTGTTCGCGCCCGACTTACTGCACTTGACGTCATGCATGTCCGGCGTAATGGTGCACTTCCGTTTACCACAAGATGAATTCAATATTAGAGACGAATAATATGGTGCAGCACAGCCGGAAGTAAGTATCAGATTTGGGAAATAGTAACACTTTCCTCCATAAACGTTTGTGGGAGTCCGATTGCTAACCTGATTGTTTGGTATATAATGAGACAAATTCCCTGGTCGTTTTCTCAAGACAGGGTTTGAATCAATCCACGGGTACTAGCAATAGAGGATCCAGGATTCCCGCCGATAAGTCTTGATTTAACTGAATTCTTGATACACTGTCTGTCTTTTGTTTCTTATTGAACATCTCAGTCTGAAATTGTCCAACGATATGGTGGTGGTCATTAAATAATCCTGTCTGGACCAGACAATCCAGTGATGAGCATCGACCTACGCAATCGATACACCACGTGTCAACCAAGTCAGCGAGCCTGACCACCCAGTCAATTTAGCCTACACTTACGAGACACATGAGGTGCTGAATGCTATATACAGGCATTGTGAGGATGTAAAATGGGTATATGATATACCCTGCCAACAATGGAATGATTTCTCTGACGCTGAAATCGTGGGTTACGAGGAGCTGCAATATATTTCACCATTATTAACGCAGATGGCATTGCAACGTGTTTCGATTCCCAAGACTGCTGGTGTGTGGTCCTGTGGTTAGGGCTCAGACCACAAATCATTTGAAGTTAAGAAACGTTCAATAGGTGACCGTTTTAGGCAGCTTGACACCTAGGACTTTCTAGGACTTCTGTCCTGCCCCTCCCTCAACGAGGCACAGGTGAATGCATGTGGTCTCATTCGTTCAAAATTGCCTCTGTTCGTCCAGCAGAAAGTGGGTACCCGATGGGATAAGTCATCCGCATGTCCAACACCTACTTCACTCACTCATGTATATAAAGCATGGACAACCCAAGGTGGTCTTACGGAAGAAGCTATAATTCGATTTGATGAAAAAGACAACGCGACGAGTGAGTCTGACTCACAGTCCCTCAGCCGTGCTGTTGTACCCGGTTTCCCATTCTGTCAAGGAAAAAGCCTCAAACGAAGCAAGACTAGATTTTCATTAGATGCTCAATGTCCCAACTCAGCAGGGCTCATTTTCAGTTTACAACGAGTTAGGTGTTACCATCAGTTTCATGGATATCAGGGACTTAGCGTTAGTATACAGAAACGCAAGAACCTGTCAGCTGTCAAGGACCCTCCAGTGAAGTGGTTTTCACTGTAGACTGATCCCAGTCAGGCCGCTCTGCGGTGGATTAGGACTAATGTACCCTTGGCTACCCATAGGCAGACACATCAGCCGGCATGTGCTCAGTTTCATAATAACCCACATTCGTTTTGGCCAGCAGATTAGCCAGTTTATTACAAGTTTACTCCCTCGCGTTTCTAGGTCGAAACCTGGAGTGTAATGTATACAGAACCTGGGTTACCGCACGAACAACACGCTGTGCGGAGTTTACGCAAGACCCCCGTGAACCCCTTTCCGGTTGTGATAGCTTCGTTATGGTATCACCGGCACAACGTGTGTTACGACCCCAGTGTAATGATGGTATATGAAATCCGAGATTACATGATGAGGGTACGGCGAACTGGATACACAGATATGTCGGTTTGTTATAACGCTAATATGGACATGTACTCTACCGCTAATATTATTACGTTAGGAGGCGAGGCGGGTCCTACTGGTTCAAGTGTTCGCTCGCGTTCGAGTCTCTACTGAAAAGTCCAGTTATAATATTGACGTAATACTATCTAAGCAGAGACACGCCTAGTCGGTGTTGACAATGATATACAATCAAGTCACAATGCCCGACTATCCGATGCTTCAGGTCGTCTCTAACGACGTTATTCTATCTCCAAGTGGAGCGGTGAGGTAGCCTAGTGGTTAAAGTGCTGGCTTGTGACGTCGAAGAACCGGGTTCGATTTCCCACATGGGTAAATGTGTGAAGCCCATTTTTAGTGTTCTCCGCCGTGATGTTGCTGGAATATTGCTGAAAGCGGCGTGAAACCACACTCACTCACTGTCTCCCAGTCACAGTCTGCAGTGCTTAAGTCCCGAAGGAAACCTTAGATTTCACCAGGGTTAGATGTTCTCTTCGTTCTTTGTCTGTCTCATAGTCCCTGAAACGCATTATTTGCCTGCTGCCAAACCTTCTCTGCATGCAGTGCTAAATCCTTAAATGAAGTCTAGATTTCCTCAGGTTATGAACCTCTGGTCTCTCTGGAGCTCCTTTTCAATTAATATGGGTTGGTTGGTTGGTTTCTGTCACAATTATATACACTAAGCCTTAGTCTGCCTCATTCTTTTCCCACAGAGTTAATTGTCATATCTTCCTACGAACCTCTGCTCTAATACGACCCTTTCATGCTGCGAGTGTTAAGGAATATGTTGCTATCAGATTTAGTTGTCCAATCAGCGACGTTGTTTCAAAAGTGATCATGTGATCTCGGCGATTCCCATATCCTTCGGGAAAACTAGAACCTCTTCCCCAGCGCGATGCGCTAATGTTTCATCTAGACAGAATGCAGTCATGTAATGGTCGGATCATTGGCGTCTCCATTTGCCCTCGTTGACAACGGACAAGCTAACAAGCAGATTCTTGTGTCACATGAACACAATCATGTCCCCTACAGATGAGGAATGTTTG
Source organism: Haliotis asinina (assembly GCF_037392515.1). Lineage (NCBI taxonomy): Eukaryota > Metazoa > Mollusca > Gastropoda > Lepetellida > Haliotidae > Haliotis > Haliotis asinina. The sequence goes on from NC_090295.1 coordinate 39,330,456, forward strand.
TGTCTAGACATTTGCTTGTATTAGTCAAGTCGATGTAAGACGTGTTCTGGTTGGATAAAAAGGAGGAAGATGATTCGTGTTGCGATTTTTGGCCACTTAGGGTTTTTATGAGAACCGGGAAAAATGGCCGTATTAGAACAGAGGTTCACAGGAAGATATGACGTGCGTTCTCCCATGCCCTTTTCAGTTTGAAAGGAATTACTAGTTTCTATCAAAACTATTTGTATTTATAGACTTAACACCAGTCTATCGACAAGCATCTGACCGGGAGGGGCGGAGGCAGCGCTTGATTATATAAATTATGTCTCTTATAAAGTAAACATGCTTTCTTGGAATTTCATAGTGCTTTACAGAAGCATTGAGCTTTGGACCTTCGCCGGGTGTTGACTCAAGTAATATGCATGGAACCATGAACGTGGATGCCAGTTTTGGTCTCTCGTCATCTCGCCCCAATCAAAACCGCAATAAAATATTTATTAGAATATATAGTCTTGCATTCTGTTCAAAATCCAGGTTTGATTTACTTTGCCTCTATTGCCTACCCTTGTGGGATTTGGATGACTAGAAAGTGGGTGGTGAGGGTTCGGGTGAAGGGGTGGCAACCTCACAAGTTTCAAACGATTCAAACAACATTTATCTTGTCTAGCAACAAATCTGATTAGATCCAAACCAACTCAAAAAGAAACTATTGCCTTAATTATTCCAGCCCAGTGTGTCAGTTTGAAACAGGACCCCAATTTCTTCAGTTGAGACAGCAAAACAGAGACACGCCCCTCTACAACTTTCACCTACGTAAACCGAGCATAAAAACGAAACAGCTTAAAACCTATTCCGTATGTGACTCGTACTAGCTTATTTGACGGTTCTCGGCTTCTCGCGTATCTACAGGTGTTTCATCACACGAGTCGAGAACATGTTCACGGATTATTTGGATGGGAGATCTGGATAAGATGAGAAGGCGTCTGAACTACTTGAGCGATATACGCCCAACGAGCATTGCACGTGTGTGATAACGTTATGCTATAACGCTCTTTATAACCCAGTGTTGTGATGTAGAAGTAACAAGAAGGTTTTCAGACATCACAAAACCGCCAAAACATGTCTCACAGTTTTCAGAAATCTCAGACACCTTCACGATGACCTCCTTTCACAAATCACTAAGGTGATCGTAAGTCACCATGGTAACCTTAGTGCAATGTTAAAAGAATGGGAGTAAAGGTTAACCTTAGTTGTAACAATCCCCTGGCTGACCCGTGTGTTGTAAATGGCGACTACGACCACTTAAGGCTAGTCTGTCGTACAGACCCTGAAGTATATATATCCAAGAAAGCCCACGCAAGTCTAGAAAATGTGACAAGTCTAGATTTCCTTAGCTTCTGAAAATGAAGAAAGTCTCAGGGCTCCATTTCATTATATTATTTTTTTTCACTATGAACGTTTTTTCAGTAATATGTTCATTTCAGAGACTAGCTGTTAGTCTAACTTAAGGCTAACTCAGCAGTATTCCAGCTATATGGCGGCGGTCTGTAAATAATCGGCTCTGGACCAGACAATGCAGTGATCAACAGCATAAGCAGCTATCTACACAGTTGGGATACGATGCCTGTATACAGTAGCGACAAGGAATCCGATTAAGTCATATTGCAGCTGATCTCACATGTCTTCGTACCGTGCTGTTACAGAACCTTGACTTCTTTTGAGTAGTATACCATGTAAAAATCATGCCCCGACGCAGCTGTTTGAGATGGGGCATATATTTCATTATTGACGCCCGTTATAAGTGCAGGATGAAAGCAGTTAATCCATGTAGCAATTTGTATTTGAAAGTTGTGTTCATGCCAAAATAATTAGTTATGGCTCAGTAATCTGTTTACACGAAGTCTTCCCACTGACAACCCATACAGAACTGCATAAATATGACAAAATGTTGACGTTTAACATATCGCTTCCGGAAAGCTTGTACGTGTTTCTGTCCTTGACAATTCGTCCAAACGCACGAACTATGTCAGACTGTTCAGGTTATCTCTCTCTCTCTCTCTCTCTCTCTCTCTCTCTCTCTCTCTCTCTCTCTCTCTCTCTCTCTCTCTCTCTCTCTTTCTCTCTCTCTCTCTCTCTCTCTCTCTCTCTCTCTCAACCCATCCACTCACTCACACACTCATCTTTTGATGATCCCTCTCTGTGGGATGTGACGCCAGTTATGCGTGGTCTTGTAAATCGTGGATCTGCCATGTCAGCGTGGCCCGAGCTGAGGAAACTTATAATAGCTTCCTGACACCTACATAGAATTCCAACCCGCAATAAAACAGCTGCAAATGAGAGCGAAGAATGGCTCTGATTGAGAAAGCAAATGCTGATGTGTCTACATTCACATATTTTCCACCTCAAACAGTTTAGAAATAGCTCCGATCTGTTGTGAAGTTGGAAAGCTGACATTTCGAGACATGGCGTTGGCATCGGTTACATAACATCAACTGTCGGACAAAGGGGACAGAACGTCTGAGTTCATACTGACAGAGAAGATTCCATAGGTGTTTCGGACGGCTATTGAACCTATGTTCCAATTGTATAAAGAGGAACTATTGTCTGAAACGTTGGTTAGACATGCGGTATAGTATTGCCCCAACCAAGTTACCATTTCTTGACCATGGACTCGCGTCTGAAGATCGCACCAATCAGATCCTTTCCTAACCGTAGCCGTGTCAGGATCTCTTTCTAAACTCCTATTTATTTCATTGTTTATCAGTTGTTGGGTTTCGGTATGGTGGACAGTGCCCATGCTTCACTTACAGGCTATTAAAGCAGACACGTATAAAATGATCACATATTTTAAAGACATACTAGGTGATGATTATGGTCAAACACTGATGACAATATATATCATGTGCAAATATAAATCTGTTTTCGCTCACGGACAATATTTCATGCCCCATCAAGAGAAAAACAGATGAAGTCAACTTGTGAGGAAAATGACAGAGATATATGAATATCCTGTGTTCCTGTGAAGACGCGCTCCTTCCTCTGGTGGAGGGTATTTACACTAACGTTTAGTCTTTTAATATATATAATTTTGATAGTATCAAACTAACCCTCATTAACTGAAAGGGATCTCCAGAGAGATCAGAAATTCAGAACCCGAGGATATCTAGACTTGCTTCATTTAAGGCTTTAGCATTGCAGGTAGGGCTTGGGAGTAGGAGCAATAATGGTTGAGTGACTTTGAGACAGATTAGGGCCACCTATGTTCGCATCGTTCCGCATCTACAGGAGCACACTCCAGCTTATCTCCCGATCTGCACCAGAGCTCACCGATACTACCTTCGCGGGGAGGTACGTGCCTCTTCCAAGACGTTGGTGCCCATCTCACCACGCCAACACAGCTGTAACTTGGTTCTGTCTACGTTTGCATGTATGCAAATCGCGTCAAGTAGACGCGTGGCAAAACCCGTTACCTGTTGAGTAGATAAAACGGTTTTAAAGGTTTCATGTGGAAAATAGTGGGTATATTCTCGAGCGGTGCAACCTCATGAGTTGAAGATGCCAGTCGCCACGCGTTCAGTGAACTGGGTTTCGTCTATATCTGTCACAAATAAATTGGGTCAGCTGCGGCGCTTGTTGCATAAGAAACAAGAACGTCTGTTGTCTTATATATATATATAAGACAAGGGTCTGGAGAGGAACGTCAGACCTCTGGAGATAATCGTTATATTTATACAGAAAAATTGTGATTCTTGTTTCCTCTCGATATGAAAACGTCTGACGCACTATTTGACTTCATCGGCCATGCTCTCAGACAGGTCACTTCCACACCTGTAGAACGTGAGTGAGTGAGTGAGTTTAGTTTTACACCGCACTCAGCAATATTACAGCTATATGGCGGCGGTCTGTAAATAATCGAGTCTGGACCAGACAATCCAGTGATCAACAACATGAGCATCGATCTGCGCAATTGGGAACCGATGACATGTGTCAACCAAGTCAGCGAGCCTGACCACCCGATCCCATTAGTCACCTCTTACGACAAGCTGAGTCGGCTTTTATGGCAAGCATGGGTTGCTGAAGGCCTATTCTACCCCGGGACCTTCACGGGTCCCTGTAGAACGTGGCTAACAGACGATGTAATACATACATAGCCCATTACATAGATAACACATACAGGCACTAGACAAAACGTATGATACAACATAACAGAAAGTGTACAAACGATGAGTGTTCATTTAGACCAGCCCTACTTGTTCTGAGTGTTCCATTACATGTGCATACCCCTGGTTGACAGACCATAAACCGTTCAATAAAATGAATCAAGATGAATGTAGATTTGCACAGGTTCAGGCTAAATCTTTGGTCTCCTTGGGCTCCTTATATAAATATATCGAATCGCGAGTATATCCACTCCAGGGCAAGGGGTTTAGAGTTTATAAGAAAAAAAAGTGTTTTTAGTTATATCGTTGCATGTCAGCAAGGTGCTAGTTTCAGATGTTTAATGAACTTCCAAAACATGCGACCCGTGAACATCCGGGTTAGAACTGGTCTCATGCTTGTTATACAAGGTGAGTGAGTGAGTGAGTGAGTGAGTGAGCTGAGTTATATGCCACTCTCAGCAATATTCCGGCGGCGGTCTGTAAATAATCAAGTCTGGACCAGACAATCCAGTGATCAACAACATCAGCATCGGTCTGCGCAATTGGGAACCGATGACGTGTCAACCATGTCAGCAAGCCTGACCACCCGATTCTGTTAGTCGCCTCTTACGACAAGCTGAGTCGCCTTTTATGACAAGCATGGGTTGCTGAAGAATGCCTATTCTACCCCAGGACCTTCACGGCATCGATCTGTACAATTGGGAACCGATGACATGTCATGCAAGGCGACTAATGGGATCTGGTAGTCAGGTTCGCTGATTATGTCATCATGTCTCAATTGCGTAAATGATCGTACTGTTGATCACTGGATTGTCTGATACAGATTCGATTATTTACAGACCTCCACCATATAGCTGACAAGCATGCATACTCTTGGTTTCCAGGAAACGTGATCTGAGATTCGAAGTCACGATTTCAGACTCCTAACTCCCCCAAGGGAAATAACTCTGTAAAACCTCAGGAATGTCAGCTGGATTAACGAAACAGAAACACATCTATAGTATTTCTACAAGTTCAGAATTCTGACACACTTCAGGGACAAATCTCAACGCCAGGTTTGCCATCAGCAATAAGGAGTCCAATCTGATTCTTACCACACATAGAAATATGCGAGATATGCCACCAGTGTCTGATGTATATTTGGTTTATACGTCTGATTACTACATTACCCTCCTCCCAGAGACCGATGTCCTGATAAACCAAAGAACAACAACACTTGTTTCCGGCCTTGCCAACAGATACAACACATCATCTAAAGGTCCTGGCTCTCGCAGTGAAGATCTAAGATACGTCGGCCTACAATGGCCGCTACTGTTGTGATGATGCCGCCGATAATATCTCGTTGATTGTGTTTACCTAAAGAACTTCTTCTGAATTGGGCACCAAGAACAAAAACACAGCAATAACAATGTTCCCGGTTTCATATCTTATCACACAAACACATCTTGCACATATCAAGTGTTCCTGATTGGATAGTTGATTCTATTACCATTTCATTGGTTGCCTACGTTGATAGTTGCCGTTGTGGTTCAAGATCTGTGTTTAACGTATTAATAAGTGAATTTCCTGAAGTTTCGAAAACACCCATTTGGCGTGTTTTTTTCATATGGATGATATATACTAAGAGCAATAAGGAACATGCATTACGGAAATGTGTAACTATTTTGCAATATGGCGTATCATACTAGTTATTATAACATTCAGATATATATCATTGTCAATAACATTCTGATATATATCATTGTCAGTATCATTCAAATATATATCATTGTCAGTAACATTCAGATATATATCATTGTCAATAACACTCAGAGATATATATCATTGACGATAACATTCAGATATATATCATTGTCAATAACACTCAGATATATATCATTGTCAATAACACTCAGATATATATATATCATTGTCAATAACATTCAGATATATATCATTGTCAATAACACTCAGATATATATCATTGTGAACCCTGAAATAAAACATGGTGTTTGGATTTCGTGATCGTATCGAGATGTCATCACCGCATTTATTTGTTCTTTTCGTTTATGTTGTTTATGCGAAAATTGTTTTGTGTGTACACTCGCTATATTTCGAGCAGATTCAAATTACGTAATGCTAAGAGGACGACCAATCATATTACAACAACGAGCGAGAGACGTTCTGTGGTGAGTCGGTAATGAGGAAGGCAGAGATTGTCGTTATTTCCGATGTAAACCTCTTCCACTGCAGTTAGGTTCAGGGTATATGTAATAATGAAATGGAGATAGTTGGGAACGCTGTTAAAGATCTTCATGTTACCCTTATAGTCAAGACGAATCTCACTGGCGTCAGATCTTGGTTTTCGCTGATTCTGAACAGTCTCGGGGCATACCATTAAAGGTCAAGTCAGGAAGATACTCCGCGAATCTGGACAGACCAATGAAGTGACTAGCAAGACATTTGCATGAATGGATGAGATGAAGAACAGTTAAACAGCAGCTAAAAATACCAGTATTATTTCAACCAGGATCAGGGCCTCGCTCAAGAAAGCTTTCGACCTGCACACTTTTAGCATCAAAATTAATAGTTTCACACTTAAGTTTTTAACACCTCTGTCAATGGGTCACTTTTTGTGGATGATAGTTCTTGGCGTCTTAAGACGAATGATCATTGACGGATCAAGAGGGGTGTTGGGGTGGAGGAGGAGGGCAGGGTTGGACGCACCCCATCTTTCGTCCTGAAAGTTTGATGACCATTGAAACTCTCGTGAAAATCAAGTGTGCCCATTTTCTTTCTCAAGACAGTTATTTTTTAAGGTACTTCCATAAATAAGAAACCGAATTCCTAATTCCAAACCCTCATTTATCATCTTACGTTCTCACCACACATCAAATATCTAAAGCCAAAGTGCTTGAGGGCTCTTGACTCTTCAGTAGGGGGAGGATCACACGACCCTCCGTCGCTTGTACAGGAACATTCATACGCTCGTAACTATATTACATTTTCATTGTTTTTGGCAAGTCTCCGAGATCAAGAAAGTAAATTACACCACGGCCCTCGGCTCAGTGTTTGAGGTTTTAGCACCAATCCAGTCAGTAAACTATGATTTCAGTACCCTTGCGACCTCTCTTCCCTTCACCAGAGGTAGAACTCAGTTGTACATCGGAACAGCATCTATTGGCATATCAACCAATTACAAACAATTACAAGTGAGTTTGTTGCAGTATGGTCGACTATAGCCAATGCGACGTTGCGACGTTGCGACGTTGCGACGTTGCGACGTCACACACTTACTCTTCACCTAACAAGATGTCAACACGAACAAACCAGAACGCTGTTTTCTGGAACTGCACTGAAAGTCTGTATCTGAAACCTGAGCGAAGGAACAATGCTTGAATGTCTGATATATCGCCCAGGTGGTCTCTCAAGATATCCGAGAGTCTTATCCCATTAAATAGAGAAATGAACAATTATCTATCGTACTGTTATAGTTGTTACGAATACCTCGTATTTACCTTTCCGATCTGTAAAGTGATCTTCTGATTGGTCGTTTGAAAAGTCATGATTACCTAATAGGATCTACTCAGATTTTTGTTAAACAATTCCCGATTCTAATGAGACTGAGTTAAGATTTATATCGTTTACATACTTCGTTTCTGTAGGGTGCTCCGAAGAATACTGCCCACCTTTATTTTCTGTTTATTGTTCCTTAACAAGGAATGGCATAGCACTTTATACAAGGCCTTGGTCTTGGCGTGCGTTGTTGGGTTTAAGCATAGTTATCAAAGCATCCTTGAGTCACCAATTAGCGGAGACGGACGACAACAGCTGTTAGATGGGAGGGGCAGTAAGCACCAACATTCTACGTTGCAAACATCACAAATATAGTTAGAAATAAATAAAGGAACACGCAGCGGGAAGCAGTTGTTTATACTGACGTACCGTGTGAACCTCAAGATATGTGAGTGAGTGAGTGAGTGAGTGAGTGAGTGAGTGAACGCCACCGTAAGCAGTATCTTAGGTTATATTGTAGTCTTGGACAACCGATTTATATCAGATCATAGACATGTTTTACTTAAGTATGATAGGCTTATCGTATTTTGTTTATTTGCAAACTCCGCTAATACAACATTTCAATTAAAACGCCGGGTTCATTTCATATGATGCCACATTGACACTGGTCGTAGTTTCACATTGGAAAATTCACTTTGACCGTTCACGGCAATGGTTGGCTCGAAGGTACGTGTGTGAGTGCCTGCGTTTGTGCCTACCTCTGTGTGTATCAATGTGTCTGTGATGGCTATCGCAGCAGTTAGTGATTAACACACTGGTGAATGCTCTCAGTTACACATGACTTCATAAATAAATGCAATAAAATGATAATGGCTCAAGTCCTAATTAATATACCTACAGAGAGGACCTACATTTTCGACGCTCTCTTAGCGTAATGATAGTCGTAAGTGCCGTACATTTACGTAACATACGACTACTAGTATCTTACCGCAAGTTCGAAAATCTAGGCCCTGATCACCAGCGCGTTCTAATGTGTCCAATTCTTTTCCCCCGTCATGCATGTATTTAACACTTCTTAAAACTAAAGTGTTAGAGTAATCTCCCCTGTCTGAAGTTTTCCCCAAGACAATATGAAGGAACGTTCAAACGTAAACGTAGCAATGTCTGAAATACAATCTTATGGCCACGGTAATCGCCAACAGCACACACTTGGCTCTACACGCGTAGATGTTCTATATATAGATACTTTGTAACAGTTCGAACACTCCTCGGGTTTCGACTTTTATATGGCATCACCTCTGACACATCTCTATGAAAAATACACAGAAATCACCATTGGTAATAGAGCAAGGCCTTTGCTGCTCTGTCTTGAATTTCCCTAAGCAAACCGAGGCAAGCCGAGTCGAGCCGCCAGGTGCTTTAGTTTATTGTTTCTGAGCAGCTGGAAACCAGACTTGGGTCTAGGATAAAACAGAGGCCTACATAAACGAGTGGAAACAGCCCACCATACAATGAAAGGGAAGGTGAAGGGAGGACCTAAACTTGGCTTCCGTCTATACATATTACTCAGCGCAAAAATTACCTCGCGTACAAACGGGGAACTGGTTATTTGCGATGCGTTGAAATGGCGAACCGCTCATCAGTGAAGGTTATGTCATGAGGGCAGCGAAATGTGTTTCCACTGGTACTTCTTATAAAATGCGCTTCCACCTTGTCATGTTCAATATGGGTGTCAGAAGATAGTTGCCCTGTAATGCGTGATAACGTCAGCGGTAACCTCTAACTGATGGTCACAATCGCCTTATTAAGTAGGGAAATATTGCCTTGTCAAGTAGGATAATATCGGCCTATCATGTATTGTCATATTGCCTGATCAAGTGAGTTAATATCGCCTTATCATGTAACATAATGTAATGTACCTTGCCAAGAAGGGAAATATCGTCTTATCATGTAAGGTAATACCGCCTTGTCAAGTTGTCAGAACAAACATCACCTTATCAAGCAGAGTAATATCAACTTGTCAAGTTGGGCAAAAGAGCGACTGGTCTTGTCTTTCAGTGCTTAATGCATCTGTACGGACTCACATGTAACTTTTGTCAAAACAGTTTAACGACAAACTCCATTACAGAACATAATACCAACAGTATAGCCAGTTTTTATCTTCATAGAAAAAACAGAGACGCAGATATATCTTTTCTTTGTAAATGTTTTTTTTTTTCAGTGTGAGGTACTATATCAAAACTGAAGAGGATATCGAGTTCCGGTTATCCCGGGCTGAAGTATCAAAATCGTAACTACTCGTTTCTTTCCGTGACCTACAAGAAGACGCCATAAGACTTGCCGGAATGACACGAGTTGTTTCGAATGATCAAAATCAGTACGGACGATTCAGCACAGGAACACCGGAAGCGGGTGTGGATGTTTTATCATTTATGTCAAATGTGGATATTTCAAGGCGGAAACTGATATAAAGCGATGTTGTTAGAGGGTAATGTTTGTGATGTTAGGAGGAGGGCCTAAAGCAATAATATAAAGCCTGCACATGCGTTAGGGATTTGGGTTTAAGGACCGGTCATTCGTGCATGGTATATATTGATATAACATTGTTACATATAACACCGGCAGATATGGTTTCAAGATTCGGTCAATGCATTCCTTAAGTCGCATGTTTTGTGTTTTAAAAAGACCAGAACAAATTGATACATACTACCCACGAAAAGCTTAGACTCACTAAAAACACTAACTGTATATTATGTACATATACACTAGTATATATATTTTCATCAATAGTGAATTTTTACACTGACTTGGGGGAACCAGCTGCAGATGAACTGCGCAAGGATCATGCATCAAAATGCTGAAAAGTATGTGCAAATATCGTGCATGTGAACAGCTGCGTGATCGTGTAAAGTTTTAATGGATTTCACCAGATAGAGTTCCCATTTAATCTCTTCAACGTTTCCAAGTTGTTTTACAATACATGGGTCATATGTAAACGGTATTTTTAAACAGTATGGGATATTTTCGAAAATCTAGTTTAGAAAAGTTGACTGAATTAAGTGGCTACATTCACCTAGTGAGTCTACACTTTTGATGGGTAGTATACACTCCTACTTACCGGGTGTATCTACATACATCATATCATTATCCAGTAGGGGTCGGGTGGTCTATGATCTGTGAGAACCAAAGGGTGGGGTTAGGGGAGGGGTGGTCCGTGAGAACGAAAGGGTGGCGTTAGGGGTGGACTTGGATAGTCATTTACATTTTCTTAATTTCAAGGGTAGGGGAATATTTTTCCTGAAAAAGGAGAGCCGAGATATTTTTCATCACTTTTCAAATTCATCCTATGAATAGATTTCTAAAACCTTTTTATCCTAAAATAAATGCTCGGGTGTTTGTGATTTTAAGATAAGAAATGAAAACAGCAGTATCAAGAACACCCTTACGTGAGAAATCCATATTAATTTCCTTATGGCCAAATCTTTATGTATAATTTTCTTCACTTAACAAAAATACTTGTCAAACTGGCAGCTACTGTTCAGTTTCTTAGAATGGCGATGACGTACTTTATTATCATAACCTTTGAAGTAAACTGGCATTCAAAAGAAAGGTTACTTAACTGCATTCGTAAGTTATTAATTGCACATGTTGGGTCCGAACCCTGAACACCGTGTCAAAATGGTCACATCAGTCGCCTCTACACAAGGATACAGTTAGTATTTACAAGGAAAGGCAAATGATGTTGATGGTCCCTTAACGTGAAAGAGTACCCATGGCTCATGGCTCATGGCTCATGGCCCATAAAGAGGTTAGCATCGTTCGCGAAAAACTCTGTATGAAGTATTTGTATTAAGGATGGTCAGATTGTGGTCAATATTTTATTTATTTTTATTTAAGGCTTGGTGTTTACTCTTCAGAGTTAGAGGCTGAGTGTCTTTAGTTTGCACGCATAACTATGATTTGTACATTTTTCTCAAATAATGTCTTCCCCCATCCCCTGTCCCCCAGCCCCTTTCCAATCTCTCTATAAATCAAATGGTCCTCCTAAAGTTAAGGTCAAGAGCTAATCTGGGCATCTGACCAAGTCTGTTGACCACATGGCGCTCACATTTCGCGCATTCCATTTAGGTATGTATGTTTATAGTTTGTACATCCATCAATCTGTGTGTACCTCGCCTTTCATTGTCCACACATCACACGGAACACACAAAAGGGAGTATCCGGGCCAAGTAGGCTATGTTAGGAGACCCGGGAATTATTCGCTGAAGGCGGTTGAGTACAGGACGTCATGAGAAATATCGTCGATTGTGGTTATTTGTAATAACCGAAGAAAAGGACTTACATAATAAATACATCTCTCTCACATACATATATAACTCTCACTCACTCACTCACTCACTCACACACTCACTCACTCACTCACTCATGCATCACTCACTCATAATTTGTCTCGTATCATTCGAATATCTTATGTTACAGTATAGGACATGCGAATGCTATTAAAAAATGCGAGATCTCAGACTTATGAGAGCTTTGTGAAACGGGGCCCAGGTGGCCAGAATACGCGATCGATGTCTTGGATAGCTACCCATAATTCAACCATTGATTGTCTTCGTCCAAACTCGAACATTGGTAAGTGCGGCGAAAAACAACAATCCTCCCCTTACACGAGGACGTTTAAACTCGCCTAGTGAAGCGGTTCCGTCTAAAGGCAGGCGAGTCTAAAACGTCTCCAGGTGTGTCAGTACATGACAGGGGAGCCATATATCATCACCGTCTTACCACGCTCCAACAAATGTGTGGTTTTCACCACGTCGGAATGACTAGGGTTTTCAAATGGGATATGTTAACCGCTTTCCTTTATCAGATTGTTCATGGTTGTAGGGAGTAGTCCAGTGTGAACTGTGGGAGGAAGTATTTTCGAGAGTCGCAGGAACTGCACTCAAAAACTCTATATTGTCAGAGGAAGTAGAACTGCATTCCTCTTATCGGAGGAAATACGCGCGAAAATTTGTCTCTACGGAAGACATACTTCAAAGACACCGTCTGTATCCGTATAACAGTCGAACACACATCCCCCACCCCTCCCACCCCCACCCCACACACTCTTCTCTCTCTGTCGATCGTACTCTCTCTCTCTCTCTCTCTCTCACACACACACACACACACACACACACATCGCCAGTAATGCAGACAGTGCAAAGCTAGCGTTATACATCTAAACATCCATTTCTAGTGCCGCGATGCACTGTTGTCCTTCACACAGAACTAGGTACATGTAACCACATAGGTCAAAAAGGAAAACGGTCAAAAAGAATCCAGACGTACAAAGCAATCTGATACTACAACTGGTTCAGGTCACCATGATCCAATAAGTCGCCTCCTACAGTTACCTGGATCCTATTTTAGCCATGAGTCCCTTCACGTACAAGTACTTCACACAAGCACTGCTTACAACTAGAAACGTTACAAGTGGATCAGCAGTAACCCAGTGTTATAGCCTGTACATAACAGAGACACGACTGCAGCTATGGGTAACGGTTCGACATGGCGATACGTGTCAGTTATCATTCTCTTTGATGTTTGTTGCATGGTGGTGGTCCTTAATGGCCTTGACCACCAAGACCCGGATAACCCAGGAATAAAACCATGGTACTTACTGCTCGGAATCCTATAGATGTAAAAACACATGCTACTTGTACTTTGTATTTTGAACCCATAGTGATACAAACACGTGGAATTCGGTACTTGGTACCCGGAACCTCATGGTGATGCAAGCACGTGGTATTGGGTTCTTGGTACTCGGAAACTCATAGTAATGCAAGCACGTGGTATTGGGTATTTGACAAGCGGAACCCATAGAGATACAAATGCGTCGTACTGGGTACTTCGCACTGAGTATTTGGCACTCGGAACATCCATGGTGATACAAACATGTGATACTGTGTACTGGGTACTTTGAGTTCTTAGTGATATAAGAACGTAACGAGGACCTGTACAGATTGGATTCAGCTAGTAAAATGAGCGTCAGTACCAGCCTACATAAAATACATATTTATATCATTTACCCTCACTTGTGTTGTCTAGTGCCTGCATGCCACAGTGGTTGTGGTGCCTGTGGCAAGCAGCAGTCTGGTTTCCAAGATTGACTGCGCTTGCGCAATGTAGCGACTCGTGGAACCAGGCCGGTAAACACGAGGCAGCTTGTAAAATATGACGGAGCGATTATACAGCAATCTACAATCTGTGGAAATGCCATTCACTATCCAGGCTCTTATGACATTACGACACGGTTGCTGATCCTTACCGACATTTTATATGACTGTCGCATGTAGCTCTCGACATTTTATCGCTCTGACATTTCGGTTGGTGTTAGATACCGATTATCTCCCTTCCCTGAAGGTCGTTATAATACAAATAAGCGACAGGCGATATTTTTATCTTAACCAAGTGTCACATATTTGTGTTGACTCGGCAAAACACACACCCGCCCCCTCTCTCTCTTTCTCTCCCTTTCTCTCTCCCACTCTCTCCCTCTCTCTCTCTTTCTCTCTCTCTCCCCCTCTCTCTCTCTTTCTCTCTCTCTCTCCCTCTCTCTCTCAGCATTTGTTCACTCTTTACTCATGAAATCATTCCATCATCCAGTCATTCATATGCACAGTGGCCACTTGAGACCTGTTTGGACTCTATCCAGTTTATCACACACGTTACACAAACGACGAGTAAATGCGTCCTTGAGGTCACATAATGAATATTTGATAAACCAGTGTGGAGAATAATGTCTTTTACGCCCGCCCGATAACCCACGGCTCCGACACAGACAGCTTTACAGGTCAGAATTCATTCATACAACGTTCAGGGTTCAACACATTGCGTCAATAACAACCACTCTAAGCACTGTATCACAGCGCATGGCTTAGTGGGCCACTAACACGGGTTGTGACACCTTCAAATCTAAGCACGGGTGGCTGTCCAGTTGCTTATATGCATTGCTGTTTATAGAAAATCTGGCTTGGATAAAGTTTGATTTGTGATATGCCACGAAGTCGCGATCTGTTAAACATGGGCGAGAATAAGTAGGAACAAGGAAGCAGCACAGCTGTGGACGTCTGTCTGCTGGGGTTACCGTGGTTACAGGTACACGTGTTGTTCCGTTAGGTACCTTTGGTTAAAGGTCGATGTGTAGTTCCTTAAGGTTACCTGGTTACCTTGGTTACAAGTATTAATATGGTCTGTATAGGTAACCTTCTGTATATGCATTTTACCTATAGGTTTCCTGCTCAAGGATTGGCTATGTGATTTGAGTACCTTGGTTCCAGGTATAACTGTGATATGAGTCTATTAGGTTACCTGTGTTCCAGGTGTAACTGCCAGCCGAGTAGGTCACCTGGGTTCCAGGTGTACCTGTGATCTGAGTAGGTTACCTCGGTTCCAGGTATAACTGTGACATGAGTAGGTTAAATGGGTTCCAAGTATACCTGTGATCTGAGTAGGTCACCTGGGTTCCAGGTGTACCTGTGATCTGAGTAGGTTACCTCGGTTCCAGGTATAACTGTGATCTGAGTAGGTTAAATGGGTTCCAAGTTTACCTGTGATCTGAGTAGGTCACATGGATTCCAGAGGTAACTGTGATCTGAGTAGGTTACCGGTGTTCCAGGTATGCGTGTGATCTAACTTTCCCAGGTAGATATACATTCTCAACAGGCTTCATTGGTTATTGGTGGTCAGATAAGGTACGACAATAAGATAAATGAACAAGTCCGAACATTAAGTACGCAGTGAGTGACCTGTATGTCAGGTAAGATACCAGATGGGTATCGTTAGGTCACCACGTTAAAGGTTTATGGCCACATATTCATTAATCACCCCAATCTACGACTGTTTGTTGACGCGTGTTTGATTCAGCATTTTATCGCGTGAAACACCTGGATTAGTGACGCACTTCTTACCTGTGCCAAGATTACCCGTCTCCTAGACTCGTTCATGATCAGTATCCACTGGATGTTGTCATATCTAGGATTGTCGAATAACATGATTGTGGTCCATAGTGGCCCTTGTGTCTCTGTGATCCAGTTCCTAGTGGTCATCCTTGGTCACAGGAGGTTGTGGAACAAGTAGATATTGGACCGGCTTGTTCCATTCTCTGTATTCATTAGCACCTCTACTCCAAGGAACTCCCTCGGTGACTTGAACCCTGTGGACAACTGTCTCTGGAGCCTCTGGTCCAGTTCCTTGCAGACGTTTTTGATCAGAGGAGGCAGGGCAAGCTTGTTCTGCAGTTGCCAGAATGGCCTTCTATGCCAAGGAGCTCCATCGGTGACTCTAACACTTTGGACAACTAGTCCTTTGGTCCCTGCATTCCATGATCCAATTCCTTGTGGACCTACTCGTACTTTGGAGGTAGGGCACTTAGTGTGTGTTTTGCTAGGTTGTTCCTTTCGCTCGATTCTCTGGTAGACTGCATATGTTTCTATCAAGGAGCTCCATTGGACACTTGAACCCTGTGGACAACTAGTTCTTAGGTCCCTGGATTCTTTGGTTCAGCTCCTCGCGGAACTACTCACACCTTGGGGAGCACCTGCAACATACCGGGCTGGGGTGTTCGATTTTTATCTCTACAGATACTGGATGATCAGTAGTTGGTAACTTGGGTGAGCTATCTGGATACCATACTATCTGGAGATTATGATGGATGTGGCTTTGTTAGTGTTGGAACTCCACAGGGTTATATATATATAACTTGTGAAGGTCCTGAGGTAGAATAGGCCTTCTACAACCCATGCTTGCCTTAAAAGGCGACTGTGCTTGTCGTAAGAGGCGACTAACGGGATCGGGTGGTCAGACTCGCTGCTTGACACAGCATCGGTTCCCAGTTGTGAAGATCGATGCTGATGTTCTTGATCACTGGATTGTCTGGTCCAGACTCGATTATTTAGAGACCGCCGCTATATAGCTGGAATAATGCTGTGTGTGGCGTAAAACTAATGTCACTCACCCACTCATATATAACATGACACTTGAGCCACCTCGACTTCCACTTGAAGTTGTATGGATGTACAAGGAGTACATATGCCCCCTTTCTAAATAGCATTATTCACTGTACATACGTGTGCAAACGAAATATACATTCGTAGATAGAAATTACTATTCCTAATATTGATAGCTTGATATTACAAGATGTGACTCTGTCCACCTACTCTATCAACTGTACACGGCCACATGGAACTCTGGGTAGTCTGACACCGGGATATAACGTACATATTCCCCATGTGGAAGCAGTCAGCCTCATACAACACAGAGGACAGTCAACCTTATATAACACAGGCCGTTCACGGTCAGACACAGAGTGAAAGGTTACGTGCATCGATGTCGGCTAAACAGTGTTTATGATGCAAACAGGCGGTTAACCGTATATTCTTCACATTCTTTACGATCTTTATTAATGTAGTTGTTTGAAGTGACGAGGTACTAAGCAACACTGATGTACTTTTATACTGTTAAACTTATCAACCGAGGTAAACATCACCACGAGATTAATGACATAGGCCGGAGTTAAGTCCTGTCTAAACATCCCGTTATTATCTCAGCAAGTTTGTTTGTTCGTCCCCGGGATATATACATCACATTTGAACACATGTAATTTTCTCCAAAACACACAGACCTTTCGTTTGTAGCAGTGCTAACCGCTGTCATGCGGGTGTCGATGAAATACGCCAGTAAAGGGCGCGTAATTAGGACAAGAGCGGATGTGACAATTCGGTGAGTTTCCACAGACGTTTTTGCTTATGCTATTTTGAGCGGAGTGCCATACGTATTGCTGACGTGTGATTACTGTTGTTTCGCTGACATTTTTCTTCTACAAATACAGTGGAACATTTTTTTGAAAGTAAGATGAACGATTGATTGCGTTTCTTTTGCTGTTCAGTACATATGTCCCTACCCATTGATGCGCATAGTTGAACGGACCAGTGAAGGTCCCGGGGTAGAATAGGCCTTCAGCAACCCATGCTTGCCATAAAAGGCGACTATGCTTGTCGTAAGAGGCGACTAACGGGATGGGGTGGTCAGGCTCGCTGACTTGGTTGACTCATGTCATCGGTTCCCAATTACGCAGATCGATGCTCATGTTGTTGATCACTGGATTGTCTGGTCCAGACTCGATTACTTACAGACCGCCGCTATATAGCTGGAATATTGCTGAGTGTGGCGTAAAACTAAACTCACTCACTCACTCATAGCTGAACGCCTCGTCTCTGAATGAATGATTTTGTTAACTCGCGAGTTTGGGGAATCAGCTCGCTTGGCATCTAGGAGGTGTAACTATACCAACCCACACACAACACGAGAACCTGAGTAAATAAACAAGGAGTTTATTGCGCCACAGTCACAGGATGATTTTACATAACTAATCACAATAATATAGGGTACAAATAATTATTAAAACATATAGACAATCAGTAATCAGTTGTCAAAATACATTATCATTATATGCTGATATACAAAGTACACAATCATCATACATCGATTTACACGACACATACTACATAAATCAAGATACATTTCTAACACATAACATCAACACAATTTCGTTAATACATCTTATAATACTAGCATATCCAAAACAACATTACGCAGTACATAATGAAATACACAGTGTCGAACATACTCTATACATTATACAAGTATCATTCAACACGGAAAGATATTCACTCGTAATACATTAATTGAAACAATACATGACAAGCTCTACGACAGCCACTATTATCAAACAGACAAAACATGAACAGCAATACAGGGAGCGATTTGGGTTTTACAGCGCTTTTAACAATATTTCAGCAATAGCTTAGGACACCAGAAATGGGCTTAACACATTGTGAATCGAACCTGGGCTTTCAGCTTGACGAACAAACGCTCTAACCACTAGGGTACCTAGCCGCTCCTGAACAGAGCAATAGAGTGTAAAACAGTCTAAAATATATTAACGACCACGTTCCACCTAAACATAACGACCTTGCCAAGGATCTTAACATGTGGTCACGATAGCAAAAATGTATTGCAGAAAACATTGAACAGTAATGGTAACGATTTGCCAAGGTAGAAGAAAGTAAAGGGTCTTACCTGAGTAAATAAACAAGGAGTTTATTGCGCCACAGTCACAGGATGATTTGTGACTGTGGTCGTCCCTGTTTTATACCCTTTCCCAGTTGTCATAGCTAATCGGGTTTACTGATAATATTGCTGATAAGTTGTTGTATCTCAATCCTATTGCCTAATTCGAGTACCGATAACGTACCTACTGCGAAGTTAAGTTACTCTATCTGTCAGAATTACATAAAGATTTTCATAACGTATTTGACCACAACGGCGTTGACAAGCGAAAGACATGATGCATCTGCTGACACATACAAGATATTGGTCTTGGACATTCGATATCAGTGTGACCACGAGTGAAGTACACGATAAATTGGATTAGCCTACCTCTATCTGTTGACACTTACAAGATACTGGTCTTGGACCTTCGTTATCAGTGTGACCCTTGGCAGACTGAAGATGTGGAACGTGTAGCATTTCGATATTTCAATAAAATATTCTGTCATAGAATCTTTATAAAATATTGTGCATTTCCACCATGTTAATAATTTTCAATAAAATATTCTGTCATAGAATCTTCATAAAATATTGCGCATTTCCACCATGTTAATAATTTGAAGAGGAGACGCTGTGAGATGGAAAGTTAGATCCTGAAAAATTCTAGCTTGGCTGTATTTGGCGCTTTTGCTTCAATGGTGATTTTTATGGTACAAAATACACGGGGGGAACTGATAAAAATGCCACTTACTAAGGTGAGTGAGCTGTGCTGTATGCTGCAATGCACAGTAGTTTCTCTATATTTACGTGAGCTGATGGGAAATGAAATGTTGAAGTGATTCAAAATCGCGTTGACCAATTCGGATTCGAACCCAATAAGGGTACGCCTAGTACACACCGACATGGGGCAGCTGCTCCATCTGAGCATTCCCTTGTGTAGAACCGAGAACAGATAAGAGGGAGGTAGGGCAATAATTTTGTTTGATAATGGAACGTAATTAAGACTAATATACGCTATAGCCTCCTCAAGGACTCTTGTCGAGATACTTCGCCCTCTCGCATTCCTGGAATCGTATATACTCTCGAATTTGTAAAATCTATCGGATTCTCGCATTTTTAAATTGCATATCTTCTCACATTCTCATAATTTCTGATGTAACTCTCCTCAGGGAGAATGGAGAATATAACGCTCGCAGTACACTCTCCTTTCATGGGACATTTCTAGTGAACATGGAAGGCTATTATCGTCTGTTCATAGTAATATTTCATTATATGCGTTGACCCACTGTTGTCAGAGCCGTCTTTTCTTCCCGTGCACGATGTCGTCGGTAAGAAGCCAGGTGAATTGAGAGCGTACCTTCAAACGACGTCGGCGGGCGGAACTTGACATTTGTACAGGTGTTGACGACTGTAATCAGGTTTGGGGCTGATGCAGGTAACAATGTAGAACATTATGTAAGGACAGTTACGTGTTGTCCTGCCACATTCAGCCACAGCGCGTTACGTGATGCTTGGCTGCATCCTGTGTGTGGAAAATATGTTCGCTGAATTTCACTTTTAGGTTTACTGGACCTGAATGAATACGGATGTTTGGAGTGAATTGATTTGGTTTTACACAACTTTTGTTGGGAATCGAACCCAGGTTTTTGGTGTAACAAGTGAACATTTCAACCGCTAGGCTACCCCTTTATTCGGAAACCTTATATGCAAACAGAATGAAAATACAAAAAAGTCACACATTACTTAGTGACTAACGCAGGTGACAGTAATATTCTAGGAATATGAAAAATTTTTTTTTTCAATTCTAAATCCAGCTAGTGTTTGATATCATGACCATCGGTACACCGCCATGGAATTATCCATGGAAGTCACAAATAGCCTGTCAGCCTGATTCATATAGGACAGCTTGGCGGACATGTCATCGTTTCCCAATTTGTAGATCGATTTGCACAATGATAGTGAACACTGGACTGTTTGGTCCAGACTCGATTGTTTACCGACCGCCGTCATATTGTGTTAGAATAGAAAATCTTTCATTTTTCAATATGGCCATTTTGGACGCCATCTTGGATTTTTCGGAAAATGGGTCCAAAAAATCGGGCACACAATAACGATATGTTTTATCATGATATCCCCGGCACTTTGCAAGGTTTTATCAGAGACCATATATTATATGGTCTCTGGTTTCATGCTTTAGTGCGGCAAGTAATGACCGACTTCAAATTGGACCAAAGCCACTACGCTAATAGCTAGAACACTGTTGTGTGCGCTGTTAAACAAGGTGAACCACCCACCCAACAAATTATACAGGAAAGGTACAGGTTCCTGTACACATTTAGGACACAGGACCTCTATGGGGTAATTATCATTTTAAACAAGCCACCCACAACCTGTGACATTCTCTGACACTGGTCCTCGCCTCCCATTACACGGACAGCCAGTGTGCCTACTCATGTCACTTGGAATAGGTATCCCAGTTTACACAGCTTGACCCTATGACACATCTGGTCTGGCGGCCGACGTTCGCCCATCTCTCAGGCGGACGCCGATTTCTACTGCGACGGTATGTACCGAAACCAGTTTAACGACATATCGGAAATCCTCGAGGAAGTAACAGGTAATTACTCAACGACGCTACTGTGAAATAATGTCACTCAAGTGAAGTGCATCCTCTCTATTCAAGTGGACTTGACATTCCTATGGTAATGTTGCATTCAATAACCACTGCGCGTAATAAGCTGCAAAAACGCCTTCTTTGTCATTTCTGTGGAAGTTCTGTGAAGTAAGAGCAGACATGTCGATGGACACGACGGAGGTTCTGTTAAAAAAATTGTGATTTTCCAAGGTTCGACTCCACGTTTCAGAACTGAAAATGTCTTTTGACAGGATCGGAAGTATAACCTGCTTCGGACCGGTCAATTGTTTTGGGAAATGTGCAGTAATGGGCTTCCGCCTTTTTAGTCAGTAATATCATTGCTTTGGACACCAGAATCCATTTTCATGAAGATCAATGTGGGAAACCGAACCCGTGTTTAGGCGTGACAAGCAAACGCTTCAACCACTAGTCTAACTGAGCGAACACGTCATGGCCACGTGTCAGGTGTTTTCCTGCCTTTCAGATCATTCTCCCGATATGACTTAAAACCCACAAAACACTGCAAACTCAGAACGACCTGACCAGAACGACCTGACCGGAACGACCTGTGAGCAGGAATCAGAAAGCTACATAAGGCAATCCCGAATACTGGTTTCTGACCTGGATATACGCGGTATATAAGTCAGCATTGTGTGTGTTACACGAGCCACGAACCGGTCCATGTGTCATGGTGTTTGAAGATGCCGTTGTGGACATGTGGTGATATCGGTAACGTCATGATATCATCACCATGTGGCTTTCTGGCAGCATAGCGATATCGATACCACATGGCGTACGTGGTCAGCACCAACATAAATATTGACAATGGTGTAGTAAGCTATGACGCGCCCTGTGGTGTACGGCTGTACAGATAGTTACCTGGTGTGAAGGGTTCTTCTCTAACACGTAGTATAGCGGGTTACCGAACAAAACTTGTGTGACTGTTTCTTTTTGAAGACATAGTGTATAGTCGGTTACCGAACACAACTTGTGAGAAGGGTTCTTCTATAAGACGTAGTATAGTGGGTTACCGAACACAACTTGTGTGACTGTTTCTTCCTGAAGGCATAGTGTACAGTGGGTTACCGACCACAACTTGTGTGAGGGCTTCTTCTTGAAGACATTGTGTAGTGGGTTACCGACCACAACTTGTGTGACTGTTTCTTCTTGAAGACATAGTGTATAGCGGGTTACTGAACTCAACATGTGTGAGGGTTTCTTCCTGAAGACATTGTGTAGTGGGTTACCGAACACATCTTGTGTGACTGTTTCTTCTTGAAGACATAGTGTAGTGGGTTACCGAACACAACTTGTGTGACTGTTTCTTCTTGAAGACATAGTGTATAGCGGGTTACCGAACACAACTTGTGTGACTGTTTCTTCTTGAAGACATAGTGTATAGCGGGTTACTGAACTCAACATGTGTGAGGGTGTCTTCCTGAAGACATTGTGTAGTGGGTTACCGAACACATCTTGTGTGACTGTTTCTTCTTGAAGACATAGTGTAGTGGGTTACCGAACACAACTTGTGTGACTGTTTCTTCTTGAAGACATAGTGTATAGCGGGTTACCGAACACAACTTGTGTGGCTGTTTCTTCTTGAAGACATAGTGTATAGCGGGTTACCGGACACAACTTGTGTGAGGGCTTCTTCTTGAAGACATAGTGTATAGCGGGTTAACGAACACAACTTGTGTGACTGTTTCTTCTTGAAGACATAGTGTATAGCGGGTTAACGAACACAAACACGAACTAGTTAGATGGTTTCTTGTTTCTTGGTAGGTTATAACTTTGAGCTTTGTGGATGAATTGTTCACAGACTGCCCTGGCGACCAACTCACACGCTCACATACAGCGCACGCCCTTTGCACTGAATAACCTTGAACGTTTCATATCATCAAAGTAAATACAAAAGTTTCAGTTTAAAGACGTTTTCAAAAGGAGGGAATAATTCAATTTTTGTCATTATTTTTCAGCAAATGTCGAAGAGTGTATGAAACTGAAAGAAAATGAATGGCGTAGTTGAATAAATAAAACCGCACATGGGTACTTGTTTATAGCTTTGAATGAATGTACATGAATCGGACCTCACACTGATCTATAATGTCAGTGTCGGCCCTCATATTTGAGTAAATACAATTACTCAGTTTATTCTTATATCTTTAAATATTACTTTTTTTCAAAATTGTTTTTGCGCCAGAGGGGATCTGGCCAATATCTATAGAGGAGTCAATTTGACATAATTAGATATTTGTATCTCGCAGTTTTATGTGTGTGTAATTATGATCTCGGTGTATATAGTAATTAGATTTGTACGAGACCTTTATCCTAGTATAATTACGACCTTTGCTTCGACTGCGAGATATAGCTCTAATTTACTAATTATATATACTGAGGGAAACAAATAAAGGAACACAAGGAAATTCAAGCGTTCCTTTAATATTTTCTCGTTTTCATCACCACAGTGCTGTTCAAAGCTGGTGATGAAAACTGGAAGATATTAAAGGAACGCTTGAATATCCTGTGTTCCTTTATTTGTTCCTGTCAGTACATATTGCAGAAAAAAACTGACAGTACCCTAGTTCCGTTTTTATGGCAAAGACATTTTTTATTCAACAAGATCAGCAAATAAAGTAAATAATTGTCATCAAAGTGACCCCACTTAGATTTACACGTCACTGCAACATTCAAGTCTGGGTGGAACAAGGACAATGACCAACAATCATGGTGTTTCGAAACACGACCAGCGATTTTAGTGTTAACGGTAAATACTGACAGTATCGACATGTAGTAAATACTTAATCCTTGGTCAGGGACGTGCTGTATTTTTGCTCAAGAAATTGAAAATGAATTTATGTCGGACATTTAAGGTATAATTGTGCACCTGTCTTTTTCAAATTTCTTTCTCCCAAGCCTTCCGTAACTTTGAATTGGACATTTCCAGTATGTTAAAGATGCCCATGTCATACCTTGGTCTTTCATTGTCACAGGTCGTAAGTAACATGTTACCTGAACCGTGCGAACGCCACATAATTGGTGATACGGATGTATCTATATCCTCACAATAAACGCGGTGAGGGGCGGTGGGACCACACAGGCATGATGGAGGTTCATCTGGTAACCCGATTTGCTCACATGGGGAGTCAGGTGCACAGCGTGGGGGTGGAGGGGTGGCGTTCAACTTGCATGTACAAAAATATTTTCAAAGAAGAGTGCCCCTTTAAGTAACTACCAAACAACTCCAAACCACAAGACCGCATGTCCCCCCGACTAATAACAGAGCAAACAGGTTCCCGTCTGTGTCAATACTACAATCTAGCTCACAGACAGGCAGTTATTGCAGATATCAAACACAGGATTATAACCTGGTCACGTGGTACTTTCAGCATGCGCAGTGTGTTTGAGATGTGGAACAGGGTATCATGAGACAACGAGTGCAGCTGTTCTCATCTGAGTGAGTGAGTGAGTGAGTGAGTGAGTGAGTGAGTGAATGAGTAGTTTTGACCAGTTATAATAGGGCACTAATACAGCCAGAATGATGAAGGTCCCGGATATTTGCCTCTCTGGTATAAACACTAATATTATGAGGCTGGCCACCCCTGAAAGCAGTGCAAGACGTGATCCGAACCCAGCCATAGAGTTCTGGAATGCATAACACAATGAATAGTTTCTTGCGTACCTTTTACCCAGTCGTTGTAATAAACCACTCACTCGCTCACTCACTCAAACCTACACATATGCTATCACGTACTCTTAAACATCCCACTGTCAAGAAAACACAGAGGCTGTAAGGGCCGTTTATAATGTATGACTAGGAGGAGGGGGAAGGGGGTGATGATGATTTGCACAATGTGAATGACACCCCACCCTCACCCCAAATTAATGTACAAAGTAAGTGACAAACCCCCCTCAAGAACATGTCTACAAAATTGAAGAGCCCCACCCCCACCCACCCACCCATCCCACCCAAACCATCTCCACCACCACCACCCCCAGCCACCACCACCACCACCACCATCTCCACCCACCCCCACCATCACCCCCCACCCCACACACACCCAACAAATCCACAGAATAATATCAGTTAAACCCCCCGCCCCCATCATTACCACCTCTAGCAATAAATTATCGTCATTGCGTGTATATATGGCGGGGCCATACAGCCCCATGAGTTTGGTCCACATTGAGTACACGCACCCAGCCATAGAGACATGTCAGAACAACCTCCAAGCAACCGGAACGATAAAACAAGCAATACAGACAGACTACGAGAACCAAGCACTGCGATCCCGGGCCTACAATGACAGTATACTTATCACTTAATGGCGTCTTTCCAAGCACTGTAAGGCTGAGTGTGCAGCAGTGATCGTTTAGTGAAACATGGAGCTTTGGTCGCGTCATTCCCTCACAATGACAAAAATGCCCGTATACGCCTAATACAGTGCAGTCGACTAGAATTTCCTACACGTGGGCGGTTTAAATATGTCGCCTATCGTCCTTAATTTGAAAAAATGTTATGGGTGGCCCTGACATCGTTCTCATCAGAGGGTGTTCACCTTATTAAAGGGACCATGCCGGGTGAATTGAAGGGTGTAGGGTTTGTAAACACGTGAAAGTCAGTCGTTGAGACGGAGGGGGTGGACGGGGGATGGGAGATTACACAATATTGCAACAAATAATGAATTGTATTTTGATTTCGATTGCAGGGAATAAAACCTGGGGTTCTACCTGACGGATGGCCACTATAACTACTGTGCTACTCATAGTTTCATACTTGTAATATTCAGTCACTACGAATAATGAAACTGGACAAGTTTGTGGTCTGGGTCAAAACGTTGTCAAGCTTGTCTGAAACTGAAACAGTGCCTCTGAGTAGTGAGGGTAGCATCACTAAATTATGTTATTATGGCATTGTGTTAGCACAATGGTCCCTTTCTTGGGTCTGGCTAAACATCATTATTCATGTGTGGACGCCGTAGAATGTTTTGCTTTGGAAGAAAACTGGGAAAAATATATTTCTCACGTGTTACATTCGGTACTCATCAATAGCAGTATAAAATGAATACACTTAACTGACGATTTTACGTCATGGTTGATATATACTACTCAACGTTTGCTAAGGACATACCATTACGCTTTTCTTGATTCTCCTCCAACTGGATGTCATAGTTCGAGTGAGTGAGTTGGTTTTTACGCCGCTTTTAGCAATATTTCAGCCAGGGACAAGAATGGACTTCTCACAGTGTAGCCATATGGGGAATCGAACCCGGTCCTTCGGTGTGACGAGCGAACGCTTTATGACCACAAGGCTACCCCACTGCCCCGTTACTTAGAAGTGGGTCCTTATCCTCCTTAAAAGTTCTGGGCCTAGATTTTCGCAACTCACGCTAAGACGGTTGCAAAACTTTGGCTTTGTAGTATCTACTATGTGTCAGCACTGCCCCTGACTTACAATAGTCTCGAACACATCTGGGTATGGCGTGATCCCTGAACAAGACGAGTACGTGAGTTTTACTGTGAGTAAACCGGTGTCTGTAACATGAAGAAAACAGTGTCTGTAACATGAAGAAAACAGTGTCTGTAACATGAGGAAAACTGTGTCTGTAACATGAAGAAAACAGTATAACATTAGGAAAACAGAGTATGTAACATAAGGAAAACAGTGTCTGTAACGTGAGGAAAACTGTGCAACATTAGGAAAACAGTGTCTGTAACATAAGAAAAACAGTTTCTGTAACATGAGGAAAACAGTGTAACATGAGGAAAACAGTGTCTGTAACATGAGGAAAACAGTGTAACATTAGGAAAACAGTGTCTGTAACATGAGGAAAACAGTGTCTGTAACATGAGGAAAAACAGTATCTGGAACATAAGGAAGACAGTGTAATATTAGGAAAACAGTGTCTGTAACATTAGCAAAACGGTGTCTGTAACATGAAGAAAACAGTGTCTGTAACATAAGGAAAACAGTTTCTGTAACATGAGGAAAACAATGTAACATTAGGAAAACTGTGTCTGTAACATGAGGAAAACAGTATAACATTAGGAAAACAGTGTCTGGAACATGAGGAAAACAGTGCAACATTAGGAAAACAGTGTCTGTAACATGAGGAAAACAGTGTAATATTAGGAAAACAGTGTCTGTAACATTAGCAAAACGGTGTCAGTAACATGAGGAAAACAGTGTAACATTAGCACAAACAGTGTCTGTAACATGAGGAAAACAGTCTCTCTAACATGAGTAAAACACTGTGTCTGTAACATGAGGAAAACAGTGTCTGTAACATCAGTGTCTGTAAGTTGGATGTAGTAGGTGGGCGTGTCGTCATCACGATCAGTGGATACTTCAAATCCCCAAACAAAATGATGTGGTTTCCGGCTGGAATTCCCAGACTACGAAGTCATTTCCCACGTCTAACGCCGTCAGCATCCCCTCCTAGACAGGTTCCCCTCACTGACAGCCGGTCCCTGTCTCATATCATTCCATGAGGAATGGGTGAGTGAGTTTAGTTTAGTTTTACGTCACACTCAACAATATCCCAGCTATATGGCTGTGAATAATCTAGACTGGACCAGACAATCCAGTGATCAACAACATGAGCATCCATCTGCGCAATTGGGAACCAATAACATGTGTCAACCAAGTCAGCGAGCCTGAAAACCCGATCCCGTTAGTCGCCTTTTATGGCAAGTATGGATTGCTGAAGGCCTATTCTACCTCCTACCCCGGCCTACTTTAGTCGGGTAGACTAGAAATGGTACTCAGTACAACATTCTCTGAAGAAACAGTGGCAGTATTCTATAAACTACAAACATAAACACATTAGGTACAAAGATAGAGAAATACAGATACATTAATGGGTACATCACAACAACTTTACAAATCATTTGTAGTATATTGACATGGAAACAATATGAGGAGAGTATGGTGATACACAGACTTCGTTTAAAATTGCAAATATCATGGCATATTTTGGAAATAGTTTCAGGACTTGTTTGAGAAAATTGTTAATTGTTCTTTTTTAGAGTGTAGCAAATTCTTTGTCATGATAAAGAAATATTTGGAGAAGTGATTTCCTTTGCTATACATGGTACAAGATACTACAGGAAGTTAATCTTCTAAGACATTGCACATTTCACAGCGACATTGTTCTGGTGGGGTTGCAGGTTTTGTATATTTTCCAGTTTCAGTTTGAGTTTATGATTACTAAACCGTAGTTTTGAAATATGTGATCTGCAAGCTTTGTTTTACAATGATATCGATAATTCCAAAGGTTTATAGACGAATTGACCAATCTGTATGTTGTTGATTTGTCATTTGACGTAGGAGAATAGCTTTTTGTTGGTACTCGACACTGGATGGTCAGACGGGATTATAGCATATTATCACTGGGTGGCACCTGGTGTCTTTTGACGACCAGTTACCATCGACATGAGTGTCCATAATGCATGTCTTCAGTCGTACGATTAAGCCATGAACACCAGTCTTTAGGACTGCCTTGGAAGACGGAAGGCATATATGGACAGGTGCTACAATGACACCCCCCAAATTATTCATGTAAGGAATAGTGGTGTCATCGCTGCGTCCTGGGCTACGTTTTAGTCCGTGGAGCAGTGAACTCTACGGGATGGGGTGGTCAGGCTCCCTGACTTGGTTGACTCATGTCATTGGTTCCCAATTACGCAGATCGATGCTCATGCTGTTGATCGCTGGATTATTTACAGACCGCCGCGATATAGCTGGAATATTGCTGAGTACGGCGTAAAACTCACTCACTCACTCACTCTATGCGACAGTATAGGAGGTACGATCGCTACGAGAAAAGGTACGAGATATTAGGAGAGCGTTGTGAAACGGGGCGCAGGACCTAGATTTTTTAAGCTAGTTGAGGACAATCGCAAGTACAATGCATTAACATTAACTTACGGCTATCTTAGCGCTAAGGGAGCTTCGAAATTCTAGGCCTTGGGCTTCACGTTTGCAGTTTCGACGAGCGTTTTCAGCCTAGTAACGATGTGATGATACTTGTATGTTGTGTATCATTTTCATGCGTTTAACATGGCAGCATGTCGAGTTTGAGCAGTGGAACGACTGTTTTTAATGACTGCCGGACTGCACTTCCCCGCAAGTGACAAATGCGGAATATAATTTGAGTGAGTTCAGTTTTACGCCGCACTCAGCACTGTTCCAGCTATACGGTTGCATTTCGTATATAATCGAGTCTGGACCAGATAATCCAGTGATCAACATCATGAACACTTCCACTAGTGAACGGGCTTCAAAGCATGGGCATCGACCTGCACAATTGGGAACCGATGATATGTGTCAACCAAGTCAGCGGGCCTGACCACCCGATCCCGTTAGTCGCCTCTTACGATAAGAATGGGTTACTGAAGACCAATTCTAACCCGGATCTTCACGTGTTGATATATAATTAGACTATGCAGAACACTGTAACAGTCTCCATTAAATGTACTTCCTAAACTGCTTAAACGTCGATCAAAACAAAAAGCGACATTGCGATGTATATCATTTTGTGGAATGGAGAGTAAGTCAGAAGTGATGGTGGTCTGAGACGTTACCTCGAACTATCACCGTTTCCTGTGATCACCAAGGGCCGTAACCGTGCTCAACGATTAGGGCGACGAAAGACGACATGGTTGAGCCTGACTCCAACCCATTCTAAAACAAACCTGTTTGTCTAGACATCACACCACTGTACAACTATGGGGAGTAAGAGTCGATTCAATACATTCATTAAAGCTACAGCGTTTCTTATGAAAACAAGAAGGGATTTCAGGACAAGTGATTTCATTCCACTGAGCATCTGTATTGTGGATATTAGGCTCTTTACAAATGTATTATTACTAGCCGTAAGTGCAGAAGTGCACTGGAGGAGTCCACTTTTAAATAATTATAAATCGGGCAGCAGACAAACCCGATTCACAGCTTGTAGAGTACAGCGATTCAGAGAAAATTCTGAAACGGAAACCCAAGACAACAGATCTAATCAACTGCCCTCAAAACATGAAACAGAATATTTTCAGAGTACAGTTTGTTAATTCATACAAAGAACACTGTCTATATTCACCGATGTAAGAAATGTGTTTCATAAAAAACCAAAATACACACAGACCAGATCGAGTGTCAAGTGACTAGCTGTTGTCTGGTATTTATCAAGGAGCTGACGGGACAGTAGCTTGTTGTTCCAGGTAAATCTTTCTAAAGCCTCAGCATAGCCTGAACATGAGATCCAATGTTGCAAGTGAGATTTACCTGTAACACGCCACGCATTGACACTTCTTTCGGGGACACTTACACCTTTCTGTCATAATGAGTTAACGTACAATTATTCATAGCTCAAAATAGTCAGTGATCAGATGGGACATATTTGATATACAAACTATAAGCTCCCTTGTTTTTTTAGTGCGGGACTGGTCAAGGCCAAGGTCGTCAATGGCAAACGGGCACGACACAATCCTATTTGCGATGAATAAATGTACGTAAACTCATTATAGCAGTAAGATGTAAGTGTCTCCGAAAGAATGGCGATTAGCGCGATGACAGGTGTCATCAATTCATCATGTTTTGTTACTGGTCGTTTGTGAATACTGTGGAAAAAAACAAGAAAATAGGTGAGTTACCGCTACAAATTCTGAGCAGGGATTTTGGCTCAGGTCGAGAAATCATGATTTTTCAAGCATCAGAAGATGCCCAAAGTACTGCTCCGATTTTTGTGCGATATGTCTCATTTTGTACGTGAATCTACTGGCTTGAAATGTGTGCATATCCATAATGGGATAGATACGGTGATCACTGTAGAGTTCACTCTGAAACAAACTTGGTGTTCACCTCGTTACTTCTCTTTGCATTTATATAATATACATTGTAATATTAAGACCCCTTCGTAACAGTACACATCTTAGTGTCAGTTTTAGCGTTACAAGTCCTTGGCTCCTGGTGACATGGACGTCGTTGGGGGTTTCGGGATGTCAAGAGCACTGAGGGTTCATCTTGTTGCCGAGCACCTCGAGCAGTCCGCTGTTGTACAAAGCAACCTTAGCGCTAAGACTACCTTATGTCTGTGTTAAGGTAGGGGAGTTACGGTCACTTTAGCGCTAAGACTACCTTATGTTTGTGTTAAGGTAGGGAAGTTACGGTCACTTTAGCACTAAGACTACCTTATGTCTATGTTAAGGTATGGACGTTACAGTCACTTTAGCACTAAGACTACCTTATGTCTGTGTTAAGGTATGGGAGTTACGGTCACTTTAGCGCTAAGACTACCTTATGTCTATGTTAAGGTATGGACGTTACGGTCACTTTAGCACTAAGACTACCTTATGTCTGTGTTAAGGTATGGGAGTTACGGTCACTTTAGCTCTAAGACTACCTTATGTCTGTGTTAAGGTATGGACGTTACAGTCACTTTAGCACTAAGACTACCTTATGTCTATGTTAAGGTATGGACGTTACAGTCACTTTAGCACTAAGACTACCTTATGTCTGTGTTAAGGTATGGGAGTTACGGTCACTTTAGCGCTAAGACTACCTTAAGTCTGTGTTAAGGTATGGGAGTTACGGTCACTTTAGCGCTAAGACTACCTTATGTCTATGTTAAGGTATGGAAATTACGGTCAATTAGCACTAAGACTACCTTATGTCTATGTTAAGGTATGGGAGTTACGGTCAATTTAGCACTAAGACTACCTTATGTCTATGTTAAGGTATGGGAGTTACGGTCACTTTAGCACCAAGACTACCTTATGTGTGTGTTAAGGTATGGACGTTACAGTCACTTTAGCACTAAGACTACCTTAAGTCTATGTTAAGGTATCGGAGTTACGGTCACTTTAGCACTAAGACTACCTTATGTCTATGTAAAGGTATGGGAGTTACGGTCAATTTAGCACAAAGACTACATCATGTCTATGTTAAGGTATGGGAGTTACGGTCACTTTAGCACTAAGACTACATCATGTCCATGTTAAGGTTTGGGAGTTACGGTCACTTTAGCACTAAGACTACCTTATGTCTGTGTTAAGGTATGGGAGTTACGGTCACTTTAGCACTAAGACTACCTTATGTCTGTGTTAAGGTATGGACGTTACAGTCACTTTAGCACTAAGACTACCTTATGTCTATGTTAAGGTATGGACGTTACGGTCACTTTAGCACTAAGACTACCTTATGTCTGTGTTAAGGTATGGGAGTTACGGTCACTTTAGCGCTAAGACTACCTTAAGTCTGTGTTAAGGTATGGGAGTTACGGTCACTTTAGCGCTAAGACTACCTTATGTCTATGTTAAGGTATGGAAATTACGGTCAATTAGCACTAAGACTACCTTATGTCTATGTTAAGGTATGGGAGTTACGGTCAATTTAGCACTAAGACTACATCATGTCCATGTTAAGGTATGGGAGTTACGGTCACTTTAGCACCAAGACTACCTTATGTGTGTGTTAAGGTATGGACGTTACAGTCACTTTAGCACTAAGACTACCTTAAGTCTATGTTAAGGTATCGGAGTTACGGTCACTTTAGCGCTAAGACTACCTTATGTCTATGTTAAGGTATGGGAGTTACGGTCAATTTAGCACAAAGACTACATCATGTCTATGTTAAGGTATGGGAGTTACAGTCACTTTAGCACTAAGACTACATCATGTCCATGTTAAGGTATGGGAGTTACGGTCACTTTAGCACTAAGACTACCTTATGTCTATGTTAAGGTATGGGAGTTACGGTCAATTTAGCACTAAGACTACCTTATGTCTATGTTAAGGTATGGGAGTTACGGTCAATTTAGCACTAAAACTACATCATGTCTATGTTAAGGTATGGGAGTTACGGTCACTTTAGCACTAAGACTACCTTATGTCTATGTTAAGGTATGGAAGTTACGGTCAATTTAGCACTAAGACTACATCATGTCTATGTTAAGGTATGGAAGTTACGGTCACTTTAGCACTAAGACTACCTTATGTCTATGTTAAGGTATGGGAGTTACGGTCACTTTAGCACTAAGACTACCTTATGTCTATGTTAAGGTATGGGAGTTACGGTCAATTTAGCACTAAAACTACATCATGTCCATGTTAAGGTATGGGAGTTACGGTCACTTTAGCACTAAGACTACCTTATGTCTATGTTAAGGTATGGAAGTTACGGTCAATTTAGCACTAAGACTACATCATGTCTATGTTAAGGTATGGAAGTTACGGTCACTTTAGCACTAAGACTACCTTATGTCTATGTTAAGGTATGGGAGTTACGGTCACTTTAGCACTAAGACTACCTTATGTCTATGTTAAGGTATGGGAGTTACGGTCAATTTAGCACTAAGACTACATCATGTCTATGTTAAGGTATGGGAGGTACAGTCACTTTAGCACTAAGACTACCTTAAGTCTGTGTTAAGGTATGGAAGTTACAGTCACTTTAGCACTAAGACTACCTTATGTCTGTGTTAAGGTATGGGAGGTACAGTCACTTTAGCGCTAAGACTACCTTATGTCTATGTTAAGGTTTGGGAGTTACGGTCACTTTAGCACTAAGACTACCTTATGTCTATGTTAAGGTATGGGAGTTACAGTCATTTTAGCGCTAAGACTACCTTATGTCTATGTTAAGGTATGGGAGTTACGGTCACTTTAGCACTAAGACTACCTTATGTCTATGTTAAGGTATGGGAGTTACGGTCACTTTAGCACCAAGACTACCTTATGTCTGTGTTAAGGTATGGGAGTTACGGTCACTTTAGCACTAAGACTACCTTATGTGTGTGTTAAGGTATGGACGTTACAGTCACTTTAGCACTAAGACTACCTTAAGTCTGTGTTAAGGTATGGACGTTACAGTCACTTTAGCACTAAGACTACCTTAAGTCTGTGTTAAGGTATGGGAGTTACAGTCACCTTAGCGCTAAGGTCGCTTTGTGCAACTGCACACAGGAGAACATACCATCATTACAATGGACAGCGAACAGTCTAGGGCCCCGTTTCACAAAGCTCCCCTCTACGAAAGATCTCATGACGTTCCTCGTGGCATTTGTACCTCCTATATATAGGTGTAGCACAGGAGGTATAGGAGGTACAAATGCTACGACCAAAGTTACGAGGTGTTAGGCCTACCAGAGCTTTGTGAAACGGGGCACTGACTTGTTCCCTATAGTACATGTCTGAAATATTTGGTGTACATCACAGTTGGAGCCACCGGCCGCTCTCAACTAACTTGACGCTGCCCTCCGGGAAGAGTAAAGTGTCATGAATCAGGCTCTGGACGTTTGATGAGGAACATCAGGGATTGTTTTGAGAATATTGACGGATTCACGCTATACTACTTTGGACTTTTCACTGAAAATGACCTGATATTCATTTAAGAAAATCTGCGATCATGTGACAAATTTAAATTTCAATCAGATTTCCCTATTATACTGTTAAACTATTCATCTCATGAACGTTTTAAGTGAACACGCATTATATTTTAGCTTATACTTCATTTTTTTCCCAGCTAGTCGGTTGTTGAATTTATAAGTGATTACGTGAGTGATAAGGTGTATGGTGTTGACAAAGGAAACTTTAATACAAATCTGAGATTCGAAATCACAAGTAGCGGATCCTGAGATATATGGAAGGGACGTAACTCTATATACAATAGTGTCACATATCACGACAGGGACACCCGTGCCTCCTTCTCTAACAACAAACCACTGAATGAATAAGTAGACGAGTGAGTGACTTTAACTTTAGGCCGCTTTTAGCAATGTTCCAGTAATATCACGACGGGAGACACCAGAAAAAGGATTCGTTGGGAATCGAACCCGGGTCTTTGGCGTGGCGAACCAACCTTTAAACATCTGGCTATCCGACCGCCCCGAATAAGTAAACTAAAAGTGATTTAACTGAACAGAATGCATCATGGCGACAGCGATGTCAACCCATGTAGGTCGATGTGTAGGTAGACGTGATGTACCTCAGGACGCTACTGAGATATGAACGCGCTGACATGTAGTTTCTAATGTAGATATGTTGAGTTTACCTTTCATACTACTTGATAGGCTGAGAGCTGTACACAAATCAGAATATACCCTCTCCTTTTATAACCATGATAGTGTTTACATATTGGGCGGTTTTAGCTGCCTTCAGACGGGATCGAGATGGTACTGCCACGGCTTACTATACCGACAAGCAGGGGGTGTGCACCTTATAAGATAACTGCTGGTGAAAAGAGTATACATTTGAGCGTTGGATTTGACCAACGAGCGTTACTACGATGGAAATGCGCGTAGTCGCAAGACACCTCACACTTCAGGTCAAAACACACCGTAGATACTTGCCTCAAATGTATCGTCATGGAAACATATATTCTTGTTCGTTTCATTTTTAACCAATAACAAGCACTGATGCAGAAGTTGTTCAGTGGAGAGTATGAGTATAAGAAATGAATGTATGTACCCGTGTAAGGATGGTGTATATATGTGTTGTGTCAAAATTGTATTTTGAGGGGAAATAACATTACTTTATGCAGCGTGTGATTTTACGTTTTAGACAGAGGATCGGAAATATGCAGAGAGTAACCATTGCTGATCCTTTGAAGAAGGCTTCTGAATACAAATCTCGAG
Source organism: Haliotis asinina (assembly GCF_037392515.1). NCBI lineage: Eukaryota > Metazoa > Mollusca > Gastropoda > Lepetellida > Haliotidae > Haliotis > Haliotis asinina. The sequence goes on from NC_090295.1 coordinate 39,366,438, forward strand.
TGTAGTCAGAGATGGGAACAGAGTTGCTGTTCGAACCCGTTTCATATATGTGACAGTTAAGGTGGAGGGCATAAAGAGTCCGGCTTCAGCAGACAGTCGACTCACAGAGGAATCACTTGCAGAGATCCTGTTTAAGACAGAAGCAGAGATCAGGGTTTAGACAAGACTTGCAGAGCATCCATTTCTGTGAAATTACACACATTTAGATGATCCTAAACGGTAGGGTGGAAAGTGTCTTGAACACTAACAGGACTCTCTTCGTGTGAGGGTTCTTGGAATGTGCTTGATTTTCAAGTTGATTATCAGTCGTATTTATCGTGGTGTTTGTCGGATGAGCGTTGCAGACGCATCCAAATGGACTTTTGCTGAAATTGGTCCAAGGGAGATAACTCTCATAACTAACATAGCAATATCAACAAGTCAACGTAAAATCTGACAAACCTGAACACCACGCCAGGATCGATCATGTTTAATAACGCTTTGTTTCACCAGAGACCATATAATATAAACTATTATATGGCCTCTGGTTTCCCAGGGAAAGGTGTGCACGAATAATGCCTTTTCGTTGGCAGTCCCCAGCGATGCAGCTAGTTTACTTATAAACGCCAACCTGGTTCACTATGGTGATCCCAGGGTAACCCAGGATCGTCTCTTTGGTGGTAATAACAAGGCATTACATAATCTCTATACCAATATTTGTCCCCCTGGCCGGTGGGGTAGCCTGGCCGGTGGTTAAAGCGGTCGCTCGTCACGCTGAAGACCCAGGTTCGATTCTGGTGTCCCCCGCTGTGACATTGCTGGAACTTCGCTAAAAGCGACGCTAAAATAACTCACTCACTCACTCAGTCCTAGTGATAACAGGACAACAACATTTCCCTACAAGATGTTTGTCTCCCGGTGAACTTGCATCTGTTGTGATCCCCCATACCAGACAACCGAGCGGATAATACAGCTACAGCGCCTTAAGTAAAGGTCACATACCGTTCATTATCTCTGTCACACATCAGTTTGACAATGAGTAAGGTTCATAGATCATTGAGACTGACAACTGATGATTATTACCCTGGGAAAATGGGTTAGTTAATTAACACGGCGCTCGGGAATAATCAAGCTATAATTGAATGTCTATACAGTTTGAATATCCAGTGACTGACATCACGAGCATCGATGCATTAGGTTACGGTATTACTGTATAAAGTAAATTAGCGAGTGTGACGACCAGATCCATTTACGGTAAGCCCACAGGTTCCTTTAAACTGTATGTTTATACCGTGGGTTCCTGTCTTAATGGTTAACGCGTCCATTCATCAAGATCTGGGTTTGATTCTCAACATGGGTACAATTTGTGAAGCCCATTTATGGTGTTCTCCGTGGTGATATAGCTGGAATATTGCTAAAAGCGGCGTAAAACTAACTCACTCTAAAATGGTGGCGCCTATAATAATAAGTGAGATTTTACGCCGCTTCGGGGACTGTTGACACACGGCCGACTTCAGGACAGTTCAAATGCCCCTGTGTACATAACAATAGACTGACAGCACTACCAAACTCAGATCTGTGTCATAACGAATAAGTCACAACTGACGAGAATAGGTCGCATTTGGATCAGAAATCAATCAACCTCGAGATGGATCATGTCTTTTTTTTTAAATCCCCAGAGACACATTAAATCTACATGCGTATACACAGCGTGTTCGTACCTAATGCTCATTAAGTAAAGTCCGCCAGCTAATCCCTAGCGTTAACAGAGCTGTATCACGCAGAGCCAGATCGATGGAGAGAGTTTGTCCCAGGGCATCTCCAAGACTGGATCCCAACTGGCCCTGCCACATCAGTTTCCTCGCAGACAGACTCCCAATTGTCGGAAGTAGATACACAGCAATGTGTCGGGAAGACGAGGCCGTTTTCTATAAGGTAGATTAAATTTACCACTCCAGAATATATCAATCATTGTGTCGAAAGACCAGAGCAGACGACATTGAACATGGCGCGAACAATGAACAGCAGTCAAAATGAGATTACATTAATAATTATTCTAGTGTGCCACGAGACATGAGATTCTACTGGACATTGCTGTTGCAAACATGGTCATGTGTTGAACTGTGTATTACAGATACAAATCAAGTCCGTCGGAGCAGACATATCTTCTATGGTAAATACATCACCACAGTAAAAGCTGCATGATCGCAACATCTAGCGAACTGCTATTAACTCAACATGGTTCCTTGGTCCTATCGTAAACTTTCAACTACAGCAGACGGCATGTGAGACGTGTTTTATCTCGAGAGCTGAAATTGTGGAACGGAACTATTGTTTCAAATGTTTAACAGTAAAGTGTCATCTGCGTAGACGACATTGATACAGCAGACGAACGGATTCAATTTAACAGTGTCTTGTGAGCTGCGCGCAGATGGCAGCAGATGATTGAAGACACACTGCATTAGGTAAGAACAGTTCTTATCACGCTTTGAATGCCAGACATGAACCATGTGAAAAAAAAACACTACTAGAGATTATGTCAGAATGTGACCAAATGTATTCGTTATCTCTTACCCAAGGTGAAACAGACGAAAATAAGCTGTATTTCCTTGTTTGTCACTTCAAAGACTCACCCTCGAGATATTATGGTATCAGATGCATGTTTGTCGTCGGCTACAGGAGAGACTCCTGGTCCAACTACTGACAGTTGCTCAAAAAATTATCTGAACCATACCTGATTATTTGTAGGCAGCAACAATAGTGTTAAACAGCGGGCAATAGCGGTAAGACTGTTTGAACGATAGTCCGTTCATATCCAGAGCACAGTTGCACAAAACGACCTTAGCGTTGCGACCTTAAAGTCGAAACTACAGTACAGTTACAGCTGTACTAAGATGGTGAAAGTGCAACTGTGCCATACATTAACATTAACTTATAACTATCTTAGCACTAAGAGAACTTCGAAAATCTAGGATGTTCGAAAAAGGACGTTTTGAAAATATTGGCCCAGGACCCCATTGCGATCTTAGCTCCACGACCGTATACAATTTATGATATACTACAGAGTTACGACAGTGTAAAATAATGTAACGAACGCTTTGTGTTTTCACAGCAGTGTATTAGATAACCGCTTCAGACCGGTTCGAGCAGAAGTTAACTGGCTCAGTAAACAATAATCATCATACGTTTCGTACAATTTGAAATGTATGAGGCAAGAGTTGTTCCGACTCTCTTCTGGACCATTCTGTGTTGCACTAAGCCCGGCCTACATTTTTCGAATCTCTCTTAGCGCTAAGATAGTCGTATGTTGATGTTAGTGTATGGGACTTACGACTATCTTAGCCGTCAGAGAGCTTCGAAAGTCTAGGCCCGAATGTCCTACATAACACGGCCTCACAAAGGTATCTGTACGTGGTTGCCATCACTTGAATAAAACTCGCTTCAGTGTTGAAAGTTAAATATGAAAAACAAAAAAATATTTAAAAATATAAAACCATAACAGAATCTTTCATAGCACAATCACTGCATAGCTATTCATTAGATATTTAACAACGCATCCGAATATCGAGGAATTGCAATTGCTGAGTCTCCGATTGCAATTAACTTACGGCAGGATCGAAAAACTATCGGTGCATCGATTCTGTGTGTGACTATCGATAGTTTAGAAATTGACCTCCTTTGATAAATGCACAGCGCAAGATGCAGGATGTTTATGTGCAGACTTCGGTTTCATTGACTTTATGTTCAACTGTTTACTTGATCTGGGTTTCAAATTTCTTGTCAGTTAGTAAAAGATATTTAAACTACATCAATTTACTTCACATAAACTATACATTCATTTGGTAAATGACAATTTCAGTAGAAAAAACTTTGTCATATACAGATTTGATAGTGGTTACAAAGATACAACGACACAAAATGAAACAAGATAGAAGTATACTAAAATATTTGTTCAAAAACTTGATCCGAAACTTTTTTTGGGGGAACACAAATTGTGTCGATAAATGACAGTGCGTCTTATATCGACTGAACTTCAAAGACGGAGAGTCAAAGTATACTATTCAAAACAGAAACACAAAGACGAGAAATCTGTTGCGAAAATGTTTAATTTTCAAACATGCATAACTCGACCACAAATAGGCTTTAGTGCATGGAAGTGTACGCCAGTTTAGAAGTGGGAAATGTCTATACAACCAAGTGGATACTCTTAGATGACGGAGACGTTGAGCACGATGGTGACGACGTAGCACGACCCCGACGTCAGGTTTCCTGGCTCCCAGACCAACCTGTTTCAACCTGTTCCGTACAGTCCAGACTGCTGTACTCTCATCCGTGGAAGTACGATCACGCAACTTTAGTACCCGGATGTGCCGATCCTGGGCTGCAGTGGTAACTCGAGGTCTACTTGTACGGGGACAGTCATTTGTTATACCCGTTTGGTTGTAACGAGCTGCAAACCATGATATCCTGCTCATACTAACGTTCAGACGCCTGGCAACAGAAGATTGGTAATCTCTAGAAGGCATTCTTTCAATGCCGATGTTCCATGTCGCAGAGTCAAGACGTGGCGCAGTAATTTGACCTTGAAACCCCTTTCAAAACGAGTGCCAATTTTTTAATGAAATCTGGATTTTTATTGCTAGACATTGAACACTCTTTCCTGAACAATTTCAACTGGAAGGATACGTCGGTTGTGTTGTGACGATGCCTTTCTAATCCTTGTAAGAAATCTCATCAAAATCCACATTTTCGGGTAAAACCAATATTTTACTTGTGCGACTGGGTAAAATCTTGATATCAACACAAAAGAGCATACCCAGTTAACTTCGCCAGATTTGCCAGAAAGTTGTCTATATATTTTACAGTTCAGCTCAAAAAACTTTACCAATTCGATGCCAAGGAAGACAACTCAAAGAAACTTGATGACTGTGAACTATTCATAAGCATAGTGTTGTGAACAAGCAACAGCTCATTACTCCAAGGTAGACAAGCGTAGTTGCATGTGAAGGTGCTAGTTTGATGATCAGAGAGCAGAGAATACAGAAGTTCTAATCCTCCCCAGAGGACACAGGTTCCATCATAATCCCGCATTAGCAATACACCAGGGGGCTGAACTACACGTAGAAGAGAATGAACAACCAACTATTGACACTGTTGCATTGAAAATGGAGAACATCAACATTCTTATTGACACTGACTGGTTGATTGAGTCACATAAACTTTATATTGTATATACTATATACGTTGATGGCAATGTATGCATAAACCGGTTGCGATACTTAGTGTGCCTTCAAGGGACACGGTAAGGCCAAACCATTGAAAGCTGTTGTCGTTGATGCCCAACGTCTAGTCAGTAGTGAAATAGCCACGTCAGCTTGTGGATGAACTTGATGAATTCGTGGTTTGCTTTGTTGTGGAGACCAGAATGAATGACATGTATGGAATCATTTTCTTCCCACAGAGGCTACTTGCCATATCTTCCTACGATCCTCTGTTCTAATACGGCCGTATTTCGCGGTGCTCATAAAATCCCCGAGCGGCAACAAAAGGGATTTATCTCCCTTTTTTCCTGTCCAATCAGAACACGTGTTACATCGACCTAGATTCAACTTGACAAATGCAAGCAATGTGGAGAAACAAATATGACATGAATGAGTTCTGTCTAGAAGAAACATTTCAGTATCGCACTCGGGAAGAGGTTCTAGTTTTCACGATGCATCCGGAAATTACCGAGATCTTGCGAACGATCACTTTTGAAACAAGGTCGCTGATTGCACTACTAAATCTGATTGCCTCCAGTCACGAGTCTTGAACACTCGCACCATGAAAGGGTCGTATTAGAACATAGGTTACGTAGGAAGATATGACAAACAGCCACTGTGGGAAAGAATGGTATGGAATGTAAAATGGCGGAAGGGTTTTGAGCGCTACTTCAAGAGCATCAGTTATAAGATGGCTGACACATTTCCAAACATGAATACGCCTTCTTTGGATGGTTACAATGACTGGTGTGTTAGTGTTTTATTGTTATATATACTGTTACGTCATTGTCATTGTATCATGATTTGCTCAAATGTAAGAAAAGAATGTTCATATGTGACGGGGGCGTATCCCGCTTTTGAGGGGAAGGGGTGCACACTACTGAGAAACGGGGATGCTCACTTCATTTTCATGAGAGTCCCAGTGGTCATTTAATATTTAATAAACTTTCAGAAGGACAAAAGAAGTGAAAGAAGGGGGAAGAGAGAGAGAGACAGAGAGAGAGAGAGAGAGCACACCCCTGCACCTCTGGATCCGCTACCGTGTGCGATCATATTTTGTCGGAGGTTTCGCTGCCTTGCCGTATCTGATCAAATAGGAAATACGTGTTAACGGGTACAATAAGTGGTCGTTATTATTTGACTAAATTTATTACAAGTTCTACCAGAACACACATGTACAACATTGCAGCGAGAACACTATTTGGATGAATAACGTCTTTATTGCTATGGGGGCGAAGTTTACTATTTTACTGCACAAAATCTCCTCAAACTTCTCCTCTATCCACATGCTGTTCATCTCTTGTTTATGATCATGATACAACCTACACCGAAACGTTGTACATCATTCATGTTGTTACCCTTCCTCACTGTTCCAACTTCTAAATGCTTCTTGTCAAAAGATGAGGTAATTGTCTTTTTTTTTCTTTTTTTTTTTTTTTTTTTTTTGGGGGGGGGGGGGGGGTCAATTAATACTTTTTTCGCCGGTTTAACAATTATATACGTCATGATTATTGTAATCCACCCACGATGTTCAAGTTTAAAATTCTTTTAACATGCAATAAGATAAACATTATGCTGAACGTTGCAAGATACATTAAGGAAGCTCTATTACTCAGGAATTACCATCCGTCATTATATTGATATTTTTTGTATTATGTTGTACATGGGCCGTTGGCCTTTATACCGAATAAACTGAATCTGAATCTGCCAGAAGCACCTGGGTTTGTTTATTCAAGTTCAGTTACAACATTGCAGCTTGTATTGCCATGCATTATACAATGGGTAGTTTAAAATCATGCTGCTCCATTAATGGACAGATCATAATTTGTTTGTGAAAATACAAAGGTAAATCCAGGTAGTTGCCTGTAATTGTTTGTGTGGATATCTCCCATTTATAATAGCATAAAAATGAAAAATATTGGAAATTTTGAGTGATTCCCCCGTGATGTGCATATTCAGAATTATGATACACTCATTAAAGTTAGATCATTAATTTCAAATGGGAATGGAAACATATTCGATTTCATGTTCAAGACATGCATGCACTTGAGGAAATATAAGCTTAATGGGACTTCAGTCAGGAGATAAACATCATGTGTTGGACAGTTTCCGGGTGTTATTGAGTATTTCAAGCACGGGAATATTTCATTTGAAATCTACGGCGTAAACAAAAAAGTAAAGCAAAGGGTTTTACTGTCTGCACTCGTTTACATAGACTGCGAGTACAGCAGTGAAGTGTCATCAACCGGCCGTTTTTTTGTTTTTGTTTTTGTGTGTGTGTGTGTGGGGGGGGGGGGGGGGGGATCTGTTCTTTTTTCATTTTATACAAACGTCGTTTTGAATCTTCGATCATTTTCCCTCGGGCAGTGAGTAGCACCACACGAGTAGCACCACATGAGCAGCACCACATGAGCAGCACCACATGAGTAGCACCACAGGCAACTATAAAGCATACATGTGTTCATCTTCCCATCTTGAGTCCGGAATGAATGTATCTTGATAGTTGATCACTGTTCTAGAGAATAAGTTTCGATGTGTTGGACTTCTGGTCGAGCCTTTTGACAGAAGCTTGGTTTTCCTTGAGTCTTATGTTGCTAAGTCGCATCCTTTACAGATGTACAGTTGGTCACGGCGACAGTGAATCTGGTTTTCCTTGAGTCTTATGTTGTTAAGACTTCTGTTGTTAAGTCTTATGTTGTTAACGCGCAGCCTTGACCGATGTACAGTTGTCCACGGCGACAGTGAATCTGGTACCTGCATCCTCTTGGGTTGGGGCTTGCAATGCGGGATCCTCTGCCTCTGGTTCTGAGTAGGTTTTTGAGGGTATTGTCAGTAGGAAATGTGACATCAATGCTGGCTTTACCGTTGGTGCGGTGGGAGATCTTGTAACATAACTGATGGGTGCTGGGTTTTTGTCCAGATTTCTGTGTTCAGGAATACTTGTGCCTGGGTATTGTGAGAGACAAACTGTGGGACTGTTGGTGCTCTGTTATCTTCTATGTCGCCAAATAGATCACTCCTCTTGATATCACACTTCCAACTAGACTCATAGCATCAGCAGTCAGTTCACCTGATGAAGGGGTCTGAAATGACCTCGAAACGTTGTGTGTCAAGGCATTGAAAGAAGATTTATCCATTAAAGATCTTGGTAACTTCTAAATGCCGCTAAAAGATATGACACTCCGGATGTCGATGACCTTTTCATCAGTGGGCATTTTGTTGCCGGGCATTTCAACATTGATTAACCTTGGGGAGTATCCTCTTGCATTCAAAGGATTCATGGTCAGTCATTTATCAAGAGTATTTTTACATAGGGGCTTGTATTGCAGAATATGATAAGGGATGTAACGCACACAAAGATGACAAACACACACTCTCGTTTCTGGGCGATTTGTTTACAGATAATTTCCGTTCAATTAGTCCAAAATTATCAGGATCGGTTCATTATTTACCAAGTAACGTTGCTTGGAACTCGGGACAACTTGCTTTGTACTAGAACAACTTGCCTGAGAAAACCTTCGCCTTTCGGCGAAGAGTTACTGAGTGTATCAATTGGAAAGAGGTATTCCTTTCGTAATCGCTAGATATTCTGCTTTCGAATTTTAACTTCATGATTACATAAAATATTGATTTTGATATTGACTTTATCTGCCACACACAAGTCTATTAGAAAAATAGCGACATCGAGTGATCGAGTGATCGAATGTTTGTCCTTCACCTTCAATAGGCTCGCGCAAACTACGAGCTGTTCTTTAATTGGCTAAAAATAAACTAACCGTATTGTGTATAATCAGGTATTTTCTGAGTTTGTCACAGTTTCGCTTTCCAATGCTTGAGAAGGTTCTACAGAGGCCTCCTGCTCGGACAGAGAATCGTCATCACTGGATAATACTCGGACCCCATTGGTCGAGTCCTCCAGTGTATCCATGTATTATATCTAGTATATGAAAGGTCAGATGGGAAAACTAAAGTGTGACCCCTGGTAAAGAAATATCAAGTCTTTTGGCGTCCCGACAAATACTATATGCCTTCAGAGATGTTTTGATCTCTTGATTTCGAGCTTTCGTTTTGGATTTCAAGCTTGGAAGACTTTTTGCCTGATTGCTCAAATCACGTCCCTTTCGTCCACCTTGCTATTGCCTGTCATACTGGCGTCACCATAGGCCTTAACCGGTCACTGTCAAATCGATCATAGGGTCTCAGGCTGATATTGCCTTGACGGTTATTTTGACGATCATACGTGTCACGATGGTGAATAGTGACACGTGACTTGAGACAGTTACTTGAGATTCATCGCTGCGTACCCATTTGACATGTGACCCATATGACGATTCGTGAGCATCACGTGGTCGTCGATCACGGACATGAGGTTTGTGCAAACGATTTCCAGTGGACTGGAACTCCTACTCCAGTAACTTAATGAAAGGAAGCGGAACTTGATTTGTCTTTTTCGAAGATCTTTCTTTTGGGATCAAACGATCCTCTCTTTGTTGGTCTGGGAATTCCTGAACGGAGCAGATCATCGGCGTTTTGGATTTGTTGATGTCTGATACAATCGTAATGGCCGATGAACTGTCGTCTGCCACTTTTCAGCATGATCCTAGTCCTTCGTGCGCAAACGCTCTTTTACGAACACTGAATGAAATATATCAGAACTGTATGAGATGCAAATTCAAGAAGACCGACAAACATAATGGTCCACAGAAATAAAACGAGCTTTTCTTTCAGATATGCCTCATATTTCCCCAGTGCGTTCTGCACTTGTAAAGTATTGGGTGTGGTTTGAGTTACGTGTTATGAACGCTCATGCAAGGAAAGTTTGTCCTGAAAACTTGTCTTTAAAGTTCTCTTGAACTGCTTTTATGTCGATAAAAGGGGAAGCCAAGAGACTAAAATTTCCACATCACCTAAAGCACAACTGCATACAGTGATGAAGAGACGGTAAATGGCCAAGTGTCTATAGCGTTCACTCGTCATTCGGAGGCCTCGGGTAGATCCCCACGTGGGTAAATGGTGTGAGACCTATTTTGGATGTCCCCCACCGTGATATTGATTGAATATTGCTGAAAGCGGCGTAAAACCATGCTTCCGAGCTCAGTCCAGTGATCACGTTCCCTTGAAACAATTTCTCGATAGATGGTTTTGAAACCCTTTAAGTTAATTGTTCTAAGCAATTTCGTCTTGTTATTCGTCACCTGTAGTCCGTATGGACTGGCAGTTCATGCAGACGGCAGACCAGGAGTCGAGTTACCGCCCGGGGGCATGTCAACATGTTACACCTTCCTTCAGGGTCGTTGCCATGGCAATCCCTTATTCTCGAAACAAACTGAAGTTTCTACTCAACTTTCAACCTGAGTTTGACAGTTTGAATTTCTAAAACATTCGCAATTATATGACCAAAACGACAAAAATAACCTACCTACCTAACTCAAATTGTCTACTACGTTTGAGTTTTGTACTCATTTCAGCGTATGGTAATGCATTTTCCTGCTTTTTGTCAATTTGAGTAAGAACAAAACCTGATCTGACATTGACATCAAGATTGCTGATGATAATGCTCCAGAATAGAAAAAGAATTTGTCAGTATATGGTTGGACAGTGCAATGTCAATTCCTAATAATCCAGTCAGTTAGTTTATCATGTGTGATGGCACCCCACACCATAACACTCCCGCCGCATCCTATCTTAGTCAGAACTGTTTTCCTTGGAATATCGCTCAAAGTTGTGCATAACGTCCTACTGTAGGGAAATTACTCTTTTTGTATTTTGGATCTTGATGTTCCCCGATTTGTTGCACGCCATTTCACGTTTCTTTAAGACATTGGGGCGGAAGCAGTTTCAAGTGTATACAGATGTATACAGTGTATACACAGTGTATTATTATGACTGGATTATGTGAATGTAAATGAATGTACATAAATACATTTATTCTGTTAGCGACATTGAAAAGGGAAAATTAAACACAATCCTGAAATCCTCTAAACAGATCCCGAATCCCATGAAACTTGCTCCCAGACACCATGTAGACTTATTCTTGAATAAGACGAGACTACAGTGTGTCCACAATGAAGACAGAAACAGGAGACACTGGTGAACGCCCTGTTAATGGAAGGTGCTATCTGAACATACATATTGATTACAAAATCACAGGAAACGGTCGAATTCAGTGTGGTAAACTTGACATTCATTTGTTCCTCGTAAGTATAGGGTAAGTCGGTTTCAAGGGTGGTCATCTTGTCTTCAGTAATGCTACAGTTTCGATTTCAGATCAGTGTATAAACACGGTAATGATATAGAGATCAATAGATCGATACTGTTAGACACCATGATAACATGTGTCACTGCTGAGTATACATCAAGCACGGTATGGAGTTACAACAGATTTGGTTTGTATTTTATGAAAGTAGGTTAAATATTTCATTTAAAAGAAGGCCTTGAAGCTGTTTATGACAGACACACTTTTAACAATGTGTAGCATATTTTGAAAGCAATTACTGGAATAATATATTTGTTTTATCTAGATCTAAATCTAGTAAACACTCGGTGAACGATATGTAGACTGTCCTCTCATTGTGTTTTCTCCCCGTGTGTGTGTGTTGTTGTTGTTTTTTTGTTTTGTTTTGTTTGTTGTTGTTGTTTTTGTTGTTGTTGTTTTTTTTTTGTGTTTTGTTTTGTTTTGGTTTGTTTGTTTGTTTTTGTTTTGTGTTTTTTTGTTTGTTTGTTTGTTTGTTTGTTTTTGGGGGTGTTTGTTTTTGTTTTTTGGGTTTTTTTGTTTTTTGTTTGTTTTGTTTTGTTTGTTTTTTGTTTTGTTTTGTTTTTGTTTTGTTTGTTTTTTTTGGGGGGTTACTCATCTGTCTAACAGGTAAAGAATACTTTTCATTTCAGTTCCTATTTTTAGTTTTGTTCCGTGCTATGATAGAGTGCATTCACCCCAGGACAATCCCACAGACGAAACGACTGGCAATTACTAAACGCTAGTATGTCTACGTTTTGTTAGCGAGGCAGCGTAATTAGCATCTACTGACAGTCACGAACGGAATCGCTCAAACTGTTCCTTTGATCATTGTCAGCTGAGGAAGAAGGATTTCCCTGCATATATCAGAACATAAAATCAATTGATAAATAAAACATTTATAAACTGGGAAGGTGTCGTGGTCTCAGTAATGGTTATGGATAATTATGCTTCCTCCGTTGCCCGAGCAACTTGTTTGTGTTTGAATTTTATTTTAGTGGATAATAATAACACTCAAGGAAAAGACACAAGTTGGGAAGGAAATGTTTGTAATAAAAAGACGTTTTATCAGTGGCGGAGTAGCCTAATGGTTGAAGCGTTTGCTTGTCACGCTTAAGACCCGGGTTCGATTCCCCACTTGGGCACAATGTGTGAAGTCCATCTCTGGTGTCTGCCGCTGGAATATTGCTAAAAACGTCGTAAAACTCACTCACTCACTCACTCACTAACTCACATTCGGACGTTTTCCCATTTTTGACGACACAACAAATAAAACGTGTCCATGAAATGCGGGGTGAGTTTATGTTAGTTTAGGTTCCTGCATGTTTGGGTTATGACAGAGGCAATACACATGATTGTAGGGCCATAGCATTAGAAATATGTATAATTATGACTTATTGCTACTCCGTCAGGTTGACAGACACAATATAAATGACAGTAGCAGAACCGTGTTATACATAAGTATGAGTACGACTGGAGGCTTCTACCACAGGTTGAACATGAGTAATTGTGATCTCAAGCTCAATGACAGCGCAAAACGAAGTCCAAGATCACAGCTACGACAAATGGCGCTTGGGGAAAAATACGGATCCTGCTCAAGCATGGATGCCGTGTTCATGGCAATCAGTGACGTCAGTGGGGCCCACTACTTACGTGATTGGCATCATACCTTCAGGCAGAGGTGATATTTGTCTCGTACTATGTTCCCTGACGAATCGAGGTTCCATCTGGCGGAAGGGCGGCGGGGTAGCCTAGTGGTTAAGGCGTTCACTCGTCACGCCGAAAGCCCGGGTTCGATTCCCTATGTTAAACTCATTTCTGGTGTCCTCCGTCGTGATATCGCTGCAATGTTGCTAAAAGCAGAGTAAAATCCAACTCACTCACTCACATCACCCACAACTTGTATGTCTTGACAACTCGCAGATGTGGTAAGTACTGAATGGCATGTATCCAAGACAGAAAAGCCCGTCCCTGTGCTACAAGTACGGAACGACATATCAACATATTCAAGATAGAATATACCGTCCCTGTGCTACAAGTACTGAATGACATATCAACATATTCAAGATAGAATAGACTGTCCCTGTGCTACAAGTACTGAATGACATATCAACATATTCAAGATAGAATAGACTGTCCCTGTGCTACAAGTACTGAATGACATATCAACATATTCAAGATAGAATAGATTGTCCCTGTGCTACAAGTACTGAATGACATATCAACATATTCAAGATAGAATAGACTGTCCCTGTGCTACAAGTACTGAATGACATATCAACATATTCAAGATAGAATAGATTGTCCCTGTGCTACAAGTACTGAATGACATATCATCATATTCAAGATAGAATAGACTGTCCCTGTGCTACAAGTACTGAATGACATATCAACATATTCAAGATAGAATAGACTGTCCCTGTGCTACAAGTACTGAATGACATATCAACATATTCAAGATAGAATAGACTGTCCCTGTGCTACAAGTACTGAATGACATCTCAACATATTCAAGATAGAATAGACTGTCCCTGTGCTACAAGTACTGAATGACATCTCAACATATTCAAGATAGAATAGACTGTCCCTGTGCTACAAGTACTGAATGACATATCATCATATTCAAGATAGAATAGACTGTCCCTGTGCTACAAGTACTGAATGACATATCAACATATTCAAGATAGAATAGATTGTAACTGTGCTACAAGTACTGAATGACATATCAACATATTCAAGATAGAATAGACTGTCCCTGTGCTACAAGTACTGAATGACATCTCAACATATTCAAGATAGAATAGATTGTCCCTGTGCTACAAGTACTGAATGACATATCAACATATTCAAGATAGAATAGATTGTCCCTGTGCTACAAGTACTGAATGACATATCAACATATTCAAGATAGAATAGACTGTCCCTGTGCTACAAGTACTGAATGACATCTCAACATATTCAAGATAGAATAGATTGTCCCTGTGCTACAAGTACTGAATGACATATCAACATATTCAAGATAGAATAGACCGTCCCTGTGCTACAAGTACTGAATGACATATCAACATATTCAAGATAGAATAGACTGTCCCTGTGCTACAAGTACTGAATGACATATCAACATATTCAAGATAGAATAGATTGTCCCTGTGCTACAAGTACTGAATGACATATCAACATATTCAAGATAGAATAGACTGTCCCTGTGCTACAAGTACTGAATGACATATCAACATATTCAAGATAGAATAGACTGTCCCTGTGCTACAAGTACTGAATGACATATCAACATTCAAGATAGATAGACTGTCCCTGTGCTACAAGTACTGAATGACATCTCAACATATTCAAGATAGAATAGACTGTCCCTGTGCTACAAGTACTGAATGACATATCAACATTCAAGATAGATAGACTGTCCCTGTGCTACAAGTACTGAATGACATATGAACATATTCAAGATAGAATAGACTGACCCTTTGCTACAGTACTGAATGACATACCAATATTCAAGGTAGAATAGACTGTCACTGTGCTACAGTACTGAATGACATACCAATATTCAAGATAGATAGACAGTCAATTTTAAATACGCAGTACCGCTAGTGCATCAATGTCAACATCCGCCAAGGTTAATTTAAACCTAGAGTTAACTTAAACTTAAACTTAAACTTAAACTTAAACTTAAACTTAAACTTAAACTTAAACTTATACTTATACTTAAACTTAAACTTAAACACGGGCTTACTATCGCCGTAGCGCTTTCAAGCAGGTCTACCTGAACATCATGATGTCAACCCCAAACATCTCTGCCGCCGTTGTGGCCGTTGTCCTGTTCCTCCGATGACCACACCTGTGGTTTCCCATTACAAACAAACTGGATGCCAATTATCCAGTCTCCCCAACTTGTGCATTTTGAGTATAGAAAACCATGCAAATGCATTGCATGAGATCGTGTTTCCAACACGGCCGCGGTGATGGTATTGATCAGTGTTTGGAAATACCGAAAGAAAATGCAATAAAAGGATTCCTTAATTTCGGAGAAGTAGTTGAAACCCCATACGATTCTCTTAGTTAAAACTTAATTGGGTCCTTGGACTTCAAGCAGGATCGTAATTGGCTATCAAGTCCCCCAGAAACCAATACCCTGAAGCCGAGGATGCCATACGTCTGGAACTACAGGGAGACGTTGTGACTTGAAATAACCAGCTCAACAGGACCCGTCGTGCTCTGGACTACTTAGACTGTATGTAGAAACCCCCAACTGGCCCACTCCTCTAAACAAAACTATTTAACCAGCATTAAGACTTCCATCAGTTCGGGCCGATCCATTAACAAGAGAATTAAAGCAAAGCTCTGGCCTCATTGTCCGTATCCAATGTACGTTATGTAGCTGGGAGCTGTTAATATGAGTAGAGACCTCCCTTCTCTAACATTTTGCCGTTAATGGTGATGGAGTGTATTATGTATGGCAAAGCCAGCCTTTGATTGGAATGGACTTCATCAGGGCTCTGATTTCTTTCGATAATGAGGAAATTATACTTTACTGAAGACAGGGTCCTTTTCAAGCTCAAACTGTAATATGGATGGACGTCGCCAACGGGATTATTTTCATATTATCTAATCATATCGTCAGAAGCAATATCCTGATGAAACTCAGAATTATGCCATACCTGTCTCTGCCAAATGTAGACTCCTAAGTTCGGACTCTACAGTGTCTTCATTAATCACTACCAGATAATGCTGACACCAGGTGTTCACACATCACGTCTGCCTCTCTCTCTAAACTCGTATGTAATATTGGCGATCTGACGTTAAATATTAACTCACTCACTCTCTAAATGTGTTTATTCGAGGGGTGGTGGGGTAGCCAAGAGGCTAACACGTTCGGTCGTCACGCCATAGACCCGCTTCGATTCCCCACATGGATACAATGTGTGAAGCCCATTTCTGGTGTCCCCCGCCATGGTATTGCTACAAGCGGCGTCAAGCTAAACTCGCTCACTTTTTCATCAATTAAAATTACACATATTGTTTTCACTGTAACTATCAAATGGCAGTCTACATATTGTTAGTACCTCTGTAGAGGTTAGTACCTCGGAAGAAAATAAGTTGGGGTTTTTTTTCAAATGAGGCTTAAACAACGATATTCGTCATGTCTGGCATTTGTTGGGTTCACCTTGTTCGAGTCTGGGTTTTAATCTCCGATTCGCCTTTTAACAATCTCCACCATACCCTGGAGTAACGTAAGTGACGTTAACGTAGCTCTCTGAAGTGACCCATTGGCTTCCAGCAATTAGCAATGAACACATCACCCTATACTGGTTATAATGGGCAACTAACGGGATCATATGGTCAAGCTTTCTTAATGGCAGGTCATCATATCTCAATTTCCTTGATCGACGCTAATCACTGAACTGTCTGGTCCAGAATCGTTCATTTACTGACCACCCCGTAAAGCGAGAACACTGGTACGTGTGGCGTAAAACAACAGTCATTCATTGATAATACTAACATACTGGTTTCAACAATATGTAGGACAATATCGAATTTACTAACATGCTGGTTTCAACAATATGTACGCCAACACTGACAATATCGACATAATAGTTTCAACAAAATGTAGGACAATATTGTAGAATTTCCAGGGACCTATCCAAAAAGTTGAGGGATCACAGTGCCGCTTATCAGCATGATCACAGAGAAACTGTTAAGATTCCGAGCTTAAACGGAAGCCACTCTGCGTTAACGCTAGATGTCGATATCAAAATTAAATCAATCAGTTAACCGAGAAATTTATTCGCAAAGGAATTCAGTGTGAAACCTACTAAAACCGAAGCAATGAAATCAATCAACAACTGTGTTATAAAGCGGGTTTACAAATCAAATACAGTGCCATGTCATTACAACGACTGTAAACAATAGAGTCATAGTACAATGGAAGTACAATTACAACGGCTGTAAACAATAGAGTTATAGTACAATGGAAGTACAATTACAACGGCTGTAAACAATAGGGTCATAGTACAATGGACATACAAATACAATGTCTGTAACCAAAAGAGTTACAGTGCAATGGAAGTACAAATACAGCGGCTTAAAACAATGGGGTCATAGTACAATCGAAGAACAAATACAATGTCTGTAAACAAAAGAGTTACAGTGCAATGGAAGTACAATTACAACGGCTGTAAACAATGGAGTCATAGTACAATCGAAGAATTAATACAATGTCTGTAAACAAAACAGTTACAGTGCAATGGAAGTACAATTACACCGACATGCTTTCTCAACATTAGAGAAGACAGTAGTAGCAGACAGTGATATAATTCACTTAGCGGTCACTCACTGGTCAAGTTCCTGTGATTAGCGTAGCCGCTTAGGCTGGATAACCATTGAAAATGTCGTCTTGACAAATCTGGGTCTAGGAAGCTGACCATTGTTTACAGAGAGGTGAATATTATCATCATCGTCCCACTTGCTGTTATCGCGGATTCACTGGTGCACCATTTCATGTTATGATTTGAATTCAGGTGTAAACTTAGGGATTTAATTGATTTGAGAAAACATTTTTTGTTAATTACATCCAATATGTTCATCGTTTGTTGGTTTCAAGTCTGATTCATTGACGGTCTGATTGCCAGTTATCTGACTGTTTCAGCTTATAATAATTAGTGAGCAGATGTTTTAAAAGATTCCAGATTACAACGGGCTGCCTGGCATCTAAATATTATATGGTTTGCTAGCATTGGACGGTTATATTTTCCCGAAAACTACTCTTAAAACACGGTACTAAAACCAGTTTCGTTGTTAGTCTCTCTGATCAGCAAACGGGAATTCAGTTTCCACGGTTTAAATATCTACACTGTCAAGGAAAATGGTTCGAATAAATGTGTGTTTTTTTGTAATTCATAATTTTGTAATCGTACAAAGGGGCTTAATGTAGCTGGCTATAGCTCTTCTTGGACGTAAATACATTCTAACATAATTGTGAACAAACGTCGAATTCTGATTGGTCAATCAGATAGTACTGAGTTGCAGTATTTTCTTCTTGATGAAACAGTTTTACAACAGCGTCACCGCGACAGCTATTTTTATAGAAAAAAATCTTTCTAAAATTAACACATTCGGTTAATGCAATGTTTCGGTTTTACCAGTATCAGACGTTTGTGTGGCAATAAAGAAGACCATAGAAATGAAGCGTTAAGGAGTGAGGTTGAACTTTGGTGCCTTTCTATATAACCCAGACTGTATACCATTAGAATGAGCGGTGTGTCAGCAAGGTTGGTTCAGTGTCTATAATGGAGTCACTCAGATGTTAGCTCAATTGAGTATGTTTTTCACACCGCTTTATGCAATATTCCAACAAAATATGAGCTTCACCCATTGCATCCATGTGGGGATCGAATCCGGGAGTTCAGCGTGACGAGCGGACACCTTTACCGTTAGGCAACCCCGTGAAGGTCCGGGGTTGAACAGGCCTTCAGCAACCCATGCTTGCCATATAAGACGACTATGCTTGTCGTAAGAGGCGACTAACGGGATCGGGTGGTCAGGCTCGCTGACTTGGTTGACACATGTCATCGGTTCCCAGTTCCGCAGATCGATTCTTATGCTGTTGGTCACTGGATTGTCCACACTCGATTATTTACAGACCGCCGCCATATAGCTGGAATATTGCTGAGTGCGGCATAAAACTAAACTTACTCACATGTAAATAGAGCTTCCTGAATTCAGACGGACTCAGATATCAAACTAAGGTCTGTTTTATTCAAGGTTTATGTCATTCTCTTCCTACAGTGGTTACTTGTCATATCTTCCTACGTAACCTCTGTTCTCATACGACCCTTTCATGGTGCGAGTGTTCAAGACTCGTGATTGGAGGCAATCAGATTTAGTAGTGCAATCAGCGACCTTGTTTCAAAAGTGATCGTTGGCAAAATCTTGGTAATTTCCGGATGCATCGTGAAAACTAGAACCTCTTCCCGAGTGCGATACTGAAATGTTTCTTCTAGACAGAACTCATTCATGTCATATTTGTTTCTCCACATTGCTTGCATTTGTCGAGTTGAATCTAGGCCGATGTAACACGTGTTCTGATTGGACAGAAAACAGGGAGAAAAATCTGCTGCCATTTTTTGCCGCTAGGGGATTTTATGACAACCGCGAAATATGGCCGTATTAGAACAGAAGTTCGTAGAGGGCGTATTAGAACAGATGTTGGTATGACAAGTGACCTCTGTAGGAAGAGAATGGGTTAATGTGCGTAAGGTATCATTATTTATACTTACGTGTTAGTCGGCACCTTTTTACGTATGATGACGCAGGTGATCATATTTTCATTTGGAGGCACTATTTTGAGACTCCTGATAGTTTTTCTATTTTAGACAGATGTATTTTGGTGTTAAACATTGGGCGACATAAATGTCACCCTGTTTCATACATCGCCATGCCCAACATCGGGTTCTTCAGCCATCTGACTGGCCACATAATGGCTTGCATTGTTAGTGGTAGCATCTGATCGCCTTAATGTCTGTCATAGTTTCCTAAACGTCGCATTTAAGCTTTCGAGATTGCACTCTCCTATAATTACATGCTAGACTTCTATATAACTGACTCATTTGGAGTGATAGGTAATAAACATGATCTATTGCTTTGATGTGTGACTTTCGGCAATCAGCAATTCTATTGATATCAAGCTCTAACATTGACACATTGCTAACACTGTTTAGCAGCTGTCCGACAATTTTAGTGATCTAGTCAACGGCCAATGTCAGTTCCGTGCAGACAGAAATCAAATTTAGTTGACTTCTGTTTGATGTCCCAAATTAGAAAGAAGTGCCATGTCCTGATGATTCATTTACTGATTAAAGAGGCCAAGATCGGTTAGATGACAAGGTGCTGTCGTCACAGACGACCGTGGGTAACCGCGATATATTTTAGTGCTGCAAATATACAAATATATATCAGTGTTACGCAGTGTTGGGTTATGATGTTACATCACAATGTTAAATTATGTTATCTCACCTCACACATAAATGTCGTTTTCTGATTGGTTGAACCAAGTACCCCACTGGGAATGCAGAATTCATTTGGTACTTCGTGGTAGTAATTCTTTATCTGGAATAACACTAAATCGGGCATGATGCACGGGAATTACCGATGTTTTGCGAATGCAATTCGGTGGAAGAAAGAAAATCTAACGGTGGCGTTAAAACGTTTTGTACCTGTGCTTCAAGCTATTCATGTTAACGCTAATGTGTTTGGTAAGATAAATACGTTGTTCACTGGTCCCACGGGCCCCAATGGTTGATGCACCCTCGATGTTTGGTTTCCTTCTCCTCGCCCTTTGGAACATCGAGGGTGCATTAACCCGTGTTCCCTCATGACAAGTGTCGGTGAACATCTTATAATATTACATCATTGTGTTTTGTCACGGTGTTACATTTTGATGTGACATCAATGTTATGTTACACTATGATGTTACATCACAGTGTCATGTCTCAATGTTACATTATGATGTTACATCACAGTGCCATGTCACAATGTTACATTATGTTACATCACAGTGTCATGTCACAGTGTTACATTATGATATTACATCATAGTGTCATGTCACAGTTACATCATGTCACATCACTGTTATGTTACATTTTGATGTTACATCACAGTGTCCTGTCTCAATGTTACATTATAATGTTACATTATGATGCTACATCACAGTGTCATGTTACTCTGCAATATTCCAGCTATATGACGACGGTCGATATGACAATAATCGAGTCTGGACCAGACAATTCAGTGATCAACAGTACATCAACAGATTGTATATGCAACTGGAATACCATGACATGTGTCAACCACGCCAGTGAGCCTGACCGCCCGATCCCGTTAGTCGCTTTTTGGCGTGGGTTACTGGAGACCAGTTCGAACACAGATCTTGACGGACGACAAGCACGAGTTGCTGAGATCATGTCTATCCCGGATCTTGGAGTGCCACATGTTCCGTGCTGAATCTGCAGTTGAAACTAAACAGTTACCCTGGAATCAGCAGGCAGAACAAGTCTTTGACATTCCACATTGTCCTTTGCGTCAGAGCTGTGTTCTATTACATTCCAGCACATTGTTTATATATCGCACATCGCACACTGAATCTACAGGCACAGTGTATAACACTGTTACACAAGGTACAACACTTCCTGATAACACATGGCATGGGCTTACATATATGCATTGCATTGGGGATGTCACGATTCGCCGATACACCGGTGCAACGTTGACAAGTTTTGCTCGATACGATACACGATTCAAGTGATTTTATATCGATTCGGTTTTGGGGTGGAGGGATGGGAGGTGTGTTATTTACATATATGGATTACTATTTTGAGTCTTAACTCATGCGTCTCTTATATTTTTACGCAAAACAGTAAACGCGCAGTGTATGGTATCATACAGTGCAAAGCAGATATAGTGCGCTGTACGTTCGTAGTTTGTTTGATAGATATGTTGTCACTGGCTCATTTTTTTCTGGTTTTTGATTACTGTAAGTATAGTTCAACAACTGAGATGAGTGGAATACTTCTTCTTACTCTAATAAACAATCCTTCACTATTATTTGAATAAGGATCCTTCTGAATCCTTTCAAATATCAAAAGTGCCTCGATTTTGCCCCATCACAGAAAACATTGGAAATAAAGCCTCGATATTACTTAATTTCACAGTTTCTGGGTATTATTTGACAGTATATGAAATATTTGATAAATAAGCTTTCGAATGGTGTATATTATTCCCAGCATAGAGTATCCGTTTCTTTACACGACAACTAAACATTACCCTCCTATGTAAGAAGGAGTAGAAAGGTGCAAGTAGAAAGCCGCTAATACAGTTGTTTAATAGTGCTTTCAAAACAAATAACTGTACGTTAGTTCAAATTATCATTTGTAAGTAATTGAACTTCCTAATTACGTTATCTAGTTAGTTCATGTTATCATTTGTAAGTAATTGAACTTCCTAATTACGTTATCTAGTTAGTTCATGTTATCATTTGTAAGTAATTGAACTTCCTAATTACGTTATCTAGTTAGTTCAAGTTATCATTTGTAAGTAATTGAAGTTCCTAAGTACGTTATCTAGTTAGTTCAAGTTATCATTTGTAAGTAATTGAACTTCCTAAGTACGTTATCTAGTTAGTTCAAGTTATCATTTGTAAGTAATTGAACTTCCTAAATACGTTATCTAGTTAGTTCAAGTTATCATTTGTAAGTAATTGAAGTTCCTAAGTACGTTATCTAGTTAGTTCAAGTTATCATTTGTAAGTCATTGAACTTCCTAAGTACGTTATCTAGTTAGTTCTTGTTATCATTTGTAAGTAATTGAAGTTCCTAAGTACGTTATCTAGTTAGTTCATGTTATCATTTGTAAGTAATTGAACTTCCTAAGTACGTTATCTAGTTAGTTCAAGTTATCATTTGTAAGTAATTGAAGTTCCTAAGTACGTTATCTAGTTAGTTCAAGTTATCATTTGTAAGTAATTGAAGTTCCTAAGTACGTTATCTAGTTAGTTCAAGTTATCATTTGTAAGTAATTGAAGTTCATAAGTACGTTATCTAGTTAGTTCAAGTTATCATTTGTAAGTAATTGAAGTTCCTAAGTACGTTATCTAGTTAGTTCAAGTTATCATTTGTAAGTAATTGAACTTCCTAAGTACGTTATTTAGTTAGTTCAAGTTATCATTTGTAAGTAATTGAACTTCCTAAATACGTTATCTAGTTAGTTCAAGTTATCATTTGTAAGTCATTGAACTTCCTAATTACGTTATCTAGTTAGTTCAAGTTATCATTTGTAAGTAATTGAACTTCCTAAGTACGTTATCTAGTTAGTTCATGTTATGATTTGTAAGTAATTGAACTTCCTAACTACGTTATCTAGTTAGTTCAAGTTATCATTTGTAAGTAATTGAACTTCCTAAGTACGTTATCTAGTTAGTTCAAGTTATCATTTGTAAGTAATTGAAGTTCCTAAGTACGTTATCTAGTTAGTTCAAGTTATCATTTGTAAGTAATTGAAGTTCCTAAGTACGTTATCTAGTTAGTTCAAGTTATCATTTGTAAGTAATTGAAGTTCATAAGTACGTTATCTAGTTAGTTCATGTTATCATTTGTAAGTAATTGAAGTTCCTAAGTACGTTATCTAGTTAGTTCAAGTTATCATTTGTAAGTAATTGAACTTCCTAAGTACGTTATCTAGTTAGTTCAAGTTATCATTTGTAAGTAATTGAACTTCCTAATTACGTTATCTAGTTAGTTCAAGTTATCATTTGTAAGTAATTGAACTTCCTAAGTACGTTATCTAGTTAGTTCAAGTTATCATTTGTAAGTAATTGAAGTTCCTAATTATATATTTTGTTTCATTTTCAGTACGTACTTCTAAAGTGAACACAGGTCTACTAAATGAAGAGTCTGCATTTTTTGTGATTTTGGGTCACATTCTTTCGACGTCATCATTGACCACTGTCTTATGAATCACCCATCCAGCGAATTAACATCCAGATTCTACTATCATGACGACACAACCTTATCTTCAAACCCAAAATTTCAAAATGAAGTTTTCACTCCCCTTTAGAAAAAGTCTAATTGTGACATGAAGGAAAGTGTGCTTGGCAAGATCAAGTCTCGTCACTGAATGATTTAATAGTGGAACTAGGCAGGAATACAAAATATTTTCCATGCATGAATCTAGCACTCGGACCTCATCGGCATTTGTTATCCATGTCCATAATAATTTACAGGATGTTGGGGATGATGTTTCTTAACTTTACACTATTAGTGACCATACATTTCTGAAGTGGGATCGCGGTATTCACTCTAGACTACGCTTAGTGTTTGAATGTGTATAATTGTGACAGTAACAAACAAACCCACTGATACTGGAAAGGAGCCCTTGGGAGACCAGAGACTAAGGGGAAATCTAGACTTGCTTCATTTAGGGTTTTAGCATTGCAGAGAGGACTTGGCGCCATGGATACTAATGTGGTTCATGGACTATGAGACAGACTATATTCACTCTACAACACCGTTCTGGCGAGTGAGTGAGTGAGTGACTTTGGTTTTACGCCGCTTTTAGCAATATTCCACAGCAGTGTCACCGTGGGGAACACCAGAAATGGCCCCCCACATGAATCCCCATTTTGGGAATCGAACCTGGGTCTTCTCTCTCTCTCTAACACACACACACACACACACACACACACACACACACACACACACACACACACACACACACACACACACACGCCCTCTCTCTCACACACACGCGCCCTCTCTCACACACACAGTCTCTCTCACACACACACGCACACATACACTTGCACCTGGCAGCATTATGTAAATGCGCACCTTGGTTACTAAAACTGACCCAGAATAGGTTAACACTTACATAATGTGGGTTAATGCAAAGAAAATCAACTCCTGTATGGCTGGAAAGTTAGGGGATGTTGATGTCTGGAGGTTTGAGTAGCATTTGGCTGTCATTAGGAAAATGTGTTAAGTATCACACGAAACTCATATTTTGGAAACTTGTGAAGAATTTAACAATTTGGAAGTTCGTGGCTTAGAACGGGTTACCGATTGTTCAGACGAACATAAAAGAGATGTTCACGCCATTGAGTCATGATGTCATCAGGAGTTGCAGTGGTCACGTGAAACAGTGGTGACAACTCAACGTTGGAAAAACTCTTGCACATGACAAAATTTCTGAAAGCTTTAACTGGTGATTGCAGACAGTCCAAATTTGCTTGCCTATAAACCGCATGTGCCATCGAGGACCTCCAACATGGCATTGATAAACTCGTGCTTCTTTCTGCAGAATGAAACAGTACATCGCTCTTATATTCTAAAGGCTTTATGTTATGAATAGTAATGAAAACAAACACATTTGCATCACCTCCTAAGGATTAGTGTATGCATGAACGGTGATCATTTAAACCTATAGTTGCAATTTAAAAACGATATTCCAAACCAAAGTTAGAAATTTCCAATATCAAGTTTGTTGACAAGTGTCTGAGACATTAAACAGGGAACAGATGACTAAGATTCTATAAATTATTCAGTCTACGCAATTTCGTCTATTCCTTTGCGATTTGAGATAACATACTTTGAAAACATACCAGTTCAATATATGCATACGTTGACTGTGTCCAGAAATACCAATAAAGGCCACCTTTAAATAGAGTCTCAGTTAGGACGTTATACTGTTACACTCTATATTCAATACAGAGAAACAAACACTCACGGCTATAATCCAGTACAGTGATTCATTGTTACCAATGAACTCATTAACAATACTATAACTAAACAACTTTGAAACATGAAAATTACATTTTAAAATCTATTACGAAAATAATACTGGTAGCTCTTTAGGCCAACATGATGACAAATAGGAGTAAACGTGAAAGCGCACAAGCTGATCGAATTTAGCTCCATGAGCAAAGGGTGGACAATATTGTGTTTCCATTAACATACAAATATTTAGCTAATAATGACTGTAAACGTTGAAGCCAATTTATCTAACCTTGTAACGTAGCCTGTTTGTATGTGAAATAATAATGTACTTTGTCTTTAAATAAACGTTTTCGATCGAAAGTGCCTGTTTAGATGACATATCTATCAATCAAAACACGAACATACAGTGCACTCTATCCGGTTTGCACTGCGTGAGATCTTACACTGTGAAACGTGACTTGTTGAGAGTGTGCGATGGGTGCTTGCTGATGGTCAGTTGTAATTTCTCTGTTAATCTCTGCCTATAACAGGAATGACGTGGGTTAGTTGTTTACAGGTTTTGAGTGATCTATGGTTTCAACATCACACAACTTACCATCAAGGTATACTTACTGCTCGTATCCTGACCTCAGTATTCAGGTACGTATCGAATGGAAAGGCACCTGTATCGTGACACCCCAAAATGGCGAATTTCTTGGGTTCAGCTCTAGCCCCAAATTCACTTCGATAATTCTTTATGGTCTGTCAGCAGCACGTTCACTGATCAGACAGTGCAGTGGGAAGCCCACCTCAGGAGGGGGATCATTTGTGTTGCTTGGTAACTGTTATTTTCCCCCACAGGTGTAAGTATCGCTAAAACTTCTCATCACGAAGTACGCATTGTTGGCACACCTGCATATCGCTGGAGGTGTCAGATTCTTTTGATCATTCTGAAAGGTCAAATCGTCAATAAAACATGTACCTACCCATTTTGGTCATTAAACCACTCTATATTGAATTCAAAGGGACAGACACTTATAGAAAGTGTAGCACTTCATCTAATTTCCTCAACAGGTGGGGCTGGTGAAAACCTAGGTGATCTGCAGGTGTAGGTGAATTCGTGACCCACGCTCAAAACCGAGGCATATTCTATTATAATACAATTTTTCGTGCTTCTCACGAAAGTCATTCGGGTCCCTTCGGCTAATTCCGCGACTTCCGTTATACCCAGGGGGATATTCCATGATATTGCCCTAGTTCTGGAATAGCAGGATACCTTTAATATCATGCACAGTCATATTTCATTCAATCAACAGGTACATTTACGAGTAGCTAACCATTGTTACAGATAACCTTGACATATGGACACGCCAAAGGGAGGTAACTCAGTGAGACGAACGTGGTTATTTCGACGACATTTGAGAAGATAATAGGACCCAGTTTTAGTTTCATTATCCATAGTCAGGAAACAAAATCGCTGCTGGATGTCAAGTGAAGACATATTAATTTGTTATCTCCCAACAACCATTTAGAAGAATGTTGATTTCACACCACTGTATGAGTGGCCTCTGGTGATCGATGCTTTCAGGGGTGCTTTATGAATTATATATTATATCGTTATGAATTATATATAACCCTGGTGATCTGAAGTCGATCACTATTAACATATATCACCCATAATATATTATATTAACCTGGCGTTAATGCAGCAACAACGCTACTCGCAACAATTGCGTATATCCTGAATTATCACCATGGCATTAAAGGTGAAGATGTTGAGTTTGACCCCGCAGTGGACATTGGATACTTAGAAACATACTTTGTAATTCACGCGTCTGGTGAAAGGTTGTGGGGGTGTAGGTGGGGATGGAATCGGGGACGTGGAGATTGATAGGGAGTTGGAAAGGATTGTGGGATTGAAGTGGGATTGTTGATAGGGTGGGGTGGGGTTGTGATGAAAAGGGGTTGTGGGATGGCGGAAGTAGGGTTGTTGATAGGGTAAGGGTGGGTTTGTGATGAAAATGGGTTATGGAATGGTGGAAGTGTGACTGTTGATAGGGTAAGGGTGGGTTTGTGATGAAAATGGGTTATGGAATGGTGGAAGTGGGACTGTTGATAGGGTAAGGGTGGGGTTGTGATGAAAAGGGGTTGTGGGAAGGTGTAAGTGGGATTGTTGATAGGATAAGGGTGGGGTTGTGATGAAACGGGGTTGTCGGATGGCGGAAGTAGGGTTGTTGATAGGGTGGGTGGAATGTGATGTAAAGGGATTGTGGGAGGGTGGGGTGTGATGAAAAGGGTTTGTGGGAAGGTGGAAGTGAGGTTGTTGATAGGAAGCGAGTGGGGGAGGGGGGTTATGAGATGGTAGGAGGGAGATTGTTGATAGGGTGGGGTGGGTTGTGATGTAAAGAGGTTGTGGGAGAGTGGTGTCTGTGTGATGTAATGGGGTTGTGGGATGGTGGAAGTGAGAATGTTGATAGGGTGGGGTGGGTTGTGATGCAAAGAGGTTGTGGGAGAGCGGGGTGGGTGTGATGTAAGGGGGTTGTATGATGATGGTAGGGAGGTTGTTGATAGGGTGGGGTAGGTTGTGATGTAAAGAGGTTGTGGGAGAGTGGGGTGGGTGTGATGTAAGGGAGTTGTGGGATGGTTGAAGTGAGAATGTTGATAGGGCGGGGTGGGTTGTGATGTAAGGGAGTTGTGGGATGGTTGAAGTGAGAATGTTGATAGGGCGGGGTGGGTTGTAAAGGATAGGAATTGGTTCACCATCTGGACACACCAGGCCACATTATCCACTAACCATAAGTCATCTAATCCAAGCCAAGGGCGTGGCTCTAGGAAGCAATATTCCTGATTTGTTACGCAAGCCCAAGTACCAGTTAATAATACGCGCTCATCCAATATCCACTTACGGCTATTTCTGTAGCTCGCAATTTTACCTCTGTCGCAATGATCTGCTCAGATAACTATCGATCGCTTCTAGGTGTGGCCAGTGTATAGGAGTAGCAGGTAACTTACACAAAATAAACAACTCTTTTAATCACAACAACTTATGTTACTGGGGAGTATTTCAAGATCCCGGACAACATACCACTGTTATAGTCGTGACAACCTTGTCACCGTTATTTAAAATGAGCCTTGATGTGGAACAATTCCCCGGGGGCGGTTGCTGATTTTATTAATGCCTTTGTCCCGTGGTTACCCGGATGACACCCCACTTTTGACTGGTTGGCGGCTTCTGCTGCGCCACCCGTAAGCGCAAGTGGACGTACCGTGACATTGCTCATGCAACAAAGACGAAGCACAGTTAGCCGATCTCCTCATAATATTACTTGGACTGGAGTTGTTTCTTCCCGCGCTCTCTTCCTCAAATTACTTACAAACTTTACTGATGTTTCATTTGATGGGGGATGACAGTGCTCAGAGATATTTCTCACGTAATCTCCAACGGTCCAGCCATGTCGGTATTAAATTTGAACACTGCAGTATGCCTTATATATAAGAGGAAAACTATACTATTTTAAATAAATAACTCATTCGTAAATATTTCACCTTTGCTCCATTATACCTTTACTCCTACTCCAGTATACCAAGCTTGGCTTGTTTTTAATTCACATTCACTAACTGCAATGTACCCTTCTCCCTTAAGTCCTTTACTTTCTGGTTAACAGAATCTGATTATCTTCACAACAACATAAGATACTGGTCAGTTAGACTGTATCAAGCTACTTTAAAGTTGTGATGTGAAGCATGCAGTTGTTCTGGGAGACCTGATGGGCTGTGCTCATTACATGCCATGGGGGTGCCTCTACTCAGATAATTAATCCCTAATCAATCCTTGTAGTTCTTATGGGATGTAGTTCTTATGGGATGTAGTTCTTATGGGATGTAGTTCTTATGGGATGTAGTTCTTATGGGATGTAGTTCTTATGGGATGTAGTTCTTATGGGATGTAGTTCTTATGGGATGTAGTTCTTATGGGATGTAGTTCTTATGGGATGTAGTTCTTATGGGATGTAGTTCTTATGTGATGTAGTTCTTATGTGATGTAGTTCTTATGGGATGTAGTTCTTATGGGATGTAGTTCTTATGGGATGTAGTTCTTATGGGATGTAGTTCTTATGGGATGTAGTTCTTATGGGATGTAGTTCTTATGGGATGTAGTTCTTATGGGATGTAGTTCTTATGTGATGTAGTTCTTATGGGATGTAGTTCTTATGGGATGTAGTTCTTATGGGATGTAGTTCTTATGTGATGTAGTTCTTATGGGATGTAGTTCTTATGGGATGTAGTTCTTATGGGATGTAGTTCTTATGGGATGTAGTTCTTATGGGATGTAGTTCTTATGGGATGTAGTTCTTATGGGATGTAGTTCTTATGTGAGTAAACCGGCACCAGCACACAATATCGCAAGCACATATCAGCCATTTAACCCACTCATCCACCACGGCTTCCATAAAAATATGGAAATAGGATAACTGATCGTCTAGACAATGGACTTTGTGTATCCCTCTGACAAACTGGCAATCCAAGACAAAACGTACGTTACGTTTGACCACTTTCTTAATGGCACTGTGTATTCACAAGATAACCGTGATAAATCACTCAACGTAGAACACATCAATCCTTCGATCGATGTTTATTTTTGGTATTTATTCAAAAATGATTATTACACTTGCTTCCACTATATAACATGTAACGCACTGGCCGAGACACGTGAAATGCCAAATCTGAACTTTCGTCAGGTAGGGCCCTCGCTGTGGTAAGATGTACATCTATTCACGATGTCCTAAAGTTGATAATTGTATTTACATATCTACACGAATGAATGTGTTTATGGCAATGTTGAACTAGTTTGCGGTTTCAAATATATGAAATGTTTGGGTTTTTTTCAATATCATAGGTCAATTGATATACCATGATTAAATGTCAAGGTACCAATCACATCATACAAGCACGAAATCCTAAAATAGAATCAGACTTTACGATGAGAGGTATTTCCAAATATTGGTATCCACCGTTCTTATTATCTGCTTGTCTAAGTTGAAGAAACTAATCAACAGGTGTACGTATATGAGGGTTGTCTAAAAGGCAGATTGTGACCCTGTCGCAGAAAGACAGACAGACACATGTCAAAACATTGATTACAGAACAGTCTCGTTTCCCGTTTACTTGGTTCCAGTAACCAGTCCAGTATTTTTAGACTATGTCATTTACCTGGATGCATAAATATTAATCAGTGTGATTTGATCAGTCTACGCAGTTGTATATTGCAACACTAAGCTCCTTCTAATCCTAGTAAATACGTCGTACGGCGTGCTATGTCGTACAGCGAGCTCTGATAAACAGAAACCTGGAAATCGTGGAAATATCAAAACGAGGCTCTGCCGCCAGAAAAGTTTAGAGGTCTCTGACGGAACTGATATTACATCAACCTCATTGTTCGTTACAGAACTACGCTCAATAAGCGCATAACAACACATAACAGGTTTAACCAGTGTGCCAGATGCATTGTAAATCGTTTTACGACCTCATCAGACAGGGGCAATCTGTGATTAAATTAGTTAAGGTGTGCTGCCTCAACCTCGACATAAAGAAGAGAATAACGGTGCAATGAAAGTTTAAAATTGAAATTCATTTGTAAATACCATTTTCTTATGAAACAAGGAATGGGAATTCAGTTTAACCACAGTTGTTTGTGGTGTCAATTTACACTTTCACACGAGAAAATTCGGATCATCTGAAAAGTAGGTCATTGTCTGAATAGGTTAATGAGACTTATGTTTCGGTATGACAGACAAATGTGTGTGACGGTCAGTGACGTCTGCCGGTAAATAGTCTCGCGACTCCAATGTGACAGTGTCAGAAAGCTGGGCTCAACTCAAACCAAGTCATATATCAGTTTCCTCTATTAAAGCGGTAAAACATCAGCGTTCTGACAAACAGTTACGTAAGAGATTAAGGAAAAAACTTGAATGTGTGGAGTGGATGTTCTGACCGACATTACTGCCACATCGATCGATAATGTCGATGTAAGGCGAACCGACTTCCAATCACCCAATTTTGTACTGTGTTGTTAGGCTACCGGAAGTTCCAGAACGCGCTTCGTCAAAAGTCTCATCACAGCGCAATTAGCAGAATGTAGAGTTCGGAGCTGGCTTCAATGAGGTAAGTCATACCTGACAATTTCATAAGTTGTCAAATACACAGCAGAATATCTCCTGTGTTGGGGTTTCTGTACAGCTGATTAAAGTGTGTTTACGTACGTGTTGCAAACTTATGAAATTAGGCCTACTTAAACTAGTTCAAATTCTTTGTTTTACCATGTTCATATTCATTTTGAACTAATAAGGATTTTAAGGAAACGCTTTTCTAGTTCTTATGTCAGGAACATGTTTGATTATAAATTTTGTAATCTGAACCCTATTAAACTATTCTACTTAATGTGTGGTAAAGAACTGAATCGCATGTGCTAAATGTCCGACGTAAAATATCGACAGACTTTACATGCCAGTATGTCCTTCAATGAATGTCAGTATATCTTTCGATGAATTTCACTGCATTCAATTTGCAGAATATCAATATGTCTGATGAATGTCAATATGTCTTTCGATGAATGTCAGTTTGTCTGTTGAATGTCAATATCTCTTCGATGAATGTCAATGCATTCAATATGCTGAATATCGGTATATTTAATGAATGTCAATATATCCTACATGATGAATGACATGTCCTTCGATGTATGTCAGTGCATGCTATATGGTGAATATCAGTATATCCGGTGATTGTTAGAATCGATTTCGGCGAATGCCAATGCATTCAATTCACTGATTGTCAATATATCTGTTAAATCTCAATATGTCTTTCGATGACTGACACTGTATTCAATATGCTGTGGCAGTATATCCGACGAATGTCAATGTATTCTATACCCTAAATGTGAATATATCACATGAATGTCAATATGTCCTACTATGGATGTCAATATATATCCTACACGCTGAATGTCATCATCTCCTGTAGGGTAAATGTCAATATATCCGATGAATTCATATTAATATATCCTACACGCTGAATGTCAATATCTACTATACGATAAATGTCAATATATCCGATGAATTCATATCAATATATCTACACGCTGAATGTCAGTATCTACTATACGGTAAATGTCAATATATCCGATGAATTCATATCAATATATCCTACACGCTGAATGTCAATATATACTATACGGTAAATGTCAATATATCCGATGAATTCATATCAATATATGCTACACGCTGAATGTCAATATCTACTATACGGTAAATGTCAATATATCCGATGAATTCATATCAATATATCCTACACGCTGAATGTCAGTATCTACTATACGGTAAATGTCAATATATCCGATGAATTCATATCAATATATCTACACGCTGAATGTCAATATCTACTATACGATAAATGTCAATATATCCGATGAATTCATATCAATATATCTACACGCTGAATGTCAGTATCTACTATACGGTAAATGTCAATATATCCGATGAATTCATATCAATATATGCTACACGCTGAATGTCAATATATACTATACGGTAAATGTCAATATATCCGATGAATTCATATCAATATATGCTACACGCTGAATGTCAATATCTACTATACGGTAAATGTCAATATATCCGATGAATTCATATCAATATATCCTACACGCTGAATGTCAGTATCTACTATACGGTAAATGTCAATATATCCGATGAATTCATATCAATATATGCTACACGCTGAAGATCAATATCTGCTATACGGTAAATGTCAATATATCCGATGAATTCATATCAATATATCCTACACGCTGAATGTCAGTATATACTATACGGTAAATGTCAATATATCCGATGAATTCATATCAATATATGCTACACGCTGAATGTCAGTATATACTATACGGTAAATGTCAATATATCCGATGAATTCATATCAATATATGCTACACGCTGAATGTCAATATCTACTATACGGTAAATGTCAATATATCCGATGAATTCATATCAATATATCCTACACGCTGAATGTCAATATCTACTATACGGTAAATGTCAATATATCCGATGAATTCATATCAATATATGCTACACGCTGAATGTCAATATCTACTATACGGTAAATGTCAATATATCCGATGAATTCATATCAATATACCCTACACGCTGAATGTCAATATCTACTATACGGTAAATGTCAATATATCCGATGAATTCATATCAATATATGCTACACGCTGAATGTCAATATCTACTATACGGTAAATGTCAATATATCCGATGAATTCATATCAATATATCTACACGCTGAATGTCAGTATCTACTATACGGTAAATGTCAATATATCCGATGAATTCATATCAATATATGCTACACGCTGAATGTCAATATCTGCTATTCGGTAAATGTCAATATATCCGATGAAGTCATATCAATATATGCTACACGCTGAATGTCAATATATACTATACGGTAAATGTCAATATATTAGATGAATTCATATCAATATATGCTACACGCTGAATGTCAATATCTACTATACGGTAAATGTCAATATATCCGATGAATTCATATCAATATATGCTACACGCTGAATGTCAGTATATACTATACGGTAAATGTCAATATATCCGATGAATTCATATCAATATATGCTACACGCTGAATGTCAATATCTACTATACGGTAAATGTCAATATATCCGATGAATTCATATCAATATATCCTACACGCTGAATGTCAATATCTGCTATGCGGTGAATGTCAATATATCCGATGAATTCATATCAATATATCCTACACGCTGAATATCAATATCTGCTATACGGTAAATGTTAATATATCAGATGAATTCATATCAAAATATGCTACACGCTGAATGTCAATATCTACTATACGGTAAATGTCAATATATCCGATGAATTCATATCAATATATCCTACACGCTGAAGATCAATATCTGCTATACGGTAAATGTCAATATATCCGATGAATTCATATCAATATATGCTACACGCTGAATGTCAATATCTGCTATACGGTAAATGTCAATATATCCGATGAATTCATATCAATATATGCTACACGCTGAATGTCAATATCTACTATACGGTAAATGTCAATATATCCGATGAATTCATATCAATATATGCTACACGCTGAATGTCAATATCTACTATACGGTAAATGTCAATATATCCGATGAATTCATATCAGTATATCCTACACGCTGAAGATCAATATCTGCTATACGGTAAATGTCAATATATCCGATGAATTCATATCAATATATGCTACACGCTGAATGTCAGTATCTACTATACGGTAAATGTCAATATATTAGATGAATTCATATCAATATACCCTACACGCTGAATGTCAATATCTACTATACGGTAAATGTCAATATATCCGATGAATTCATATCAATATATGCTACACGCTGAATGTCAATATCTACTATACGGTAAATGTCAATATATCCGATGAATTCATATCAATATATCCTACACGCTGAATGTCAATATTCCCTGTATGGTAAATGTACATCGCTGTATTCTGTATCTATATGTAATGTTTACAAAACCCGACCATGATCGACATGCCCGGTGTTCTCTCCTCATTGTCTTCCACCTGACAGACACAACACACAACTGTTTTTCAAACGTGATCGCCATCCTCGTCCAAGTGATGATTGAAAATAGAATATGAAATCACCATGATATTGAATGCCAATAAATTCTAATTTCCTATGACACATTGGCCAGAACAATGGATTTACGAAGGGATGTCAATAAGTTTTGAGCCTTGAGCATTTTGTCCATACCCAGGTGTCACAGCCTATGGTACGACATTGAACCGTGATATATAAGTTTTGGTATCCTACTCTCAGAAGTTATTGAACAGCTCACATTGACAGAAAGAGCCCCACCACCCACCCACCCCCACCCCCCCCACCCCCCCACCCCCCCACCCCCCTCCTTTCATGGCAGTGAAAATGAATAAAACTGAGTATAGAGCAGTAATTAAGTTTTT
The DNA here is from genome assembly GCF_037392515.1 of Haliotis asinina. NCBI lineage: Eukaryota > Metazoa > Mollusca > Gastropoda > Lepetellida > Haliotidae > Haliotis > Haliotis asinina. Next base: position 39,402,236 of record NC_090295.1, read on the forward strand.
AGTTCTTGAAGGAAACTCGGCGAAGAACATTGAAGAAAGGCTTTCAGCAGTTTGTGGGAAGTCTTCCCCTTCATCCGCTACCATCAAACGATGGGTCAATGAATTTAAGCATGGTGGAGAGAGTCTTGAAGATGACCCCCGTCCAGGTCGCCCAACAACAAGCACTAGTCAGGAAAACATTGACAGAGTGCATAGACTGCTACCATCCGCTACCATCAAACGATGGGTCAATGAATTTAAGCATGGTAGAGAGAGTCTTGAAGATGACCCCCGTCCAGGTCGCCCAACAACAAGCACTGGTCAGGAATACATAGATTGGAAAATCGTCGAATCACACTCCACGAGTTAGAGGAGATCACAGGCATTTCACACGGATCCATCGAGACAATTCTTCATGAACATCTCGTCATGTCTAAGGTGTGCGCAAGATGGGTGCCAAGAATGCTTACAGATGAAATGAAGCAAACAAGGGTCACCATAAGCAACTCCATGCTAACCAGATACAACAAGAATCCAGAAGATTTTCACTTTAGGCTAGTAACCTGTGATGAAACCTGGATCCAGTTTTCTGGGATAGCAAAAGCGTCATCCACATGGATTACTTACCAAAAGGAAGAACAATGAATTGGGAATATTACGCTAACTTGTTGAGGCAAGTGCGACAGTCAGTCAAGGAGAAGCGCCGGGGCAAGATCAGACATGGTATCCTTCTACATCAAGACAATGCTCCAGTACACACCTCTCACGTTGCAGCCGCTGCTGTCCAGGAATGCGGGTACGAAATCTTGCCGCATCCCCCCTACTCTCCAGACCTGGCACCAAGTGATTACCATCTGTTCCCAAATCTCATGAAACACTTACGTGGTCGTAGATTTCAGGATGATAATGAGCTTATTGCTGCTACTGAGGCTTGGTTTGAGGACCAAAATGGCGCCTTCTACAGAGATGGCATCAGCGACTGGCAGAAAAGATGGAACAAGTGTCTTGACTCACGAAGGGACTATGTTGAAAAATAAATGTGGTTCATACCAATATTTTGTGTTTTTCTATGCAAGACTCAAAACTTATTGACATCCCCTTATTAACGTATCACTGATGAATGTAACAGAAAGTTTGTGTCTCTGATATTATTGCGTTAACCGATGGTCTGGTTGCCATCTATGCATGGATATTTTATTACAAGAGCACAGGGAAATTCATAAATGACAAAACTTGCCCATTTAACTTACAAATTATCTAAAGTGTTAAAATTATAAATAGGCTTTGGGTATTTCAACAATTGCGCTTTTGCCGCAGAATTCCTGCATTGTACACGGCAGATGAAGCAGAATCGATCTGTATTCAACAAATCAGTGAAAAGCTCGTGTCACTGTACCTTTTGATCCATCGAGCACTTGAATATGTTTGGATGCCGTTATACAAAATAGTCTTAGGACTAAGGTGATCGGAAAAAAACATACTTTAACATAGAGCACTTAGTCTTAGTTCCGAGGTTGTTTTGTATAACGGTTGTGGATCCTTCAGTTGCACGGATGGAGTACTGCGGTGTTAGGTGATACAATTCATATTAACCTTTCTTGCAAAACAAAATGGGTCATAACAGACAATATGTCATAACGGAAAATGTGTCAAAACTTTCAATGTGTCATAACAATGTGTCCAAATAGAAAATGTGTCAAAACAGGCTCTGTGTCAAAACAATCAAAACAATGTGTCATACCAGACAATGTGTCAAAACAAACAGCGTGTCATAACAGACAATGTGTCGTAACGAACGGTGTGTCATATGAGGCATTGGGTCATAAATCGACAATGTGTCTTAACATACAATGTGTCATAACAAACGTGTCATAACAGCGTTTTATAGTAATGTGCTTTTACAGACAATGTATCAATGTGACATAGTAGTCAACGTGTCATAACAGACGTTTCACAATAGGCGTATTATAACAGACCTTTCACAATAGGCGTATTATAAAAGACGTTTCACAAAAGACAACGTGATATGACAGACGTTTCGTGATCATGCGTCACAACAGACAACGTGATATGACAGACGTTTCATAACCATGCGTCACAACAGACAACGTGATATGACAGACGTTTCATAACAATGCGTCACAACGGACCACATGTCACAACAGGCAATATGTAATACTAGACACTGCTAGGGCGCCTAACGCATCATAAAATAATTTGTAATTCCGTCAGGATACAGCAGCGGTAAGACATGTTCCACTGCTCTATATTTTGTGTTTTGTCCAAGAGCAAACGTTGGTTGAACATCCAGGAACATAAGGTCATTGTTAAAAAAACAATGTTAATAGTCTGGTTCCAGCCGCTAAGCGTGCTAAGTACTGTCCTCGGCTTACTCTTGAAGCCTGCAGGTACACCTGTTTCCATAGTGATCTCAGATTAAATATTATCAGTAGCCTACTATTGTACTGTCACTAACAGGGCATGAATGTTGAAAAGAGATACATATCTTAGTATTTTACGTGCAAATATTCTACAAACAAAAAAGTGCAGGAACACCCCAAAATTTGATAGCCATATAAAGATTTAAAAGTATTGAGGTCATATATACCCTAAGGTAAATGCAACTTTTTGTGTCCTTAATGGGCACTTTAAACATGTTAGAACTGTGTGAAGTAACTGATTCAAAATTCGTTGCGTTTGTGTGAACGAAACTTTGTCAAAAACAGCGAAAAACAAGGGTGCTGAAACACAGCTGCAGCGTGTTTGATTCTATGCACCAAACACAACAGCCTAGGGCACATGGAAGACAGACTACCTATGCAGCTGAGTGAGTGAGTGAGTGAGTGACACCAAGCAAAGGGACACAATGTCCACCTACTTGTAAGTAAAACCTCAACACGAAGTTTTTTATCAATTCTATTCGCTTTCAGGCTAACGGTGTTGACAGCATGACGGAGTCGCCATGTAACGTCAGCAACACATGTGACGAGGACCTCTACGTCGGCGACGTCATCAGCACAGCAGGACTCGGTGCAGCGGTGACATACTTTACCTTAGTTTTTCTAATATCACTGCTCTGTAACGGCACAATCTGCGTGGTGTTCTACAAGAGGCCTCAGCTCCTGACAGTGTCCAACAGTTTTGTGCTGAACCTCACCTGTTGTGAACTTGGTAAGATCTATCAGAAAAATATTCGTTGTTTCAATAAGACGTGATTACTCCAAAATACGACCTATTGAAGCAATATACCGGAACCCATTTTCTTCTAAAATATCGGTATGAAAGAGCGGACGTTACAGAACAGCAGCTTGATTTCTATTTAAAGAAAATGAACGTCAGGGTCCAGTTTCAAATGGAAATGAGAAAAGGAGAGTAGATCCCCTGAGGTTCGAACCTTGTGAATCAGACGTTAACAAACGCTGCGCCTACAAGCCGACTGTTTTCAGTCTTCGTCTGTCAGCACAGTTTACATGATTGTGGAAATCTGCAAAATGGCGGATCGGTTAGCACACATTTTTAGAAGTGCCCAAAACCTATCGGAGATAGCTGTTAGGTAATTATAACGCCCATTGATTAACGCAAACTTACGAGCTGCGGTGGTTTTGTAACGGGGTAGTCTGACTTATGCTGGTTCTTGGTCTGCCCACGTCATACCTGTGGTCGGAGACTTTTAATATGTCGGACTCACTCACTCACTCACTCACTCACTCACTCACTCACTCACTCACTCAGCAATGGCAAATAAATCCATGTGCAACACCGGGGAGTTGTCCGCAGCATGGATCTGACATTCCGTCAATATTTTATAGTAATGATTTTAAATTAAGTGTCTCTCAAAATGTCAACCATGAACGCATCCGTGATCACAACTTTTCCGGGAGGTTGAACATTTAAAGCATTTCAAAGGGGTCATTTTTCATCAAAGCTGATATTACATGAATTAAAATTCAAACCATGTTATAATTAACTGGAGTGTTCTTTACTGAAGATAAAAAAGCAAAAACCAGCCGTCACTGCTGATATATGACTGATGCCAGTTTACGTGCGATAATTGCTGTGTACTAAACTATCCGGCGATGACTGCAATATACTTGACGGAAGGGCCATAAAAGCCTTATACTAAACGACCGAGCGATAACTGCTATATACTAAACGATCGCGTGATAACTGCTACACACTAAATGGCGGGCGATAACTGCTATGTACTAAACGGTCGGCGATACCTGCTATATACTAAACGATTGCGAGCTAACTGCTATATACTAGACGGTCGACGATAACTGCTATATACTAACCGATCGCGAGCTAACTGCTATACTAGACGGTCGGCGATAACAGCTATATACTAAATGATCGCGAGCTAACTGCCATATACTAAACGGCCGGAGATAACAACTGTATACAAGATGGCCCGGTGATAACAGCTCCATGCTAAACCGTCGGGCGTAACAGTTCTATGCTAAACGTCCTGTCACTAACTGGGCGTGCTCTTGTACTCCAAGCTACGACAAGCAAGCTGTCGCTGTACAAGTACTCCCTTGATCAGCAACAAGGCATTTTGTGGGTTTCCTGAGGTTGCTAGAACACACATCAATAAGAAATGATATGAGGCGGGTGTGGCGTGCACGAATATGTGGCTTTGCCGTCTCACAATCCACACTGGCTGCACTGTATCGTAGTACAGGAAATGGGTCTATTATTAAAACATAATTATTTCATTACTACCGACATGAGATCAAAGAGATAAGAACACGCAAACAGATTTTAATTACAGCTGTCAACGAGGGTTCCACCGCTACATCCGTGCAGTCACTGTCTCCACTGTCTCCAAGGCAAATACCATTACGTCCAGTGGACAGTCCCTCGTGGAAATGAATCAACAACTTCGGTCCAACACAATACGCTTCACACTGTATGTCGTATATATCAGGAACCGTGAACGTTCCTGGGTAGAACAGGCCTTCAGCAACCCATGCTTGCCATAACAGGCGACTATGCTTGTCGTAAACGGCGACTAATGGGATCGGGTGGTCAGGCTCGCTGACTTGGTTGACACATGTCATCGGTTCCCAATTCCGCAGATCGATGCTCATGTTGTGGATCACTGGACTGTCGGGTCCAGACTCGATTATTTACAGACCGACGTCACCATATAGCTGGAATACTGCTGAGTGTGGCGTAAAACTAAACTCACTCACTCACTCATATATATCAGGCTCCCTGACGTGGTTGACACACCCTATCACCGAATCCCAACTGCCTAGATCGATGCTCATCCTGTTGATCATCGGATTGTCTGGTCCATCGTGGATTATTTACACACCGCCGAGATACATGTGGAATATTGCTGAGCGCAGCGTCAAACATAAAAAGAACCTACCAGCATTTCAAGCCCGAGGGGCGGCCACGGTACTGAGAAATCTAACACAAAATCGATTTGGGATTCGAACCCACGATAATGGTTTTCTAGCACATCTAAGGGACGTAACTGCACACAGGGAAACGGGCCACCGGAAACAACAGCTTCCTAAAATGATCGTCTAGAACATGCAAAGTTTGTACTGACTGGGTTCACCGAAATTGAATTTGCGTTCTTTTTACAATGCTGTAATTGGTTGTGTTATATCCGTAAAAACCATGTATTCACTGTCTCCGTGGCATCCGGTATTGTTTGACTGAGGAAGAACGTATTTATAGTCCAGCTGGAGAGAGCATTAGTTATAATGCTTGATTCGGTGTACACAGTGTGGACGAGAGTGCTCCGTGTTTATCAGCTGGCGACATGTTGCTAACACCAGTGTTTACACTTTCTTAAGTGATTAGTTAACTCATGTCGATTATGTATTGGATGTTATCGATATTCGTTCATCCTTAGCTAATCGATCAATCAAACTGTCACCTCATTCACATTCTCAAATGACCAAATTGACTGCATCAGAAGTACAACCTTCCCTGAAATCTTATCGGATGCGGGTTTTTTGTTTTGTTTGTTTTTGTTTGTTTTGTTGGGGTTTTTTTGGGGGGGGAAGGGGGGTGGGGGTGGGTTTGTTGTTAAGCTTCATTTATGCTCATACTCGTAAAACACGCAACAGACCGAAGTGGTTCAGTAATATTTCAGTTATAAAAAATATTAGAGCCTTAACCCAACACACGGTATGACAGATTAATATGGTGATGGAATACAAGGTCTTAAATGTACACTAATGTCACGAAACAGGTCTTCGCAATATCTAAAATGAAACATAATCAGGAGGAACTGGGATTCGAACTCACGTTTTTTTACATTGTTTACCTCACGGAGGTGACTGAGAACACTGAATAACAACGCCTTAGACCTCCGCCATATAATGGAATACTGCTGAGTGCAGCAACAAACAAACAAACACACAAAACCCCGAACCTTAGACCTATGGACTTCTGTGAGCTCTTTGTATTGTTAGACTGAATGTGATTCAATTAATTATTCAACTATGTTGTCTGATCTTTTTTTCTCTTTTCTTCAGGTCTGTCGATTTTGATTATGCCGTTCCTGATGTTGTCCCTTGTCTCACAAAAGTGGGTCATGGGCGACCTCTGGTGTCGAATTCAGGCGTATCTTCTGACGGTGCTCGTCATCGCCCTACAGTACTCCCTCCTGATCATCTCCGTGGACCGCAACTACGCCATCGTCAACTCCCTCCGCTACCCCTACGTCTTCTCTCCCCGTCTCGGCAACCTCCTCATTGCCCTCACCTGGTTACTAGGCTTGGCATTCGGCATGCCGCCATTGTTTACATCCGGGGAACTCTCCTACCAGCATACCCAGTTCGTGTGTGGAAATACCTGGGAGTCTGAGAGCAAATACAGTATAGTCTTTATTCTAGCTGCATTCCTATTACCGTTTCTTGTTCAGACGTGCTGTTATTTGAGCATTTTTAAAGCAGCAATGAAACACACTAAAGTAGCGAACAGGATTTATCCATCTGTTGGAAGCACAAGCACCACCCAGGATATCTCCATGGTGGCCACTATAGAAATTGACGATGTCACATCTCGTGTGCCGAGATCTCGGAGGACAGAGTGTAAGGCGGTAAAAACAATTCTTATCATTTACGGATCTTATGTTATTTCATGGACTTTTTTCATCATTGCCGGTCTGATGAAAGCATTTGGCGGGAAAACGTCTGCCTACATGGACATGACCGGAATTTGTCTCGTGTTCCTGTCATGCGCAATTAACCCTGTTATATACGCCTTCATGAACAGACTTACCCGTAACGAGATATGGAAATACTTCTCACGTTCAGGTCAAAGGTTCACGGGTCGAGAAGCAACGGTGATGGAAAGCGAGGAATTTTACTCGACGACTCTCACCACCAACTTCTCATCAAGTCGCCATACATCCGGGACGTTTGTACCCGTCTCTAGAGGGCGCTCTAACAGCATCAAAGTGGCATGTGCCAGACATGGAGACATGCTTACGATTCACGAAGTCTCCGAAACAGACGATGAACTAATAACAAATTGTGCTTTAAGCGAAACCTCAGAAGTACAGCCCAAATCGACCGCTACTCAATTAGAAACACACAACTCTAACGAAGTGATACTTCGACCATCCAATTTCAGGAAAATGTCTTTCAGACGTTGCCATAGTAATGATGATATGTCAAGAACAGTTTACAAAAATGTCAATGGGAAACTAGTTCCAACATTGAAGAGACAAAATAATAACATTCCGACGGCTTCTCACTCAAAAGACCAACAAAAGGTGTTCATGAGATCTCAGTCATTTGTTAGTGGTCTTTCAGGAAACGGTTTGCAGGATGCTCTCAAGAAGACGATAAAACTGCGGGCGGCTTTAACAATTGGTATTGGCGACAATGTGTTAACCAGTGGCAAGAGACCTGGGGAGGGCGTCACAGGTCGCCGACAGCGAAATGTCATATCGTCATTGGCGTCAGTTGACGAACTCCTGTGATGTTAATGAACTCGTGTTTTGTTCTTGAAATTATTAAAATTATGTATGTGAAGATTTATACTTTCACTGACTGAAGGAAACCCAGATCCATTTGACATGACGTTACCTTTCGTTTAAATTTCAAACATTAGTCGTCTTTCATACACCCGTGAACATCCGGGTAAGGATTGTTTGGTAGCGGTACATGTGCTACACACTGACATTGTGTCTCTGTGGTGTACTTGATCTTGTGCCTGGCCTCGTCGATTTCGTTGACAAATGTTCAAGACAATACCAGTTGGTTTTTGAAGGTCTTTCACATTTTAAAGGATTTAAAAGAGGATGTGTTTCCGGACAAGTACAAATAGGAACATGCGCTCAAACACGCGTAATGCAATAAATCTACAGCAACAATAAAGCATCAATTGACGGTAAACTCTATCTCATCTCACCCCACCCCCACCCCACCCCACCTCACCTCGCCTCGCCTCGCCTCGCCTCGCCTCACCTCACCCCACCTCACCCCTTTTGAGCTTTATTGAGCAGGGCCTAGATTTTGTAACTGTCTCGTAACGATATGAAAGTCGTATATGTGCCATACATTACATAGTCGTTTTAAAAGTGTGTGTGGTAGGGGAGGGGGATATTTTTCAACGTTACCTACGGAAATTGTGTTTTATTCTGGTTTGGTCCCTAAAAACAATTTCCAGCTCATTAAAGTATAAGCGCTGCGCCACCTCAACCACCCCCACCTCCCAACCCCTAAAAGGCAGCAGCAGCTGCTATCTCCACCCCCACGCCTATGCATCAACATTAACATACGACTAACTTATTGCTAACAGAGCTTCGAAACTGTAGGCCCAGGTCGCCATGAATTGGAACACTGATGACACAGGTGCTCCCTCAGACACTGGCCCTATCACAATATTTGTCTTCAATAAATTAATGGCGTGTCGGACGCCTGTGAAAGACAATCAGTTTGGGAGTTTTACAAACAACGCGGTGGAATGGTGTCCTCAGGCGACATACACGTCAGCCTGCAAGTGCAGGCGCGTATGTAACGTCGTTTACATAGACTGGGTGCAGTGCATTGTTCAGTTAGACTGCATTGGAAAAGGAACTTTTTGATTCGTTAACGCAAGTTGCCAGATCAGTTATATGATAACCGGACGAGCGAGCTTCTTTTTCTGCTATGTTACCATATACCACTGAACGTGTTGGGTTTATTAAGCGTAGACTCGCTCACTCTCACTCACCATTGCTGCCCCAATGCTAATGCCATTGCTAGAACAAGCCATGAACACTATTACAGTTATAGAAATGGGCCCTTATTCTCGAAACGTTCGTAGCCCTAAGAATTCTTAACTTTGATCGTAGCCAATGTTAAGTATGGGCTTGAGACGTTCGTAGGGCTACGAACGTTTTGAGAATAGCTAGCCTGGGCCCTTATTCTCGAAACGTTAGTAGCCCTAAGAATTCTTAACTTTGATCGTAGCCAATGTTAAGTATGGGCTTGAGACGTTCGTAGGGCTACGAACGTTTTGAGAATAGCTGGCCTGCACGTCAGCATTACGTTACTCTGCCTGTACCACCTGTATCTAGGACCACAAGTTCAGGTTTTTCAGCTGACCTTTTTACAACATCATGACGTACCACTCGTTCAAGTCGCTCAAGGGGACGGTGGGGTAGCCTAGTGGTTAAAGCGTTCCCTCATCACGCCGAAGACTCGTGTTCGAATGTGTGAAGTCCATTTGTGGTGTCCCCTCCCGTGATATTGCTGGAATATTGCTAAAAGCGTCTTGAAACTAAACTCACTCACTCGCTCAAGGAATCGTTTTTCACTTAAAGCATTTTAACTCCTCCAGCCAGGTTGAATGTACCTAGTGACACTGTAAGGGATAGTTATTCGTAGATTATGTTCAGCACAATAATTTGATATGAAGCAACCCCATTTTGCGAATGTTTAGTTTTGCGATCTGATTTTATTCGGATTTTTACTTATTTTCATGCACTGTCTTACGTAGACGGTGTCATTATTGGCATGGTGCGTGCGTGCGTGCGTACGTGTGTGTGAGAGAGAGATAATAATTCATATATCCTGACTTTGACAGCAGAGATCATCCAGAAGTCTGGATTGAGTGAGCGAGTTTAGTTTTACGCCACACTCAGCAATATTCCAGCTATATGGCGGCGGTCTGTAAATAATCGAGCCTGGACCAGACAATCCAGTGATCAACAGCATGAACATCGACCTACGCATTTGGGAACCGGTGACATGTGTCGACCAAATCAACTTGCCTGTCCACCCGATCCCGTTAGTCGCCTCTTACGACATACACGGGTTGCTGAACATTAATTATAACCCGGATCTTCATGGGTCTGCAGTTCTTGGCAATGTTCCAACTATTTGAGCGCGGTCTGTAAATAATGACATATTGATCATACCATCCTGTGATTGATGGTCCCAACCCCAACACACCCCCAACACCCCACCCCACCCCACCCCATCAGTTGGGAACCAACTTGAACCCAAAGTCCCAACGGGGTGTCCCGCAAAACATTCTGACCTTCTGTAAAATCAAATAACTGGCTACAAGGACAACCAATTTAAGAATAATTACAGTCACATAAATACTGATCAGCACAAACAAATGTCCGCTATGATTACAGGAAACAATAAATTCAACACAATGACGACATCACGTTCCAGAGAAGAACAGATAATCATATCCATAAATAACAAACATCTGCTGACACTACTTGCAGACTCTTTCAGTTTTGCACCTTGAGAGGAAGAGGCTATGTGATAAATCAGTGCGCAGAGCAGGCTGCATGAGTTGAATTTGTTAAAAGGGAATGGTTTACAAGCAGGACATGTTGAACAAGGGAACACTCTGGCGCCTTGAGCATATACTATTTGTGTGGATACACTGACTGTCTATATATCCATCAAAACAGTGTCCACGGTTGTGACTCTACCTTAAGGTGTGTTTATGAACTGCTATTAATAATGAGGGAGGATATCACGTGTAGGCGGATATCACGTGCCCGCCTAAAAAAAAGTGGGCGTGTCCTGCCTCACCGGTGTTAACCATCTAACACACACACACGAGGAAGTAAATTGCTTGCCAAAACAAAACATGTCCACAAGTTCAAATATGAAACTGTTTCGGACATCATTTTAAGTTCTAGTGAATCCGATCTTGATTTTTTTTTCAACATTGCTACTATAAACTGTTTGAAGGCTCGTCAAAAGAATTGAATATGGTAACCTTGACCAAACAAGTTTTGGTCCAAAGATCACGACTCATTTAAATCCTAAATCGCTTCCTGTCAAAAGCAGCCGTGATAGCGACAAAGATGGAAACGTACTTGCGATTGTTCCATCTCCTGTCTGTAACTGAATTGTCTGTAAATGTACTTTATATTCTAATATCAGACAACTGTTTCAAAACATTAACAGAATTTGTAGCAATAGAGTACCAGCAAACCTACACTTATTATTAAATGGCAGTGCAGATCTTCCGTACCCGTGATAATATCCAGATTTTTAAAGAAGTTCAAAAATATATATTAAAATCTAAAAGGTTCAGTGATTGGATATAATGTTACTCATGTAAGGAAATGATGTATTCCCTATAATTATTTGTTTTATATGGCTTATTCTCCTTTTGTATATATCTTTCTATTCCTGTACATAGTTTGTTTCACTTCATGCATGTAAGCATTGTACAATGTATATAGGAGAGGGTTTCACTAAGTTGGGATAAATTGTACCCAATCCATTCTCTGGAATAAATATGTTTAAAAGAAAAGAAAACTGAATTGGTGTGAGTGCACACAATGATTCACCTGGAATACATGCTGCAACACATCAACATCCTGGAATTCTCTCAATAAATATTCACATTGCTAACCTGTTATTTGCTTCATGCCTGTTTGCATGTGCGAGTCCCTGCGTGTTAACTTCTTGTATGACCTACCTGGGCATCAAAGCACGTTCTGCCCTCCAGGCAGACACCTTATCCACTGTACCATGAAGTCTGACAAATTGATTCACATAATCCACTTTCAAACTGCTGTATCCTGGCCACCGACAATCCTGGACATGAGCCAGTTGGCGCAGCAGTTTGGACAGATAATCCACAAGGGGAGTGAGTGAGTGAGTGAGTGAGTGAGTGAGTGAGTGAGTGAGTGAGTGAGTGAGTGAGTGAGTGAGTGAGTGAGTGAGTGAGTGAGTGAGTGAGTGAGTGAGTGAGTGAGTGAGTGAGTGAGTGAGTGAGTGAGTGAGTGAGTGAGTGAGTGAGTGAGTGAGTGAGTGAGTGAGTGAGTGAGTGAGTGAGTGAGTGAGTGAGTGAGTGAGTGAGTGAGTGAGTGAGTGAGTGAGTGAGTGAGTGAGTGAGTGAGTGAGTGAGTGAGTGAGTGAGTGAGTGAGTGAGTGAGTGAGTGAGTGAGAGAGAGAGAGAGAGAGTGAGTGAGTGAGTGAGTGAGTGAGTGAGTGAGTGAGTGAGTGAGTTGTAATATCATGGGAAAGAGGCCAAATCAGGAATCAAACCCAGGTCTTCAGCATGACAAGTGAAACTTTAACATCTAGGCTACCCCACTGATCCAACAGGGTATAACCAACCATGTCATCACGCCCAGACTAAACACACACAATCATTATCAATGGTTTATCATGTTTTATTTGTCAGTATTACCTAAGTAGCCAATAACAATTATACATAACATGACATGCAGTAAGGCTATGTACAAAGGATGAACATGACAGATGAAGAAACCATATGAAAATATGCAAATGATACTCTACAGTTGCCAATCGTTTCACTGACAACAATAAACATATGGACAAAAATATATGGACAAAGTCCCAAGTGGAGGAAGGATAATGACAGATGCACACCCGCACACTGAGTTCCTTGAAATTGTAGCTCCAAAAAGCCATCAGACTAATTGCTGAATGTTTGGAAACAAATGTCAAAAACAGTGTTCAGATTTTTGTGTATATCCATTGAAGGACACAAAACTTAATGGTGTCCACAACAAGTTGACACACAACCATCAATCTCACCAACTTCAAATCTATGAAAATGGCTGTTGTTTGGGCAGGTTTCAGTTCTGGTCTGTTTTACCCGTTTATTGTAAACACTGATGTTGCCCCATTTCTTGGTCAATCAAGAGTTACTTTATTTCACAATGTCATTAAATCCAATCTTTTACCTCTATATGACGTCCCCCTGCATGAACATGTAACAAAATCTGTAGTTCTGGTGAACCACTTATCAGCAACCTTGCTATCAGAGAGACACGTCTGATTTCTTTAACTCGGAAATGACTTAACACACACTGTCATACTGTGAATGAGTAATACTTGTGATAAGCTTCTCTTGTACTGCACCTGTCTCAACTTGAAATCTACACAAAACAATTGAGGCATTTCCATTGGAAAAAAAAAGTGTGAAGCAAACATGAGACATTGAAACAACATTAAGAAACATAAGCCTGCAGGTTACTCTAACCGTGATAGTCCTCACAAGGACACTGGTACCTGAAGAGTTACCTCCCTTCACTTGCCCTCATGCTCAGCATTTCAAAAATAAAAAATGGTTCATATTTGTTAACAGCTGAGCTGGACAGCTGGGAAAAATTGACAGAAATGACAAATGGGCTCACCTCCTGTTACTTTATGAAGTGGACAGAGCAATAAAACCCTATAAGACACAATCACTCTGATTTTGTTGAACGATGATGAGATACTTTCGGCAAACAGCTGCAGGTGTTGCTTGGTACTACCGGTGAATTGCTGGTACTAGCATGACTTAAAGGACACAAACAGGGAGACTGCACGTTTCTTCATGGAACAGTATTACATTCAGCACCTTTGTGCAATGTACTAGTCCCAGGTATTTGCCTTATTGCGACATTGTTGGTAGGAGCTGTTTTGACAACATAGATAGATTTCCCTCGAAGTCTCAGGTGTGCTGGTCTAACACATTCTCCATCCTCAATATCTACAGGGTATACGTTCTGATGAATCCCCACTATACCCTGGATGCATCTACGGCTTGGCCAAAATTTTATTGCCTCCCTTTGCTGGCTCCACATTCTCACAGCAGCCAATCAGCTAAGTTGCCGTTACAACTGAACTTGCCAGTCTTAACAAAGATAGCGGTCGCGGCTGCGAAGGTTTGTTTGCAGTGCGACTCACATTTTGTGGAAATCGTAGAGATCAAATCATACATTGATAGGTCCGAAAGTTATAAAAAAATACTTGCAAGAACTCCTTCTGCCTTTTTCAGAGAACCTGTGCACAGCTCATGTTGCTAACTTTAATTGGTTAGATAAATTAAAAAGCGAAAGTGAGTTGTGATTGGTTTGCTCAAGTTCTCAGGATATACACTTGATTGGATAAAACGCCAGCCAAGGGAGACAATAATATTTAGGAGTAGATGCATCCAGGGTAAAGTGGAGACTTATTGTAAAGTATCAAGGATGGAGGCATGGATAGGATGCCTAGACATCTAGAAACAAAATCAAAAACCCACGACAAGTTTCCGGCATGACTTAGCCACTGTACAGCTACTGGAGACACGTACCAGCAATACTGAGCCAAACTACAGAACCCTGCCAGTTATTTTCAGACACATGACATAATTTCCATAGACTTACACGTTAATTTACTGTAGCTTAAGTAAATTTCAGGGATGTAATTTTCATAAGATCCATGCCTAATTTTGCGTATTTGTGAGGAATCATCTTACCTACGATGTCAAAATTTCTGTTTATTTTCAATTGCTATATTTATTGAGTGGCAACAATTTAATCAAAATATGTACAGTGTGTTGAATTCTTTAACATGGTGGCCTATAGGATTCTGCATTGTGGAACCATACACAAGTTGATATATGTGATGTTATTAATTAAATTGTGGTTGGAAAATTGAACTGAAATGATGTGTGCAGGACAGAGATGATTTCACATTTGCCTGACAAATTTTACAAAGATCCATCCTCAACTCACTTAATGAAAGCTATTTATGCTGTACTGAAATAACATGCAAGTCTATGGAAATTACATCAAGTGTCCGAATGTAACTGGCACAGGTCTGTACCAAATCTAGTCCTAAACTGCCCTACCTTCAGCTACCTGAACATTAAATTTCACATGACAGATGAACTTACAACTCTTGTGTATTCAGTTGCCATGGTAACAGTAATAGCATCTCACCAGTACATCAAGTTACCATGGAAGCAAAAACTACAACCATCATGATGTTACATTTCACGAGAGCAACTAATCACCAGCATGGAATAAACCACTCAAATTTTTTTAGAAGTGTTCGATTGTTTCATATTACTAAGGTGGATATGTCATGGTAGGTAGTCATATGAAAAAATCCAGTGCCTCTATGCTTCATTTGAATAGTTTAACATTCAAGATGACATGATAGTAACAGAAATATCGCCCAATAAATAATATGGCTTTGATTCCCAGTTCAATTATATAGTCCTAACCACAATAATATCCAGGGTCTACTTTCCAGTAAATCTCAACTAGTGCCCTTGATGCATCTACAGCTCAGCCTGATAATTGTATTACTTTTCTTTGTTGGCTCCGCCTCCTCACTGTAGCCAATCAGATAAGCTGTTACAACCAAGCTTGCCAGCCTCAGCAAAGATGGCAGCCATAGCAATAAAGCTTTGCTCACTGTGCAAGTCAGATTCAGGGAATACAGTTAAGATAGAAGCCTTGTGATTAGTACACTCAAATTTCCACTGTAGACATGTTTCTGGATTAAATTGAAAAAGCCAGGGGAAGTAATACAATTATCAGGCCAAGCTGTAGATCTATCCTGTGTACTTGTGGCGATTTATGGTAACAAATACTCTGGAGGTTATCGAGAATGGTATAGTCCCATTTGAAATGTACCGTGGATGATGCAATGGTATTTCCCTGAACATAGACTAGCGGATACTCATATGTCACTTAACCTTTGGCACCAAACCCCTTAATATATACAATCACCCCAGGTTATAACAGATACCTAATTCACTGTTTAAACTGTCAGTTATCCATTTCATGATTCAAAACATCTCAATTTCTGGTTTCAAATAGGTACAAAATTATAGTGGTACTCAAATAGGTACACGATTATAGTGGTACTCACATTGCCTCTAAAAATTTATCTTCAAATTGACATATAAATCATCAGGATCATGATTAGTTTACCGAAACAGCATGAACAAAATATTTCTATCAAATATTTCTGAAAGAGTGCCTTTGATTTAACAAGTCTGCTTTCTTAAAGAGACGTGGTCATATCCCTGTTGGTAAAATGATCAGCACCTGGAAGAACCCAATAAATTTCAGAATGTTCCCCGAGCAATGACAACAGACACCAAGAATGAATTGGTCTTCAGTAGAAGTAGCATGGCTTCTTTACATTAATACCATACTCCGAAAGTGCAGGTGTCAGGTCCTCCATTGTCAAAATATGCTTCTTGTCCTGTGAAAAAAAAATGATAATTTCAGTGCCATGGTCTGTAGTGAGTGAGTGGGTTTAGTTTTATGTTGCTTTAAGCAATATCACGGCAGGGGTCCCAGGTCTTTGTGGTGATGAGTTAACACTTTAACCACTAGGCTACCCCACCTCCCTCCCATGGTCTGTAGTGAGTGAGTTTAGTTTTATGTTGCTTTTAGCACCATCATGGCAGGGGACCCTGGTCTTCGGGGTGATGAGTTAACACTTTAACCACTAGGCTACCCCACCCACCTCCCATGGGCTGTAGTGAGTGAGTTTAGTTTTATGTTGCTTTTAGCACCATCATGGCAGGGGACCCTGGTCTTCGGGGTGATGAGTTAACACTTTAACCACTAGGCTACCCCACCCACCTCCCATGGGCTGTAGTGAGTGAGTTTAGTTTTATGTTGCTTTTAGCACCATCACGGCAGGGAACAACGGTCTTTGGGGTGACGAATTAACACTTTAACCACTAGGCTATCCCCTCCCCCTCCCATAGGCTGCAGTGAGCGTGTTTAGTTTTATGCTGCTTTTAGTAACATCACGGCAGGGGACCCAGGTTTTTGGAGGTGAGGTGTTAAAACTTTAACCACTAAGCTATGCTACCACCCTCTCATGGGCTGTAACCATAAGAAGGCCAGACTCTGTAAACAGTGCAAGATACATAATAATGCTGCTCAGACCGGTACTTCAGTGATACTGCAGTGTGTTAGACTTACATGGAAGGAGAGCTCACAGTGACTCAAACAGTTGACTTAAATAACTTGATGAAGCCTATCAAGATTAGTTTGATGCTGCTAAACAAGATTGTGGATCAATCCAATATTTTCCATAATGACCATAGGATCCTGCACCCTCATAAGGGAAAAAACCCTTCATTTCAGACAACTGTTCTACCTGTGTCCTAATGTACTGGACTTTGGTCTAACATTATATATAGGATCACAGTATCATCAAGGAGAGAGGAGACAAGTGATGCACCTTTCCTTGTTTCTTCGAACTTTGGCCTGAAGCCCGCATCTTGCAATGTTGTAGAGCATCATTCGCGATGTCAGAAATGAACTTCTGTGCAGCCAATGAGATGAGACGAATTCTGAAACAAAAAGCATGGAACTTCTGTTTTCATACATTAGGACTACAGCTGAAGTTTGTTGTTCAAAACAGCATTCAGCAATAGTCCAGGGGCTAGATTTTCAAAGCTCTCTCAGTGCTCAGCTAGTTGTAAGTGCCGTACATTAACATTAACAAACAACTATCTTAGCGCAAAGAGAGCTTTGGCAATCATTTCTGGCAATCAGTGAATGGTATCTTGCTTGTCCATGGGCTACTAGATAATTTCCGCTTACAGTTTCAAACTGTAAATAAACTTGGTTTTAATTTTATGTCTGCTCAAAATGCAGCTATTAAATTTCACAATGACAATAAAGTTGAGTTATCTTTCTTTGCTATTTATCACTTCTCAATAAACAGTATACTCAACATTAACATCAAATACCATGTTGATTTATTCTTCCACAATGTCATCATCATCATCATGTCATACAAGTCTGGGCAAGTGGAAAATTAGTCCGGACAAGTTACTTTCTTAAAGTCACTTACCCTGAGGCAAGTGGCTTTTAAAAAATATCTTAAACCCCAAGTTTCATATTACTTGTTTGTGTATATGTATCATTCATATGCTCGTAATCCATCAGAGTGAGGTGATTCAGATATATCAAATGAAAAACCAGGAACATCCCGACACTTCTGCCGGAGAACTCAGTTTGTTTGATGACACTTTGAAGGACTTACTTTACCATGTTTACAATGGAAGGCGACCTGTGGAGGTCCAGGATAGAGTAGGTCTTCAGCAACCCATGTTTGCCATAAAATGTGACTATGCTTCTCACAAGAGGCGACTAACGGGATTGGGTGGTCAGACTCGCTGACTTGGCGGACACATGTAATCTGTTCCTAACTGTGCAGATCGATGCTCATGCTGTTGATCACTGGTCCAGGCTTGATTATTTACAGACCATTGCCATATAGCTGGAATATTGCTGAATGCGGCGTAAAACTAAACTCATTCACAACAGTGGGAGTCAGCAATGTTCCAGCTAAATGACAACAGCCTGCAAACATGGTTCACAACCTTGCAGATAAACAAGCATTTGTTGCTGGGGACATGTTCTCTGTGACAGTGTCATGTAACTGAGTCTAGACCAGACAATCTAGTGATTGATACAGTTACCAATCACACATGCCATCAGGGATAGCCCAATGCACCTAGTGAACTCTGACAGACAGCATAGGGTACAAATTCCAATCAGAATCTCTTTGAGTTGTAAATGAGGTGTAAATCATTATGTCCCCTGAGTACTCACATCCGTGGATCTGATGCCTCAAAGCCTGCTCTGCCTAGATAGAACCCAGTAACAGAGTCTGGTATCTGAAAAGCAAATAACCAACTATTAAGTAGTAACACAATACACAAGCTAACTCTTATTCAAAGAAGATTAGTTTATTCCATGTCACATACTTCAACATATAAATACACTTTGTTGACATGTTGTACTTGTTGAAAATATCCGGCCTGAGGGACACTACCCACTGAACTTGATTTTACTTTTTGTTTGAGCAATATCTACCAGCTTTTGTTTATATACTAAACCAAAACTTACAGTTATACAAGGTGACAGTAAATATTGACATGGTACCAAATGATTAACTCCATGAACATGTTTAATAACATGATAGACTTTCTCCTGAATATTTGTTCCACATTAATTTAATTAAGTTTTTCAAGTTATTAACAACCAACTTCATAACCAGTCTGTCTGTAAAGTCAGAGTGGAGTATGCAGGGTTGTCTGAGGTGCCACAAAATACTTTACAAGCTTACCTCCCTTATAGGATCAAGTTGGTTCTGAATTCCAGAATTATCCTAAATTATACAATAAAAGTCCTCATAGCCCTCATTGGTTTTATCAAAGTGTTAAATGTCTACCAAAATGTCTACAAAATGTTTACATTAATCATACTTGTAACAAGCATGTTCTATCATTGTTGGTTCACACTACGCTCACACAGTATTCCAGCTAAATAATTGAGTCTATGTACAAAACAATATTCCTGTATGTAACTAAAGTCAAATGTACACAAGACTGTATCTGCAGTGTACAAATTCAACTTTGCATGCTAAGGCAAGGAACTAAGTGCTTAGAATGTCACATAAAACCATTTACTGATCAAAAGGTGATTTGGTTACATAGAAAACATTCCATATGTAGACTGCAATCAATCTGTTCAATTTCTCATAGTCTGCATGTGCTTTCATATACCACAATGAAGCTTTTAATCTCATTTAGTAAATGTCCATCATGACGATTCACTAAATGGTGGTCAAAACCAGACTTAAACTGATCAAACATGTTTCTCAAAATTGAGTGTCGAAAAATGAAATATCAAACAGCTAAATTGAAAGAGGAATTTTATATATTTCACTCAGGAAGTTGGCAGAAAACTGTCCCTATTGTCGTGCAGTCGGAGACATTGCATTTTATCAGATCTGCATGAACCACAGGTATATATTTTGAAATGTTAGTTTTATTAACATGTCAAGAAGACCGTCTATTTGACCAGGCGAAAGTAATCTACTGCAATCATTATTAGCTTATAACTTACAGTTGGCGCATAATCTTCCAGCTGAAGCACAAAATCACTGAGCGGAATTCCTGCCGTTTTAACCTCTGGCGGAGGAGCCCCAGATCCCGGTTGAGACTGAGAACTCGTAGCTGAATTTTCATCCGTAGACATTTTGGATCAAGATAGATAACTCTTTCTAAAGGTTTAGGCGGTCGGATAATCTCGGGTTGTTACGTAGATATCCACCTCGGCTGCCTCTCCAGAGAGAAACAAGGTTGTTCCGATTGTGAAATGCGGTTACGGTCCTTCGTTTCTTTTGCCGAAAGAGGGCGTACAGGCGGTGCACATGTAAAATATACCCCGTGCAATATTCGTTTCCAATAATCGCGTTAAAAAGCCAAGCTAAGGTAGACATCAGTTAGTTACAGCAACTATTTCCTGATACTCTAATAAGTAGATTACAGTTTCGCCATCATGCAGTCTAAGTTAACTTAGTCTCAGTGCATTTCGTTACACTCCACCACTGAGTCTAACAAAACCTAGCAGAAGGTCGCGTCAGGTAACCTTTGAGCGACCAATGACCGTCCAATCAAACGCGGGACGGTTAAATAAATTTAACCAATCAGACAATGGCTACTATTTAGGGGTCGGAGGGACTTTCAAAATATTCAGGTCCCTGACACAGATCTCTCCACAAACAAACATCCGCACATAACACAATTATTTGACCTGCATTATATACGCTTTTGGGGTTTCTGTTGATATGGTTACCATTAGCTAATATTTCCGCAAGATGACATCCTTGAATATTGCCAAAAACACCATTGTCAGCGACTGTTTACTCACCGTTCTCATGGTTTTACGTACGCCGTGTGCATCACCCGGAAGCGAGCGTACGCTAAATAGCATTCGGAATCGTCCGGGTACGAACCTTTTCGAGATAAAAAAGTTCAAAAGGTACAGTATGGTTCAAAATTATTGAGAATAGCTAAAGCATTTCATATTATTAAACGAGAACAAATCAGATAAAATTGAATGTATTGTGAAAGTGAACTGACCTTTTCATGTTGTGTAGGTAACAATTTAATATTTTATCAAGTCTCCTTGAGCTTCACGGCACAGTCTAAGACGGGTAGGCATACTTCCTATCAGAGAGGTTAGTGTCTCGTGAGTTATGCTGTCCCAGTATCGGACCACTTCTCTCTTCATGTCTTCAATTTTTGTCAACCCCTTTTGATTCACACATTCCTTCATCATCCCCCAAATGTTCTCAATGGGATTTAAGTCAGGACTATATGCAGGAAATGGTAATGCAGTCACATTTTTCTCCTGAAACCACTGCTTGTCATGTTTTGCGGTGTGTTTAGGATCATTATTTTGCTGCAAAATCCAGTCATTTCCATAAAACACATGTGCACTTGGAAGGAGAAAATTATCTAATATGTCAGTGTAGCATTGACTTGTCAGATTTCCCTCAAACACACACAGCGGGGTCGTTCCTAATAAGGATATCCCTCCCCATACATGAAACTTTGGGCTGTATTTAGGTCGTCGATACAACGGTGCTGACGCAGACTTTGTCCATATTTTCACATTATTGGGATATACCCATATTGAGCTTTCATCAGTAAAAATCACATTTTCCCAGTCAAAGTTTTCATGTGCCAAACACCACTCAACACGCCTGTCTTTATGTTCTTGTTTCATGAGAGGAGAAGGAATTCCAGTCTTTTTCTCCCATCCAAGATCAATCAAATTTCTTCTAACTGTAGATTTTGATACAACTGTTGATCCCCTTTCTATCATTTCATACCTGATGTTGGAGATGCTTGCCCTTTGCGTTTTAGACGCTAAAATTCCCAGCCGGACGCGATCTGAGAAGTCCAATTTTCTGGGTCTCCCTGCTCCTTTCTGGTGCCCAAAATCCTTTCCCTCTTTAAAATTCTTCCTAATCCTATACACAGTAGAAAGAGGAGTTCCTGTTCTCTCTGCCAATGTATTTACATCATCAATTCCTTGATTACACAACTCAAAAATCAACCTTCTTTTATCTTCAGCAGACATTGTTGACAGTGCTGAGGAAAATGACGTCTGCTACAAATTCAGGGGAGGTAACTCTAATTGTACTATACTCAGTAGGCCAAGATGAGTTACCTCCCTTATACCATTACTTAGTTTTAAGTATCAGTGAATCAGTTGAGGTGTTAGGATAGCTCAAAGTAAGAAGAAAAATTCTCAATAATTATGAACCAGACTATATGTTCGAATGTCCACTTCTGCGATTTGGTAAGCTGTGTTCTGATTGGTCAATCTCAAAGGTTACCTGACGCGACCTCCCATAAGGTTTTGTTAGACTCAGTAGTGGAGGGTAACGAAAAGTGCTGAGGATAAGTTTACTTAGACTGGCCATTATGACACGAAATATATAAGGTAGTTTGTCTTATTTCCTTGTGAAAAATCGAAACTTTTATCAAATATATTTTGTGTGGTTTTGGTAGTGCTCGAAATCGTGATACATCTACAATGATACGTGCGTGTGAGACCCGCGAAGGTCTGGGGGAGAATAGGTCTTCAGCAACCAATGCTTACCATAAGAGGTGACTATGCTTGTCGTAAGAGGTGACTAACGGGATCGGGTGGTCAGACTCGCTAACTTGGTTGACACGTGTCATCAGTTCCTAATTGTGCAGATCGATGCTCATGCTGTTGATGACTGGATTGTCTGGTCCAGACTCGATTGTTTACAGACCGCCGATATGTAGCTGGAATAATGCTGAATGTGGCGTAAAACTAAACTCACACACGTGCATGCGAAAGTATAGCTGTTTGTACACATACCTACACACCGCACACACAGTTCAGTGAAGACCTCTTTTTATAGAGTTAACTCTTGAATAATCCACAGCAGTCATACTCCTAGCCGAATATAGTCCTTTTATTGTGTCTTTGTGCTTACTCCTTTTGCTCAAAGACACGGTTTAAATGTTCCAACCTCAGCAATGACACGTTTATTGTTCTAATTCCCAGACACTTTCAACATAAAATATTCATGAAAATGTATACGTATTCTTAACTATATATTAGAACAAATATCGTATTCGTATCACAGTTCGTTGCAGCCAAGTAACAACATACACTAAACGCCAAAAGAAATGTTATCTATCTTCAGCTATCATTGTGATGTGTGTACGTCGCCTTCTTGTTGTGTCTACAACGATCCCAGTATCTGTGTAATGCTGAATAAGAAAACCGTGAGACGGTGGCATCCGAGGGCGTTGGCAACAGCATTGTATGCTGACCCCATCTGTACCATCCCAATGGTCCTTTCCCTCTCTCTTCAACTGTTAATCGTGGCACATTTCTCATACTTGTGTATCATCAACTCTAGTCGCTTTTCCACCCTATAACATCATTCCACACGTGAAATGCATGCAAATAATGCTTGCATTTTGCTGTGTTTTGCGAATGATATTGTCATGAGTAAACAGAAAACGGCAAACTGTTACTTCGGAAGCACAAACTGTTTACAAAGATAATTCTAGATGTTCATAAACACTTTTTCACAATATCAAAGACACCTTTTACTTGTTTTCACTGATTCGGTATCAGCAGAAACCTTTCCGAAAAAAAGGCATTTCATCTAAATATGAATGCATTTGAGATTTTGTTTTCGTGAATTGAATAAAGCTGTGCTGTTCAGCTTTCTTGTAAACTAATGCGTTCTGACATATCTTTGATGTTTCTTTTTTAGTATTTCATAAAGGTAAAAGGGTAACGTTTCTCTTGACGTTTAGTGTACATATCTAGCCTCAGTACTCATGGTTATATTTTATAGGTAACATAAAAGTGTAACACCGGTAGATAAAGTAGGTCACGGGTTGAACATCCAGACAGAAAAATTGCTACAAATTTCAGAACACATCTAAGCATTTTAGCATAATTATATAATCAAATTTAACATTTAGAAGGCAGTTGCACTTGTGTGTTGCAACAAATGATTGAACATTTTTTTTTCCAAATCACGAGCTGTGTCTGCATTCACTCCTTAGTAGTTGGTATGGCGGATCACTTTGACATTCACGCTTGCGATAAACAGCAGAAGATTCTACATTGTGTGCAGTCTGTGGTTTCCTCTTGCAATTAGGTTTATTACTGACAATGAGTTCAGGATATCAAGGTCTGTATGCTCGCCAAATATACCTGGCTTATGTTTGGAAATTGTTTGTTTTGACCAGAAACATGAACGTGACGCCGGCACATGTCCCGTGTTTATTCACAAAAAAGTGGAATTTTCCGTCTGCTACTAGGCTCAAACATTGGCTTTGTTAAACGTTGTCAGTCTGAGTAATCGATATAAATGTTTCGCTCTGATTGAAGTTTGCATTTAGGTGTAAAATGTGTTAATTTATGCAAATTCCAATATATGTCAATTTGTTCTGAAAATAGACGAGCTTGTTTAGAAACAATAGACTTGATTTCAGTCGCCATTGGCTTTGAGACACTTTCCGCAATAAATAGGACTTCCAATAATTGTTTATTCTAATATTGTGTATCGGAAGGGGTTTCCCTCCATATCCTTTGCACGTACATGTAATCACAAAGTTGAAGTAGTGTTAAGATTGCCCTGTTCCAAAATTTGTCACATTTGTGAAAGGTATGCATTTATATGTAAAGTTCTATAAATTTGGTAATATTATTTCCCTAATTCCTTAATCAGATAACATGATCATAAATTCTTATCAGCCATGAGGTAACCTTTAGTTTGATAAAATAGATGTGCTAATGTTGGTTAATTCAGGGAGATGTTACACAAAATTAGCACTTTTAAGGTGTTGTTTACAACATAATATTACAATGATACATAATGATTTGTAAACTAGGTCAGTTACATGCTTAGCAAAAGACACTATAAATAGAAATATGACCATATGTAGTCTGTGTGCAGTGAAAACATACTGACGAATTACACTTGACACAAAAAAGTAAGTTTAATAAGGTAAAATTGAAATTCCGAATCCTCATAATTTTACCTTGCCATTTGAAGATTTAAATCTCACAATCTTATTCAAGTTAGGACAAAAGTTGTTTAACAAACCATCATAGTTTCACATTGGTATTATTGGTTTGTATTAGAACGGAGTATGCACATTGAATGAAAGTTTTGAAAAACTTGATAACAAGTCAGGTTGGTCTAAACACTCATGTACGTCAGGTGCATTTGTGTCACTGTTCCATCTTCTGCACTTACCCCCTTGTAATACAAACCAGTAGTGATTTCAAACTGTGGTCGTTGTTAAACAACTTTTATCCTAAGTTAAATAACAGTGTTCATGAATAGCGTCCGACCCTTTGAAAAATCCGGCAAATTTCCAGAGAGTCCATTAGAAGTTTACAACCTGCCAGGCCCAGTGTCTGTATATTTCACAATGACTTTGACTGAAGTTGTGACATGTCACACTTTTTCGCTGTTTGTAAATCTTAGGTTGTTCACAATTTCAGTGCCAGTTAATGGCAATTATGAGATATTCACTTTTGAATTTGAAATGTGTAATTTTTTTTTTCTATGGATCCTGTTGACTTTCATAGGGTCAGCCATACATCTCAAACTTAAAGGACACAGTGTTCTGTTACTTTGAAACACCATTTATGAACAATGAAATAATACTTTGAGGTTTAAATCTTCACTTGGCAATGTGAAAATAGAAGGATTTGCAATCTCATTTTTACCTTGTTTGACATTCGGTTTTGTTTATTGTTAAATTCATAGGTACATTCTCAGTGCAAAGGTACTTCTAAGCAATATTTTACACCCTTAAAAGGATATCCCACACATTATTTTCATTTCACATTCCACAAGCTTGAGGATATAATGTTTCTCTGAATTTTTACTGCTTTGCTTGTAAACAAAATAGTGATTAAGGTTGTTATGGCCACTGCTGAGAGGGACTTTGGGGTAGCTTAGTGGCTCAAGTGTTTGCACATCACGCTGATGAACCAGGTTTTACTCCCCACATAGGTACAATGCAGAAGCCCATTTCTGATGTCCTCTGCCATGATACTGCTGGACCAGTAAGCATCACTCACAGCTTACAAATAATGAAATGCTTTTACATTTTCTGAGAATGCGTTTTCCCCTCTGTAGACCTACGTCTGAAAGGAAGCTGAATTTTAAGATGAATGTTTCTCTGTATGATGACATCATGTTTTGAGAGGCTGCAAAACAACTGGACAACATTTGAATATTAGTGACCTTAGAGTGAGTGGGTATGGTTTAACACCACATTTAGCAAAATTCCATCACATTGTGCCCATGTGGGGAATCAAACTCGGATCTTTTGCAGGATGGGCTAACGCTTTAACCACTAGGCTATCCCACGGCCTCAAGTCACACAAGAAGTGGTTTAAGGCTCATAGTTGTAGTAAATTGAACAGCTGTTTTGCAGCTTGTTAAAGGTAGTACAGTAGTTCTTGAAAATCAAGGAATTTAGTTTCTTGTTTCATATTAATAAATATTTTTTTCCTAAGCATCAGTGTGAAAAAAACCAGTGCTTGAATGAATTCCGTGTTAGATAGAAGTCTGTTTCAACATTTTAAACAGTTGACCTTCAATTTATTTTTTTAGATTAATGTGTTTTATTTCCTAGACCAGAAGTTCAAGAATCCCATTGCCGAAAACCCAGGACAAGTCAGGTTTCATTATGGGCAATCAAATAATGGTATCTTACTTGTCCAGGGACTGCGAGATAATTTCCACTTATGGTTTCAAACTGCAGATAAAATTGGATTTCATTTCATAGCTGCTCATAATGTAGCTGCAACAAATAATAAATTTCGCAAAAATAATGAAGTACAGCTATCGTTCTTGGAAATGTATCACTCTTCGATAAATAGTCCAGTTAACATTACTATCAAACATTGTGACATAAACTCAGGGCAGGTGGAAAATTAGTTAGGACAAGTTACTTTCTTGAAGTCATTTGCCCTGTGGCAAGTGGCTTTAATGAAAAATTGAACCCCTGCAGATCACTGTTAACTTGAAGTGATATCAACACAGGTTATATGTCCTTTATAGCTTTGCTTCTTTACCAGTTATCAGAGGCCATATGCAGTGTATTGTATAGCTGACATGAAAAGATTCCTTCCCGTACTCCCTAATTTGTTATGTATGTAAATACTTACACTGCTGTCTCCGCAACAGCTAATCATAATAAAACTATTTTATTGGATCAAAACAGACCTGTTTCTGTTTGATAGTTGTAGTCTTTATGCCAAATCAAGCTTAATTTGTAAATTCTCCAGTAATCTTCAGGTGAGCTAGAGAGCCTTTTCAGTCCATGTTTTCCAAAATGTGTGAGGATTTGTGTTAAAGCTAAGATTTTGTGTAGAGGTAATGCATGCAAGAAACACTCCAAAAATTTGGATTGATGTTAGCTCTTGCCAGGATTTACTGAACATGAATGTGTCTTATACTCATAAAAATTGACAGTGGACGAAACAAAATCTATTAGCTCATCCACAATGAACCAAACTTTCTCGTGTTGTTTGTATGGGTCATAATAGGTTCATTTTTAAGTCCTTATCAATTAATTGATCTGTTTTGTTCCCCTAATCAAATAGATTAATCAGAACAGCTGATAAATTAATTATTAGATTTTAATCCCACTGGCCTCACCTACCTAACACATGATCTCCTTAAGTAAGGGCTGCACGGTATTACTGATATACCAGTAAACTACAATACAAAATTGTAACAATTACACATTATTTGTTGTGACGTACCAATATACCAATAAAGCTCTACTTGTTCAATTTTAAACCATTCAACTCTGCAGGTAAGACTTCCTCTTGTATACCCCCAAAACTTTAATGGTGAGAACAAATATATGTGTATTTTCAGGTAATATAGGTGGTCCAGGTCCACAATATAATCGCTTCATACAACTGCGAAAATACTCCTGGCAGGATTACTGTGATATTATTGATAATAAGAGCTTTCAAATGATACTCGCTATCAAGTGAATCTTCTTGAGTGTTATGGAGCTTTGAAAACTGAGGCATTACCCAGTGTATTACTCGGTGAAAAGCCATGGCTGTTGGGAAATAGGCAACCAAACATATTATTTAATTTTTATATAATCAGTTTATGATTGCATATAAAAAAACTGAAAGTAGTAGGTAAGAGGATATTATGGCATCTTACAAATGGATTAAAATAGTGGGAGATTTTGTCTCCTTCATAATTTATCTGGACATTATAAGTGTGCAGACTTGTATTTTTATTAGAAACAAACTTTTTGAAGTTGAAGGTATGTTATTTGAGGAGGCACGATAAAAGTACCTTCTGTATTTATCAGTAGTGGGATTAGACATCAACAATTTTTATGGTTTATGACATGTGGCAATAATGTTTTTGGAGCTTATATTTCCCTTGATAAACATAATTTTCCATCTTATTATAAAGCTAAGTTTCTCATGTTTAATTTTTTTTACGTATTCTGTTCAGTCTAAAGAAAGTGTACTTTATCAAATACAGAGTGACTTTTGCCTATCTTGAGTGTTTTGTTAAATTATTTCTTTACGAGAAAGTGTACCAAACGTCATCCATGAACTAGGTTACGATTGTAGTATTTTTGTACAACAACATATGTGCATAAGTCATCACAATTTGCATTTCAAGGTCATGTGACATGACTTCAATTAAATGTTTCTACAGGAATATGGATGTGCACAGTAGCTAAGACTAGTTAAATTATTTGATATTCAGCATCCTTTGCTGTTTTAAGATGTTAAAGTGTGTACATAGTATGGGTGGGTTGATGCAGCAGATAGTATAAGCTTGTTTCAGCTAAGTTTGTCATATATATGAAATTAGAAATCATGCATTTATCTGCGCTAACTTTCCTTTGGACAGCAGTTACAATTAATAGAAAGATTTAATTACATTTTTTATATATAAAATCACCAGTTAGAAATTTTAGTGAATGTCGATCCCTACTGTTTTAAAATAAAATTATAAACAGAAGAATGTACTGACTCTTCCATTGTTGACTTTGAAAGAAGCTATACTATGCACAGTGTTTACTGTTATTCAGTTTGAAGGTGTGTGTTGTATAGAACTGTGTGTCTCCATCCGTCTCTTTCTATAGTCATGAATACCTGTTTCAGTGGAGATCATAATATATTCATTATGTATCTACTTTCCCAGAGTACACTGTATCCATAAACATGTTTATGCTTCATGTGAGACACAGTTACTTTGAACTGTTCTTTTAAGAAGATTGAAATACTCTGTAATAAAGACTGTTATACCATTCAACAAAAGTAGGGGACATTCCATTTGGGAGCATACCACTAGCCAATGGATATGAAAAAAAGTAATGTATATCAATATTGATGAAACATTTCCAAAGTAATGGGATAAATTGTAACATATTTCCTTAATTTCTCTTCATCATCTGTTTCTTCCTCGACTTCAGCATTTGCATTTTATCAATCTTGAAAATTCAGTATTCCCTATCTTTTTTTGAATGGTATATAATGTTATTATGTAGACTAATTAGTAATTACAGAATGGTGTTGATAACAGGTTGCTAAAGTTAGTCTGGTGTTTAATACAGTAAGTTGTCTTGATGGCTCCCATAGACTCGCATGTTCTGACAAATGTGAAAGAATCATGCAATGTATGTACACATGTAATATGACGTGTGCTACTGATAACAAGAAAGCTTGCAAGCTCTCAAGCAAGTGTTGCTCAAATGTCCTGAAAAGCAGAATACAGCATGTACAGTGAGCCTTCTCTTAAGGTTATTTTTTGACAGATACTCATTGTTTATGGCACAACAGTGTGGTACATGAATACAAATACAAAAACATAGCTCAGTATTAAGCTGTATATCTTAATTTTTTAGAGAAAAAGAAATAAAAAATTCATGTTTTGATCATGTTGAAACGTAGTCAGAAACCTGTATATTACTGTTATAGCCTCATCCTGTGTTTGTGTCAATGTAATTATTCTCAAAGTTCCCAAAATATTTTGTTGCAAAACATTGCACCAATACGTTTACCCATTACTCAGTAAATATATTATCCAGCATGATTTTATAATCACTGGGGGCAGTGGGGTAGCCTAGTGGTTAAAGCGTTTGCTCGTCACACCAACGACCTGGTATTCGATTCCCCGCATGGGTACACGTGAAGCCCATTTTCTGGTGTCCCTCTCCATGATTTTGCTGGTATATTGCTAAAGCGGCTGAAACAAAAATCACTCACTCATGTATAATCACTGCCATGTAATACCAATACTAGTTCGTTACATTTGGTTATTTGTTGGTTACACAATGTACCAACATTGATAGGTATGTCATATTTCCCTTAAAACATAATGTCCTCATCTAATGTTGGTCTGTGTCTGAATTTGCCGCTAGTCATGGTTGTTGTTGTGGAAACCGCTGTAGCTGAGCACATTAGGTGCCTGATTTTGTGTGCTTGTGATTAGATGCCTGATTCAGAGGGTGGGAGTTCGAATCCCGGATGGGACTCATCCCAATAAAAGTACCAGAATCTCTGCTTTACTGAGAAAGTGTGATTCCAGTTGTAACATATGTTTCATTATGGAGGCTGCTGTATTCCAGATGTTTGATGCTTGTATTGTAGGTTACTATGACAGCTTCCAGTACAACCAAAACTATGACTACAACCAGCAGGGCTACACACAGGGCACCCAGTACCAAGAGCAGTGTAACAACAACCAGTATGGACAATCATTTGACCAAAATAATCAGTACCAAACTTATGGACAGAACAGTGATTTTAACTCAAGTGGACAGTACACGCCAGGATATAATCAAAATAACAACCAGTTCACTGGTCAATATAGTGCTCAAAATGCTAATGATAACCAATATGGACAGAGCTCAACTACAGGTGGTAGCTATGGACAGTATGTGAGTAACGGGACTGAGTCTTCAAGTTCTGCATATAGTCCCAGTTTTACACAGAACAGCTTCCCTGCAGATAACACAGCCAGATATTCACAGACTGCTGCGAGTTACAGCTCATATTCCCCAGCCAACAAGGACTTTAACCAGAATAGTGTTAGTGGCTATGGACAGAGTAGTACAACAAATCCTGGATTCAGTCAGGGACAGAAGTCTGCTGGATACAATGGCAACACTGCATATGGACAGACAAATAGCTATCAAAATTCAGGCAGTTATCAGGCATCTGTTGCTTCTAATTCTGTTTCTGGCTCTGCATATAGTCAGAATTCTGGCATAAGTAATAATTATGGACAGAACGGGGGTCAATATGGGAACCAGTTTGGACAGAACCAGTTCAACCAAAGGAAACAAAATGGCCCACAGAGTAGCACAGGGGGAGAATACTCTAGTTACAAGTTTGACACCCAGCCCCCTCCTCCACCACCTCCATCCCATGTGCAACATACACAAAGAACAGGGAATTATGGGAGCAATAACACACCTTCCCGTTACCCTGACACTTCAGGTAGGGGTCAGTCATATGACAGAACTATGCGAGGGAGGTCTGGTATGGACCAGTATTCAACTCGTGGTCAGGGTCCAACTCGGGGAGGAAGAGGGGGATCAGGATTCAGTGCCTCGTTTTCGCAAGGTCAAGGTCAGTCTGACCCGCCCAGAGTATTTGGTGGTCGTGGGAATAGAGGAGGAAGGTTTGTGAACCAGGTTTGTGTGAGCAGCCCTGGAGGATATTCCCATTCTCAGACTCGCGAAAAGAATATTCAACAGAACTCGGAAGAAGTTATGACGAAGTATTCTGATTTGAAGCCCAAATCAATCCTGCCAGCAGGAAAGGAAAATGTTCCCAAGTTTGTGAAAGAAGAACAGCAACCTGTTGTGTCAGGTGATGATATAGTGCCTGCTGAGGTTGCTGGGAAGACAGTGACAGACCTACTAGGTACTACTGCATCAACGTATGTGATTCCAACATCGGCAGTGACAGGCGTCGGGGATCAGATTCTCAATCCTGAGGTGGAGGCCAAATTACGGGATCTCATGCAGCCCCTGTATTGCAGGTAAGCAAATTTACATTTTACAAGAATGTGAGTATGGAATTTTTGGTCACACATGTTCATGATAAGACTTGTAGTTGTCTTTTAGCGACATTAGAAGTTGTTATATATGACCAAGATCTTTTATGGATAAATCTTCTTTTAATGACATCATAGGGTTGACATCATAGCATCAAGCGTCAGTTCACCTGATGAAGGGGCCTAAAGTGACCCGAAATGTTGTGTGTCAAAGAATTAGAAGAAGATTTATCTACGAAAGATCTTGGTCAAGATTTGTAGTGTGTTACATTTTAAGGATGTTTCCAGTATTTGTATTCCCTACACAGCTTAAACTGTCATGGAGCAGGAGTCCTTTCCTGAGTTCCTTTATGGACGAAATATAGAAACGCTGGCCAAAATCAGAGGTTCCGATTCAAGATGTTTGAGATAGTGTTATTTGACAAATTGAACTTATGGCCTGTTATAGGTACATGAGGATGGTGTGTAACTTTGTAGCAGATTACTTGTATTTAGTTGATAGCAAGTAGATTTGTAGCACATGACGATGTGTAGGTTTTGCAGCATATTAAAGTTTACAATGTGTAGCTGGTTAGCTTTGTAGCGCATTCAGTTTGAGTTGAGTGTTCAGCTTTGTAGCACAGTTTTTAGTAGGGGAATACTGTAGGTTTGTAGCACATTACTGTAGTATGATTTCACATAGTGTAGCTTTGTAGCATATTACATTTTTGTGAGTGGACAGTGTGGCTTTGTAGCACATAAATATACAGTTTACTGAATGGACATTGTGGCTTTGTAGCACATTACTGTACAGTTGAATGAATGGACATTGTGGCTTTGTAGCACATTACTGTACAGTTGAATGAATGGACAGTATAGCTTTGTAGCACATCACAGGTAGGTGAATGGATCATGTGCAGCTTGGTGGCACATTAGTGTACATGTTAGTGAATGGACAGTGTGGCTTTGTAGCACATCACAGGTAGGTGAACGGATGATTTGTAGCTTTGTAGCACATGACTGTACAGATTAGTGAGTGGCATTGTAGCAAAGCAATGTTTAGTGAATGGACAATGTGGCTGTGCGTCACATTACAGTTTAGTGAGTGAATAATGTTGCCTTTCTAGCACAATGCAGTTTAGTGAATGGGCAGTGTGCTTTATAGTACATTATAGTACTACATTATAATACTGCGGCACCATTTCATTTACCTTTGTTACATTTTCAGGTAAAATGCCAAGTGAATCCGCAATAATGTACAGTGATATTTTTCATGCCGTTTCATGTCGTTTCATGTCGTTTCATGGTTAAATAGGATTATGCCTCAGTCGTGTTGAGCAAAATGCTTCTTTATCATGTTTGGCTGGTATTGTAACAACACCTTAATGTTCGCTGTACATGACATTATCCAGCTATCAGTTTGATACTTGTTATCAACTCTCTGTGTGCTGGTTGTATCAGTTGCCTATGTGTCTAAATGTTAACTGCGGTAAATGTTACTCACACTCCGTCTCTGTAACAGCACAAGAGTCAACTTTAAAACGGCTCAAGTGCAATAAACCAGTTATTATCTGAAAACATGGTAAAGTTGTACATTTTCTTAGGATTGGTTAAATTTAAATTGATGTTCACTGTAAGTTATGTGTATTATGTTTCCATGGTGATCCTCAGTATGGAATAACATACTGCTCTTACAAACTTTCAGCAAGAGCACTTGTCTCCCACCAGTTTATTACCTAAGAGACCTGTTTTTGTGTATAAATATTGCTGATGTATGATGATTTCTTAGGTAATTTACCAGACAAGCTTCTAAAAACGAAAACCACAACAAACAATGATATTGTCCATCTCTCAAACCTGAGATAGTTTTGTTTCTTGAAGGTTTACTCACTAGTTACAAAGTACGGTAATGTCAGAGTAACAAAGAACTTGTGATACCTTTGGGATTTGTTTTTTCTTTTATAATTAAAAACTATCAATCTGAAGTTGGATTCATAGTATGTGTTCTTTCGCAGTGATCAGCTTAGTTGAAGTTAGATTCATAATGTGTGTCTTTTTAACAATGATCAACTTTTAGTCAGACCAATTTTATTTCTTGTTTTATCTTCAGAAAACCTAAAGGCAGGAGGGAAAACCAAATAAAAATAAAATCACCATCTAAGTAATATTAAACACTAAAAGAATTTTAGTTTTGGTAATTAATGAAGTCTGTATGGGGGAAAATACAATGTGAAAAAAATGTTCTTCAAAGTTTACATATTTGGCCAATAAAAACATTAGGAGTTTCGGGGTTTTGAGTGGGAAATTGTTTTGTTTTGTTACTCTTGAAAAAAGGTGATCAGTGGATCCATAAAACAAGAAATAAAATTGGCCTGGCCTGACTAAACATTAAAAAATGACAGATTTCTTTAACCAATTAATTTCAGTGATTTGCTTGATAACTGCCTGAAGGCCTAAATAGAAAAATATGTTCTTCTAGATTGAGTTTTGTTAACATGCCTTTACTTTATTGGTCCTCTTACCAATGAAATAAAAATCTTGACCAAACCATGAATATAAACATGAATTGATAACCCCCACAATGCATTATGCAGGGGTTATTAAAACACGCTCCGTCCATCCGTCCAAGCACATTTATCTTTTCCAGAGCAGCACTTCCATTCAGTATTTCTTCACCAAACTTGGCACATAGATTGGTATAATGATGCACTGGTGTTGTTTGATAGTTTTAGAATTCTTAATAAAATATTGGTTGCATTTCCATGGCAACAATTTTGACTTTGAAATTGGTGGTAGTGCTCTTTTCCAGAGTAGAACTCTAAAACCATTCACCATTTCTTCACCAAACTTGACACATAGATAGATCTTGTGATGTACTGGTGCCTTTTTGTTAGTTTCAGTTTTGTGAATTAAATATTTTTGGCATTTCCATGGCAACAAGTTTGACTTCAACTGTAATTGGTGGTTATACTCCTTTCAGGAGCTGAACTGTAGTGTGAAAACCTTTCATTGTTCTCCTTTCACTTTTCTATACACTCACCTATATGCACACCACAACTCATTTGGCATAATCATAACTTGTAGACATATTCATGAAGAATATTTTGCCGTTGCAGGGGATATTGACGACGTGTTCTTGTTATAGCTATTTTGCCAATTGGGAATTATCCATGTCAGTATCAATTTTTTATTTTCTCTGACATTTACTGCAGATTTAGAGTTTCAACCTCTGAGCAAGTACAACATAGACAAATTTTATGGATAACGTCTTTGTTACGACATGTTGATACAGGTTCTTGTACCATTGTCAAGCAAGAAAGTGATAAAGTTTGTCTATTTTGTACTATTCTACTGGACCCCGTGAAGGTGCCAGGGTAGAATAGGCCTTCAGCAACCCATGCTTGCCATGAAAGGTGACTATGCTTATCATAAGCGGCGACTAGTGGGATTGGATGGTCAGGATCGCTGATTTGGTTGACACATGTCATCGGTTCCTAATTGCGCAGATTGATGCTCATGTTGTTCATCACTGGATTGTCTGGTCCAGACTTGATTATTTACAGACCACCACCATATAGCTGGAATATTGCTGAATGCGGCGTAAAACTAAACTCGCTCACTCACAAACTCACTCACACACCCACTTACACACCCACTCACACACCCACCGACCCACCCTCACTCACTCTCACTCACTCACTCACTCACTCACATTCACTGACACTCACTCACTCTCTCTAGTACTGACCAGCTTCTATCATGCTGCCAATGAAGCAGAGGAAGTCTAGATAATTCACTGGTTCTTCTGATGACCCTGCGGTGAGGTCATGGTCATCATTCCTCATGTGTTTCAGACTGTGCAGCGTCAACCTGAATGCCACATCTCAGGCCCAGCAGCATTACGAGGGAAAGAACCATGCCAAGAAACTGCGAATGTTCCTCGCATCCTCCTCAACGTCAGCAACAACTTCCGATACATCAGCAGGGGGTACGGCGACTGGAACGTCAGACAGTCCTGCTAAGGGCAAGGATAAGGAAAAAGAGGTTGATATTTATATAAGAAAGGGGAATGTCAGAGGATTGGACACAATGGTTTAGATGGCACTGAAAGATCTTGTACAGGAAAAAGGGGTGGTTAAGCGGATACAGTGTTAGTTCTTTGTGACATGATCTGAGGACACCTATCTAGTCGTCACATTCCACACATGGTGTGAATTGTCTTAAGAGGCAACTAACAGGATTAGGTATGCGGACTTGGTTGATCACTGGATCGCCTGGTCCAGACTCAACTATTTCCAGACCACTGCCTATACCTGAAATTTTGCTGCATTAGACAACTAACTACTGTTGTTCTGGGGGTGGATTAGGAAAGTTACCAAAATAGTATGACCTTTGTGTCAGTTTAGGTTGATCAAAGACGTTAAGTTACCAGGTACCAATAAACAAAACCTGTGCAAATCTCTGTTGAAACACATATCTTCAGCAACCTATGTTTTTTGTTAGAGGATCGATTGGTCATGCTCCTTGACATGTATCTATTTGTGTAGATCAGTGCTCACTATATCAATCATTGGATTGTCTAGTCTATTGTCTATAGTCTTCTCTATTTACAGTTAACTTTCATATACTGAAATATTGCTGAATTCAGTTTTAAGCACAATCAAACCAGTTTGTAACATTTATTGCTGTGAACGTTTCATATGCTGTTTTTGCTATATCACCAAAAGTCCGTCTTTAAAAATATTTCTTGCTTGTGTCTGCGAGAATAATCTTGAAAATGTTATTCAGCATTTGGTGTTCAAGACTGTATTATCAGGTTTACGACAGACCAAGAAATTATCATGTACATATTCATATATTCAGGACAGGTAAGTTATACATCAATCTTTGTTTTTTTTTATGAGTAAATTTTTGTTATCAATGCATCATTAATCTGGAAGCTATTTTATATAACAGACGAAAGAGTAGACCTGATATAAATGGTGTGCTGTTGGTGCAGACAGCATATGATTGTGGGCACCTTGAAATATTCACTGTACTCTAAAATTAGGAAGTCTAGCATGAACACTGTTGAATTGTGTTGGCATGAAATGATGGCATGAAAAATGTGTGCAACACCTCACCTACCTTGGATATGTTACTCACATCTGGTGGGATTATTTGAAATTATGGATGGCTCGGAAGTAATGAAGAGAAGTCAGTGAAATTATCAAACACCATTTTCTGTTATCGATACAACATGATACAAATGTCAGACCTGAAAATGAAACTTTTACTGCTATGTTATCTACTGTGATCATCAGAAATAAGTGGTCAGAAAGCCTATTTCAAGTTATGGTGTTTCTCAGAAGGGCCATACAGATGGATACAGTGTCAGTTGGGATCAGGTATGGATAGATATGCAAATATGACAGGTTGTGTAGTATTTTCAGTCATGCCCTTGTCGGTATGCAATGAAATGAGAAATAAACTACTTGGATCTGGAGAAGTTACGAGAATAATTGTTATGATTATTAAAACAACAGTCTATGGTACCAAGCATCTCACAAACAAGCTTTTAACACAGACTTATGATATGACATTCGAGGAAAACTTATAAGGTTTAGATAACAGTGATGACAGATAGGAATAATTAATTCTGAATGATAAATTTCAGATTCCTGTACGATAAAGAGGATTATGTTCCTTGTGTGTCTTGAGATGGTGTATTGCCTGTTTTAAGTTAAAAATATAAAATATGAGGTTGATGATATAGATGGGTGCAATTATCATGTAGGCTTCATGCACTATTTGAGTAGCACCAAACTAATTTTGATACTTTGTTGATAATATCCTGTTGATGATTTTTTTCTTGGTGAAATGAGGAATAGCAAGGGCTGCAGCCATATCCAATTAAGAGTTGCATCCCTTTGTTGTGTCTGGATGTGATGGTTTATGCCCTGTTCCTTAGCTCTATGAGTTGTCCTCTACCATACTCATAGCGATGTAACAAGAATGCTATTACAAGCAGAGTTCAAGATGATTGCTTCCTTTCATGTTAGACGTGTTCGTGTAATTGTCTAATTCCTGTCTGTGTGTCTACAGAAGAGTGAAAGTACGCCCCTGGATGAGGAAGTCTACTGCAAGATCTGTGATGTGTCTTTCACCTCAGTGAAGCAATCAACCCAGCATTATCAAGGCAAGAATCATGCCAAGAAAGTGAGACTTGCCTCAGCAACCACTATCTCCATGCCCAGCGACACTGTTGTCAAGGGGTAGGCAGCATATCTGCTCTTACTTTCGGGTTTCCAGTTACCATCCTGGCATGCTTGTTGAAGTACTGAACAAACAAGGATTGTGATGGTCAGACTAGACTGGTCAGACTTTGTTGAAACATGTCATTGTATCCCACTTGAGTTGACTGATGCTCATGATGTCAGTCACTGGTTTCTGTGGTGGTGTCTGTGTGTGGTAGGGCAGCCTGGTGGTTAAAACTCAGTCAATTAATCAATCGGTCAGTCAGTCAGTCAGTCAGTCAGTCAGTCTGTGGTCTTGTCAACTGCCATCATCATACAGCTGCAATATTTTGCAGTGTGTGGTATTAAATAACTATAACATTTCTGACAAATCTGTATGCAGTTGACCTGAAATGTTACAAAAATGTAGACAGTTATTATTCCCAGTAATTTCATGCCTTATCAGCGATTATCAGCGTTAAAGCTTGTCGTGCTGAAGTCCAAGATTCATTTCCTCACGTGGGTACAATATGTGAAGCCCATTTCTGGAGAATAGGATATACATGACAGGATGATTTGAGACCCCTTATTAAAACAGTGATAGGAAAACACACATGAGTTAGTGAGTGAGTTTAGTTTTACTCCGCTTTTTAGCAATATTCCAGCAATATCACAATGAGGTACGCGAGAAAATGGGCTTCACACATTGTACCCATGTGGGGAATCGAACCTGGGTCTTCGGCGTGACAAGCGAACGCTTTAACCACTAGGCTACCCCACCGCCCCACACACATATGAAACAAGCATTACAGTGACTAAGGAGAGTATGGGAAAGCATGTATGTTGAACAAGGGAATGCATGTACGTAGGAATATTGCTAAGGGTGGCATAAAATCTTACTTGTTCTGTCACTATATTGGTTGTGTTGGATTATGTTTATTCATTGTACAACACTGATCTTGTTTGTTTCAGTGAGGGTACACAATTTGAGTGTGTGATGTGCTCTGTCCATGTCACGTCACAGGATCAGCTTAACATGCACCTAAATGGGGCCAAACACAAACACAAGCT
This sequence comes from Haliotis asinina, assembly GCF_037392515.1. Classification (NCBI taxonomy): domain Eukaryota; kingdom Metazoa; phylum Mollusca; class Gastropoda; order Lepetellida; family Haliotidae; genus Haliotis; species Haliotis asinina. The sequence goes on from NC_090295.1 coordinate 39,441,627, forward strand.
TCGCCTACAGCAACGGACAGGGGGTGCGTCGAGGGGGCGGTGGTCAGCTGGAGACTGGAGTGGAGGGGGGAGGGGCAGGGGGATGGAATTCTCCAACACTGGGGACAGAGGAGGTGGGGGTATGTCATCTATCTTGTTTATTTGGTGGTGTGTGGTCCTGTGTATGGAGCTACAGTTAGAGCTCATATCATGAACCATTTGAAATTGAAAGCAGAAAGTCCTTGGATGGGTAACCATGTTTGGGAGCTTGACTCTTGAGAGTTTCTTGGACTCAGTTCTGCTCCTCAGCAATGCACATATGATACATGTGGTCTCACCTTTGGCCTTGTAGAGCCTCACAGGCAGCTTGGGTTGTTCTGGTCAATAACTCAGAGCTTCTGAGCAGTGCTACAGTACAGGGCTACACACATAAGTGCTATACAAATGAATAATATTATTGTGAATGTTAATTTGTTTATGAAGTGTTTTGTTCAGTACAAGGTAATAGTAATCAAAAAGCAATGAAAATATATGTCTGAATATCAGAACATTGGACAGTGCAACTGAAAAATATATTTTCAGGATTCAAGAGGCCATTTGGCAGGGGAGGCAACTGGCATGGATCTGAAGACAGTGCAAGGAGTTTTCAACCGTCGGGACCAAAGCGTCCCCGTCAAGACTTCTCAAATTACCGTACACCAAGTGGAAAGTTTTACTGTTCGTGTTGTAATGTCACCTTGAATGTGGAGAGTCAGTTTGCACAACATGTTGCCAGCAAACGGCACAAAACAAACCATGCAATGCAACGCAACTCCTCAGACAATGCAGACGCCTACTAACTTGCTGGGTTGATATTTGAGTTGTATGTCAGTGTGATAGAAACACCTGGTCAGTAGTGCTTTCATGTGTGGTTGAAAATAACTAATTCATACTGCAAACCAGGGTGAAGGTCAAGGCTTGCCGACGATTCAGACTTCCATACTGAAGAGTTTATAGATCACCTGGAGTTGCTCCCCTAACTGTATTAACAGATCAGAGACTGGCCGAGTTTTGATGAAATCAAAATATGTACCGTCAGCTATAATTCTAAATCCACATTTTGAATTGGCGCCATAAACATCAATGTATTTCAGTTAATCAGTACTGTTTCTTGATTTCAAACAATATTGTTTGTTTTCTGTGATCTTCTCATGGTAATACTGCATTAGCTGAGAACAAACAGTGAGAACATTGCCATTAGAGAATGTCATTCCGTTTCCACTGAGAAGTGAAGGTTCTTCAGAAATGATCATTTGCCCATCAGTGAAGTGAAAGTGAAGAAGGATACGTTTGAAATTGCAACCATCAAGAATAGTAACTGTCTTTGTGCAAAATAATTATGGAATTTTTTAGTTATTTTGTATGATGTATGGATGTAAAATTTTCTGTTGATTCCGTTTAAATGATATGTTTACTTTTCCTTTTTTTTTGACAGTTTTACTTGTATGTTTGTTATAAGTAGTCAGTAGGAAAATATTATGTATGGTTATTTGTGAGTTACCTGTTCTTTCTTATCACTTTTTTTTTATAATCTAGATAAGAATGAATATGTTTCTCTGTTAATACTTCTGTCTCCACACAGGCTTTTCCCCAGTTTGATAAATACAACAGACAATACCTGTCCTCTTAGATGATCTACTGGTGTTTCATAAAAAGTAGGTGTATTTATAACAGTACCTTTCTTGTCTCCATCATTAAGATTGTTAACACAGTATAGGAAAACATTAATCTTGTACATTGTTTTCTCACCAAGCAAAAAGCAATAGGTAAATTCACTATTTATGAATGCATGCCACAAAAGGCGACTATGCTTGTCATAAAAGGTGACTATATTGGTTGGGTGGTCAGGCTTTCTGACTTGGTTGACACCGTCATCATTTCCCAATTGTACAGATTGATGCTCATACTGATGATCACTGGATTGTCTGGTCCAAACTCAGTTATTTACATACTGATGCCATATAGCTGGAATATTGCTGAGTGTGGCATAAAACTAAACTCTCTCACCATTTATGATCCTGCCATTCGTACATGTGAATTCTGATATACTTCTAGCACATTTGTTCAGTTAATACTCCATATGTTCATTATTTTAAATATTTTATCAGCATATCATGCATATGAAACAAAGCATTCTTAATTGTGTGACTGTCATTAGTCTTTGAAGTATGAGAACCACTACTGACTTAAATCTATGTTGAAGTATAGGAGTAACGTCTGTCGTGTGTCTTGACTAAAGCATCAGCATTACTACTGTCACTGACAACACGTGCAGAATGAGGTTCAAGATTCTTCCAGTTTGTTTCTCAGTGCTAACAATGTTGTAAAAGCCTCATTTATTGCTTAGCACACATTCTGTGATCAGATACCTGTGGACATGTGCACATATTTTGTTCAGATATATTTGGACATGTTGTGATCAGATATCTGTTGACACATGCACATGTGATCCGATAGTTGGGTGCATGTTGTATTCATGTGTCTGATAGTAAGGTGCATGTTGTGTACATGTGATCAGATAGTTGGGTGCATGTTGTGGATATAGAAATCTGTGAACATGCTTCTTTTTTTTTTACTGAATCTGAATGTGGACCATGTGTTTTGAACTTTACTTCTTGGCATGGATTCGTCATAAATGTTCAGCAAGATTTTAAAGAATTTGGACAAACTACACCTGAACATGCTATTCTTAGATTTGGAAATTATCTATTGTCAAAGAACATATCACTTAATTAGTAAAAAACAATATTTCAAATAACATTGGCACTTACTGCTCCAGTGTTGTTGATTAGTGGTAGATTGACAAGGTGTCCGTACAAGTATAGCTACCACACCAGTGTACGAAGGAGAGATGAGCATTCTTGTGTTGCTTTTGCATGTTGTGTGAAATACTCTTCTTTTCAGTACTCATGTTGTTAGCTTTGTGGTTAAAGGGTTTACCTGTCCCGCCGAAGATCCAGGTTCGATTCTCTACTGTTTGCAGCTACTGTTTGTATTGTTAATTTTGTGCAAATACTATTTATAATTTGTGGGCATTTAATTTTTATTGTTTGGAACAGTTCATCCACTACAGTTAGATACAGTTTAACAACAGGATAATGTATTTTGTTAAGCACTATCTGCACACTTAGATTAAATCCCTGAAACTGAAAAGTGCAGTGGGGTAGCCTAGGGATTAAAGCTTTCACCCATCAAGCCGTAGACCAATTTTTGCTTCCATGCATGGTTTTAGTATGCAAAGCCCATTTCTAGTGTCTCCCACCATGATTTTGCTGGGCTAATAGGGCTAAAAGTGACACAAAACTAAACTTACTAACTTACTCTGAAACTAAGTATTCTAAAGTTAAAGTGGACAAGGATCAGAATTGCAGACCCAGCACCTTTACCGGTAAGTTAAGTTCTATCAGAAATTCAATTTGTGTGCTTGACAAGTCAATGTAACTGTAATTGCACAAATATTATTCCCTTAGCTTAACATGAGCATCAGTAATGTCAGGCTTTGGTTGTATAGATACAGCATGGTGTAATTTTAGGAACAGCTGGTATTATCTTGTTTTTATTAAAATCATTATGAATGATTTACTCAGTTTCATCAGTATTTTCTCAATCACACTGAAAATAGAAATTTCCTTCAAATTATATTTATCTCTGAAAATGTATATAGATTCTTAATCATCAGAACTTTTGATGTACTGTTTTTCAATTCCGATAGACTAGTTCTCCATCAATACTTTACCAAAGATTGTCACATGACTCTCATGTGATGTCAGTATTATTATGTGGGGTAATCTTAGTGTACAGTGTCTTTAATTTGCTCAGTTACTTTGTACTTTTTTTTACATATTTTGATGACGTCTAGTTATTACCTTGATTTGCTATAAAATGAACTCCTGTACAATAGTATTTCCCACCATGAAACCTACCTTTAGTCATGATACATGCAGTTCTTTAGAAACACAGAAAAGCACACATTTACCCCATTCTACAAACGCCTTTTGGTTACCACAGAACAATTCAAATACCTCCTTGTACCAGATGACCTCTTTCAGGCCATTTCCCAGACTCGGGCTTGTGTGGATGTGACGAGACACACCCATGTCTATAATAGCTAGATTGTCTTTATCTTGAGCCGTGTAGTGCTGTTGCTCTAGTGTGCTATCCTACCCTGGACGGCACACAGGTGGCCCAGTAACCTAGGTGTGGCAACATGGTATAGAGTGGCTTTCCTTAGGAAGTCCAACCCCACAACCAAGACCTATGTTTGAACTGATTGTGTTGGAGGTTTTGTCGGTACCAATCCTTGCCTGTGGGTTTAACCAAGGTGGATGTTTCCTCTCGTATCAAATGTCTTATCATGATATAAGTGAAGGAAGTTGGAGCCAGCATGAATACTGGCTCCGCCACTCACTTTTTATCTGCTTGTGTTATACAAATATTGAGGTTACCATAAGCATTATGTAGGTAATCTGGAACACGAATGCTTTGAAAATGTACGAACTTTTTGTCCTGGATTTGAATAGTTTTCTTGTGTGCTTGGCTGTACAAATGAGGCCATATCCAGGCAGTTCTTTCAACTAAGTAAGACCGTCCAAAATTTGGTCATGTTTTCCTTGCAAAATGAACCAGGAAATGGATTTAAAATGCTTTCCATTTAGTTTCCATAGACATCCTAAAGTTTTGCAGAAGCAATGCTGACAAACACACAGACCCCCACATCTCTGTTCTTTGTCTGTCTTCCTCCATTGCCATCCCACTAAAATCAAGCAGACAATGAGTTCATGAAGATCCGGTTAGGAGTAGAGATCCATGTTTGTTGTAAGAGGCGACTATTAGGATTGGATGGTCAGCCTTGCTGACTTGGTTGACACATGTCATCATATCCCAGTTTCGTAGATTGATGCTCCAACTGTTTATCATTGGATTGTTGGCTGCGATAAACAACAAGGAACCAACTTGAGTACACAATTACGTTACTACAACAAATGGCTGCCATATGGCTGGAATATTGCTGAGTGCAGCATAAAAATAACTCACTACAACACTTGTCTGATATAATGGTATGCAACACTGTTCTCAGGAGTCAATTGCATCCTGTTTGGCTCTTTTTCTTGATTGCTGGACAATAGAGTAGCAGTTAGTTATTCTTCTAAATTTGTATAGCAGCTTAGATAACTTTTCATTTGAAAAATCAAAATATTTAAGCTTTTTTGCATACTGGGTGCATTGTAAAAATATTTCTATCCTCTTTTGCGTGGTGAGTATATGGCTATATTGGGTTTAATTGTCTTCGTTTTTGTTTCTGAATGGTTGATGTGATTCATTAGGATAGGATGCTGTCTTGAGTATACCCAGTATTTTGATCATTCAGTATCCGAACCTTTTCATCACGTGGCTGATGTTTACCGCGATCATAGCAGCCGATCATCGTGGCCTCATTAAGAGCATGTCATGTTTTTAGGGGTGTAACGATATGAATTGTGATATAATACTCAACCTTTGCTGAGGATTATTCATTTGACTAATTACTATTTTGTCTCTTAGCAAATGTTGAGACATATACTTTAGAAGAGAACATTTGTCACAGAAATAATTCAGTAAGTATCGATCCAAATGCTTGTGATGTTGTCCAAAGGTAAAGTGAGGAGAGAGATGATACAAGGATGATGGTATTATCCATTGATTTGTAAATGCATCCCTCAGTGTTATAGTTTTAAGAAAGTTTGCTGTTGAAGCTTGTGATTGTGACAAATCTTAGACGACATACTCAGTGCTCAACAACATTCAAGTTGTAAGCTTCCCTCATACTTTGAACTGATACTCCATGATATGAGAGAAATAGTTTTGAAAGTAGCATTAAACTGAACTCACTCACTCACTCACTCACACTCGCTCTCATTCACTCTCACTCTTACTTTCACTCATCCACTCCTCACTCACCCATCCACACACTCACTCACTCACTCACACACTTTGTGGGATGATGACAAGGATGATTGTCCAGATATTGCTGGATCTTGAGTTAAATGTTACTCACCCACTTGTCAACAAGGAAAATTATTTTCAAAAACATGTCACACACCAGCCATTTCTGTCCATCTGACAATAATATTACATGGACTATGATTTGTTCTTTGTTCTAGTGACGAAAAACTGCACAGTTCAAATGTGTTTAATTGCAATCCTGAATATGAATTACTGATTATTTCTTTGCTTGACAGAACCAAGTTTTGCATGCACACGAGACTGTTCCCATTAAATGATATAAAATTGTTACAAGAGAATTTGAAGTTATGCCTCAATTTGATGTCTGATTTCTGATCTAAACAACCCTAAGTGCTCACAAAATGAGAAAAACATTTCAGGAGTCCAAGTCCATTGATGCATGTATTTCATCCACTAATCGTTGGATTTCAAATATCCATAAAACAGCAAATAAAGAGAGAAAGTCCTTTTCCTCTCTTGTTTGAGGCATTGTTTATGAATAGCTGTATCATGCAGTCAGTGTGTATTGTATTTTATACCATATCATCATATCGTTCCACCCTTGATGTATTACATTTTCAACATTGTATTATTACCAGTAACACATAATTTTGATAAAGCTCATATCTGGCAAGATATATTTTAATAGTAAGTTTTTTTGTATATTTCAATAACATTTTCTACTAGAAGCAGAGTATTCTATGGATTTAAATGGTATTTTGTATGTTATGTCTGTGGTGGTGTTCCTCTGATGTTTAGAAGATTTGACATCAGAAATAATACACTACCAAATATGACCAAAGACTTGCACTGAGCCAGAAGTTTATGAATCTTGTTAATGTTTCCAAAAATGGCAAGTCCTCTTATTATTTGTGATTTTCTTGTCGTTGAAGAGGACAGTATTTGTGTCAGGTCCACCATGTGGTTGTGTAGCCCAGCAAGTAGTGTCTTTTTCTGGTCACCAAGAACTTCTGGGTTTGATGCCTCACCATTGTTGATCTCCACCACTCGGCACACCATTGGTGACTTCATTGCTATTTTCACCCAGTGTAATCACTATAGTATTAAGTGTGCCATAATGACAATAACTCTCTAGATTAGCGTCCATACTGTCTGGAAGTGCCAGGATCCTGAAGCCATTTCCCCTTGGTCAGCGGTGTTCTGACATTCCAGCTTTGTTTACCGGAACATGGCATCAGCGTAGTTTTCTCTTAGAGCAGAATTTATGAAAGTGCTGTATGGTATTGCCTTAGCAAATGTAGCCAATGTGTACGACATTTGTAGGGAGACACAGTTTCTGTGTTTGACTGGATTTTACTTGATGATTTGCTCCAATGCGTCTAGAGGCAGTGGGTGGTTTAGGTTTTTAAATGGCACACTAAGAGCCTGAGTTCAGTTAACCACTCAGGTACAAAGTTTGAAGCCTGTTTCTTACATCCACCACCATGATACTGATACCGTATTGGTAAAAGCAGCATAAAGCTGATCAAGCTGACATACCACTGTGTTACTGTTCAGTATTCAGCAGTGTTGGCCGGGTCATCTAAGATTAACAGTTTCTTGTGTAGAGTGAGATTCCTTGCCACACCAGAAACTCCTACCCTGAGTTTGAATCCCAGTATGCCATGATTATTATTTTAGGTTTGTCACCTCCATTACCATGTTTGTGGGGTTTCTATGGATGAATCCCTGGAGTTGCATCACTTTGGGCTTCATCATTCAGTTTGTCAAAATCTTTGTATTAAGATCCACTCACTCACTCAGGGCAAGGTATGAACACAAACTAGGTTAGGAGTCCACAAGGTATATTGTCCACTTGTGGGTGGAGTTACATTTGAATCTAACTTCATCAATTTTTGACATAAATCCTTACCTTTAAAGGGGCAGTCTAGTGGTTAATTCATGCCAGACATGGATTTGATTCTCCACATGGGTACAATGTGTAAAGCCTGTTTCTAGTGTCCCCTGCTGTGCTGTTGAAATATTGTTAAAAGCTGTGGAAAACTGAACTCACTCAACCACTCAACCACCCACTCAACTATCCAACCCTCTCACCCACCCAACGAACCAACCAACTACCCCTCATTATCACAGTACTATTTACTGACCATCCAGATATTTGTGAAAATTGTGTGCCCTCCTCTGCAGCATACGTTTTGGCATGTAGTTTCTAAATTCCAAAGAGAAAACCTGGCAGAATACTGTCACATGTGTCATACATATGAATTGTTTCTGTCTCGGTTCAGAAAAGATTACGTCAGCACTTTTTCAACACACCCACAATGGGTATTTATCTGGACTTCCGTGGCCAGTGTGCAGAATGAGGTTGTCAGAGTAAACATAGTACACCAGTTATATTTGTGTGTTTTATATTGGAGCTAATCCTGCTCATTTTTATACAATGCCAAAATGTACCAAATCATTGATAGAATATCTAGGTTTGTTAGTCTTGTAGTCTAATGTTATAATAGTAATGATCTGTCATTGCATCTTCTCATCCACTGGTCCTGAACCAGTTATAAATGTGTAGAAAGTAGTTCATCGTATTCAGTATTTATAAGGATATATTATATGTGCATAACAATACAATAAATTCCTATATGACTCACACTGGTAGCGTAAGTGGAACTGCGCTGATGCCATATGTACCACTTTAGATATATGGCAATACAATTTTTATCAAACAGAGCAGGGTGATAGTGTCGTATGATGCAGTTTGGTATATTATCATGCAGTGCTATGTGATATGTGCCATGCTTGGTGATATATGAATCATACAGGTCAATACGATATTTGTGATACTGGGCAGTATACGTATCATACATCTGTCAATTCCAGTCTGAAATTCAGGATTTATTGTCTATACCAGATAAAACTTTGCCTGCCATTTTTGCTACATTAATTGACCATCAAGCAAAATTTGGCAAATATGGATTGCTTCACAACAGACTGCAGACTGAAGTTTTAGAACAAGAAATCAAATTTAACAGGTAATAGTGTATGCTTGCTCATTCAGTTTGCAGGAAACAACTTATGGCAAGCTGACAGGCTAGGTTGTATTGATTGTATGACATTGTACAAACACATGTAACAAAACTTAATGATTAGAAATTCAGTCATTTGGACCCCTTTCTGACTATAGAATGCTGTTGAGTTGTGTTCCTTTACTGAACCACTAGAAGGACTCTTGGCAATCTCAGATTAGATATGATTCCACACAAATGTCTCCTCACGTTTTGCATATGATTCGTGATGTTGCTGAAATATTTCTAAAAGTGGAGTTAAACTTACTCACTCACTCACTTTAAGACTGGTTAGCACTCTTAGACACTCCACAGTGATTAGTTTGCCCTTCTTCCATTTTGCTAATCCATTAATACAAAAATTCATTTTCCCATTTTGATTTTCTTTCTCAGGTTTGATCTGATTCATTTGAAATCCACTGTGGTTGTCAGGTAACTTGTTTATGTTGTGTGTGGGACTGTCAGCAGGTACCCTAAATGCATAAAGACCACATCCCAGTTACAAACATAGTTTTCACGACGGGGTATGAACACAAACTAAGTTGAAAGCGGCAACAAATTATCTTGTCCATGTGTTGATGTAGTTTCGTTTGACTCTTTACTTCATCACCAACTGACATAAACTCTTAATTTCAGAGGGACAGTGTTATGGCCTGGTGGTTAAGGCAGTAACTCATCATGCCAAAGGTCTGGGTTTGATTCCCTACATGGATACAGTGTGTGAAGGCCATTTCTGGTGTCCCCCACTCACTCACTAATAGTTTAGAGAGCTGTTTAAAGGTTTTAGTTGTACTAATTGAATCTGTTTGATTCAAATTATCAGCACCATACCTCTGGCCATTTTTTAAACCATATATGATGTCTCACAGGCATCTATTCCTGGGGACTTCCACTTCCTCCCATGATAGTGCTGTTCCAAGAGGTGAAACACCAAGCTGACTGGCTGATATTGCTGAAATAATTTGCTGTCTGCTGTCTCCCTGCACCATTGTGGTGGACTTACATCTTTTGTAGAGCTTTGTCTTTACTTGTATATTTGTTTGGCTGTGATAGTAGATAGGAAGGGAGCTCTTAAACAGTGTCTCTCTGAAGTTGGTTTTGTTATTGCTTCCATTAACATTTAATCATGTTCCAGTAGACTCATTCCAGAATGTTACGGATGCAGTGCTAGTGGTTAAAATTGTTAAATCCTCATGATTTAGTTCACTGATAGCACTGACGATGAAATGCACAAAGGTTCTGCTGAGCAGTACACAACATGCGCAAAGGGATGGTAATGCTTCAACTATTGCAAGTCCATGTGAGAGCATGGAAGTTATGTATTGTGATCTTGCTTTTGTTCTGGTGGATACAGGAACTGGAGGACACGAGGGGCACTGGTTTTGGATATAACTCAAGCGGTCATTGCTGATGTCATCTCAGCTGTTACCCACATTCGAACCTCCTGTCTGCCAGACCGCCTGGGACAGACAGATTCTCAAATTCAACTGCCTGATGGTCAGGTTAAAATTTAGACATCTATATGAAGATATTGGAATTTTTGTCAGGAAGGAAAGTTTCACATCTGACCAGTCCTATGGATGTTTCATGCCCTGATGGTACCATGAAGATTCATCATTTTACTCTTGTGTTTTGTGTCAAAACTTATGCTATCAACCTGCCCAGCATACCGAAGGGGTGCTGTTTTAAGCCAGACTTGATCTCTTTCATCTCTCTCCACTGTAGGAGTCACCAGTGCCATAACCTCAAGCATTAAGGATGTTTTGGTAGTCTAATGGTGAAAGCATCCTCTCCTCACTCTGAAGCCTCAGGTTCACTTCCCTTCATGGGTACAATATGTAAAGCCCATTTCTGATGTCCCAAACATGATATTGCTGGAATACTTCTAAAGCTGGTGAGAAACCATATTCGCTCACTCACTCCAGTTTTTCGAGTCTCGGCATGTACAAAAAAAACAAACTCGAACACCTGATAGTCGCTATTAGTGTAGTTCAACATGGTCATGCCATGACTGAAAATCTTTGGAAATATGAAGTAATGCTCTACTACTCTTGAGTGTATCTATGAATATATTCATAGTTTATGGTTAAGTAACGTTGACTGATTGTTTCATCATATAATTTCTCTTAGTGATATATTTTGAGGTCTACACACGTACGTTACAAACCTTTACAGCGAAAACGTTAGTCCCATGTAGATGTTCCTCATGTTGATACTGCCCAGTATTGTACTATTAATCGGCATAGTTTATATCTTTTGTAATCAAAAGATACAACCAATGACCTATCATCGCTTTTTGTGAGCTTAACTGGTACTGTTTGAGATGATATTGTACCTGATCTGTCTGTTCTGACTGTGTGTTCAATTTCCAGCCTATCCAACACCAACATTGAGATTATATCACAAATGTTTGATATTGCTACTCAACATGAACTGAATAATCTCATGATCATTCATAATCTAAGAGGTAAGACAGACATAATGTTAACTTTGCAACATGTAAGAAATTTGTAAACATACTGAAGACTTTTGTCTGTAAGTATAGACTGTCACATATTTCATCTTGGCTGTTTTGGTACTGTAAGCGTAGAGTTATCTTCCTTACCAAGCTTTTGAAACCTGCAGCTACCTATACAGCAGATTCATGCTGGGACCTCCCGTGGTCAGCAGGAAAGAAGTTGTATGTTTTTCTCAATGCTGTTTTAAATGGTACCTTGCCATCTTTCAGACTGTTTTGGTAACAATGCATGTTGTCGTTCTGGCTGCTGGGGTAGTCTTGTGCTTGGCAAACCAAGGACCAGGATTTGATGTCATATATTGGTACTTCCTGCGCTGGCCATTTCAGCTTTGCCCTTGTGATGTTGCTGGAATATTGGGAGAATCATGGAACCGTTCTCACTCAAGGGCACAAATTTGTTACCTATCCACCTATAATAGTTTCTTGGTAACCTGAGATGGTCAGTACAGGTGATGGAATGCATTTGGTGGTTGAGGCTGAGTAACTTGTCGATTATGTGGCTTTGTACCCAAGGATTGTTGCTCACATTATCAATCACTTGATTATATGGCCCAAACACAATTGTTTACACAACACCATCTCCTTGTCTTTAACAACAAACAATTTGGTTGAAGCTGACTTAAAAGAGCATTTATGTTTCTCGGTGTTATTGGAGTGTAAGAGTAGCCTAGTGGTTAAGGCAGTTGCTCAGCATGCTGAAGACTCAGGTTTGATTCTCCACATGGCTACAGTGTGTGAAGCCCATTTCTGGTTCTCCGACTTGATATTACTGAAATATTGCTAAAAGGGGCATAAAACTAAACTCGCTCACTTTCATCAGTGTAAATTGCAAACATTTTACCTTTTAAATCACAGATCATTGGTGAAAGAAAGTAACGCTGTCAATTAACAACCCATGCTAGCCACTGTAGGTGCCAGATTGTACATAAGCCTATAGTTCTAGCAAACATAGATTAGAAATGGGAAATTCTTGACACATTGACAAGGTATCTTTTTGACAAGCTTCAATGACGTGAACTAGTCCACATCAAATCTAAGTATTACATGTCTCTGACAAAGGTGAATCTTTTTTCACAAGTGTACTTCCTATGTCTCATGAGCACAGTAGAATGTGTATGCTCAAAGGGATTTTGTAACCTTGGTGATCCTGGGTAACCATGGTTATGTGGGGTGATGTCAAACTGTGATCAGTCTCTGAGGTGCCTATTGTGGTGACCCCCATGTTTTAAACCACTTCATTTCAATCTAGTCAGGTACAATATCTTAATGGCAATAGTTGTGTCTGACAAACATATCTTCCACTTTGTGCTTTGTTAGTTTAACATGTTGTAAGTAACTCAGATAGGTCTTGTTCTGCTGAGTCAGCCGCTGTCCAACATTTAGAACTTTTGTTTAACAGTAACCCGTTTTTTGTGAGACGTAGTTGTCAAATTATTGCTCAATGTAGAAACATTTCAGTCTGTTTTCCTGTTACCCATGAAGATCTGGGTTAGAACTGATCTTCAGTAACCCATTCTTGTTGTCATAGGCAACTGTCAGAATTGGGTGGTCAGACTCACTGACTTGGTTGACACATGTCATGATATCTCGATTGCATGGCATGTTGTTGGTCACTGGATTGTCTGGTCCAGACTCGATTATTTACAGACCGCCACCATATAGCTGGAATATTGCAGAGTGCGGTGTACAACTAAACTCACTCACTCACTCAGTTGCATGGGTCAATACTCATTATGTTGATCACTGGAGTATCTTGTAGCCATATAGCTGAAATTTGCTGTATCTGGCGTAAAACTTGACTCACACTGTCATTGAAGATGTGTGGCACATTTTCTGATTACAGGCCATGTTTCTGTAACCAGATGACTGAAAATAGGTGATTTTAGGAGCTAGGGGGTGGCCTAGTGGTTAAATTGTTTGCTTGTCAACCTGAAGATCCGAGTTTGATTCCCCACATGGGCACAATGTGTGAAGGCCCTGGTGTCCCCAGCCTTGGTATTGCTTGAATATTGCTAAAACCGGACTCACACCACAGACTGCACATCAAAATATTCTGAAACTGGTATGTGTTAGTGGCAAACAGGAGACAGTTGCATAAAGCTTTGCGGAGCAGGACCCAGTCAACTTAAGGTCCCGTGAATATGTTGTGGGTTCACATACTTGCCAATAAAGTGTAGTACCATTACTTCTGAGGACAGTTTATGTCTCGTGCTTATTGCTAATAGGACTCAGTATACTGTACTTGACATATTCCTCCAATAAAAGATTCTCAAGCTATGTCACAACATTCAAATGAAACTGCAACAGTGTTTTTGAATATGAACATATGCAATGTAATTAAATAGTTTTCAAACAGGGATTTATCTTGGATTCCAAATTGTGTATCCTAAGCATACAAGCTTTGAAATAATGTTCTATTTTCCCAACTTACAGGTTTTTATGTTTTTTAAGAAATGTAATTATCTGAAAAATGTAATCTTGAAACCATTGTTGTATGTGAAATACACTTGTATAAGGCTGTAACAATGTTTATAGTCATAACTTGGGCTTTGTCCTCTTAGCAGTTGAGATAAATCCTTGATAAAACCTCACTTTTAGTCAACATGTTCATTTAGATTAGATATTTTATTCATCAGAATTTCAAATTTGAAATTCAAATATTTAGTCCAGTTCCATTATGCTATCACAAATAGTTCAGTAGAATGGTTCTGCAGAAAAGGGAGTAAAATTGGTCAGGCCAAATTAGAAATAAGTTTTTCAGCTGGAAAGAGAACCCACAATATTTGTGCTCAGACAATAAATAATAAGAATTTGTCTATTCAGTAGAAGAATGTCATTTTTATGACCTAGTGTTTGATGATACATTGATATGTGTGAGTTATTGTTTTCTTTTCTAACATTCCAGTGATGGCCTGTAATAGTACTTGGGTGTATTACTCTACTGACAGTCAGTTAGTTCGGCTGTTCCGTTTGATTGGGAAGTAATCAAAAGCCTGGCTCGTTTTGTGATAATTCTCTCACTTGTGTTTAGTCCCGAATAGGGCCTCAGAGGTGGACAAGCACTAACAACTAACCAGAGTATCTAATTTTAGAACCTTTACATTTTCATGTGTGTGTTGTTTTTTCTAATGTAACGATTGCGTAAATATTGTTCATATCATATCGAAGACGGATCACTTAATTCATGTCTGTGGTCGATGCAGCTGTTATAAAGCTACAGGTTTTACTGTAGGCAACCATGTGATCAGTGCTGTGGGTTATGCTATATGCTTGATGTAGACTTGGGATTATATGATCCTTGTCTGTGTGTTTCTCATGTAGGGTATCATGTGATCAGATGCTATGGTTAAGCCCACTGGATATCACATGATCCAGTCTGTAAAGTATAATCTGTTGGGGTAAGTTACTGCTCTGAAGGTATCACATGATCCATCGCTGTGAAGTATCACTTTGAGTTGTGACATGACCAATGACTCTGAGATATCACATGATCCGTCACTCTGAGGTTTTGCGTGATCCATTGCATTGAGCTATCACATGATCCATCGCTGTGTGAGAGTATCAGTTCATAAATTGCTGAATATGGTCTATCAATGGATTGTTTAGTATTATACCACAGGTCTTGACATGATCAGACAGTGTGATGAGAAGACAGTGGATTATCTCCACTAAAACTGTTGCAGTTTGGGATAGCTTTTATGCTATTGACTGATCAGATCATATTGACATTTTCACATCACCCTTGGTTTACATCACAGACTCCCTTCAATGGACCATGCAGTTCGATACTGTGCGTGTTGATGCCATTTCAAGGTGGCGGATTATGTGATGCAATGGGGTATTGCAGATATTAATACCATTTCAAACTATTGGATCACTTGATCTAATTTGACACATGTTGATACTATTTCAAGCAAGGGGTCATGTGATCCAATATGGTACGGCAGATGTTGATGCCATTTCAAGCTAGCAGATCATGTGATCCAATATGAAATTGCAAATGTGCATACCATTTGAAGCTAGCAAATCATGTGATCCAGTTTGATATGGAAGATGTTGATGCCATTTTAAGCTAGCAGATCATGTGATCCAGTTTGATGTGGCAGATGTTGATTCCATTTCAAGCTAAGAAATCATGTGGTCCAATTTGGAATTGCAGATGTTGTGAGCTAGGAAATCATTTGATCCAGTTTGATATGGCAGATGTTGATGCCATTTCAAGCTAGGAAATCATGTGATCCAACAGCAAGGTCATGAAAGTTTCATTTCACATTAAAAGATCATATTACTTGTGACAAACACTACGATTGCAGACACTGGTTTCAGTACGGAGGATCACGTGATCCTGGGTTGCAGCTTCAGATAATGCTGTATATACAATTGCCGGAATTTCATTCCATATCGTGACAGTAAGGCAGTCAACAATTCAAGCAGACACATTGCCCTAGCTCTGTTACTATGGTAACTAACACTCCATTGTCCATGTTTGGTAGTTCACAAAAACTCATATCTCATTCTTTGTTTCAACCAACTTCATGCACAGGGATGCCAACCAATCCAGTTTTGGAGGAGTTACTCCGATTTACACATAAGTCCACTCTCAGATTTGTCAATAAAAAAAACTCAGATGTTTCAGAAAATGAAAATTTATATGTTTATACTTAAAATTTAGAATGTTTGAAGTAATTTTTAGTAAATAGCCATTTAAAGTTCATTTGAGTTAGTGTTATTCAGGGAGGCATGCCCAGCATAAATTGCACATTTCCAGGATAAATCTGAAGATGTTCATTGGGAGGCCCACTCTCAAATGGGGCCCGAGCCTCATCAAGGCTCAAGAATTTCTTTCAACCAGGCTTGACTCAACTTTCATCTGATTCAGGGTTGGCATCTCTTCATTCTGAAATCATCAGATACAAAAAATACATGTAGATCGTAATATGTTGTTCAATCTATTCAATATGAAGTGTAAAATTCTATCAACATGTCAGTAAATCATTAGAAAACAATTGGTTGAATTGGACAAAAATACTGCCCAAACATTCTGACTCATTCCTTCAAGACAAATATGAACCTGATGTTTCCTTTCTTTTTCTATTTGCAGTGAAAAAGTACTGGTGAATTTCACTTTAAACAAAAATGTAAATCAAATATATTGGGTATACTCACCAAGAACAAGTAGGATTGGTCAGAATTAACACTCCTCATGAATCACACTTGAAATTTGTTTCCAATTTCTGTGCTTACATTCTTGTGATACAAACCAGTAATATTGATTTGATACTACAATCATTTGTTGAATAACTTTTATCCAAAATTGAATAAATTTTAAATGTTCAAATGGCAACAAGATTATGAGGATTTTCATTCGATTTACATTTGTTTCTTGAAAGTGAAATTCATCTGTACGTTTTCACTGCCGACAGACTAAACACTTTTGTGAAATATGCTTATGACTTACTGTCTGCAAGTTCCTGTCTTTCACAGTCAGTGCCTATTAATCAAATGTTTTAAAACAGCATGGTAATATTTTCCCTAAACATAATCAGCATTGTATGCACGGTTATTTGAAATGCAAAATGAGATATGATGTTTGATTGAAATGTACATAGTTAAAATGTTATTAAATTATAAATATACATTGCATCAATAATTATAAACATTATATGCCAAATCGTGTCATCCATTTTTTATTTCATGTCCTCCATTTGGTATTGTATATCTCACATGACGAAATACTTCACTTGGTGTGAAATGAGACATATTTGATGTCAAACATTTTCTTATAATTCTGTTGTGATTTGTTGCTGTTAGGTTATTTGCACCCATGTTTTGTTTGAAGTTTCATATTATCACTTGTGAGATCATTTACTGTTAGTAATACTTGATATTTATTTTCAAGAGCTCAGACTCCAACCAATGAATACATCAGATGTCTTAATGATAAAGTGCTTTTATTATTCCCAGACAGAGAACAGCTGACATACTCTTCCTCATGATAACTTGTTAAAAAAATTAAATTCATTTTTAAATGCTAAAAAAATTAAAACTTTGTTTTTAACATTAAGACAAGACCATTTTGGGGGGATGTGATAATATTGTTGATTTGTAAAATATTTGATTTGATATATATATTTGACCATGCTGGGCCCACTTGCACAAAGCAATCTTAGTGCTGCAATGATTTTAACTCCCATGCTCCAACATAGGCTTAAGATAGTCATAGCGCTAAGATTACTTTGTGCAAGTGGGCCCAGGCCATCAAAATCACAGCCAGTTGAAAAGTGTATGTTGGAGGACAAAGTGTATGCTGTTGGTCAGTTATGAAGACATCTAGCTGTAAGTTATTGTGGTCTTGCTTCTGTTGGTATGGCTGGTTTTAGTTGCAGCTGATCGTGTCATAAACTCAAGTGTATCATTGAATGAAATACACAAGTACTCAGCATTGCTGTTTATGCTATAGCCATTACCCAGCATGCACTTCTGTATATGTAATGCCATCGTCAGTGTTTTGAACTCTCACACTGTTGGGGAAAACGGAATTACAAATCACCTGTCATACCTGAGAATACTGAACGTCTCCTCTGGGGAATCATCTGATGGTGAACTATTTTCAACTGTCATGGACTCAATGCATAGAGTATTTTGTACTGAATGTTTTTAATGTTTTGTATCAAATCTGGAATTTTTCAACACTTACTGTTGAATAAATAAACATTGAATTTCAAACTGCTTAGTGCTACATTTCTTTGCAATTTGACATTAAGGTGTTTTTTGGGGTTTTTGAAGTATGTGGTGCTACATCTGTGTAAGATTACTGTGTATATGCACTGAAGTCTCTTTGAATGACCATGCTTTTGTTCACGTACCTTCATGTTAATCCTGTCACAAATCCATCACTTTGTAAAGTTATTTTCGTACATTTAGCCTTAGGTCATGTACTTTTGAGGTGTAACATTAGTAATGGCCATGAGAAGAATATGGTGTTCTATTTTTTACCATGCAACTTGTTTTCTATTTGGAGTAGGGAAAATACTATGGTGTGGAATGAGCTAAAATTTCTTAAAAGAAACAAAATCAGTGATTTTTGTACACTTCGTGCGTTATTCGACAATCATCGATATGGCACAGTTTTTGGTCCATGCTGTCCTTCCCATACGGCAGTATGTGTGCTGTTACTCATGTGTAGTGGGTGTAGGTAGCCCTGCCTTATATTCAACAAATCTAGTAAGGACTTTTCAAATTAATTTCAACATCACAGGTGTATTCTTCATTAACTCAAGTAGATGTGTATTACTTTAATGCAGACAACTGACAAAACACTACACTGTTGATGATGATCGTGAATTTATTCCAAATTATTTTTTAAAGAGGCCATATGGGAATGTGGCTGGACATATGTTTTGGGATTGTTGTGTATTGTCATTCAATACAAGTCCTGCATTGAAAACAGGCATGCCAGATTCCCCAAATCCCCAAAATATATAATTCAGCATCCTTTAGAAAGTGAGGCTGTATTTGTAAGCCGGTAAGCCATTTCCGATATCTTGAAGTGAACCAAGAGGACGAAGGTACTACCTCCAAAGGAGGAACATCAGTGCTGTCAGTACAGGATTGTGAGCATTAGTAATCTGCATATTGCAGTGTGTATTATCAACAGTATTATATACACTTGGAAATGTTACTTGAATAAATAAACATAGCAAGGCTAACTTGTCTTGTCTGTCTTAGCTTTTTTTATATGCAGGTGTAGCCTGATGGGGGGTTTTTTTGAGGCAAGGGAGTATTTTTCATGAGAGTTGCTTAATATTGTAAAACCTATTTTAAATTCCATAACCTGTGGGAGATGCAAATATGATTGTGTCCCCAGCATGAAACCTCTGATGGAAGAAGGGTGAAACATCTGATGGAAGACGGGTGAAACCTCTGATGGAAGAAGAGTGAAACCTCTGATGGAAGGCTGAAATCTGGTGGAAGAAGGGTGAAACCTCTGATGGAAGAAGAGTGAAACCTCTGATGGAAGGCTGAAATGTGGTGGAAGAGGGGTGAAACCTCTGGAAGAAGGGTGAAAACCTCTGATGGAAGAAGGGTGAAACCTCTGATGGACAAAGGGTGAAACCTCTGATGGAAGGCTGAAATGTGGTGGAAGAAGGGTGAAACCTCTGTTGGAAGAAGAGTGAAACCTCTGATGGAAGGCTGAAATGTGGTGGAAGAAGGGTGAAACCTCTGATGGAAGGCTGAAATCTGGTGGAAGAAGGGTGAAACCTCGGATGGAAGAAGGGTGAAACATCTGATGGAAGGCTGAAATGTGGTGGAAGAGGGGTGAAACCTCTGGAAGAAGGGTGAAATTGTTGATGGAAGAAGGTTGAAACCTTTGATTCCTATAATGTTTCAAGGTTTGTCAATTTGTGGATTTCCCCAAAGTTGTCCACGCCCAGACTTTCACCAAACAAAACATGCGACATTTCTGCAAAACATCCATAAATATTAAAGTGTCCATAATTGTCTGAAAGAATGTACATTGCAATAATATCTGATTATATGAACACAAAAATATACATGAAGGATATACTGTCAATGTCACATGTTTATGAATTGTACAGTACATTCACGTAATGTTATAAGATGTGAACAGGTGAATCTTACCAGTTTCATCAGTTCCTCTAAGGATCAGTGCTGCAGTTGGAGGCCTGTGGTGTAACTTCCTATGGCAAAGGAGTAAACGGACTGAAGATGTCCAGTTTCACTTCTGTGACATATTGACAGGTGATGGTATTGTAGTGTAGTGTCACTAAAACCTGTGGCTGTAAGGGGATGTATACCCTATATAGGTCCCTGTTATCTACCATTCAGGGACTAGCAGGTGATGGTATTGTGAGTGAGTGAGTTTAGTTTTACGCCCCACTCAGCAATATTCCAGCTATAGGGCAGCGGTCTGTAAATAAATAAAACAGACTACCAAGTGATCAACAGCATGACTATCAATCTGTGCAATCAGGAACCGATGACATGTCAGCGAGCCTGACCACCTGATTGCATTAGTCGCCTCTTACAAGAATACTTGCCTTTTATGGCAAGCATGGGCCGCTGAAGGCCTATTTTACCCCAGACCTTCACAGGTTGATGGTATTGTGAAGTATCAATGGTGTGGCCTGTTAACCTGTAGCTGTTACGAGATATATTCCCTATATGTCCGTTATCTACCATTCAGGTATTAACACGTGATGGTATTGTTGTGAAGTATCAACGGTGTACCTGCTAACCAAAGGTAAACACACAAATGAGATCTGCTGTATCGTTTTACTGATTCACAAATGCATGCATGACAACAACACAATGTCTAGGAAATAGTCATCCTGGAAAAAGCACTGAAGTAGAACGACTACTTAAATATTTGACTGTAACCTCTTTCCCAGATACTGAACATAGATGAAGTTCTTTCAATAAGACCCTAAGCATTGATCAGTTGGCAAACACTGCTGTTATCTTTCATTATTTAAAACAGCTGCAGAGAAACAACAGATGCAATAGAGAACTGCTTTGAAAAAGTAACGTTATCACATCTGATTAATTTAATGTTATCACATCTGATTAATTTGTAAGGTAAACTTAACAAGGAAGGTCATTTTAGTACCTTGAAACTGAATTAAGTGAGTTTAGTTTTACACCACACTCAGCAGCATTCCTGCTGTATGGAGGAGGTCTGTAAATAATTTAGTCTGGATCAAACAATCCAGAGATCAACAACATGAGCATCAATCTATGCAGTTGTAATAAGATGACGTGTAAACCAAGTCTGTGAGCCTGACCCCTTGATCCCATTAGTCACCTCTTACGACAAGTATGGGTTACTGAAGATCAATTCTAACCTATATCTTCATGGATCAGAACCCAGACTATACTCATAAACCCTATTGCCATTATCAATTTTTGCCTCTCAAAGATACTTCTAACAAAAACATTCCTTACCTTTGTTACCTTTTGAAAAATCTCAGTAAGAAATGCACACGTCTTATGCCTAAGGAATAGAAATTTTGTTCCCACAAAACAGGCATGATATCAATTGTTGTCAAGAAAGATGAGAACAAACAAAAAAGGTAACAACGTAAGTAAACAACCCAAAAATATAATGTTATAACAATGTACAAATGTGTACCGGTTCACAAAAATTCTGTCTCTGAGGTTGTAGACTGAGGTTTTCCTCAACTTCAGCAAACTTAGCAGTATTCCAGCCATATCACAGCAAGGGATATAACAGGCTTGACATTCACGTGTTCAAACTCCCTCATGCTCAAGGAGAGGCTTATGTCCATAAGTGTTCAAAGCAAATCACCAGTATCCATCCAAAAGTGTTCCCTTATGCACAAGGAAAGGAATACATCGCAAAGTGTTCAAATTCCCTCAAGCAAAAGGAAAACATCCATCCATCATTGTTCGAATTTTCCACACACACACATGGAGACACATCCATATATAAGTGATTAAATTCCCTCCTGTACCAGGTTAGTCCTCCACGGGGATTCTAAGGTCATCAGTACCCTAGGTCCATGAATGCCTGGCCCTGGGGCCCAGTGACAATGAGCCCATCCTGAGTCTGGAACTTCTTGCTGGCTGGCTGGAACTGGACAAACTGATGGTATGGGTTGCAGGTGCTTGTTGGATTCTGTGGCTGGCTCTGGCCCCAGGGGCGCTTTACACCTACAACAAATCAGCAGACATTTGAACCAGGGCTCAAATGAATACCTGGAAGTGTCACAAATAGCTTATGGACTCAAGGTATCATGGCATTCTATGTTGAAATTTACAAAGTGACAGCAAGAGACAGAGACACCACTTTTAGCAATATTCCAGCAAAATCACGGCCCCAAAATCAGCTTCACAAAATCTACCCTCGTAACAAAACCAAGGTCTTCACATAATCAACCCAGGAAATCAAACCGTCTTCCATGTGACAAGCGAATGCTTTAACCACTAGGCTACCCTACTCCATCAACAATGCACAGTGACATGAAAATAGTGACATTAATCAAGCCAATATTTCACTGCATATGTATCCAGAATTAAACTACAAAGTTCATTGTCCTCAACTCCTGAAATAGAATAAGCAGATTTGTGTTCAAGGCTTGGCCTTGGATGTCACTGATGTCAAAATAGCAGACTGCAAAGCAGTGAACAGAACAGAACAGAATAGAATAATACATAATTGTCTTTTCTGGAATTTGTGCTACATCAACAGAGTTACCCACACCTCGGAGAAATACAAATACATATCACATTTACATAAATTCATGAATTTCAGAATCCTCACATTTGGTACTTGGAATAAAGGATGAATGGACTCTTAGTCTTCAAGACTGGAACTTTGCAGTGGTTGTCTAAAGGGAGGAGGTTGTATTCCGAATTTAAGTAGTGAGCTGGGTCAGGTATAATTTGACAGTTTGATTCATGAAAACATTCCATTGCCACTCACATATTGATGATAAACACTGAAATTTGACCCAAGCGATGTTACATGCAGTGTTAAGATTTTGTCTATTTTAGATTTGAGATGCATTGAGAGTTGTGCCGTCTTGATAACATGTTTACACAAAACTGACTTGAATATGTTCTTAAAAACTAATAAACATAAAAAAGAAATCATTGTGCAGACTCCAGTACAAATATAATGAAATCAATTCGTATTTGAACATTTTCATTGAACATACCTTTATTAATAGCATTTCCTGAGCCCTGTGCTTGCATAATCTGTAGGCCACCATTGTAGATACCTCTTCCCCGTTGTCTTGATGCCTGGTACCCACCACTGTACCCACCCTGATTTCCTGCCTGGTACCCACCCTGATTTCCTGCCTGGTACCCACCGTGGAAGCCACCTTGACTTCCCACTTGGTACCCACCCTGGTGACCTGTTTGGTACACTGGCTGATGTCCATAGTTACCCCTGCCCCTACCCCGACCCCCTTGCCCTCCATTTGCAGGGCGTGGCTGGATGATTCCGGCTTTACCTCGTGAAAGGTAACTTGAAGTTTTCTGCCCACCACCTTGGCCACCTGCAGCCCCACCCCTCCCCCCACCTCTCATCCCTCCCCTCATTCCAGGTTTTCCTTTAGCAAAGACTTGTCGCGACTTGAGTTTGCTCTGATGCTTATAGCCACAGATGTGTTCATTGAGGCTCTCTCTGGAGTTCAGGTTTACACTGCATACTACACATTCATATTTCACCTCATCAGCTCTGAAATTATAAACTGTTTTTTATTCCACAACCATACAGAAAATGTCAACATTAACACTGTTTTGCTCCTACACGACTGAGTGAGCATGTTAGTTAGATTTATGCCACTTTAAACAATACCCCAGCAACATCAAGTCTGGGGTCAGTAAACATTGGCTTCATATATATGGGGATAATCGAACCCAAGTCTTTAGTCTGACAAGGCTACACTTTAACCACAAGACTACCCTATCCTATTTCAACATATATAAGGAGTGAGTGAGTGACTCAAATTTTACGCTGCACTCAGCAATATTCCAGCTATATGGCGGCAGTCTGTAAATAATAGAGTCTGGACCAGACAATCCAGTCATCAACAACATGAGCATCAATCTACACAGTTGGGAACCGATGACATGTGTCAACCAAGTCAGTGAGCCTGACCACCCAATCCCTTTAGTCGCCTCTTACGACAGGCATAGTCGCCTTTTAAGGTGAACATGGGTTGCTGAAGGCCTATTCTACCCCAGGACCACATGTATAAGGTATTTCATAATGCCAGACTATATCATACGGTGACAAGTGACACATGTCAAACGTCTGAAATTACCCCATTATGATGACGTCATCAACCGTCAGTTTGCGTTGAGCGGCGGCACCGTTGAGCCGTTTGTCATGCAGCTTGCCATGGTAATGCTGGAGGGCGGAGTACACTGATGAAAAGCCCACCTTGCAGATTGGGCACATTCGTTCTGTGGAGTGGATGGTTGTCATGTCCCATGCCTGCAAGGAGAAATATGAATAGTGCATATTACAGTACAATGCACAAACCACCTTTTGGGTAATCAGTCAGAGACGTAACGTGTGTGCGAGAAGGCCTTACGTCTTTTGTACACGAGACAGGTGTGCTCAGCAGTACTAAATGAAGCACTTCAACCTCATTAATTCCATCACCATGGAACCAACTCGACTGGGTGTTAACACAGGGCAGGGTGACAGCAGAAGAAAGAGGTGAAGTGAGGTAGCATGGTTTTACAACGCGTTAGCAATATTCCAGCAATGTCCAGATATCACACCACGGAACACCAGAAATGGGCTAAACACACTGTATCTATGTGGGGAATCAACCCTGGGTCTTCGGAGTCACAAGCATATGCTTTAACCACTAGGCTACCCCACTGCTCCTTTTCTAGGTGAACAAAACAGGCAACGATAAACCTGATTGACAAAACTGTGACATCTGTAGTAAAACAACACTAGACATGAACATTTACTACTTTTCTTCCTACTGTGATGAGAAAAAGAACACTGCGTGTATTTATCTGGAATTAGCAATCGTCTGCTTAGAGTATCTCCCAGCAGTTGTGCATAAATGAATGTTGAGTCTCAAAGAAATGGAAAGGAAAAAACAATGGTACCAGGTAATCTAAATTCAAACTCAACAAAAGAGTGAGTGAGTGAGTGAGTGAGTGAGTGAGTGAGTGAGTGAGTGAGTGAGTGAGTGAGTGAGTGAGTGAGTGAGTGAGTGAGTGAGTGACCATTCCTTTGGATACTGTTTGAAGCTATACATTACCCACTTCTGTTGAGGTAACGTAGACTTGAGTCTTCTCATTGACAAGGAGCATTAAAGAAGCATAATTCTGAACCAGCCCTAAATACTAATATTTCCAAATTCCAACCTCGTCTTCTACCCTATGAAATGTTATGTTCATCTGCCTTTCAAACCCTGAACCATATTACTTTTCCTGCTGCCTAGCCCTCCCAGCAATGCAAGGGGCGGTGGGGTAGCCTAATGGTTAAAGCGTTCGAGCGTCACGCCGAAGACCCGGGTTCGATTCCCCACATGGGTTCAATGTGTGAGGCCCATTTTCTGGTGTCCCCCGCCGTGATATCACTGGAATATTGCTAAAAGCGATGTAAAACCAAACTCACTCACTCACTCACTCCCAGCAATGCAAAAGCCCTTAAAGAAGTAAACCTTGATTTCCCAAGGTTCAGAATCTCTCATCTAACTGGGGCTCCTTTTCAACATAAATGGGATTATTTATTCCGATCAAAATTATATATACTGCAAATCACGAAAATTTTTGTGTCATGATATTTTTGCGAGATCCGATCAACAGACGTTTTTACGTCGTGACATTTTTGCGACTTGCCTAATTCTCAAAACATAGTTTAGTTTGACAGTTTCAAAGCTTACTTGCATCTGAAAGTTTTATCTGAAGTAAATCCAATCACATATTAAAGTTTGCCACTAATCTGGAACACCATTCAGTGGAGTACTTCCGCATGTATGCAATCAGTGATGTTTTCCTAAAAACAACACTTGCTGCATAGGCTAGATAAGCTTAAAACAGTTCAAAGGGATTAAATTAAATGGAATGACTCTAATAAACTGGCACTGATGAAGTTTAGTGAGTGTCAGCGAAGCTGTTGATCTCCAGATAAGTGTCACGAAACCTATCCACGCCCGCTGGATGGTCTCGGCCTTTCAAACAGTCTCTAAGAAATGTGTGTTTCGTGGTTGCGCCTGTCTGGACTATAGGGTGTACTGACTGAGTGACTTTTGTTCAGGTATCCATTGTTTGCCATGTGACACGTGAGTACGAGTAATGCTAATAATTGGTCATTCTTTGCGTTGTTGTCATTGCTTAATATATGTATTGTCTATATCTACTGTTAATTATATGAACTGGTGAGTAATAAAGCAAAGAAAGGACAGGTTGTTCGCTGAATATTCATTGCATTCCACCAGCAAATTGCGTCATGATATTTTTGCAAGCTCAAGTCATTGGCAATTTTCGCAAAAACATCATGCTCGCAAAAATTTAATGATTTAATCATTAGTCTACTGTTAGGTCAATAGCTAGGTCAAGGTCAAGTTAGGTAAAGCACAATAGCTTACCTGGGCATCACCCAAGGTAATCTCATCTTCATCGTCACTCTCGTCCTTGAACGCTGGTCCCTTTACCATAGGGTCATTTATAGGGGCATCAAAAGGAATGATGCCCTTCTGTTTTAGAGTCAAAACTCTCTTAGCATGAGGCTTCCCATTGAGATGCACTTCCTTGTGGTGTTCATCTGAGTATATCACATTACACACTTTACAACACATTGGATTCCCATCCTCATCCTTGCGTTCGCTGCTCAGAATGTACGTACGTAGCTTGATGTAATGTTTTTTTCCCTCATAGTGTTGTTTCGCAGAAAAAGTATTTGGAAACACAATACTACACAACTTACAGTAACGCAGTCTCACTAGCGTCTCCAAACGAACAGCTTTCTTTTTGGATCTACCACGCAGATCTTCAGGGCATGTATATGCTTCTTTGGGAACTTTATAAAAGAAATTAAATTCACTCTTGTCTTTCCCACTGGCAGTAAGGCCTGGGATTTGTGAGCCATAGCTATGTGGATTACCTCCTCCTTGTCCTGTCATGTGAGCAGCTTCCATCTTTTTTCCATGGGCATTACGGATTCCTAACCAATTCCAGGGAATGCTGGTCTGTTTTTCTTTTTCAGCTTTGTTTTCTTTAACTTGTTTGACTTTCTTTTGCTGAAATGATTGCATGGCCTGTGTTGATAGAGCAATGGGGTTGGAAGAACCTCCCTGTCCTTCAGCAGAACTTACGGGACACATGAAGGGTGGTGGGGTCATATCTGGAACTACCTCTGGACCCTTGGAGGGCTTGGGGTATTTCTTTACAGGGGGACCAGTTGTCAAGGCTGTTGGCTCAACACCTTCTTTTTCTTGAACCATATCCAAAAAGGCAGCCAAAGAACTTGCCCGTTTTTCTTCAAATGTCACGACATTATTATTTCTGGTCTCTGGTACCTCTTCCTCCTCCTCTTCCTCCTCCTCCTCATCTTCTTCCTCCTCCGGTTCCTGCTGAGGTTGGCCACTAGCACCTTCAAAGTGACACAGTAGTGCTGACAGTGAATACATACGCTTTTCTTGGAATGTCAGTTTTCGGCTCTGTCCTCTCCTTGAAGTATCCTCTTCTTCTTCTTCTTCTTCATCTTCCTCACTTTCTTCTTTCTCCTGTTGGACAGGTCTTGTAGCTGGTACAGTCTTTTTACCTGGTATTGCTTTTTTAGATGGTATCATCATTCTTGATGGCAAAGTCAATGTAGATGTTTCACTCATTTTTGTAGCTTCAGTCACTATAGGTGGTGCGACCACTTTGGATTGTTCAGACACTGTGGATGGTTGAACGGTTTGAGGTTTTTCAGAATCTGTTGATAATCCAGCTACTGTTGGTGAATCATCCTCCTTTTTTGGTTCAGTCACTTGAGGCGGTTCAACACCTCTTAATGGTTCAGTCACTTTAGATGGTCCAGGGTCTTTAGATGTTGGGGACTTTTGTGTTGGAGGTTTCACATTTGTTTTTAAAGTTGATTGCACTGATCCTGAACACTGTTGGATTTGAGATGTTAAAGCTTTGGAGAATGAAGACGATATGTTGATGGAGACCTTATTCAGGCTGGGTTTCTGTCTTGGTTTGGGAGGGGGTGGAGGTGATACTTCCTGAAGAGGTGGTGGTGGGGGTGGGGACACTGCTGAAGGGGGTGGGGGAGGTGCTTCTTCAGGTTTATTGGAAGACTTTGTAACAGTGACAGTATCAGCTGTTGCCTTACTCTTATTCAGCCCTGGGTAACAGCCTGAGGCCTTAGTCTTGGCAGTGGAATTTGGGACAACTGTTCCTGTTTTCTGTTTAGGCTTAAATGGCACTGCACCTGAACTCTTGGTCTTGAAGGGCATGTACATGTTATTAACCTGTGGGTTGCCATAGCCTTGGAAGGTTTCAAACTGTTGTACACTGCCATAACCATCGCACTGGCCTGCAACATACTGACCCGCAGCATACTGGTCTGTGGAATACTGTGCCGCAGCATACTGTCCTGTCATGTCATACCCTTGCTGTTGCATGAAGGCTATGTGTGAGGGATCATACTGGTAGCTGGTCACAAACCCCTGGCCATACCCATAGTTGGCTGCAACAAAAACAGTTTTACCATGGTTACAGGGGTATTAAGCATTACAAAGCCACATATTCCAAACAAAGTATGACATCTGAAAGCATTATCTGTTCTATTTTAAGGAAAATGGAATTTGTCAAAAACCATAACATGCTGTTCATTTTCATAACAGACTTCAGAAAGAAAATGGTTGTGACACTCACATCTCTTTACTAAACATGCATGTGTGCATGTGCTGGTGTGTTGTTCATTTGTGAAAACAGACACACATTGTGGTCACAAGGGGAGGTGTGAAAACAGAGGTGAATGAATGTAAGGATTGGAAAAAGGTTTGCTATGGAATAATTCTATCTACTATGTGATCGATCCATATTCAAGTCCATTTCCCTATCTTATTTGTTTTATCACGTTAGGAGTAGCCAGTTACATCATCTTCTGATGCCGCAGATCCTAAACCTTTCAATGTAACCACTCTGATCAAGCACGCTTGTACAATCATTAGGGTTAGGTAATCCTTTGTAACAGAACTCCCCTTCACTATCCTCAGGTTCATCAACTGCCTTTTCAATCAAATACCTATTTACTACTGGATATCTGGGTGAGGTACCTACTTGAAGCTCGGATGTGAGAAGTGATGACAGGGATTCCCTATGGAAAGTGGTCAGCTGTCTTACATTTTTATCAAGTTATATAGTCAAGTTAATATAAATTATGGCTAGAATGCAGTTTACCGGGCCCAGCACCCTTAAAGGGGCACTGATGCGGAGCAATTTCCGTGGACTGGTGTAAACTTTTGTTATTGTTTTTCTCCCGTGAGTACCCGGATGATATCCCAGAATTCGTGACTGGTTCGTGACCTCTGCTGCGCAGTCCGTAGGCGCAGCTGATAGTTTAATTATAGACAGATCAACTGAGGTGAAGTAATTTTTTACTTCATTACAAATGTATTATGAAAACAAATGAAACACTTTGAAGGTTAATCATCTGCCAGTGGTAGAAATAGTAAAAAACTATTAGGACGGAAAAATAACGAAGCCAATGTACGTCTCTATATTTTGCCTCATAACCCTAATTAGTTTATTGTCATATTTGTATGATTCTGAAAATTAATAAAAGAACACACGATCTGCTTATACTCATAGTAAATTTCTAACATAACAGCAACATTTATACAGTGTATAGATTGCCAATGTGGATCCTATTTCACACACATACACGATCTAGTGTGTGTTTTCTGTCATACAGATTCTGCTGAATGCTACAACAAATAAATTAAAACAAAATGCAAATAATGAATGTAAAACAGACTAATTTTATAGCAACAATGTCAGGCTACTATACCTTGTTCAGGAGTGTATCCATCAATATCCACGTAAAAGAAATCGTATTCCATTCATCTGCAGCTGGTAAATAATCCTGCTCTGTGTCGCGTGTCTTACAACTGTCTCATTTTTCGAAAAAGTAACACATCGTTTCAGGTCTTTCGTTGGTGAAAACCAGATAAACCTCTCATTGGTCTCCCAAGATAGCACACCTGGCAACTAATTGTATGATGTCCACTCTTCTAAGCAATTTAGTTAACCAATAATGAACAATCAATCAATCAACGCAAGGGTGGTTAATTCTTTGAAGGGAGGATGTTGTTTTTGCACTCGCACTTTACGACAGGGTGTTGTCATCTACACACACTGCCTTTCGACAAATTCGCTAGAAGATAAAAGTAATTAATCAATCAGTGTGTTATCGGTTAATCCTTTGATCGAACTCAGCTGATAAACCCTCTTGCATCACTTACATGCACATATTACATAACACACAATACATTTGCCATTACAGACCTTAATTTATAATGTTGAGTATTTACTCCAGACAGGAGAAATGCCAAATGGGAACCTTTGTTGAGTAACCGAAGTGGTGTTACTACTAATTATACCTGTTAAAACATCATTAATTGACCATCCAGGGAATGATGACAAATAACACGTGTAGGTTTACACCATCACGCGCGAGTTACAGCAAGGAAGATGTAATCTCTGTGTCGCATGCAGCCTGAAAACACTTATGGGCCGAAACTGTTTTGAGGATACCAACGGAATTTCGTTACAAAAGGAATACACACTAGCATTTGCTGTGTACTTGGGTAAATAGGTGAAATAAGGGTTTTTTTACGTAAGAAAATTTTCAGATTTTTCTACCAAAGGCAAAGTCATCGTTTTTTGTTTACGAATTCAAATAAATCAACTGTGTGTTTTTACTATCATAAATAAGAAACCATTGTAGCTACCATAGCTACCAAAATTTACGTGTGATATTTGCTATCACAGCTCAACCAACACCCAAAACTACCTAAATATAAAGCTTTGCAACCTTCCGTACTGAAACAAATGGCTTGCTACGTGCCTGTAGACATCATATTTTCATGTGACATGATTAAATATCGAGGTTAAAAACGCAGAAATAGGATCAAATTGGATCAGTAACTATACCATCCAAGCATCCGAAAAGTACTACACTGCTGCGATATTTGGTTACGATCGGACAAGGAATACCATGGATATTTTTAAACAAATGGCATATGATGGGCATCCGGCCTCCTGACTGTTTAGGTGAAGAAATTCTACTAATATGGACAGGAGCCCAGTTCCTTTGTCCGTCACAGTCGAAGGAGCGGGCGCTGACCAAATTGCGGTTTGGTTTCGTAATTAGACCGTTGGCGAGAAACATTATTCGCTCCGCATCAGTGCCCCTTTAAAATCCTTAGAGTTTGGGTTTGGGGTTGGGTTTAGGGTTAGGGTTTGGGGTTAGAGTCTGGTATCTCAGAATTTAGAGAGAGCTAATTAACCTGCAAAAGTGCACCCGTTAAAGTGCGGTATTCCCTTATTTATAGGAGTATGTAATTATGTATGTATTAGCAAGTATGATGCACTCATCTTCTGAAATACACCAGCCTAATTTTTATCAAGGTGGATCGTGCTTTGGATCTGTCGGCGAAGTATCGAGCAAGATCACATCGTGTCACAAGAACTTATTATCAGGCGAGCAAAGTCATTACCTGTATTCCAATTAGGGTTCATCTTATGAACCACCAATGGGGTTAAGATCGGATGTTGGAGGTCTAAACTTCAATTTCCTTGATGTTGATGTTGACACAAATACAAACTGCAGCCATGTTGGATTGTCCGGTGCTTTTTCGCGAAATTCCTCGTGAAAAAGGATCCGTTTCAGGTTAACACATTTGACAATGTTTGTCATTACATATTTTCCAGACCTAGCAGTAACGTTATTTGTGTGCTTCTTCTCTGCATTTCATATTCTAAAACTAACATAAATGAGTGACTCAAACGGGATGCTGTATCCAAAATAATGGACGATACTTCAAAACCGCGAAAAATGGGGTCTTCTTTGGAACAGCTATGTCTAGATTTTCGAAGCTCGTACGTTAATGCAGGGATACTCTGCAAAATATAGGCTCCCTGGTTAAAGTTGATGTATGGTACTTACGACTACTTCAACATAAAAAAAATAACGCTAAGAGAGCTTCGGAAAATCTGGGTTCAATTTCATTTCAAATGCGTTACTTGTTTTATCATGTAAATAATATATTTTCAGATGTGTTATAGTCTGGCTGACTCCTGCCAATTTCCGATAAGCTAACGCAGCATGTTCATACGCCGCGTCACTATATTTCATACATAAACAATGGACGAAATCAGGTAATCACAACATCATGATCAGTAGAATCAATAAGATTGACAGGGATAATGGTCCACAGAGGTTAACTTACCTCCCCTGAAAGTGTCAACCTCGGGAACGTGAGGTACGTGCAAACTGTCCGGTGTAATGTTTCGCAAACATGAACAGTCGTGCAGAGGATGTAATTGTATTAGGATTCATGTTTCAGAATTCCCCAATGTTTTAGGCTCGTATGTATAATGTTGTTGTATTATTGCATATTGTTGTTTCCGGTTGAATTGGCGGTTGCCATGATGAAATACTGAAACCAACTTTGTACGTTTAGCGTTTCAGTTTAGAATGTTAACTGACACTGTCACACACTTTTCAAAATCAGAAAGTGTAAAACTGTCACAAAGCGTCCTAAACACCTTTCCAGTTTTGTCAAATCATGAAATCAACAAGAAAGAAAGAAGTTGTGGAACTATAACCCTCAAGCGTCACAAGCATCAATGACGGATCAGATCAGATCGGCGATATGTCATATTTTTCACACACCTCAAATACACCCTAACATTTTGTTTTAGATTATGAAACTATGACTATTACTTGCCAACACATTTCACCTGAAAGTATATTCCCCTCATAAGAATTAAAGGTGTATGTGAAAGGTGTTTTTGAAGAAACTCTCAATCGACGGCATATAACATTTCAATGGCGGATCAGAACAGATCGGCGATGTGTCATATTTTTCACACACCTCAGTTACACCCTATCACAATTTTTAAGTCATAAAACTGTTACTATTACTTGTAAATACCATTCAGCTAAAGGTATGTTTCCCTTCTAAAAATTAAACGAATGTGTGAAAGAAGTTTTTATCGGTACAATTTAGGCTATCTTCGCGGTGAATCGAGAATAGAAGCCAGTGAACTATAACATACTGACTTGAAACTTTACTACAAATCTACTGTCCTAACACGGACACTAATACCAATTATTTGACTTAAACTGAAGTGAAAAATAGTTAAGTTATCTTCTACATGTAGGATTTCAGTTGTTACAGCACTCAGCGACTGAAAATAAAACGGGTTCAATGTCAAACACTACGCTTCCGCCATATTGGCTACACTGGTTACGTAACGACCCGAGACATACGTTCAGGGTTTTTCGGGGAGTTTCTTCTCCCTGTGTATATAGTCTCCCTGGTCCAATATACATCAAAAGACGTTTTGCTGGCTACAATACAGATGTGTTTCCCGGTGATCTGAGGTTCCTTTCACGAAGCAAACTTTACTAAGGTTAACCTTAACTCATATTCATTAACATTGCAGTAAGGTTACCATGGTGACTTACGGTCACCTTAGTGCTTCGTGAAAGAACTACAGCGCAGTGTGTAATGGCGATATTCATTTGAAGATATGAATATCTCCAGGGTATATGTTTCCACTGTACAATGGACGCATCTACGAGTCGCCCCGATAATTTTTTTACCTCCCTTTGTGTATTCGGTTAGATGATTTGAAAAGCGAAGGTGAGTTGTGATTGGTTCGCTCAACTTCCCAGCGTAGACACCTGATTGGATAAAGAGTCAGCCAAGGGAGGTAATAAATTTATCGGCCTGAGGCGTAGATGCGTCCAGGGTATAGTGGAGACATCGGAACGTATACCCTGGAGATATCGAGGATGGAGAGAAGGTTGTCGACCATCCAGTGAGCTGTTGTGGTATTATCTTCTCTTTACTGAACCCCGAGTTTGTCCTTATAAATTCGAATAGCATGGGGGCACCGTGACGAAATGGTTGACGTATTGTTCATAGTATCAACCACTAGCCCATCTAACCAGTGAAGAAACGAACAAGGACTGGTCTTCAACGATCCATGATGGCCGTGGGTTCAACCTTGAGGGCGTACCGAGTGTACCCTACTCTATGCATCCAACGTACCACGTAATGCGCATTGGCATCCATTATAAAATCTGTTACGTTATGTCAGTGTACAACTGTTACAAGTAAATTGGATTAATAAGGATATTCACATTTAGATGGCCATGCGTGTAAAGGGCCAGAGCCGGAATAACGTCGAACATTGTATTCATTGTTACCTCAGCTATGATCCACATACGTAGCCCCTGTTACCGTATCCCTTACCAAAACTCCTGTTTCATTGTGCTGCTCCCTATAAGCTGATATTAAGCTGTCACACCGAACACCTGGGTTCGATTCCCCATATGGGTGCAATGTGTTAAGCTCATTTCTGGTGTTCTCTTGTGTGATATTGCTGGAATAAAACTAAGAAACTGCGTGAAACCATACACACTCACTCATTCAAGCCATAAGCAAATATATTACAGTACATATTGTACAGTGACACGCATACGGTGACGGGTTCTATGTGGATCGTTGTTCATTCAGTGAATGGTTTAAAAGATTTGCTTGTACCTGCAAGCGGCGGCGATGAACAACACTCACTTGCTCATTCACATTCAATATTTAATAAGCCAACATTACAGCTCAAGCTACGTTCTTCAAGGAGACGTAATTAAATGTTACACCGGTTGTCACAAATGCATTCGACAAAACAGTAATGTATGAAAACTGTTTCTATTTCAATATTTAAAAATACAAGAAATAATTGTAGATTGAGTACCATTAAATGAAATTTATCTTTTTAGTGCATTAATTTGACTGTTTATATGTGCAAGATAAATATCAATTGAAAGAATGGCAAGTGGTATTTCGTAGTGACTTGATGAACGAAGTTAGTCGTAACACGTATAGTAGCTGCTAATACCGGAAGCCTGAATGATGTTGAGTTCAGAGACCAGAATTTGACAAAGTGCAGCAAAAATTTGCCATGTGATGACCTGTGACAATTGCCATTAAGATGTCATCCTTGTCCATTTTCTCAATCGCCCCAGGTGGTTCACATAGTAAGTTGTGTAGATTGTGAACCCATGAAATCTGTCAACGTGGATCGTTTTTACACGCGCACTGTCTGAAGCGCGCTCGTTTGTTTACCAAAACAGACGTATTTTGTTGATGTTTCTTGTGTCTTCTACGCAGGAGTGTCCAAGTTAGTCATTCAGGGACACAAATAGCTGTCTCAATACTGTCACGTGATTGCCATGTGTGTTGTATCTGTTATTGCTCAACAAATGACTTTTCAGAAACTAAGAAATGTGAGGTGATCGTGTTGGTTTTGCCATATTTGTTATAGTGAAGTTGGTGTTATATTAGTGATTTCATGTTGGTAAGATCGACTTGTTGAATGTTTACTGTTTGGCTGATACATTTTGGTGCTTGTTTTACTAATATTTATATTTGCAGCATAAATGTTACATGGTGAATGACTGAGTTTAGTTTTATGCCACACTGAGCAATATTCCAGCTATATGGCGGTGGTCTGTAAATCATCAAGTCTGGACCAGACAATCCAGTTACCAACAACATGAGCATCAATCTGCACAATTGGGAACTGATGATGTGTCAACCAAGTCAGCAAGCCTGACCACCTGATCATTTTAGTCGCCTCTTATAACAAGCACAGTCACCTTTTAAGGCAAGCATGGGTTGCTGAAGGTCTATTCTACCCCGGGACCTTCATGGGTCTAAATGTTACAAAATATTAAACAGCCAAACATTAATCAATGAAAAGAAATATTTGACTTGTAAGAAAATATGACTTCTGTGTTGGTAATATTTTGCCTGAAATGTACTTTTGTGATATTTATTGTTGTATGTTTCCAATCAGCTTCTGAAATCAGTTGGGTGCCAGTCAAATCGCCCCAGCGACAAAACGCCCCAGCAAATATGGTCAAATCGCCCCAGATATTTGGTCAAATCGTCCCAGGAGGGTAGTCAAAACACTCCAGTTTATTCAAAATGGTCTGATATATGCCATAAATGCATGGTTTTGTCAATTTCCATACTATATTCTTCACATAATATTATGTGTTATATTATTAGTAATAATATCATCCCTCAAAATGGAGGGATGGGCTTTGTTTCCTGAGCAGAACTCGAAAACCATTTCATATCTTTCAACAGATCTTGGCAGATATATGAGACAGATCTTGAAATTGTGACTTTGCTGGTTACAGATGTATGGCATTTATAATTTTCATGAATTCCATGGAAACAATATGGGATATGTCATCTTCTGATGACTCTTGTTTTGATAAGTATTATACCATACTTGCTGACCAAAGCTATGAATTTACGGCCTCACTTTTTGACAAGAGTAATTAAAAAAAACCCAGTAAATTGTTTTCATAAGTATTATACTATACTTGTTGAGAAAACCTATGCATTTACGGCCGCACTTTTTGACAAGAGCACCCGTAGATTGTTTTGATATGTATTTAGTCCCATACTTGCTGACAAAAACTGTAGTGAGTGAGTGAGTGAGTTTAGTTTTACGCCGCACTCAGCAATATTACAGCTATATGGCGGCGGTCTGTAAATAATCGAGTCTGGACCAGACAATCCAGTGATCAACAACATGAGCATCGATCTGCGCAATTGGGAACCGATGACATGTGTCAACCAAGTCAGCGAGCCTGCCTCTTACGACAAGCTGAGTGGCCTTTTATGGCAAGCATGGGTTGCTGAAGGCCTATTCTACCCCGGGACCTTCACGGGTCAAAAACTGTACATTTACGGCCCCCCCCCCCCCCCCCCCAAAAAAAAAAAAAAAAGAAAACATTCTATACAAGCCTTTCATTTAATTCTTGTAATTAACAAAAGCATAGATAACATGCAAATAATTGGTGTTATAAGTGTTGTCTATCCATGAATATTACTTTTGCTCTTATCAGTTTACTAGTTAAATATTTATCAGAAACATTACTACATAGTATCATGTGAAGGCTGTAACATGGAAGTTTTATACAGATTGTAATTCTTTACCAAATAATTGGTATTACGGTGTTGCCTAGGCATGGGATATTACTAATAATATAACACATAATATTATGTGAAGAATATAGTATGG
This sequence comes from Haliotis asinina, assembly GCF_037392515.1. Lineage (NCBI taxonomy): Eukaryota > Metazoa > Mollusca > Gastropoda > Lepetellida > Haliotidae > Haliotis > Haliotis asinina. Next base: position 39,479,022 of record NC_090295.1, read on the forward strand.
AAGTTGACAAAACCATGCATTTATGGCATATATCAGACCATTTTGAATAAACTGTGGCGTTTTGACTACCCTCCTGGGGCGATTTGACCAAATATCTGGGGCGATTTGACCAAATTTGCTGGGGCGATTTGACCGGCACCCAATCAATTAACAGTTAACCCTGAAAAGTCATGTTTAACAACTAAAGAAGTTTATATACCCCAAAATGTTTGGTTTGTTTGTAAGTATTATGAGAATGTTAGAACCAGCCTTCCTTCCTACAGGCAGATGCTCTATTCACCAGACTTCTTTTGTTCTTATGTGGGTTTGACACACAACTTGCTGGTAGGGAGAACCTGAGGTTGTGGAGAAGAACATTTTGCAGTTGAGTTTATTGCTTCAAAGGTTTTGTTTCAAGAATGGTAGCACAACTTCTTATCCTAGAAGGGAAAGCTGTCTTGATTTACCCTGCAGTTTCATATATGCTTGTTTACCAATTCCGGTGTCCTTCTGCTGTTATAGTGCTGGAATTATGAATGGTGTAACAACTAAATATATTCACTCACTCAGCCAATTGATTGTTTGTATTACAGGAACCTAGCACCTAAATGTTTTCTTGACTGAGGTTCAAGTGTCAGTGATGCCGCCAAGCTCAGGGGAATTATGGGGGCATCATTTGATGCCCTCACAGGTGCCAGTTGACTGTCTCCTTCCGACCGGCATCATTGTACCAATGTTGTGCAACAGGGATGCAACTCTGGAGAAAATCAAAACTGATCTGTGGATAGAGTCCAAGAAATATCCCCTCCATGGCCATCTTCTGTGTGCCGAGTCATACATATTTGTTGGAATTACCCAGGATGCTGAGCGAGAAGAGTTCTATGATGAAACTCGGAGACTGTGTGACTTGCGATTGTTTCAAGCCACTCTCAAAGTGATGGAACCAATTGGAAACCGAGAGGAAAAAATGTTAAATTATGAAATAGGTATGTTAAATTTTTATCATTCATACAACTCAACATTCTCAATCCAAGTTTTCATTTGACTGGCTGGAGATATAGCAACACAAATTATACCATGTTTCTTTACTAGTTTACAGGACTACCAGTACATATGTATGTAGTCCATGGGTTATCAAGATTGCAAAACATTTATTGAAAACATGAATGTTTCAACAAATTTTGAAATAATTTATTTTCTTGCAATTTTTAGGAATGTTGATTGGAAAACCTGTGAATGAATTCAATGAGATGAAAGATCTGGAGGTGATGACATTTCGACGGAACATTCTGGGAGTGTGCAAGGAGACAATCGACCAGCGGGAGAAGGATAACATTCTTAGTCGGGCGATGTATGCATATCCACCCGATATTGAATCAAATCAAGTGCTGCCACCACATCTCACTGAAAAACTGAAAAAGTTTGGTGATGGTGAGTGTAGTAGTTCTATAATATGTTTTGTATGTTTAGTCTTTTGAAAAATATTAATTGTTTTATTTGTTGCACAAGGCTGGTTAGAGTCAGGGGTTAGAGGTGAGGGATTAGGGTTAGGGGTTAGAGTTAGGGAGAGTCAGGGGTTAGAGTCAGGGGTTAGAGTAGTGCTTAGAGCATTTGCTCATCACAGACACAGGTTTGATTTCCCACATGGGTACAGTGTGTGAACCCCATCGTTGGTGTCCCCACCATGATGTTGCAGGAATATTCTAAAAGTGGCATCAAAGTAAACTCACTCATGTCTGTCATAGTATTGAGGAGTGTAAATAATCAAGTCTAGATTGATGAAATGCATGATTGATATCATGAGCATCTCCCATGTTGGTGTACAATGGAATATGCCCTTTGAAGTCTATGAGTCTGACAACCCATATTCCTTGTATCTCTGACCTGTGAAAATCCAGGGTAGAATAAGTCTTAGCAATCCATGCTTGCTAGAAAAGGCGACTATCCTTGTCATAAGAGGCAACTAACGGGATCAGGTGGTCAGGCTTGCTACTGGGTTGACACATGTCATTGGTTCCCAGTTGCACTGATCAATGCTCATGCTGCAAATGACTGGATTGTCTGGTCCAGACTCATTTACTTACAAAGATATAGTTGGAATGTTATTCATGGCTAAACTCGCTCACTCACTCATTGTATTCCCCTTGTTTTGTGTGATTAGACAAGTACAAGTAGTGACTGACTGGTTTGGGGTTACCAGGTCAGTTATTTGGTTGCTGATGGCGCAGAATTATGTTCTTGATATCAATCACTGGAGTGTCTGGTCTAGACTGGTTACCTGAACGTTACATGTTATATTTGGTATTACACTCTGCCATCCGGGATTGGAACCCATACCTTCAGAGTCAGGCACCCAATCGCCAGCTGTGGAAGTCAGGTTGGCTGCACAGGATAGGTGGCTGACTTTGTTTGCTGGTGATAATGTGACTGACTTATTATATTTGACAACTTTCTAAATGGCATTGTGTAATCATGGTTACCTGAAGATTGTTGTCAAACAGCCTGAATATGAAAAGAATGGGTTGCCATGGTAGCTGGGATATAGTAGAGAAGGAAGGGTGCTTATGATGTTATGAAGATGTTTCCAATGTTGAGTAAAAACTGTTAAACTGTGTCTCATTTTCAGATAACTCTGTGATAATCTGTGTGTGGGTTGTGGCCGAGGACAATAATAGATCTAAATACAGCGTAAAGGTTGCCCACAATGCAACACCAACAGATGTGATTGCGGAAACCATCCGTCGACGAAGTAGACTCATGATGATGTCAAAGGAGCACACACAGCGATGCATTGAGGAATACAGTCATGCGTATGTCCTAAAAGTGTGTGGATGTGACCAGTTTTTCCTGGAGGACTGTCCAATAAGCCAGTATAAGGTGAGCTGACTATCGAGTTGGGTGAGATTTATGGAGGTCAGAGCAACTCATCTGTACGACACCTCTACGATGTTTTGGCGTGTTTGGTACACATGATGCTAATGAAATCTGATTGTTTACCAGTTTAAACAATTGCACTCTTTACACTATAAACTCATGGGAAAATCTGTTCTTTTCTTTCAGAACTATTGTTTCCCTTTAGAAACTTCATACTTGTTTGAAACTGGTTTTCATCTCAAACGTGCTACACACCGAAGCAATGCATCCAAAATATATTAAGTATGGTCAGATTCTACCAATGTTAAATATGGGAAGACCCATCAGCTTGTATTCACTGATATAAAATCAGTTGACAGTACAAGTGAGTGAAGATAGTAAGATTGTTTTCAGGCAGCCATCATGCTAGCCTGAGCTTATATCTTTGCATTGCAAGTGTCATGTTTCAGTGGGATTTTGTTGAACCAGACCTCGTTCCGATTCAGTTTTTGATATTCCACTTTTGATTTAATCACTTTTGATTTGATTTTTCATACAAGTTTAACACTAGATTTCATTTAACTCTCAGAGTCAGATTTTTGAGCATGAAATCCATCATCCATTTGGCAGTGTCTCCTAGCAACAGTTCTCATTAGGTAATTAGCCAGGTGTCAGCCAATCATGTTCCATCTTTATTCAGTGCTTGAAACTGCTAGAGTTGGAGTCAGAATTAGATTCTGGGTGTGTGGAATTAATAGGTATTCAAATATTGAATTGAAATTGTGATAATGGTTATTGAAATTCAAGACTAAGGTGTCAGATTCGATTTTCAAAAAAACGAACCAAATCTTTGTGAGTTCTTCTGACTTGTATTTTGAAGAAAACTACTAATTATGTTGTGACAATTGATTCAATTCTGTGACGTCTGCAGCCGATCCGCGAGTGCATCGCCAATGAGAAGATTCCACAGCTGATGCTGTTGCTGAAGGAGAGTGTGTTTGACTCCCTACATGAGAATGAGTTCTTCCTGCCATCATATTCTGTACGAGGTATGTCAGTGAAATTTGCGTATCTATGTAAAGACTCATTCAGCAACAGTCTAGGTGTAATTATACCATACATAGAACAGTCCAGTTTGGATGTGCACCTTGATTAATATTGTCTCTAGTAATGATTATCAACCCATGAAGATCTGGGTTAGAACAGGTCTTCAGCAACCCATGCTCGTCACGAAAGGTGACTATACTTGATTTAAGGGGTGAGTAACGGGGTCAGGTGGTCAGGCTTGCTGATTAGGTTGACGTGTCATTGGTTCCCAATTGCACAGATGGATGCTCATGCTGTTGATGACTGGATTGTCTGGTCCAGACTCGATTATTTACAGACTGCTGCCCCATAGCTGGAATACTGCTGAGTGTGGCATAAAAATAAACTCCATCACTCACTCTCTCGGTGATGATTGTTATTGGGTATCTGTACATGGTAATTTGATGTTTTTCATGATAGTGAATGGGCAGTTGGGTATGTTACTTTTGTTAGTAGTTAATGTATTGAGTTGCCTTGCCTCTACAGTTCCCCTCACAATACTTTAAGCTTATTTGTTATGTTTTCTGCCATGATATTTCAGTAAATTTGGTGCATAAGGTTTTATTAGTTCATAACAAGAGAATATTCAGTTTCTTTTGTGTGTGTGATCCTATTTCCACGCCACTGAACATAGAGAGTTACTTCCCTTGTTTGTGGTTGATTTTAGGTATTCAGGCTCTGAATGAGATCAACAACCAGCAGACTGTCTCGCTGTGGGATGTCCAGGCCATGCTGAGGATAAAGATGAACTGTGCCACATACGTCAACGTCAAGGAGCTGGGCAAGGTATGCATGCTGTATCAAGTTTACCAACCTGGCGACTAAGTTCCAGGTCTTGTTCTTTGACAATTCTTATTATTGTCTGTTTTCTTCTTACTTCAGATTTACGTGAAGGCGTGTGTGTACCACGGAACTGAGCCTCTTTGTGAAGCACGTAACACGCAGCAGGTGGACTCGACCAACCCACGCTGGGATCAGTGGCTGGAGTTTCTGCCCATCCCCGATATCCCTCGCAGTGCTCGTCTCTGTCTCTCAATTTGCTCTGTCTCCAAGAGGAAGAACAAAAAGGTTGGATTATTTTGTTCCAAAGATATGGTTTAAGATGTCCAAACATGGGGTGGTGTTGACAGAAAACTGGCCAAGGATGTTACAAGGGAAACCTATGAATTGTTCTCTTCAGCAACCTGTGCTTGTATATAACCCGACTAACTGGATTGGGGGGTCAGGCTCACTGACTTGGTCATAACAAATCATATCCCATTGTCCATGCTGTAGATGGCTTGATTCACTGGTCCTTGCTAGGTACAGATTGCCCTAATATAGCTGGAATATTGCTGATTGTGGCATTAAAAAGGGAAACAAACTATTACAGGAAGAACTGTCAGCTTACCACATCTGACATGGTAGTTGCACTGACATTGCAAGGTGAGATTTGGCCCAAATTCTTTCATTTCTTCATTATAGCTGATGCAAAGACACAGTTTCTACATGCTGCATGTCTTATTGTAATAAAGTAGCTTTTCAGACCATGTGAAACTGTGTAAGCATGGTAAAAAGATCTGGATTGTGTGTTCACTTTTAAGTCTTGATTTGCTGAATTATCTTCTAGTGGTTTGATAGCATTTAGCATGACTTTCAAACTTGAAATCACTGTGCCTTTGTCTCAGGAGCAGAGTTGACCCTCTCTGGGATGCTGGAATGATCGAGGGTTTCCAAATCCAGTACACACAAATCCAGATTCACTCTGTTTATGATTCTACATTTTCAGCTCCACACCCACACTCAGCATTTTAACTGGACTGGTAGACATTTTTGACCAGCATTACTTAGGGTTTTCACCACAGATCATTTTGCTGAAATAGTTTAAGAAGTTTAAAACCTAACTCTCGACTGTAAAGCTGAAGATCTGTGAAGGAATGTATAAACTGATATAAGTTGGATGGTGAGTGGATTAAACATGCTTGGTATTGCAGTGTGTCAAGCTTGTTCTTGTGCCCCCCACCGTCATATTGCTGAACAGTTGCAAATATCCCTGTATTCTAAAGGTTCACTATGCTCTGGCATGGGGCAACCTTCAGATGTTTGACTTCAATGACCGTCTCCTGTCGGAAAAGATCAGCCTTCACCTCTGGCCGATGCCTCAAGGAATGGACGACTTGCTTAATCCCATCGGATCACCAGGTACGTCTGTGGTTTGGAAGATGGTTCCATGTCTTGTCATGCTTCAAATGTAGGTTTGATTCTCACTGCAATATTTGTACTTCTCTGGTGTATTAATGTTCTTGTAGAAAATACGACAACAATAAATATTGGAAATCAGGGTTGTGAAAACAACCAACAATATCGGTCAGCTCTCAGGGAAAGGTTTTTAGGGACATTGATTTAAATGGCCTGTCCCTAAAAGTAAATTGTGTGTCGTCGTTCCTGATCATGTAGCTGACTTTGGCTCACCATTCCAGGATCCAACCCGGACAAAGACTGTCCATGTCTGGAGCTTGAGTTTGACCGATTCAGCCATCCTGTACGGTATCCCCCTGACTCGCACTTCGAACAGCTGGCCAATCACATCACACATCGGGACACATACAGCCAGGTGAGGCAGACGACCTTCACCTGCAATGATACTAATGACTGTATCTGTGTATAACCATAAGTTATGAAAACAGAAAATCATTTGAGATAAAATGGATTCATATCTATGATTGTAAACCAAAAGTCACTGTGTTCTGTAATCTGATTGGTTGAAAAACATGATCAAATGGTATTAGATTCCCGGAAACTGCAAGACTATTTACTGTGTACTGACACGTAGAAACCTCGCAAACAATAGTTTTGTTGCGTCATCAACAGGGCTGACGCCGTCGGTTCCAAATGCATTCCCGTGCTTCAAATACTCAGTAACACCTGGATATTGGCCAACACATGATGTTTATCTCCAAAATCATATCTATCTTTACTCATACCTCTCTATTATTCCTCACCTGGAGATTTCCTGTTAATTATGTTGCAGATTGACACCAAACAAGAGTTAGAGCGTGACAGGAAGATGTTGGAGGACATCATTAGTAAAGACCCTCTGTCAGATCTGTCAGAGCAGGACAAGGAACTCTTGTGGAAGAGGAGGTAGTTAATATGACTTTTCACACTGACCATGTGATATTGTGAAGAGGATATGTAATATTGTAGAAATACACTTAAAATCAGAACTGATCACTTTTAACTCAGGTTTCTGACCGAGGAAGAATTAAGTTTTCATCTGTAGACTGTCATATGCCTGGATCCTGTGTGGGTTTAGAACAGGTCCCAACCATCCCACGCTTGTTGTTAACCAATTGCTCGGGTTTTGTTATCCCCGCAACATGTTTTGTGGGGGGTGTTAAAATGCGCTTTGTCCGTCTGTCCATCTGTGCACATTTGTCTTCTCCAGACGGGAACACTCAAAACCATTCACTATTGCTAAACCAAACATGACGCAGACAGTTCTGGTGGTGTACTTGTGCCTTTTGGTATTTTTGGATTTCTGAATAAAATGTTTTTTGCGTTTCCATGGCAACAAGTTCGACTTTGTATTTGTTGATGTGCTCTTTTCCAAAGGAGAACTTCAAAACTGTTCACTATTTCTTCACCAAGCTTGGCACATACATAGATCTGGTGGTGAACTGGTTCATTTGAATTTCTGAATAAAATATTTACTGCATTTCCATGGCAACAAGTTTGACTGACTGAATTTGGTGGAGCAGAACTTTAAAACTGTTCTCTCTTTCTTCACCAAACTTGGCACACAGATTGATCTTGTTGTGTACTGGTGCCTTTTGGTAGTTTTGGATTTCTGAATAAAATATTTTTCTGCATTTCCATGGCAACAAATTTGACTTTGACTGAATCGGTGGTAGTGTTCTTTTCAGGAGCAGAACTGTAATACCTTTTAAATTTCTTCACCAAACTTGTCACATAGATTGGTCTGGTGGTGTGCTGGTACCTGTTGAATTTCTGAATAAGATCTGTTTTGTGCTTCCATTCCAACACGTTTGGTTTCAACTAAATTTGGTTGTAGTGTTTTCTGAAGTAGAACTTGATAACCTTTGTGTTCTCTCCTTTCTCTTTGCCGTATGCACACCAACACGTTTGACTTCATCATAACTAGTTCAGTCATCAGAACAAAGACACGAGTTTGATTTCCAGGTGGGTACAATGTGTGATGCCCATTTCCAGTGTTCCCAGCCATGATGTTGCTGGAGTGTTGGTAATAACAGTTGTCAACAGAAGTCACTCACTCGCATGTATGTCGTAATGTCCTAGTAAATACTCGCTTATTATGTAAGTCACTGGTTTGTCTGGCCCAGAAGTAATTGAAGGTCCTGTGAGGTACAGTGTATGTGTTGTGCGTGTATGTTTCAGTGTCTCCTACATGTGCTGTTTTGTTTCAGGGAGCTTTGTTTAGCGATGCCCCACTCTCTACCCAAGCTGTTGTCCTCTGTGAAGTGGAATGACAGAGAAAATGTGGCACAGGTTGGTATTCATGGTTTGAGTTTTATTGTCTGGACTATGTATTCAGTCGTGTGTTATGTCCCTACATATGCACGTCCCAATTCTTTTTGACTCGTTATCTCATGAACTGTTATACCCAATGACTTGAAATTTGGTGACAGCCTACATAGACACCAGTTGATTTTGATGACCTTGACCTTATCTTCAAGGTCACCCTGCCACTTTGACCACTCTTCAAACTCCTGTTAATGCAATATCTTATGAACTGTTTTAACCAAAATTGTCTTCAAAATTGGTGATAGCCTTACCCTGGGGATTACACAGACACCAGTTGATTTATGTGACCTTGATCTTATATTTTCAAGGTCACCACAACTCCTGTTAATGCAATATCTCATAAACTGTTGTACCCAATGTCTTAAAATTTGATGACAACCTACACTGGGGGATTGCACATACACCATTTGATTCTGGTGATCTTGACCCTATCTTCAAAGGCACCCCAGCTTTTTGACCACTCTTCACACTCTTGTTAACACAATGTTTCATGAACAATTGTACCTAATGTCTTCAAATCTGGTGACAGCCTACATTGGGGGATTATGCAGACACCACTTGATTTTGGTGACCTTACTTTCACGGTCAACACAACCTTTGACCACTTTTCAAACTCTTTTTAATGCCATATCACATAAACTGTTGTACCAAATGTCTTAAAGTTTTATGACAGCCTACATTGGGGCATTAGGTAGACACCAGTCGATTTTGTCATCTTGACCTTCTCTTCAAGGTCACCCCAACTCTTTTACCATGTTTTCAAGCTCTTGTTCACCTGATATCTCTTGCACTGTTGTACCCAATGTTTTTTAATCTGCTGACAGCCTACATTCAGGGATTACACACACATCAGTTGATTCTTGTGACCTTGTTCACTTATCAAATGTATGTTATCGCAGTATCTCATAAAACAAATGTCTTCAAGTTGTTGACAGCCTACATTGGGTGATTATGCAGATACCAGTCATTTCATACATCTTGTGTGTGACCAAGAAGTAAAAAGCAGTGAATTTTTTATAAATATTACAGTCTTCTTTAGAGTCCGGAGTCATTGCCACATTAGTGGCAAACACTTGTCAAATAAGCCTTTTACTGAGATCATTCTCGGCACATTCATGCGAAATGGAACTGTAACAGATGATTATTTGCACACAAAATGTTAGCGGACTAACAGTAACAAAATTATCACCCCACTTTCAGTATAGTCCATACTCTTGGTTTAATTCCTGGTATACCTCTTTGTTTTAACTTTGACTGAATGGTGTTTCACAGTAGTTCCCATTAATTTCAGTTATATGTGTTATTGAGAAGATGGCCTTCGGTTGTGCCGGAGGTGGCCTTGGAACTGTTAGACTGCTCCTACTCTGATCTGAGAGTCCGACAGTTTGCCGTGGAATGTCTGGACCGTGGTCTCCGCGACGACAAACTGTCTCAGTATCTTCTTCAGCTTGTGCAGGTGGGCACTTATTCTCCTGTTATCTTGGACTTTTGGAGGGGAATAAGGTGATACAGTCCCGAGAGAGACTGATGTGCAGAATTGCCTCCCTTGGCCATGCCAGAAACTGGAGGTCGTTTCAGATCCATTTCTATGGGTTTCACTAGAGTAAGCGTAGACTCCAGTGGTTGTATGCTGAGCTCATTTCCTACTACTTGCATTATGTAACTTTATTGATGGACACATTTATTGATTTATTTGCTCATTTGTTCATTCATTCTGCGCTATTCCTGCTAAATGACAGTGGTTTGTAAATAATTGATTCTGGAGCTGACAATCCAGTGATCAACAGCAGGAGCATTGAGAACCGTTCAAGAACTCTCTCACACTTCCACTGCTGTTAGATGTAGTAATTAATCTAGAAGACAGAATTCAGTATTAATGTTATTGTTAATTGTAAACAAGTTAAAAGGGGAGTATAGGGAGTGTCAATATGCAAACAGTACTTGTTGTGTGACCCGAATGAGGATGAGGTTACACTATCTGACTTTGTCTACCTGGACAGTGTTGGTCATTGCTTATGATATTAGTCAATAGGTTTCTGACAGGCTGCTGTCATATGCTGGAATGTTGTTGAGTGTGTCCAGAAACTGACACACCATAACTGATTGTTTTGTTATTGTTTCATTTAGATACTTTAATGTTGTTTCAGGCATTGAAGTATGAGCCATATATGGACAATCCAATGACAAAGTTCCTTTTGAAGAGAGCTCTTCTGTCCCAGCGGATTGGAAACTTCTTCTTCTGGCATCTAAAGTATGTCCACCACAGTGTAATTGCCCTGGAAGTGGAAAGATTTCAGAAACAATGTCTGTTGATAATGTTTTGTCCTTGTTTTCTTTTGTTTTGATTTTTTTACTACAAGATGGATGTTGGTATTATTTTGTAACAAGATATGATGTTTTGTTTGTGACAAGCCTTCAACTGAAAAGCTAATAGTTAGACTAAATAAAAAACTGAAGTGTTTCTCGGACATGTAAGAATTTTTTATTGCCATTTAAAAAAAAAAATTGACTCTGCCGCATCCCAATCACCCATTTGTCTACTATGAGAAAGAATGTCTGTAGGAAAGAGTGTTACTGAGTGTTACTGAATCTAGCAAAAATTAGAGAAATGTCCTACTGCCCTTGTCACTTTGAAAAAAAAGTAAAATTTAGAAACATTAAGTATTTTTTTTTATACAGCCTTATAGGTTTAGTAAAGCCGAATATAATCTGCATCATAACCCAGGTTCCCTATATCAAATTTAAGGGTACAATTTTAAAGATGTACCTATTAAAATTCCCTTATGTGAAATTGAGTATAGTGGGTATTTTCTTAAACTAATGTATCATGTTTGAAGTGTGTGTGTCTGACCATCCTGCAATGTTGTTGAAAAGGAGTAGAAAGGAGCCAACAATAAAACTTTTCACTACAGATCGGAAATGCATCAGACGTCATCGCGGCTGCGGTTTGGCCTGATGCTTGAGGCTTACTGTCGAGGGTGTGGGTCATTCCTTAAAACGCTGAGTCGACAGGTCGAGGCATTGGAAAAGCTAACTAAACTCACCGACATGCTCAAGTCAGAGGTCAAAGATGTAAGTGTGCCTATAGTCTGTTCTGGTGATGGTCAAAGGTGTTCAAATGGATTGAAGATCTGCGATGTGCTGGTGCGAGTAGCCATTATGTTTACCCTTGACTTGTCTGTAGATATTCAAGGGCCTAGTGATTACGGCATTCACTTGTCACACTGAAGACCAGCTTGTTATGTTGAAGAATTTCCATATGGGTACAATGTGTGAATCCCATTTCTGATGTCGTCCACCATGATATTGCTGGAGTATTGTTAAAAGCTGTAGATCATGACTTCTACCTAAAGACAACTGAGACTTAGTTCCTTGGGTGTAATTAATACAATGGCCATTTTGTCATTGAATCACAGGCTTAGGTTTTGGGGCTATTCTGGCTGGAATGTTAGGAAAAAAATTGACATTGTTTTTGTATTTTCTGATTTGTGTAATCAGTTGCTGAAAGCATTGAGAACCGGTTCAAAATTATTACCTTTAAATGGTACCTGTGTATGAGGACAACTTTGTTGTTTTACTGTTCTTCATCACAATTTAGTATACGCAGCTAGTGGACTAGAGTGAATATTATGTGGAGTGAAATAAGAAAACCAACATATGCTGAGTGATGACCTCAGCTCTTGCCTGAGTCTGGTAGTTTGCTTGACGCATCTCCAGGTCAGCTCTGTTTTGGCTCAGAAACTCCTTGTTTGTATCTATCACATGCTCTTCATGTTTCAGGACGAGCAGATGAAGTTCCTGCAGGAACAGCTGCAGCAGCCTGACTACCAGGAGGCGCTCCAGAGCATCATCTCCCCACTCAACACAGCGCATGTCCTAGGGGAGGTGATGTAAGTCTTATCTCTCTCTTATCTCTCTCTCTCCCTCTCCCACTCTCTCTCTCTCCCTCTCCCACTCTCTCTCTCTCCCTCTCCCACTCTCTCTCTCTCTCTGTGTCTCTCTCTAACTCTTTCTCTCTCTAAAGTTATGAATAACAACTTCATTTATTCGTGATAGTGACGACAGGTTCTTGCACTCTTACGAACCCTCATTTATGCTTGACAGTGGTGCAAGAATCTGTACCGAAACCTTGCTCTGAGGATTAAAAGAGCTTGATATCTATAGTTTGTTTCTATATTGTACTTCTAACATGCCAAACACACACACAAAACAAACACACATGCACGCACACATCATAGCACTCTTCCTCCACATAACATACGCCCACATCCTGGTGCAGATATCGTAAGTCCCAGACTGCACCCTTCTCCCACAAGTCTGCATCCATCTTCTCTATACACCTACTTTCTTCTATCTACATGTATAAAATAGGCTTTATTGTTGACAATCTGTTTCCAGACAAGCTGACTGTCGCGTCATGACGTCCAAGAAGCGCCCCCTGTGGTTGGTGTGGAGTAACCCTGACCCGATGAGAGATGTGCATCAGGCAGACTACAGACTTATGTTCAAGAATGGTGATGGTAAGCCTTTGTTTGTAATGGCAGATCTGGCCAGGTATTTTCAGCAAAACTGGGTTTAGTACTTACAAGCTGTATTTTTTGTATGGCAGAGTTGGAGCAAGGAACGGGTGAGCTGCATCCTATTGGGCCCACTTTGTGTTGGGCTTTCTGCAGTTCCTATTTCAAAATACTAATGTGCACTGGCCCCTATTAAGCAGTTAGAAGCTGCAAAATGAATCCGTTTGTCAGAGACCCGTGAAGGTCCCGGGGTAGAATAGGCCTTCAGCAACCCATGCTTGCCATAAAAGGCGACTCAGCTTGTCGTAAGAGGCGACTAACGGGATCGGGTGGTCAGGCTCGCTGACTTGGTTGACGCATGTCATCGGTTCCCAATTGCGCAGATCGATGCTCATGTTGTTGATCACTGGATTGTCTGGTCCAGACTTGATTATTTACAGACCGCCGCCATATAGCTGTAATATTGCTGAGTGTGGCGTAAAACTAAACTCACTCACTCACTCACCGTTTGTCAGATTCAGTGATGTTCCAAGTCTTCATTTCCCAATGGAGTGGACTGTTGTTCATAACATCAGTCACTGGTTTGTCTGATTCAGACTTGATCATTTAGTGCCTACTGTCATAAATATACAACAAGAAACGAGCATCTCACAAACAGCTTGTGTTTGCAAAAGAACAACATCTTTGGTAATATCCTGTTTGTTGTCCTAGATCTGAGACAGGACATGCTGACTCTCCAGGTGATTCGGCTGATGGACACGATCTGGAAGGCGGAAGGCCTGGACCTCAGGTTGGTGTACAGAGTTTTGCGTTTTTCTGCTCCCCTATCAAATGAAGTTAACTTGACCTGCTGTTTGCGCCATTTGAGCAACTCAGTGTTTTGTGATAATTTGTTTGAACTGCTCAAATTGATGTGTTCGTGTGTCATAAAACATAATGTTGTTATCAATTTCATACAGCTTGTTCAGCTTGACCTGATCAAGTGAGTACTAAAGCATTGTGTGGCCGTGTCACACCTGGTTGGGTCTTTTATTGGGAAGGGAGGCACCTTTGTCAGTTGAATGTCAACTTGTCCAATCAGCTAGTTTCCATTTGACATATCAGTGTCGAGAAATCGTCAGCAATTCTCTAACATTTTTAAAAAGAAAAAGAAAGAAAAGAATCTACAGACATTTTAATGTTTCTGATGTATGCATGCTTCTCACAAACGCAGTGTTGATAGCATTCTCTGCTCTCCTATCAAATGAAGTTAACTTGACCTGCTGTTTGCGCCATTTGACCTGCTAGGTCATGCATATATAGAGTAGGTCAGGTCAAGCTGAACAAGCAGTATATGAGTGAGTATGGTTTTAGGCTTAAACATAATCTGTATCTTATGGTGGGGTCTTTCTGGTCAGTTGGGCATGGACAGTTCAATTGTGTCAGGTGATAAATTTGCCGTGGAGAGTTACATCCTTAGAGACATGAAAACTGATCTGAATCGTGGTTGAGTCAGATTATGTTTCCAGGTTAATAGGTTCCACACCTCTGCTTGTGTATTTCACCTTCAAGTCCTGCATCTTATTGGCAGTGGGGTAGCCTAATGGTTAAAGCATTGGCTTGTCACCCTGAAGACCGGGACTTGATTCCCCTCATAGGTACAATATGTGAAGCCTGTTTCTGGTGTCCTTCAACCATGATATTTCTGGAATATTGCTGAAAGTGGTGTAAAACCATACTCGCTCACTCGCTCACTGTATCATTAGTCAGCATTTTACCTGTGAAAGTTTTCCACAAATTAGGTCTGCCTTTAATCAACTGAAAGAGTAGAAGATGGTCAAGGTAAATCATCAGTCTTCCTAACATCAGACTTCTGTTCTTGATAGAAGATGGATGGATCGGTTGGTCAGACACACTGACTTGGTTGACACATATCCAGTCCCAGTTGCCAAGTCCAAAGCTTGTGTGCTTTGGATCCTTGCTTGAAAACATTCCATATTTACCACAGACTTTCATGTAATTTCAGAATGATTCCTTATGGATGCTTGGCAACGGGGAAGGATGTGGGCCTGATTCAGGTTGTTCGGAATGCCAAGACAATTACATCCATACAGTCTAGGGGAGGAACTCGGGCTGCCATTCAGATGGACTCCTCACAGCTTCATCGGTGGATCAAGGAGAAGAATGCAGACAGGTGCTTCTTTGATTCATTTCCCAATTAGGTTCATCATGGGTATATGGGCGCTTGGGTAGCCTAGTTGTTAAGGTGTTAGCTAGTCACCAATAGTCCGGGTTTGATTCCCCACATAGGTACAATGTGTAAAGCCTATTTTTGGTGTCTTTGCCTTGATATTGCTGGAATATAGCTAACAGCGGCGTAAAATTATACTCTCTGGCGCATAACCAATCTTGAGTGCAATACTGTAACTTTGTTACATGAAGCGCATGTTATGGCGCATTTATCTGTCTTGTGTTGTGGGATTATTTTGTGATTAAAAACAACTAAATATCGTGTGACGTCATTCGTCTGAATCTATATCTAATGACATGTTTCTGAGAATACAACAGAAACCGATTCGCTAATAAATTCCTGAGAGGGCTTGATTTATTGCTGCAGCACTGTCAGCGATAATTCAGAAAGCTGTAGTCTCACAAACAACCTCATTTCTTGTGCGTCTTTCCAAATTCTCTCATGTTGAACTGAAATCTCTTCTTCTAAAGTAACTAACTCATCACGTACATCATTGTACTGCTTGAATGTTCCTGACAAGGGCTGCAAACAGATTCACTTTTTTTGTATATCATGACAATTGAAGCTTTGTTATGCCTGCAATTTTATGTCACTGCCTTCCTTACAGATATGACCAAGCGATCGATGCATTTACTAGGTCATGTGCAGGCTACTGTGTCGCCACATTCGTGCTGGGCATCGGCGACAGGCATCCTGAAAACATCATGGTGACAGAAGAAGGACAGGTGTGCATCATGATATTGTTGCACCATTATATTTTATAACTACACCATCATTTTTAGCTACTACAGTATCATATATGCTGTTAAACGATATTTCTTTTTCCTAACTGTTTGCTACGCTTTTATCCAACATCAGACATAGGATGAGGTAGCACGGTGGTTAGAGTGTTCACTCCTCACAGTTAAAGACCAGGGATTGGTGACCCAAGATGTCCATTTCAGGTGCTTTTTGACATGATATTAATTGAAGGTTACTGAAGGAGATGTAAAACTATACTCACATGCTCAACCCGACATGCCTTGATAAATAACCTAACTTGTTCATTTTGAAGGTAGAACAACTCCTACAAAAACATTCTGATGAGCTGTTGTTTCTTTTCTTTTCTTTGAAGGTATTCCACATCGACTTTGGTCATTTTTTGGATCACAAAAAGAAAAAGTTTGGGATCAACAGAGAACGCGTTCCATTTGTCCTGACAGAGGATTTCATCCGAGTAATAGCTAAGGGTGCGGACCAACCATCCAAACAGGAAGAGTATGAACGGTAGGAAATATATTGGCCTAAGTAGGGATGTTTGTAGCCCTCTTTTTTGGTTGTTTTGTTTTGTTTTGTTTTGTTTTGTTTTGTTTTGTTTTGTTTTGTTTTGTTTTGTTTTGTAATGGAGAGGGGGTGGTTTGATTTGCAAGTTTGTTGTTCGTTTGCTTGTTTGTAGTTTGTAAGGGGGTTTGCAACACAAATTATCTCCCTTCTTACTATACAGTCAGAATACGTGTCCATGATATAGCATGTAAGCAGTTTAATTTAAATTAACCAATCTGAGGGATACATCCTATGTAACAGTTGATTTTCAGATGGTCAAGGTTATTTTTTTTATTTATTTATTTATTTATTGTTGTTTTTTGTCATTGTGCCAAGGTGATGTATGTGTTGTTTATGCTAAACAAAAATGTCCTGATTACTCTATGGTTGTACGTGCTGGGTAATATGAAGATACAGTAGAACATGGATATAGCGAACACGGATATCGCGAACAAACGGATATAGCGAACAAATTTAAAAGTCCCGTCAATGGTCCCTTTATAATATCATTAGAACGAACCCGTGGGTAGCGAATTAACGGTTATAGCGAACTGATTTCCTGACCCCAAGCCCAATTAACGACGTGAGTAGCGAACTCACTCAGTGTCAGCTCAGTGTCAACTCAGCGACTTAGCGGTATACATCAACCTTGTGGGCGGTGAATCAACATTGTTTAACCTATCACCTTTGACACAAAGCTTCAGATAATCCAGGCTGTAGAATCAGGAGTAAGATCGAAGACAAAACTCGTCTACCTGGCTATCTTGAGGAATACAAACCTGAACACATTTTTAATGCTGACGAAACTGGCCTCTTCTACAAAATGAAGCCAAACATAATGTACAAGAATAAAAATATGTAGCCCATGTATATACATGTCTCTTCATCTCTATAAGCCAATATGGCGGTCAAACGTGAATAACGAACAACGGATATAGCGAACTAAATCCCTTGGTCCCTTGGAGTTCGTTATATCCGTGTTCTACTGTATAGAAGTCAGTTTCCACTACTAGTGTGTAGGGAGGGAAGAATTAGCTCACTTCCCACACAGAGATCCTATCACTTGAACAGTCATAACTCCTGTCCTTTACATATTTAACATATATCATTATTTATATTACCCAAATATCCATGATATTAGCACAGGCTCAAGGCACTGTTTTTTGCTGGATGTCAATCTCAACAGCACATCATATACTGACAACAAAAGAAACACTACTACCTAAACAGTAACACTTACTTTTATGAGATTTCAAGGCACCAAGTCCAGTTTATTTTGGTGACCCTTGCATAATTTTTCAAGCTCACCACAACACTTTGAATATTGCAGCATGTTGAACTGCGTCTTAAGAGTGTCAATGGGATATCTCAGTAACAGTTCACTGGATTTCCTTCATAAACATACAACACTTCCCTTGACTGATTTTCAATAAGCAATTTCTGTATTACTGTTTTTGCATATTTCAAACACTAATATATTCATGTCAAAGTGAGTTTTGAAAATATTTGTGCATTTGAACAACTACAGAGCAAAATATCAACAGTGACTAACTGGTCATGTTTTTGATGACATTTAACTTCATTTCAATTTCTTTTAATATTGTTATTATTACAGGGATACAAGGAACTGATTTTTAAAAATATACAAAAATGCGACCTTCACTTTCAGTGCTTATTAAGTTTGATTTGATAATTTGCGGCGGGGTTTATGTCACCTTAGTGACAATGCTTGAGTTCATTGTTTAATTTACCTGGCTAAAGGTCACACTCCCACTTCCTGTCTATTATTTTGTTTATTGTTATGATTGTAGGTTCCAGAAGCTGTGTATATCTGCATATGTGTTCCTGCGAAAACATGCCCACCTGTTCATTACGCTGTTCACACTGATGTTGTCGTGCGGTATCCCGGAGCTTCAGTCACTAGATGACATAGGCTACATTCGAAAGACTCTTGCCGTGGAGAAGACTGAGAAGGAGGCTGTGAAGTACTTCATGGAACAATTTGGAAATGCATATGGAGATTCGTGGACCACAAAGTTTGACTGGTTCTTCCACAATATCAAGCAGTGGCTCTAACCCTGTGGATCCTAGTCCTGGATCCTGTACCTCCACAATGCGATCTTAGTGCTATGGATGCTGTAAGTCAGTGTTGATAAAGGGGCGTCACTGTCTTCTCAGCCAAAGATCACTTGGATATCTTAGTTCTAAGTCTTGTTCAAGAAGGCAGTCTTAGCACTATAACTATCTTGTTTTACCCTACCAACTTCTAGATGCCTAACAAACATCTGAGTATACATGTCAGTATTAATGTAGGGAGTTAAAAGGTTTGCTTGTCATGCCAAAAACCTGGGTTTGATTCCTAACATTGTTGCAATGTAGGGTGCCCATTTCTGGTGTCTCCTGCCATGATATTGCTGGTATATTGCTAAAAATGGCGTAAATTAAACCCACACGCTCATTAGTTAATGTTAATTTGTGGGAGTTACTGTCATCTTGGCGCTAAGATCGCATTGTTAATTAGATCGTAAGACATTTGGTCAGCTCAACCAGTTGTCCACCCTGTAAATACCTTTCATAGCAGACCAACACTTAAGTGGTCACATCTTGTGTTGCTAATGGTGTCAGCAGAATGATGCTGTAGACTGTTATATATTACATCTTGATCTGATCAATCAAACCACCTCCTCTATTGTCATGGAATATTGTCTGTGACACTTTATTGGACAGATACCAACTGTGTTCCTTCAGACATGGACTCATTTTCTTTGTCTACAACCTTACGACTTGACAGAAACAGTGTTTTAACATTCATTCTTGAAACTACTATTAATGACATGCAGGTAGTAAGTCAGTCACACATGGCTGGTATAACAGTCAAATCAAACTATTAAGTACAGACCTTAGTTGATCCAAGTAATAGGCCCTGTTGTCCACTGTTTCAGTGGCACCATATTATTGAACTATTTACCATTGTCATTTCCTACTTTTATTAGAGCAACTACCCTGTTATATGTATTTGTTATTCCTTTCTGGGTTTGACATCATCAATCTGGAGTTCCTCGGTGTTACTCCCCTGTATAGCTTGTATGGCATTGATGAACCAGCAGCAGAGCTGCTTGTGTCTATGACTTTTGTAAACATATGACCAGGGTGCATGGTTTTGTCATTACAGTTGATTTAGTCGGTCAGTTTTGCTGAGCCCAAGATGTAACTGAATCCTGTAAAATGCTGTTAAACTACATCTCCAGCTGAACATGATCAGAGTAGAAAAAAAAAAGAAATCATCTGTGTGTCCAGTGTGTATGCAGGACTGTACTGTATCAGGTGAAACTTTACCAGGTGAAACTATACCAGGTGAACGAAATATAGCTGGGCATTATTTATGAACTGACCAAATCAATATTTCTTTTTTGTTCATGTGTTTGGTTTGTTTGAGGTTTTTTCTTTCTCTTTTTTTTTTAAATTCTAGGCAAACATCTCCCTCAGCATAAGAATGTTGCAGTCCCTAGATTTGCTTGAGAGATTTTAACTGTCATCACTAAGAGTTTACATCTCTGATATCAAAAGACAGATGGATGAGTTTGTATTTATCACTGAAACTCATTCAAGTCCCTCTTCCAAGATTTTGTGTTTTAAAAGAGTAATAACAGTGTGTTGAGTATAAGCAGTTAACCTGCTTCAGCAGGAGACATGTTACTGATGTTCATTGGTTATGATGTCATGGCAATGATGACATCACCATGGTTCAGAAAGCATTGTGATGCAAGTGTGTTTGACAATAACATTGTCCAGGGGTTTTTGGATTTATCTCAAATGATATCCCTTAGGATGTGTGGATTTATCATATCTCTGATTTATCATATCTGGTTGAGACCAGTTTTGGGTGGTAAATAGTAGCAATTTATGAAGATTGATTTGACCTTTTCCTGCTTTACTGGCACCAACACTGGTTGTGTAATATATCTACAGAGATGCCTACCCTTACGTTTTGCGCGTAATTATTACGATTTTTACAATTTAATTATGCCAATACACTTAATCTGTGAAAATTAGGCTTTTCTACTCATTTTATGAAAGCAATAAAGGGGATACAATTTCACAGGGAAGTGTTTCATAACACACCGGTGAAGGGAGGTCAGAAATGGCATGACACCGATAGAAATTGCTTACACTTAGCATCATGCTCATTCCAATATAACTTGTAAGAAATTACAGTATGCCCAATAATTTTCAATTTATGGAGCTTTGTGGTGATTGGTTACGTGTATTTCTGTCTTGAATGTTCCTTTTGTGAAAATGTGCCCCACGTCTAAGTGACGGGCTGACAAGTATTACACTTTCGACTTCTAAATTAAACTTGATACCTCCAGTATTACTGGTAGGCCCAACATAGGCTTAGCATGCACTATTGTCATTGATAAGCATTATAATATGTTCTGAATAAAATGCACTACGTGTCACTTTATTACCTACACGACCCAAACACAGGTTGATGGTACATGTACTTATGAAATACTCTTCTTCTCAGTACAATATTTTACAAGGCTGATTTTTTTTCCCACTAACTTTGTCAAATTTGTAACGTGGAGAAAACATTGTAAAATAGTATTGGTCATTGAATATGCTCATTCTTCATACACCAAACCTCTTCCTTCTGAAAATTTGAATATTTGAAACACGCCATGCAGGAGTATGACATGGTTTTTTTTATTGCCTATGGTTAACTGTGTACTGGAAGTGTTAAGACTATTGTGCTGCTTGATGTTTGTCATTGCAAATATTGAGATATTATCAAGGTTGTTGGTTGTGAAAGAACACTAGGTGGCATTTACGTGGACATTTCAGATACGCTTCACTTCTACGCCTTTTTTTTTTTTTTTTTTTTAATTTAGTTTGTCAGGTCCAGGTGACCGGAGATGTATGTTTCCTTCAGGTTCAAATCTTGACAGGGTGACATGGAGCTCATGGTCAGTGTACTGTCTTTGATATTGCAGAGAATATAAGGGGCATGATATCATTTGTGTTGCTGTTTTAACTCTTATGTTATGATAGCGTATCAAGCTTAAATGGCAGAATAGTTAAGGAAGGTCTTCTACTTTTGTTTGTGTAGGCATTTATGTACAGACCTATTTATAGTGAGTCTGTAAAACATGGCTCTTGTTTAACGTGCGCTTGACATTTATGTATGCACCTGCTTATTAACAGTGCGTCTTGCACAAAATGGCCCTCTTGTTGAACACTTGTAGATTCATGAAAAGAAAAAGACAACAATACTGTTTCAGAAAATGTGTTTAAATGAGATGTTTTATCTCGATGTGCTACCCTCCATATGAGTGAGTGAGTGAGTGAGTTTCAATATACACTGTATGAAGATAAATGCACATCATGTAGACCTGTACTGAACTTTGACCTCCCAATCAAAATTATCACCTTTGACTTGAACATATAAGAGAGTTGGGATATTTAAGCATTTATGAGTGCTCTGTTGTGGGGATCTCTTTGTTTGACATCACTAGGAACAGTCAGGAGATGCTCTTATTGTTTCTTATATGACAAAGAGTGAAGACATATAACAGATCTGTTACATTATACCCAAGTACAAATAGAAGGTTCTGTTAGCAACTGTCAATTTGAGTTGATGTATTGATTAGTTTTCTGTGTTGAATAAGGTTGAGGAGTTGATCATTTGCATTATGATTTTGTTATTGATTGTAGTATGTTAAGTATATTTTGTGTAAGTGTTGTGATTGACATGTTGTTGTGACATAAGCTGGGTTCCCCTAGACATTTATGTTTGGGGGTCAGTTTGACTCTCCAAATTGTTTTAGTGGGGAGTCAACATCTGAATTTTGGGGTGGGGGCAAGCAATTTACAAAGAAAATTTATTTTTAACTAATAATGGCCTTTTCTTTATGCATATTTTCCCTTTACACTGTGTCATATATGCAGGTTTTCTGCATCAAGTCAAACCCTACCAAAACCCAGACTATGTTGCCATTGTATTCATGCTGGACTTGGAGCCAATTCCTGGTTCTGGGAAGATTGTGGTACTCAATACCAATTCATCTTGCCATGGTATTTACCCTGATCTTAGGACAGCTTTCTTGTTGTGGAAAGTTAAGAGGTACTCAGCTCACATAGCTTTGTCAGATTATATATTTACAAATCGGAATCTATTGGTTGTTAGAATTTCCGAAAAACTCAAAGAGGGCATTTCTTATATTTCTTCTGCATCGTTGGTCCACATCTCAGAGCTGTCTGAGTGCTGTGTCATTGACTGAGTTCCATAGGTACTATGATAAATGATTTAGTAAGATAAAGAATGTCCAGAAAAAAATGTGATCAACATCAAAGATTGCATATATACCAAGTGCACAGATAAAACTTAGTTGATCCCAAAGTGGAGTTCAAAATAAGCAGCAAGATAGGTGGTGACCATTAAGCTATAAACACTCACCTAGCACCGTATTAGACTAATGCTTAGTCCCTTATATATCATTTTCATAGTAAGAAATAAGCTCGTGAAAAGCAGCCCCAGTGACGTACTTCATCTGTAGTTTTAGCATTGCCGAGAGTGCATAGTATTGGTGAAAATAATGTGGTTCAGGGACTGAGACAGACTAAATACATTTTTAAATGGACATAATCCCCTTTTAAATGATTCATTCACTAAGTTGAACCCATTCTAGTATCACCTGTGGTAACACTGGGAAGAAACTTTTTGTGTGGAATTATTGCTGTGCACATGACTGTCGCATGACTTCACACAGAAGGGTGCATTCTTGTTAAAATGTTTCATGGTCTGTTTGTCTGTGGTCTTACAGCTGCGATGATTATTATACGACACTCTACCTACGCTCTCCATAGTGGTAGCGCTAAGATCCATTTGTGCACTCTCTCTAGATTGAAAACATAAGCTAAAACATGTAGCATTGTTAACGATGGCATCAAATTAGGATTTACTGAGATATATTTGTGGCCAAATTATGCAGCATGTTCGTTTTGTTTGATGACAGTGTTTCTTTTTTCTTAGTTCATAATCCGAATAATGTTCATAATAACAGCTCCAGTCTAACCTCAAAGGTTCAGTTGACCAATGTTGTCCACTAAGAAGGTTGATATCACATTTATACCACTATCTTCACAATCATTGTTTTCTTGATTCTGTGAACTTTGTTACATTGTTAAACATGTCCTACATTATTTATGGATCAGACGAGTCTATGGGAACACATTGTCAGATTTCTGAATAGGCATGTATTCTTTGTGAAAGGTTGTGTCTTATGTGTAGAATATACACACTTGACATGAAGTACTGTAAATCTGGAGGACATTGCTAACAGGAAAGTATTGTAAAATCTGCAGGTGACACACCGACAGAATAGTTCCCAGCGTAGCTGTTTGCAGACCAAAAACAAACAAAGGAACTATATTTCTATATTTACAGCTACACAATGGCAAGCCAAGAAATTCAATTTCCTTGATTTCCTGCTGCCTTTAAAATAAGTGATTGCACAATGTCCAATTCATACTGACCAAAACACATGTCATGCTGCTTAGCAGGCAGGCAGAACCATGTCCGAACTGTGATAAACATGTCTTGTCAACCTTCCTGAACTGGACAAAAAAAAAAATCTTTGACTATGACATGTACATCTACTTTACTTCTTGTTTCCTTGAAAATTCATCATGAATGACACAATTTCCAATCATGAAATTGTACTGACGTGCCACACCTTGTCACGCTGCTTATTTACATAAAACAGGCAGGAATATGTCTGTACTGTCTGCAAGTATGCCACACCAACCTTCCTGAACTGACACATGCACAGCTTTCAAAATGAATGCTGGCCCAGAGGTCCAGAACCTGTTGTTTCCCTGTCAGTCCGGCAGTTTCAAATATGTGTGTGTGTGGGGGGGGGGGGGGGGGGGGGGGGGGGGGGGGGGGGGGTTTAGAGATTTTAGAGCCTGCAGGCAACAGCAGGCCTTCATGATTGTATTGTAAACACTGCACATGCACATCTACTATAAGATGACACATATTTACACTGCCTACTGACAAACACATGCATAGGTCATTGATAGTTATATCGTAGCAAAATGTTCCAGATTTGCAGTATTTTTGTCACTCTGACCCTCGTATCTTACACATAATTGTATGTTTTACATTGAGTATTATTTGTACACTGACCACACATGTTTAAAGACCTTGGTTCCAAGTTCTGGAACCAGATATAATACACAGTTTTGTGATTGTAAAGACGCTGATGCTTGCGTTGTTGAACACACACGTTGAGGCATCCTTCTTTGTATGGACCACACTTGTTTCACGACCTTGTTTTCACACATCATTATATGTGACTTAATGTAATGGCCACAGTGTTGGAAGTGTTGTCAAATAGTGGCTGAAATAGTGCTGATAACGTTGTAAGACATGTCATTTATGTACTGTCCTTCCATGGTTACTTACATTTCTTTCATCTTTTTTGTTTCGTGTGTTCTCTTCCACTGATGTCAGTTATGTGTCTGCATATGCCTTGTATGAAAAGCCCCATTTCATGTGCGGATCATATTCCTACACACGATATCAACCTTCAAGAAGTTTTGGCAGATTTGGGGCTGAGGGGTAACCTAGTGGTCGAAGCATCCCCTTTTGCTCAGTCCCAGATTAGGGTGCCAGGTGCTTGAAGTTGGTGCTTGTTGTTTGGACACTTTGGGAGCAGTATGAGAAGCTTCCAGATTTGGGGCTGAGGGGTAGTGGCAGATTTGGGGCTGAGGGATAGCCAAGTGGTTGAAGCAGGTGCTTTTTGCTCAGTCCCAGATTAGGGGCTGTTGGGTAGCCAAGTTCTTGAAGCTGGTGCTTGTTGTTTGGACACCTTGGGAGCAGTATGAGAAGCTTCCAAATTTGGGACTGAGGGGTAGCCAAATGGTTGAAGCAGGTGCTTGTTGTTCAGTCCCTCTTTGAACAGTGTGAGTGAGTTTAGTTTTATGCCGCACAAAGCAATATTCCAGCTATATGGCGGCGGTCTGTAAATATTCGAGTCTGAACCAGACAATCCAGTGATCAACAACATGAGCATCGACCTGCGCAATTGGGAACCGATGACATGTGTCAACCAAGTCAGCGAGCCTGACCACCCGATCCGGTTAATCGCCTCTTACAGCAAGCATGGGTTGCTGAAGGCCTATTCTACCCCGGGACCTTCACGGGTCTTGAACAGTGTGAGGAGCTCTCAGATTTGGGGCTGTGGGTACCCAAATGGTTGAAGCAGGTGGTGGTTGTTTAGTCCCCTTTTGAGCAGTATGAGAAGCTTCCAGTTTTGGGGATGTAGGGTAGCAAAGTTGTTAAAGCAGGTGCTTGTTCAACCCCTTTGGGGCTAATGTGTGAAGCCCAAAAGTCCTCAATGTACTATACATCTAGGACATCATAAATGTAAATTCCTGCTTGGGCTGTAATCAAAGTATGATACCTTTTGATATTGCAACTGGTGGTTGTCGTTGTGTCAAAAGTAAATTGAGTTACACGTGAACACACCTGAAAGAAGCAACATTATCGTGCATTGTGTATTTGCAGTTTCATTGATTCAGAGGATGGGGTTTACCCCAAAACTATTAATACAGCAGGCAGGAAAGAGGAAATATGTTGAACAGGAATTCATTGCTATTGTGTAATATAGGATGTTTTCTTATGCAGGATGATAACTATGTCCTGATTGGTGGTTGATGAGTCAGGTGGTTGATACTGTATTACATTGACATATCAATCAGTGCTCGTGATTTCAGTCACAGGATTGTCTTGTACAGGCTTAATGTTTTAAAGACACTGCCATAAAAGGTGACTATGCTTGTCGTAAGAGGCGACTAACGGGATCGGGTGGTCAGACTAGCTGACTTGGTTGACACATGTCATCGGTTCCCAATTGCGCAGATCGATGCTCATGTTGTTGATCACTGGATTGTCTGGTCCAGACTCGATTATTTACAGACCGTCGCCATATAGCTGGAATATTGCTAAGTGCGACGTAAAACTAAACTCACTCACACTCATTTAAAGACACACACCCAACCCCCCTCTTCTCTCTCAAAATCAGTCAGTGAAATAAATATGTTCTTTAGCAAAATGGGACTGTAGATGAAGTAAATGATGATTGGGTTGTTACATGTCCTGGCTGACCTTGTGTCTCTTGGAGGATTGGTTCTCATGCTATCAACCACGTGTATCAACCACCTGCCTAGCATCATTGCACAGAGTGCATCATTAAACATACACCATCTCTTTTCAGTGTTTTTATGTTCTAGGGTTCCTGACATCAATGGAAGACTATCAAACTGTTTTCCACCATACACTGGAACCTTATATGTCCTTACTTAGGGGGACTTTTTAAGTGTTGTACAAGTCTTATAATGTCTGTTACTTAGTGATAAGAGGTATCTGATAGGGACACATACTCAAGTGAATTAATCTATCGTTGTAGTTGCAAAGAGGAAATGACTGACACTGTTACTCCTATTCACATGATAGGCAGTGGGGTAGCTTAGTACTTAAAGTGTTCGCTCACCATGCCAAAGCCAGAGTTTCAAATCCCTTCGTGGGTACAATGCATGACACCCATTTCCGGTTTTCCCTGATGTCATGTTCATGGAATATTGCTAAAATCAGCAAAAATACATACTCACAATCAGTGGTAGAATAAAACCATGGAAATACAGGAAATTTCTCTTATCGCAACATATTGTTCCATTCCTTCCTTGTTCAGACAGGATTAATTACAGTTCTTTGACATGAAGCTAAATTATTCAG
This sequence comes from Haliotis asinina, assembly GCF_037392515.1. Lineage (NCBI taxonomy): Eukaryota > Metazoa > Mollusca > Gastropoda > Lepetellida > Haliotidae > Haliotis > Haliotis asinina. The sequence goes on from NC_090295.1 coordinate 39,506,335, forward strand.
TTACTGTATCAATTATGCATGTACAGTTTCTCATGTCACAGCCTTATAGTTCATTATGAAGTAATAATGGACATTTTGAATGTGCTTCAATACAATAAAGCACCGAGACATTATTATCCTGCTTTACCCAGGATTAATAGTCATGACTTACCCCACAGCTGTTGTCCAACCCAGACCTCAGTCAGTTACATATATCCCTGACATATGGAAATTGTACAAGCATGTGTGCCATTCTGATTTTTCAAAATATGTCAATACTTGTGCTTCCTGAGTGAGAATAATATCTGAATTATTTTGTCACCTTTCCACAAAGTATGTTAAAATTTGATAACAAAGAAGGCAGGTCTCAGAAGGACAGAAAAACATAATTATCATAGTCCATGGGTACCAAATAGGATACCAACATGGGTACCTTTTCTTTTCTGTTTTTTTTTTTTGTTGTTGTTTTTGTTTGTTTGGTTTTTTTTTTTTGAGTTTTGATATTTAAACTCAAATGATGTCCTATATGTAAACTGCATGAAGTAAACACTCATATAATTTTCCTGTGGCCTGTCGCAGGGCAATCGTAGTGCTACAATGATCATAACTATGACTTCGTAATGAATGCGATCACTCTGTGTAATGGGCCATGGGAAATCATTGTTTATGTCATACAGTTTCCATTTAGGACACATCATACAATGTTCATTTACGATGTTTATTTATTCAGTAATTGCTAACCTGGGTGATCATAATTCCTATACTTTAACATAAACTTGCGACAGTCGTGATTCTACAAATAGTACAATTACTTTGTGAAATAGGTCAATGAGTCATAATTCAGCTTGAATATTGATAACTGGCACCCTCTGCCAGTGTAATATACTTCCCCAGTGTCAGCTGTCTGGATTGGTGAGGTTCCAGTGTATAGGGATTGTTTTCATTGTAAATAACGTAGAAACATGCCTTTGTGTCCAAACGTTGTGTTGTACTCACGTCAAAGTTGTGACCTTATTCTCTGTCCACTGTTTTATACATCAATTTTCAACAAATGATTTTATTTAATAAACCAATGGTAAATCTTTGTCCCTTTGTATCTTTTTTTTTGTGTCTTACTCAACAGACCATTAAGATCCAAGAATTGGTCTTCAGAAACCCATGGCAACTAACTGTATTCAGACTTGCTTACTTCATTGATGCATTTGACGTATCCCAAGCTTGATGCTCATTACATCAATCGCTAAATTGCATTACTATCATATTGCTGGATATTCCTTAATATGATGTGCTGTTCTGTTTTGTCACTAGACCTGTGGAGGGGTAGCTGAGTGGTTAATGCATTAGCTTCCCAAGCTCATCACCTGGGTTCAAATCCCCACATGGGTATACCATGTGAATCCCATTTCCGGTGTTCCCTGCCGTGATATCTGTGGAATATTGATGAAAATGGCGTAAAACCCACCCACCCACCCACCTACTCACTCACCCACCTACTCACTCACCTACTCACTCACCCACCCACCCACTCACTCACACAATGATGTCAACTATTGCACAAGGGTGTTATTTACTAGCACGACTCTTAATGTCTGTTATCATTCACATGGCAGTGAAAGGAAGTCTACAAGGAAGTCCTGGTAAAAATAACTGGATTAAATCAAGTTCTATTAGCTATGTGTTGCTATCGAGCATGTACACACAAGTCCTGACAGTCGGAGACAGTGGTCACATGGGTTTCTCGGTCAGCAGTGTTTTGTCTGAAGGTAATGTATTATGAGTTTATTTAAAACAGTTTCAGTGTGGTCTAAGGGTTTGAGTGGAGCAGTACCTGACCAGGAGAGGGAAAGCTTGCATGAAGGACAGAGTCCATTGCGACAATACTTTAAATGGTTCACAGTTTCATAACTTCAGGAAAGAAACTCTCTTATGAAGATGTGCGTTATTTATGGGTTATTGTTGATATTAGACCCCGTGTTTGAAAACAGGATTGGTAGGTACATTTTATACCTGATTCACAAATATATGTTCTTTGCATATTACACACAACCTGTTCCCCAGACCTGTAAACATGCTTGAGTGTACACAACCTGTTCCTGAGACCTGTAAACATGCGTGAGTGCACACAACCTGTTCCTGAGACCTGTAAACATGCTTGAGTGCACACAACCTGTTCCTGAGACCTGTAAACATGCTTGAGTGCACACAATCTGTTCCCCAGACCTGTAAACATGCTTGAGTGCACACAACCTGTTCCCCAGACCTGTAAACATGCTTGAGTGCACACAATCTGTTCCCCAGACCAGTAAACATGCTTGAGTGCACACAACCTGTTCCCCAGACCTGTAAACATGCTTGAGGGCACACAACCTGTTCCCCAGACCTGTAAACATGCTTGAGGGCACACAACCTGTTCTTGAGACCTGCAAACATGCTTGAGTGCACGCAACCTGTTCCCCAGACCTGTAAACATGCTTGAGTCCATGCAACCTGTTCACAAACATCTGTAAAGGCTTGAGTGCACCCAACCTGTTCCTTATCCCATAAACATGGTAGAGTGCACCTAACATGTTCCCTATCCTGTAAACATGCTAGAGTGCACCTAACATGTTCCCTATCCTGTAAACATGCTAGAGTGCACCCAACCTGATCCCCAAACCTCGTATAAACATGCTTGAATGCACACAATCTGTTGCCTAGACCTGTAAACATGCTTGAATGCACCCAACCTGTTCCCGAGACCTGTAAACATGCTAGACTGCACCCAACCTCTTCTCCAAATCTCTATAGGTGCTCCGGTCCATCCAATCTGTTCTCCGAACCTGTAAACATGGTAGAGTGCACCCAACCTGTTCCCTATCCTGTAAACATGCTAGAGTGCACCCATCCTGTTCTCCAAATCTCTACAGGTGCTCAAGTCCAGCCAATCTGTTCTCCAAACCTATAAACATGGTAGAGTGCACCCAACCTGTTCTCCAAACCTCTATACGCGCCCGAATTCATCCAGCCTGTTCTCCAAACCTGTAAACATGTATAAGTGCATCAAACCCGTTCCCCATATCTATAAACATGCCTGAATTTATCCAACCTTTTACCTAAACCTGTAAACATGCTTTACTGCACCCTACTGTGTGTGTGTGAGTGCATGTGTGTGTATGTGTGTTTTACTAGTAGTTTCTTGTGTATTTGTTGGGATGGTATACATGACTGCCAGAGTTGTTATTTTTCATTAATGTTGGGTAAAATCATCAGTGAATATTTCCAGATGGTCACAAACACTCACTCAGTTTCAATATTTCACTATAATATTTTAACTGAACAAAATTTGTCGTAATTGTGAAAACATTATGAACAAAATGTATTTTAAAAACATGCCTTTTTCTAGTTTTATTTCAGATGAGACTGAAATTTGGTCCTGAAATTGTTTTCCAGTGATTCACATGCAATGAAACACATTTAAGAATCCAACATGCGTCAAAGTTCGTTTGAAGAATGGGGCTGCAAGTTGACACCCCCCATGTTGCCGGTAGACTGTCTCCTACCCAATGGCATCATGGTCCCGATGTTTTGCTGCAGGGATGCCACTCTGGAGAAAATCAAACTTGATCTGTGGATAGAGTCCAAGAACTATCCCCTTCATCAACTCCTCCAGAGTCGAGAGTCATACATCTTTGTCGGGGTTACCCAAGATTCTGAGCGAGAGGAGTTCTATGATGAAACTCGGAGACTGTGTGACCTGCGATTGTTTCAAGCCACTCTCAAACTCATGGAACGGGTTGGAAATGGAGAAGAGAAAATGCTGAATTATGAAATAGGTATGTAAGGTGATTATGATGGAGATCAGGGACTCATTGCACAAAATTATCGTAGTGCTTATCGTAACTTCCATACTTTATCATTGACTATTGACTGTCATAGCCCTGCGGTCACTTCGAGGAACTTTCAGTAAAAAAAGCCCTGACCACACAAATCCTCATAAATATTTTTGAAACTTTATTCACGTGTTGACATGTAGTAACATAATTATTTTCTACATTCTCCTTCCACTTTTTCTCTTTTTCCTCTTATTTGCCTTTTTTTTTTTTTTTTTTTTTATCAGTTGAAGCATCCTTTTTTGAGTATGAAATTTCTGCCTTTTGAAATTCATAAATATTAAATTAATATTAGTTACTAACTGGTACACTCTCTACTTGTCTGCCTTGGGCAGTAGTAAAAGTGTTTGGTATTAATGCTGAAGACACGGGTTCAGGTCCCCACATGGGTCCAGTGAGTGAAGACCATCTGGTGTCCCACCATAATACTGTTGGAATATTTTTAAGTGGCATAAAATTAAACTCACTCACTTACTTGTCTGACTATCACCTGTCTATTGTCCATCAAGTTGGTCGAGATGAGATTGGCACAGGCAACCATTTGAACCTACAAAGAATTCTGAATGTTGTGATATTTATTCTCGTACCTGTCATTTTGAAAGGTTACCGTCTGCGAGGAACATATAGAAACCTCTTTTGTTTCTGTAGAGATGTCATAGCTTAAATAATGATGACAGTTCATATCGACAAATTCTTTTATTTTGTGAAAGGCAATGTGTCAACATAGATTCAAAGTCATTGTTAAGCAAGTCATGTTATAGTTTACCGTATCATTATTACGTCAACATTCATATCTGTCATTATTCCAGTATAGTGAAGGTGAGCTACAGAGCCAGTCTTATTATATAACTCCAGGCATGGTCATTGGTAAACCTGTGAATGAATTCAATGAGATGAATGATCTGGAGGTGATGACATTTCGACGACACATTCTGGGAGTGTGCAAGATAACATGCGACCAGAGGGAGAAGAATGGTGATCTTAGTCGAGCACTATATGCATATCCACCAGACATGGAAGCAAGTGCAGTCCTGCCTCCGCATCTGACTGAAAAACTGAAAAAAGATGGTAATTGTCTAAACTCATCCACACAAATCACAGATGGGATCTCAAACCAACAAAAGTACTGGGATCTGAGCTTTACTGAGAAAGTGTAATCCCCAAAAAACATTTCTTTCATTTGCCCACTTTTTTAAAGGGCATTATGTGTTTCAGATATGATATTTCATTAAGGTCACACACTTTCAAGAATATTTTGGCCTATACTATACATATTAGGGCATGTGCACTCAGTTGAGCTTCCTACTGATGCTATACAATAAAAAAGATTTGCTTTAAATCAAATAAATTAAATCAAAGATTTAGATTTGCTTTTTCAATAACTGAAAGTTCAAGGCCAACAGCTTCCAAAATTGGGAGCACTTGCCTATATATGGAATGTAAAAAATGACTCTACATTGAATTTTGTCACATGTGGTGTTGTCAGTATTTGCATATGGAATATTTGTAAACAGCATTCCAAGGGCCATAACTCTATGGGGTTGGATTCAAACAATGAGAGCTGATTCAATGCAACATTACTTTAATTCATTTGAACTTGTCAAATTCAATGCTGTAATCTAAGTATGTAATTCTCTTTGGTATTTATTATATAATAGCTTCCCAGAGGGCTGATGGTTATCGGTGTTGGAAGAAATGCATTTTTTTAGAAACGTGGTGTGACATTGTGCCTTTCAGTTCACCTTGTTTTTTAGTACAATCCTTTTGCTCTTGGGTTCAAACAAAGTTAATATAACATAGCATTTTATTTCTTAGATGAAAGACATCTAACTCCAACATCACTTGTTTGTGTTTTTTAATTTTCAGACAATACTTTGATAATCTGTATTTGGATTGTGAGCACGGCAGGGAATCGGACCAAATACTGCTTGAAAGTGGCCCATGATGCAACACCAACAGATGTGATCTCTCAGGCAATTCAGCATCGAAGTCATCGCATGAACTTGTCCAAGGAACAATCAGAGAGATGTGTTTTGCAATTCAGACACATGTATGTTCTCAGGGTGTGTGGGTGTGAACAGTTCCTTCTGAAGGAATGCTCCATAAGTCAATATAAGGTTAGTAACTTGCTAACTGCATCAAAGTCACTAGCTTGCATATCCAGAGAATGTTCACATAGCGATATATTGCAATGCGGAAGATTATATTGCCTGATCAGTGTTATTTCTTGTTTACGGATCCGCTGGTCGTATCTTTTCAAGAATAAGAAAATTGGTAATTATCTTTCCCCACTCAAAAACTATAATCCTCAAGTCTTTATTGTTCAAAAATGTACACTTATGAAAAAAAACAAAGATATATTTTTGCCCTGTATAAACTTTATAAATTGCCAATAAAAAATACTTTTAGGATTTAAAATGAAAATTATTTTGAATCGTGATTGTTATTTCTTATTATTTTCCTCCTGCCTTTAGGCTTTCTGAGGATGTTTTTTTGTAAAACAGGACTTAAATTTGATCGAGTGTATCAAGTGTGATCATAGTTTGAACTAGTTTCTCCACTCCCAATTAAGCCCTGAGATATAGACAGCAACTTGACCAGTCAGCACATATCAGCTTATGAACAAATATTTAAAACACTCAGATCCAAAACATTGCTCAACACTTGAACAAAAATTAAGGCTCTAGCAATCCAGTTAATGTCATTGCCACAATTGCCACAATTGCCACAAATGTAAATATTGCCACAATTGTCACCATTGCCACAACGGCCAGATTGACACAACTTATGCCGTTGCCATTATTGACACAACTGCCACCATTGCCACAACTGCCACCATTATCACAACTGCCACCATTGCCACAATCATGAACATCCATCATTACACCATGAAAACAAAAAATATCCAAAGATTTCCCAGTGTTAAGAAATTTTCTGAACGCATGTCAAAATACTGATTTTTGATCAGTGTATTACAATAGGTATTGTTTTCATGCCTGAACCATTTATATTGCGTGTGACTAGTAGCTTGATAAATCATCATTGTAGACACTTAATTCCTCACCTGATTGAAAGTCAAGTCAGGTCCTGTAGAAGTCTGCTTGTCCTATTTAGGTATATGTGTGCATATGTATATGTATGTATATATGTATGTATGTATATATGTATATGTATGTATGTATGTATGTATGAAAGTGAATATATGCATATCATTGTACTATGTATGTTGTAGAGTGCGAATAAAAATGGAAAATTAATTTTTCTTTCAATAGACTGGGAAAGCATGTACATCTCCTTTTATATATACCGAGAATATAAAGTTAAGTGCCAGCCTATTTCAAAACTGTGTAGCTGTGGAAATGTTAGACTGAACTAATTGGAAAGACCAGTCCATATTTAGAGAAGGTTCATCTGGTAGCTGGTAACTGTCATAATAATTTGTATTTACAATTAACGGAAATATTTTTACAGATATGATGACACTGCTTTACAAATCAAAATGATTATTCCCGTTGTCCTTATATAAGACTATCAAATTTAGGTTTCACATGTTAACAATCATTTCTGATTTCACTTTTCAAAAGAAGGTAACCTTTTTGAGAAAAACAAAATGCATGTTTTCCAAAAGCGCATGCATCCTGTTGAAAGTGAAAGACACTTTCAATTCTACCATGACTTCAGTAAATACTGGATTGTGATTGGTTAATCAAAGTCATTCAGAGGTATGTAAGCATGTTATATACCTCTGATTTTCCAACACTTTAGGTACTTGTTTAAAATCTGAATAACACGGTTATGGTAGAATGGAGATAAAAGGAAATTGTGTTGTAAAATCAGAGGTATGTAATGAAATTATAATAGCTCTAAATTTTGTATTTAAAACCTCACGCTACGCGTTCAGTTTTAAATCAAATCAAATCCTTATGACTTTGTTTTTAAACTAAAAGTACTGAACCCAATTATCATAGCTCGTTTTTCCTGAAAAAAGTCCTATGTGTCAGCCTATATTTTTGCTAAATTTACTGTTTTTTTATTCACAGTGTGTATTATCTACATTATGTTTTCTATGTACATGAGTTGGTGGTACTTAAAATGCCTGTCTGTACTCGGAAACACATGTACATTGTCCACATATGAAAGCTCCTGCCTTTATACACGATGAATGACTTACAATTCCTGTCTGTAACCTTTATTTCAATGGAGGCCAAAATTATGTGCACATGTATGCATACAATTGTATTAGTCATGTGCAGAATGCCAGAATTAAAATTTCCTGTATGTATATCCACTTCAGTTCAAGAGAAGAGTATTTATCACAGTATATATGTGCATATGTATATGTATGTATATGTATGTATGTATATAAGTGAATATATACATGTCACTGTACTATATACGTTGTACGGTGGGAATAAAAATTAAATTAAAACGAAAAATCTTGAGAGGGAATGTGTCATCCACCTACCAGTATCAGTATAAGGGTTGGATGGGTGAGGTGGAAAGAACAGCTTCTGCAGTGTTTATCATGTATATCTCCTTTACGAGAAGAGAAAGAGGAGTGAGTGATTTTAGTTTTACGCTGCACTCAGCAATATTCCAGCCATATGGTCTGGTCCAGACAATCCAGTGATCAACAACATGAGCATCGATCTGTGCAAATGGGAACCAATGACATGTGTCAACCAAGTCAGCGAACCAGACCACCCAATCCCGTTAGTTACCTCTTACAACAAGCATAGTCGCCTTTTATGGCAAGCATGGGTTGCTGAAGGTCTGTTTTACCCGGGGACCTTCATGGGTCAGGAGAAAGAGGAGACTCCATGGGTAAACCATTCTGGTCCTCCTTAACTCAGTACATTTCAATCATGTGTGAATCGATCAATCATTTTTGTTTTCTAAGGTACAAGTACTGTTACACTTTTGTAACAATATTATTCAATAGTAGAAAAAGTAACAGTATTTGTATTTTTTATCAGGTAGGTGAATATATCTGCTGATATATTCAAAGGAATCTGAAGAATCCTCTTGATTTTATGTACACCCAAATTTAGTCAGGCAGTATTATTTTTAGGTTTTTGTCCTCAAGCCAAGAGATGTCATATGATTGGTTACTTCACATTTTTCCTGTTTAATTATTATCCATCAGTTCAAAATTATTTAATGGCAATATGTTCTTATTTTTGTCTCAATATATTGTGTGTGTCGAGATGTAATTGTGTTATAATGTATGTTGTTGGCAGTTGATCCGCGAGTGCATCGCCAGTGAGAAGATCCCACAACTGATGCTGTTGATGAAGGAGGATATGTTGAATTCCCTGCACGAGAACAAGTTCTTTCTACCATCGTATTCTGTACGAGGTACGACACTGTCAGTTTAATTTATTTGTCAAAGTGAATGTCTTTGTGTCTGTCTGTCTATCTCTTTGTCTGTGTGTGCCAGTTCATGGCTATACTTTGCAATTTTCCAGTTACTAGGGGTAAAACGGTACGTTCTGTCCACGGTATGGTATGTATTGTCCATTGTAAGTCCTTCGGGTTGGACCATTTCAGTTGAGTATATGAGTTATGTTCGTAATGCAGACAATTGACAACATTACATTGTTTAATGAAATGGTGAAAAATAGTCATAATATTGTTAGTTTGAATGAACAACACTTTCTTTTTATGACTACATGGAAGTATGGTGCAGAAATCTGAAATATTAGTTTGTTTTTCTATTGCATTACAGTATACTGTAAGTGGGGTGGCCTAGTTGTTTAAGTGTTCACTCATCACACAGAGGACTCATGTTTGATTCCTTACATGGGCACAATGTGTGAAGCTCATTTCTGGTGTCCCCCATCATGATATTGCTGGAATATTGATAAAAGCAACTTAAAGCTAAATTCATTGCAGGTATTCAGGCTGTGAATGATGGAGAGTAGTCTCCCTTGTTTTTTTGCAGGAATCGAGGCTCTGAATGAGATCAACAACCAGAAGACTGTCCCACTGTGGGATGTTCAGGTCATGCTGAGGATAAAGATGAACTGTGCCACACACGTCAACGACAAGGAGCTGGGCAAGGTAGGGTCTCTATAACCATTGTGGTTCATCTTTCACCCATGAATGCTTATGATTACACGATGCCATTTAGAAAGTGGTCAAATGTAACATATGTCATATTTGGGATTTCACTTTCTTAGTAAAGTACAAATTCTAGTACTTTTTAGGGGGTTGAGTCCCATCCGGGATTCGAACCCGCACCCTCAGAGTCAGGCACCTAAGGGCACCTAAAGTCAGCCGCCTAGCCCGCTCAGCCACCGCGACTTCCGCGACTTTAGTGGAAGTCGCGGTGGCTGAGCGGGCTAGGCGGCTGACTTTGTGTGCTGGCGATTAGGTGCCTGACTCTGAGGGTGCGGGTTCAAATCCCGGATGGGACTCAACCGAAAAAAAAGTACTAGAATTTGTACTTTACTAAGAAAGTGAAATCCCAAATATGACATATGTTACATGAATGCTTACTCTGTGAAATAACACCTCAAAGTTGTGATCCTAAGAAGTATTGATGATTTGGGGGGCTGTTGTTTAATACCTCACTCAGAAATATTCCATAGATAGGACAACGATAAATTAGTCGAGTCAGGAGCAGGCAATGCAGTAATCAACTGTACAAGAAATCAATCTACACTATTTGAATATGAAGGCATGTGTCAACACCAAGTCAGTAAAGTCTGACCACCCTGTCCCATTAGTTGCCTCCTAACACAAGCATTGGTTGTTGAAAACTAATTCTGTCCTGGATCTTCATGGGTAGTTTTGATCAGTGAGTGAGTTTTGTTTTCTGTCGCAATACTTCGCAATGTTTCAGCAATGCTACACCTTAGTAGCAATAATTATACCATATATTTCTTTTGGAAACTTTATACGATCATTAGCTTTGGTTTTTCATCGTATTTCAGATTTACGTGAAGGCGTGTGTGTACCACGGAACAGAGCCTCTTTGTGAAGCACGTAACACGCAGCAGGTGGACTCGACCAACCCACGCTGGGATCAGTGGCTGGAGTTTCTGCCCATTCCCGATATCCCTCGCAGTGCTCGTCTCTGTCTCTCAATTTGCTGTGTCTCCAAGAGGAAGAACAAAAAGGTATATCACTTGTTGAATTAAGCATCAAAATCGCACTTTTTACTTCAATACCCTGCCGTTTGAAAATGGCACCCGAACATTCCAAACAGCCATTGAACATCCATGTTTTTTCGTCAATCTAAATAAAAGTGGGTGGTGAGGTTGCCTAGTGGTTAAGGCATTTGCTTATCGCACCTAGCTTTGACTCCCCACACAGGCACAGTGTGTGAAGCCAATTTCTAGGGTCCCCGCTGTGATATTGCTGAAATATTGAACAAACATCAAACTAAACTCGCTTACCCACTCGCTCACTCACTCAACAAAAATGATTGAAGTATTAAGAAATGTATAACTGATTTCTGTACCTTAAAGGAGTTAATGTAACTTAGGGCTTAAAATGGTAATAAATAAAGCTTTGCCATTTTGTTACTCTTGACACATTCTAAGAGTCTGTACTTGAACGGTGTACTGCATATCTATCTTCTTTTTCAAATCTCTGAATCAAGGCAGTGAAGAATTGCTGACTTCTGACTGGCTGATAGTTTTCTGTTCACTGGAACTAAATTCTCAATGTTTGGATGTCACACAGATACACAAGCTTTGGGCCATAAAAACTTGCATCAAACTGGCACACTAAGTCTGTACTAAGTATTATACCAAATATAACTTTATTAAATTTGACCACTTTCTGAAAGGCAGTACTATTCATGTATTCAATGATTTTGTTGTTGTCATCAAGGATTCCTTGGCTCTGGCATGGGGCAACCTTCAGATGTTTGACTTCAATGATCGCCTCCTGTCAGAGAAAATCAACCTTCATCTCTGGCCCATGCCCCAAGGAATGGATGATGTACTTAATCCCATCGGATCACCAGGTCACTGACCCTAGCAAGAAAGTCCATTCGATTTAAGAGTGTATTTAAGAGTTAAAACAACAAGATAAAGTCTATGACTGATAATAAATAATGTGGATCTATTTGTTAACATTTTATTAACAACCCAGGCCACAATTTCTCAAAACAAACTGAACTTCTTACTCAAATTTCAAACTGAATTTGACAAATTGAAAAAGCTGAATTTGTAACTCAACTGCATTTTTAAAATATAAGTTATGAAAACAACTTAAATTATCTGTCCACTAAAAGTCATATTTTCCTCTAAGTTTTCATTTATAACAAATTTTCGAAATGCATTTTCTTGTGTGTTCTCAAATTTATTAGCACAAACTCCAACTAAAGTCAAAGCCCAGAATAGCTTTGTTTTGAGAAATGGGGGCCAGTTATTGAGATTGTGAACAGCAATCCTGTGCTCTGATTGGTTGTTTCCAAGGACTAATTCTAACCCCAAGTCCTCACAGTACACTAGCATGGGTTTCTAGGAATGTAACGATGCATCAGACTATCAATGAGTCTACAACAGCAACTGATCAAAGAAACGTAAAACTATTGATGCATTGATAGTATGTGTGACTATCAATAGTTTTGATCAATAGTAATTGACTTCCATTGACAAATATTTATGCTGTTTTGTATTTTGTTATTGTTTGGGTGCATACTTGCAGCTTCCTTTATGCTTTTATTGTTTCCTTGAACTGAGTTTCAAGTTTCTTGTCAGTTATTAATAGAAACTGAAACTACTTCAACTTGTTTTAATTTCATATAAACTATACACTAATTTGGGAAATGACTTCAAATGAGACAGTTTAAGGAGAGAAAAACAAAACTATTGCAACAGTATTGCACAATCACAACTGTTTGGTGCACTATACTATTGTTATTGCAATAGGTGTTTTCCATGAAGGGTTTCTAAGTACCTTAATCCCAGCAGCAGGCAATAAGACAATCCAATAAAGACAAAACTTCAAGAGTAAATGTTCACATCTCTTCCAGGATCAAACCCAGACAAAGACTGTCCATGCCTTGAAATTGAATTCATAAGATTCAGCCATCCTGTCCAGTATCCTACTGAGGCTCACTTCCAGCAACTGGCAGATGCCACTGAGAGGGACAGGTTTCCAGAGGTAGCCTGGATGTCACTATAGTTTGTTTCTTTGTTTGTGAACATTGCACTGACTATACAATACATCTGCATGTATTTTGAACCATCACAGGAAGTAGGGCAGCGTAATGGTTAAAGCATCTGCAGATCGCGCCGAAGACCTTGTATCTACTCCTCATATGGGTATAATGTGTCAAGCCCATTTCTGGTGTCCCCTGCCATGATATTACTATTATTATTAAAAGCAGTGTAAACCATACTCACTCTCTGTCAACCATCCTAAAGTTCTTTCTGTTTTTTTTTTTTTAAATTTGTAGTTTTTGAAACGTCTGTATTACATCATTGCAGACATATGTAATTTGTAATTTCAGACTTAAATTGGCCACATTTACACGCACAATTTAAAAGAATATGGACCAATCTACATGGCTTGACTGGTGATACATTTCTGGTGCTTCTAGGAGGAAAAGGGTCTGCCACTTTGGGATGTCATATTTTGTCATGTGATTGGTTGATTCCTAGAAAACAATATTCCACCATTTTAAAAGTGCAGAAATTATGATCTTTTATTCAGTTTTTGCAATGGAAAGGATTTTTTTTCCAGACAGACACTAAAAAAGTTTTGGATCGTGACCGGATGATACTGGCAGATATCATTGCTAAAGACCCACTGTCTGACTTGTTAGAACAGGACAAGGAACTCTTGTGGAAAAGGAGGTACTGAAGCACAAGTGCAGGCAACAGGGGTATAGCTACCATTATATACAAGGCGAGGGCTTACACATGAATGTTGCTAAAAAGGTTGAACAAGTCCTCAATACTATCTAAATTTATGACTCTGTGGCCTATGGGGCTTACATGAAAAAATTGTCTTGCTACGCACCTGATCAGATGGTGGCTAAGGTGTTGAAGCATTTGATCATCACAGAAAAGTCCCTGGTTTGATTCCTAACATGGGTATCAACAAATATTCCAAATTAAGTATCCTGTATTTTACCCCTATCTCTAGATAAGTTAATGTAACTCTATCACACAAAACTGGCTTCAACAGGAGATATCACATCTTGAGATGTCTCGTGGGTGATATTTCTACAGTGAAACAGCATCAACATTTTTAGAATCTTTGTGAAGTCAGTGGTTATGACATCACAGTCACATGACATCACAAGTAACTTGGTAATAGATAGAAGGTTGATAGAAGGGTCTGTAGTTTAGTGCCGTGAGTGAGTGAGTGAGTGAGTGAGTGAGTGAGTGATTTGCTACTTTGGAACTATATAGATTTCTTTGAACTGTATTTCTGCAAGGTAACATGTTTAAAGGCATCCAATCATGCAGTAGGTAAGGGACACAACTGAGTCAAGGCATGGATTGATGGATATTCACTGTTATGTTTCAGGGAGCTTTGTTTAAAGATGCCAGAATCTCTGCCCAAGTTGTTGCATGCAGTCAAATGGAATGATAGAGAAAGTGTAGCACAGGTTAGTATATGTGTTAAGATGCATGGCGAAGATTTTTCAATCTCTCTTAGTGCTAAGATAGTCGTAAGTGACATACATCAACCTTAACTTTTGACTCTCCTAGCATTAGGAGAGCTCTGAAAATCTAGGCCCTGGTCCACAACCAGTTCCATGCCCATTTAAGCAAAGTCTAACTTAAAATGTCATTTTAAAACCTTGGATAACTTAAAATGTCTATGTGTGCCCTTTCAACTTCAACTCAATGGCATTTGATCGTAGTTCAGATTTTCATGTATTTCAGCTGTATGTGTTATTGAGAAAATGGCCTTCAGTCGTGCCGGAGGTGGCCTTGGAATTGTTAGACTGCTCCTACTCCGATCTGAGAGTCCGGCAGTTTGCCGTGGAATGTCTGGATCGTGGTCTCCATGACGACAAACTGTCTCAGTATCTTCTTCAGCTTGTGCAGGTGGGCCCTTATTTAAAGGTTATACTTGACTGTTTCTGTTGGTCTTTGATAATCATTTCAGTTATTCTAGTGTGCTGCCGAGGATGTGAAGCTGAACAAATTGTGTTTTGTCAGGTGATTCTTGGTTACAATTGATAACATATGACATCAGTGTCAGTAAATGGGTTTATTGCCTCTTTCAGTCTGTCAAAGTTTCTATGTCGTCTGGTTTGTTTGGCAGAGGCTGGATGCTTTTACAGGATGCCGTGTATCTGCAATGTTGCTTATTTCAGCAAGCTGAATTTTATCTCCACAAGAATGTTTGATATGCCTGACACTGCCTCAGGAACACATATCTTCCTGGTTCTAACCCAAAAAATCACTGACTTGTCACCAACCAACAACACTCAAGTCAGGAACACATATCTCCCTGGACCTCAACACAACTCGCCAACTTGTTATAGACCAACATCACTCAAGTCAGGAACATATGTCTCCTCAGACCTCAACACAACTCGCCAACTTGTTATAGACCAACATCACTCAAGTCAGGAACATATATCTCCTCGGACCTCAACACAACTCACCAAATTGTCATAGACCAACACACTCGAGTCAGGCACATATATCACCTCAGTCCTCAACAAAACTCACTGATTTACCACAGACCAACAACACTGAATTCAGGAACATATATCTCCTTGGTCCTCAACACAACTCACCAAATTGTCATAGACCAACATCACTCAAGTCAGGAACATATATCTCCTCAGACCTCAACACAACTCGCCAACTTGTTATAGACCAACATCACTCAAGTCAGGAACATATATCTCCTTGGCCCTCAACACAACTCACCAAATTGTCATAGACCAACACACTCGAGTCAGGCACATATATCACCTCAGTCCTCAACAAAACTCACTGATTTACCACAGAGCAACAACACTGAATTCAGGAACATATATCTCCTTGGTCCTCAACACAACTCACCAACTTGTCATAGACCAACAACGCTGAATTCAGGATCATATATCTCCTCGGTCCTCAAGACAACTCACTGATTTACCACAGACATACGACACTCAAGTCAGGAACATATATCTCCTTGGCCCTCAACACAACTCACCAACTTGTCATAGACCAACAACACTCAAGTCAGGCACATATATCACCTCAGTCCTCAACAAAACTCACTGATTTGCCACAGACCAACAATGCTGAATTCAGGAACACATCTATCTCCCTGGTCCTCAACACAACTCACAGATTTGTCATGAGCCAGCAAGACCTGAACAGAGGGTTCACAAGTCTGTATTTCAGACTGTGTATTATAATAACATGGCTAAAAATCACAGTGTGTATGTACAGACACACCTACAGTGTCAGGCATATCAAACAATCTTGCTCACTGTAACAAGATGGTAAGTTGTGTTGAGGACCAGGGAGATCCGTGTTGCTGAATTCAGTGTTGTTGGTCTGTAACAAGTTGATGACTTTCGTTGATGATAAGGGAAGTATGTTAGGTTGGTGACTTGTTAACTAAGTCATGTTTTGTTTTCAGGCCCTCAAGTATGAACCATACTTGGACAATCACCTGACAACTTTCCTACTAAAGAGAGCTCTTCTGTCACAGAGGATAGGAAACTTCTTCTTCTGGCATCTCAAGTACGTCTCCAGGGTATTTAAGTCTCTAACAGTTGTCAAAGTGGGAAGGTATTGCTGACATTCAGCATGGAGTGGGTCAAACTCTGTGGACAAGGTATCCAACCTCAGATCCAGAGGTCCATGGTTCTGAAACAAGTGTTGGGAACTCCTTAGCATACATACTGATAATTCAAGGTGAGGTGAGGCAAGATGAGGTGAGTCAAAACGAGGTGAGGTGAGGTGAGGTGAGGTGAGGTGAAGTGAGGTGGGGTGAAGTGAGGTGAGGTGAGGTGAGGCGAGGCAAGGAAATGCAAGGTGAGGTGAGGTGAGTCAACTGAGGTGAGATGAGATGAGTTTGGGCGAGGTGAGGTGAGGTGAGGTGAAATGGGGTTCAACATTTAATATTTGCTAAAGTGACAATGTGCATGCATGTGCATGTGTGGCTGCCAGGCTTAAGCTCAGAGATACCATGCCACAGTTAAGCGTGAACGTCCAACTCAGACTCATTAAACTCATTCAGGACGGACCAGTCCTTGTTGTACCCAGTAATGCCAGGGTCAGCCATGGAACAACAAGTACCATATTTTAATGTGTTTTGGTATGATATGGAGGGGGATCGAAACCATGACTCTCTGCTCACTAGGTGGGAACTGTAACTACTAAACCAGTGATACAGATTTGGCCAGACCACAATCCCTGACCGACCAGCTGAGGAACTGTATTTTTCCATGCTATCACTCAAGTAGTAGACCCGTAAAGGTCCGGGGTAAAATACTCCATCAGGAACCCATGCTTGCCATAAAAAGTTACTATGCTTGTTGTAAGAGGCGACTAACAGGCTCGCTGACTCACACATGTCATCAGTTCTCAGAAGTGCAGATAATCGATAATCATGCTGTTGATCACTGTATTGTCTGGTCCAGACTAAATTATTTACCGACTGCCGCCATATAGCTGGAGTATTGCTGAATGTGGCATAAAACTAAAGTCACTCAAGTAGTAAACATCTTCATCCATACCTGTTGAATGTCATGCTGTGGTTTCCCATTCGGTCCACCAAAAGTTGTTCTTATTACCCCACATATTGCTTGACAGTTGGGGGATAAACCAAGGACAAGTATTCTTGGAGTTAAGTATACTGTGTCTGAGCTGGTATCTGCAGCACAACATCTCAAAATACATCATCAGTCCAGTAAATATTAGCATTATGCGATTTGATAAAAAGGGTATAATAATCTTGAACAGAAGTAATGGTTTTACACCACTTATATAAACCTAAAGAGAGCTTCTCACTATATATTAGGTCTTCCCAGAGGGAGGGACAGGTTTTACTTTTCATTAGTAAGACCGCTAAACAGGGTTTACTTTTCCTAACTGTATATGAACATCACCATTCAAATGATACATTAGTACTTGAAATCAATTGAAAAATATCAAGCAGGATTAAAGTCACAATACAAAGGTTTTCTGAAGCAGGATTGGATCTACTGCACGGCCATCGGGCCGCTGAAGGTGGAGGGGTTAAATTATCTACTTATAGTTACTACCATTTAATTGATTTTATGCATGCTTCATTTATTGTTATGTAGCTTCATTAAATGATCATCTACATTGTAATTACCCATCATTGATGGTATATATGATAGAGAAAACACTTGGGTTTTCCCTCCTCCTCTGGTTTTACATTGTCTACCAAAACCTCGGAGGCGTGTTTTCTCCTATACTTAGCTATATTCCAAAACATTCATGGCAGGGGACACCAGAAACAGGCTTCACACATTGTACCCTTTGGGGAATTGAACCTAGATCTTTGGTGTGACGAACAAATAATTTATCCACATTTAAACCCATAACACCCCATGCTATGATTAACTGAAACTGTTCTAATCTGACTGACTCACTCAACACTTCAGATCGGAGATGCATCAGACGTCATCTCGGCTGCGGTTTGGGCTGATACTGGAGGCATACTGTCGGGGATGTGGGTCGTTTCTGAAGAAGCTCACGAAGCAGGTGGAGGCACTGGAAAAACTCACCAAACTCACAAACATGCTCAAGGAGGAGATCAAAGATGTAAGACGTTGTCCTTACCCAGTAGGGACAGGACATATTTATTTCCTGTACTTCCTGCTTTTTGTGATAGTCAAATACCAGCTGAATGTCTGAATCCATTTCATTGTCATGATGTGCTCGTTTTGGCTCCACCTTGATTATTGAAACTGAAGTATTGTTAGCTGGATGGTTGAACTATATTTGCTGGTATATATTTGGTAGCTAATTGGTTAAAGCATTTGCTCGTCATGGGTTTGATTAACGTCGCATGGGTGCAACATGTGAAGTCCATTTCTGGTGTCCCTGTTGTGACATTTCTGGAATATTGCTAGAAATGATGTGAAACTAAACTCATTCACTCACTAACTCTCAGCCTATGAGCCGCATGTGACTGATGCTGGAATGGTACAGTCCCACTTGTGATTTGAGGCACAAAGAATGAATGTAATTTCGTCATTACATTTGTTTGTTTTCTTTCAGGATGATCAGGTGAAGTTCCTGCAGGAACAGCTGCAGCAGCCAGACTACCAGGAGGCACTGCAAAACATCATCTCCCCTCTCAACACATCCCAAGTCCTGGGGGAGATCATGTAAGTTCCCACACTGCACTCCCCCTCCCTCTTAACAAGGCCCACATCCAGGGGGAGATCATGTAAGTTCCCACACTGCACTCCCCCTCCCTCTTAACAAGGCCCACATCCAGAGGGAGATCGTGTAAGTTCCCACACTGCACTCCCCCTCCCTCTTAACAAGGCCCACATCCAGGGGGAGATCATGTAAGTTCCCACACTGCACTCCCCCTCCCTCTTAACAAGGCCCACATCCAGGGGGAGATCATGTAAGTTCCCACACTGCTCTCCCCCTCCCTCTTAACAAGGCCCACATCCAGGGGGAGATCGTATAAGTTCCCACACTGCACTCCCCCTCCCTCTTAACAAGGCCCACATCCAGGGGGAGATCATGTAAGTTCCCACACTGCACTCCCCCTCCCTCTTAACAAGGCCCACATCCAGGGGGAGATCGTATAAGTTCCCACACTGCACTCCCCCTCCCTCTTAACAAGACCCACATCCAGGGGGAGATCATGTAAGACCACTCCACACCCTGCACCAGTCACTCCACAAACCCACCAACAACATATACTAGTACCCACCACACCTCATGACCCACACCCAACGCTTCATAATCCACGCTGCATGCTGTACATTCCTTATTTTCCACTACACACCCTGCACTGCACACTCCACACCACATGGCGCTCTGGGAGTACAATAACCCTCATCAACAACCACCACACCCCAAACTCACATCTGACCCACATTTCAACCACATTCTACATCCCTCTCCAATCACCATACCCCAAACTTACACCCCACCCACATGTCAGCCACATCCTGCCTCCCACTCCAGCACCTCCCACAACTCACAATCCACACCCCACCACAGCACCAAAGAACCCACACACCTACAAAAACCACAGCCTTTGCCCATCACACCCCAAACTCACATCCCACCCACATTCTGCATCTCACGCCAACATCCGACCCACATGCCCCCACCCTAGCCCCCAAGAAGCCCCACAGCTCCACCCCACACTCACAAAATGCCAAAATGACCAACTCATTCCTGCCTTCATATCCTGTAGACAAGATGACTGTCGCATCATGATGTCTAAGAAGCGCCCCCTGTGGTTGGTCTGGAGAAACCCTACTCCCATGCAAGATATTTATCAATCTGACCATAACATCATGTTCAAGAACGGTGATGGTAAGTCTTTTCATGATAAAGTGGCACAGGCAGTGGTCTACCAAGCGAGACATTTCTGTAAAGAGTTGTCTCCCTTTACTCTCCCAGAAACTAACAACCAATCCTGAATCACATGGGGATCAGTGGTATACATGATGCATGATGTCATGCTCTCTCACATTAAAGTGAGTGAGTGAGTTTAGTTTTACGCCGCACTCAGCAATATTCCAGCTATGTGGCTGCAGTCTGTAAATAATCAAGTCTGGACCAGACAATCCAGTGATCAGCAACATGAGCATCGATCTGCGCAATTGGGAACCGATGACACGTCAACCAAGTCAGTGAGCCTGACCATCCGATCCCATTAGTTGCCTCTTACAACAAGTGCAGTCGCTTTTCATGGCAAGCATGGGTTGCTGAAGGCCTATTCTGCCCTGGACTTTCATGGGTCCCATATATGGAATGTAAATGATTCCTCTGTACATCGAAAACTGTGTCATTCAGTGTTGTTGGTGTCAGAGTTAAATGTAGGAAAGCACAACAAGGTGAGGAAACGGGTATGTACCTTGATGGAGGGGATACTTTATTTTGTTTTGAAAAACATTTTTTGTGGTGAAGCGAGGGAAGAATGCTGTCAACCTTTGCTTGCTTTGCTTTGCTTTTCACATACAGGAAGACTGGCAATTTTCCCTCTGTTGCGTAACCCTATTTCCGCTACAGTTTGAATGTGCTTCACATTTACTTATTTTCAAAGATTTTCTAAATTATTACCTCAATTACTTTATCAGTTTATCAAGATATTAATGTTTAGTTCCCTGCATGTTACATTAAGTAAAGAATTCACATTTAGTTAATTTAGTCCATTTTCCACTGCTCAATATACAGTATGGCTAATTTCTTTCAGAAGTTGGACTGTCTTGGCAATCATATTAATATTGTAATTTTGTTCCCTACTCAGCTAGCATGTATTGTACATCAAGAGTGTCCAGTGTGTAAAACATGTTTTACTTTTCTACATTTGAATGACTTTTATAGCAGCTGCAAATATTCAAGAAACATTCCAGTGAGCTACAGTACCTCCTAGTCTTTGTCAGGCACACACTTCATCCTGAGTGTTGTCCCAGATCTGAGAGAGGACATGCTTATCATTGTATAAGGACCTTTGTGAAATCATGAAACCAACATTCCAGTGAGCTACAGTACCTCCTAGTCTTTGTCAGGCACACACTTCATCCTGAGTGTTGTCCCAGATCTGAGAGAGGACATGCTTATCATTGTATAAGGACCTTTGTGAAATCATGAAACCAACATTCCAGTGAGCTACAGTGCGTCCTGGTCTTTGTCAGGCACACACTTCATCCTGAGTGTTGTCCCAGATTTGAGAGAGGACATGCTTATCATTGTATAAGGACCTTTGTGAAATCATGAAACCAACATTCCAGTGAGCTACAGTACGTCCTGGTCTTTGTCAGGCACACACTTCATCCTGAGTGTTGTCCCAGATTTGAGAGAGGACATGCTTATCATTGTATAAGGACCTTTGTGAAATCATGAAACCAACATTCCAGTGAGCTACAGTACCTCCTAGTCTTTGTCAGGCACACACTTCATCCTGAGTGTTGTCCCAGATCTGAGAGAGGACATGCTTATCATTGTATAAGGACCTTTGTGAAATCATGAAACCAACATTCCAGTGAGCTACAGTACCTCCTAGTCTTTGTCAGGCACACACTTCATCCTGAGTGTTGTCCCAGATTTGAGAGAGGACATGCTTATCATTGTATAAGGACCTTTGTGAAATCATGAAACCAACATTCCAGTGAGCTACAGTACCTCCTAGTCTTTGTCAGGCACACACTTCATCCTGAGTGTTGTCCCAGATTTGAGAGAGGACATGCTTATCATTGTATAAGGACCTTTGTGAAATCATGAAACCAACATTCCAGTGAGCTACAGTACCTCCTAGTCTTTGTCAGGCACACACTACATCCTGAGTGTTGTCCCAGATTTGAGAGAGGACATGCTTATCATTGTATAAGGACCTTTGTGAAATCATGAAACCAACATTCCAGTGAGCTACAGTACGTCCTGGTCTTTGTCAGGCACACACTTCATCCTGAGTGTTGTCCCAGATTTGAGAGAGGACATGCTTATCATTGTATAAGGACCTTTGTGAAATCATGAAACCAACATTCCAGTGAGCTACAGTGCGTCCTGGTCTTTGTCAGGCACACACTTCATCCTGAGTGTTGTCCCAGATTTGAGAGAGGACATGCTTATCATTGTATAAGGACCTTTGTGAAATCATGAAACCAACATTCCAGTGAGCTACAGTGCGTCCTGGTCTTTGTCAGGCACACACTTCATCCTGAGTGTTGTCCCAGATTTGAGAGAGGACATGCTTATCATTGTATAAGGACCTTTGTGAAATCATGAAACCAACATTCCAGTGAGCTACAGTACCTCCTAGTCTTTGTCAGGCACACACTACATCCTGAGTGTTGTCCCAGATTTGAGAGAGGACATGCTTATCATTGTATAAGGACCTTTGTGAAATCATGAAACCAACATTCCAGTGAGCTACAGTACCTCCTAGTCTTTGTCAGGCACACACTACATCCTGAGTGTTGTCCCAGATTTGAGAGAGGACATGCTTATCATTGTATAAGGACCTTTGTGAAATCATGAAACCAACATTCCAGTGAGCTACAGTACCTCCTAGTCTTTGTCAGGCACACACTTCATCCTGAGTGTTGTCCCAGATCTGAGAGAGGACATGCTTATCATTGTATAAGGACCTTTGTGAAATCATGAAACCAACATTCCAGTGAGCTACAGTACCTCCTAGTCTTTGTCAGGCACACACTTCATCCTGAGTGTTGTCCCAGATTTGAGAGAGGACATGCTTATCATTGTATAAGGACCTTTGTGAAATCATGAAACCAACATTCCAGTGAGCTACAGTACCTCCTAGTCTTTGTCAGGCACACACTACATCCTGAGTGTTGTCCCAGATTTGAGAGAGGACATGCTTATCATTGTATAAGGACCTTTGTGAAATCATGAAACCAACATTCCAGTGAGCTACAGTACGTCCTGGTCTTTGTCAGGCACACACTTCATCCTGAGTGTTGTCCCAGATTTGAGAGAGGACATGCTTATCATTGTATAAGGACCTTTGTGAAATCATGAAACCAACATTCCAGTGAGCTACAGTGCGTCCTGGTCTTTGTCAGGCACACACTTCATCCTGAGTGTTGTCCCAGATTTGAGAGAGGACATGCTTATCATTGTATAAGGACCTTTGTGAAATCATGAAACCAACATTCCAGTGAGCTACAGTGCGTCCTGGTCTTTGTCAGGCACACACTTCATCCTGAGTGTTGTCCCAGATTTGAGAGAGGACATGCTTATCATTGTATAAGGACCTTTGTGAAATCATGAAACCAACATTCCAGTGAGCTACAGTACCTCCTAGTCTTTGTCAGGCACACACTACATCCTGAGTGTTGTCCCAGATTTGAGAGAGGACATGCTTATCATTGTATAAGGACCTTTGTGAAATCATGAAACCAACATTCCAGTGAGCTACAGTACCTCCTAGTCTTTGTCAGGCACACACTACATCCTGAGTGTTGTCCCAGATTTGAGAGAGGACATGCTTATCATTGTATAAGGACCTTTGTGAAATCATGAAACCAACATTCCAGTGAGCTACAGTACCTCCTAGTCTTTGTCAGGCACACACTTCATCCTGAGTGTTGTCCCAGATCTGAGAGAGGACATGCTTATCATTGTATAAGGACCTTTGTGAAATCATGAAACCAACATTCCAGTGAGCTACAGTACCTCCTAGTCTTTGTCAGGCACACACTTCATCCTGAGTGTTGTCCCAGATTTGAGAGAGGACATGCTTATCATTGTATAAGGACCTTTGTGAAATCATGAAACCAACATTCCAGTGAGCTACAGTACCTCCTAGTCTTTGTCAGGCACACACTTCATCCTGAGTGTTGTCCCAGATTTGAGAGAGGACATGCTTATCATTGTATAAGGACCTTTGTGAAATCATGAAACCAACATTCCAGTGAGCTACAGTACCTCCTAGTCTTTGTCAGGCACACACTTCATCCTGAGTGTTGTCCCAGATCTGAGAGAGGACATGCTTATCATTGTATAAGGACCTTTGTGAAATCATGAAACCAACATTCCAGTGAGCTACAGTACCTCCTAGTCTTTGTCAGGCACACACTACATCCTGAGTGTTGTCCCAGATTTGAGAGAGGACATGCTTATCATTGTATAAGGACCTTTGTGAAATCATGAAACCAACATTCCAGTGAGCTACAGTACCTCCTAGTCTTTGTCAGGCACACACTTCATCCTGAGTGTTGTCCCAGATCTGAGAGAGGACATGCTTATCATTGTATAAGGACCTTTGTGAAATCATGAAACCAACATTCCAGTGAGCTACAGTACGTCCTGGTCTTTGTCAGGCACACACTTCATCCTGAGTGTTGTCCCAGATTTGAGAGAGGACATGCTTATCATTGTATAAGGACCTTTGTGAAATCATGAAACCAACATTCCAGTGAGCTACAGTACCTCCTAGTCTTTGTCAGGCACACACTTCATCCTGAGTGTTGTCCCAGATCTGAGAGAGGACATGCTTATCATTGTATAAGGACCTTTGTGAAATCATGAAACCAACATTCCAGTGAGCTACAGTACCTCCTAGTCTTTGTCAGGCACACACTACATCCTGAGTGTTGTCCCAGATTTGAGAGAGGACATGCTTATCATTGTATAAGGACCTTTGTGAAATCATGAAACCAACATTCCAGTGAGCTACAGTACGTCCTGGTCTTTGTCAGGCACACACTTCATCCTGAGTGTTGTCCCAGATTTGAGAGAGGACATGCTTATCATTGTATAAGGACCTTTGTGAAATCATGAAACCAACATTCCAGTGAGCTACAGTGCGTCCTGGTCTTTGTCAGGCACACACTTCATCCTGAGTGTTGTCCCAGATTTGAGAGAGGACATGCTTATCATTGTATAAGGACCTTTGTGAAATCATGAAACCAACATTCCAGTGAGCTACAGTACCTCCTAGTCTTTGTCAGGCACACACTACATCCTGAGTGTTGTCCCAGATTTGAGAGAGGACATGCTTATCATTGTATAAGGACCTTTGTGAAATCATGAAACCAACATTCCAGTGAGCTACAGTACCTCCTAGTCTTTGTCAGGCACACACTACATCCTGAGTGTTGTCCCAGATTTGAGAGAGGACATGCTTATCATTGTATAAGGACCTTTGTGAAATCATGAAACCAACATTCCAGTGAGCTACAGTACCTCCTAGTCTTTGTCAGGCACACACTTCATCCTGAGTGTTGTCCCAGATCTGAGAGAGGACATGCTTATCATTGTATAAGGACCTTTGTGAAATCATGAAACCAACATTCCAGTGAGCTACAGTACCTCCTAGTCTTTGTCAGACACACACTTCATCCTGAGTGTTGTCCCAGATCTGAGAGAGGACATGCTTATCATTGTATAAGGACCTTTGTGAAATCATGAAACCAACATTCCAGTGAGCTACAGTACCTCCTAGTCTTTGTCAGGCACACACTTCATCCTGAGTGTTGTCCCAGATCTGAGAGAGGACATGCTTATCATTGTATAAGGACCTTTGTGAAATCATGAAACCAACATTCCAGTGAGCTACAGTACCTCCTAGTCTTTGTCAGGCACACACTTCATCCTGAGTGTTGTCCCAGATCTGAGAGAGGACATGCTTATCATTGTATAAGGACCTTTGTGAAATCATGAAACCAACATTCCAGTGAGCTACAGTACGTCCTGGTCTTTGTCAGGCACACACTTCATCCTGAGTGTTGTCCCAGATCTGAGAGAGGACATGCTTATCATTGTATAAGGACCTTTGTGAAATCATGAAACCAACATTCCAGTGAGCTACAGTACCTCCTAGTCTTTGTCAGGCACACACTACATCCTGAGTGTTGTCCCAGATTTGAGAGAGGACATGCTTATCATTGTATAAGGACCTTTGTGAAATCATGAAACCAACATTCCAGTGAGCTACAGTACCTCCTAGTCTTTGTCAGGCACACACTTCATCCTGAGTGTTGTCCCAGATCTGAGAGAGGACATGCTTATCATTGTATAAGGACCTTTGTGAAATCATGAAACCAACATTCCAGTGAGCTACAGTACGTCCTGGTCTTTGTCAGGCACACACTTCATCCTGAGTGTTGTCCCAGATTTGAGAGAGGACATGCTTATCATTGTATAAGGACCTTTGTGAAATCATGAAACCAACATTCCAGTGAGCTACAGTACCTCCTAGTCTTTGTCAGGCACACACTTCATCCTGAGTGTTGTCCCAGATCTGAGAGAGGACATGCTTATCATTGTATAAGGACCTTTGTGAAATCATGAAACCAACATTCCAGTGAGCTACAGTACCTCCTAGTCTTTGTCAGGCACACACTACATCCTGAGTGTTGTCCCAGATTTGAGAGAGGACATGCTTATCATTGTATAAGGACCTTTGTGAAATCATGAAACCAACATTCCAGTGAGCTACAGTACCTCCTAGTCTTTGTCAGGCACACACTTCATCCTGAGTGTTGTCCCAGATCTGAGAGAGGACATGCTTATCATTGTATAAGGACCTTTGTGAAATCATGAAACCAACATTCCAGTGAGCTACAGTACCTCCTAGTCTTTGTCAGGCACACACTTCATCCTGAGTGTTGTCCCAGATCTGAGAGAGGACATGCTTATCATTGTATAAGGACCTTTGTGAAATCATGAAACCAACATTCCAGTGAGCTACAGTACCTCCTAGTCTTTGTCAGGCACACACTTCATCCTGAGTGTTGTCCCAGATCTGAGAGAGGACATGCTTATCATTGTATAAGGACCTTTGTGAAATCATGAAACCAACATTCCAGTGAGCTACAGTACCTCCTAGTCTTTGTCAGGCACACACTTCATCCTGAGTGTTGTCCCAGATCTGAGAGAGGACATGCTTATCATTGTATAAGGACCTTTGTGAAATCATGAAACCAACATTCCAGTGAGCTACAGTACGTCCTGGTCTTTGTAAGACACAAAAGGATGAAACTGCTTGTACTTTAATCATGTTTGTTGTCCCAGATCTGAGACAGGACATGCTGACTCTCCAGGTGATTCGGCTGATGGACACGATCTGGAAGGACGAAGGCCTGGACCTCAGGTCGGTCCACAGACATCTTCATATGACCCATCTTCAATTAGTTCCATATAGTGACCCTCATATGGATAAAGATAAATACAAAATTTAAAGGTCACATGCAACGTAAAACACAACTTTGCAGATTCTGGTACCTTTTGGTATGCACTTGCCGAAACAAATCATAAAAAATGCCAATTCAACCTAGTAAGTTGAAAAAAAACGCGATGAAAAAAAAGCCCGCGAAATCGGAGTTCAAACGTTTCACTAAATTCCCCCCAGTGCTGGGGGGAAAACTGGTTTCAACGGCTGTGCTGTGCTGCGTCCATAACGCATGCACAGTGAATAGATTCGCGGAGCAGTAGTCTAATCTTGGTTGTGTACACAAACAAGTAAATAATCTACTCATTACGTAAAAAAACTTGTTGATTGTGGTGAGTAGTCTCTGTCACAGAGAAAGCTCAGTGTCTGGTTTATTCACACCTATATGTCTGTCTGCCTGTCTGCTAAAGACAACATGCAATACACAGCTTCAATCATTGACCACGTGCAATTTGAACTTAACACCTATCAGACTATACGACATAAAGAAAATAAGTTGATTTATGACTCGTGCACCCGAGTCCCGTGTCTGCCACATTATGTAATTAGGCATGTGTGATGCACATGACATGTTTTTATGCCTGTGGGTTGCAAACAAACTACATCCATTTTTTTCGGATGACTGGATCTGACGGAAACTGGTGAAAACTCTTGTCAGTTTCAAGTCCTGCTTTGTACTTGGACGAATGACAGATTCCAGCCACGCAGTAGTTTACCATCTCTACTGACATGGTTTTGATTGGATCGAGCGCAAATTCAGAGAACATGTATTTTGAAAACCCAACATCTCTATATACATTCTTCATGGATAACGACTTCTTTTAGTGTATATGATTTTTTGTTTGCATATCAGCAAATGAAACAGCCAATCGGAAGCCGTCGTTACACTTGAGTGCATATCCACCTGCTATGGCTGGGTTCGGTCTCCCGAGGGCTTCGTTTCGGGGGAAGTAAGCCCAAGTACAAAATATTGCACTTTTGAATCGTGATTGTACGCTTATAATTTTGTTTATTTGTTTTTTCAAAAGCAGCAATGTATATTACATGTCATGAATAAGTGATAAATGTGTTTTTGGTTGCATGTGACCTTTAAGATATATTTGTCATCTTAAAGTTTTTAATCATAGCAATTTACATAATACATTTTTGCTTGGGTCTTGTCTTAAACCAAACTCCCAGCAGCACCACTGAAATGTTTGCATGGTACTGTCCTCCTGATCTTGTGAAGAATCAACAAAATAACTGAATCCATGAACTGCATCCAAACTAAGAAATAAGGGTATTTGTTTTTCAGGATGATTCCGTATGGATGCTTGGCAACAGGGAAGGATGTGGGCCTGATTCAGGTTGTTGGGAATTCTAAGACGATCACATCAATACAAACTGGAGGTGGCGCCAGAGCCACCATTCAGATGGACTCCTCACAGCTTCATCGGTGGATCAAGGAGAAGAATGCAGACAGGTACTGTATTGGGTAATGGGGACTTGCTTATTTGCATCCTCAAGAAGAGAGGGTTATGGGTAAGAATAGGTCCAGGGAACTCTATTGCTTGTTGCAGGAGAGATGGGGTAAGAATGAATCATCTAAAAAGCATGATATTAATTATGATCTGTCTAAGTATTATGAATGAATGATTGTATATACATCACATAACCTGTTTGAGTGTTAAAAATGCTACGCAGAGCATTAAACCCAAAACCAAGCAACTTGATGACCTGCTCAGTGAGTGAGTGAGTGAGTGAGTGAGTGAGTGAGTGAGTGAGTGAGTGAGTGGGTGGGTGGGTGGGTGGGTGGGTGGGTGAGTGAGTATCAGTTACAATGTCATTCCTGACTCATACAATAACCTGGGTCACTCGGACAGGTACGACCAAGCCATTGACACATTCACCAGATCATGCGCTGGTTACTGCGTCGCCACGTTTGTGCTGGGCATCACTGACCGGCATCCAGGAAACATCATGGTGACAGAAGAAGGGCAGGTGAGAGACACAGAGACATAATTAGCCTGGACAAACTGCCTCCAGAAACCTGGTGTCTGGGATTTGGGATTAAATGCTTGGATAGTTGTCATGGTTATATGACCCAGGTCTGTAAATAATCTTGTGATCAACAGCATAAGGATCTATATATGCAAATGGTGACATGATATGTACACAAACCAGTGATCCTGACCACTCAATCCTTTTTATCACTTGTTGAAGGCCAATTCTATCCCAGTTCTTCAGAGGTAGGATAGCTGAGTGAGTGAGTGAGTGAGTGAGTGAGTGAGATAACACCACATTCATCAGTTTTTCAGTAGGATCAGTTGGACCAATTAGACATCTACCATTTTAAAGAAACCACAATGACAGGTATGACAGGGCAGCTGTTATAACAATTATATACTGGCCATACAAAGGAAGACAACTTCACGTAGCTATATCCGGTGACAGGTGCCCCTGACATAGACTAAGCATTTTGTAAAATGTTGCTGAAACAATAAAAGTATTTTTCAGGTATTCCATATAGACTTTGGACATTTCTTAAACCACAGAAAGAAAAAATTTGGGATTAACAGACAACGAGTTCCATTTGTTCTGACAGAGGATTTCCTCCGAGTGATAGCTAAGGGTGCAGATCAACCATCCAAACAAAAGGAATATGAACGGTAAAGACAATAAATTATTCTCTTCAGCTCACCTATTCTTCAGTGGAACCTATGTCATGTTTGCCGCCATTTAGCTGAGTGTGGCATAAAACTATGGCACACTCACTTATTTCATGTATCTTTAACCTCTGTCTGACTGAAAGCATGAAATTATCTGAAAAGTTTCCAGAAGATCAATATAATGGCTAAATTTGAAATATGCCACCTCCTAGCACTGTTTATACTCTTTGCCCTTTGGATACAATTTGTTCTGAAATGTTGCTGTGAAGCATATGAAACTGCAATGTTTCTTAGACCCTGTGTTTGTTCTGTGAGGCTCCAACAGCATGGCCTGGGTGTTCAAAGCAGTAGCATGGTGGATTAGGTTTCACTGTAGCCAGGGTTTGAAACTCTCCAAAATTTCAGACAAACTACAGGGTTGGTTAGATGTAAAACTTGCCAGTCAACTCCAAAATGTACAAAAAAATACTAATTTACTTAGTATACTTAAATTAAAACTTGTAAAACATTGAAAAACCTCATGCCAGTGCAATAAAACAATTAAGCAATTATTTCAGATTTGTGATTGAATTAATCGTGATTTATTACTCTGAAATATGATGAATATCTTTATGTACGTTATAAATTTTAACCTGACCAGTGGGCAGGGATGGGGCTGGCAAGATGTTTGAACATTGTTGTAGGTAAGTGACATCTACAGATGCTCATTATATCGATCAGTAGTTCATCACATTATTCACATCATTCATTATTCACAGGCAACAACAGAATGGACACACACACATACGCGCATTCGCAAACACATGCACACACACACACACAGAACATGCATTTATGCAACACCTGCACACGTACACATGCATGTGTACATTAACAACCTGTCCCTCTCACATTTTCTTATTGTTATTTCAGCTTCCAGGAGATGTGTGTGTCCGCCTTTGTTGTCTTACGAGACAATAAACGTTTGTTGATCACACTGTTTTCGCTGATGTTGTCCTGTGGAATCCCCGAGCTGCAATCTCTGGATGACATTGAATACATCCGGAAAACTCTATCAGTGGAGAAGACCGAGAAGGAGGCTGTGAAATACTTCATCGAACAGCTCCAGAAAGCTTATGGAGGCCAATGGACAACCAAAGTGGACTGGCTCTGTCACAATGTTAAGGGCTTGTGGTGATAACATGTATGTGCAACCACAGTGATATCAAGTCTTAATTCTCATTGCTGACATAGTCAGGGTACTGTTGCAATATTGTTTATGTGACTATAGATTTGAACTCGCTCACTAACAGCTGACACACAAAGATCTGAAGACATCCACACACTCACACAAACTTTGAATTAAATCACAAACAAGAAGTCAACATTAGCTGATGAAAAGTATCTTCCTCAGCACTAGCTTCAAGCAAGCAACTTCCATTCTAGCCTACACTTTGAAAAACGTAGCCTGTAATATTTGTATATTATTTAGATTTGTGAACAGATTTGAATTTTAATTCCTCTGTCAAATAACCAAGCTAACCATCCTTTTTTTCTCTCTTTTTCCACCGAATGTTGTTTCGAGGGGTACCGAGGTGGATAACCCATACAGCATGTGGGCTTAGAAGGTGTTTTAGGGAAGAAAATAGACAGGAAGTCTGTGTATATCTTATATCAGTGAGATGGGAAAATGATAGCTTATATCACATGTCTGCTTAACATTCATGTACGTCTCCCACTGGTTGTTGCATATTTTATTCCATTCGAAATAAAGAAAAGGATTGGCAACCAAGCCTATCTCAGAATAATAACAATCGTGAGTATCACAATTTATCTTAGTCTCGTTTTGGTTTCAGGTCCAGTTGATACATGAAATAACGAATCGCATAATTTTAATGTAATAATTAATTGATGGAATATCCATGTTCATCTGATTTGATACTGAATTATTACAATTTAGCATGTCGTGCAGATAGAAGCTTTTATTTACCATCTTTACGCAATCAGTTGAAGCACTAAAGATTAGGTGCGTTATACTGTTCCTCAATTCAATTATTAGGATGAATACTGTAATAGAATGTGGATCTGCTGTATAACAGAGGATGAGGTGCTTTACCAGAGAGATGATCATTTTAAGGGGGATGATCATCACCATCATCATCATCATCATCATCACCACCATCATCATCATCATCATCACCACCACCACCACCACCACCATCATCATCATCATCATCATCATCATCATCATCATCATCACCACCACCACCACCACCATCATCATCATCATCACCATCATCATCATCACCATCACCATCATCATCATCATCATCATCATCATCATCATCATCACCACCACCACCACCATCATCATCATCATCATCATCATCATCATCATCACCACCACCACCACCATCATCATCATCATCATCATCACCCCACTACCACCTCCCATCCCACCACACCCCATGAATTATAAATGGTCCTTACATATCCATTCTGTGTCTATGATCAGTATTATCAATGATTATGCTGGATCTTGAACTGATAAAAGTTTTTCTTATCAGAAACTGATTCTCAAAATGGGAATGTGAAACAAGCAAGGTGCATGATCTGTTTGATCAGCATTTTAGAAATGGGTAAATAATAAGAGAGTAAGGTACTTTATGACTCTTGCTTGACATCAGTATCAGAATCAACACCGAAGATTTGCGTCATATGCAGTAAAGAAGTCCATGAAGTGTCTTGCTTTATTGGGGCGGTGGGGTAGCCTAGTGGTTAAAGCGTTCGCTCGTCATGCCGAAGACCCGGGTTCGATTCCCCACATGGGTACAATGTGTGAGGCCCATTTTCTGGTGTCCCCCGCCGTGATATAGCTGGAATATTGCTAAAAGTGGCGTAAAACCAAACTCACTCACTGACTGTCTTACTCTGAGATGGTGGGCTAGCTTTGTGGTTAAAGCATTTGTTCATCATGCCGAAGACCAGGGTTTAATCCCCCGCCATGAATTTGCTATAATATGGCTAAAAGCGGCATAAAACCATACTCACTCTTTTCCAACACTTAGGTATGTATATTGTAAACATGGTTTGACATGGGCACAAACAAAATATCCTGTATTTCTTAGGCAAGTCCAGTTTGTTTCAGCTTTCAGTCATCATGGCCCGTGTTAGACTATTTCTGCTCACATGGCTATTTACTCTTGCTTTCTTTATTGCTTAGCACCCAATCAGCAATTATTCCGCTGTATGTGGTAGTTTGTAAATAATTAGGTCTAGTCCAGACAATCAAATATTGAAACACTGGCAGGCGTTGTGTTAATTTTGTAAAGCAAATGTCCCATGTTGTAATATTTAATTAAATATAGATCTATATAACATGCATGTCATACAATTTGATCTAAATGCCAAATACGGGAGAAAGATGCCAGCAATATATTATTCCTAAGTTTAACAAAGTGATGTTATCTATTTCATATTTTTGTATTTCATGTTTTCCAGTTGTATGCTACATTAATGACTTGCCAACTTCTAGAATGCCCCACTGAGTCAGGGGCCCATATACAGGACCAGAAAAAAACATGGTATTTAGAATATTGTGAGTTTCAAAAAGTTGAACCACTAATTTCATTTGACTGCACAAAATATGAATAAACAGCTTGACAACACTAATGCCTGAAGCGCGCGTATAATCTCCATGACGCCAAGTCGCACGACGGGTTAGCTGTTTCAATACACCTTATTTGATTTGGCAAACAACCTCAGTCCAGGTGTTGACAGGTCAAGCTGACCTAGCACCGCATCAGAAACAAACAATCCCCTCCGTGACAAGAGGCAGGACGATTGTGTATCTACAAGGTCGAAGAAATACTTTGCGTGAAGACAAGGCCCACGATGTGCTGTTTACTTAGCAGCAGCAGAGGACAGGAGCGGGTTTTGTCACGTTGTCACGGACACCGTATCGTGACATCGCCTAAAGGGGGATTTTATGTTAATAAGTCACTGTCGGAAGTGGCCATGAATTATTTGACTTGTTAACCGTGATTTGAATGTTTCACGCATGTAATTCTTTGTGAAAACAACTGAGCCAGATCACTGTCCTCATCTGGGACGAGTATAAGATTCCCGCACGAGAGACCGACACTGCCCAGTATAATTTGCTAAGAATACACAAAAATGTCAAACATTTTCAGTGCTCACTCATCAATAAAAAATAACAAAACAATAAACAAATGTCAATTTCCAGGATAACAGCATGTTTTGTTTATTTTTGGTACAATATCAGTTTATTGAATGTGTTGGATGACGTATAAAGGCGACAGCATGCGTATGATAATTTATATATTTGTTGAATCATGCTACTGCATAGCCTAAAAGGTCATGCCGCCTTCTAAGGTTCTAAGACATTCAAACGAGTCTTCTTCACAAATGGTTTCGATTTAATGTTGTATTGTGGGTATTTCTGTGTGTTGCGGGCTGCTCAGAAACTTGGGAAACAGTATACTAACACCGTGTGTGTGTTTATAGAGAAATCCCATTCCGACATCAGGGAGAATACATGTTGTATAACGCCGCAGATATTGCAGTTATTTGGCAAACCAGTGACTTTTAGCATCAGCAATGATCAGCGCCATCTAAGTACACAATGACACGTGATCGGCCATATCAGCCAGGTGCGAAGCCCATCTCTCGTGGGATATCGTGCAGACACACTCACAACGAGTTTCCATATATTGCTTTTTGTAGTAAAATATGTGCAAGGACGTAATTAGAGATGATTATAATATACATTTATGCCAACAATATAATTATGTCATAAGTTATGAATTAGCTAAAGCAAAGTGTTCCTGAATAAGGTGTAATCCGTAGTATTATTTTCCCCGACAACACATTCCGATTACCGGAGAGTTCTACAGTGCATGTGTATTGTTTGTAGTTTAGTGTTTAGATAATATTTCCATTCGCAAATGTAGATTATGGACAGATTAATCCAATCCTCTTAGCATGAATGAACAAATTAGGGTCGGGATGCTAAACTACCTACGTTTTATAATTAAAAGAGAACTGAGTGTGACCCTTGTTCCGATGTGTCCTGTTATGTATACATGCATGAGAAGGTATGAAACAGTATCTAGATACATGTAACAAACACTCGTTAAACCGTCTTTTTAAACATCCCTAAATAATATAGTAGAAACCCATTGGAAAAGTGATAAATCGTGGGAAAAACTCATTTATGATACGACCCCTATTTGAATGCATCACATTTGATACCACCCCCACTAGTCACCTAACAAATGCTGTATTGAACGGGACCGTGTGTAGCACTTTCAGATCCAAATCTGAATCTTTACAGATTTCCGTTTCGGTGAATTGAATAATTGCTTTAAAATTTTAAAGGTCAAAGTTTAATACATGCAATTACATGAACATGAAATTAGCTTAATGTTTTATTTACCATTAACGGGGAATACCCTGCCTTCTTTTCAAAACCGTTGTCGGCATCTATGGACACAATCAAATATTACCACACGTTTTCATTGATTGAAATGTAACCGAAACATTGCAGTCAGTATTATTAACGTTGAACACGCTATGACTTCCTTCCTAAATCGAATACTTAGCGAGCCAATTTGAAATGTTGCGTAGGGTCAACAATCAGCATGAACACACGACAGGGAAGAACTTGACACATACAAAATAAAAATTCTAACCAAGCACGTTCTGTCCGTCTCGGTGTGGGAAAACTATACATGTGTGTAGATGTAATGTGAAATTTTCCCGTTCCTAAAATGAACACAGGATTATATTCACTGCTGGACCTGCTCATTTTGTATAGCCAATGGATTTTATGAAAATGAATTCGGTTCAATTAAATGTTCCAGCGATGCATGTTCTAACGACTGTTGAGGAGATACAGATTAAACAGCAATAGAGAATGTCGTTTTGCATAATGTATGGCGAGTATTCGCGGATTTCCTGTTTAAACCGACACCTTTAAGTGACAAGTCACTTTTGATCCCTGACGCGTGTAATGTGCCCCGCCCCCTTTGACCCTATGTCAATAAGTGAAGTTGTGACCCATTGACCCGGAAGCACTGACCGGGCACGCGCATCTGTCAAAGAAAGATGGCGGTGTGGCAAAACAAAGATTGGTGTTCAACTAGTTGTCGGCAAACTTTGTTACTGCTGGTAGCATGATAATTCCTCAAAATGTATTTGGCGAAGGCAAAGAAGCAGCTCGAGCAACAAGATGCAAAAGAGTTGCAGGAACGACGGGATCGCCATGTCGAGCGAGGATACCAGAGGTCCAATTCCACGTCTGGTATACCGGATAGGGTGCAAAAAGTTACCGAACTCAAACTTGATGATTTGCCTGATGGTGCATGTTTTAGACCCAAAAATGTCTTACAGGGCGACCAGAAAAGCAGCGAAACCGCTGTGCGACCTGCTGAGGTAAGAATATGTTAATTTTATAGATTTATTCAGTGAATTACTTTTGGATGGCGGATAAAACTGTTTGTTTACGGTTTGAAAGGTGTCAACTTACCAAGTCGATAGGCCTATTGTGTTGAGATGTTTATGTATCCACACTTCACTTTACACAAACATGTTCAAGCGTTCCATTTTAATTGAAATGGATTTAAAAAATGCACTTCAACACTGACGGTAGGCTATATTTATTTTACAGAGCAATATGGGTCAGATGGACTTAATGTTGGTGCATCAAGTAAAATATTGATTATTAGCCAGCTGAAGGATTGTTTGTGTTGGCAAGTTACACGTGTTACCAAAGTGCTGTATTTGGTATTTAGTAGAAATTCAGGATAATATCTGATGATTGGCTTGTTAGCTGTGATATTATTCTAATGTGTTTATTATCTTTTTTTAATTGAGCTCTCTTTTTTAAAAATAATGACAAACGATGGAAATCTGATCTAAATGGTTCACTTGTTTGTTATATTTAAGAAATAACATTGTAGTTTATGGATAAAATGCGTTGTCTAATCTCACTTCCTTGTTTCTATATATCTTAGCATTATTTCTTAATTACCTTTTTGAGTTTTTTTAATAGTGATGAATATTAATTGATAAACATTACATATTTCCTGAATTTTCTTTCCTTTCTCGCTCCTGACAAGATGTTATCACCAAAACCACCATGCTCACCCATTATCCACTGATTACAGATTAGGTTATCAGTGATCTTTCCAGGCTTTCTTTTTATAGCTGACTGTTGACACACATACAATGGCCACATCCATTGTTGAACCCAACTTGTCATTAATAAGATCAACTGGGAAACAAAGACTGACAATTGCTACTTATCAAAAGATTCTGCAAATAGCCACATGGTCTTGTAATCTCGTCAGATATTCAATAAGGCCCCCAAGTGAATTGAGGATCTGGCAGCTGTTTGACCCTGAATACACACTCAGACTGGCAATCAGGATTGTAAGCCCAGGGCAAGGTTCACATACATTAATCTATATCTACAGTGTTAAGCCTACCCCATGGGTGGCATTAGTTGACCAAGTGATAAAATGTCTTTGAGTTAGGACTTGTGTAATAATTAATTCCTGATAAGCCATTCCTAACTGATGGAGAAAGAGTTACTTCAGGGATAATGTACAGGTACCCATTCAAAAGAAGACTGTATTCATTTTTGAGTGACTTTATCACTAAGTCCAGTGACTGAATTTGTAAATTGTAGTTATAAATAGAAGATAATGGTAATGTTAACTTAGGGATAGTAGTTTCAGAAATATGTGGTACCAATTTATATGCGTTTACTAATTATTGAACAATATTCTTGCAAATTTGGTGTATTATGCTTCTTGCTTATGGGCCTCATTGGCAGTTGGGTAGCCTAGTGGTTCAAACATGTTTTTATCATAA
The DNA here is from genome assembly GCF_037392515.1 of Haliotis asinina. NCBI lineage: Eukaryota > Metazoa > Mollusca > Gastropoda > Lepetellida > Haliotidae > Haliotis > Haliotis asinina. The sequence continues at coordinate 39,544,505 of NC_090295.1, forward strand.
AGAAGACCTGAGTTTGATTCCCCTCGTGTGTACAAGATGTGATGCCCATTTCTGGGCTCCCTGCCTTGATACAGATGGAATATTGCTAAAAGTGACATAAAACGGAATCCACTCGCTGACATTCTTAATTACCTTTGAGCATCTTGAAATTAAAGATTGACTTGTTTTTGAAAACAATGTTTGTGATGTGATGTGATGTGATGTGTTTTTTTTCTCTATTTCATACTTGTTTTACAAATAATAAGAAGTGTAGAAGACGCATATGATTGTGGAGTAATGGTAATAAATGGTTAGGTTTCCCTGAAGTTGGAACCAAATTGATTCACTACCACTCTATCTCTGACAAGTATTTGAACTTATTATGTCAACTGTGATTATTATATCAGATATGGTAGTAAGTTTGGAAACATGGAAAGTTCTCTGTTTTTACTATAGTTGGTATGAAGTATGAAAAACAACATTTCATGGAAAAAAACATTTGAAGAATCAGAGTTGCAGTATTAATACTTTTACAGTTTTTGTGTATTTGCAAATTACTTAAAGCATGTCTTCTTTGATATTTTTGAGTTCTGAATGGGATTTGATTTATGGCAGCAGATATATGTATATCAAACATGGAATTTTTCTATGTTACCTCATTATAAGCTCAAAAGTTGAGTAAGTTTATCTGTGTCATGTTTACCTTCTGTGCCCTAGCTTGATGCATGTTCATTAATGTAGAAGTCCCTGAATGGATGATATGCCCACTCAGCAGATAGGAGCATCAGCTGTGAGTGCCACAACACAATGCCACAAGATTTGCACATGTCTGTGTTACTGTGTATGATTGTTTTATCGATTAGGGCTATACCAGTCATTGATTTGACACCATAAGCACACAGCGACAAGATAGACAACCCTGTTGGCGGACACTGCTAGTTCATGTCATACTGCATGTGATCACAGTCTGACATATCTGTGTAGACTGAATCACAACAGACAGTTGAATGACCTAATTAGTCAGCTGTTACAAAACATAGTGCCTTTGGTCTGTGTGTTAGATGTATTCAAAATGAGGCCTGAATGGTTAATGGGCTTTTGTCACAGCTGTGCACTGGAAATATGTAACTGGCCCCTCAATTTGTTGTGTAGCACCAAATTGTAATATTATTCAAGATTTAACTTTTATTTTCTTAGTTTAGAGGTACACTTTTTTAACCTGTCTTCAGTCTATTACCAGCTTTAGCATCAGTTTCAGATGAGCTGAAGGGAATAAGACTCCATTTGTATGAATACCTGTAAATTAAGAGCATCATTGACTGCATGTTAAGTATCACAATGAATTCCATAGATCAAGACCTATATGAACAAAGTGTGACATGATGGTATTGTGTTGGAATATAGGTCCCCAGCAACTATGCTGGTCACGAGAGACAACTTACGAATTGCATGGCCACTCACATCAAGTTGTTGGGTGGTGGGGTAGCTGATCTTTATATGCACTATTGAGAATTAAAATGAATTTCTAACCTGAATGAAAAACTTTAAATACAGCATTACTCTCAACAAAAGTCAGAATTGACTTGTCTACCTATCCATATTCACAAAGAATGGTAGAATAACTGAAACAAAAGAATCAAGGGTTCCTTGTTTATAATTATGTGCAGCAGGAAATCTCAATATCCATCCACACTACACCTTGTAATTTAAAACACTAGATAAAATGCAGCAGGCTCTGAAAATAATGGATTGTGACGTATACAATAAGTACTTGACTTCAACCTCATTCTACTGGGTGAAAATGAACAGTAATCAGTCCATGGTAACTAAATATTTAATACATGAAGTGTTGGGGACTTTAATTTGTTCTGAAAAGCATGTTGAACTGTAGATTCATCAGGAATGGTGTTTAGTATAGATAGAGTAATTGCGTATTGTCAATTATATAGATTGCAGTCTTCAGAATTGTAGAGAGAGGGATTTTGAGATTTGCTTCCAAAGTACTTTAGTCTAAGGAACTTAAATCTGTAACCCTCAGCACCTTTATATAAAGACACTATGACTTTCATGCTTACTTTCCAACACTGCATTATATTGTGGTATATTGCATTGGTAAATGACAGAATTACAGTAAGTATCAGGATTGGCACCATGTTTTCTGAGTGCAGACATTAATCCGATTACATCATTGTCTTCCCAGCTAAGGTTTTGCCTAAGGGTACCGCAAGTGCAAGAATTCCCAATTTGGATCAATAAACATCCCATTTAATGTAAATATATGAATATAAATGTTTCATGTAATGTTAAAGTACCCCCGAAATTAACAAAATAATAATTTTCTTAATTTGCCCTCCAACAACACATTGCACATTGCCATTCACTAAGAAAGTGTAACTGCAAATATAACACATGTAACAAGTGTTTGGTTGGAATCCTAGATAATATTACAGTAGTAAGATCCTGCATAAGAACCACACACATACCAGAATTTCACCTTTTGCATGGGTAGGTAGGGAATCAAATTCATTACCAGAATTGCTGTCTTGTACATTACTTTTATCAAATCTGAAACTGACTCAAATCACCATGGAAACACAAATTGAATAAGTGAGCATTACTAAGTAGTATTAACTGTGGAGGTGCTCATTAATGTAATATGCCTAGTGCAGTGATGCAATAAATTACTGTAAGTCATTCAGCTGATAAACCATAAACCTATCATAAAAGGGTACAGATGAAGAACATGATGCTGATTAATAGAAAAATCCATCTTATGTGAGATTTACAGAGGCATGCTGTAAATGATATTCTTTCAAGTATCCATCCTTCGGGCTGGTAATCTTATTTTAATTTATCATGATTTGTTGAGCCGTTGTCGTGTAGAGTTGTTTGTGTCACTTAGGAAGCCTTGTGTTGAAATAGGAGCTGTAAGGCAATGAAACCATTGCTGGTGTCCATCTCATTGTTGTGAGATTTGAGACAGCAATCCCTGGACGTGTAACACCCATTGAGTGATGTCGCAGGAACCCTTGACCTACCACTTGATAAGTCTGTCTATTGTTACAAGGTTGTGGATTATAGTCAGAGTCAATCACTCTTGATCTCCACCCTACACGTATGTGCCCGTGTTAATCCCTTAACGTACATTGCACAATGAGATATAAATCACTGGCACAGTATTGACCTTTGAGTTCGACATGATTAATTTAAAGTGTGAAATAAACAAATTCTTCATACAAAATAACCAGTAGGTATTTGTTTCAAAACGAAACAACACATATTTGAAAGTATTTGATGTCTTAACAATGAGAAAACAGGAATAAATTCCTAAATTCATTTTACAGATAAGAATAAAACTATGAGAACAATTACATTGCTTGTGAGTCCTTTGCACCAACCTCTAGTTGACACAGGTGTAGACACATAGTTCTCCTTTCAAAATAGTCTGTCTCTTGCCAACATGAAATGACTACTGAATGTAATTATTTCCCAGTTATAAAATCCTGTATAATCATTTTCCTTATGATCAGGAAATGACAATTCACTGACTAACATGCCATTAAAGATTAACAACGACATGAGGCTAGAAAGGGGGCAAGGGAGTTTAGGCTGCTATAAAATGTTATATCTCCCAATTGAATTTAATATTACAATATGCATTAAAGCAACCTCAAATTGTTAGATTATGAGTAATATTAAATGAAGTCCTGTGTCTTGACAGTTAAGGATATGGTATGTATTCATTATGTTGAGTGAGTGAATTTAGTTTGATGCAGCTTTTAGCAACAATGTTTGCAACATTTAAGCAATACTGTGGGGACACCAGACATTAGCTTCACACATCGTGCCAAGGAATGTGCTTTTACCTCCAGGCTATCATTGCCCTGTTATGTGTATAGTCAATTAGTGAAAGTGAGTGAGTGACTGAGTTTTACGCCACACTCAGCAATATTCCAGCTATATGGCGGCGGTCTGTAAATAATCGAGTCTGGACCAGACAATCCAGTGACCAACAACACGAGCATCAATCTGCGCAATTGGGAACCGATGACATGTGTCAACCAAGTCGGCGAGTCTGACCACCCAATCCCGTTAGTCGCCTCTTAAGACAAGCATGGGTTGCTGAAGGCCAATTCTACCCCTAGTGAAAGTTGATCCTTCCTTTATTTATCTCCCTCAATAGGAACAGTCACTTTAAGTGATTTAAATGTCACAGTTTTGAAAGTGTTTGCTTGGATTAATAAATCTTTTTGCCAAACCAGTTGTGCAATAATCACAGAATATTTAACATGAAAATCAAACTGTTCTTGACATTACAGTGATGTATAAGAAGACTTACTGAGCCTACAAATTCAGGTATGACTGCAGGAGACCAATAGGACTCCGGAACCCTCCCATAATTACCACTGCTATGTACCAGGAGATTTCCTCTTTGCTTATCAGATAATTCCTGAGTAGATAAAAGTTACATGACTTATGCACCCAGACTCCAGTCACTTATCAGACCCAAATCTTCAAATTTGTTGAGTAAGCTCTGCTAATGATAGCCTATTTAGTAACACTAAAATTTGCTGAAAGTGATTATCAGGAACAAGTTTGTCACATGATCATATTTGGTGCAGCCTGAAAAACATAAACTATTTTTAGTTCATGCAGGCCATTCATATAGAGTTGATAGCTTTTTTTCCATTGTCTTTAGTTTTTAACAAATAGATCCTCTGCTGACATGCATGTCATTATACGGAAATGTAAAATCTGCAGGTAGATGGTTTGCTTATCCCTTGATGCAGAAACAAAGACAGTGGTATTTTTTTTCTTTTTTGTTTAGAACAAACGTAAAAGGGCACACCTGGAATAGATTGTTAAATATGATACAAAATATTCTTCCTGCAAAGGTTTGGATTTGTCAATAAAATGTGTGGAAAATCTAAAAGAAAATTGAAAAGGAGTAGAAGTATTAAGTCAAAGTAGGGTCCATGGCAGCTACTTAAAATAGTGTATCTGAAAACCCCCAAAAGTTTCCATGGTAACCACATGAAATTTGGTATCTGAATATAGATGAGTATCTGTTCGTCCTTGGAGGAAGTTTAATCTTACTTGGAATGTGATTTGTTTCTCACTGTCTGGACATATGGAGAGTCCATTGGCAAGGCAATGAGAAGGTAGTGAATCATTTGCACATGACTGGGACATGTATGAATGAGTTTAAAAGTAGAAAATCACCTACATTTGGTAAGTTCATTAAACATGAAGGACGCTGGAACTTCCTTTAGTTTCTGACAGTCATCCAATAACCATTGTGACTGTCAGTTGAATTAAGAGTGTGGGTTAATGCATTTGTTTCAGTGGAACAGTATTGGAGTTGTTTCTGTGTGACACACTGACAGCATTTAGCAGCTTTGATGTGCATTGTGGAAATTTCAGGCAAGAGGAGGTCTCCAGCAAGATTTTGGTCAGTGGTCAGGTGTTCAGTGAATCAGTGCTCAGTGTAGGTTGCACATCAACGTACTGTAGTGGCATGGATCAGTGTTCATAGTATCACTCACTGGATTGTCTGGTCCAGACATGATTATCTGTAGTCCTCATCACACAGTTGGAACATTGGAATCTGGTGTTAAGAACGTGAAATAAGTATGCAAATTATTTGAAGCAGTGATGTATTGTTTTGCCAAAGATTATCTTGCTCAATACCGACCAAACAGTTATCTGGGCTGATATGACTCTTAACTCATCTGGGAATTCTGGGTTACAATTCCCCAGCAACCTGATTGTTGTTCCTAATATCAAGCACTGGTTTGTCCTGATTTGATAATCTATGGTCACTGTTACAGCACTTAAACATTGCTGCTGTACTGAATAAAACACAAACAAACAGGTTTACTTTCTTCAAAGGATGTCGTTGGGAATAATATGTTATAAATAAATTTGATTTCTTAACATGGTGTTGCACTATTGTGCATATTGATGTTAATAGTTTTTATATTGTCTGCAACCTTTTATGTTAATGATTAAATCAGCAATCATTGGAGTCACTGTTGTCATCTGTTTATAACTATTGATTTCCAATATTTTTGTGGGTTGACGGAGGTATAATCAGTTTGTAATCTAGTTTTTATGTTTACATCTCCATAAACAACCAAAAATGTGTTGAAAAAATATTATTGTGGTATTGATATCATTTGTTTATGCTTTGTCCATAAAAGAAAATAATATATTTCAAAAAATATTATCATCAGGTGGAGTTCTCGAGGTGTGCTGCTATGATATTGTACTTCAGTCAAGAGACCCCTTGTAATGTTAATGTTCAGGGTGTTGTGGGAAGGAGAGGGGTATGTGAGCGTTGGAATGTGGTGTGTGTGTTGTGTTTGCGTGTGTGCATGTGTGTGTGTTGGGAAGGGATAGGAGGGGTGTGGGTGTGTCCACGGGTGGAGATGATGTGTTTGTGGACGGGTGGGAATGGAATATTGCTGATGGCAATCATACTGTAGTATTGCTGTCATGCTACATCAAGTTTGTCTGGTAAGACTGGAGTTGTCAGTTGACAATAAATAATTCACTAGCTAAAGCTAAATCTGTTCGTTAGAAGATCAGGTTTCTGAATTGATTTGTAACACCCTCTTTTCCTCTAGCATTTTAGGTGTGTTTGGCTGTTCTGTTCTGTCAGTGATGTTTCTTTACACTTCAGAAATAGTGTTGGACATGTACATCTATACATCTAGTCCAGCTATTTTTCATATATTTTTTCATTATATTTTTCAGCGTGGTACACCTTTGCCTCTTTCTTTAACTAGGTGATGACATCTGTGAATATGCTGATAAGAATAGTCTTCAGTAACCCTCACTTGTTTTTAGTGACTAACGGGACCGGGTAGTCAGACTTGCTTACTTGTTCGTTTATGTCATTGCAACCCAGTTGCATAGTGCATCATGCTCATGCTGTTGATCACTGGAGTGGCTGGTCCAGACTTGATTAATTACAGAATGCCTTCATATATCTGCAATATTGTTGAATGTGGCTTTAAACAATAAAAACAACCAACCAGTATTAGTTAATAATACATACATTAATATAATATTACAATAATAAATAATATATAAATACAATAATGTGTTTTATGGTAAAGAGCACAGTCACTCACTCTGACGGACACAGAATGTGGTTTACATGCTCCATTCACATCAGTCTGTGGGAAGCCCATTTCTAGTGTCCCCCAATGTAGAATATTGCTAAAACATAACTCACTCACTCACTTGCATCAGTCAAGAATTCTCAGGAAAGTGTTTCGAGGCAGTGTTTGGAGTACAGACAGTTTGGGGATGGCTGTGTCTATTTATAGGCAAGCACATGTAAGAGATAGGTGCGAGGAGCTGTGAGGAGCCTGCATGTATATGCTCTTGATGAGACAGGAATGTTTTGCATGTTTTATCACTGTCTGAGCACCCACTCACCTTGACTTTACCTGTCTGGAGCTGCAACTTATGTTCGTCATTGAGGAGAGAAAAATACTAGTTTTTCTATTTTGTAAGCACAAATGATAGCAATGTCTTTGCAATATGCCTTGTTTAAGTTTCACAAGGAGCTGATGTTAGTCATCACTATTTATAGAGTGAAAAATAAGCGTGTCAAGGTATTTTGTGAAGCCTGTTCACGAACACTTCAACTCAGGCTGAATAAAGGAAGATATTGTCTGCTGATTTGTATGCAGGGCGTTAGGTGGAAGGATTATTAGTACAAAAACTGATTTGAAATTGAAGATATTTCTGTTTTAGTGAATTTTGTTCGTCATCACATTGATGAATACATTACTGTTCTCACCTTAAACAGCTATGTAGTGTCATTGCATTCCTACATCATGTTCATAGTACAATCACTGGATTGCCTGGTTTAGACCTCAACATACAGACCATAGTCACATGGCTGCTGTGTGTGGTGTAGTCTGTTTCACTGTCCCGGAACCACATTATTTTCCCAATTTCAAAGCCCTCTCTGCAATGCTAAAGCCCTACATGAACAAATCTAGATTTCCTCAGGTTCCGAATCTTTGGTCTCCCTGGGGCTCCTTTTCAATTTGTATGGGTTAGTTTGTTACTATCAAAATAATATATATTCAGAGACTAAGCGTTAGTCTATGCATAGTGTTTCATAACAGAGCAGCATTGCTGAAACTATCACCACTTAATACCACCTGAAGCACAATTTCATGATGATGTTGAGCTGTACCCAGCATGGAAAATGAAAGCGACTATGAGGACAGCGAACTGCACTGAGATTCTGTAGTATTGTCTGATTAGCATTAAATGTCATTCATCTCACTTAAATGTCTGCCGGCTGGCAATATGTCTAAATAGAGTCCTAGTCAAGAGAGCTTTGGGAAAAACGTGATTCCAGGAATTGCTGATAATATTACTTCCATGATTATAGCCGACAGACTATACAGGGATGCCTTTCTGGAGGCTACGGAATTAGATAGACTAATGTGATATGCAGTGTTGCACTCATTTATTGATTAGCGATTGAGCTTTCACATGAGTTGGTCTATAAGTACTTTCTTAGCCTGCTGTCCAACTGCATGTGACTGGTACTGCTTCACCAGCAAAACGGCTTAGTCTCTTAACTGATGCAGTTGATTCTGTGTCAATATTGCATCAATTTTGTCTGCATTTGTGTCGTGTGTAGACAGTCTGGAGCCACTACAAGCTTCAGGGGATTAATTACTGTACTGTGATTGGCCATAAGGGCATTGCCTTACCGACCATGTCCAACCAGGTCTCAGTTTGGACACTGACAAGGAAACACACTCAGAATTGGTGTGTGCTTAGTGTGACTCATTTTTGAAACTGTTATTAGAAGTTATGATGTTTTATATTGCAATGGTATCAGTGGAAACCTCAACATTTTCCCCTATTTTTGGGGATTAATCTGATTTTGTAGGTGATAAGAAATGGCCTTGGGGTGGTTTTTTGGCCCAGACATCTTTGATTTGACATTTGACAAATGTGAATGTAATCCAGGGCCCAATTTCTCGAAACAAACTTAAGTTTTAACTCAAATCTCAAACTGAGTTTGACAATATGAAACAGCTGAAATTTTAACTCAATTGCATTTTTTAGACTAAAAAAGTTCAAACAACTAAAGAAATCTGTCCCCCAAATTCAGATTGTCTACTATGTTTGAGCTGGATACCAATTTCCTTTCATTCTGGAAAATGGGTGTTCTTGCATTTTCTCAGATTTGAGCAAAAACTTGAACTTAAGTCAAAACTCAGACTTAAGTTTGTTTCGAGAAATCGGGGCCAGGCTATTTTGATACCAGCTCCAATTTTACTAATTGAGCAGGTCGTATAATACGAGTTGTATAGCCTACAACTTTGTCATCGTGTTTGTTATTAGAGCTGATTAGATTGATTCTGAAGTGTGTGATATGATTCATGTGAAGATTTTTATGGCATAGCATTCCTGAAGGAAAAGTGTCAATGTTCTGTAAACTACAAATATAGTGAGTGATGGAGTTTAGTTTTACGCCGCACTCAGCAATATTCCAGCTATATGGCGGCATTCGGTAAATAATTGAGTCTGGACCAGACAATCCAGTTATCAACAGCACGAGCATCAATCTGCGGAATTGTGAATCGATTGTATGTGTCAACCTTGTCAGCCAGCCTGACCATCAGTTGCCTTTTATGACAAGCATAGTCGCCTTATATGGCAAGCATGGGTTGCAGAAGACCTATTCTACCCTGGATCGTCACAGATCACTACAAATATAAACACAGTAGGTACAAAGATATTGACCAGGACAGATATGCCATTCCATTTTGAAAACAAGCATTATAAAGACATAGAAACAATATGAGGATTGGGAAAACTGTTGTGAATGTGATACCAGGGATTATGATAACAGATTTTCACTTCCTGTTTGTCTCATCTTGTACATACTGTTTCCGATTCTCTCCATGAAGTATGTGAATGAGATGTAGAACAAGGTGAACTGTATCATGTTTCAATTTTGAGCTGTTTATTGTAAGTGGCAAGCCTAATAATTTTTTCACTCAGAACAGCTAATGCCAACATTGGTGATAAGCCACACACATTTTTGATGCTGTTCTTTACTGATTTTCTAGTCCATTTTGAATTGTCTGAGTTGGAAAATGCATTAGTGAAACATCAATAATTCATGAAAAAATGTACTGACTTGAATATATATTTGATGTGTATGAAAAGAGGTCACAGAATATGTGCTTTCCTGGATTTTTAAAATGGAAATCTAAAAATAATCATGTGTAAAGTGTTCATGTGAGATTCAGTTCCTTCCATATTTTTAGAACATCCAATGGCAAAATATATATTACATCCATTGGGATTGTATTTGTTGAATATAAAATATTTGTGGAACCAGAAGTATGATATTATCTGAAAATATTTGTAAGAAAATATGGTTATTTTTACCTACTGATTAGGAATTTTTGTAGGATTGTTCTGTAAACAACAAAAGAAAGTCTGATTATAAAACGTCTACGTAGACCAGCATTTGGCACCAACAACCTAAGGAGGGAAAAACATTTTACCAGGAACCCAAGCTAGCAAGTGGGTCAATACTTCTATCTCTGGCATCTTTATCCAAGATAAGAAACATAGGACTCACCAGTTCTCAGTGTCGGCTTTGTTTCCCTTGTTCCTTTCTGTTTTCCAAACACTTAGTTAAAACTAGCAAAGATGTTGCCATAGCAGTAACATCATTGTGAAGTCACCTGTGGAAAAGACTCAGGCAACCAATATGAAATGAGTATCATTGAAAGGTTTATTTCTTTTCCCTTGAAGTCGGTGTGTTTGGTATAGATGAGGCCAGCCTCATGTCCATGATGTTTACAGCTGCGGCTGTATAATTTAGTGACATTGAATATCTTATTAGTTTAAAATGACCATTAGTAGGTTTTGAATAATTAACTTAGATTCTTGTTCAGGGTTCATAATCATGATTTACCTTCACAACTGTAAGGAAGTGCAGTATGACATAAGCTTGTTCCCAGATATTCCTTATTTGTCGGTATTGCAAGAAGGTAACAAGTAATCAGAATTTACTCAGTAGGACACATTGTCATGTCACACCATGTTGAGTGCCTCAGAGTAACTGAGTCACATTATATTCCCTTCTACCCAGCCTTCACTGCAGTGATAAAGCCCTAGATGAAGCTAGTCAGGTTCTGAAACTCTGATCTCCCTGGGTCTCTTTTGCAATTTAAAAGGAATATGTGTCTCTATCAAAGTTGTATATATACTCATAGAAACAAATAAGGGAACACCCGAAAGTTCTTGTGTTCCTCTATGTCCAGACTTTCACCCACAGTGCAAGACATGCCTTGTGAAGAAACCTGGAAAAAAATAAGAAACACTTGTACGTTTATTTGTTCGTGTGAATATGTATAGATTTGATCACAGACTGAGCATTATTCAAAAACACTAGTTTGGGGCTATGTTATTCATCATCAACAAATGACACTAATCCAGCTGCCTAAACCTAATTTTATGAATTCTGAATTGTATAAATTCATGAAATGTGGACAACTGGTCCTGGTTGTAAAAAGTCACATATGAGATCACATATTTCAGCTGGTTGACTTCTTTTCTTTTATTTGATAGTTCCACAAATTACTCTCAAAATTGGTCTCACCGGATTGTCAGGTTTCACTTTACTTATTCATGTGGTGCCATGATACAGTTGGAATATTACTGAATGAAAATAAAAAAAAGTCCTGAAATATTGAGAAGGTTTTTGCTTTTAATTCAGCACTGGAAGAAACAACTAGAAGTTAGGCAATTAGCTGATTATCCCGGCAATTATCCCGGATGGGACTCAGCCCAACAAAAGTACTAGTACTGCTTTTCTCATAAAAACAGTATAATTCCAAATATGACATGTTACATTTGACCACTTTCAAAATAACATTGTATATTCATAACTGGAAGTAAGTGTGGGAGTTAGTTGTTGAGTAAGATCAACTCAGCAACTAAGATCACCTTGTGAAAAGAAACTGAGGTCTAGAATTCATCAAGAATCATTGATTGCTTAAAGCGTTCAAGACATGGACCCTGAATGTAGCTTGACCACTTTGGTCCAACTGATTTGGTTCAATCACATCCCCAAGGGAGGTAATTAGCATGGATTGACAGACATGTTCCTCAATGCATTGATCAGCAGCAGGGAGGCTGCACATCAGGCCAGATGAGCTCATGCTGTGTTTTCACAGCGTCCCTGTAACATGACCACCTCCCTTTAGCTAATTGACCAGCTAAGACTCAAGTAGGGAGGATGCCACTAGTTGTCAGGGGATTACAATACCCAACCATTTCCCATGGCGAGAGCCAGTGCAGGATAGTCTGAACAGTTTCCACTTGTGTAGATCAACACTGTTCTGGCACATGTCATTTTTTTACATGACTGCATTTTTGACAGTGTCAGGCTATCTTGGCTTGATATGCATTCTTTTGTGATGCACTTTTAGTGCTTTAGGAATCTTCATCTCTTGTTTTTTGTTATATTTTGTTAAAGCTGTATTTTTCTTTTCTTATTCAATTGCATAAGAGTGAAAGACGGGGACCTCTCAATCGTGTCAATTTTATGCCATGCACGTTTGAAGAAATATGTATGCACTTAAGATGTGAAACTGGTAATTATTCAACATAGGGGTGGTCCAATGAGATTATGGGTGGTGTCATGAAAAAATTACTAGGCAAAGGAGGTATCACATAAATGTTTCAATACAATGATATAGTTCTATTTTGTCATTCAAAATTTTGACATTGTTTTGGGTTAGTCATTCATTGTAGAGAAAGAGAAATGTGAAATCATTACTGTATTATTTTATTTCAGGGATTGGGGTGGGGTAGGGTCCATGTATGCATGAGAGAGAAGGTGGGAAGTTTGAAAAATAAGATGCTGACAATCCTAGAACTCCTTTTGGAGGTAAGGGTAAAATCACAGAGAATCTATTCAGGAAAAAGAATCTGCAATGGTAAAGGTATCATTTGGGCAAGGAGACATTATTTTATTAGTATGCCTATATATTACTCACAAATACTCTGAAAAATGAAGCTTGTTTCCTGTACATGTGTATCCAATTCTTAGTGGAGGTTAGCTGAAGTTCAGAGTAATTTTGGTACATTTTCTGATGAGTATCATGCTGTGTGTTTTTGATATTTGAGTAGTGACTAAGATGAAATTGAGACCCAAGACAGAGGAACATATGATACTAAGGTCATGACTTGGATAAAGGCACCATCAAGCCTTGGCCAGGGGAACTCCTTACGTGATTGTCCTTGATCTGGGACCAGAGCAGTGAAGTTATTCCATCTGGGTTATTTCTTGAGGGAGCAGTTCTATAATGGAGAGTAGACATGTACTCTCTGAAATGGCTGTCAGGGATGAATCTAAATGAGAAAGCTTTTTTAATCAGTTAAATGGAATCAACGGAAGGAGATCCTTTGTGAAGTCCTTACTGTACAATTTGCAACAAGTATGGTTGAAAGAAGTGCCAGTTGGCAAAAGCTGTTCAAGCTGACTTGTCACTGTTCATCCTGGAAGATCGCAAAGATCTCAGAGATGCTTCGGTAAAGAGTGTCTACTGCATGAGATGCCTGTAGAAGATGTTTAAGAGAGATCTGGATAAAAAGTGGAAGATCTTCAAGTTCAAATGATCATTAGGAAGTGGCACCTGGATGAAACGCTTTGTGGAATACCTTTTTGAAGATTTTGTTAAAGGATCAATACTGACAGATCCTCTTGAAGGAATTTATGTAACATTTTCATTTGAACATGCTTCATGAAATTTGTCTAATTCATAATGTGTGTTAAGTTCAACTGTTTCTGAAAGAAGCTATGAAATATTGTGTATATAGAAACACAGACTGTTGATTCAGATAAAGAATTTCTATAAATTAAGACATACTGACTAAACAACAGTCTTGACAAAACAGATAGCTCCTGTTGGAAATACTGAAGAGACTGACAGACACCCTTTTTTGAAATAAAGGGATGGTAGAAAGCATACTTCAAGAGAAGATATTAAAAATATTTATCTTGGCAAATCTATAGTAGAATAACCTGTGGTGAGAAAATCATATTTGATTTCATTAGGAATTGGTACTAGTGAACTTAAGGAATTATCAACATAGATATTTTAAGGTTGAAGCACAACAGTGTGACAATATTGGTTTCTCTGTATAGCCATGAGCTCCATCCTGTCCATTGACATGGGTTCTACAGATCTAGGTCTCATCCCATCGTTTTGAAATCTGGTCAGGTAGTAGGTGGTATATGTCAGGCATATTGATTATAGCTTAAGGCATGCTAGTCATGGATGGTGCATGCTGGGAAGATGAAGGGGGCACCTGCTCCACTCATATCACCCTTAATGTTCAAGCTTCGGTATGTTGGAGTGAACTGACTTGTTGAAGATTGTTGAAGTCTGGTTTTTTATTTATTCCTTTTGGGAGACCGTTGGACATTTGGAAAGTGAATTTTGAAATGTAACCAGGATGAAACTTTTTAAAACGAAAAATAGTCCTCAAGCATAAAATCCTGTGAAGGTAATTCTTTTCTTACATTAGATTAGAATTCCAAAAATATTCTATGAAGAAATAGCTTCAGTCAGCTGACACATGTGGTATTTTACTTTAATTCCCAATGTTTAGGTGGAAATTAGTGTTTTTAACTTCTTACTGTTAAAAATAGTTTGAAAGAGTATGCTCTTACATGGTTACTTTGTATTAACTAGAATTCTGTTGGAACATTATAAGATGAAATAGTTGTTTCCAATCAGCCTATCCTGGATACTTAATATCTCTTTCCGTGATGTCAGCCCTTCTTTAAAGATGGGAACTTCCTGCCTCTTATACTGTAATTCAGTATCTATCTGAGTGAAGACCTGACAGATGCCCATGAAGATCTGGGGTGGAATAGGTCTTCAGCAACCCATGCTTGCCATAAAAGGTGATTGTGCTTGTTGTAAGAGGTGATGAGGTGGTCATGCTTGCTGACTGGATTTAGCACGTCATCGGTTCACAGTTGCACAGATCGGAGCTTATGCTGTTGATCACTGGATTGTCTGGGCCAGACTTGATTATTTAGAGACTGCCACCATTTAGCTGGAATATTGCTGAGTGTGGCTTAAAACTAAACTCACTCACTTACTCACTTGACGGACCCTCTTCAGAAGGTCACATTAGATGATCTTAGCAATCAGCCAGGCTCTGTTGAAGCTTACAAGTTGGCAATATGAACGATCTAAACATTTGAATCAGGGCCTCAAAATTTTGTATTACAAATTGAAGTTAGTGGCATTTTTTTCCAGTGACCTGGAATTTGCAGATGCACTGTCAAAAGAAAATGTGTATTATTTTTTTTTTACATTTGTATCAATGACACAAGTACTTGGTAATAATGATAATGAAATTAAATAAGAAGAATTGTTTGAGAAAGCTGATATGACTATATCAGGGTGGATGAGTGAAATTATACTGAGCTTGAATTCGTATGTTTAAAAGTGATAGAAATTTGTTTTAAAAGTGCCATAGGGCTCCAGATTGAAAATTTATGTGTACCTTTACAAAAATCAGCTTGCCCATACCTTTTGCTGATGCAAATAACTTTAAACAATTGTGTCATTTCAGTGCTTCAGTGAACATTATATAAACCTGTCAACTTGAAATCTAGATTTTCTAAATATTATCAAGTATGCAAGAATAGTTCAGCTTCTACTGGTTCCTTAAACTAACCCACAAACAATGTTATACACTTCACAGGATTTCCTGTAATGCCCACTGGCATACCAATTGACCATGCCCATGGTAAGCTGTGAGATAGAGAGTGTCACCAATCTATGGGTTCATGGGGTCCAAAAATAGGCCTTGAGCATTATCAAACTTTTATTAAACAAGTCATGGTGTGTATTGTCATTGTAATTTTAGTTGTGCTGGTAGGGCACATTGAAAATATTTCCTCTGTGCCATTTGAATACTTAAAGTGACATGGCATGCAAATTACGTGCTATAGTGGAAGCTGTGTAACCAGCTCTCATCGGGACTGAAGAAATGGTCCTATCTAGGCAGTGTGCTGGATTGTAGACTTTATGCTGGTGATGACAACTTGCCGGACTGGACAGATACCGGTTTTGACAGCTTCCACTGTATTTCAAACCCTGAGTTATTTTTTAGACATATACCTTTGTTTTTTGGGTATCCGGGGTTAGAATTGGTCCCCTGCATCTCATAATATGTGTTGTTCAGAATTGACTGGATGTCTGATCATATCAATCACTGGCTTGTCTAATCCAGACTTGATTATTTGCGGTCAACGTCTTTATATTGAACATGAATTGTTTGATCATTACGCTATACAGTGAATGTCGTTTTCTGCTGTTTATGCTTATGATTCCACCTGTAAAGATCCAGGTTGGAATTGAATGCATTAACCCATGCTTTTTGTAAAAGGTGACTAATGGGATTGAGTGGTCAGACTCACTGACTTGTTTGACACATGTCATATCCCAGTTGTGTTAATCGATACTCATTCTGTTGATCAGTGGATTGTCTGGTTCAGGCTCGATTATATACAGACCACCAACATACAACTGGAATATTGACGAGTTTAGCATAAAACTAAACTCACTCACTTATGAATCCTATTGTTCTACCTCAGTGTGTTGTATGTGCAGGGTCATTTCAAACAATAACCCTCTGAAAGTGAAACAATGGGCACTCTGTTGGTATGGGGTGCAGCATAAAATGGCATAATACTTAACTCACTCACTCACTCACTCAGCTTATGATTCAGCCAGTCATCTGGTAGTGGATTAGGGACACACACAATAAAGATTCTTCATCATGATGAACCTATACTTCAACCACTATACAATAAAACGTGCCATATTACCACAGATTGTTTAATAGCAGTATAATGAACGTTTCACATAAAACTCCAACCTTTTGGGGGAATCGTTTGTGTTCCTCATCAACAAAGATAAGCAGAATTGATTTATTGCAGTACAGTATCTTCTTTCTGTTTTGTTTGATCATTGTTGGAGAATTGTTGTTTGTTACTGCTTGGTGTATAAACGATATTCATCATGTTGAGGGCCTTGTCATTGTCAGCGTAATCGGACTGGATAATGGGCATATTTGTTGTGATGTGTCTATTGCTTTGAGCCATTAGATACTGATTACTGAATAGTGTCGTCTCTGAGGATGTTGTCATTATCAGGAGAATACTGTTACTCAATGGTTTATAAATGTCAACATCAGTTTTTAATATATGCCATTACATAGATGGATTAGTTGGGAACAGGTTTCACTGGCGTCTCTGGGTTATGGGTGAAAACAGGTATCTAGGAACCTGATGGTCCTCCACTTTAGACTAACACATAGTCTCAGAATATATATAAATTTGACATTAACAAATAAACCCATTTAAATTGAAAAGGAAAGCCAGTGAGATGGGTGTGAGTGAGTGAGTGAATTTAGTTTTACGTTGCAGTCAGCAATATTCCAGCTATATGGCAGCAGTCTGTAAATCTAATCTGGACCAGACAATCCAGGGATCAACAACATGAGCATCGATCTGTGCAGTTCGAACTGATGACGTGCCAACCAAGTCAGCAAGCTTGACCACCTGATCCTGTTAGTCACCTCTTACAACATAGTTACAGCATAGTTGCCTGCAAGCAGGGGTTGCTGAAAGCCTAATCTACCCCAGATCTTCACGTGTTGCCAGTGAGATGGGAAATTCAGAACCTGAGGGTCTGTGATACAGACTAACCCATTTCAACTTTCAATGTATGTTGAGTCATTTTTGTAGATGATTCCTGGTTTCTTAAGTTACTTAATAATGATCTTCCTATTCCTGTTGAGATTAAAATCGTATAACTGTTTGTCCAAGTAGGCCTAGATATTTGTTTCTTAGTCAAGTGGGTAGTCATGCCCTGGTGGTGTGTGTAGAGCTCAATCTGTTGACTCCTTGTTACCCTGAAATTTGCTTCACCTCAAGGCTACTAAATAGAACAGCTGATGTCTACAAGCCTGATTGAACTGTACCGGGATATATCTAGTTAAACTTTCATGCCACCGTCAGCAGCTTGGCTATCTAAACTTGGATCAATTCTATTGTGCGTTTTTATATGCTGGTAGTTTATGTCAAGGTGCCCAGTGAACTCTGAAATGAGCCATTTCTACATTTTATTTTTTTTATATGTTTTCTTTTGGCTGAAGTGGACAAGTTTGCATTAAAACATATCTCTTTGCCAGTAAATTTAATTTAAAAAACCCCCACTAAACAATGTAGTTTAGTATTACTTGCTAATCATTGTTTGTGAAGCGTGAACAGAGGTACAGACAAGCTGTGTATATGCATAAATTACACAAATATTTATGTGAAAACTCAGTTCTTATAAAGTCTATTTCATACATCCTACATGCGCACATGCAAAAATGGATAAAATAAATAACAGGTGTACTGAGAGGTTCTCTTTCAGCACGTGAACTTGGCAACTTGCAGTCTTTCTTATAGTTTCTCATATTACAGATCAAATATGAATAACTAACACGTAAACCAGCATTTGTGCTATATTATTTTTCTACAGTAAATAGAAAATGGCAAAATACCCAAATGGATTTGCATGTGGTGGGTACAGTTTATTTGGTTACGCAAAGGAAATATGGATACCAAGTTGAGATGAACACAAGTGAGCGCATAACTCAATGACCCCAAAAGTTATCTGTAGCTCTGCTTGAAACTTTAAGAATTCACTGATGTTCAGTAATCGTACATCAAACTATTTTCAAATGATTCTTAAAAATTAGAAAGAACTGGTTTCATATGACTCACTGATGTGCTGTTTTTAAGAAGTAAGTTTTGTTTCTGTTGCATGCATTACATGTATGATCCTTCGAGCATTTTTTTGTTAACAATGCCAAAAAATAATGCTGACAATGTCGGCAGCTTCTTACACCATCTGTGAGGCATTCCTCCCAAAGTCAGGAAGCACCCAGTACACAGACCATCTGTGATACCAGGAGAGTAGATCGGGAACACCTTACCTACATAGTGTTCCCTTGTTCGAGAAACTCACCACCAGATGGTGTGTATGTCAGTAGGTCACCACAGTTACTGCCACATCACGATTATCATGGAGAAAACGCCTAGAAGAAGAGAAAACGTTGCTGCTGAATAGCACAGCAGAGATTTTTTTCAAACTTTTGTATTCATGGACATGTTCAGATCTATTTTCAGCAGGAAAAGGAATTAGTGTTTTTGTCGTGATGACTTCATCTTTGCTAGTGCTTGCCATGGGTCAGGGAGAATGGATGGGATAAATTATTGGGTTATCAAGGGTTATCTGGTACCGATCAGAGGAATTTATGCTGAAGATCAGAGGAAGAATGCCCATGAAATATCATGAGTAAAATATGATGATTTCTTTGATTAATACAATAATATCTGTTAGAATGTGTACTTTGTTGTTTGGATGAGGTTCAAGCATGAAGATCAATGGCATTGGCAGAGTAAAATACACAGAAAGTCTTAGTCTTCAATTTAAGAAAATATACATGCAGACTTGCAGACTTGTATATCCTCCAGCACCAGGCAATGTAAATGACATGCAAGCAACAGGTCACAGAACCTGATCATGGGATTGAATCAAACCCACAATCCCTGCATGGTTTCAAATACATTCAAATATATTCAAATATATTCATACAAAACATAATATAATTGTCATATTGCTGGATTACACTGAGTCTCTCATTATACAGTTTGCGAATATGCAAAATGTAAGTGCAAAAGAAGACCCAGTCTTAGCTGTCCTCAGAAGCAGATTTCAGTCCACCTAGTGTAAAGGCAAATGAGGCATACGTGAATAGACCAGTTAGGACCAGTGGTAGCATTGTGACGATAGTTATATTCCGGGAAATACGGTAGTTGAAGTCATCATTACACACTAGGTAGATGGTTATGTGTGGTAATCCCTGCAGTATAACCAGGCATCATGGACAATTAGAGTATCTAGTATTACAGTGTATCACTTTGATGTTATGCCACTGAAATGCTGGCAGTGGGACAGCAGAGTCAAGGTCCTTTGTGTAGTAGAGTTTGCACCAAGAGGAACTGGCTGTTATGAACTAAGACAGATACAGTGTTAGTACATGCACAACTGTATCAGTTCTTGTATGTTATTGATACAGTCACATGTTGTTCTGTGTCCAATTTTTCCTTTTGTACATCTTATGACTTCTCTCTGTCAGAGTATTAATTAATAGCTCATACTGTCCAAGTCAAAGTGAGTGCTCCATAGCAACTTCATTGTTTCCTAGACTGGAATGAGTGAGTGATTATAGATTTATACACAGTTAAAAAAATCCACAAAAGTCAGTTTTCATTTCAGGCAATCAAATATGGTACCTTACTTGTCCGTGGGCTACTAGATAATTTCCATTTATGGTTTCAAATTGCAAATAAGCCTGGATTTTATTTCATATCTGCTCAACATGTTTCCATTAAATTTTGCCGTGATAATAAAGAACAGATATCTTTCTTTGCTATTTCACGACATGGCTGAGATATTGCTGATGTGACATTAAATATTAACTCACTCACTCTTTGCTATTGATCACTTTTCGATAAACATTAACATCAAGTACCATGTTGATTTATTCTTTCATAATTACATCATCATGATTACGTCATAAAATCGGAACAAGTGGAAAGTTAGTCATGACAAGTTACTTTTTCAGTCACTGGCCCTGTGGTAAGTAGCTCTAAAAAAGAAATCGTAACCCCTGTTTTATGTCTCTTTAGAATATTCCAGGGATATCACCAGAGCTGACATCAGAAATTGGCTTCTTACGTTGTATCCATGTGGGGAGTTGATCCCCCTGGTCTTCAGTGTGACAAGTGAATGCTTTAACCATCAAGCTACCCCACTGTCTCCACATTACGAAATCAAAATCCTAACTGCAATTTTCAAACTGATAATGATATGCCCTGGAGT
Source organism: Haliotis asinina (assembly GCF_037392515.1). Classification (NCBI taxonomy): domain Eukaryota; kingdom Metazoa; phylum Mollusca; class Gastropoda; order Lepetellida; family Haliotidae; genus Haliotis; species Haliotis asinina. The sequence continues at coordinate 39,565,522 of NC_090295.1, forward strand.
TTCATGGTAAAAAGTTTATACATGGTGAAAAAGATGGACAATATGAAGTTAGGCTGTTACGATTCACTTGCAAATTCAGTGATTGAAACCAAAGCCTTTCATGAACTCAATTCTCTGTTTGTGATGACCAGAACTGAATATTATCAAAAAGTTATAATTTTTTTAAAGAGACAATGATTAATTGAAACCTCCTGTCCTTTTTCAAAATGAGATATGCAAGAATGTAATATGTACTAGTAGAAGTCATGTTAGTTTGCCAAGGCCACACGTTACCGTCGACTATAACAATTTTATTGTAACAAATTTGTGTGTCATGAGATCACTATTTATGGCTGTGACAAATTAACACTGTCAACATGGGCGTTCCATATTGTGCATCAACAGCTTAACTACAATATTGTATTCATGAATAATTATTCATGATACATATCATATTCGCCACATTATGTATTCGTTACAGCCCTAATATAGGAAAAAAACAGCATGATATGATCCCCAAATATATTTATAAATTACTTTTTGTGCTGTTCCTCAGCTTGTGGTGATTTTGGTAGTTCCCCAGTTATTTCTGGTTTGGATGGCTGATCATGCTATCATCCATGTCTAATCCATGTAAAGACAGACTTGATATAATTCGATTATTGCTGAAAGAAAAAGAATTTGACCAGATCTTCTCATTAAATTGGGATTTGGACAGGTGGTCCAAAAGTTGTGATTTTGCAGGTTTGAGTTAATGTGATATCAATAACTTGCTTTTTATACTGGTAACCTTGTTTTTCTGCTCCAGGGTCTGAGGCAGTAAGTGCTTGTTATTTTAACTTTAGAGATTTACAGCAGTCTCTAAATGCTTTGTGGACTCCTGAAGCTGAAACGTTGGTTAGAATTACAAACATAGAGAGTGTTGCACCATCTTGCGCAGACAAATCTTCTGATGGATTACATGGAGTCTGTGAGTGTGGTGTAAGCTGATTTTTACAATAATCCAGAAATTTCAGGGGAAAACAGAAATGGGCCACAGACGTTATACCCATGTGAGGAATCAAATGCGGGTCTCTGGCATCACAAGGAAGCACTTTAACAACTAGGGGGTCTCTGGCATCACAAGGAAGCACTTTAACAACTAGGCCACCGCATTCTATATTGAGATGAATATGCATGTCATGCCAGTCTGCTTGACCTCAATAAAGCTAAACCTCTTTCCTCAAAGCAACCAACCACTACAACTGGTTTTAATCTACATTTAGTATTAGAGTTGGGATTGCTTTGTAAAACAGGGTTGTGGACCTGTGCTCTGAAAGATTTTCCCATCACTTTTGAAACTTTGCTTATATTGTATTTACGCAGATAATTGCTGATACAATAACTCATTTTCCCTGTTTTTGATGCATTCGTTTTTTTTAATTTGAACTTTTCCATAAACCTTTGAACATCAACAGGAAAGAAATTCATGAACCTTAAATAGAGTATGTTTAAAGTACATTGGTTGACCTTTTCTGTCAGTTTCATGTTAGAACACATTTGTGAATTTGAATGAGCCAATATCTTGAAGACTTTCAGTATTCTAAATTAGCATGATATATTTCAGATCTTATATCTGCTCCAAGTAGATAGATGCTCCGTGTCCAACAACATCTGACAGTTGCTTTATGAGCGGTCCCTTAAAATGTACACTTGACACCTGCACTCAGTCATGTCTATGCGAATGACAACAGACATCAAATTGCTTGTGGAACATATTAAGGTACCTACTACAACGTGATCAAATAATTTGAAAATCTCATCAAATAATTCGCTTGAAGTCTGTCAGCACATCTGAGATCAATAGATTGAAATATCTAAGAACAGGGTAGGCGGTTAATTATACCACATTTAACATTATCACGTGATCACTGAGCTTGTGTGAACTCTCTCCAACTCCATCAGCCCTCGGGGAGACAGGTCCCATCTAGACATCTCAGACCAACCACATTGATTTTTTGGATATTTTTTACCGTGAAAGTTACTTGTGTTGGAGCGTGGTGCCTGTCGACAGATCGATACGATCAGCTGAGTCACTGCCTAAATATACATTACACTGAGGTGGCTACATAGGTGCTCATGGATCTCCATAACAAATACACACACAATTTATCTTCCTTCACCAAACAAGGGGTCTGGCATTGTCTTGTAATGGTATCCTATGGAAAGGTGTCTTGAGATATTAGTGTAGCTTCATTTTTATATATATTGTTTATAGGTTGGGAAAAACACTATTTACATGATCTGTAGTATTGAACAATTGGTGTAGATTCATGGTTTGAAGGTGATTTTTCTTTGTATTTTTTTGTTATTTTTTTATGTGTTTTTAGTGGGTGTGTTTGATTTTACATGTTTTATGCAATATTGCAGCAATATCACAGGGTGTGGGGGTGGGGACACCAGAAATAGGCTTCACTCATTTGCACAGAGTGCATGGAGAATGGTGAACGCAAGTGAAACATCTGTTTGTGTTCTAAACGTTATGGTTTAAGATTTTTATTGGGGGTTACATACAAGGTTGTAATCGTGATGACACACTTTCCATAATCATGACCAAATGGTCCTGTTTCAGTAATTGTGTTTCTGGTTACTATGGTGATGAACTGTGTCATGAACAGATTGTTAACCAAATTTACATCAATTTACTTGAAGAGGTATAGAACCATCCTTGTGTGTGGAACTGAATGACGGGAATGTTCTACTAATAATATAGTGTGACTTTTCACCATCAAAGAAGCAATGCTGCTATTGAAGTAAAATAACCCTTAAATAAGAAGCACTTCAACTGTTTTAATATATATTCAAATATTCAAACTGTTCAAAAACAAGTATTTTGATGTCAGATACAGGTAACTGTCTAAGTCTTATAGAATCACTTATTGGTTTCTAAACCCAGGGCCTGAAAAGGTGAAGTTTATGAGATTGTACCAAGGAATTCTGTCAGTCCACCTCCCAATATAACTGAGAGACTGTTGGGGACCACCACCTATGTTTAGAGGAGAGATACAGTGCAAATTTTGATAGATACATTCAAGAATTAAGCAATTCATAAATTTAAACTTAATTTTGTTATAGTTCGACAAATGTCTTGAAAATATATTATCAACTCATAATAATGATCACTGCATTGACTGGTTCAGCCTGAATTATTCATAGACTGACACCAAATAGTGGGAATATTGACGACTGTTGTGTTAAACAATGTTAAACAATAAACTGTACATTTTTCAACTTCATAAGGCAAGTGGGAAGGTTAGTAGTTTTGCTCTTCCAGTTCAAGCAAAATGGTCTTTTTTTTCATTTTGAACATGTCAGATGATACATACACCTGTGATTTTTTAAGGCCTGTTACACATATCACGAACCAAAACAAACAAATAATTTCAAGAGATATAAAATAAACTGTGGGCTGTTATTATTATGTATATATGTAATATATATGTTATTATGTATCCAAACAATTATCCCCTAAAACTCTTAATATTTTCAATCAGACACTGAATCTTACTTTGGGTTTTTTATGAAGATGTTGAATCAGTGTGGGAAAATATGTTCTGTTTATGTGGGTGTTGGATACTGAGGTAGTGAACAGACTGGTCTGAATATAGTGCAGTCATCAAACAGTTGTAATTCTATCAGCACGACCCAAAGGATTATTCTTCTACTGTTATATCTAATTGTTATGGAGTTGATGAGTATGGTTTTGTGATTCTTTTAGCAAAATTCCAGCAATATTACAGTGGGGACACCAGAAATAGCCTTCACATGCTGTATCCATGTGGGGAATCAAACCTAGGTCTTTAGTATGTCGAGCGAACCCTTAACTACTACACTACCCCACTGCCCCACAAGCAAATGAAGTGCAATGCCACAGCTATCATACCAGATATAGGTAGAAAGGCTTCACATATAATACTAACCTTGAGGGAACTCAAACCTAGTTTTTTGATGTCAGGGCAAAGCATGAACCACTAGGCTAACCAAACAGAAAATGAGTATCTTGCACCATTCATTCCTCAAGAGTCTTAAGTGTGATGGACGGAACACTTAAACCATTTATCTACCCCACCACCCCAAATTGTTATAGAACAGATGTTGAGGTAACTTGGAAATAATGATTGACCAAATGTACAGTTAAGGTTGTTGTAATGGCAGTAATCAGCCTGCTTTCATCTCCGAGTAGACTAACAGCTAGTTAAAAAAATAATATAATGAAATGGAGCCCTGAGACTTTCTTCATTTTCCTGAAGGTAAGGGAGTCTAAACTTGCCACATTTTCTAGACTTGCATAGGTTTTCTCGGATAAATTTGCTTCAGGGTCTGTATGACAGAGCAATCTCAGAGGGGATGCTGACGTTACTTGCTGCCTCCATCATTGCGATACACTGATTCTGTCCCCACATATCAGCCTTCATTCACTTAAATTTGAGCCAATGTCAACATAATTTCCTCCAGCTTTGTTATACATAATTATTGCATAGTGATATTTGAATTATGACAACAGATAATCACTGATGTGGAAGCCTTTATTATCAGCATGAATGTTCATATTGATTCAGTGCCTCAATACCACAGGATGCTAGATGTCTGGCTGTGTACAGTATTTGGCTTGATCTTATGTTTAATGTTACCGTCAGAAATATTCCAGACATATGACAGTGGTAAGTAAATAACCGAGTCTAAACCAGACAATCCAGTGAAGATATCATCGATCTACACAATTGAGATAATGTGTAAATGAACGAAGTTGGTAAGCCTGAATACCTGATTAAAAATCTTTAGTAGTCACTGGCAAATAGGGTTACTGAAAATAAATAGCCTGTAAAGTAAACACAATCCACACTGGTTGTACATCTAACTCCTGGACTTGTACAACAAAGATAATCTTTGTCTACACTGGTCAGTATCCTGTTCTGTTATCATGACAGGCCACTCAGCAGGAGGCCAAGCAGTCTAGTTTCAAGTTCCACTATCATACCTTCCTACAAAGAACGGAAAGCTTTCAGAATACATTTCCTTTTGTTGTCAGTGAACAGCTGCCATGAAGCTGCCAGACAAAACTAGAGTGCTCTCATACAAATATCTAAAGGAATTGCTTAAATAAATATGTTCATTATGTGTTAGTGCATTAGCTTTACAGAACAGGTTTATGCCACACAATTTTCCAGATTTATCACAGTGGCCAGCTGGTATCATGACTGATAGCATAGGTAATGATTGATTGGTTGGTTGGTTCTTTCGCTTGTTGTTTAGTGCCAGTCATCAATTTTCCAGCTATATGGCATCAGTCTGTAAATACATGAGACCTAACCAAACAATCCAGTGATCAACATCATAAGCGTCAACCTACGAGAGTGGAACACAATGATATGTGTTAACATAGCCAGTGAACCAGACCACCTGATCCCGTTAGTTGCCTCGTATGACAAGCCTGGGTTGCTGGGTCTTGTGAAATGTAACTTGTAAGGTGCTTGCCTAATTCTAGCATCTCAATTGCATTGATTTTAGCGAAAAAATTAATGTTGTGATGTTCATCATTCAGAGCCTGTTGGAATTGAGTACCTCCTGGAGGCGATGAAAAAATTAGAAGGCACATGACAAGAATTGCGCACATGCTATTTTCTTTGGGGGTCCTGAAGGGAAAGGTCACAAGCTTGTAGTATAGGTTTGGCCTTTTGTCAGAAGTTGTTCATTTCTTGATATAGTTAAAAGACTAAGAATATTTGACAATCTGTCAAGTCATGTGTAAAGTGTGAAAACATTTCTGTCTGAATAGTAACATGAGAGGTCAAAAGCTAGTGAGTAGAATTTTGATCCTTTTGTCAGAAGTTCTTCATTTATTAGTATAGTCAAGACTAAGAGAATATAGGAGAATCTGCCAAGTTGTATGTAAAATGTGGAATAATTTCTGTCTGAGTGGAAACATAGGAAAGTTGGTTCTGCTTTCATGTCATCGATTCTTGTTTTGGATAAACCAAAAACGGATTGCTTTGTTGTTAGATCTAGTTATGTGCAACTTTTATGAGATTTGGGCTGGAGTACAAGGGACAGTAAATTGTATACCATAATGGAATTTTGTAACATTGTGAAACCTTTTGTTTGTGACGATGATGGAGCTCAATGCTGTCCAGACAACACAACTCTTGACTGTATGCAAGCTGCTTGAGGCAGTTCCATGTTTGTGAGGGGTAGTTTTGATATGTATGTATTGATCTGTCCTACACTGTCCCTTAAGCGCAATGTGAGACAGGATTTTATTATTTTTGCATATTATGACAGGCATGAGGAACTATCAAAGAGACATGAAGGATGCTCTTCACTGTTGTTGACGCTGTATGTATATTGCCTTCTTCCAGCAGGCTGGCCACTGTGTAGGGATGTCTCAGTATACCTCATTGGCTCTGTCTGGGCCAGAAACAGTGCAATCTGTTCACCTCAAATGCAATGGCAGTGTTTTCAGTAGCTTTGTATGCAGTTTGTACATAAACTTTTTAAGTCTTCTCGACAGAACATGCATGGTTTTTATAGAAAGTTTAAATGATATTACGTCTAGTTTATTTTGACTGAGCAGATTGGATCAGACAGAATTTGACTTGACTTGGACTTTGGGTAAGTGGTTCAAGCGAGAACCAAATCTGTCATGATCATTTTGTATCTACAAGCCCAAACTGAATGTTGACATTATTTTTCTTAATGTATGAACTGTGTATGTAGATCTTGCTAGACCAGAATCAGTTTTACGTGAATCAGCTTTAGACTAGTGGCTAAAATGGCCAACAGGAATAGAAGTAACTGTTATAAGGATACTGGGCAAGAGAATGTTTTGGGTTTTTTTTCTAATTAGCTCATTTGGCAGAATGTATTAAGTCCACATTTTTGTTTCTGGGTTTGTCTGTACCATACATGGGATTACGGGCTTTCACTAAAGTGCATTATGCCATTTGTGGGAAATCAAACCTGAGTCTCCAGCGTGACGATTAAAGATCTTAACCTCTTTTCTATCTCTTGTTTAACCAGAGTCAACATGCACCGCCCTACAGAATATCAGAATTATTAATACATTTTTCTTGATGGAGACTATAGCACGTTATGACATGGTTAGACCAAAATTGCCGGATTATCATTGGTAAATGTTTGCATCAATATTTCAGTTCTGGTTTTGAATGCTGTGCTCTGTAGCCTTGCTTGCCAAAATTAACTTTTCATATGGCATTGATAAATGTCAAGAAGGTTTCGCCATCAGTGTCTGCCTTGATCACCAGCAATCACCACAACCTCAACATACAATCTAAGCCGTTGCAAGTCGGATACAATACGTCACATCGTCTCATGGAATAAAACCAGCATCTTTGATCACAGTAATCTTAATCCACAGGCCACAAAACGCTACTGTCAGGATCAGTTTTCTCCAGGGAAATGAAGAGGCATGTTATTGCAACATGGAAAAAATATGCTTAGTGTAAACTGTTGAAATTTCCTAGTTTGTTTTGGACAATTGATGGCATTGTCGGTCTTGATTGTCACATTATTTTCTTCATCTTGTCGGTGTGTTGTCACCAGACTGTCACATTTGCTGTTTGTGTACATTGATGATGTGAATGTTTGATAGGACTGTGAGACTTCTGATGTGACTGGGAACCCCAACTGTTGTTGTTAAACAACTTTCTCTGCCTTTGTGAGACGGAAATGGTGAGGTGTGGACATTGAGTTGTGCTCTGTAGAGTTTATCACCCCGTCAGAGATCAGATCATTGTTTTAAGTAAATGGAGTCTTATATTCAATAAAGCTTGGAATGTGATAGTCAGGAAAGTATTGGCGAGGGCGATAAGGGAATATGACTATGCCGCAATTTGGGATGATTAACATGGTTAACGCTTTGGCTCATCTTGCCAAAGGCCTGCATTCAATTTCCGTTATGTACACAATGTGCGAAGCCTGTAAAGTTGCAAGGCCTGACCACCAGATCAACTTATCTCCTTGAACAACCACCATCTGGAGAAGGAGAACAGTGAGCATGGCAAGGTCTGAATTGTCACAGAGGCCCAGATAAGTTTGAACCACTTATGGGGTAGTGGGGTAGTGGAAGTGGTCAAAGCGTTCACTCGTCATGATGAAGACCCAGACTTGATTTTCCACATGGGTATAAGTTGCAAGGCCTGACCACCAGATCAACTTATCTCCTTGAACAACCACCATCTGGAGAAGGAGAACAGTGAGCATGGCTAGGTCTGAATTGTCACAGAGGCCCAGATAAGCTGCATACCCAGGAAAAATATACATATAAAATTTCTAAGAACCCATTCAAAAATAATTGTTGGGTACCAAGTACACATTTAATAATGTTAGATACATGAAGAGTTTAAAACATATGCGTACAGAATATATTATAAAAATCGCTTGCGTAATGAAAAAGACATTAATTGCTATCAAGTTGTACTGTCAGTATAGGGTGAGTGATATTTTAGGTACAACTCAATGACATATAGTTCACTGAGTAAAATCACTGAAATACTCACATTTTTTAAAGCAGTGGTTAATTGAAAATGGAATACCCACTCAACATTCATAATACCCATTCCCCCAAAATACAATGGGTACAGTACCCACATGAAACATGACTTATCTGGAGCTCTGCATTTTTTGGTTCACACATAATGTTACATGCTAAGCATTTAGAAGCAGCATCTTTGTTTGCAAATCATGCATTCAGGACTTTTAATCATGGGTGAGTTTTCAGTCAGGTGTCTGGAAATATGTGGATGTATCTTGAATATTATAACATATCAAATGGCAGCTTGAGACAGATTGATGAAGTGATGTCACATACTAACCAGCTGAAGGTGGTTGTGATCTATACTAGTGAGGTGTCTAGACTGCTGGAAAATACAGAACTTGTCCTATGAATTATTGAGTGTATATACTGAATATACTGTACTATGAAAGATAAGCATCATAGTTATTTTTCATGGCATATTTCCTTAGCAGATCATGAGTGAGTGAGTGAGTTTACACCGCACTCAGCAATATCCCAGCTATATGGCGGCGGTCTGTAAATAATCGAATCTGGACCAGACAATCCAGTGATCAACAAAATGAGCATCGATCTGCACAATTGGGAACCGATGATGTGTGTCAACCAAGTCAGTGAGCCTGACCACCCAATCCCGTTATTAGCAGATCATGAGCAAACAGCGTTTAACTAAACTTATTCTCACTTAAAGTTTGTTAAGATTATTTCTTGCCTTAGACGATGGGTTGATACATTGATACTCCTTAGAGTGTCATATCACATCCCAACCACACACAACCCACAGCTGCTAAAGAAAATAACAGTTTACTGTCAAACACAAAGTGTTTACCAAATCGAGTTTTTATTTTTTGGATCTATTTTCCAAACATGTATCTTCTCTTATGTAGATCCCATTTGGATAATATCACCCCCCAGTGTTCTGTGACGCCTCAGTTTGAACCACTTATGGGGTAGTGGGGTAGTGGAAGTGGTCAAAGCGTTCACTCGTCATGATGAAGACCCAGACTTGATTTTCCACATGGATATAATGTGTAAAGTCCATTTCTGTGTCCCCTCCCATGATATTGCTGAAATATTGCTAAAATCGATGTTAAACTATGCTCACTCATTGAACCAAATCGAAATGACTTCATTGGAATTCACTTTCATTAAAATATAGTGCTCGATAGTCTTTCCTTTCATGAAATATATGACGGATTTTGAGAAACACCTTTCAATACTTTCCTCTTATCAACAAACAATGTGCCTTTAAATCTGTACCATCCAACAAAGGATTGCATATGGTCTATTTATGGGGGCATTTCCTATCATGGCGTTATGTGTGTCATAACAGGTGCTTGCTGGTCACCATAAATCTGGGAATCTAGGCAGTCATATTTACTATTCCTTACACAGTCAGAGACTGAGCTTGAAGCTGCAGTCTTTTCAGATGGTTATGCATTAAATTTCCAAGACACAATCATACTTTAGTTTGTCTGGGGATGTTTACCATTTTGAAGGAAAGTTAATCAACATATTGTGTGCCATCCCACCACTAAACAACGGAGATTCAACTTTCACTTGACATAAAAACGTTTTTATTGTTATTAGGATATTTGAAAAAATATGGCTTTTCTATGTTGTTTCCATAGTAACTGTAATCTTATTCACTGGTTGATTTTGATGGAGGTTACTAAAATGTCACTTTGGAGGAAATGGTTGATATTAATTATATGCAAGGGCTGAGGCTTTGGTAAAAAATTTTGAATTATTAACGCATTAAGTTTTACGTAATTTAGCCAAAGTTGCAACATTTGCATGAATATCTGCATGCTCGGTTGAGCCTTATAAAGGGGATGTGTATCCTAAGTGAGTCATATAGGGTGAAGTGATTATTGATCGTACTTGGTCATGTTTGACTGGCTGATTTTGTTAGTGTCTATGTTACTCAACCCTCATATGCCATTAGATGCCTCAGTGTCTGGAGGCACAATATGCAGACAGACAGTCCTGTGGCGGATTCCTGTAATTCTTGCTTCAGTATTGTAATTTGACATGGAGAGTGTCTTATAAATGTCTTGGGCATATTTAGAGGTGATAGGACACTACTAGCATGTGATGTTTTGTAAATAGTGTTTCAAACACATTACTTTATAGTCAGCTATATCATTGTGTTATATTGGGCTGTGGCAGAAAATTCTGGCCAAAAAACTATCTTTGTCTTGAAATATGTTTCCTTGTATCAAAATCACACCTGAAAAGGATAAAAAGGATTTTTGAGATTGGAAGCTGAAATCTAACCTTACCCCTTTGTCTGTGTGTTTGTTTTATTTGGTTAACGTTCAGCAGTATTCCAGTGGAATGATAGCAATCTATAGATAATCAAGTTAGGACCAGACAATCCTGTGATTGATATCTGGCTTATGGTGGTGACATGCAATCAATCAAGCTGGAGGGCATGATCACCTGGTCTTGTTAACTGCAATAACTACCATAGTTCGGAGACCTGTATTCTTGGAATCCTTTTGGTTTTGCCTTGTGAAACCTTACATAACATATGGAAGCTGCATAAAAAAAATTAAATGTTTCTCGGGCACATTTTTTTCAAAAGTGATGAGGATGGTAGGACTTTTTAAAAACTTTTTGATAGAAAAAAAGGTGACCTAGGAGGAACACATTTTTATTTTTTTCTCTCAGTTTGAGAAGTTTAGCACTTAAATGAGTTATAGATTCAGTCACACTTGTTCTTACAGACACTCATTCTTGTAGTGGACAAATTGATAATCAGGATGTGGCCAAGTCAAAATTATTTTTTTCAAATGGCAATAAAACAAATTGTCATGTGCATGATTAAAAGTGACAAGCTGATGCCTGAGAAACAATTCACTCTTTTTATTTAGCCTTATATGGAAACTGAGGAGGAGGGTTAGCCTGGTGGTTAAAGTGTTCGCTCGTCTTGCTAAAGACCCAGGTTTGATTCCCAACATGGGCACAATGTGTGATCTTGCTGAAATATTGCTAAAAGTGGTGTACAATCACACTCACTCACTCTTATATAAATTGCTAGCAATTTTGCAACATTTGTTTGTTTCCATAAACAAAACTACATTATTGCTTGGATTAATACATTATTCATGGACATGTTAACAAAAATACATTATTCCTTGCCCCCAACAGGCTACTGTTTCCTGACTGGTTGTCAGTAGAATTGGAGGGCCTTGCAATATTCTTTTTAATGGTGGTGCTGGTTGTGTATTTTATTCTACTACATCGATTTGGTGATTCTTATGTGAATATTGTTGTATATTTGTTAGAATTGATTTAAGTATGTTTTTCTGTTAATGGAGTTTAAACATAACTTATTGTAATAAATTCCCAATAGTGATGCTTATTGCATCAATCACTGGTTCAAGCTCAGTTACTTCTGTCAGCCTTCCTAAAGCCAGGACATGGCTTAAATGTGGCATATTGCAAAAAATAAGCATAAATTTTCTGCTTTGGTTCACAAGAGTAATTGTAATTGTGTATCCAACTAAGCAGGGAGACCATCAGGTGTTCACGACAGGACTACTTCAGCACATTAAGATGTCATTACTAATTCATCTAAGTTAAGAGTGTAGAGAAAAAATATATGAGGTATGGCGAAGTTTACTGTAGTAAAAGTCACAGGAACAAATCTATTTAACATTTGCTGACCATTAGTGTGAGATATGAATATTAGATCAGGAAAGGGCCAGTGTGCTGCTGATCCTGATTGTTTTTTCAGTATAATTAATGGATAGTTTGTATAAATAACAATTGACCATGTTTATGCTGGCTCTTTTAAACTGTCAAAACTGCAGAGACAGACAACCAAGTGTAGCAGAGTTGCTTCCCTTGAACTGTGTTCATAGCGATGAGCATGTTTATGGGTAGATGATGTATTATGGGACTATCAGTTTTCATGGATGAGAGAGCTATTAAGATAAGATCTGCATATCATATTACTTGACAAATGTTTGTCCATTTTATGTAGGACTCTTGCATTATCAAATTCTAAAGTAGTTATCTAATATTATATAGGTAGATTTTGACTAGAAAATGTCTAGTTTAAAGATGCCCTTGATGAAGTGTGTGTGATATTTATTACCCCTTCCTGTCCAACATTTGTCAGTATTTGGGTTGATACAACTATGAAGTATTTTCTCAGGAGAATTCACTATTGTGAATGCTGATCCCATATTCCCTTTGCAAGCAGTAGATATATGTAAGTATCACCTGCTAGTTTGCCGACTGATTAATCAATGTTGATATTAATGGTGATAGATCTCAGTTTATTGATTGTTATTACCAATGCTAGTTAGTCTGGTGATTACTTTTCTAGGAATATATAGCTGATCAATGGAAATGTGTTGCGGAATCAGGTTAATATGCTTCAGGGCTATTTTAGTGCCCAAGAGAGCCATAAAAAGATTGGCATAATAGATATATTAAGGAAAATATTATTCAAAACCATCCGTTGGTAATAGAAAGGGGAAAGTGGAAGTGAATGACCGACTGAACAAGTGCAAATTCTATTGCTTTGAAGTTTAGCAGACGTGTTTGTGTGAAAGGATCAATCATTAGATATTGCCAAGCAATGAAGGAGGACTTAATGATGATGATGACCATTACAGAGTTTAGTATCAGTAGATTGGTATATTTAAAGAGATTATCTTGGTGTCAACAGGGAAAACTAATTACTTGTTTGTGTTTTAACAAAATTATCAAATTTGGATTGAAAGGTAATGTATTATTAGTCATGTTGTAGTTATGACAAGATCTAGTTTAGATTGACATGTCTGTCTACATCGAGACTTTTATCACTTAGAAGGTGACTGTCTGATGACAACACACATTCAGCATCAATATGGTTTAAACATATTTATTTCATGAAAAAGCAATGACAGAATTTTCATGAACTAGATTGGTCAACAAGCTCAAGAGAACTTACATGAAGACTGCTTCAAAAGACCAATTCAGCATCAATATGTTCATTTTTTATTTTCTTTTTTATATCATATGTTTTGGTAATTTTAATGCAGATGTCATGAAAAATTGGTGAAGAAACTATCAGAAAATTTGGATCAAGTAGGATGTGTGTCATTGCCGAATTATCAGTAATGACGTTGATAATGTTGTGTATATAAAGCAGACAAGAGGTTTGCCATCTCTTGCCCTTTGAACCTTTCATTGAGTTCTGGCTACAAATATCTTGCAGGGAACAAGGGAAATTGAAAGTTAACAATGTTTTCTTTTGTAGCCAGTTCACAGTGGTGTATATATAATCCAGTCTTGTGATGTCATAGTGCCCTCGTCAAGACAACAGAAGGAGAGAGATATAAAATGTGTACATTTCAACAATGCTTCCGAAGAATTTCACATGGTGTTTTATCTTCATGTTTGCTATAAAAGTTTGACACCATCAAACTTGATTTATTATAATGTAGGACCACTCTAAGGTGACACCAATTTTATGTGAAAGTATCAACCATAAACCACCATTTCTGCAGGTTTAAGTGTGAATTCTGCTGTAACTATGTCAATATCGGTTGTCAAGGGAGACAAATATTTGATTTAGTGGGGCTTGTTTTGAGATGCAGGTGAAGAGTGAGATGTCTAGGCAGTTAACCAACACTCATCCACACCTGTCCTGAGTTAAGTTGCTAAGTCAGTCGGGTGCTAGAACAGGCAAACTATCAAACATTATTGAGCTTGAACATAGCATTCCTCACACTGGGCTGTGGAATGAGAGACTGTGGTGTTAGTTGTGTCATCGGTATGGGGGACAAGGTGTCTGAGGTGTCTGAAGGAGACTGTCATCTATGTGGATAGTCCTTGATCTCTAATGAAGAGAATACACAACACATTGCCTGTTGAGGTAAGGGTCAAGATTATTTCATGTACTGACTGTTTTTGTATTAGTTTGTTTAGAAATTGTTTTAAGAAGGATGATGATGATGATGATGATGATGATGATGACGATGACGATGAGTATGATGATTATAAAGATGATGATGACCTGTAGACTTAATGACATCAGATTGGGTAGAAATTCTGTTAAGGATGGTGATGATTACAAAGACGATAACGAGGAGGAGGAAGAGGATAACTTACTGTTGATAGTGATTGAACTTAATCATTTGAAAATATGGGAGTTACTTGTTTTTGCTTTTCTGTTTTTGTAAACAATCTTAGTAAACATGACTGAGGTTTTGCTGATGCAGTGGTAAATATTAGTTTACATTTGAAAGAATTTTTTTTTGACTGAATAATTTCATGAATCAATATATTTTGTGATGTTTCTATTTGCTGAGCATGTTTTGTTGAATTATAGCCAAAATGTCTTTAAACTTTGGGGAGGATTTGTGCAATGAGATTTTATGTCTTATATTGTGGATTTTGATGTTTGAATGTGGTCATATTTCTCCATTTAGACAGACCCTATGGTTTCAGAACTTTATTTAAGTACCATTGTGGCTTTGGCAAAAATGTTTTGCCCAAAATACTATTAAAATAATTATGTGAATGCCTGGACTTGAAACAGGGTAACCTAGCAATTTAATATATCTTTAAATTATAACTTGGAGGCTTTTTGTTGCAAGAGGACAGTCTTCAGTGTGTTTATATGTAGTGGAATCAGTGTTCCATGTCAGTCACTTTCAGTTTAGTGTACCATGACACTGGTACAAGGAGCAGCACCCATGACGATGTATCACCTTCCTAAAACCCTGGAAAAATAGGAGTCACAGAAAGACAGAAGAAATATTAGACTTAGTTTTGCAGAGTCCTGTACACATTGTTCACTACTTCATTTATTTATGATTTGATAATGCAGGTGTCCCAAGAGTCATGGTTGGAATTGTGACCACATTAAACCAAAGATGGTACATGTTGATACCCTGCTGGTGTTTGGCATAGAAGGGATGTTACAGGGACTGAATGGCGCATCCATTATCTCAGTGGGTTGGCATTATGTACGCCCTCATGCATAGAGCATAATACTGATATGAACAGATAGAACTCAGTCACTCTGCTCGATTTCCACGTTTTACCATGTGTTTGGCATATGATGGCTGTTCACTTCCTATCATTTGTGGTTGTATCTATACTAACCATCAAACGTTTAGACTCACTTAAGGCATTTACTATGTGTTATGTATATATATGGTTACAATGAAGATGAAGTACTCTTCTAACCTGGGGGAACCGAATGGAAACCTTATGCAGATGAATCGCACGAAGATCGTGCAAATTGCTCAAAAGCATATGCAAATATGGTGCATGTGAACAGCTGCATTTTGGTGTAAAGTTTTGTTAAGAATTCGCTAAGTTTTACTGAGTTTCTTCATTTATTGAACTCGTTACCATAATCTTTTCAACCTTACAAATTGTTTTACAGTACATCAGTTCATGCGTAAACAGTACCTTTAAAATGGCAACATTTGCAGTGGTGAGTCAAAACATAATTTGATGGGTAGTATAGATGTGAAGTGCCTGTGAGTGTTAGCTGTTTCTGTGTGTGCGTCATGTTTGCAAGTGTTTTCATGATCATCGAATAATTAACTTGAACAGTTGTTTGAAATTTGGAAAATAAGTTTGGGTTTTATATTGGTGATATTGGCAGTGTGTTGCCATTTTATTCATGTCGTCCTGTCTGAACTGTTTACCTTCAAGTTATCCCATACTTCTATTGATTGATTTGCACAGTTACAGAAACGGAATATGTTTCTCAGCCCTCATTCAAATAGTGAGTGAGTTTTATTTTATGCCACATTTAGCAATATTCCAGTGGCAGGGGACACTAAAAAAGGGCTTCACACATTGTACCCATGTGGGGAATTGATCCTGGGACTATCTGTAGGTTTTCCCATTTCTGTCGTGCATTTAATTTATGTGATGAAGGCGGATATGTTTGTCAAGCTTGCTTCGTGATGTCATAAAACAGACAATATGACACTGTTGCTCTGTTGCAGGTACAGATTGTTCACAGGTTTAATTGTTTTTTGTTTTTGATCACCAGATCAGAAACATCAAGGAAAACACGAAACTCACTGCCACCAGAGGCAATCTAACTGTGTAAGAGCTTGTTTAATGCCACACACACACAGTGATTTTCCAGCCAGGAAAAGATCGATGACCGGAAATATTGTTTGTGAAATGATTTCTTGATGATCATCGATATGAAAACCTATGTATTGTGGTGAAAAGTTTTGACCTACTCAACCAGTATGCAAAGTTATATCTTCATTCATAGGATGCTTTAAGTTATGTCCAAGAGAGTTTTTTTCTGGGTAATCCATGCATATACGTGTCACCATTCAGGAGTGATGTGAAATATGTTGATTTCTTTCAGACTTTTGTTTTTACATTTTCTCAAATTTACTTTCCCAATATATATTGATATTTGATATATTTCCAACCATATGGTGAAAAGTGAGCCCAGATGGTCCAATAGTTGATATTGTGAACACCAGTCCATGTCATCTGGGTCTAGGGTATGATTAACAGATCTGCTGTCCGTCCATCGGACAAAATGACAATTTCCATGGTTCACTGATGAATTGATACCAACTTAAGTGTCATATTTCCTTTTTCAAAAGCAAAAGAAAATCAACAGTTACTATGGTCTGACAGTTAGAAGTCTCAAACATCAGACATTGAAATATTGCATTTAACACTTTGTTATTATGCAACGTATTTAATTAAGACCTGGGTTCGATTCCCCGCGTGGGTGCAATGTGTGAAGCCCATTGCTGGTGAAGCCTGCTCTGATATTTTTGAAATATTGCTTAAAGCGGCTTAAAACTAAACTCACTCACTCTTTGAGCAGGTCGTCATTTTCTCAAAGGTTTAAAGGTGTGTTGTGTAGAGACTTCTAAAAACGTTTGGTATCAGCCTCCAGAGTTTTTAAATGTTCTCTAAGTATCGTTTAGTTAGAAAAAAAAATGAATTCCTGCATGTGTTGTCTCGTCAAGAAAAGATAATCACTGGCTCGTTCTTGCAAGACTTTTCAACAGATAGCTCCTAATCATGCATGTAGGAGACATATTGGTTCTAAATCATGGTGGAAGATAAGTTCAGACAAAAAGTCTCTCAAAAAACTGGATGATATATTGAAATATCTACCAATGAGCATGGGAATTTATATGGTGTCTGCAATCTTCTGATCCACTGGCAGTGTGATGCTACTTGATCACTCACATCAGAATATATATAATCTTAAATGAGCCCCATGAAACCACTATATCAAATGACGTTAGATCTTGCCAAAGAATGGTTTGCAGTAAACACTCAAAGTGTGATGGAGTTTTTCAGGAGTAAAAAGTCTCCAAGATGTTTGAGGCAGCAGCTAATAGGTTAACAGCATCACACTCATCAACATTTGACTGGCATTAAGTCGCTAGCTAATTTTTTTGGTCACCAAACATCCTGTTTCACAATGAAACTCCTAGAAAAAGTGACTGTGGCCCGTCTGCGAGTTGGGGCTGATTGTTTGAGAGTAATGCTTTAAAGATAACACAAGCAACATGGCCAACTAGTTTATCCAGGGGAATTGTTTGTTTGGTGACCCTCTGGTCGACGACGCTCTTCTGTGCAACCAACGTTGTGCAAACTCGCCGCATACTCCTTGCTGTAGTTGTAGTATGCATTTTCACTTGTATGCTATCGCTGTGGTTGTTTCTGGATGCTCAGTGTCACGATTTTCCCTCTTTTCAGTACATTGGGTCTTTTTCGGTGAATGGGAGTGATCAGGCATCGAGAGTGGACTACGTTCAGGGGCAGCTCGAGGGAATGAGAGTGAGTATTGATGAATGTATTTTCTGTCAAATGATGTCATTATCCATAATTTTCTTGATGACTAGACAGTTGTCGTGTTCATGAATTCACCATGTCATGTCATGACCCCTCTGCTGACTAGACAGTCTTGGTCAGAAGGAAAATGCAGGTTAACGCTCGTGATATATACACATATTCTTATAGAAACATTGGATGTTGTCTTTTATTTAATTAAACATATTTAATTAAACAGCATAAAATCAAGTGGATGTGCAATGCTGCATTTTTGTCAAAATTTAGTTACAGAAAAAACTTGCGTCCTTTATAGACCTTTTAATATATACACCTGATTTTATTGAAAACCTCAAGTGTGAGTTCGATTAAAGTTGAAAAATAGATCTGAGGAATTATGCCTATTTTCAGTTATTTTAAAAATGGGATGAAAAGCAAGAGCAGTCAAAATCATTAGTCTATGTGACTTAAAAGTTTCAAATGCTTATAGACTTCTTGTCACATGTTTTTTGGTAAGTGAGACATGGTGTCTAAGATTGCTATGTAATAATGGCATTAGCTGCACTGTTATATAAATACTGTGGGTTAACATGACATATTGCCCTGGATTGTTTGTTCATTGTCCTGACAGCATCTTAGCCATGCTCTTTCATCAAAGTTACTAAGGACACTGTGGAAGTCCATTCAGATTCTGCTTGTGAAGATAATGCTGGGACATGATGAGAGGTGTGCACCTATTGTCTGCCAGTAACAAAAGTTTGTGAGATGAAAGTTGTGTCCCTGTTGGTTACCTGAAACAAATGTTTGTGAGATGAAATATATGTCCCTGTTGGTTACCTGTAACAAATATTTGGGAGATGAAAGGAGTTTTCCTATTGGTTCCTATTGGTCTGTAACAGATGGTTGTGAGATGAAAGGAGTTTCCCTGTTTGTTGCCTGTAACAAATGTTTGTGAGATATAAGGTGTTTTCATATTGGCTACATGTAACAAATGTATGTGAAATGAAAGGTCTGTTCAGATTGGCTACCTTAACAAATGTTTCTGAGATGAAAGTGAAAGGAGGTTCCCTGTTTGTTGCCTTGTAACAAATGTTTGTGAGGTGAAAGGAGGTTCCCTATTGGTTGCCTGTAACAAATGTTTGTGAGGTGGAAGGAGGTTCCCTATTGGTTGCCTGTAACAAATGTATGAGAAGTGACAGGTTTGATCCTATTGGTTACCTGTAAGAAATGTTTGTGAGATGAAGGTTAGGTCCTTATTAGGTACCTGAAACAAGCATTTCTGAGCTGAAGATGTGGCCCTATTGCCTACCTGCAACAAATGTTTCTGAGGTGAAAGGTGTGCCCTGCCTGTTACAGATGTTTTGTCAGGTTACCTGTTAATCAGTCATACAGGATCCGTGCAGAGGTAATCAGTACTGTGGGCAGAGATCAAACACCATGAGTAATAATGTGTTCATGATTTGTGTTATATGGAAAAGCAGTGTAGCTGTAGCTGATTTCCGCATAATGGTTGAAATATATAAAAATGCAAACTTACATTATGACCAACTATATGCTATAATTTGATCAAGGCTGTTTTATGTAGAAGTTTGCAAATAAAATAAAATAATGTTTTCAGAAATATGAGTAGGAATTACAGGGAATTACACATCCATTCATATTTATTTTAAATCAGACAGTAATTCTGCTGTCACATTTCATTTACTGTCATATTTAAAAATTTTAGAATTTAAATGATTACAACTTCCCACTAGCTTGAGTATCAACAGGGAGGAATATGGCTGACTTTGACTTTGTTGTTACCACTATTACATTAAGTCATATAAATGTCAAGCCTTGACATTGGTGAACACCATGGCAATAGAGAAATGAACTCCAGAAATTGCCCAAAATAAGTATTAAGACAGTGATGTTTATTTGATTATGCAGCCAAAGCAGACCAATGACATAAATCAGTGAGAAGGAAAACATCAAAACACATCAAGAGTTAAATAGGGAATACATATCGGGTGTAATATTTTTCTGCTTTCCAGAAAAGATAACAGTTTGGACTAGAGTGGATTTGATACCAATTTAGACATTTTAAAAAGCCAGTTTGTCAAAAATCCATCAATGGTCACTATTCAGGTAATAAAATGCAGAGGTTATTTATAACTTTTATTCAACAAAGCACTCTCAACCATGTTTATGATTATGATTTTTATGAAATTAATGGTAAAAGGCCAAATCTGTTTTATGAAAAAAATCCACTCAATACAATCATTTCAATTTCAGTTCCAAATTGTACATCCATTCATTTATCCCAGTTACCTGTTATTGCCATACTGATATTGGCTTTCACACACTAATATTGTCATATTTGTTTCAGCATGCGACCAAGAGCAAGCGAGTCCTTCTAGTCATTTCTCTGTCTGGAGTGAAAGTTTGCAGCTGTGATGGGGAGGTAACTAGCTACTTCCTATCTCTCAGAACTACCCTGTGTTACAATCTAGTTACTTCCTGTCTCTTAGAACAACGTTGTGTTACGATCTGGCTACTTCCCATTTCTCAAAACAACCCTGTGGTAGGAGCTAGCTACTTGCTGTTTCTCAGAACAACCATGTGTTAGGAGCTAGCTACTTGCTGTTTCTCAGAACAACCCTGTGGTAGGAGTTACCTACTTCCCATCTTTCAGAACAACCCTGTGTTTGGAAGTAGCTACTTAAAGTCTCTCAGGTCAACCCTATGTTACGATCTCTACTTCCTGTCTCTTAGAACAACCTTCTGTTAGGATCTAGCTACTTCCTGTGTCTCAACAACCCTGTGCCAGGAACTAGCAACTTCCTGACTCGCAGAACAACTCTGTGTCAGGAGCTAGCTACTTCGTGTCTCTCAAAACAACCCTGTGCCAGGAACTAGCTACTTCTTGTTTCTCAGAACAACTCTGTGTTAGATACTAGTTACTTCCTGTCTCTCAGAACAACCCTATGTTACAATCTCTATTTCCTGTCTCTCAGAAC
Source organism: Haliotis asinina (assembly GCF_037392515.1). Lineage (NCBI taxonomy): Eukaryota > Metazoa > Mollusca > Gastropoda > Lepetellida > Haliotidae > Haliotis > Haliotis asinina. The sequence continues at coordinate 39,586,858 of NC_090295.1, forward strand.
TACCCTGTGTTACAATCTCTATTTCCTGTTTCTCAGAATAACCCGATGTTATGATCTCTACTTCTGTCCCTCAGAACAACCCTATATTGCGATCTCTACGTCCCGTCTCTCAGAACAACCCTGTGTTGGGAACTAGCTACTTTTAGTTTCTCAGAACAACCCTGTGTTACAATTTAGCTACTTCCTGCCTTTCTGAACAGCCCTGTGTTAGGACGCAGCCACTTCCTCTGTTTGGAGCAAGCTACTTGTCTCTCAGAACAACCTAGTATTAGGAACTAGCTACTTCCTGTCTCTTAGAAGGGGAGCAAAGTTTGACAAGAACATGTGAGCATTAATAGTTGATGGACATGTATACTGTAGTGATTGGAACAGCATGTCCTCTATTCTCCATACTTGTTACTATGGACCAATGTACTGTATTCTTTTATTAGAGAACGTATCAAGGAAATGAGAATCAAATGGTTCACATTTGCTTAGTCACTGATTTGTCTGGTTCAGACTTGTGTCAGTGGTGCTTTGATTAAGCTTCAATATTGCAGTCTTTGAATTTAGCCACTGGTTTCTGTCTGGTTGTCTAAACTTGTCAAGTACATGAAACTAGTAAGAGACTAAACATAACATCAAAATCGACAGAAAATCCTGTATATTGTCATATTCAACCTGCAAGACTGACAATATTTTGTTTACAGGGTGATATCACTGAATGCAGAATTAATCCTTTCCTCACATTTACTTTTTCACAACAAATCAGGTATCATTGTCTTTTTTTCTTTAATTAGTCATTTGTCCATCTGTCTAAAGAGTCAGCTTTGATGGTAGTATAGAGGGTTTGTTTGTGCCAGTACACTAACAACTGACAGACTCACAGAGACTGAAAGAGCCTATGGCATGCAAAGACCGACTGTAAACACTTGTTATCTGATCAGTTTGAAAGACTTGTGTTAAGACAGGCACAGACATTTTACTTTATGGGGGAGGTTTTAGATTATTAATTCATCAGTATTATGCAGTTAAGTAAGACATAAATTCTCTTCATTTGTCACAATTTCACCCAGAGGCTAGTAACCGTTAGATGCTGCCTCACATGCTGATGAAACAGCTCATTGTATCAGTAGCTTGAGACTTGATTTCTATTTTTGTTTGTCATTTACAGATTTTTGTCTCCAGAATTTAGGTCCTAAGGTTAAAAATATTAAAAAGTTAGAAAATGATATTATTTTACTATGTCTTCAGAATGTTCATTAAATAGGCACAAATATTCATATAAGACATCAAACCTAGGGTACTATTCAATTCATACATCAAGATGTAATTGGAAGTAACATGGTAGAGCTTTAAACAGAAGTTTCTTGTGGAAAATGTTTAAAATTGTGCTACCCCTTAAACTTAGGGATCAGGCTTGGATCTGTTGAAGGTTGTGTACCCTTTTGAAAAAGACTGATTGTTTCAAAAGATAAAAGGGTTCAGTAGGTATAAATTGTGAGTAAGTCGAGGTGACAGGTCCGTGTGACTTTGTTCACTGGAGTGTGATGCAAGCATTTCATTCACAAGTTTGTGAGAGGAAATTTTTGGAGCATGAAAGTGCAGCATGCCCAGGTAGACGGCCCCATGTCTAGACCAGTCCAGGGTAAGTCTATGGATTTCTGTGAAGAGGATTAAAGGGAGAAGGGCTACTGCGCAAGGTAGGATTGCTTGTCTTGAAAGGTCAAATGTGAAATACAGTGAAGGATAGTTTTAAACATATTAGAAGTGGTTTGAGAGGTTTACCTTGTTTTTGTATACAAGGAACTTATATGGTGACAATAGTAGTTGCATTGTCCTCTCATTATTTTTGCAAACTGTAGAATATATGGTAAACAAATTTAATCTTTTGTCCATAACATGAACAGATACTAGGGGCTAAAAGCAATACCCTGGCAAACCTGTCACTAAATTTGTACAAATTAAATATAGTGGAAGCTGTCAAAACCGGCATCTGTCCAATCTTGCAAGTTGTCAACACTGGCGTAAAATCTCAGTCCCATTCATGACTTGTACTTTTATCATCAGCTCTACAATCTGGCACCTTGGCTAAACCGGATTATTTTGTCAGTCCCTATGAGTGCCGGTTTAGACAGCTTCAACTGTGTATACTGCATTTACGAAAAAAACATAGTAACTTGTATTATAACAATTAAACACAATAAATATCTAATTTATATATTTACTTAAAATTTGCACAGGAAAAAAACCCAGTGTCTTTTGACAACATTGTGAAGTGTATTTTTTGACTCCATTTAGAAAAATGAGCACGGACGTATCAAAATTGATTAGCGCATCCAGTCCAGGAATAGTCCAAATAAGTCTTATAAAAACTTGTGTTGAATAACAAGAAATTATCATTCTTTCTGCTACCAGCCAATTTAATTGCTGTAACAATGTGATGATCATGATACACAATACAATATAGTACCTGAATTACAACAATATCACAACATAGTATTAGCAATGATAGAAAATGTCTGGGACTACCTTTGTTAGTCCAGGACCCTTGAAAATATACCAGCACACAAGCCCAAGGGATCCTTAAATACAGTAGTCAATCTAAATCCCCACATATGTCTAGTTTTAACCATAAATTGCTTTAATTTTGGATTGGCAACTCAGCTTTGACTGACCAGTGAGTGAAAAAGTCCATACCAGTTGTATTGTTCATTGACAACATACCAATCTTGGTGACCAGTGATATTGACTGTAAACAAGGCTTAAATTCATTAATGTTTAATGGCAGTAGCTCATTTGACATTAGAGGTGAAGGAACTGTATTTCTTGAGTAGGTCATTTGTCAAACCTGCCAGTACCATACTGTTATCAGTGAAAAGCATCAGACAAAAGCTTAGTTACAATGGCAGCCATGGATCTGATTTATGTGAAATCTGCAGTCGAACAAGCAGTTAAAATTTGACATTTCCAATTTAAATTGCGACAACATAACACAGTGACTAACCGTAGGCAGAGGTTCAACATGTCTTCAATCATTGAAGAAGTATCTTTTTTTAAAGCAAAAATTAGTTCTGAATTCTATGACAATAGTGTTGTTGAGATTATTGGTCATGACAGTCTTTGTTGTGATAACATTATCATTTACAACATAGATCAAGTTAAAGGAATATTTTCCAGTGTTAGGATCCTTGTAGGCTTTCTAATTGAGAATAGCCTCCTGTGAAGTGTGACTTTGTGTAGTAGTCTGAAGGCACCGCAATTCCCTGTCAGGGTTACCTCCCTTGTACTTGCATGGAACTTCTGATTATTGGTTTAATCATATACACAGCATTTTTTTAGATCGTTTTTTAGGGTAGCCTACAAGTTAAACTTAAAGCATTTATTCATCATGCTAAAGAATAGGATGATTCTGAGCATGGGTACGTATACATTGTGTGCCCTTTCCAGTGTCCCCCACCATAATATTGCTGGAATATTGCTAAAAGCAGCATAAAACTAAACAAACTCATTCATTTTTTTGTCTGTCAGCACCAGACATCGAATTCTGGTTTCACAAAATAGGTGAACAGCTTTGACCTGCATCTTTGTATTCTTACTCCCACATCAGCTGAACTGCCTTGACAAAAGCGAAATACTTTTCAAGCAAGTAGTAATGAACACATTCAGTGACCCTCCTAGTCTCACATAACATTTCCCTGAGGGAAAATCTCCTCCTAGCTTTGCATGCCTGTTGGTCTTGTCATGTTGGATAGAACAGAAAAATTCTGAACAGTTTCTTGTAGACCATCCTTATTTAACAGTTAGTTATGTAGATGGTTTTCAGTGCTTCAGGCTTCAACTGAATTAGACATCCACAGTGCAAGGTACAGGTACAAACACCTGTGTTTCTGCCAATCCTTTCTTGTTGCCTATTTCATTTTTCTTCAAGTCAACTCAACCTTAAAATATTCTTATTTTCTTATAGACGATACTATTTGAATCAATTTAACACACTTCTTTAAGCCACAATATGGATTATCTGTTGATTCTGTATAAATAGTTTATTCCACTTGCAGCTTTCTAAATTAATTTCACACTGTGTAAATGTTCCTTGTTATATAGATTATTCTCTATGTCCCACGCCTGGCCATTTCCTGTATTTCTATCTTGGATGTTGTGCATTCCTCCAGTACGGAGATCAACACCAGTTTGCCCTGGGCTGTGTTGCATGGGCAGAACAGACAATATCCCAGCAGCCAGCCTTGTTGCGTTACATTGCTCACTCAAGCGTTATGTCTTTGATCAGGGAGCACATGTCGTGTGTCTCTTCTTTGTGAATCACTCAAGTGTCTGTGATAATCACACACTGATTTCATTTAATGTTTTCATCATATCAGTGCTGTGTGTTAGGTTCATGTGAGTAGGTGCAAGTTCTTTGTACCATTGTTGAGAAGTTGTGAAGTGGCTGTGAAGAGGCTGTTTCATCTGTGAGTGACTCTTTCTTGAATGTTATGTGCCACATTAATGTTAGTAAGGATTTGTATGTGTGATTGAATATGTCTGATATACTTGTTTGCACCTCTGTTTTCTTACTTCTGTGAGATTGTGCTCTGAAAGGTGCCCTATTGTCAAAGGCGTCACTTTCTTTGGGCTAACTTTTATCCTTTGCCCTTGCCAGAAGCCTGTGACAGCTGGTTCTAATCCTGATTCACCCTGGTTATTTCTAAGGCTTCTCTGCACCGTACCAAGGTGGACAATGTCTGGAGCCTTCATCACTTTGGTTTCACCTACCACAATAAGCTGACATACAGTGATATGAATTGAAATACTATTACTATTTGTTAGAACATCCACCAAACTCACTTACTCACTTACTCACTCTCACTGTACCAACATGAAGTGGAAATGTAAAGTTTTTAGCCATCCTTTCTTATCTGTGTGACATTATTATGTGATACCTGATTGGCGTACCCATTCAACTGTCTGTTTTCTGTTTCTATAACTGGGACTCATGCTTGTCGTAAGAGGTGACTAACAGGATTGGGTGGACAGGCTCGCTGACTTGGTTGACACAAGTCATCAGTTCTCCATATGGTGTAATATTTCTTGTTATAATCTGTGATACAAACCAGTCTAAGGGCAGACAGGTGTCATGTGATGATTTGGGATATTTAGATTCTTTTTTATTTCTTATTCATAATGTCAAAATGGACTTCCACTGGTGCAGAAATCCAGGACCTTTACTTATGTCGTGATGAAATTTACAATACATATCAAGTGTCTTTGATGATTTGGGTGATCCAAGGCTATGAAACTTCAATATTTTTCTCTTCCATAAACGGAAGGTACATGATGGCAGTAAGCTTTGCCTATTAGTAGTCAAGCTCCATTTGTGAATTGCAAGGCAGGAGATACGGCATATCATGATGACTGCAGCATGCGGACAGGCAGGTAACCTACTAGCCTGTCATACAGACCCTGAAACAAATATATCAAAAGGAGCATGCAAGTCTAGAGTATGTTACACAACTAGATTTCCACCATTTAGCAAAATTCTAGGTTCCTTTTCATCATATTTTATGTTTATTGTTAAGGAACTGTTTGTTTTCTGTAAAATGTGTTCATTCAGAGCCTAGATGTTAGTCTGTTGGCTTGACATCTCGGTAATGTCCATGCAAGGTGACAAGGAAGATGTGATGTCTAGAGTATCCATTTTTTCATGAACCCCGAAGTACGCCTTGCTAAAGGTAACATTAATGTCAGGATTGACTGAGTTGACATACAGAGAAGCCCCTCAAAGGAAAGGCTATAGGACCCTGAAAGGTTTAAGGCCTTAATGAATATAAAAGTTGTTAGCTTTATATCACTGCGCAAAGTAGGTCAAGCGAGACAAGACAAAAGCATAATGTCATTCCGATCAAACTCTATCTTAGGGGAAGATCTTCAAGATTATGAGGAGATTTTCTGTGGGAAGTGTATGAACAGGATAAACACTCAAAACGATCTCCCACAATAATGGAGACATCATAGTCCCCATAGGATCGATCAACAACCATATAAGGTGTTATCTAGATAGGGCTTGTCACTCAGTAGATGCTATCACTGCCCCAGGAGATGAAATTATGTACAGGTGAATAATTTTTTCTAGAATGGCTCATTAATCCATAAAAATTGCTGGATTTGTGTGTCACTCAGCTGTCCATGGCTATGTGTAGCTGTGAAATTTTGGAAGGGTGTAGAAATGAGAAAATGTAAATTTCATTCCGGTTCTTGGTCGTTTGGCAAGTAGGTCAGCAGGTGGTTTAGGAGCGGAACAGAGGTGTTGATGTTTTAGAGTTACAGATTGAGCAAGCAGGGACTACTGAATGGTTATATCGTGTTGGAAATTAAGGAAGGGTTGTTATCATTGTCCTAATATGAAAGGATAAAGATTTAGCGTTTGCTGGAGTGAAATACTGTAGAATTCCTCATAAACTGACCGACTGACTGAGTTTGGTTTTTTGCAGCTTGTAACAACATTCCAGCAACATCATGGCAGGGAACACCAAAAATGAACTTCACACATTGTACCCATTTGGAAAATCGAACCTGGATCTTTGGCACCATGAGCGATTGCTTTAACCACTAGGCTAATCCACCTTCCCAAGTCCTCAAACAACTCAGAACCCAATGAATTTGAAAGATTGGTCAGAAGGTAGGGCAGTATAGTGGTTAAGCATTGTCTAGTCACAAAGGTCCAGGTTCGATTCTCCACATTTGTGCTATGAGTGAAACTCATTTCTGGGGTACCTCAATGTAATGTTGCTAGAATATTGCTAAAAGCAGCATAAAACCTTACTTAAAGATTGGGTCTGACCATGGTGGTTATGGCTTGGGTTTATGTTAAATGGCCTATCAGGGACCTGTGCTGTACAGTCTTAGTCCCCATGTAGGATTACCATTGGATGGTTGCATTCTCATTGCCAGGTTGCAGTCATGTTTGTACAGAGATTCACCACTGCCACTAGGCTGTGATCCAATGACCATTAAATCTTGTTATTGCAGACTTTAAAAAAATGCCCCAAAGTCCATGCATGTCATGGATATTAACAAAGAAATGGTGCTCACTTCTGTAAATCTATTTCAGTATGTAATAATTGTCTTGATTATTCCCTGTAGTAAATCTAAATTTGATCATATTGACAGTCAGATTGCTCAAGCAGCAGAAGGATTGCTGGGAAACCCAGTCAGGTTGTGTGATTTGTGGTAGCAGTTAAATAGGTCATAGAGACCACAGGATTCTTGAAGTCTTCAGTGAGAATTGGTGACTTTGTTTTTTGTGTGATATTTTTTCCCAATTGTGTGGTATGTTTTTCATGATATCAATCACTAGCCCAGACTCTGAAAGGCTTTAATGCTTGTCATCAACACAATTACAGGTCTTAACCATATGTGTATTTATGGGAACAACTATGCTTACTTTGGTGATCAGACTCAGTGACTGATGTGTACCACTGAGGAGGAGGTTATGGAAAACCACTGGCTTGTCAGGTCCAGACAGTAAGTGTATTTGTAGCAGGGCATGGAGTCATCCCATAGAAGACATCCTTACCTTGTCAGCTTGCTGGTGTTTTCAGTCATGTGATCATTTGCTTCAGATCAGAAGGTCTGTCGTTCAAATCCGATCATGTGACTGAGAAAACTTATGGCCACTGCATATTCATATGGGCAACCAGCTCACTCTTCTACTGTCTAATACTGTTTGTTTTGTTGCAGAGTGTGTATATGGCACATGCGTTAAAACGGATATCATACGCAACTTGTGACCCAGACTACTGCCAGTTTTCTTTCCTTGCTCGAGAACCTAAAGGACAGATCAACATCCAATACTGCCATGCATTCTGCACCAACAACTCCGAAGAGGTCAGTGCTTTCCTTCAGATATATTTCAGATTTTGTATTCATTTTTTTCGCAGCAGGTTATTTCCACCGATCCTCTAAAACCTAATGTCCCCATAAATCAGTTCCACCTTCAACATAAGATCTCAAATCAAGATGGATTCTGAATACTGTTAGGCACCCTGATGTGATGGGAGTCAGACATGTCAGGTTGTAAACTTCTGAGTTAAAGGGGCAGATATGAAGGGGTGAACCTCTTTGTTCATCACCTTGTAGTCATTTTCCTGGATTATCGGTGAGTCATAAACTGTGATCACTGTAACTTTTTACTGGATGTGAAGTCACCTTCATTCCTGACTCTGGACAAAATTTCTCATACTCATGGAGTAATATACATGGATGACTGATTTTGCTTTTCAAATTTGGCTCAGTCACTTTGGGCTTTCATGCAGCATAAAAGATGGTCTTTTGAATGTTAAAGGCTTTGAATGCTCTTTGAAATGCTCCTTGAAAGTTGTCAATAAAAAAAATAAAAACTTCAGTTGTAATCATCTTGAAACATGACAAAGGGTGATTGTGGACTAGTAGAGTTTGAAGCGTTTGCTTCAGACTGAGATCTGTCCGTGATCACTTAATTCTGTACATTTACATTCAGCATACGGACCAGCATCAAAGGTTCAGAAGTTCCTCTAAGACATAAACCCACAGCTTTCCATCTGTATTTTCCCCACATGACCTCATTGTCCACGATGTTGCTAATTGATTCCCTGTCTGTACCAAGAAGCTGGTCAGATCAGCAAATACTTAGTAATCCACTAACCAAAACAAGCAATACGGTGTGAGTCGGTATGTGAAAACAAGCTCACGTGAAGACACAAGATACCTGTGCCTATACTGCTGTGATATATACCATCAAACAACTCAGTGTAGTTGATACTGATCTCCTAACAACAGTCTTTGTATCCTGGTTATTAGAGCTGAATATGTATCATCAAACCATACTCAGAGTGGATGGAATAGACCCCTAGAACAGTAGCTGTGTCCTGGATATTAAAAGTTAAAGCTGGGATGTATCTTGGATATTAAGAGTTGAAGCTGGGATAGAGCTAGCATGTGCATGAGTTATCCTTTTAGACTGACACTCAGAGCAAGGTAAGATTCTATGAATGACATACATGCTTAAATATCATTTTTTAGAAATTAGTTCAGATGTTTTAAGCTGGTCTCACTTGAAAAAGACATAACTGTTGTCCATTTTCGCTTTTTCTGTCAATAGTATCCTGTTAAATTTGTAGCAGAGTTGAAGCATTGATCTGAATGATAATGCTTAAATGTTGCAATGAATGAGGACTACTTCAATTTGTACAATTAGGAGTCATTGATAGGTGACAAATGTGTCATTTGAAGGATGGAAAGTCTGTATGATTTTGAAAGTATTGTTTTGATTTCTGAGTCTCATGGTGTTTTACCAATGGCCATGGTTGATTTTGTTCATAGCAGGATATAAACTAAAGAAGAGTCTTTTGCCATCAAGTGATAGCCATTGGCTTTTTTGTATATTTTGTAATGCTGATAGGGGATAGAATTATGGTACTGACGTCAAGATAAATGATGGGATATTTATCTGCTGCTAGATTTTTTAAGCTCTCTTAGTGCTAAGATAGTCGTAAGTGCCATACATTAACATTAACTTACGACCATCTTAGCGCTAAGAGAGCTACGGAAATCTTGGCCCAGAACTGTTTCAAGTTGTATTTATCTGAACTTACTCCTTCACTGGAGTCTCAGCTTATGCATTAATCATTTTTGTTGTTTATTGGATTCTTGGTAACGGTATTGTCACCTAAAACATTTTTCACCTCAAATTAAACTGACCCTGTTATTTGACTATAATGCTGTTCAGATGGGTTTTTCACCCGACTTACCCACTCTTGCCTGGCAATAGACCAAATCCCAAGCTAGAGGTGCAGGGTCAGTATTGGTGCCGTTCAGCAGCATAACACTGCATCAGCATGCATGGCCACATGTGCCAAACCTTGCAGACACGCCTCCAAGGCAAGGTAAACATAAACAGGAACTTTTTCAAGAATATTTGAGTAATAATATTGGCCCAAGCAACAAATTAACAAGGAAAACAACTGATTGTAAGTGTAAACCTGGAGTCACATGATAAGGCAGTGTTAACATTTTCACATTGATCACGAAGATGTATGCAGACACAAAGGTCTGAGGCACCCACTTTTAAATAATGGGTTCAAAATACAAGTACAGTTTGCTATCATGTGCAGACAGAGACATATTTCACAAAATTATATTTCAAACAAATGATGGGGAACAATTGACATGCCTATGCAAGTGTTTGTGGTGAGTGCTAATATAGGCATAAACATCATAACCAAGCGGCAAGTTTTCTAATAATTACAGACATTATACTTGATCTATAACCACATGCATGTGTAAAAGTTGGGAGGTTGTACAGTGGATTTTGATTTTAGTAGAGACTTCATAAGGTCATTAAAATGGTTTTGTCCATTTGTTTATGATTATTATGAATGGCTACAGTCCTGGATTAAAGGGCAGTTTTAGTGATTTGCTTTTCGTTTAGTTAATACTGGCAGTGTCTCGATGATATTTTGAAACAGTGCCCAGGACCTCAACTTATAACACTACTATAGCATCGTAGCCATTTGTCAAACACTTGCCTATTCCATATATTGACTATCAAATTACTCATGAGATTACAGTGCATTCAGAGCCTTTTTAATGTTCCCACACTCTAGTAGGAGTCCACCTGTTACTGCAGGAGTGGTTGCTGATGAGAACACCTCATTTGTGAGGTATTGGTAAAATATATGGACAGGTAAATACTCTAGGCTCTGTACGTTTGCAGAGCTAGGTTAACACAACACCTATGAACAAATAAGTTAGCCCACTCTCTGTAAACTTGGATAATTGTTGCAAACAATGGTTTGAGTTTATTTAAAGATGTTTTAATGAAATCAATTTGAACTATGTTAATTTGAATTCAGTGATGTTGTTTGTCAGCCTTTAAACAGGATTGTCATTTAAATAATCATTTCCTGTGTATAGCTGTTTTACAGTGGGGAATAGGATTCACAAACATTTATTTCATGTTTGTTGCCTAATTTTAACGTGTCTGAAGTTGAATTTAACTTGAAGTGTTTCCTCAACTGAATTTTGACAACATCAAGGGCTATCATAAAAAACATGAAGTGGAATGTTGTATAGCGTCGTATCAATATACTGATAAGGCCAGACCAAATTTATTTCTTGTTTTACAGATGTTTGTCCTCAGAAAACCTAAAGGCAAGAGGGGAAAAAATAAGTAAAGAAAAAAAACACCAGTCAAAGTAATATTCTTTTCAATATTTGAATACTCTGCTTCTAGCAATTTATGATGTGTATATGGGACAAAAACAATTTAAAAAAAAGTTTTTATAAGTTTACATTTTTTATGTTTAGGATTTATTTATTCAGGAGTTTATTTTTTGTAGGGGGAAAGTTCATTTCTTTTTTTCTTATACTGTGACAGATCCATAAAACAAGAAATAAAATTGATCCTGCCTAGATATATAATGTCATGATGTATGGATAGAAACTTAATTTTCAAATTGTGTTATTAGTAGAATCAAACATTTGTTTGAATTAAGGGAACCAAATGTATCAGGTCTTCAGTTATGGTGATTTGATTCATAATTAGTCATTATGTCTTGAGGGCTTGAGTTGCTGTTCACAATATCAATCTCTGGTCTGGAGAGACATTAGTATTGCAGATTATTGTGTTGGATAACAAGCGTAACATTGACTGTGCTGCTGCTGGTTTAGATGAAAAATGATAAATGAGTTTTTGAGCACTGTTTAGTTTCCACTGCATTCCCCTCCTATGACTCTACCAGTTTATCAACAATATAACCATAATCAATCTCTGCATCAAACCAACTGGCTCATGAATAATATTTTCCATATCATATCTGACCATGTTTTTTTTTTATTAAGCATGAAAAAGTTTTGATGTTGGAGATGTTATTGGAAATGGTTGTTTTCCATATATGAGCTCATTGATCTTGATAATAAAAATAAATTGAGGTTTTGCAATATCCAGCATTCTGTAGCAGAACCATTATGGAACCTGTCAAGAGAAGACAACTCCCCTTGTCAAGAACACCAGGATGGGTGGAGATTATAGATGTTGTAGTTCAATGTTTGAAATTTGTCAAATCCTGGCCAAACAGGTCACTGTTCAAGGCATGAGCGAAAGTTCTTGTTGAGTCTGATATATATTCAGTCAGATCCAGATTGTTGCTTTCCAGTTCATTTGAATAAGGTCTTTGACAAGCATTGGGTACAGAATTCTGCATTTGAATCACCAGGCCCTTGGAGATGCCATTCTAAAATATATTCCCAGTACCCATATATGACCCAGAGGAATGTTGTGATGGATTAGGAGGTCTGACTAAGTCCCTTGATTGATTGTATGTAATCAAACCCTGATGGTGATGATCATTGTTTACATTATCAAACACTGGATTCTTCCGTGCAAACTCAGTTCTTTACAGTTCATGACAGAAATATCACTGGATACGTTAAGTATTGCATTAAGTAAGCAGCAAACAAAAATAAATGAAGACTTTCAGAACTCTTGTACATCATAAACAATTCTTACACTTTTAGCTTCTCCAAACTCAGGAGACAACTCCAGTACAAAAGTATTGATTTGATGATGTCATGAAAAACTACAAGAAAGTGACTTCCTTCCACCTGTCACTTTCTTGTTATACTATGTGTCATATTTCTACTTACTGTTCAATCAATACCGTCATATACAGGCCACAAATACAATGTGTCATCTACTCCCACCCAATTATTATACAACGCCCGTTCAAATACTTATTCACCTGAACAGAAGCATCTTTACAGCTTGTTGCATTCAACAAGAACTTTAAATCATACTTGACATTGTTATATTCCCGCTCAGTAGCCTTAACACATTGTTCCATCCATCTGAGCAATGCAACATTGTGTATATACACTGGGCAATGGGTGTTATTGTGCTGTATATCAGCAGGAGTGGTGAGTACTGGAATATAAAGGGTATAGGTACATAGTTCATCTGTCTACACTTGCTGACTCTGTACTTGAGAGATTAGTACTCACCCTTCCGTCTGTTAGGGAATTATATATATATATATATTGCATCAGCTCACACCAAACTGCTTATTTCCTGGATTCTTTGATGGACCATGATGGTAGGTATATTGTATTTGTGTTACAACCTCAAAGTGTCCACCACTTCTTTTCCAGGATCCATCATAACCTTCATTGTATGTCTGACCCGTGAAGGTCCGGGGTAGAATAGGCCTTCAGCAACCCATGCTTGCCATAAAAGGTGACTATGCTTGTTGTAAAAGGCGTCTTATGGGATCGGGTGGTCAAGCTCACTGACTTGGTTGTTGATCACTGGATTTTCTGGTCCAGACTCGATTATTTACCGACTGCTGCCGTATAGCTGGAATATTGCTGAGTGTGGCATAAAACTCAACTCACTCATTCATTGTAGCCTACCTTGAGTGTGATCTGTCACTAACCCAGAAGACGTTGCACTAGCCTCTGACTTTGAACTAGTAAGTGTACTCGATAAAATGATTGTTGTGGTGTACCATTTTGAAAGCTGCTACAAATATTCGTTCAGGTCTCCCTGATTTCTTTCATATTACTTTAGTTAATTTGACTTGTTATCAACGATTAAATCAACCAGTATGCAACTTTCTAGTGGTCATAAACCTCTTTTTTTAAGTATAGGTGGCTAATGTAATCAAAATATATTTTTGTCTTAGCATGTACATGTTTTAAGTAGCCTGTGGTGCTCATTTCAGTGGTGGTTTATGTGCAGTTTTTTTAAACACAGTCATTCTACCTCTGAAATTTATTTGCATATAGATGTTATGTTACTGAAGAATTTGTCCCACATATGACATGTTCCATGGTTGGTGCCCAGTTTTGATTGGTACAAAGGTAGTGTCAAATATTAATGTCCCTGTGTGACTCTAGGTCAGAATACCCCCAGTACCAATACTTTTCAGAACCGACTGAACGAGGACTGTTTGATTAAAGTTTATGGCTTGGATGGTTTATGTTGTCCTTGAAGGGGTCTAGGTGGTAACTGGTCACCAGCAACCCATGCTTGTTGTATGAGGTGACTTACTGATCAGAGGGTTGGGGTAGGTTGAAGATAGTTGTTCATAGTAACAAACACTGGATTGTTTGGTAATATCTGGCTCTTACTGACTGACCAACATGAGTTTAATAACAATGACACTTTTAACAAACTTGTGATTGTCACACTCCTGTCCCATCTTGTATATTTACAGACTGCAGTGACCATAACAGACAACAGTGCTTATTGGCTCACTCACTCACTCACTCACTCACTCACTCACTCACTCAAATGAAGGAACAAAGCTGCCTGCCATGTTGAAATGACCTGTGAAATATTGATATGTTGTGAAATAGACACCATTGTGATCCATTTCCAAATCAGATACGGCTTGCTTTGCACAAGTGCTAATGGTATTTACCTTGATTAAATGGTCGAAAAAGAGCACAAACTATAATGGTCAAAGCATTAATTATTGGTTTTGTAAGAGTACATTCTACAAACTGTACACTTTATCAAGGATAAATATATCCCATGGTAATGTAACAGTATTATCCCTTTGTTTAATGCTTTGCTGCTGTTTGTGGACTTAACGTTATACTGAAAAATATTTCTGTCATCCAATTTGGAACTTAAACATAAGCTGGCATTTGATGAACAAATCTGAAACAAATATGTATATACAGCAACAATTGCATAACGGAAACATTTAAAGACAGATAAAAAATGATTGTTTTGGTAGAAGGATATTTACAAACAGCTTTTGTAAAGTATGCATCACATGATTGATAAATGTAGAAAATGGACGAAAGGGAAAAATCATTTGCTGTAAACCATAATCACAGCTCTGTATATTGTGGGTCATGAACTGCACTTAACACTCATATAGTATTTTAATGATTAGCACCCACCATCCCTCCTCCCATGTTAATCTCAGGCCTGTGGGTACTCCAAGATTCCCACAGATGCACATGCTTAGTTGCTCTGCCAAATCATTTAGAGATAAGTAAAATGATATTCTTGTATTAGTCATCCTGGCACCAGGGATGTAGGCCTCTGGACTCTGTGATCCTTTAGTTGTAGATGTACTGACCCTAAAGGCTCTCGTAGAGGTCATGGGAAAATACTACCATCAGTGAGTCTTTGTCAGTGTTGGTCAGCTTCAGGTTTATGTGTGGCTTCCTGTCCCAGTCAAACTGTACAAACATCCTCTAACTCGTACATACGCTCCCCTTCCTCATGCTATTCATCACCTGCTTGATAACAGTGTTAGAACCTGCATCGAAACATCAATCTCGAGAAGTTCCTCATCCTGGTATATTGTCATCCGTCCTTACTACTACAACTTCTAAATGCCTCTCAAAGAAGTTAATTTGATTTGCTGAAGGGAATGTATGGTGAGATGTTACTATTTGTGTTGCCTAGGGGTATGTAGAACCGAATTCATCAGCTATACCTACAGGTGACCAAACATCGAAGCCTGTGTCATCAGCCCTGAATTTTTTGTTGGCTGCATAATAAAAAACTGTAGTGAATTGTATTGGTGTGAGTGAATGATTTCAAGTTTTACATTTTATCAGCATTCTTTCAGACATACAGCTACAAGTCTACAAGTTTATGTGTATAAATGGTGTAAGTGCCTCACTGAAAAAAATATGATGTCCCCTGATGTTACTAATAGGTTAACATGTTCTGTTCCAGTGGCTATTTGATTCTGGGTTTGAATCCCACTGTTACATGAAGTGTGATCATTTTATGCACCATACTTGTGCTAGGGCTGGGATTATACTTGTTTCATTGAAAAGTTTTTTGTCAAGATTTGGAATTATTTGAGTGTATAATACCAGTTGTAATCTTGCTCGAAGTTGTTAACACTGAGCTTTTGCAAGGGATAGAGGTGTTTCACCTACTGCTTTAATGCCAGTGTAAGCTGCAAGGGTTAATGTGACGTGTAAGTGTGACTGTCTTGACAAACAGGAGCACATGTGTAGGATTACCTGCGATGAAGCCCTCCATGCTCACTGCCAACACTATATCATGTTTGCCAACACTGCAGAACTGCAGGTACCACAGCTTGGAAGTAGGTCACTTTGACCTTATTTACTCAAGAACATGGGAACCAGCCTGTTCACAATTGGCTTCTTTAGCAACTGGTCCAATGTCTGAATCGAATCAAACACATATTGGTTTAACAGGCACAGTTTACAGTTTTACACAGATCCTCATTAGAAACTACTGAAAACGAATCATGGCTAAGATATTGAAATGATTTTTCTATGCCCAGATTGTAAGATTGGTCTGAGTCCTTTTCAGATGGACTGTGGATTTTAAAAAAGGCCTTGTGTTTAAGATCTGGATTACGACAAGGACCTTCACATGTTTTATTTTGAACATGGCAGACTTGTTCATTTAGAAGAGAAATTGAGCAATTTAACAAATTCCCCATCAGTCTTTTCGTCAGTTTTATAGCTGTTGTCAAATAAAAATAACAAAAATACATTTCCATATTTATAAGGAGTCCCTGAGTCAAAGTAGAATACATTGTATGATTTTAAGCATGTGTTTAGGAACCGTGAATCATTATGAATCAGTTTATGTGGCTCAGCTTTGATGTTATTCATGCATTTACCTTGTACACATTTTAATGCTGTAGATTATGCCTAAAATGTGGGATCTTAAGAAACTGAGAATTAGATTGCTTGATATTTTGTACAGAGATTGCACATGCATGGAATATAGGTCGTGGTGACCTGATTACCTGTTTTCTAGTTTGTGTGGTCGTCTTTTCCATCAGTTTCTCCACAACATGACACTTCAAACCCTAGACTCTAGTAGACTGGGAACATACATGTGTAAGGAATAAACTTACACAGAACTGACACATTAAACCATCATTCATTTTGGTCCCAGCCACTTGTAGTTTTGTCAAAATGTGTATAATGAACTATGACTATACCAAACTAAAATGAGTGACCCTTTGATTTCATGTGAGTGAGTGAGTGAGTGAGTGAGTGAGTGAGTTTAGTGTTGCACTCAGCACTATTCCAGCAGCTTGGCAGTCTGTAAATCCCAATCCTGTTAGTCGCCTCTTATGACAAGTCTGGGTTAAAGAATGTCATTTCTGACCGGGATCTTCACATGTGTGGATTTTGTAATAATCATAGTTTACTGTAGTGAGAAGTACTGATCTGAAGTATTGATCTGAAAGACATTTCAGCCACTGTGCAAAGAATTAGCAGTATATTTTCCAAACTGACAAGAATTGCCTATACTTTTATGCTTTTTGTTTTCAAGCAAACCTAGCTTATATTTTGATATATTTTTCTGTAACTTGACATTTGGGTCCAGAAAGCAATAACACAGGATGGGATATTTCTGGTTCAAATAAGACATTTCCACCACTGGAGGACCCAGTGATGAGTTCTGTAATCTTGATATTTCTGTCCACGTCGAGAATTCTTCTTTCGCCGAATGTCACCAGCTGATGTAAGGAAGCAGACTGTAGGGAAATACGACTCATATATCTGGCTGTGGTGCTCAGGTATTGGTGGACAGTGGGATGCAGTGTATAAAATATCATTAGTTGTTTCTCAGTATGGGTCAAATCATTGTCTGAACTATATGGAAACTTTTCTGTCATCAGTTTCACCTTAAGTCATGTGTTGAAATCATTACTGCCATTAAAAGAAATAATGTATCATTAAACATTAAACATTTTCCATTCGTGACATATGACATTATGCTCCTGAGTTTAGTTTGAGTCCAGTATGTCTGTTGATAAGGTTGGTGCTATTGTTGCCTTGGTCTTGTGGAATTAGGGTGTGCCTTGAAAATGGAAGGCCAGTGGTTGATTCCCAGTCAGTCTCCATAATAGTGTTTACCTGGAGAATGGATGGTGAATGCCTCCATACCATGGCTGCATCTGTGGTCAAACGGATTAAACATTTGAGCAGAGTGTGGACAGACGATGGATAATTCCAGCATCTGGAAGTGAAGGTGCTTAGGACATTATAGCAGGGAGTAAAACTGACTTGATAAGTTCCTTGCCGTATGATATATGTTTGTGACACCATAAAATGTGGACTACATGATTTTAAATGTACCTAATGAGTACTTATTTTCTCCCCTCTCTGAAAACATTAAGTGATAATTACTAAGTTTGTGCTTGCCTTTTGATTTGACGGAACAGTGGAATATTTAGCTCTCATGTTTGTGAATGGCATCTTGTTAAGTCCAGTATTTTATAGCTTTAAGTAAGAATTATTGTGCTTCCTTGTTTATTAAGTAGCTGACTCTTGATACGAAGTTTAGATTGATATCCCTCTCATATAAATTCAACTAATTGTCTCAACACCAGGTATTTGTGGAACGTGACATTCACAGAAATCAAGTCCAGCCAACGAATCCACTTCGCTAATTATGTTGACACTTGACACCTGTTTAAAATTCTTGCCCATTTTAAAGTTGTTAAGTATCCCTGTGACACAGATGATAATCAGTGATTGTAAAATGACCTTAACAGCACCAATGTTATCCAAATAGCATCTACCTCTTGCAGCATTTCTATTCCTGCATTGGCCTGTCATATTACCCAGTGAAAGATTTTGGCTGAGAACACGGAAATAGTTGCTGTCAATGAGACTGAATTTATGGCCCATTAAACAACAATGGAGATAGCCTATCAACGTGATCAACATGGTTAATGCCAAGCATTAGTCAATTTTTGCTTTTTCTCGTTACTGCTGAACAGATTTATTTGGTTTTGGGATGTATTATCAGGAGACTGAAGTCTGTGTTCTTCATGCTTAGAACAGGTAGGCTTGTTATGTTCTTGGTTTGTGTGTTGTGGTTGTTTGGGTCACTGTTGTTTGCAGGGTTGTTGGGTTATCAGTTGTTTGCTGCTGTTAATAGGAGTTGGCTGTCGGGATGGGAGTTGATTGGATGGATTAAGATTGGTTGCAGGGGTTGAGTTTGGTTACTTGGTTTGGGTTTGATTGGTTATGGTTACTTGGGTTTAGTTGCTATTATTGGATATGGCTGTTGGGATGACAGTTGAAGACAGGGGTTGAGGTTGATTGCCGGAATTGTGGGTTGGTTAAAATAATAACATTCCACTTATATTCCAAGCACACCCTTAGTTATAGGAAAAAAGCCAAAGTGATAAAGGACCCAGATTTTTCACCACCTTGGTGAAAACCAATGAGTATGTGCGGACTACCTATCATGAAATGGGGCAAACTGCAAATCAGACCCTTAGTCAGTGGTTCCTCATATGCCCAAAGGGAGGCAACTCTGCACAACTACTTGTAGTACCTTTAAGGACAGTCTGTTACTTATGACCACATCTGATCAGTTTGGGTTATAATTCATCACGAAGTGGGAGGGGTGTAGGTTTGACCTCTCTCTGTTCATCCATTCAAGACAATTATGACAGATTTTCTGTAAAACTGTTATGTATTTTCAGAACAACAATGCCTTCATCAAGTTTGAAAATGGAAAGCTGTGTTTGATTCTTTACAGAGAATTCTATGTCGGGGAAGACTGATATATATTGTCTCTTTGTTTGTGTATACTTACATTAACTGAATCAGTATTGACTATTTAAAGGGGTACATTAATCAACCATTCTCATTTATTTGGTTAACCATAAATAAGTCTAAGCTCACTCAAGCAGAAAGAGATATCATGTCATACATATCGATCTCTTTTAGAGGTTTAGTGACATGCATACATCCAGGAGCCTGGCCTATACATAGTGTAGTGATGTTCACAGGAGAAAATTACTGAGAACCACTGGTGCATAGCTATTGGTAAAGCCAGCAGTTGTCATCAGCATGGTGATATATTTTATTTAAGTGAACGAGTAGTGGAGCATGTTGATGTTGGTACAGCACAACAAGTGGTGAGAATGTGATATTGTTTGTTTCATGAATAATGCACAAGTAAGGGAGACTTTGTTTGCCTTACTGGCGGACCCAATTGTTTGGTGTCACAATTCTGTCTGGATGTTACTTTCTTGCTAGTTCAAGTTGCTGCAGGTTTGTGTGAAATCAATACATTACAGGGCTGTGTGTTTTGACTGGTTACCAGATATACTCTGTTAATAAACCTGGATATCTATCTAAATATATTTATTCACTCTTCGATGAGTACTTCAGAATGAGTGTTGGAAGATATTCATGTTTTGGTTAGGTGAGTGGTTTGTGCTTTGCCCTGTTACACAGAAAACCTGGGTCTGATTCCCACAAGGTTACATATGACGTGAGGAGTTTCTGTTCACACCAGGTATGACAGCTGTAGTATTGATATTGTACTTCATTCCCTTGTGTGTGGGAGGGGGATGGGATTGGGGCTTAGCCTGTGGTTAAGGTTAATTTGTCTGCTCATTCAGTAACCCATGCTTGTTGTGATAGATGACTAATTAGATCAAGTGGTCAGACTTGCTGACTTGTTTGACACATGTCATTGTGTCCCAGTTTTGTAAATAGATGCTCATGCTGTTGATCATTGGGTTGTCTGTTCCAGACAAGATTATTTACTCTTATTTAGAGACTACCACCATTTACCTGGAATATTCTGGAATGTGATGTAAAGCTAAACTCATTAATCTCAACTTAAAAATGCCTGGTAGGTATGTTTTCTGAAGGTTTTCAGAAAAGATTGGGGATGACACATACAGGAGATATTGATCTGATATGGAGGAGCTCTATTTAGTATCTATTTTATGGGGGCACCTTTGAATTAATTGCTTTGTATATATCCTGACAATTCTCATAAACCACCCGGTCTCAATCATTGTATCATCAATTTTGAGTTGATTATCATTGATAGTTTCTTCTAGGGCTGTGTATCGGCAAGCAAAGTTTACTGAAATATATGACGATTCAGGTACCCCTGTGGCGATACGTTTTCGGAACTTAGTTGTTTGACAGTGAGTGACACTAATTGTGCAGGTCAGTCCCATTTACAACATCGTAAGTCCCTAAACATGTATGATAGGGCTCTGATAACATCCATCTCAAAAGGAGGTTGCATAGTGAGGGATTCGTTTTCCTTTTTATACAATTTATGGTATAACAGTAAGCCATTCTGTCTATGAATGATGAAGGAAAATGTTGTGAATGGTAGTCTGTATTTTTTGCATAACATAACATACTGCTTCTCATAAAAGGTATTGCAATACATATCATTTGAAAAGCGTATTTTGATATACCGGTATACCGTTAGTACCATGCAGTCCTACTTTCTTTATAGATTGTGTTCAATTTTCTGATCAAAGGATAAATTGTCATCTTTGGAATGCATCACATACCTGCCAAGGCAGGCAGCCTTTGTGTCATATTTACATCATTGGGTTCCGGATACAAATCTTTAGAAAGAGACAAAATATGTGAAAAGATGCTTCAAGTTCAAATTATTGAGAAGTGACATTGGTGATAAAGCCAGCACTAGCATAAACAAGAACTAACAGTGTCCTTTGTCACAAACACATGCATAGACAGGGCAATTCTTTGCCTGGAGAAGTATGGGAACGAATGGTACAAATCAAACTAGGGAAGCTTCACTGATGCATCCAATTTAGAAATGCATTTTGGAATGAAAAGAGTTTCCTAACCTTTGATGTTTCCTGGTATTGATATTTGAATTATGGGCCTCTCTTATAATTTACTGATACATTAATCACTAGGACTCTCCCACCTGATGCAAAGTTTTAGAATCATATGTTGAGTGAGTGAGTATGATTCTATGCTGCTATTAGCAATATTCCAGGGACACCAGAAATGGGCATGGCACATTGCACCCATGTGGGAAATTGAACCCGGGTCTTGGGCATGATGAGTTGGCCTTTAACCACTAGGCTACCCCACCGCCCTGAATCATATGTTGATAAGTCTTTAAGCATGATGTTGTGTAATGTGATTTTTGATTCGACACTGTGTTATTCTGAACAGAGTGATAAAGTGTGCCGTGTGTCATGGTCTTGGCCCTGCCAGCAGCCCCTTGCAACTCATGTCACAGTTCATCTCACTCTCCTGTTACCTGTATGGAGCCCAAGCACACACAATTGTCCCCATCCTCGTCAAGTGACACAGTTAAACTCAGGTGTGTTAATGATGTCACTTACCTGGGTGGAACTCTACTTGTGCTGTTTACCCAATGCCACAGGTAGACTGGCCCTCCTTGAGTGTGTCTCACTGTACATAGGAGACTTCAGGCAGGTCAATATAGGGAGACAGGTGCTTGTTGTCTATTACCAGTGGACAATTATCTTGTTGAATGCCTAAAGAATGTCACAGATTCAGGTCTTTGAAAACCTTGTATTTGTATTGTATACATTTTCTGTTGATAGTAAATTGTCACTTTTCCATTTGAATTGTTAAATATTTGTATTTTTCTGAAGAAAAATTAACTTAGATGTGTCTGGAGATAGGAATGCTGTTCTTGGTAAAAATTAAAATATGAGATTTTAAATAAAGGCAGTAAGAGCATAAAAATGAAATATGAAAATTTGCTGAATGACTGGAAAGTGTCAGATGTAATGTTTGAATGTCAAATGTTTGCGATTTCTTAAAGTTAGATGTCAGTAACTGTTGTTTGACTCTGGCTTGTGTTGCAAACAGCAGTGGGTGATATAGTTGCAGTCTACCTTTATAGGTCAGGTCAACTCAAGAAAATACAATGCAAAATACATGCCTGGTATGGAGAATATTTGTTCTGTTTCTGTACGTTACAATGAAATAACTCCAGCGAAGTCATAATACAACAATTGTGAGGGTTTTAAGTGAACATTTCTGGGTGCAAACCAGTCAATTACATATAGACTTCCATTCAGCACCTTGCATGTAGTGGCTATTGTGTTGGTGTTGACAGAAACATGATCATTCACTAAAACCCAGCAGACCTGTGCTCATCCTGGCCTAGTGTCGAGAGGCAGGCTTGCATTCACTTGATGCAATGTGAAATGAAAACACCGACTTTTTCAAGCCTTTAAAACATGAAGGGAGAATACCTGCTGTGGTTGCTGTCTCGGGCAAGATCTAAGGACTGGGCCTGAGACAGAGAGTTACGACATTGTATCACACTGGTAGAAAGGCGTTGTAACTGTTCATCAGTCGTAGTCTGAAGTAGGATAAGAGCAGCCATTCAGCTTCTATAGATGTGAGTAGAAGAAGAAGGTGTCCTGCCAGTCTCACCTGTAAAAACTGCTTTTTCATATGGAGAGCTTTCATTGTCAATGTATTTTCTATTTTGTATCAAACTTTGGGAGCAATAAGACCTTTCATTGTTCTAAAACTAAGATCTTAAATTAATAATTAGTATCAGAACTGCTTAGTGATGGATGGAGAAGTGTATTTTAATTTCAAAACCATGTTTAGGTAATGGAGGAAATTTGTGGATGTCAACTTACATAATAGGAGTAACATGATGTTTTGGGGTATATTCTAATTGATAAATGAATATACTTTAAAATGTTGTGGTCTGCTTATTACAGAAGTTGACGTCAACAACTTCTTTATGTGTACTGGTTTTTAAGACTTGATGTTAAGGCATCCAAATATTATGGATTTATTATATATATAATCAGAACATGTATTTTATTGATTGTATGTACACTAATTTGTCAAATCAAATGTTTGAAAAGAGTGCATTGATGTTTGGATAGTGGGGTAGCCGAGTGGTTAAAACATCCCTTGTCACATAGAAGACTTGAGTTCTATTCCCCACATGGATACAATGAATGAAACCCATTTCTGGTGTCCGCCACTGAGATATTGCTGGAGTAATACTAAAACCACACTCTCACTCGCATTGTTTTTGATGCATTGTGTTAGTTGTCCAGGGGAGGTGTGTCTGGATGTCAAAATGGCAGAGGAAAATATCACTGTCTTATATTTGACCCCGTTTGGGTTCTAAAGTCTGGCTGATATGTTTCTGTAATAGCTTGATAGATCCAGCTCCTATCTAATCCTGCCCTCTCTGGGAATTGAAACATGTTGCCAATATTTTTTTATGATGAGATATCATGCTTCCTTGGTTAACAGGTTTGGGAAAATCTTCAAAATTTCTCACCTAAGCATTGTGGACCAAATTGTAAAGGGAGCATAGTTATGTGATGCTGTTTTTATCTACAGTGTACATTGAGCGTTGCATGTATATTTGTTTCAGAATAGGATATAGATAGTGGAAGGAATTCAGTTTAAGATACATATAAGTGTAGGTTATCTTGATTATTTATTTCCTCATTTGACACTTTACCTCACTTTTGCAAAATCCTTGATATATATATATAACACAATCTTTTGTTGAGTAAATGTTTAGTGTATTTTGTATTGTTTAATGAGACATTAATTGGTATTGTCTGTTATTAGGTCTGGGTTCCATTTTTAGTTTAAGGACATACAGATTGGAGTGTATAAATGGTTTGTCGGTGCCGAAACATTCGCATGAGGTGGCCTGTATGTGATTTGATGATATTGTCAGAAAAGTTTAATCTTAATGTATTATTTGTTGCAAAGCTTATCCCACTAGACAAGAACACATGTGAGAAGACTTAGACTTCTGGCCAGTGACTAAAGTCACAGATGGTGGTTTGGCAGCCAGAAGATGTAATTATTTCATGTCAACAACTTCGATCACTTAATGATCACTTCACGTTGATGGTCACTTGAAGTTGTTTTATTTTCAAGATTCTTCTACAATGAAGGCGTTAGTGTCGAACTCTCCTGCTTAGATAGCAAGTTGCAGGTATGGAATTTTTGTGACACTGATCAATGCTCTAGATAAGCTTTTGGCTGTGTGGGTATGATACTGATACTTTTGACACAAAGTGGATATTTCCAATTTGAAGTGGGTATCTATAGTTTAGATATCCACCATCTTTTTCAAATCTGAATATTCATTTCAGGTAAGTTTTACACATGATGTTTTGTTTTATGCAAAAATGAAATGTGATAATGTCCACCTGACAATGCCAAATTATAGTTAATACAGTTTTATCCATATGTGCTGTGAGAAATAATATCTACCTTGCTCTACATCTGTATAGGTGCTATACAAGATACCAAGATAGCTATTAGATAATATAATCTTGAAACTCTAACAGTTATTTTTTATTTTTTTTCAAAACGTTTGAGCATGTTAAAACTTACATTTCAATTAGCTTGATAATGATATTGATATAATACGAACATGATTTTGAGGCATTGGGTTTATACGCATTGTTATTTTGACATAGCATAAACATACATATTATGTGCTTTTTCATACGCTGGCATTTATATTTGTTGCATATTTCAACGTTTCTACAGCATATTTTACGCAAATACGCAGCTTACCTGGAGCTATCCAATGATGTATTTTGTGGTCTACCTGGAGATGACCCATGCTATATATAACTCATGAACACTGCTTGCATACTCTGGTAATACAGACTGCGACATACATGAGAGTTTAAGCATGGATCAAGAAAAATGTGTTGGAGTTACTTCATAGTAGATAACGATAAAGGCTACACTGATCTCATGGCTATAAAAATACCTCCGCTGTGTGTCTGAGGTTGTGGGAAACTCACGGTTGTCTATCCATCAGCTGGAGTCTGTTGATGTTTGTACTGCTGCAGGTATAGGTGCTGAAATGCAAGGTGAGGACAGCTGACTGAAGTATCCGTACCCCAACAGGTGCTTGTTGGTGATGGTTCAAGTGTTCCATGTGGGAAAAGTGGTAACACAAGGTGTTTTTGACTTCTCATAGATAATATTATGTTGTACTGAGTGCCAAGGAAATTTTAGTTGGTATTTTCTTTAAAATATTGGGAATTTTGGTATGTTTGTGAAAATTCATGAGATTTAGTTTTTCCATGGTATATATTAGATATGAAATGTATTTTCATATATTTTATCTTTGGTTTGGAAGTTTGCCCATTCATCTATGTGGAGTTAATGTGTGATTTTATCTGTCATTGTTACTCATCACTCTGGTTTGCTGACTACTGAATGTCAGAATACTCCCTTCAACTTTGTGTTTACTGGCTGATACAAACGTATATGAATATACTAGATCACAAACCAACTAGTTTCAAATGAGGGTAAGGTTGATATTCTTCATACCCACAAGGCAAGCTTGAGCTTCTGTTTGTTGTTCACTGGATTTTCTGGTTCAGAATGAATTATTTACAGACGACCAGAAAAAAAGCCAAAATATTGCTGACAGCGACGTAATTTTAAACTCACTCACTCACTCTTTTTGATGTTCAGTTGAAATTTTCAATTTTGTGTTTCTAAGGCAATAACAAGTCTATGGTTCAAAATAGTATTGCATTTTGTTGATCATAATGAAACCATTAAGTATTTCTCAATAACCTTGTAATTTCATCTATTGTCCTGTATCACACAATTCATATTCCTCATTAGAAAAGGTCACAACAATGTTGTAATGCTTGTTATGGGTTATTTTTTTTGAGGAAGTACAAATTGTCTTCCTTTTAAGTCAAAGGAAATAATCTATCTTTGTACAGCTTACATTAATCTGCCTGCGTTTTTAGTTGGCATTGCTCAGTTAAAGAGTTCCTTTGAACAGGAAACATGTATTGGTCGGCTAGGATTGTGTACTGTGTTGAAGATTAAAAAGGAAATACCCTTGTCATTTATAATTCAGGTACTTGTTTTCATGTATTAATGACATTTTAAGTAGTTTCTTCGCAGATTAATCTTAATAAAAATGAACCTGTCACTTGAATTTGCATATGATGATAGTATATATGTCAGTATTTCTGACTCTAGTAACATGTTTGCTTTTAGCACAGGTAAGAATGCTTTAATATTTTGAACATGTAAGATTTAGAGTATGTTAGGTTCCTTCTCAAGATCATTCTGGACTTTCCTCACTTAAGTCATCAGTCAAGTACATTGATGTCCATTTTGCAAGAGGCGGTGCAACTAACTTGCTTTTGTACCATGGACATGGAACATACCTTGTTCTCATCTCTTGTGAATCATTGGGTGGTCAATCTCACCAACATGGTGGACATGGAACACAGCTTGTTCTCATCTCCTCTGAATGACTGGGTGGTCATACTCACTGACATGGTGGACATGGAACACAGCTTGTTCTCATCTCCTCTGAATCACTGGGTGGTCAGTCTCACCAACATGGTGGACATGGAACACAGCTTGTTCTCATCTCCTCTGAATCACTGGGTGGTCAATCTCACTGACATGGTGGACATGGAACATGGCTTGTTCTCATCTCTGAATCACTGGGTGGTCAGGCTCACTGACATGGTGGACATGGAACATGGCTTGTTCTCATCTCCTCTGAATCACTGGGTGGTCAGTCTCACCAACATGGTGGACATGGAACACAGCTTGTTCTCATCTCCTCTGAATCACTGGGTGGTCAATCTCACTGACATGGTGGACATGGAACATGGCTTGTTCTCATCTCTGAATCACTGGGTGGTCAGGCTCACTGACATGGTGGACATGGAACATGGCTTGTTCTCATCTCCTCTGAATCACTGGGTGGTCAGTCTCACCAACATGGTGGACATGGAACACAGCTTGTTCTCATCTCCTCTGAATCACTGGGTGGTCAATCTCACTGACATGGTGGACATGGAACATGGCTTGTTCTCATCTCTGAATCACTGGGTGGTCAGGCTCACTGACATGGTGGACATGGAACATGGCTTGTTCTCATCTCCTCTGAATCACTGGGTGGTCAGTCTCACCAACATGGTGGACATGGAACACAGCTTGTTCTCATCTCCTCTGAATCACTGGGTGGTCATACTCACTGACATGGTGGACATGGAACACAGCTTGTTCTCATCTCCTCTGAATCATTGGGTGGTCATACTCACTGACATGGTGGACATGGAACACGGCTTGTTCTCATCTTCTCTGAATCACTGGGTGGTCATACTCACTGACATGGTGGACATGGAACACAGCTTGTTCTCATCTTCTCTGAATCACTGGGTGGTCATACTCACTGACAGACCTGTGAAGGTCCCGGGGTAGAATAGGCCTTCAGCAACCCATGCTTGCCATAAAAGGCGACTCAGCTTGTCGTAAGAGGCGACTAACGGGATCGGGTGGTCAGGCTTGCTGACTTGGTTGACGCATGTCATCGGTTCCCAATTGCGCAGATCGATGCTCATGTTGTTGATCACTGGATTGTCTGGTCCAGACTCGATTATTTACAGACCGCCGCCATATAGCTGGAATATTGCTGAGTGCGGTGTAAAACTAAACTCACTCACTCACTCACTGACATGGTGGACATGGAACACGGCTTGTTCTCATCTCCTCTGAATCATTGGGTGGTCATACTCACTGACATGGTGGACATGGAACATGGCTTGTTCTCATCTCCTCTGAATCACTGGGTGGTCATACTCACTGACATGGTGGACATGGAACATGGCTTGTTCTCATCTCCTCTGCATCATTGGGTGGTCATACTCACTGACATGGTGGACATGGAACACAGCTTGTTCTCATCTCCTCTGAATCATTGGGTGGTCATACTCACTGACATGGTGGACATGGAACATGGCTTGTTCTCATCTCCTCTGAATCACTGGGTGGTCATACTCACTGACATGGTGGACATGGAACACGGCTTGTTCTCATCTCCTCTGAATGACTGGGTGGTCAGTCTCACCAACATGGTGGACATGGGACACAGCTTGTTCTCATCTTCTCTGAATCATTGGGTGGTCATACTCACTGACATGGTGGACATGGAACACAGCTTGTTCTCATCTCCTCTGAATCACTGGGTGGTCAATCTCACTGACATGGTGGACATGGAACATGGCTTGTTCTCATCTCTGAATCACTGGGTGGTCAGGCTCACTGACATGGTGGACATGGAACATGGCTTGTTCTCATCTCCTCTGAATCACTGGGTGGTCAGTCTCACCAACATGGTGGACATGGAACACAGCTTGTTCTCATCTCCTCTGAATCACTGGGTGGTCATACTCACTGACATGGTGGACATGGAACACAGCTTGTTCTCATCTCCTCTGAATCATTGGGTGGTCATACTCACTGACATGGTGGACATGGAACACGGCTTGTTCTCATCTTCTCTGAATCATTGGGTGGTCATACTCACTGACATGGTGGACATGGAACACAGCTTGTTCTCATCTCCTCTGAATCACTGGGTGGTCATACTCACTGACAGACCTGTGAAGGTCCCGGGGTAGAATAGGCCTTCAGCAACCCATGCTTGCCATAAAAGGCGACTCAGCTTGTCGTAAGAGGCGACTAACGGGATCGGGTGGTCAGGCTTGCTGACTTGGTTGACGCATGTCATCGGTTCCCAATTGCGCAGATCGATGCTCATGTTGTTGATCACTGGATTGTCTGGTCCAGACTCGATTATTTACAGACCGCCGCCATATAGCTGGAATATTGCTGAGTGCGGTGTAAAACTAAACTCACTCACTCACTCACTGACATGGTGGACATGGAACACGGCTTGTTCTCATCTCCTCTGAATCATTGGGTGGTCATACTCACTGACATGGTGAACATGGAACATGGCTTGTTCTCATCTCCTCTGAATCACTGGGTGGTCGTACTCACTGACATGGTGGACATGGAACATGGCTTGTTCTCATCTCCTCTGAATCATTGGGTGGTCATACTCACTGACATGGTGGACATGGAACATGGCTTGTTCTCATCTCCTCTGAATCATTGGGTGGTCATACTCACTGACATGGTGGACATGGAACACGGCTTGTTCTCATCTCCTCTGAATCACTGGGTGGTCATACTCACTGACATGGTGGACATGGAACACGGCTTGTTCTCATCTCTGAATGACTGGGTGGTCAGTCTCACCAACATGGTGGACATGGAACACGGCTTGTTCTCATCTTCTCTGAATCATTGGGTGGTCATACTCACTGACATGGTGGACATGGAACACGGCTTGTTCTCATCTCCTCTGAATGACTGGGTGGTCAGTCTCACCAACATGGTGGACATGGAACACAGCTTGTTCTCATCTCCTCTGAATCATTGGGTGGTCATACTCACTGACATGGTGGACATGGAACACAGCTTGTTCTCATCTTCTCTGAATCACTGGGTGGTCATACTCACTGACATGGTGGACATGGAACATGGCTTGTTCTCATCTCCTCTGAATCATTGGTTGGTCATACTCACTGACATGGTGGACATGGAACATAGCTTGTTCTCATCTTCTCTGAATCACTGGGTGGTCATACTCACTGACATGGTGGACATGGAACATGGCTTGTTCTCATCTCCTCTGAATCATTGGGTGGTCATACTCACTGACATGGTGGACATGGAACATGGCTTGTTCTCATCTCCTCTGAATCACTGGGTGGTCATACTCACTGACATGGTGGACATGGAACATGGCTTGTTCTCATCTCCTCTGAATCATTGGGTGGTCATACTCACTGACATGGTGGACATGGAACATGGCTTGTTCTCATCTCCTCTGAATCATTGGGTGGTCAGGGTCACTGACATGGTGGACATGGGACACAGCTTGTTCTCATCATCTCTGAATCATTGGGTGGACATACTCACTGACATGGTGGACATGGAACACGGCTTGTTCTCATCTTCTCTGAATCATTGGGTGGTCATACTCACTGACATGGTGGACATGGAACATGGCTTATTCTCATCTCCTCTGAATCACTGGGTGGTCAGGCTCACTGACATGGTGGACATGGAACACAGCTTGTTCTCATCTCCTCTGAATCACTGGGTGGTCATACTCACTGACATGGTGGACATGGAACATGGCTTGTTCTCATCTCCTCTGAATCACTGGGTGGTCATACTCACTGACATGGTGGACATGGAACATGGCTTGTTCTCATCTCCTCTGAATCATTGGGTGGTCATACTCACTGACATGGTGGACATGGAACACAGCTTGTTCTCATCTCCTCTGAATCACTGGGTGGTCAGGCTCACTGACATGGTGGACATGGAACACAGCTTGTTCTCATCTCCTCTGAATCACTGGGTGGTCATACTCACTGACATGGTGGACATGGAACACAGCTTGTTCTCATCTCCTCTGAATCACTGGGTGGTCGTACTCACTGACATGGTGGACATGGAACATGGCTTGTTCTCATCTCCTCTGAATCATTGGGTGGTCATACTCACTGACATGGTGGACATGGAACATGGCTTGTTCTCATCTCCTCTGAATCATTGGGTGGTCATACTCACTGACATGGTGGACATGGAACACGGCTTGTTCTCATCTCCTCTGAATCACTGGGTGGTCATACTCACTGACATGGTGGACATGGAACACGGCTTGTTCTCATCTCTGAATGACTGGGTGGTCAGTCTCACCAACATGGTGGACATGGAACACGGCTTGTTCTCATCTTCTCTGAATCATTGGGTGGTCATACTCACTGACATGGTGGACATGGAACACGGCTTGTTCTCATCTCCTCTGAATGACTGGGTGGTCAGTCTCACCAACATGGTGGACATGGAACACAGCTTGTTCTCATCTCCTCTGAATCATTGGGTGGTCATACTCACTGACATGGTGGACATGGAACACAGCTTGTTCTCATCTTCTCTGAATCACTGGGTGGTCATACTCACTGACATGGTGGACATGGAACATGGCTTGTTCTCATCTCCTCTGAATCATTGGTTGGTCATACTCACTGACATGGTGGACATGGAACATAGCTTGTTCTCATCTTCTCTGAATCACTGGGTGGTCATACTCACTGACATGGTGAACATGGAACATGGCTTGTTCTCATCTCCTCTGAATCATTGGGTGGTCATACTCACTGACATGGTGGACATGGAACATGGCTTGTTCTCATCTCCTCTGAATCACTGGGTGGTCATACTCACTGACATGGTGGACATGGAACATGGCTTGTTCTCATCTCCTCTGAATCATTGGGTGGTCATACTCACTGACATGGTGGACATGGAACATGGCTTGTTCTCATCTCCTCTGAATCATTGGGTGGTCAGGCTCACTGACATGGTGGACATGGGACACAGCTTGTTCTCATCATCTCTGAATCATTGGGTGGACATACTCACTGACATGGTGGACATGGAACACGGCTTGTTCTCATCT
Source organism: Haliotis asinina (assembly GCF_037392515.1). Taxonomy (NCBI): domain Eukaryota; kingdom Metazoa; phylum Mollusca; class Gastropoda; order Lepetellida; family Haliotidae; genus Haliotis; species Haliotis asinina. Next base: position 39,619,013 of record NC_090295.1, read on the forward strand.
TCTCTGAATCATTGGGTGGTCATACTCACTGACATGGTGGACATGGAACATGGCTTATTCTCATCTCCTCTGAATCACTGGGTGGTCAGGCTCACTGACATGGTGGACATGGAACACAGCTTGTTCTCATCTCCTCTGAATCACTGGGTGGTCATACTCACTGACATGGTGGACATGGAACATGGCTTGTTCTCATCTCCTCTGAATCACTGGGTGGTCATACTCACTGACATGGTGGACATGGAACATGGCTTGTTCTCATCTCCTCTGAATCATTGGGTGGTCATACTCACTGACATGGTGGACATGGAACACAGCTTGTTCTCATCTCCTCTGAATCACTGGGTGGTCAGGCTCACTGACATGGTGGACATGGAACACAGCTTGTTCTCATCTCCTCTGAATCACTGGGTGGTCATACTCACTGACATGGTGGACATGGAACACGGCTTGTTCTCATCTCCTCTGAATCATTGGGTTGTCATACTCACTGACATGGTGGACATGGAACACAGCTTGTTCTCATCTCCTGTGAATCATTGGGTGGTCATACTCACTGACATGGTGGACATGGAACATGGCTTGTTCTCATTTCCTCTGAATCATTGGGTGGTCATACTCACTGACATGGTGGACATGGAACACAGCTTGTTCTCATCTCCTCTGAAACATTGTGTGGTCAGACTCACCGACTTGGTTGACATATGTTATTGTATCCCAGTTGCGCAGATCTATGCTCATGCTGTTGATCACTGGATTGTTTGGTTCAGACTTAATTATTTACAGGCTCAGTGACTGCCATATGCCTGGCTGAGTGCGGCATAAAACTAAACTCACATACACATATGATTCGCATTGTTACCCGGCCTGTTGCACATGCTATGTCATTTAGAACCAGTAACCCGCTGAAACAATGGACATAGTGCACTATATTGGTATAGGACTGAATGTTTGCTCCAGTAATGCTTGTCATGAGGTAGTAGTCTGTAACAAAAATGTATGCAGATCGACGTGCAGGTGGACCAATGGAGCCAGTAGGGCTGGCACTGTGAATTGTGTTACAAGCACTTACTGTGTAAACCTTTGCAAGACCTGATATATTGCACATGTATATCGCAGCTATTGTTAGGTAATATTCTGTTATACACCATTTAGCTGTCTGTGAAATACCCATAAGTAGCAGTGCATTCAATACAGACATAATAATATGTAGGCATATGATAGGGCCAGTGAAGTACATGAGATCTGATGGCAAGGTACACATTGGGGCTTTAGGAGTGAGTCATCTGTATAAGGAGGTTGTGTTAAGAATGAATGTTGATGATCAGATATAAGAATTGTAGGCATTCAGAGAAAGGGATATATTTCAGTTATCGCACATCTATGGTGACATTTGTATTGATCAAGTTTACACTGTGTGGTAACAAGATTTGACATGAATGTCTGCTTTGGTAAATGTGGTTTTTTGCTGTAACATGTGAGACCTAAGTGATACTTTTTTGTCAACATTATCAATGTCACTCACTCACTCACTCACTCACTCACTCACTCACTCACTCACTCAAAGTCTTGTTAAGCAACAATCAAATGATGTTTTCTGACCCATAATGCATTGGGGAAATAAGCATGAGGTTTAGGGACTCCAAGCCTTAGGTGAAACAAGTATGTGATGCTGGGTGACTTTTCTTACTCTGAATCCCAGCTCTACACAGCCATGACATGTACAATATAGTAAACAAGGCTGGGTGAGGACATTGCTCATGAGCCCTTTCATCATCATTGGTGTGGTATGTGACCAGAATAGCTCTGATGTAACATAGTGGGGATGCCTTTCTTTCCTTGTACAAATGTCATTTATATACGAAGGTACACACAGATTACCATGATAAATGGGAGTGGTTCTTGATTGTATAATGCATGAGACATTATTTTCCCTTGTGGTGTTTTATTATTGAATTAAAAGAGTTTTGTGGGGAAGTAAAGTTAATATGACAGCTAGCAAGGGCAGTGTTAGGTGAGATGTCTCTCAGTATACCAGTCCAGCATAATACTCAGCATCTTTGACTTCTTTGAGTGGCATTTTAGAAGCTAGGAGGTAATGTCACACTCTCGTAATGTCACACTCTCGTGATAAAGAAGTTGGTATGCATAATCTTCGTCAAATCTTTGTTTTGTTGTCTCACAAGAACAAGATTAGTGAATAGCAAGTTAATTTTGAGACACAGCTGTTTATGACTTTGCCATAGTTTAACATCAAATGAACAAATTTGCTTAAAGAAAATGTATTTTATGTTGATATTCTTTGTTCATTTGTTCAACCATAATTATCACTGCAAGACAATCTGTGATTCATTTCCAGATCATGTGTTCAAGAAATATCTGAGTCTATTCAGAGAATTAATCATTTACTCAATTATGATATTACTTGACAATTTATTCAGGGGTATGACTGTTCAAGGTAGTTGTGGACAATAAGGGAATTTTGTACAAAGGATCATTTGTTCAAGGATGTACAGGTCTGGAATTCACTGGGCAGTGTCTTGGGGTATGAAAAACTCACCCATTTGTTGAAGGACCCATAACTCTTGACATCACAGGACAATGTTTCAAGGGAGGAATGGTCGATGGACTGGGTGTACAAGGAGAAAATGCTCCTGGACATCACAGGGCAATGTTTTGGGAATGAAAAACTCTTGACATCATAGGACAATGTTTCAAGGAAGGAATGGTCGATGGATGCTGACAAAACTTTAAACTTTTGAGTAGTATATTACCCATTGGTTTAACGCAGCAAGTTTCAATGGAATGACCTGAAATAACAGGAAGGATTGCAGGAACTAACATTATTAGAATCACTCCAGAGTTGTGATGGGTTGACTTGTCTATGAACAAGTTACTAGATGGAGACGATTCATCTTGAAACTGTGAGTTAATCGTTTGTGAATGGATATGTGTCAGAATTTTCTTTTGGAAACTTAGGAGCTCGAACACTTGTTCAAAGATGAACTATATCAGTGGTAGAGTTGGTGTTGAGCCATCACTGTAACGATTTCCATTAAGTACATCTAATGGATACACTACTCAGGAACAGAAGTGCCTGTTTGTGTTTCTATTTCTGGTTGGAGATCTCTTTGGGACCCTCTTGTCGGGTATTTTGTGAGGCTGCTGGGGCACCTGCGGCGTATTTAAGGATTCCATAAAGGTACTAGTCAAACTTATTGAGACGAACTGTATAGATATTTGCATAAAAGCACAGGTGAAGCTGGACCATTCAGCTGAAGACTGGCTTATTGTTTAATACCACACTGTACTATTCTAGCTCCCTGACAGTTCCCTGGAAACAGTCATCACGACTATAATGTCAGTAAATGGTTTTGTTAGCAACGATCCATATGGCATGTGCATGATGACGAACTAGCTAACTGTCTGTCAAGTCAATGACCCAAAAGATTAGGCCCTGATTTCTCAAAACAAACTTGAGTCAGTTTTGACTTAAGTTTGAGTTTTTACTCAAATTTGAGAAAATGGATTTCCCAGAATGAACTGAAGTTGATATTAAACTCAAAAATAGTAGACAGAGCTTGGTGGATTGATTACTTGAGTTGTTCAAGCTGTTTTTATTAGAAATGCAGTTGAGTTAAATAATTCCTGTTTCAAAGTGTCAAACTCTGTTTGAAATTTGAGTAAATTTAAGTTTGTTTCGAGAAATCAGAGCCAATCGATTAGGTTGCTTATTTGAGCATCATTGGTTGCTAAACACCTGCACTGTATGTCAACACTCCTGAGCTTTACCTGCCTTGGAATCAGCTGGTGTGAAGGGTGGTGGGGGAGAGAAAGGAACCTTTTATGAGAGCTTCATATGGTATATGCCGCTGTAGGAGTCTTTTCCTGCAGATCGAGTGGACTGTTATTACATGAGTCAACAAAACAGAATTGCTAATATCAGGCACATAGGGGTTATTAGCCAAGTTTGTTTCTGTATTACGGATAGCATGTATTAGAATAGACAGTGTATGCAAGCTGTTGGTTTAGTCACAAGGGTAATAATATCCTTGTCATTCAGTGTTATTTTTCAAACAAAAGAGGTTACTCATTTTACTCGCTGAAATAACATTTTGCTTTACTGAATTGTCACTCATCATCTATGTTCTTGTACAGCAATGTCCACGAGAAAACCCACTTATTTTAACTTACTTGTAGTGTACAGTTTATTAATGTGCCATTGCAGTGATTCATGGAGTTAATTCAGAGTAGTTCCTGCAGGCATGTTTACCAGATGATGAGACCAATTTAATCAGTCAATCTTCCTCAAGAACATCCCCATGTCCCAGTTAGATATTCATGTGGTTGTGTTACAGTCTACTCTTACTTGTTACAGATTTGTTATCATGGTGTACAAATATGTAAGGAAAATTCAAACAGTTCAGTTTTGTGGCCACCTAGTTCTGCATTATATTTTGTCTCAGTTATTATTATCCACATTAAGGCAGCGATGTAGCTCGAATATGCTGAGTACAACATAAAACAAAAATCAGTCCCATTTTATTAAGGCAGGTATGTGTGGAAAGCATCTTGTTTTTCCACCCGTAAATGCTCATATCAACTGAGCATCATGCTCCATATACTTCATGCACCTGTCGCCATCCCACTGTCTTCAGTCACTTGTTCTTTGCATAGCTATTAATGGTTTTCAAAGGACTGAAGTCCAATATTTCGATCATTTCATAGAGCTAATAAACTTATTTCCACAATGATTTAGCATTGTGTGTTTTCTGTACTAATGGTCTCAACAGACATGTAAACAGCTTGTTCAGAACTTAGTTGTAGAGTCTTTGTCTTGAATGTAAGGTGACTATTCCTGTATGAAGGTCCAGTAAGCATGTGTGGACATCAGCCATAATTGATCATGGGTACTTCTAGGTGTTTGTGTCAGTATGGCTATTGTGGATGTATGTTTGTCTCGTATTGACAGATGTGGTTGTCCGGGTTGTGACAGGTTTGGTGTTGATTGCAGATATTGATAAGCAGGGAAGAGGACAATTTGTCCGTTGTCAGATGTGTAGGGTCGGACATTGTCAGGTCAATGCATTCATTGTTCCATATTTTGTGTTTGATGAATGAATGGTTCAGTTATAGTAATTCATTTTGTATTTTTACAGAAATTGTTTAATATGAATGTCCTTAGTGCATCATTTAGATACGTTTTGAATCAACATCTTCTTCTAAATCTTTGTTGCATGTGAAGACCACAGGCCCATATACATATAAATATTCTTATTCCAAACAAGTATTTACATGCAGTTGTCATTGAGCTGAGGAAATTTATTCTGTTGTCCTTAAAGTTAGTGAGTGAGTGTAAGTGGTTTTGCTCAACTATTAGCAATATTCTAGCAACATCACAGTGGCAGACACCAGAAATGAGCTTGTATCCATATGGCAATCGAACCTGACCTTTCGGCTTGGTAAGGGACCACTTTCACCACCCAGCTGCCCACTGCCCGAGTGTCCTTGAAGGATAGAGAAGCTAGATACAAATATCTGAATGAAACAGAACAGTTTTTGTTTCATTCATGGCTGAAGCAGTCAAATCTTCTGAAAAATCTCTTTTAGATAACAACAAGACCAACGGACATGGATACCAGCCTCTTGCCAACGTAACTGATGTAAATCGTATTTACTAATAACAAAATGAGTATTGTGTCAATGACAGTTGCCAGGTTTAACAGTACTTGAATGTTTAGACCACAACCAGACTGGTTTGTGACGGTGGATTATTGATTAAGGTAGGATATCAGTTCGAGTTCACACACATTTTGTACACTGCACCAAAGGTATGGATTTATTAGTTATCTTCAAGCTTGTTGTTTGGGTACTGTGAGCAGCAGAGGTCAGAGGACTGATATAAGGGTCCATTCATTGACGACAAGGTAATAAGTCTTTTACAGCCACAGAAACCAGTGTAAGGAGGCTTAATTATTCATACTGTATTGTAGTGACTGGTGGTTAGTCGGCTTTCTTTAACTGTGATAGATTGAAGCTTTGAAGTGGCACCTCAAGTAGCTGCTCCCACTTGAACTATTAGAAACATAGGTTTCATTGGGCATGTGTTGCGCTGGGTGAGGGTGGTGTGAGAAATGCAAAAAATGAAGTGAGGATTTACTGTGTTTCCTGGATATGAACTGCAGATTGTTGTGGATAATAAGTAAGTATTGGTACTTGATTCAGGGCTGATATGACATTTATTCCCACTTGTATTGTGTATTAATTAACAGTAGGTGTATAGGAAGAATATTTATATTTATCTTACCACACACATTAATGTTATTTTCTGTTATTTTCAATGGAATCCGCTTAAAGTGAATAACATTTTCTATGTACTCAGCTGGGAATGCTGGCTGAAGTTATATGGTAGTAGTAATTCTTTATCTTGAAAAACATTGAATGATGTATGATGTGTGAAAATTACCAATGTTATGCGAATGTGAAACAGTGTAAGTGTGATAACTCTAAATCAGTTTTCCTTGTCTGTAAAATTTAGCAGTGGCTACAAAAATTTGCCCTATGACCAGTACAAAATTTACATTGAGGTAAACAGTAAGAAAAAGATGTTCTTCACAGGTCCCATGGGTTGTACCCTCGATGTTTGTGTATGTTCCCTGAGTCTGAAGGGCAAGAGACCATAAACAAATATTGAGGATACTTCAACCCATATTCCCCCTCGTAACCGGTGGACAACTTGCATTGTATAAAGACTTCTTTCTGTCACAGTGTCCTATTATTCACTGTTGATATGGCATTGCTTCCTTGTCTATAATGGGTCTGAATAGGTCCTATTTATATCAGCTGTGTTAATCTAACTGGGGTCCTGTATAATTTTTCTTCAGGTTTGGACTGAAATTTTCTGAAAAAAAAAATGTGGACACTCAAAAATCATTACTTTTAACTATTTTGTGAATGTACCTCAGGCATAGTTCCTTAGAAAATCTTTGGATGCCATTATTACCTAATCGTTAGGAGTGTTCAGGTATGTTCTTTCTTCAATTACAGACACATGCTGTATATACTATGGTATTCTTCAGTTTTCTTTAAACCATTGTTTAAAAACCTGATGGTTGATAAGAAAATATGAAGGTGAAGGAATTTCAGCTGACACTGATCCAATAAGAATGTCATAGGTGTGTTGAAGATCATTGCCTTGCTTACCCTGTGTAAGTCTACATTGTTGCTTAGGTGAGATAGTTGAGTGTTGCACATGTACACCTGAGATAACGAGGTGCTAGTCGTCAGGTAAATCCCAGGTGTAAGTACATGTGAGATTGCTGATATGTACCTGGAATGTTGATTGTTCCTGTTATTGGTGCCAAGTAGGTGCACTCTGCTGTGCTGGAACAAAACATGCAGAGAGCACCTTTTGTAGGGCTTCATGTATGTGGAAAAGAAGGGATTTGAGCATGTATGGATAGAAATATTGAGTTGTTTGGGGTGCATAAATGTGTGTATTTTGATGAGGTGGATGTTTGAGTAGAAACATCCATCCATCCATTTTTGGGTAGAAACATCCATCTGTCAATTTGTCTTGTGATTGTGTTAGTGAGCACTAACTAAACCCTTAATGCTGGCAGACATCCTACTGAATGAGTTGAGTGTGTCCCTTGTAGCCCCACGTCTTACAAGAGCGAGTTAACTTGGCCACCTGACCCATTCCACATTGAGTGAGTGAGTGAATGAATTTACTGAGCTCCCTAAACATAAGCTTGATATTCAAGACTCATAATTACCTGTAATAAAAACCTGAATTTAATCCTGACCAACTTCAAAGCAAGATCTGCAGTAATCATAAAATATTTACTGTCAGTGGTTGATGGCCCTGGTGAAGCCCGATGTTCTGTCTCTTATAGCCATATGTCAGACTGCAGTCCTTCGGCAGACATCCCTGAAATATGAACACTTAGTCAACTTTAGGATCGACTTCTTTGTCCATTTAGAGTGAGATACGATCATTTTTTGTCAGTGATCAAGGGAGAGAACCCTCATTTATGAATCCTTATGATGGATTACATCCATAGATTATTCATAAAGGAATTCCTCTTTGAACTATATAATGAATTTCTTTTATTAGAAAGGATTTAGTGAACTTTTGATGGTGTAATTTTCCATTGTGTATCCTGTGCAGCAAATAAGTGTGCAAGAACAAGCACCTTAATTATACTTCAGAAGATTGATATTGACTGCTTGTTGAATGGATGGAAATGTCAGAAGGAAGAGGTCATTGGGCATATATCATGCAGAATTCAAAACACATCTTCCTTAGATGTTCCTGAAACCTGATCAGGAGTTCAAATCCTGATTCCCTGTCTTGTCAACCTGATATCCGAGCTTGAAATTGTCAAGATCATAGACTTACATCATTTAGAGCTTTTTTTCTCACTTTTAATCAATACACAATGTAATCACTGAAATTCAGTTCAAAAGCGTGTTATACTTAACTCACTTACTGCCCCAGTCACTTCAGTAACTTCAGTATGCATCATGCCTGAGGTGGTGTTAGATAGCAAAGTGCTCTAGTGGTTTATGTGCCCAAACAAAATTATGGTGACCAATACGTTTGTTTTTTATTCTAATGCCAGTTTCTATTCATTTCAGGCTGAGGAGTTGAACACTATCATTGGAAATGCCTTTAAAATGGCCTATGCCCAGCAACGTGAGAGACAGCCGACTTTCCACGAGCTTATAGAGCAGCAGGTTCTGGAGCAGCAGGCCAAGTTCCGTGAAGTGCAGGAACAGGAGAAGAGGTGGGTACGTCTTGGAGTGAGTGAGTCAGTGAGTGATACACAACATGAATCCCCATCAGTCTGATGAAGTTTCAAAAGGCTTCCTTGTTGATTTAGGAGTCGTAGTCTGCCTTCAGCACTGAGCCATGGATCATTCTCACAACAGGTTGAATGTTTCTATCATGAAGTGCAATATGTATGTTCCCCAGGGAGTTAAAAGGAAATGGAAAGTTTGGTAGTGTCCTATGACTTGGGATAGTAAAGTATGTAGCGCAGTGAGCAGGCAATGTGCCTGGATTTGAGTGCCATATAAGCACACTTTTACCAGTACCATTACTATTACATAGCCAGAATATTCCTGGTGTCGTAACAAGCACATTTGTGTTTCCTTCAAGATGATTCTATAAAAGCACCATGAGTAACGGGGTGGTATTGCTGATAATTACGCAACATGATCCTGTTTCTTGGAACTCTTCTTCAGGGCTTTACAACAAAAGCTTAACGAAATAGCAACTCCTACTCCTTTCTCTGAAAAGGCCATTCAGAGGATGGAGATGAGACGACAGATCAGCGATGAAAGTTTACAGCAGCAACAGCAGCAGCTACAACAGCAACAGCAGGCGGAGCGAGAACGAGAGTATGTTGTAGGGAAGAACAAAGTCTGGGTAGGTGAAGACAGTGAATGCTTGGATATCTTCCCTAGAATAGTTCTGACACTGAGCATGTTGAAATGTGGTACAGATTAAAAAAGTCAAACAGGCAGATGCCCTTGAACCAGAGTCCTGCTATTAACAGGATTCCTGTTATTAACCTGGAACTTACGTGCCCCCTCAAAACTATTAATCACAGCCTTTGTCTTTAAACCCAACCCGAGCCTCGTAAAATTCAGATCATTTTTGATAGATTACATATTAATATGAACTGAACATATGAAAGAGATACAATGCTGGGAGCTGTAAGAAGATGAAGGAATTTATGTAAACTTGTAAATGATATTATTTCATTGAAGGGCATGTCAGCTGTTGAAATTCACCTCTGATGAAGATGTTAAGGATACGGTTATTTAACTGAAAGGTTGACAACAGTATAAAAAGCTACACAGAAACATTGGTGTACACACAAAAATCCACAAGTTGTTATCATACAGGTTTTCTTATTTACTTACTATCTTCAAAAACACCTCTTAAGCAGTCTTTCAGAAGTCATTCCACTCTTTACCCCTCAAGCATGCCATGCAAAGAATATTCTAGTCAAGAAATCGTGTTTGTATTCGGGAACTGCTTCTGTACCATGTTTCTATCAACTTTATTTACAGTTCTTGCACTTGTTTAACATCATCATATTGTTACACCTAAAATAAATCTTTAGAAATAATGATTCTATTCATGCACAAATTAATCCACATTTACATCGCTTAATGATTTGAAAGTCTTCACACAAAACCATTTACAAACAACACAAAGTTCACTTGTTGTTTGCGCATGTGTTGTTTGGACGTCATGTGACCTTGTTTAGGCATGTGTCTGTCAAGGTTGAGTTTCTATTGCAGCTTTCATTACGCAGTCCTAAGAAGGTAATATATATTGCCTCGTACTCCCTACTTTTCCCGTATCGCATGATCTGCTTCGGTCATACTTCATGTCATACATATTACATGCTTGATATCACTTGGGATAACATGATCACGTCTGATTACATGATCACATGACTGATATCTTCATGAGTATATGATCATAAATGTATGTGCTTCACTTTAATTTGCTGCTCACATCACTTTTCAGTTTTCGCCCTCCACACCACAACCTTTTCTTATGTAGATTAAAATTATGGCTGGTATAACTGGAATTTGACTGTTCATCAGATTTATATGTTGTAGGTCATTGTTTACTATTCTTGTTAGATTATGTCCTGTAAACTCTGTTGGGGGTCTGGTAAGTTGTGTCTGGGTCAAGTTAATTTTCTGGACTTTAGACCTTATTTATTTTAGCAGAGTTATCTCCCTTTGACCTGTCTCCTCAACTTCCCTATGTGTTGTGATACATGTGTTATGTTATTGTCTGTGTGTGCTGAATGTCTTAAGTTTATTTACTTTTTATGGCCATATTTCATGACAATCATTTTATTTTATAATGAGGATATTTCTCATCCTTATAAATGGATTTGAAGAAGGTAGCTGTTGGTTTCTATAAACATCAATAAATAAATTCTGAGGCTACAGATGTAGTTGATGACAAGATCTTTTTCTAAGAGGTCTAGAGTTGTGGCAAGTCAACAGGTGTGATCACACTAATGATTTCCACCAACATACCCACAGTATGGAAGACATAGCAAGTAACTGTTCATAGTGATGTCCTTGTATCTTGTGATATCATTGTATTGGTGTATAAGTGTCTGTGTTGTATTGATACAGTTCACGATTATCGATACAAAAATGATGATTGACTGCTTTGGAAACATTTTAGTATCTGACATCTTGGATTTGAATCTGAGTTTTGTCTTGATTATGTTCAGTTTGTCATCTAACATCTGCTCTGTGGGTTTTGCCAATGCGGTAAATATCTAAATACTGAGAAACAGTGACTCAAGAGTGGAAAACCAGTCTCACTCACTCACATCTGTCTGACTGTCCATACTGTTTAGTTCTTTAATCTTGAGACTATTCCAATGCACCAAATCTTCCCAAATTCGTATTTTCACACGTGTGAATTTTCATTTATATTGATTAAAGGTATCAACAGAGATGGCTAACACTTTTCAGGAGAAATTAAGATGATGTGATTGAAGATTGAAAAACTCATTTATAGCTCTCATTCAAGCTAGATATTAACACATAACCCAAGTAAGTGAAGTCAGTAGCCTTCCTTACACTGCTTAATCTGACTTTGCAGTACTAAACAATCAGGGCCTAGATTTTGGAAGCTCTCTTAGCGCTAAGATCATCGTAAGTGCCATACATTAACATTAACCTACGACGATCTTAGTGCTAAGAGAGCTTTGAAAATTGAGACCAGTGTATCAAGGCTTGGGATATCTATAGTGGGTAAGGGATGCAAATGGATTGCCTTACTGTCTAGAATGGAATTTGCTTTGCCTAGTTTCATCCCTTAAGAAAACCAGGATTCGCTCCTCATGGGTTCAATTCTACGGTCTGTACTTAATTATACTAAAGCCAGTGCATGTAGTACACATAAGTTATATTGAAGTGGGACTCCTGGGACCTATATTGCTTCAGATGTCCTCTGACATCCACAAAGATGCTGTGTAACTGAAATATCATTCACAGCAGTGTGACACCCACTGAGGTAGCAGAGGATGTGTGACAGTGTTGGCTACAGCTTTTAGAGTGACACTGGTTATTCCTGCAGCTTCTAGTTAGGTAGTTTCTATTGGATTTAGTGTTTGAGTGATGATTAATTTTTTAGTATTGTTTTGTTACGGTGTATATGAGTTGATTTGAAAATATTTTATGTGTACTTTGGTGAGAAGCTTTATTTATTTGAACATATACACACAATAGAATCCATCAAAGAAAGAGTTAGAACAAAACCTAGTGTAAGTCTCAGAATTTTATTATATTGTAAGTGGTACTTCAGTAAATATAACACACTGCATCACACCATTCACTGTCATATAATATGTCATGCAAGAGGTGATATCAACTTGAAATATGAGAAAATCATAACAATGTGCATCACACTCCTTGCTATTATATTGAGTGTCGTTGCAAGAGGTGATATATACAAGATATATCACCAAAACGTGAATTGTCACTAATATGCAGAATGCAGATTCAGGATGCAAACTGACACAAGTAGATTAGCAGACCACCAACCCAGTGGCCACAAGACAGACAGATTCTACCATGCCTTATGTATCCTCAGGGGGCAGGTTTAATTGCAGTCTGTTTGATGTATTCCTATATTATGTGCATAGCTGTATTACTCATTTTATCCTGTCAGGTTAACGTAACAGCCTATGCTGGTACATACAACATATATGGGATAATGTAAGCACATAAAGCAAGGGGTATGCACGCCACCAGGTACTATCATGCATCAGAGATACTATAGCAGCACCAGTTAGTGATGTGTAACCCTCCAAACAAGCACTATCACTTTTAATGACTGATCACTGAATCACTGGCTCGTGTCTTTTGTAATATCAGGTATTTCATTAACACTACATGGAAGATCAATAACATGATTTGGGAATCCCTAAGATATCATTAGTTTTTCAGGTACCTTATTTAGGAACAAGAAATGGACTGTTTTCTATATTTCTTTATTTAAGATCGACATGTTCTTTCATGGATAGATTGTTTCAAATTTTTTGATCAGTGAACTGAGTATGTTGTTTTAATATATGCCTGCATTAATTTTTTTAAAATATTTTTCAAATCATCTTTAGGAAAATAACTTCACATCTGCTCTGTTACTTGTGTTTTTGCAAATTTATGAGAAAATCTTTGGACACACAGAAATGTGATTCTTCTGACAGTATTTTGGATTAAATGTATAACATCTGTGTTTTATGTTTTCATAGGCCAAGCAGATTGTGGAGCGTGTACGTCATCGGTCACCCGTCACAGACCCATCGTCCCCAGTCCACAGACGCACAGAATCCCCACCCCCAACATCCAGCTCCACCAGTCAGATTGCAACACCGAGGTCAGCCTTACAACTGGCAGCATCCAAGCGCAACTCCACTCCTCCACAAGTGCCATCCCACAATTCCCCACATCACTCCCTCACGGTGGCAGCTATACGAGAGTCACTGGATAATTCTAATAATTCAAACAAATTCAAAGGTTCGCCAGTGACTGCTCTGAAGGATGAGATAGACCGGAGGTTTATGTGTAACGGCAGTTCCCCCAGCCATGGTGAGCGACCTGTCAGCATGGTCACACCCAAGACACAGACTCATGTACAAGAAGTGCGCTTTCGACATTCAGTATCGGAACAGTTTAGTCGAGAAGATCGGGTAAGTTGTCTGAATACTCAATGCCTTTTTACCTTGGTTCAAGTGTCAGTGACTTGAAGAGGAAAACAATATGTTATGATGATGATACTGGTAGTGATGAATGCATAGCCCATTTGGTCAAGTGTTTGCCTGCGGAAGAGATAGTGCCAGGGTTTTGGGTTGGTTGTTTAACCCTGCACTTAGCAATATTCTGGCAATATGGTGTCTGTCTATAAATAATCATGCGTCTGGACCAGACAGTGTAGTGATCAACAGCATGAACATCAATCTCTGTGACTGTGATATGGCATGTGTCAGCCAAGTCTGTGAGTCTGACCGCCTGATCTGTTAGCTGCCTGGATGTGTTATCAACTCGTTTCTCATTTCAACCCAGAAACCAATATCGACAAATCTACAACAGGGATTGGGATAGAGAACTTTGACAGTGGGCCATTTTCAACATTATTAGCCATTTTCTGAATTTAGAATGGGCCACTGCCCTTGTATCAATAGTAAACTTCAAAATTTTAATGGGCCATGTTTTCTTCTAATGTACAAATGGCCCATGCCCCTGGCCCCTGCCTTTCTCAATCCCTGCTACAATTTGCCATACTTTGACAGGAGTAAAGTTCTTTCGGTTACGGTACAGTTCAGTTACAGATTTCAGTTTCTGAAAATGATGACTCTGTTACTCCTTTCTGTGTTACATTGATAATTACACAAAAGAAAAGGATGAAGGTATGTTTATTTCACATTCATATTTGTAATAATTAGGTTTCTGTGTCTTATTCTCATTAGTCTTGTCAGTATTATTCATGCAATGGCAACTTAGCTGAAGTGTCAAGTAGGTGATCTCAAAAGGCATATGCCGTTGACAGCATGGTCTGAGGCAACTGATCCTTTTCTTAAATAGAAACAGTTTTAAGTGGATTTGGTGATGGACTGGGTTCATACCTGGCAGCTTATCCAAACTGCAAAGAACAATAATTATCTTGTCATGTGAGTATTGGTAGCCAAGTGGTTAAAGTGTATACTTTATCCCACCAAAGACCAAATTCCCAAAATGGGTACAATGAATGAAGTCCATTTCTGGGGTCCTCTGCTGTTATTTTGGTAAGCTAACATCACTTCATACCATGTGCAGATGATAGGATGTCAGGAGAGGATTTTAAGGAGCTTCTTTCCTTGGAATGTTATGGGAGACAACTTTTGGATGTTTGTCTTGGTTCCTGGTGTACAGTCTATTGAAGCAGTTGTAGAATCATCATTTTGTCATGAAAAATTTGCTTATAATTTACCACAAAGGGATATGCTCCTGGTCACAACACTCTGTAATTCATTGCTGTATGTTGAGTGTTATACCAAAGCCTTTATAAACTGAATAATCACCCATTGACTTTGTGGGATTTGGCTCCTGTTGCTACCATCTGGAGTTTGTGACTAGAAAACAGTAACTTGAATAGTCTTTGATTATTATCTTTGCTCATGTTTTTCTTTGGACAACACACACTTCATAGAATAATTTATTCACACAATACCAGCAGGTTTCTAGGGAGTAATTCTCCAAACTGCTTTCACAGTCTGTAGGATCAGTTCGTACCACAGCTGTGATTCAAACAACAGCTGTAAATAAGTGTCAGATATATTTCAGTTTGGCTTCTAGTATCACTGATGACAGCTTATTTCCGGTATTACTATAGACTGTCTCTATCTCCGCTATATCTGTCATTTCATGTCAGAAGAACCATGCATGACTGGAGCTTCTGTCTAAAACAGTGGTTACCAGTTTGTACTTCAATACAAAAGCGCAATCCCAAATATGACATATGTTACATTTGATCACTTTCTAAATGGCATTGTGTAATCATAACATTCAGTCCAGGGGATCCGTGCTAATTTACACTTTTTAGAAGGGTACACAAAATCCACAGTATAGACTACCAGTGTTCCGACTTTCATTTTGTGGAAGTTGTGGTGGCTGAGCAGGTTAGGCGGCTGACTTTGTGTGCTGGTGATTAGGTGCCTGACTCTGTGGGTATGGGTTCAAATCCTGGATGGGACTCTATCAAGAAAGTACTAGAATTGTACCTTAATAAGAAATTGTAATCTCATGTATGACATATATGTTACAAGGATTGAAAGAATGAGATTGTAGTAAATACAGTCACTCTTTTATTTGTTATTTTTATGGTCACACATAGGGAGATTATGTACTTGGCTGTGCAGGCATAGAAGATTTGCATGCTTGTTGTAAGTGGACAAAAAATGGGCCTTTGGATGTCATAGTAAAATTTGAAAATCAGTATCATGTGGATTGCTGATACCTTGAATGACCAATTTTCTATGTGACTAGGTGTAGCTCAAGCAAAGATTAACACTGCTCCTGTCTCTTTGGATCTGAAAGATGTTTCCCTTTCTTTATGAAACAATAAATGAACTGTCCCAAATGTAGGATGGGTTAAAAGGGTATTGTAAAAGATTATCATGAAAAGAACCCACATGTTTGCTTAGTGTAAATGGAGACTTCACTTTTATACATTGGAAGCTGTCAAAACCGGCATCTGTCCAACCTGGCAAGTTGTCAACACCGGCATAAAATGGCTTGTACATTTACCATCAGCTCTACAATCCATCACTTTGTCTAAACCGGATTATCTCTTCAGTCCTAATGAATGCCAATTTAGACAGCTTCCACTGTAGAAATATGGTACTTCTAGGACATAAATAGCAGTAATGAAATGAAAGGAGTCAGGTGTCTCCATATTTCCCAGTATGATCTGTATTCACTTAAAGAGGATTTCATGTGCCAGACATTAACATGGTTAGGGGAAAGCTGAATAAATAATGAGCACTTACTAAAATCCCTGAGTTTAACTGACAGCTGACTTGAAACACTAAACTCATTGAGTTAATCACACAATGATGTGATGGGGAGGTAATGTAACCTAGTTTGTATGCAGCTACAGGCCTGTCACTCTGAAGGTGAGGTGAAATGGGTTTATCATAGTACTTGGAAATATTTCACCCATATGATGTGCATGCATAAGTATTTATGGCTGCTTGTACTAGCCACGACTTATGCTGTTTATATAGTGCAAGCTTGCTGAGATACCATGCCGCAGTTAAACATGAATACCCTGCTCAGACACATTATACTGACTCCAAGCTGACCAGTCCTTGTTGTACCCATTAATGCCAAGAGCCAGACAGGGAACTACAAGTACCATGTTACATCGTGCACCTGTCGGATTCTGTAACCACCACTGAGGTGATCTGTCACTTTGAAGACTTGGATTCATTTCCTGACAATGGTACGACTACACTGTGCAAGGTTTTGTGGTATTCCAGCAGTGGGTTTAGGTCAATTATTAACTAAACACAACCATTCACTTAAATCAGTAAACACTTTGCTACCTTATCAAGGATCACAAGCAAGTCAGATGGCCATCTTATTAAAGCAAACCATCTAAGGAGTCCACAGATACAAATACCTGAGTGTTAAGTCTTGAGGACTTCACAACCCCAGTTAATTTTGAACTGTGAATATGCACATTTTAGCTGATAGCTGTTGTGTGTTCCTGGAATAAAAGATATTTTTGTATTAATATTCCTTCCTGTTTATTCTTAGAGACACAAAATCTAATTCTGCCGTATTTCATTTCATTGGGCAGATGTTATTTTATGGATTATTAGAATCCCTTTTTTTGGATTCCCTGAACCAGTGCACTTCATGCTCAAGAGGTCATGAATTAGGTTGTTCAAGCTCACCGGTTTAGCAGATGAACCACAAAGCATGTAGTTTTGATCCAACAAAGCATTCTTTATAGCCTAGAATAAAGCATTCCGAGAACTCAACAACATAGGGCTAGAGGGGTATCAGTGGAATTCTTTCTTATTTCTGCTTAGGACTATATTTTTGGAATGACAACTGGAATTTGTTGATAATCTCGTGGGTGAGCTTACATGTGGTATCGCAGACAAGGAAAAAGTCCTGCAGTAATCTCAGAGTAGTCTCACAGTAATCTTGTACAAACACCACGATTGGTCACTCAGCACATGCGACATATTCTCATTGTTTGTTTTGTGTCGGGGGAGGGAAAGTCTACATTCATGTCTTTTTGGCAAATGAAATTCGTTCATGCAGTCGGCCAAATTTGTTTGAGGATGGAGAGTTGTGGATTTTCCTAAGTTTGTAATTCAAAATTAAATTTCAACAAAGAGAAGCATTGCTGTGACATCAGCTGCATATTATTTTCACTTTTTTTAAAGACAAAAGTTGACATAACTCATTGGAACTTAGAGGCATGCAGGCAGACAATATTTACTATGAAATGCCAATTATATATGTTGACTCAAGTATAATTGATGTAATGTTGCTCTATTGGATGATTTGATATGTCCTTCCAACCCCATTGTGATATTAATGGAATATTTCTAAAAGCGTTGTAAAACCATACTCACAACATGCAATATAGCCTGCTGGGGTAGGCTAGTGGTTAAGGTTTTAACTGTCTTGAACAGTTTCATTCAACTGGGTAATTTTGGGTTGTGAGGTGACTAAAATATGGTTGAACTAGCATGTATGCCGCAGTGACCGGGAACTAAATTTGCTCCTGAGTATCATCCCATGTTTACAAGTTCTTTGGCCATTGATAATTGCAGTGTAACAAACACTGAATATATAATCCTTCAAAATATTTATTCTTGAACTTAAATAATAATAATAATAATAATATGTAATTCCAATAACAAATATGCCTATTTCAACCTTCAAATAAGACAAGAGTTGTACTTTGCAGTAATACCCTTCATGATGATCCGGGGTAGAAAAGTCCTTCAGCAGCCCATGCTTGCCATAAAAGACGACTATGCTTGTTGTAAGAGCCGACTAATGGAATCAGGTGGTCAGGCTCGCTGACTTGGTTGACACATGTCGTCAGTTCACAATTGCGCAGATCGATGCTGATGCTGTTGATCACTGGATTGTCTGGTTCAGACTCGATTATTTACAGACCGCCACCATATAGCTGGAATATTGCTGAATGTGGCATAAAACTAAATTCACTCATCCTTCATGATACCGCAGACTTAGTTCAACAACAGTGATCAGTGATTCCCATGTTTGAGTCATTATTTTCCATTACAAACACAAAATTTCATGGTATCAAAGATATTAAGGAATTAAAGGTGTCTGTACTACTAGTGCAAGTTAATGATGTTGTATATTGTAATATAAAGTGCTCATTGATCTATCTTCGTAATGTGTTTAATAATATGTTCATATTTCCATTCAATTTTGTTTTCATTTGGCACAAGGAAATCAGACATTTTTTTATCGTATGAAAGTTTATTGTAAAATAGAATGATATAGATATATTTCTCCTACTTAAATAATAGTCTCAGATACTCATTTTTCAAAGTCACTAAATCGAAATTCTTTTCAGTTATATTATTGGGTATTCAATAACTTAGTCAATGGTAGATTGGGAGAGAAGTATGTAGAGCGGATTGCTATTTCCACAAATACACATTGATCTTAGTGAGTTAGTGTCGCTGAATGCCTATTCTACCCCGGACCTTCATGGGTCCACATTGATCTTAATCTGCACGACATCAGGTCTAACAAGAATTTAAATTCAACTGAAATTGTATATACTCATGTCTAGCATTACTTTTTCACAATCTTGGATCTCCAGAATTGCCATCTCCTGCCTGTTAATTGATCTCCTTAAGTTGGACTGCACAAAGTACACAATATATATAAGAAAATTCAGTATCGTCCAAATAAGGTACCATATAAGGAACACTTTTTAGTAAATGCTTAATGTAACCAGCTCAAATCATATGAAATCGAAATAATTCAAGATCACATGTGTCTCTGATTTTATCTGAATTAGTGAGGACACAGATGGTATCAAATGGGCTTAATTGGTTGTGATGCTAAAGAGATGTGACTTTCAACATAAATTTGGTGGCACACATACTAACCAACTAGATAGTCTGGTATATCCAAATGATTCCCAATGTAACCCATCTGCTTAGATGGATGCTCGTGGTCAGGCTATATCCCAGCCTTTCCCATCAGCATAGATTGATGCTCTGGGTCAGGAAATACCCCAAAATGTCCCGTCTGCATGCACATGGTCAGGCTATGTCCAAGCCTTTCCCATCAGCGTAGATTGGTGCTCTGGGTCAGGAAATATCCCAAAATGTCCCGTCTGCATGCACATGGTCAGGCTATGTCCCAGCCTTTCCCATCAGCGTAGATTGGTGCTCTGGGTCAGGTAATACCCCAAAATGTCCCGTCTGCATGCACATGGTCAGGCTATGTCCCAGCCTTTCCCATCAGCGTTGATTGATGCTCTGGGTCAGGAAATATCCCAAAATGTCCCGTCTGCATGCACATGGTCAGGCTATGTCCCAGCCTTTCCCATCATTGTAGATTGATGCTCTGGGTCAGGAAATACCCCAAAATGTCCCGTCTGCATGCACATGGTCAGGCTATGTCCCAGCCTTTCCCATCAGCGTAGATTGATGCTCTGGGTCAGGAAATACCCCAAAATGTCCCGTCTGCATGCACATGGTCAGGCTATGTCCCAGCCTTTCCCATCAGCGTAGATTGGTGCTCTGGGTCAGGAAATATCCCAAAATGTCCCGTCTGCATGCACATGATCAGGCTATGTCCCAGCCTTTCCCATCAGCGTAGATTGGTGCTCTGGGTCAGGAAATATCCCAAAATGTCCCGTCTGCATGCACATGGTCAGGCTATGTCCCAGCCTTTCCCATCAGCGTAGCTTGGTGCTCTGGGTCAGGAAATACCCCAAAATGTCCTGTCTGCATGCACATGGTCAGGCTATGTCCCAGCCTTTCCCATCAGCGTAGATTGATGCTCTGGGTCAGGAAATACCCCAGAATGTCCCGTCTGCATGCACATGGTCAGGCTATGTCCCAGCCTTTCCCATCATTGTAGATTGATGCTCTGGGTCAGGAAATACCCCAAAATGTCCCGTCTGCATGCACATGGTCAGGCTATGTCCAAGCCTTTCCCATCAGCGTAGATTGATGCTCTGGGTCAGGAAATACCCCAAAATGTCCCGTCTGCATGCACATGGTCAGGCTATGTCCCAGCCTTTCCCATCATTGTAGATTGATGCTCTGGGTCAGGAAATACCCCAAAATGTCCCGTCTGCATGCACATGGTCAGGCTATGTCCCAGCCTTTCCCATCAGCGTAGATTGGTGCTCTGGGTCAGGAAATATCCCAAAATGTCCCGTCTGCATGCACATGGTCAGGCTATGTCCCAGCCTTTCCCATCAGCGTAGATTGGTGCTCTGGGTCAGGAAATATCCCAAAATGTCCCGTCTGCATGCACATGGTCAGGCTATGTCCCAGCCTTTCCCATCAGCGTAGATTGGTGCTCTGGGTCAGGAAATATCCCAAAATGTCCCGTCTGCATGCACATGGTCAGGCTATGTCCCAGCCTTTCCCATCAGCGTAGATTGGTGCTCTGGGTCAGGTAATACCCCAAAATGTCCCGTCTGCATGCACATGGTCAGGCTATGTCCCAGCCTTTCCCATCAGCGTAGATTGATGCTCTGGGTCAGGAAATACCCCAAAATGTCCCGTCTGCATGCACATGGTCAGGCTATGTCCCAGCCTTTCCCATCAGCGTAGATTGGTGCTCTGGGTCAGGAAATATCCCAAAATGTCCTGTCTGCATGCACATGATCAGGCTATGTCCCAGCCTTTCCCATCAGCGTAGATTGGTGCTCTGGGTCAGGAAATATCCCAAAATGTCCTGTCTGCATGCACATGGTCAGGCTATGTCCCAGCCTTTCCCATCAGCGTAGCTTGATGCTCTGGGTCAGGAAATACCCCAAAATGTCCTGTCTGCATGCACATGGTCAGGCTATGTCCCAGCCTTTCCCATCAGCGTAGATTGATGCTCTGGGTCAGGAAATACCCCAAAATGTCCCGGCTGCATGCACATGGTCAGGCTATGTCCCAGCCTTTCCCATCAGCGTAGATTGATGCTCTGGGTCAGGAAATACCCCAAAATGTCCCGTCTGCATGCACATGGTCAGGCTATGTCCCAGCCTTTCCCATCAGCGTAGATTGATGCTCTGGGTCAGGAAATATCCCAAAATGTCCCGTCTGCATGCACATGGTCAGGCTATGTCCCAGCCTTTCCCATCAGCGTAGATTGATGCTCTGGGTCAGGAAATACCCCAAAATGTCCCGTCTGCATGCACATGGTCAGGCTATGTCCCAGCCTTTCCCATCAGCGTAGATTGGTGCTCTGGGTCAGGAAATATCCCAAAATGTCCCGTCTGCATGCACATGATCAGGCTATGTCCCAGCCTTTCCCATCAGCGTAGATTGGTGCTCTGGGTCAGGAAATATCCCAAAATGTCCCGTCTGCATGCACATGGTCAGGCTATGTCCCAGCCTTTCCCATCAGCGTAGCTTGGTGCTCTGGGTCAGGAAATACCCCAAAATGTCCTGTCTGCATGCACATGGTCAGGCTATGTCCCAGCCTTTCCCATCAGCGTAGATTGATGCTCTGGGTCAGGAAATACCCCAAAATGTCCCGTCTGCATGCACATGGTCAGGCTATGTCCCAGCCTTTCCCATCAGCGTAGATTGATGCTCTGGATCAGGAAATACCCCAAAATGTCCCGTCTGCATGCACATGGTCAGGCTATGTCCAAGCCTTTCCCATCAGCGTTGATTGATGCTCTGGGTCAGGAAATATCCCAAAATGTCCCGTCTGCATGCACATGGTCAGGCTATGTCCCAGCCTTTCCCATCAGCGTAGATTGATGCTCTGGGTCAGGAAATACCCCAAAATGTCCCGTCTGCATGCACATGGTCAGGCTATGTCCCAGCCTTTCCCATCAGCGTAGATTGATGCTCTGGGTCAGGAAATACCCCAAAATGTCCCGTCTGCATGCACATGGTCAGGCTATGTCCCAGCCTTTCCCATCAGCGTAGATTGATGCTCTGGGTCAGGAAATACCCCAAAATGTCCCGTCTGCATGCACATGATCAGGCTATGTCCCAGCCTTTCCCATCAGCGTAGCTTGGTGCTCTGGGTCAGGAAATATCCCAAAATGTCCCGTCTGCATGCACATGGTCAGGCTATGTCCCAGCCTTTCCCATCAGCGTAGATTGGTGCTCTGGGTCAGGAAATACCCCAAAATGTCCCGTCTGCATGCACATGGTCAGGCTATGTCCCAGCCTTTCCCATCAGCGTAGATTGATGCTCTGGGTCAGGAAATATCCCAAAATGTCCCGTCTGCATGCACATGGTCAGGCTATGTCCCAGCCTTTCCCATCAGCGTAGATTGATGCTCTGGGTCAGGAAATACCCCAAAATGTCCTGTCTGCATGCACATGGTCAGGCTATGTCCCAGCCTTTCCCATCAGCGTAGATTGATGCTCTGGGTCAGGAAATACCCCAAAATGTCCCGTCTGCATGCACATGGTCAGGCTATGTCCCAGCCTTTCCCATCATTGTAGATTGATGCTCTGGGTCAGGAAATACCCCAAAATGTCCCGTCTGCATGCACATGGTCAGGCTATGTCCCAGCCTTTCCCATCAGCGTAGATTGATGCTCTGGGTCAGGAAATACCCCAAAATGTCTGCATGCTCATGGTCAGGGTACTGTAAACAGTCTTATTTCCGCACCTTTAAATTTTCGCGAGTGATGGTCACTAAACCTTTTTGCACCTTCTTATTTTCGCGTGGTGATCTTGTTACAGGGGCGTCGCTAAATGTTTTTACATGACACATAGGTGTTATAAAATAAACAGATTTGGGAAGTGATCTAACAACAAATTAATGTAATTGATTTCAGAATTAATCCTTTTTAATTAGGTGTTAGAGCAATGAAATTAGAACGTGATTGAACTGTGTTACTCCAGATGAGCCCAGCGGTGACATGTGATCGGGCAATGACACCTGTATTGTTTTTGTGTTGTTGACTTACCTGAATAGCGTGTATGATATATCTATATTATCATGTTTTTTTATTCTTGCGTCGTGAAGTCTGACGGGAAATTCGCGAAAATTTGGCTGTTTACAGTATATCCCATTGTATCCCATCTGCATGCTCACGGTTAGGATATATCCCATTGTCTCCCATCTGCTTGCACATGGTCAGGATATATCCAATCTGCATGCTTATAGTCAGGATATATCCCATCGTACCCCATCTGCATGCTCATGGTCAGGAGAACCCCATCTGCATTCTTATACTCAGGATATATCCCATCATATCCCATCTGCATGCTCATGGTCAGGAGATATCCCATCTGCATGCTTATAGTCAGGAGAAGCCCATCTACATGCTTATAGTCAGGATATATCCCATCGTATCGCATCTGCATGCTCATGGTCAGGAGAACCCCATCTGCATTCTTATACTCAGGATATATCCCATCATATCCCATCTGCATGCTCATGGTCAGGAGATATCCCATCTGCATGCTTATAGTCAGGAGAAGCCCATCTACATGCTTATAGTCAGGATATATCCCATCGTATCCCATCTGCATGCTCATGGTCAGGAGATATCCCATCATACCCCATCGGCATGCTCATGGTTAGGATATATCCCATCTGCATTCTTATACTCAGGATATATCCCATCGTATCCCATCTGCATGCTCATAGTCAGGACATATCCCGTCATACCCCATCGGCATGCTCATGGTCAGAATATCAGTGATGCCAACCACTCTGATTTTGGAGGAGTTACTCTGAGTTTCAAATGCTAAATCTACTCTCCGATTTGTCTGTAAAAAGCTGTGATTTTTTTAGAAAATACGAATATGTTTATGAATTTAGAATGTTTGAAAGAATTTTAGTAAATAGCTGTTCGAATATGTTCATTTGAGTTAAGTATTTTCTGGTTATGTATGCCCAGAAATTACACATTTCCAGCAGATGAAATCTATTTTTGTAGGGGAGGCCCCCTACCAACCCCCACTGTCAAAAGGGGCTGATCAACCTCTCACGCTCACCCCCAACTTGCACCTTCAGGGCTCGAGAATCGCTTTGGGCGAGGCATGTTTCCTTTTGATTCAGGGTTGACATCTCTGGAATATATCCCATTGTATCCCATCTGCATATATTATTGCTAATGATGTCATTGACTGCATAATCTTAAGATTTCTTTACAAACCACCACCATATGTATGTTTGGTGCAGCAGCATTAAGCAACAAACATTTATAAATGCTTCACCACAGTTCTATGTGAGAAGATTGGACATTTCTTGCTACACGTTACTCATCCAGATGTTGGAAGATGAACTGGTGGATCAGAGGTCATGTTTACTGATGCATTCCTGACAAATAATTGACTGGCTTCACTTGTTGTCTCAGTCCAGTCATGATTAGCGGTCATACGCCATCCACTGCACACACTGCCAGCACATGTACTAGAGTTACCTCCCCCTTGTTTGTTAGCTGGTGCTGCTTCAGAGTTTAGAGGTTGACCTTTTGAACAATTTAACTCCATGTCATCCGAGCGGCTACACACACGGAGACAAACTTTTCATTCGCTCACATAAAATAATTGGAAAAATGTCAGGCTTTCGCATCAAGATTTGTAACTCTTATGACATGATTTATTGACTTGAAGAAGCTGAGGCATGTTGGGCAATTTTATGGAAGAGTTGTTTCATTGTCTTAAATTGGTTTTTATTGATTTCTGTAGGTTTTGACTTTCACACAAGTCAATATTGTTTCAAGTGGTCTGTGTTTGCCCTTTGCTTAGCAGGAGCATCCTCAAATATCTCGCTTGCTCTTTTGAAAGAAATTGAATGCCAACTCACAAATTTGATGTCCCAATGTGATAGGTAGGTTCATGTTTTCCCAGGAGATTTCATTGACCTCTTGAAGTAAACCCTTCCGTTTATGACAGTTTTAATTGATACATTATTTTGATTCATCAAGAAAACATTTCTGTAAAATATGCAGTTGATTTTGTAGAAAGAAAACTTTCCTACAAGCTTGACTGATGTGGCACAGAAAGCCATGTTTCACTGTCAGAAGTGATATTTAGTGTTCTTTATCAGATGCTGTGATCACACCTTGTCTGCATTCCATTCTTTATGTCGCTTTTGTGATATGTATCTATTCAATTTGTGTTGTAGAAGACCAGATAATATTCATGTTTTTTAGATGTGTCTGTAGGTTTTACGATGGTTCTGTAAGAGAAACCAGGGAGGTGCTTCTCTCTTATCTAATGCGTGTGTCTCACTCAATCAGTGTGCATTATTCTGCTGTTAATATATATAGCATTAAGTATTTATGATGAACCAAATCATTGCAGTAGTCACCAAACTATTTTAATAGTATGACATTCCTGCATACTTGGAGCAACATATGCAAAATATTTGATATGAAGATAACTATTTCAAATATTTTCTTATACTTTGTTTTGCTGGAACTGTAATTGTTTTGTTTTTTAAAGCTATTCTGAAGTCAGTACTCTATTGTCTTTGTATCCGTTTGTTTTAACACATTACCTTCCAGATAAAAAGTCATTTCAATTGTTAGTCTACTTTCAGCGTTCATGTGTCTGAATTGAGGAACCTTTAATTTTCAGCTTTCAACATTAGGGTTATTACAAAGTCATCTTGGCTTTCAAAAATATTTGGTCCTGGTGATAATTATAGTTTCAGAAGCAATTTCCTCCACTTATTGCATTAAAACTCTATTTATATATTTTGTTTGCTGACTTGCTGTGAAATTTGTTTGTTAAGCTGATTGCTACTTCCGACATAATTTGTGAGACAAATACACACTGTAATCAGAATCTCGGCATTTAAAACAGCGCCTAGCTTAACAGGAAATACAATTCTAATGGGAAATCATCATGACTAGTGATGTTTTATTGGCAATTACACATTTTCCTTGACCATGTTTGTGCTGTTCATCCCTTGAAGTGATATGATGGAGGTTTTAATCTGCACACAATAGCAACTTCCCACAAAATTATGCTCAAGACTTTGAGGTGCACATTATGCTCAAGACTGCTATTCTGAAGAAAGACCAAATGGGTTGGGCAAGATATGTTCTCTGAAACAAAGTGAAAAGTAATTTTGCCAGCAGAGAGAGGATCAAGTGAGTAGAATTGTAGTCGTTGCATCTGTCTTACTATGTACCTAATCATCAGTTCCATTTACAATTTGTCCTCTCTTATCTGAGCTTTTTGTAAGACTCGAGATGTAATTGACGTTTAATACCATGCTTCTAAAATATATTCCAGGGACATGATCGCTATTGTAAATAATCATACCAGGACAGAAATTTGTTTGAGTGACAACTTGAATAATGGTCTGGTTCAAACTTTACAATTTCCAAGCCATTGTGATGTTATTTTCTCTGTCGACAATGTTCACAACTGGATGAAAATAGCATTACTTGCAAAACATTAGCATGAAATGAATTGATGGTAACATGGCCAGAGGTTACTTAGGAGTGTCAGGAAAAGGGAGATAAACTAGTATCATAGGCTGAGAAGATTAAAGTCTTTGAATAGCATTAGAAGAAATATGCATGATGGCAAGGAGTAACAGATGTCAACTCCTCTAGTTTGAGGAATACCACGTTACTTCATCAGGCCCCAATTTCTCGAAACAAACTTAAGTCTGAGTTTTTACTCAAATTTGAGAAAAAGCATTTCACAGAGTGAACTGAAATGGGCATAAAACTCAAACTATAGGAGACAGGTTGAGTTTGGTGGCAAGATTACTAAGTTGTTTGGGCTTTTATAGTTCAAAAATGCCGTTGAGAAAAAAATTCAGTTTCAAATTGTGAAACTCAGTTTGAGATTTGAGTAAAAACTTAAGTTTGTTTTGAGAAATCGGGGTCAGGTGAATGAAAAAGCTGAGACACAGATAGCTATAAAAGTGCATTTGAAGCAATAATGGTTGACAGCAGGAAAGCAAGTAGTTACTTAGATGCTCGTAAGTAATTGTCATGTTCCTCAAAATATAGGATTTGGATTCTATAAATTCTTACCTTCATCTGAGAAGATTAATATGAAAGTTATATATATAAATACTCCATGAAAAGGAAGCACATTAATCGTGGAGAAATATTCATTTCAAATAGATCATTTTTGAAATGTTTCATTGTAGTGTTGTATTGCTCTGTTTAATGTCAAGCTATCTGATCAGGAAGGTAATTGAATGTCAGACACATTCCGAGACACAAGTAACAGGGTTATTGCATTATGTGGTCTTTTGTTAAAGGTGTAAGGTTGTCACATGATAACTATCAAAACTGCCATGATGCAGATATGAGAAATTTCTTACAAATTGCATGCAGGCTTTGGCATAATTTGTCAAATTTTGGAGGATATTTTACCAGTTACTCAGCCACAACACAACTCACTCAACCCATTGCTCAACAGTTAACTCATATACTCACACAACCACTCTCAACCACTTACTTAACCATCCAGACAATCCCTCATTCAACCATTGACTCAACCATTGATTCAACCATTCAGCTAAGCACTCAGCCAATCATTCAGTCCTTCTCTCAGTCAACCACTCAATCATTCTCGCAACCCCTCGCTCACCCAATACTCAATCGTTAACTCATCAAAGCACTCAATCACATATTCAATCCTTCACTCAACCCTTCACTCAACCTTCACTTACCCCTCACTCAACCATCTAATCAGTCACATATTCAATCCCTCATTCAACCATTCTCTCAACCGTTCACTCAACCATTTATTGAATCTCTCATTCAACCATCCCCTCAACCCTACAGTCAACCCTCAGTCAACCATCCAGTCAGTCACATATTCAATCCCTCATTCAACCATTCACTCAACCCTTCACTCAACCCTTCACTCAACCATCCAATCAGTCAGATATTCAGTCCCTCACTCAACCATTCACTCAGCCCTTCACTCAACCATTCACTCAACCATTTATTGAATCTCTCATTCAACCATCCCCTCAACCCTTCAGTCAACCCCTCACTCAGCCATTCACTCAGTCAACCATGCAATCACTTATTCAATCCCTCGATCAACCATTCATTAACCCTTCTCTCAACCATACACTCAACCATTTATTCAATCCCTCATTCAACTATCCAGTCATCCTTTCAATCAATCACTTTGCTCAACCGTTCATACAACCCCTCACTTCTTATCCACCCCTCTTGTTACTGTTGACTGCCCCGACTACCTTTAAGCTTTACATCACTCCCTTTCGTGCCACAGACAATTGTCGAACATTAATAATAATCCTTAATGTCATGGTCTGTCATTTGCAAAATAATTCAATATAACAGATTACGTCCAGATTACACGATCTTAAGACTCGATTGTGAGCTTGATTAAGTTCATCAGGGATCATGGATGTCTTGTATTTGCATGAAATCTTGTAATGAAGTATTGGCAGCAGCTCAGATTATAAGATTCTCCATGATGGTTACATTCTTCACGTTACATCATCAGTAGGACTGAGAGACTGAGCCATTCATGGCTTGAGCAGTTCATGCTCTGGGAAGTGTAATATACCTTAATAAGGCAGCGGTAGTGTATAAAGATGTCAGTATTCATATCTTGTGAGATTGGCGTAACTATGAGGGAGAATAATTGTACATGTCCAGAGACTGCAGTCTGATGTACGACCATCGTTGAAGCAGGCCAATTGTTCGGGATAATTCCTAGAATATTTCAGTCTTGGAGATAGTCTCGATAACTTGGAATGCTTTTGTGCATGATATTGACCAATGCATTCTTTGATTTATGTGGTATATCTAACACTTTTATTTATTCACCCATCACGATGGAAACTCTGTGGAATTCTATGAGATGCATTTCGTCGATTTCCAGTGATGGATTCCGATGATAGTGGGGATGATGGTAGCCATAGCTTGTCCACTGGGAGTTGTATGTTAGGATTCGAATCCCAAGGCATATACAATGAATAGACAATTTGGTGAAAAAGTTTTTGTGGCTTTTCGAGTTTGTGTTTATGGACATACATGGCCATTACACGGAGCTGTTTGTGACAATCTGATTTTGATGTTCGTTTTGAAGAAGATTGCGTACATTGATGC
Organism: Haliotis asinina; assembly: GCF_037392515.1. Taxonomy (NCBI): domain Eukaryota; kingdom Metazoa; phylum Mollusca; class Gastropoda; order Lepetellida; family Haliotidae; genus Haliotis; species Haliotis asinina. Next base: position 39,648,846 of record NC_090295.1, read on the forward strand.
TGTAAATTAAGTGACAATACTGTAGAGAAACATTTCCATTGAAGTTCAAAATGGATTAAAAAGCTGATGGATTATATTTTCATCTAAGTTGAGTGGCTGATTTGATTTTTTGTGATGTCATCCAATACAAGCAACCTGTGAACTCTGATTCTGTCTTTTGGATGTGAAGCCTTAGAGAAGAATCTGTGAACACTGAATTTACCCCTTTGGTAGCTAGTTAGAGAAACCGATGAACCCCAGACCCATCTGTTTGCCTGGATACGTAGATGAGACTTGGGAGTGATTGAGTGTGAAGGGTAAGGATGTGGGTTTTCTGGTAGACTGAGTATACCTTATTGAATTGATTTGTACATTTTAGTTTTGTCATGCTGTTTTTGTTTGCTTTCTCAGCCTTCTGAAAAGTTTTGATTGAAGGGAATGAGTGAGTGAGTTTAGTTTACACCACTTTCAGCAATAGTACAGCTATATGGTGGTGGTCTATAAATAACTGAGTCTGGACCAGACAGGTCAGTGATCAACGGCATGAGCATCGATTTGCTCAATTTGGAACCAGTGACATGTCATGACAAGCGTGGGTTACTGCAGTCCTAACCCAGATCTTCTTTGATAGATTGAAGGAAGAGGCAAGCTAATGATCATTTCTTTTTCGAGTTAAGGACAATGATGAGCTTCATAGAGCTGCCTTTGCAAACAGTTCTGAGCTTGAATGAAAGAGGAAACAATTACTATTGACTCTATTTCTTTTCCAGCGACAAAAAAACAAATCAATTTGTTATCCATTCACCAATATAAGTCTGGGTTCAAATTTGTAAAAAAAAATATCTTTCCAACTATCTAGATATTGGCTTCTGAAATTACCCCACTATGATGTTCATTTGATGTCGTGGGTATGGGTTTATGGACATAGACTTGAATTGTGTGTAACATTTGAGTTATGGTGTCTACAGATCATTCTAACATTGATATTGGTATGTCTGGAGGATCATTTAATCTGTCTCCTAGACTGGGCAAATATTGGATGGAGCTGGACATCCAATCTTTTAACTTCCAGTGTAGGTGGTGAGATTTTCACTGCCTCTCACGAATAAGTTGTCTAATGGAGGTATTTACATGCAAAGTGTAATGGGCTGGTTACGTTTATTAGCTGTGACTTATTGGGAGACACATGCCTGTTACATGATTGCAAACAGATCGATTGCATAATTTGATGTTGATTGTGTTCATGATGGTGGAGTTTACGACTTCATGCAGTGTTGAAGGAGGAGTGTTGGCCAGCAGTACTTCTGCATGATTGGCGCCATGTATGACTGATAATGGCTGTGGCTGATCCATGTGCAGGTGTGTTGTTTATGCCTGTATTCTACGTTCCCATTGTCTTGGATTACAATCAAATGGTTCTTTGTGTCAGTGCTGAAAGGTGATTCTTCCTGCAGATTCGGATATGTTGTCAACACATCTGTGTTTAATGCGCTCCGTTTGTTTAAATCAGACTTGGTCTCTATGTGTTATGATGTTCAGTGGCCTGACGTAGGAAGGGTATGTTCCCATTACCTCATCCATGTACAGTCATATTACTTCTTTGACTGACATTCTAGAAGTTGGGTGAATGAAGAATAAGAACTGTGTTTATGGATGTACAACTTGTTTATTCTATATAGGAGACATTTAAACATGGATTCTGACGTGGTCATTTGCTTCACAATGTAAGAATCTGTGTCAAAATGTCATCTGTACAGAATAAAGAATTTGTATATCCATAAACAGTCTTCATTCTTTGACACAAGCACTATCTTATGGATTGTTGACAGTTAGTCTTCCAAGACTAATTTAACTTCTTTAGACTCAGGTTTCAGTGTCTAAAGTTACATACTGATGTCATAGTCACAAGTATGAATTTAAATCTGCTTTTTAGGTTAATAAGATGAGACACTTAATGTAGGCAGTAGTGAAAACATTTGACTCTGCCAGACTGTATTTGTTTTTCTGAATCAGTTTCAGTGGATTATAGCCTCCACTGTTGTAAAATAGCGAAAGAAGGTGCTTTAGATTGAAGAACTGGATTATTTAATCCAGTGAAGAAAGATTTGAAAATAGCTTTCTGTAGACCTGTCCTTGTGGATCCACCATGTACCCTCAAGACACCAGTTTTAGATTGAGAGATATCTTTTCATCTTCTATATTAATATCCATTTTTCAATTTTTATAACATTGCTCTTATATGCCGTCAGTTGTTTGGTAGCCGACTCGGGCACTGCACATATATTTGAAAGAGAGCCTTTCATAAACTATGCTGTCAAGTTCATATGAAACTTAGGTAGACTTGCAGATGGACAGGAAGCATGAGTGTAATGACGGACACCTTTCCATCCAGATCAATCCGTAACTTGCCACTTACAAGTAGGCTCACAACAAACATATGTGAAAGGAAAGATTGACACTGCTGATTGTTCAGACTCTTTGTTCACAAGGGAAACATTTGGTGGTGATTCAAGAGCACAATATAATGGATATATGACTGATACAGATATGGTGGTCAAGATGGGCAGATGACAGAATTACTAGTCTCTATTGTGTGTAGTTTGAGAGTGAAGTACTTGACTTCTGCTGGGAGTTGGGAAGCTTACTGCCATGATTTTCCTCAGGGTATATTGTGTGACGGAACAAGGCCCTAGTTCCTCATCCTTGTCAAAAAGATGTGGCAAAAATAGGGATCGGGTGGCCTCTATGTCTGCCGATGTGATGTATGGTCATCAGGGAAGTCTAACTCTCGTGTCTGAATTCATGGATCAGGTTCTACCATTGGTCAGCCTTATCCAGATCCAGCGAGCCTATCACTGTTCAGTGACGTAATTGTGATGTACTTGTAATATTGCAGACTGAAGCAGAAAAACAGTGCCAATGTGAGGTTTAACCGCCGTTTGACACCTAATTTGACCTGCTTTCACTATATTTTTGCTGTGTTGTACTATTTTTCACAATTTCAAATCTTTTTTTTTCAGGCCCGCTACCAGCAGCAGAGGAATTCTATGGCCAATCGCCCGCTACCATCAGTCCCACGTAATCAGGAGTACAACCCAGGGAACCAAGGTGGAAGTCCCCGTCATCGAGCCTCTGTTCCAGTTTGGAGAAGTTTCGATGACAACCAGATTCAGTCTACCTCTAGAACTCAGTCAAATGGCATATCAGAAAGTCCTAAACGTAAACCTCCACGCCCTATGAGCGAAATAGTTCCTTCTTCAACTGCTGGCACGTTGTACGATAACAGGTTCCCACAGAACGGCTGTGGCCAAAGTCCAAAACCAGAGGACCAATCAGGTGGGCTCTATATTTATGGGCCAAACGCCAGTGTATCCAATCAACAAGCTATGTACAGTCCACGGAGAACGGAGAGTCCGACTCGCCAGGGAGGGAATGCTGGGAAAACAACCAGAATGTCACGTGTTGACACAGCCCCTGAACCTGTATTACGTTACCAGAATGATAGTCCTTTTCAGTGTGAGAGGGAAGATTCAGAGTCACCTGGTGTCAGGAAAGGGTAGGTAACTCTTTTTGTTAAATCTTATTAAGTTAATTCCTGTAGTCCGCAAAGACTCATTACACGTGACTCATTAGACTCAAGTGATATGCCCACCAATGGTTTTGATGAGGTACGTTTTTGCTGAAAAATCTCCCAAATTTGGTAAGACTTCCGCCCATATCCCCCCTAAATTGTAACAATGAGGGGAAATTTCTTGGAGTGGCATTTTTAGAAGTTGTATATGTGTTTCAGTATTGTTCCCATTCAGTTAAAACAACATGTTAAAACCCGTCCTTATCAGATGCGGAATACATATTCTGGAGTTATCATTTGACTAGAATGAGACTTAAGGGATACAGGCGGAAGTCTTTACCCAAATTCATTACATTACCCCATGTTTAAAGTTTTTTAGGCAATGATTAGAATGAAAGGTACTGTCATGCCCTGTGCAAATGCAAGTTACCTTTTAAGATTTGTCTTGTTTCATTCTATGAAGAATATCCTTCAAAGGCTGTGCTGGATTTAGATTTTTTTAGCATGCCCTGTTCTAAAACGATCAGGGATGAAACAACAGTCTTTTTGAGGTAAGTTACATATCCTGTGACCAAGATCAGGTTGTAATGCATGATGATAAACAAAATGCCACACAGGGATTTATCAAAGATGCAAATCTAAGTGGCATAACAGGCAAAGTGGAAACAAATCATTATAATATTCAAATTTAGATTTTATGCTGTTCTTAATTTTCATATAGGAATTTTCGTGAAGGAATTGGATTGTTGTGTAATATCAGCCTGTGAGCAGGTGTGGATAAATGCTTGATGCATAAAAACTTTACAATTGGCCCAAAATAATTGATCTGAGAGAATGAAATAAAACCCAGCAGAACCACAGCAGATTTTAGCAATGACTCACAGACTCCAGATACATGTTATTGTAGTAAATTAGATTGTATGATAAATAATATTACTTGTGAAGATAAGTCACAGCTGGATATAGATCTCTTGGAACAATCCTGGCTATACACCAAACCTCATGCTCTGAGTGAACACAGCAAAGTATCGATCTTGTGCTTAACTTTTGTCCCAAATATCAATCTGTAAATGTATTGCAAGCAAGTATGCGAGAGTGTTGGATCCATGGTCTAGTAGGTGGAATGCCTGCATGTGGAGCTGAGGATTCATTCCACAACCTACACAGACAACAGAATGACCAAAGTCAGCATGAAGGCAGAAGTTAGAACCTTTTACATGTCCCCTCTTGCAGAATTTAGGGGTTTATTAGATAAAGTCCTTTGTCTCAGGTTAGAGTCTGTATACAAGCCATACTTGGAATCCTTTTTTCATGTAACCACTTCTTAAACTGCAACACTTTGGTGGTATATTAGGTCTTTGGTACCCCTTTTACAGTCCATCCTTAGACTCCCTATACTTTGTTTAATAGGTCAAATTTCAGATTCACCTTGTTATTTGATCGCCTTTCTTGAACTTAGTGAATCAGTGTTAAAGCATGGACTTACTGCTTACTTCTTACTGCTTATTTTATTGCATAAAGCGGAATTTCAGTGTCGATCTTTTCACCATTTTCAAGCTGGAAGTGTACCAAATCTACACCAAAATGTTGCTCTTTGAAGCGAAAGAAAAAGTTGTTATCCATAAAATCTAGTGCTTTACCACAAACCCACATTGATTTGTCTCCTTGGTCTGTCACCAGACTTGGCGCTGTGTCATCATGGATCTGCTTTATGTCTGTACCTGCATAAGTAGGAGTTCACATAAATGCTAGTATTTCTGTTTTTCATAGGCTCACAGACTGTAAAGAATCATTTTTATTTTGTTAGCTCATGAACGTAAACTGAGAATTCAGTTCTATGTTACGCTGTCCCCAGCAAATGTTTTGAAATACATGATATGTGAGTGTATTACATGGATGCTCTAGATGCTCACATTTATTGTGAATGAAACTTACAAGACCAGTTCCGCAAATCTTTTCACACCTAGAATGTGCACATAAATTGATGACGTAGAACACCTCACCTGTCAAGAATATCATCAATGTTGCAACTTTTGAGACGTGTGTGCAGTCGAGGTCTTTGAAATTTGCCGCCAGGAACGCAAAGTAGTGACGCAATAAACTGAAGTATGTGAAAGGTGTTTGCGGAGAAGTCACGCGGTTTCCATATATGGAAAAGATCATGGATGCTCTACACATTTGCAAGACTGTTAATGTAAGAAACTCACATTTAAATTTTTCAAAATTGATCTGTAGCAGATCATAATTGCAGACAAGTAAAAGAATCAAACCTAATCTCTAACCAAAGCTTTATTGACTTATTCTCTGTCATGTTTGACCTGTGAAGATAAGGTTTTCAGAAATCCATGGCAAAAATGGAAACAGTAGTCAGACTTGCTGACTTGGTTGACAGTGATGTCATTGTATCCCCATTGCGCAGATTGATGCTCTTGCAATTGATCACTGGATGTCTGGTCCTAACATGATTATTTACAGACCACTGCTATATAGCTGGAATACTGCTGAGTGTGTCGTTAAGCAACAAGCAAACAGTCATATCTACTGGTTTAACTGTAGTTAGTGACTGAAATACCCATGGTACAGAAGTATTGATCAGTATTTAGTTTCGTGCAAACTCACTGCAAAGGCAAGCTTTGGCACAAGTGATATATTGATTAGAAATCAGGGGAATGCATTTATGCTGCAGCTGCAGACTTAGATAAGACCAGTGGTTGTTTTACTGACGTGAATCCATCTGCATGTTCTCAGATGAAATAGAACTTTTTTGAAATTCCCTTTCAAACTGTCGTGATTTATGCTGATGAAAACCTAAAAATCAATCGTCCTGATTTATTAAGATAGTGTCAATGATATGTTTCATGATCTCGATGCTTATTCATCTAAGTGTTTGAGTATCAGTGTTTCTTCTTGTTTTGTTTTACTTTTTAAAAAGAGGTTTTATGTTTACATTTCAAAAGTTTTGGTTATTTCTTCTTCATAACCTGTCAGGAAAGACATTTTATTTTTATGTAAGACTTGAAGCACCATTCATTGTGTTTTACAGTTACATGGAATACAATCAGGCAATCCGGTTTATGTATTTTCTGGTGATTAACACAATAATTTGTTGCCGTCATGAAAATGTGGTGAGTTTGCTGGTATTTTGTTTTTGTATATTTCACTCGAAGATCACTCATTTAAAAACTTGCTTATTTTTCAAGATTTGAATTTTTTCCACTTTATATATTTTTACACACCAGTGACAGTGTATGATTACCCTTCATCCAAATTTACAATTGTTCTATTTTGTGCATCACAATTCCACAAAACAAACATAAGCAGCCAGTTTATTTGTACAGAACCACATGGACAAATCCCACAGCTTTTCATATCCTGTCATTTTTCGTAATTTCATATTTGAGTTCAGAAGTGAAGAATTATGTTGACAATACTGACAATCAAGAAGTTTAAACAAACAGAATTTATCAAGTCAATTCCATATCTGGCCATAAAGAGTCTGTTGTCTCCGTGTTCTGAGAGCTGTCAACACAGGGGAATGTGCAGAGGACTGCTGCCTCTCAGTAAACTCAGTATTTGGTTTTATTATAATCCTAAGCATTTGTGTTTAGATCATATATGTCATTGCCATATTGGGTACGTGTTTGTGGTTACAGTTGTAGACTTTCAGTGTGCACCTGCTGTGAATGTCTTTCATTTTTTTTTTTTTTTTCATAAATGAAATGTTTGATTGACCCTGTGAGTCCTTAACACTGTGTTCATAAGAGGCGACTAATGGGATCAGGTGGCCAGGTTCGCTGACTTAGTTGACACGTCACCAGTTCTCATTTGTGCAGATCAATGCTCATGCTGTTGATCACTGGTCCAGACTCAATTATTTACAGACCACTGCCATACAGCTGGAATATTGCTGAGTACAGAGAAAAAATAAACTTACTCACTCATCACTTTGTTGATTGTCAAATTGTAAAGTTTTTAGATATTGTGCGGGATCTAGATGTGTCAGCTCATATCATCAATTTCTCTAAAGAGTTATCTGTGAAGATCTGGATTAGAATTGGTCATCAGTAACACATGCTTGTTGTAAGAAGTGCCTAACTGGATTGGGTGGTCAGACTCACTGACTTGGCTGACAAACGTTATCATATCCCACGTTTGTAGATTTATGCTCATGCTGTTGATCACTGGTACTCATCAGTTTTCATATCTATATTTATATTCATTTTGTTGTTTTAGTTGGATTCCTATTACTAATGGTCCCAATTCATCATCTTTCAAATTCTTAAAGGGCCGGTGGGGTAGCATAACGGTTGTAGCATCTGGTCTTCACGCTGAAGACCTAAGTTTGACGCCCCACATGGGTACGATATGTGAAGTCTGTTCAGATGTCCTTAGCTGTGATATTCGTAGGATATTGCCAAAAGTGACCCATAGTGATGTAGATAAGGTGCTATGCAAGTACTTTGATATTATTGTTAAAAACATTTTCATTCACTCAGATTGTTAAACTTGTATCCTGCCAACACTGATTTTGTGGAATGTAGACTACTTTTGTTAATAGACCGCATGTTATCTTTCTCAAATTTTAGGCAACTAAGGTGCGAACTTTAAAAGTGTGAAATACTTTGCATATTTGCCAGATGAGTACTGATGCTTCCTGCTGCTGACACAGTTTGGCTGCTTGATATGCAGCATATAAGATTAATAAAGTGTCAGATGGAAGCAAATTAAAAAAAGATGAGTGAAATTTAAACCTAAGAATAAGACATGTCACACATTTTGGAGTCTAGACCAAAAAGAAAATTGACTTGTTGACATTTTCTTATCAACAAACAGGCACTTGTCTGATATCGCTGTTACCATTCTACATTCCACAGGACCTGCCATTGTTAATATGACAGGACGATAGATGTTATCATATATCGGCAACATGTCACGATGGTGTCTTTGCTTCACTAGGAGATATCCTGTAGCGTCAACGTGTGGAGCTTGTTGCTTTTGGACACATGGAAAAATAGGACTACAATAGTACAATGATTATTAGATAGCGTGCATAGATACACTGGCAAGATATGGTTATGCTGTTTGTTGTCTAAAACTACAATCAACAGCATTTGGACTGTTTGACAGCAGGTTGTAAATAACTGTGTCTGGACCAGACAGTTCTTTAATTAATATTAGGAACAACAGTCTCTGTTGTCAAGGTATAATAACATGCAATCAGCAAGATTCATAGGGCTGGACTACCCAGTGCATAAGTCACATGAAACTACGTACATTGGTTGCTGGAATCCCCATTTGAATCCGGAATTAGGGTGGTGGGGTAGCCTAATGGTTAAACCACTTGTTCATCATGATGAAGATCTAGGTTCAAGTCCCAACATGCATATAATGTGTGAAGCCTATTTTTGGTAAAATCCACCATGATATTGATGGAATGTTGTTAAAAGTGGCGTGGCGTGGCGTTGGTTTTTTACATTTACATTGCCAGAACAACTTACTGCATGTACTCATATGTATTGCAAAATGATACAATCTTCATAAATACATAAGTACTGTAGACAACTGTGACAAAGAAACAGACATTAAACACAATGGCAATGAATAAAGATACAGATAATTCAACACAAGCATATAGTGCTCCATTCTATTATCAGCCAGTCAGAAAACAGCAGTCACATTGTGAGTGAGGTCCTTAACGCTTTCTGGTGTTTCCAAACTTAAACATACTGCTTTATTTAAGTCAAATTTCATGGAATCACTAACGATTTATTTATACTGTGTTGAGTGAATGTTCTTTTTGTCAGTCAGCAATATTTGCAGTATGAGGTCCGATACTTAATGAGGCCTAAAGAACAATCACGTCCATAGGCTACAGAGACACACAATCAGCCATGTCAACATTTAGTAATCACTAACTCCTCATTAGTCTGGCTTCAAGAGAAGGATAGCACACCAAACTACTCTGCTCAGAGCCCTCGAGGGAGCTTAGGGTATTAGGAAGGAGAGGTCCAATATAGAGCACTGGCAGATCAAAGTCAGCCACTTTGTCAGGGACCTTCCACTTCCACCATCAGTCTGAAGGGTAAATAGAGCAGAGAATATATGATAATCATAAGAGATTATTGTTAAGGGATATTTTAAGTAAATCATAAACCCAGCTTCAAAACATTATAATCAGTAGTCCAATTGATAGAAGAGAAAATGGTCTCAATATAAGCCCAGTTAATAGTTCAAAGTTGAGAGCAGTTGGTAAAACACAAGTCCACACATTGGAGAAGAAACCTTTGGTCAGCCGCTTGGTTGGAAAATACACATGGAAAATGCTTTCACCTGTATCCTATAGGAGACGCTGAGGTTTTTGGGAGACCATGTACATCACTGTATGCCTGCTTGCTTGCTTACTTCCATGTGGATTGACCTGTGCAGATCTGTGCTTGGCCGTCAGTGTTAAATAAGTCCAGTCCAGTAAATTTTGTTTTCATTTGGTTCATCAAATAAATGGATGGATGGATGGATGAATGGATGAATGAATGAATGAATGAATGAATAAATGAATGAATAGGCAGGCTTGAGTGGGTTTCTTGGTAACTATGTTGGTTCAGTGAGACTTAAAAAGTCTATATCTTGCTGTGAATATCTATTTGATCAGAAACTGATGTGCATAGATCTGTGAGGAGTGACATTTCCACTGGTTTGTGGATGACTAATCGCCACTGGTTTGTGGATGACTAATCGCCACTGGTTTGTGGATGACTAATCGCCACTGGTTTGTGGATGACTAATCGCCACTGGTTTGTGGATGACTAATCGCCACTGGTTTGTGGATGACCAATCGCCACTGGTTTGTGGATGACTAATCACCACTGGTTTGTGGATGACTAATCGCCTGCCTCTTCCTAGTGTCGTCATACTAGGTCATTGGTTTTTTGGTAGTTTCATTCCAATTTGGTAGTCAGATGCCATGGATTAGATTCAGAGGTGTCTTTGAAATGGTCCCTACAGGCAGATGAAAGAGGTTCCTTAAATGAGATTTTTACATATTCTGTCCATTTTATGTTATAAATCTTTGTTTACATCTCCTGTCTTTCATGAATATTCAACTAACCGCAGGTCAAGGGTCAAGTCATAAGTCCAAGATTAACTGAGGCATTCTTTGCTTCTTTCAGTACTATGAATATGTGTTTGTGTTCATTGTTTCGAAAAGCCAAATGCTTCTCATAGAAAAACTAAATGGTTATCAGCTATTTTCAAAACATGAAATGGTAAAACCAAAATACAGTCCAAGTAAACTTAGTCTCTGTGTATTTCATTATACTCCACCACTGAGTCTAACAGAACCTAGTAGAAGCTCGCTCCAGGTAATCCTTAAAGGTCACATGCAACGTAAAACACAACTTTGCAGATTCTGGTACCTTTTGGTATGCACATACCGAGACAAATCATAAAAAATGCCAATTCAGCCTATAAAGTTGAAAAAAATGCGATGAAAAAAAAGCCCGCGAAATCGGAGTTCAAACGTTTCACTAAATTCCCCCAGCGCTGGGGGGAAAACTGGTTTCAACGGCTGTGCTGTGCTGCGTCCATAACGCATGCGCAGTGAATAGATTCGCGGAGCTTGAAACAGTATGCATGCCCAGCGGCTGAGGTCATGAGCAGTAGTCTAATCTTGGTTGTGTACACAAACAAGTAAATAATCTACTCGTTACGTAAAAAATCTTGTTGATTGTGGTAACCAGTCTCTGTCACAGAGAAAGATCAGTGTCTGGTTTATTCACACCTATATGTCTGTCTGCCTGTCTGCTAAAGACAACATGCAATACACAGCCTCAATCATTGACCATGTGCAATTTCAAAAATAACTTGATTTATGACGCGTGCACCCGAGTCCCGTCTCTGCCGCATTATGTAATTAGGCACGTGTGATACACATGACATGTTTTTATGTCTGTAGGTTGCAAACAAACTACAGCCATTTTTTTCGGATGACTGGATCTGACAGAAACTGGTGCAAAATCTTGTCAGTTTCAAGTCCTGCTTAGTACTTGGACGAATGACAGATTCCAGTAGTTTATCATCTCTACTGAAATGATTTTTGATTGGATCGAGCGAAAATTCAGAGAACACATATTTTCCAAACCCAACATCTCTATACACATTCTTCATGGATAACGACTTCATTTAATGTATATGATTTTGTTTGACAACAGTATATGAATCCATACTGAAACGAGGCATCAAGTACACAAAAAGAAGTTGTTATCCATAAAGAATCTTACTTTCTTGTGACTGGCTATACTTCTAAAATGCCCATCAAACAGATCATCTTTCTGTACTCACAATGAACCCTCAGCATATCAGCAAATGAAACAGCCAATCGGAAGCCGTCGTTACACTTGAGTGCATATCCACCCGCTATGACTAGGTTCGGTCTCCCGAGGGCTTCGTTTCGGGGGTAAGTAAGCCCAAGTACAAAATATTGCACTTTTGAATCACGATTGTACACTTATAACTTTGTTTATTTGTTTTTTTAAAAGCAGCAATGTATATTATATGTCATGAATAAGTGATAAATGTGTTTTAATTATGTTTGATTTTTTGGTTGCATGTGACCTTTAAGCGACCAATGTCCGTCCAATCAAATGAGAGACGGTTAAAGGTCACATATACTCTAGGGGGTGCAAATGCATAAATCAGTTGACGTTGTTGTAAATGAAACTTCATCATTACCTTAAATCGACCTTTTTGAAAACAGGGCACAATTCTCAGTTGCAAATGAAATTTCAACCAGAGTGGCGCATCTCCATGACGTAATAGTAAGTATAGATATGAGGGTCTATGCAGAATTCATCTACATTTCAGGGGGTAAAGTAGTTCGTTTACAGGTTTGTGCAAACCTGAAATCGTGCAAGCTGTTGTGAAAAATGAAAGCTACATGTTTTCACAATCCACTATCATTTAGTTTTGTCTCTTGCTTTGCCTAGTTTCCGAGTTGCAACCCTTGTTTTCATAGACGATTCTGTCAAAATCACTTGGTGTTGCTAGGTTGTAATCCATGTTAGGTGGTATAAACCCACACATTAATTGTCAGGTTATTTGTTATCATTTACTTGATGCTCAGTTAATGCATTTATAAGAGGTGTAATTAGTGGTATCGCCACTTAGATTACCCAACAAAGGCCCCCATTTGGCATTTCTTGTGTCTGCATCGATCAAAAGATTAACCGATAACACACTGATTGATTAATTACTTTCATTCGGATAATGGGGATTTGTCGATAGGTAGTGTTTATGTATGCTATCTTTGGTGACCAATGAGACTATACAGCAATGTGAAAAACCTGAAACGATGCATCATGTTTTCGTATATTAGACTGTTCACGGACACATCACTTGGGAAATCTGCAGATGAATTATATATCACTCGTTTTTGTGGCTATTGATGGATACATTCAACGAACAAGGTAATAGCCTGACATTGCTGCTATAACTTTAATTTGTTTGATTTTAATATTTGCATTTTGTTTTTATTAAGCTGTCGTAGCTTTCAGCAGAATCATTGTTTTCGTCGTGAAGTGTAATGACACAGACGGCATACACTAGGGCGTGCGTGCGAATTATGATTCATATAGGCAAACTATAAAATGTCTAGATATTACATTACTGATATACATTCGCTTCTTTTCATTATGTTTCAAAATGCATACAAGTATGATTATAAAGTAATAAGGATTATGAGACCAAATATAAAGACGTATATTGACAAGTGTCTACATACTGGTGAGTGAATGTTACAAACTAAGTAAATTTAGCAAGTGAAGAAATTTATCGCGCAGTATTTTCACTTCGATCCTCTCACTTATGATATGTTACAGGTTGTGTCATGCAAACTCCTTTTTGTAAAGGTTCAAATACATATTTAGCTACTAGTAAAAAGTGGTTTTGATTTTCTAACAATGAAAACAAACCATAATCTCATTAATTCAAATGGACATTAGTCTGTGACTTCATGATTTAAAAAATGGCAGCGTTCTGTCAGAGGATAAATATTACTTAAGTTTGTTTTCACCCACTTCCAAAATCATAATTACTTTTCACTGGTAGTAGAATATGTATTTTATTGATGGACATTAGGATTTTACATGATATTACTTATAACATAACAATTTCCTTCTTGGAAGCAAGGCGGGGGTTGATATAATATTACTTAAGATAATATTGTCACTTCGACCACAACCTCATTTCCGAGGAAGAAAGCGATATATCCATGCAAAATCCTTTTGGTCAGCAATGTGTAGTAAGCAATCTTGATTTTATAAACTTGATGAAACTTGAACTCCATTTTCTATCCTGGAAGCGTGGTAGGGGGCGAACCATCCGATTTAGTATATACCACAGGCTTCCACAATGCTCGCTTTGCAGGCACAAACAACCAATTTAAGCACAAACTATGGGATCCGGTGGAAATCTATGCATTGTGACACCATCACCCGACCCCCAAGGAGCAATTTGACGGCAACACAACATTTCGTCATGTCTTTGGTGACATCGAGAAATCAGCAAAATGAAGAGCTTCATACACATTTTCTATACAACTAACTGAAAATTGTTCCTTCTATGATGTCACTGCAGGGCTCTGGCGACAGAGCTACGTAACCTGTCTGTGGTTTCATTTGCAGGCAAGAGAGTGACAGAGGGCTTTTTAGCAACTTTTAAACTTTGGAGTTTTTTTTTTAAAATGGTGTTCTGTTTATGACTAACCGGAAGTCATTCATATGCAGTGGTAAAAAGAGTACCAAAAAATTTAATTTAGTCATTCTTTAAATAGATTTAACCAATCAGACAATGGCTACTATTTAGGGATCGGAGGGACTTTCAAAATATTCAGGTTACTGATACAGATCTCTCCACGAACAAAAATTGTGGTTTCTGTTGACATGGTTACCATTAGCTAATATTTCCGCAAGATAACATCCTTGAGTATTGCCCAAAACACTGTTTTCAGAGACTGTTTACATACTGTTGTAATAGTTGTATGTACGCCATGTGCATCACCCGGAAGCGAGCGTACGCTAACCTTTTTTTTTTTGGGTGCGAACCTTTTCGAGATAAAAAGGTATGTGCGAATGTCCATTTTTGTGATTTGGTAAGCTGTGATCTGATTGGTCAATCTCAAAGGTTACCTGATGCGACCTCCCATAAGGTTTTGTTAGACTCAGTAGTGGAGTGTAATGAAAAGTACTGAGGATAAGTTTACTTAGACTGAACCAAAATATTGTCTCTCAATTTTGTTAATTACAAAAGAGATTAATTGGTTGTGGTTGTTCAATGATCCAGTGAGTGAGTGAGTTTAATTGTACCCCACTTTTCACAATATTTCAGCAATATTACAGTGGTGAAACCAGAAATGGGCTTCCCATTAATGTGGGTAATTGAACCTGGGTCTTCAGCATGAGTAGCAGCTGATTTAATCACATGGTTAGCCCCTACAAAGTGTGTGAATCTACCCTTACAGTATTGAAAATTGTTCATGCTATCAACCACCGGTTTGTCTGATCTGAAACGTGAAGAGACAGTTTGAACCAATGCATAGACTTAACATGATATGTTTTGGAAGACACTTATGTGGTCAAGGGAATATGTTTTTTATGTCACTGTTAGCAGTATTGAAGCAGTATGAAGGAAATGGGGTCACCAGAAAATGGGCATCACACATTTTACCCCCATGGGAAATCAAACTTTGTCTTTGGCATTATGAACAAATGCTTAAACCACTGGGCTACCCCCTCTGCCCCATTGGTCTAGTACAATGCAGTACACTTCGTGGCATCCACATGTAATATGTGTTACATTTGACCACTTTCTAAAAGGCATTGTGTGTATATATACACGATACACAGATGCATGGATGTTTCAGTGACTACCTTTCAAAAAGGTTTTTCATCCCTGTGTTGATTCAAAGAAACATTTGTTTTCAGTCTCCTCTGTAATCAGTCACCTCTATGAGGAGACATATTTGAAAATCTGAATACTGAGCAATGTCTCTTTAAAATCTTTACAACTGTAATTTCTCCACCTACATCTTCGTGACTATGTGTCATGTAAGTGGATGTTTTGAAAGAAGCGAGAGATTATCAGTGTAGATAATCGCGCAAGTGTTGACAGTTGTGACACACCCTATTGTCTTCAGATCTTGTCTACAATTCTTTACGCTCCGAGAAGCACTCTGTATTTCTGTACATGAACATAACACTAGCCTTTGTGTTGGAGGAAGTAGACACCATGTTTCAGAAAGAGATTTGACAGGCTAGCATCGGGATGATCTGATAACTGGACTGGTCTGCCCTCGATGACAGGAAAACTTCAAATGATGTGTTTTCATGTTCAAGCATTCCAACAATTTCAATGTCCTTTGGTCGGTATTGTTAGAATCTGTTGAGTCACCTATAAAATGGCTTCTAGCACTTCCTTGATAATATTTAGGTATAGAACCTCCTTATGGTATCATTATTAACACCATAGTGCTTCACAAAGGCACACATACCATTCAGGTAAATTGCACCACGTGTTTAATGTCAGAAGTAGGAAGTAAAAAGTAGATGGAAAATTATGTGAACTCTTTATGAATATGTTTCTCGATGATTTTGAGCTTTATGTCACTAAAATATTATGAACTCATGGGGTCCTTTCCTTGAAATTTGCATCAACTTTATTTCAGTCCTGCAATCTAGATATTATTAGCTCAGACACTGAGGACAGAACAAGGACCACTTCTTGGATTGTTAACACTGTGTAGCCAAAACGTGTACCAGATCACAATTTTCAAGCTGAAACTGAATGAGTGCCAGGTCTTGCATACTTTGTTACCTCCGCTGATTTCAAGCATCATTGCTTTGTGTCGTTTATCCACCAAATATAGGTAAATGACATGGATTGCATTTTCACAATTGTCAAGATACTCCCCAATAACTGCTGAAAAATGTCAAGATACTCCCCAATAATCACTAAAAATAATTGCTGAAAATGGCAAGATACCCAAATAACTGCAGAAAACCATCAAGGTACGTTCAATAAAAAGTGCCAAGAGGATACCGCAATAACTGCTGAAAAACATCAAGATACCGTCAATAACTGCTGAAAATATCAAGATAGTGTAAATAACTGTTGAAAAATATCAAGGTACTGTCAATAACTGCTGAAAACATCAAGATACACTCAATAACCACTAAGAAAGTCAAGATACTCCTAATAATAGACCAACAGCTAGTCTCTGAAATGAACATATTTTACTGAAAAAACGCTCATAGTGAAAAAAAATAATATAATGAAATGGAGCTTCATTTTCAGGAGCTATGGAAATCTAAACTTGCCACATTTTCTAGACTTGCGTGGGCTTTCTTGGATATATATACTTCAGTGTCTGTACGACAGACTATCCTAATGACTGTTGAAAAATATCAAGAAAACCTAAATTCCTGCTGAAATGTTAATGGGAGAATACATCCCATGATGCAACTCCATATGGCCACAAGCACTGAGTGACACCCCTGAGAAAGGAAAAGAAGAAAAGCAACTGAGAGTGGACCACATAGGCTGCAAATGAAATGGGAAAAAAACCATGGATAACTGTTTCTGTATATCAGGATGCTATTTTTATGAACAAAAAATTAGATATGTTACATCAGAAGAGAAAAAATTGAAATGGTTGTTCATGTGGACATGTTTAGCAAGTTGTGTCAACATTCCCCAGGGATATTCATAGGCAGGAATGTCGTTAGCTCAGATAGTTCCAGTAAGGCATTTTCAAGTTGATGCTTGCTACATTCTTCGTGAAACATGAACATTCTAGGTTTCGATATGTACCAATATGACTTGTAGATTAAATTAATCCCATTCTTTCGGGGTACAGTCATCTGGAGGTGTACATAGGGACACAAAGCTGATACTTCATGGAAAGCTGATCTTGGATCTGGCTACTAAATACACAATCTTTTGGGGAAGGTTCAGGAAACAGAAGATGTACTCAAGGGAGACAATTATGCCATGACATTTGTCTATCAAGCTGAAACTTTGTCGATAACATCAGTATCTATCAACATGAGTTGCAAGGGTCACACCAGTGGATTGTTTCAAGGGACTAGTGCTGTCAAAACCCAACAGTCTCACTCTGATTACTGGAGATTGCAGACAATATCTCACTTCACGCAATTGGAGACTTCTGAAAATAGATGAGAAATAATCACGTAAGCTTGCTGTATGTATGTGTGGGTTGTCGGAGTAGTGTTACTGTCTTTGCGGTGTGTTTGTAATAAAGATAAAATATATCTCCTTTAGGTGTTTCTTGATTCCAGATACAAGTATATTATTTCACATAATGCGACCTTTTGAGAAGTTTTGCTAAGAGTTATTTTCAATAATATTTTGTTTAAATGCGATCATTTACATTCTTTGTAAGGTAATAGGAATTGTTTTGAAGCTAATTTCCTCCATGGCATTGGAAATCCACTTAAGTACTACGTGAAGGTCTTTTGGGGGATCATTTCAGTTAATGGGTTTCAAATATTGGAACTAATTCCTCCATTCATTGTACATAAGGTCCATGTTCCATGGGCCTCAGTGGTTTGCTCCTTATAAACTACTCTCATAAGTCAAACTAATAATTCAACGTCTTACAACAAAACTGAGTTCTTAAACATTCACCCAAAATAGACTTTTTGTTTTATTAGTTTATTATTTTAATATTGTTCTTGCTGAATTTATTGAAAGGAGGTTCTATTTTCTGATATCCAGGCATGGAAACATAAACAAGTGTGTGGTTTCTCAAAACATAAAACAAATGACTGGTTCACGCAGCAATACTCCAGGAGGATACAGGCCACTAAGAAAAGACTTAGACTAATGCATAGTCCTTGAATAAATATAGTTCTGGTACTAGCAGATAAACCCAATTAAATTGAAAAGGAGTTGGTCGATTTTGAACTTACAGAGATCTAGACTTTATTTAGAGCTTCTGCATTGCAAGATGGACTAGCAAGGAGAGAAAATAATGAGATTCACGGACTGAGACTGGCTCAGGCTGTAAAATGTTCATTAAAAGTTTGGGGTCCCCAGTTCAGTTACTGTGTGATAAAATCACAGAACCTCCAGATCCCCCTTAATTTCAAACACTGGATGTATATTGGAGATGGATTGGGTATAGAAGAATTAAGATGAATAGTTTAGATTCTTGGGAGGATATCTACCTAGGATCTTGAATGGCTGGAGAACTAAGACCCTGTCAACACATACACTCATGTTCCTGTACCACCTGTTGAACTAAAACACTCGAGGCTAAGGAATTGTTACCCTCTGTATTTACACACCTTGCAAAATATTTAGAATATTCTGTTACAATAACCAGAGATATTTGTATGGGATGAAAGCATGTGTGTGAAGTAAAGTATACTGTTTCACAGATGAAGCCAGAGAATGTCATGGTAAAAAGCTGATCTTTCTTGCATGTGTTGTGTAAGTGTGTACAGGTAGGTGGATTTGTTATATAAGATTTGGGAGGAATTATGGCTTTCTATATGGCTTAGAAGGATATAGATCTTAAATGGTTGTAACTGGCAAGGTTTAGTGTCCATTAAATGTATCTTGTCTTACAAACAAGACAAGTCATACAAAATATTTTGTTGTTTAAAATGGAAGGAGAAAAAAGTGGTTATTATATGCCTTGCAAACAATTCATACAAATATATTTTCATGTTGAAATGGAAGCAGAAAAAGTTATTGAAAATATAATGCCTTTCAAATAAAGCAAGTCAAACATATATTTTGTTGGAGTCAGAATGAAGGTGGTTAAAAATATGCCTCGCAAACAAATCATGCCAATTTATTTTGATGTTAAAATGGAGTCAGAAAAAGTTAATAAGAACATCTTTGAGGTTGAACCAGACTGGATGCTTTTGGTAAGGTTTATGTCAATCTGGGATAGTATTTCGGGTTGAGGATTTGGACAGAGTGAAAAGAGCATCTAAAGTGCTAATATGTAGAGTAAGAACTGTTAACAGTAAGATTGTGATGGCGAAAGCCCTACGTGACTGTTTCCCATGGCGGATTTCCTAAAGCAGCTTTTAATGTACTTTGAGTCAAATGTTCATTTATGCTAACACTTAGGCATTTGATGCATAAGCTCTTGAAAGCTGCTGTTTGATTTTCTATTGCGTTCCCACTTTCTAGATCAGCATAATAGCCATTTCGTTGTGTACTGAGTTAGAAAATATAAATGACATCAATAAGCAATCATTTGTCCACAAACAGGTGAGTCATCATATGCGTTTAAGTGAACAGTTGTCGGTACAGCGTGACATGACTTCAAAGATGTTAAAGATCAGTCATGGGAGAGATGTGGTGAATGTCGATAGACTTGAAAGGACCTACACAGGCGAGACACTCTACTCGCAATCTTTGTCTCGCTGCTCTCAATCGTCTTGTAGCCTTTGTATGAGAAGGACTGATGAACATGCCTCGATGAAAGATTACTAGTATAATCAGTTATGACTCATGTTTTATTCATGGGAAGAAAGTGGTTATTGAGTGAACACGTCCAGCTTAGAGGGGTTATTTGGAGACTTGTGTGATCACAAGTTTGAAAGTTTTGTCACCTGTTGTACATACTGCTGAATATCCATTAAGGGGTTTATTGAACTGAAAGAATGAGTGTGGTGGGATAGCCTTGTTGTTTAAACATTCGCTCATCATGATGAAAAGCCTACTTCAATTTCCCACATGGGTACGGTTTGTGAAGCCCATTTCTGGTATCCCCTACCTTGATATTGCTGGAATATTGCTTAAGGCAGCCTAAAACAATACTCACATGCTCATTGACTGAATAAATGGCTGAAGTACTTTTGCAATTTTCACATTGTTGGAGATATTCTCTGTAAAAAGTAATTATGTGTTTGTTACTTCTGTCCTTTGATTACAGTGAGTGGAGTGGAGTTAAAGGTGACGAGATCAAGTTTGCATTTATTACCATTTTAAGTACATGGTCCAAAAAAAGTTCAGAAATGGGCTTCAGACATTGTGTCAGTGTGGGGAAACGAACTCAGTATTTATCACGATGAGTGAGTGTATTAACCACTAGGCAACCCTACCGTCCGCATCCTTTGTGTGAGTGTATTGCTGTATTGAAAGTTGCCCATGTTATCAACCATTGGTTTGCTGGACCAGAGTTGATTTTTTCATGTGATTGTTAGTCCACTATAATATTGCTGACTGAATGGTTAAACCACAACCTTGCTGTGAGAATTGATGATTATTATATTAGACATTTGTATAGAGCTGATATCCAGTTCACCAGTTCAACTGCTTTGTTTTTCCCTCGCTCACTGGATTTCCATCACAACAGCACATCATATTTTCAATCTCAACTCCCTGGGGAACATATGATGCTGATGATTGTATGAACCATATACCCATGCTCATGGGTAATTTCTAAAGTAGTAAATATTTCCAGTTGGCATCATTTGGGAAAATTTGCCCAGGTTGACTTAAAGAGATCAATAATTTGCTCCAGTACTTTCCTACTTAGGTTAAGCCCTATTACACTCACTCACTCACTCACTCACTCACTCACTTACTCACAGTATATCAGATTGCTTTATGGATTGATAAAACCTTGCTATTTGAAAAATCTTCTTTTATTGGATTCAGTGAAATAAGAACAACCGTCGCACAAATTTATGGTCAGCTTATAAAGAAACTCTATCATGATCAATAAGCTATAAAATATTTATGGATTTTTTATTTGGATAGAAAAGTGTTCCTGAGATTTCATTGCCGTCTGTATTATTGGAAAATTGCTAGTTCCGGGCTGAGAAATGTTGTATTGCTCATTGGTGGCCCTGAATGGCTATATCATAAATCTGAAGCGTGACAATTGATTTTTGCTACAAGTTACAATGAAGAGGCATCGTGTTTACATAGAATAAAACCACCATGGCAACGGAGAAGATTGATGTCATGTTAAAAAGTTCAGTAATACCATAAACAGTGTCTTGACAAAATTTATTTGACTTTAAAACAAATTAGATACTGGCTTCGATTAAGTTATTCTTCAATGTGTATTGATCTAATGTAAGACCTGTTCTGCAACTCCTTACATCGCGTTTTTCAGGAGTTCCAGGACTGAGGATGCTAAACTAATGGAATTCCCATGGATTGGATGTTTTCATGAAGTCTTGAACACGAAAAGCAAGAGCTTGTTTGAAATAGCACTTGGTGTTTGTTTTTCTATCCTTTGAGCCAGTGGAATGTTCTGATTGATAGTTTCAGATGATCGCTTTCAGTAAAATGTGCCATGTCTTGGCACTTGGTTTGATGTGAGAAAAGTACTTTTAGTTTGGGATACAAATGGAGATATGTTCGCTTTATTGTATATTATGTTTGAAGTCACCCTGTTAGCTTGATGCTGTGACAGTGTTAATTAGACATATGAGTTGAAATTATATGATAAGTGGATTGATGGGCACAGTTTCAGCTGAAGATGTTGATGTTTTCTTGTTTCCTTTTAACCTATTCATAGTACATCATTGCCTTTTGCCTAGTCGTTAAAGCATTTGCTCATCACTTCAAAGACCCATGTTTCATTATCTGCATGTGTACATTGTGTGAAATCTACTTCTGTTTCTGACCCATGAAGGTCCGGGGAAGAATAGGTCTTCAGCAACCCATGCTTGCCATAAAAGGCAAGTATGGCTGTTGTAGGAGGCGACTAGCGGGATTGGGTGGTCAGGCTTACTGACTTGGTTGACACATGTCATCAGTTCCCAGTTATGCAGATTGATGCTCATGCCTTGATCACTGGATTGTCTGGTCCAGACTTGATTATTTACAGACTGCTGCCATATAACTGGAATATTGATGAATACTGCATAAAACTAAACTCACTCAGTTACTCCACTCACTCTCTTTCTCCCTCACTCTTGCACTCACTCACTCACTTCAGGCAAGTCTCCTGAACTTCCAATCTGTTCCACAGCATGTAGAGATGTCCTCCAATCTTTCTGAACCTGTTATTGAGTCATCGAAGCATAATGCGTGTAGTTTTTTCCCAGTGGTCTGAATCTAAGGCAAGTAGCGGAAATTGTATCTTTCCATTAGTACCCCATAATTAAGTCTTCTACTGCCCGCTCTGTCCTGTTAGCAGCCAGTGCTTGTTACAGTCTGTTAGACAACAGGTCAATGCTGACCACTTTGTAGTTTGTAAAGGAATACAACATTTTTGTGAAGCAGACCTTGCCAACCTGGGCAGTCATGAAGAACCATTAATGCATGTCTACTGATAGCTTTATTTCAAGACAAGATCATCCCAGAACAGTTTATATACACTTCACTGGCATTGCAGTTCACTGATTCTCATTTAGTCCTTACATTTAAGATATTTACTATGAGATCTTATTTCTGCAAAATTTATAATACAAGATAGACTCCAAATGGAAACAAAACAATTTTTTGTCATAATTGGGACAGTTAAGTCCTGGAAAATCATTTTAGACTGGAGATGGATTCATTTTTTAATTTATGATCTAGAACCTTGGAGACCAACTTGGGCACTGCAAGCAATGTATATTTGTAGACTATAAATAGAGATGATCCCATCATCTGACAGCCAGCTTCCTAGGGATTGGAGGCAACGTACATAATTGGATCAAATGGTCAGGCCTTAAGTTTTGAAATTTTGGAATATTCATTCTTATTTGTAAGATGCTTTATGACTTGAACTGAATTTTTCACCATTTGATTGAATTTGCAGAGGTTTGTCTCTATTTTTTTTGTTAAAACTATGATCGTCAGAACGTGTATAAGGAAGCAAATTAGTGATGGGAAGTTTGAGGGGGACTTTCATTGACAGTTGTAATAAATGCTCTTAAGTGAAACAAAACAGTTTTCTACTCTAGGAATTTGAAATTTCCCTGACAATGCCTTGCAATCCACCATAGCCTTGCAGTATTCTTGCTGCAGTACATCCATTTGATGAAACATTGTCAGGAATGGGTGAAGCAGCAGATTGCTGGAAAAAATCTTGCGCGACCATGCGACATTATTGTCATGTCTGAAACTGTTTAACACTCCGAGAATTAGTCGTTCTGATTGAAGAAGGGTCGAAGCAAACACTCATCTAAACAGATGTCTGTTTGAAGACCAGCGTTTTGAGGACAGGAGTGAAATTCAACTGATGCCTAATTCCTCTGATTTGCATGCTAACAACAAAGTTCACCATGTGGTATTGCAAATTGACAAATTTGTTCAACCTTAGACACTGACCTATATATTTATGACGTTCTGTCATTTCTTAGCATTTCATCTATGGAAATGAGATCGTAGTTATAATTTGCTGCAGTATTAGACTTCGCTGTAAGACCTGATGGTTTGTATGTTAAATTTGCCAACAGATGTGTGGATTTGATTGCATGCCAGATATCTCATACTGAAGGTGATCAATGCAGATGCCTCAAGTCTTCTCTCACACAGAAAGACAAAAATGTAATTTGAATCTCAGAAAACATCTTCGGACTGATTTGAACATTTGTCTTTGATGAGTGCAGGTATGAGACAGACTTTTTCCTTCAGTATTGATCAGAATTTGAAGGATTGATGCTATTCCTCATGAAACATCAAAGATTGGGTGAAAGACAATGTAAGGTTATTTGGATCCAGTAATTTTTCCTCTAGTTTACAAGGACTAGAAGTGAGACTTGTGCTATGTTGATCTGGTCGAAATAATCATTGTCAGTGCCCAATAGGAAAAGTACAAGATCATGCTGGCCCATTTGGACATTTCCAGAAAGATTTTTTTTGTATTGTCAGTTTTGTAGACTAGTTTTCCTTGTGGACTTACACTCTGTCCAAAGAAGGTCTTGACAGACAAACTCGCATTCATGAATACACCATTTCATTTTGAATGTGGTCATATGAAATGTATGTTAGATTTGGGATTACACTGTGGTAGTTGAGCTAGTGAGATGACTGACTTTGTGTGGTGGCGATTAGGTGCCCTATGATTCTGAGGGTATCGGTTCAAATCCTGGATGAGACTCAACCAAACAAGAGCACTAGTATCTTTACTGCAAAAAGTATGATCCCAAATATATTATAAATACGTTAAAGCTACGAATCTGTACACAGCAAAAGGAAAAAATGCTGCAAGAATTGGTCACAAGAAAGTTACCCCAAGTTACCCGTCATTGATCAGCAATGTAATTATTATGGCCTGATTGTGTCAGCACTGTAGCCATGCTTGTTTATTATGTAGAACTAGAACACTTCAACATCAAGCTGATGTACACGTTATTCTATTCATTGGATGGGTAACCTAGTGGTTAAAGCATTCGCTCGTCAGGCCAAAGACCCGTGTTCATTTCACTACATGGGTACAATGTGAAGACAATTTCTGTATATATATATATATAGAGCGAGAGAGTTTCTAACTGATGTTGATCCACGAAATGTCAGGGTAGATTATGCCTTCAGCAACCCATGCTCCCAACATAAGTCGACTATGCTTGTCTTAAGAGGCGACTAACAGGATCAGGTGGTCAGGCTCACTGACTTGGTTAACACATCTCCTGGGTTCCAATTGCTCGGATCAATGCTCATGCGGTTGATCACAGGATTGTCTGGTTCAGACATTATTATTTACAGACTGCCACCATATAGCTGGAATATTGTTGAGTGTGGTGCTAGACGAAACTCACTCACTCACTATTATTATTATCAAAGGATGTCATAAAGATCTCTTTCTATCAGTGAAGTACTGAGTTCCCAGTGATAAGCACTTTGTGAGTGATAATGCTATGTTTGTTCTGTGGTAAACCAGTGTGTTGGCTCCTTTATTGAAGCGGCTTGTGATGGAAATGTTCTCCCAACAGCTGTCAGTTTGTTTACCCGATAACAACTCTCTCGGAAACATGGCTTGTTATTATATAGTCCCATGATCTTTTGCTGTTGACACAATATTGGGTAAACATTGTTCTTTCTTTATTGAAATATACAGCTCAGTAGTTTTGTCCTCTTCTGTGCTATGTAGAGTTGCCACCCATACAAGTGCCAGAATCCTGTGATGGTCACTTCAACTCTCATATTTAACATTTAAAGAGGGAGACCTTCATCACTTTTAGTGGCAGTTGGGTTGCCTAGTTGGTTGTTCTTCATGCTAAAGACCTGTGTTTGATTCCCCACTTGTGTACAATGTGTGAAGCCCATTTCTGGCATCCCCTTCATGATATGACTGGAATATTGTCAAAAGCAGTGTAAAAACTAAACTCACTCTTTTTCCTCTCACATCATGCTGACGGGACTCTTTCTGAAAAGACCCATGAAGGTCTGGGGTAGAATAGACCTTCAGCAACCCATGCTTGCCTTCAAAGGCGACTATGCTTGTCGTAAGAAGCGACTAACGGGATTGGTGGTCAGGCTCGCTGACTTGGTTGACACATGTCGTCAGTTCCCATTTGCACAGATCGATGCTCTTGCTGTTGATCACTGGATTGTCTGGTCCAGACTTGATTATATACAGACTGCTGCCATATAGCTGGAATTTTGCTGACTGCAATATAAAACTAAACTCACTCACTCACTCTCTGAAAAGACTCTTCCTTTCTATTTAAGTAGCATCAGACCAAACTCAGTGACTTGACTTTAGATGTGTCTTTGTGTGGGATGGATATGAAGCAGAGAACCCAAATTGTATTCACAACATGAGCACAATTTGCGAAGAGGAAAATTATGTCTGACGCTGTTATATGTCTGTATGTGTTCCCAGACTGGTGTAAAATGTATCCTTGCAGTCTTTGATTCTATCTACTGAGTTGTGAATGCTTAAGGCAATTTGTCTCCAGGAATCATGTTTATTTGGGGGCCTCTTAAGGCACTGATGCAGTGTGATAATGTGTAGTATTTGATGGATGAGAAGCATGCTTGGCCCAGCAGATACTGGTGACCTGAGTATTGGACATGGGTCTGCTTGTGTCTGTCTGTGAGGAATGATGTTATGAATTTGCTATGATCTTGCTAACATGTTTCATAAGGACATATGAAAGGCCTTGCCATTTTTCATGTTAAGCAATCTTTGTGGTTAAGCATGCACATCACAAGTTCTCAGTGACAGTTCATCAATGTGACAGAGCTGTACAGGACATGAACATAGTAAAGTGTGTTAGTTCCAACACCTCAGTGATAAATCAGTAAATGTATTTACATCTTTAAAATGACATTCTGACAAATGTTTGCACACAGTGTTAGTGTCATGGCCAGGTGTGTACTGACAGTATCTATCAACATCAGCACACTCCTGACACCTATTCCATGAATCAATGATGACGCTTGTCAAAACACATGGGTAAAGGTATGTTCATTACCTGTCGTTAACACCCTTCATTGTCCTCAAGGAACAGGTGCCCCCTGTGATCACATCAACAAACAAGCTGATAGACATACCTGTACTCTCCTCAGCCAGGTGTAAATAAACCCCGCCCACTCACATGAGGGTAATGTTAACTAACGCTTCTCCCTTTTTGCTGTTTGGTCAAGGATTAAGTAGTGACGTAAACCTGTGGTTTTGCACACTTCATTAGGCAGAGCTTAAGCACAAGGTGTTGGATTAGAGAAGAGAATGACTGTTTAATCTTCCTGCATTGTAATTGCTATTAAGGGTGGAGAGATTGCCCCAGGCAAGGAGAATATTGCCTCAGGTTATACTTTCAGCCTTTCAGGAACAATTGTAACCATCTATGTGTGTGAATGATGCTGAGATAATTGTATGGTGGACTACATCAAATGGGGTGACTCCTTTGAGCCGAGCAGTGGAACAGTTGGGGACATTGATAACTCTTAGTAATTCCCTATGGTTGTCTCTCAGAGACAACTAATCTAATTTATCTTGCCTTGCAATTAAGACTGCTTGTATGGATAAGACAAAAATGTCTAGCATTGGTCACAAG
Source organism: Haliotis asinina (assembly GCF_037392515.1). Lineage (NCBI taxonomy): Eukaryota > Metazoa > Mollusca > Gastropoda > Lepetellida > Haliotidae > Haliotis > Haliotis asinina. Next base: position 39,676,377 of record NC_090295.1, read on the forward strand.
AAATGTCCTGAAATTAAACAGAAGCATTAGATACAACAGGAAAGTAGTTACAAATTTGTATGCCTCCTTATAATTATATGTGACTGATCAAAGACTTTCCAGCAGTTGTGAAAAGTTGGAACTAATCCCTAAACAATTAAATTCAAATCCAGCTGTTTAATTATTGAATAGAACTAAAAAATTAATCAAGGTTTTCACCACCCCCAAACCACATACAGAGACAGTGTAATTTTTAAGATGATTTTTTTTAATGCTGCAAAGAAATATTAGATGTTTTTACAAGAGTCAATAATATATAACATTACCCCAAGTGTATTTCTAAGCGAGGTTTTTGTATTGATAGTGGGTTATCAGAGTAAGACCATTTCATGAGCAGTTACATTTAGATAGACCGAGCTGTAATTACTGCATGGAAAACACTATCAGAGTTGGCCAGGTCATTGGGCAATCCATCTGTTCATTATTGCTGTGAAAACTGCATTTGTTCTCCTTACTTACAAAGGTTAATTGGAAGCATGTTGTTATCATATGGTTATATTGCCACGCGTTGTGTATAACCACTCTTATCATTCCTAGCTTTGAAATAAATAATATATTTGGAGATACATTCTTTCTTCTGTTACCGATACAGTGGTTTGAAAAATACATGGGATTTTTTTTAAATGTTTGAAGATCATATGTTGGAATTTAGGTTTTTTTGGTCAAAATCATGTATTTTGTGCATGTCTGCTGAACAGAAGAAAGACTGTGATGTAGTTTAAAGTCTAATGGTTAAAGCGTCTGTTCATCATGCTGAATACCTGGGTTTGATTCCCCACAGTAGTGGGATACAATGTGTGAAGCCCATTTCAAGTGACCCCGCTGTAAGATTGCTGGAAAATTATGCAAAGCAGTGTAAACAAACTCACTCACTCACTCACTCACTCACTCACTCACTCACTCACTCACTCACTCACTCACTCACTCACTCACTCACTCACTCACTCACTCACTCACTCACTCACTCACTCACTCACTCACTCACTCACTCACTCACTCACTTTACATCCCATTCAAATGAAGCCTTATGCATAACATTCACTTTACCTTACATTGAAATAACACGTTTTATAGTTTTTATCTACTGGTCATCAGTTAAAGGGTTTGTGTAAATGGCTGTGTAAGCTAGCCAATGCAAACAGACTTGATTGTCATTTCAAAGCCTTAGTGTTTCTAAGGAGCTGGTGATATATTGCAAAGGTGATATGAAGCAATTGACATCTTGAGAGCAGGAGGTTGTAATGGTGTGTGTATGGGCTTGGAGTTACTTCAGTGTTATTAGTAATTGTGGCTAACTTGATGAGGTCAGAAGTCAGATTAGATATCTTGATTACATGAAGTGTTAAATGCCCAGACATATTTCTATAATTGATTAATTTTGTCTCAAAACAGGTTTTGGAAAATGGTGAATGTTTGGTGGTATACTTTGTGTATGTTTTTCAGAAAATAAAACCAGCAGTTCCCAATATGTGGTCCAAGTATGCCGTAAACAAAATTCAGAAATTGAAATTACAAATTTTCCAAGTAACCAAAATATCTTTTATTTTAAGTCTCACCTCATGTACATCAATATTATGGTGGTGTGAGGTCCTGTGCATTGAGCTCAGGTCACGAAACAGTTAAAAATTAAGCAATGTTCATGACAGGGAGTTCAGAAAGTCTTTGGACGAGTGACAGATGTTGTTTGGCAGCTTGACTCCTGAGAGGACGTCAGTCCTGCCCCACAAGGAAACACCTTAGGAAAGTGAGTTTGGTCAAAATTGTCTCTGGTCACCCAGCAGAAAATGGGTACCCAGTAGGATAAGTCATGTGACTACCTTCTTGCAGCTCACAGGCATCTAGGGTTAACACCAGATGTAAGGGAATGTAAAAATCCATCACTAATACAATAAAGCCTTCAGTTGAAATAGATTATGACATAAGGACTTTTGGCAATGTTGTGAATGCTAAGCCCATGGATAGTTATTTTATCCTTTGAAGAGGCAAATCAAGACAGTACAGGGACACCAGTCTGTTAGAGGGATGTTTTTTTTTTGAGAAATTACCATTAATTGTTACCATATAGACTTGTGAAAGTCTACAATAAAAGATGATGTTGAGATATCATATATGGCTTGGGCAATGTTAAAACGTGACTGATGTGAACGATATTTCCTTCAACATTAATCTAACTCGTATGATATAGGAGATGTGGTGTTAAAGGAGGAACAAACAAAGTACACTAATTCCAGTCTTTCTTTCATGTATACTTTCTACAGGACAGCAGCTGCATTCCTGCTTTGATGACCCTGAGTAAGGGGATCAGCATGGCGAGACTCACTGAATGTGAGTCATAATCTCACTTTATTCTGTAAGAGGCACTACAGAATCCTTCGCCCGTGTTTGGGATGTCATTCAAATGCTGTACTAATGTGTCACATCCCTTCATGGACCTCATTGTTGTGTGATCTATTGAAGTTTTTCTGTACAACAGCTGGGTTATGGGAGGATGGAGATTAATAAGATTCAGGTGTGTGTGATACCTATGTAAGATATTTTGTGTGTTCATTAAACTCTCTCGATACATTTGCTCATGACTGAGGAATGCGAGAATGTATAGTATCATTGTGGTGCATCCTTCTATAAAAACAACGTTAAATGTGGGAATACTAAGAAAGGCATGATTTATGGATGACAAATTCTTGATCATGTTATGATCAGATGTTTCTTAAACCTTATCAAACAAGAGTGAAGGAATGCATCATTATAATGATGAGTTGGAGATTTAACATTGGCTTTCCAGCATATTGTGTATTTTGTACATGAAGCCTTTATTAATGCCACACAGAACAGACCTATATACATCTAGCAGGGATTGAGTAATACGGTTTTGAGGGTGTGTACCAAAGGGATGAACTCCAATATGGACATTTAAGATGATGCAGTAACATCCATTTGCCAATGAAAGATTATATGAATGTGATTGTAAAAGATCCCCTTTGAATATGTGTTGATTAACATCAATTTTTTTTAAATATTTGTTTTTGAATAACGTCATCATATCACACAGTTCTTTGAATACTGTCATTGTATCAGACATTTGTTTGAATTTGATGTTAAATACAGGAATACTATCATCGTATCACACCCCTCTATGAAGTATGTACCAGAGTTCGCAGAGGTCTCTATGCATCCAGATACTTAATATGGGGAGTTAATCAGTTTGAATATTTTCACTGCCTGAATGGACCTGCCATCAGCATAGCTCCTTGTCCAAGTCCATTGATATTGTGTACCTGAGGCAGTCTTTCTCAACCATTGTCGTAGTGACCACTCAACTGCGACCAGTTTTAATTGGAAGAGCTCCACAATCTACCTGACCTCAGACATCCAAATCAGCCAATCAGCAAGGACAGGCACATGGTCTGTCCCCTGTGAAATTCATGGAATGCTGGCTATTTAGCTTGCTAGTTAGGGCAGAGGGACGATTACCTCTGTGACGGGCTTGTTGAAACATTTAAGGATTAGAGTGTTTGCTGTAAGGGACTTTTGTATTCACAACGCCTGGCTGCAGTGTTTTCCAAGCTGCCCACTTTCAGAGCAACTGACCATTGATTGTGGAAGGCTGATCTTGACATGAGGAACAACTTAGTGAACTCTCCTCCCTCAGTCCACCCTGCTGCTGGACATGCAGTTAATGACAAGCCAAGCTGTGGTGGGGTTCATGCCACATGTTGATATGCGTCCTGTTTCACAAATCTGAAGAATAGTAATCTATCAGCTCATGTTGACAGGGTTGTTTTGTTTATGGAACAGGAGTCTGTGAGGACCAAGTGGAATTACAGTTGTTTATGAAAGGACATCACTGGAGAGATTAGTTTGAGAGTATTTTGAAGATCATTTCAGAGCTTCAGTGTTTTAAGGATTTGAAAACGGGCACAAAAGTGTCTGAAGACTGCATAGCTGTGTTAAATGACACTATAGTCCTTGCTAATTCCAGTTTTAGCAAATCAGATAAGCAGTCATATGTGTCATAAATACTTGATGACAAGAGAATAGAAGGCCATGGAGGTATGTTGTGGTACATTGTTGTAAATCTGGAGAAGCCATGCAGTGAATCGGGTGACAGTCTTCTCCAGCCTCTCTGTGCCAGCTGTGTATTGATTCATATTCAACAGCGACAGATGGATTATGCCCCGCACAGTTACCAGCTAACTTGTTAAATTATTATTTCAAATGACATATAGCACTGACCTTTTGTATTGAATCTGGCATACCATACCCAGGTTCTGTTCTTTGACATTTGTGTGCGTCAGAGTTATAGTTAAGCGTAATTGTGTCATTATGTAAAAATTACTGTGACATTTTCCATGAGAATAAGCACGGCCTTTGACCAAGTTAACTTATTTACCAGAGCATCACATTGTGAATTCCTTGAAGACTTGCCATCAGTCACTGTTTGTTGCAAGCTGTTTGAGCACAATTTGAGGATACTACTTATGTGTAGAATTTGATGAGCTAAAAAAAAAAGTGATCAATTGTTTGCCGTCAGAAACCTGTTCTGAAGCTCCCAGGTCTTCCTAGCCTGGCACAGCAGCTGGGAAATCGATAAATACTTGACAGAGTTGTCTGCTCATTACCAGTGTTAAAGTAGGACAACACACCATGCTTGTGAGAGGTGGTAGATACGACTGTGCTAGTGTTTATATGTCGTGATCCACCACTGAGGATGTATCACTGAACACAGAGATGCCTTACTATTACGATACCACTATATTCCGCTGGTTTCTCAAAGCCAAGAAGAAGAAGTTTCATTCCTATGGCTGCCACAAAGTAAAATACAGGTGAGATAATGAGATTTACAACTCTTTGATGTTATGACCATTCAGGTATTTGTTTCTTAAGTATAATGCTTATCAATAGTTCTGGTTTGTGAATATGTCTTAATCATGATGCTTGACGATGTCATAAGCACAGCAGATCTTGGTGTGATGTATTTTCCACATTGACACCATTCCTAGTGATTGTGTATGCATATTATGTCAATGAATGATTATCATACCTGTCGTTAGTGACAGAGACTTGTTTGTCATATCTGTCAAACTTGTCATCCTGTCAGCTGTGTGTGCTTGTCTTTGTTGATGCTAGTAGAATTACGTTTTTGGCAGAGATATGTCATATTAAAGCATTCTGGAACACTGGTTCAGCACATCAATATTACATTTTGTTTTTTTGCATAAAATAATTTCAGATTGTGATATTATTCAATTCATATTAATATGGAAGGGAAAGATCTGAATAATACATTTATGACTTTTAAATAAAATTTTATTCTCATTTGAATTTATGGAAGGGGATTTACTTGACAGATATAAATATTTATGTACATTGTGCTATTTTAGATGAAAATCAACACCTTAGGAACAACAGACTGTTGAATGTCACACTACCCATGCACTGAGAAAACATGCATAGTACTCATGGGAAGGAATAGAACAGATTTTCTGAGTACAATAATATTGTTGTTAGTACTACGATGCAGTTGTGCACATGTTGTTTGTGCATGTTATATTATTACTGTTATTCCACAGTAGACCAGCCAGAGAATAATCTGATGTAATATAGGATTAGGAGCATGTACAGGGATGTTTTTGAGGAGACTATTTAATTTAGTTCTGGAAACATTGCTGTCTGCACTTGGATGGCATCAGCATTGGTGTTTTGCCAGGCTGGTGTGGGTCTCACCACCACAGTTATTTACATACGCCATAGTTGTAGTATGGTCACGTCTAAGAATCGTGTGAGATGAAACTGATCTGGTGACATTTAGTCTTTTCACATGGATTCACATTCCGCACTTGGAAAACCTATCTAGGTCACATTTCAACATTAACATTTTATGATGAATTTCATATTAAACATTGTACAAAATTGCTTAAGGCTGTGTGGATTCATTAATTCATGCTTTTAACAGACCAATTTTTCAATTATTTATTTTGGATTATGTTTCCAAATTTGTTGCTCATAATCTTCATGAACAGTGTTAAGCATTGTCTGCCCTTATTGTTACAAGTTAAGGATTTATAGGTCTCTACATTTTCAAAGGATTGGAAAGGGTTCAGGGTCTCAAGGTAGACTAACAACTAGTCTCTGAAATGAACATATTTTACTGAAGAAATGTTCATAGTGAAATAAAATAATATATTGAAATGGAGCCCTGAGACTTGCCACATTTACTAGACTTGCGTAGGCTTTCTTGGATATATATACTTTAGGGTCTGTACGACAGACTAGGTCTCAAGGTTAACTCTTAATTTCCAGCACTTTGGCTCAGTTTTCCTTCTGTATCAGCATGATCAGGTGTATGGTTGTGGAATGGTTAATGTTTTTTTCTGTCCCACCTAAGACCCTGGTTTGATCCTAGTGTGTGTACCAAGTGTCAAACCTGTTCTTGTGTCCCCTGCTATGATATTTTGGGAATTATTCTGATATTGGAATGAGATAGTACTAAACCTGCATCAACTGAATTTGAATGAAAACTATAAAATATTACTGAACATAATAAGCAATAGTATGCAAGATGGCTTTAATGGCTTGTGTGACATGACATTGATGCAAGATAGGTGTTTCTAAAGGATAGTAATAATAATAATAGTAATACTACAGTGTTAAGGTTGTATTGTCACTTACATATTGGCCATGTACCACGTATTGATTCTAGGTGGGGCGTCTTAATGTCAGTATAGCATATATGTAAATAATTGATACAAAAATGCCAGTAACTCAGGGGAGGTAATTTGTTTTGTGCACAGTTGGTCCTGATTCTGTGCTATTGTTGGTAGTTGCATTGCATCTGTAACATTCAGTTTGTCATGCTGCTTGTAGTATAATTACATAGATAGCTTTAAGTGAGTTTGGTTGTGGCCATGACAGTCTAAGGATGTCAGAATACCTTCGTAAAGGTGTCATGGCTAATGATTATATGGCTGGTATTTGTTGTTGGCTTTCCACAGACATCTTGCTGATAAATATTTTATTGCAAAATTTCTCCCAGTGCTTTGCATTGTATGCTGTGATGAATAGTGGCAGTTAGTTTTGCCTCTACTACAGCAAGGATGTAGTTGGTTACGCTTATGATGGCGTTAATTTTGTGTTTTTTGCATTCCAATTTTGCGTTTTATTTTATGGTGAGTGATAAATAACATGATTACGTTTTATGAAAAAGCATGGATGGATACAGCTTTTTGAGAAAGGGGATGCACATTACTGAGAAATGGAAGGGTACACACTTACTTTTCAGCCATGATTCAATGGTCATATAACAAAGGGGGAGTAGCGCACCCCTGCACACCTCTTCCACCTATGAAAAGTATGAAGTCTATTTTACTTCCATATTTGTTTCTGCTTCCAAACAGTAATATATCTTTTGAAGGAAGATGTGTATTTTGCTGCTAATGATGATGGAAGTGAGATTGATGATGATGATGATGATGATGATGATGATGATGATGATGATGATCCCAGGTGTTGTGATTGGTTAAGGTGGTCTGAAAACATGACAACAGACACATTTTTCATTAAGATATGAAAATAAATATTGAATTGAATTAATGTACATGTGTGTGAAGAAAGAATGATGAGATCACGAAAAACAGTGCTGAAGTTGCATCCCAAGTTTTGTCAAATTCAGCGTATTTGTTGTTATTGCAAAACTTTAATACTGTTTATAGTAAAGAACATGATATCAAGAACTCTGCATTCTTGAAATAATGAACTAAGATATTCATCCTATCATATATCCATCAAACGAAATGTTTTTGTTAAAGCTAGGGCTCTTAAGATCTTTCAGTAATGAATATGCAATCAATTATTTAGGTGAATATTCTTTGAAAATATTTAAGGAATTCCGTATATGACAATGTTCAAATTGAAACCTGGGAAACGATCAAATTTTCATCAGTGGGAGTTTATCTTTAAGCGTTATCAGATTCCAGCTTTTCAACATTTTGAAACAAGTGAATGCCTCAACATGTAACCCCTCCTCAGCAGTGCTTATGGCACTGCATAGTTTCTCAGTGCAAAGGATGTAGGTCCGTGCCAACCTATGAAATTTTGATTAGAATTTGTCTTTGATAAACCTTTGTTTAGTGTGTTCAATCAATCAGCATTGTTGACATTCCCTGCACATAGTACCTCATCGACTGCTACTTGTACTTGCATAGCTTGAATACAACTACCAGCTGTCTTTGTAATATTGATGTGTACAGACACACACTTCCATACTAAGGGCAATATATTTCTTTTATTCATGTTGATTTAAGAGTCTTGAAATGTCAGCATTCTTCGAAATCCTGGCCATATTTCTTCTGATGTGTCAATGTTGAATTACTGGTATCGCATCACTGTCATATTTGGTGAAGATCTGTATACTACTCAAGTTTTTCTCTTTGATAAAGTTAATTGGTTTCACCATGACGGGTTTTGGATCTGAGTGAGTGAGTGAGTGAGTGAGTGAGTGAGTGAGTGAGTGAGTGAGTGACAATTTAAGCAGTGTTCCAGCAATTTCACACCAGAATGGGCACCACACACCATACCCATGTCAGGAGTCCAGTCTGGGTTGTCAGCATGATGAACTATAACCATCTTTAAACAGAATGGATTTTGGTGAAAATAACTGAGGGAGAATTTTGTTTAATATGGTTGAAAGTGTCATGTTTTTGTTTTCTTTCATGAGATATTTTGATATAAAAAGTACTGTTTTGCAAGAAACTTTTTCAGTTTGTAAAGTGTCATCTGTGCACTGCAGGTGCAGAAAAGTAAAACTTTCCTTCGTGGTATATGAGAATCTGTCAAATTGTTATATTTTGTGACTGGTTATGGCTAAATGCAAAGAAATATAAGGGGAAGTGAGTTATTTATGTTAGATAGGAGTGCACAGGACAGAGAATATGTGGATCGCTTAGAGCTATTTCAGATGTTTAAATGAGTTTGAAGTTTCTGAATAATAGATGCGTTTTGCTGTGGAGTTGTCATACAGAAACTATTTCACTAGAATTATTTACCTGGTCAATGGTCCTTGGGGCAGACCACTTTCATTGCACATCTGTATTGATTTCGGTGTTCGGAAAGAAGTTTACAAAACTTGGTCTGTTTGCATTTGCTCTGAATCAAATGTGGCATTTACAGGTGTGTGTGTGGAAAATTCTGTGTTCTACCAGATGTCCTTAAATTTGCTTTGATTTCATTTTATTTAAAAATACATGTTAAGTAATAAATAAACTTATTATGGCATATGCACTGGTGTATAGTATTGTATTTAAGAATGTCAAAGTGGCAATGAGCCATGTTTTCTGTGATGAGAAACATATTTTTATTTCAAGAAAAGACATATTTTAGTGTTACAGTCATAACATTAGGTTATACAGTGTACTCTGTCCAACTCGGACTGTCTTTCTCGGATCGCTGTATAAACCAAACTGAATATACCATCCCAGCTTCAGGCATCGATACAGGAAATTTCTGTGTAGTTCAGACTGCTGTCAAATTCGGACTCTTTACTCAGTACCAAACCACTGTAGTCCACTGTATTGCTGTTCAGCACAAAATAATTTGATCAAAATATTCCTTCTTATAGGATATGGTTCTTCTGTCTGGTGATACATGATATATTGCAGGTTTCATTACAGTCTAATGGTCAAAAAAACTTGAATTACATGTTTAGTGAAATCGTGGACAGATATAGGATTATTTACAGGAGTGCCTGTGATTAGGTCACTTTAGCAGTATGTGTCCACTACTCTGTGTTCGTTAGCCCTTTGTAAATCTCATTACTTTGTGGTACATATTAGTTGATCATTAACCATCACAATAACATGCTTAGCCTTTGTCAGGCCCAGGTTTATAACCATGTTATGTACCAGCATGGGGTTTTATAACCCAGATCACAGAGCATGCAACTTTTACTGCCCAACACTGTAACAACTGTTATCTCTTCCCCCAGTGCTTTATTGCATGTTGAATGTCTCAGAGAATGTCTGTAATTCCCCACTGGACTAATATTGAACTTGCTGAAGTATTTCCAGCTCTCTACCTGTGCTGGTGATACGACTGGAATGTAATACCATTCTCTTCATTTTGTGACAGCATCATTTATTCAGGTCAACATTTAGCTTGTCAATTTGAAATGTTTTATTCTCCTTTAAAAACACTGCTAGTTTTGTTGAAGGATAAAAATAGGTGACATCATAAATTGCTCTTTTTAAGAGTATGATTTTTGCTTTCTCAGAAGGTTTTGACACAAATGAACTGATTTGTTTTAACAGCATGTGAGGGAGCTGTGGTGTATTTTTGCCATTCTTAAAAAGAAATGTGTATTATCTGTAAGAAATTACATGGATTGTTTCCGGTGTCCTGATAATCCAGTGGTATTTTCATCTCAAATCTCCATATCCTCTTCATTTCTGTTTTTATTAATCCCTGTGTGTCGAGCTCATCTTATAAATACCAGACAATCCTGGAGACAACTCACCAAAAGCAGATCCTGGAAATGTTGGCAGCAGAGCAGCACATGTTTGACTTGCATTTCTCAGGCAGAGGAGGCTTTTGTTTACAACTTTGTACACTGTTATCCTTTGTTACTCCTTATGTACCTACAAAAGGGAGTGAGCTCAGATTTATACCACTTTTAGCAGTTTTTAAGCAATATCACTTCAGGGGACAGCAAGAATGAACTTCACACATATTATTAGGACCCGGGGTGGAAAGACAGATTGCTTAGGAGAACGGTATATCACCCAGACACAGGCCTCAGGTAACAGAATCCACATGGGGAAACATTTTGAAGCATTATGTGATCAGACAGTGCCTAATACAACTGTATTAATCATGCATTGGACATTATTGTTTCATAAGATTTTTCTAAACTAATAATCTTCAACTGAGAAAATTGTGTGACTCCAGTTGAAAGAAAACTGTAAAGGTGTAACATTGATCTCCAGCTGTATTTAGTGAACATGGAATGTGTGAGTAATGGAGCAGCAATTTCAGCAAGTATTGTAACAGTCCTAGTGGTATTGCTTTGTCAAAACAGTTTGTAAGCTTGAAACAAAACAGCTCAGCTTTTGTCGACATGGTTGCGATGCCTGAAAGAGGAGGGCCAGGAGAGGCCCCTACAATGCTGCTTCCTGGATGGTGACGGATGTCACCACTTCCGTAGCTGATGCCTTCAACTAATGCCACAATTTATCTAATTAAAAGTACTTCAATATGTTGAGTGGTTTCCTTTGAGTCTCCTAATGATCCTATTTTTCTGGCATTGAATTACAAATTAGCCTTCATATTTTTCATTCGTATGTCAGAAGAATGCTTCCATGATCCAATTATCATGTGTATGATTCTCAAATTAAGTTTATACTCACAATTTGCATGTCTGGAAAGCACCTGTATTTGCTTTTTTCATAAAAAGGAGTTGCACCTGCATCACCTGGGTTGTCCTTCCATGGAAAGTTAATACTGTAGCATACAGTGTGTAAGGGATGGTGAGGTACCCTCATGGTTAAGCATCAACTTGACATGTCAAAGACTTGGGTTTGATTCCTACATGGATACAATTTGTGAAGCCCAATTCAAGTGTCCCCTGCTGTGATATTGCTGGAATATTGCTAAAAGTTTGTAAAACCATACTCTCTTATTTCTATGTATATGTAATACTTTAAAAAATAGTGACCAACAACTATTTACTTATTATTGTTTTGACAGGTAAATTAATCAACCTCAAGCTCAGAACATGGATTTGATAGGGATTTGATAGTCTCACTTTTAATATTCTGAGATTAGAAGATTAAGGGAAAATATACATTGAGCACTGTTGGCAAATTTGGATATGTTCTAACAAACTTTAAAGGCAGAAACTGTCTAAGAAAATTCTTTATGGTTTTGAAATGTCGTGAATTAGGTATTGAATTTGATCTGTTTGTGGTAATCTGAATATAGGTACAACAGAGAGATTGTCCAGTTTGTGAACAGAATCTGTATTTAAGAGACAGATGCTGTGAAATGCATTGCCCCAATATACAAGATCCCACGGCCCTAGTAAACGAGGTATCCAGACATTAAAAGGCTTTTCTCTCCACATTTACTCATCTTTCTAAGCCATTAATCCATCTTCTTCATACAGTTGGACAGCTTGAATCTCATCTTGTTAAAAGGTTACAACAATATCCCTAGGGTTGTTTGTTGGGCAAAGATTTTTTATGGCACCTACAGATTAGGTAATTGCACCCTGTGAAGATTAGGAAAAGGATAGCAATTTCCACCTTTATTTTATGCATAAATGTTTTCTTTAACCCGAGGCTATTTGATCTGTTTTCTGTGATACAACTTTCATGCGACAAATTTTCCCACACTCTGATGAAATTTAAGATGTCATCTTTTAGATTTGTTACATTCACTGTGAATTAGTCCTGCTGTGCCAAGTGATTGAAAGACTTTTTGAGTAAGTAAACTTCTGTGTTGAGGTAGATATTCACATTCACACGAGATGAAATCAGTTAAGTGGTTCAACAAAGGCAAGAACTGAATCCACATTCAAGAATATATACTGCTTTGTAAGGATAATAGCATATTTATTTAAACAGATGTGCTTGTGAAAATACGAAACGTAAATTATTTATAAAAAGCTCATCAATGAGGAAATTGATGTTTTAGAAACTATTATTCGTTAGCTGGTTGTTCTGAAAATTCCTGATATCAAATACTTTTTCTCCTTGACAAACAGAATCTTACATACAGTCCTTGATTCAACAGTAATGAATTGTTTGTCATATTGTAAGCACCACCTTAAACAGACGGTCCTCTGATTCCTCTGGGTGAACTGGAAAGTGTTCATTGGGCAATATTTGCGCATGGCATCACGCCATTGGTGCCAGTGAAGAAACCTACTACAGAGTAGAAAGTTCCGATGTAAGCAGCATGTCTTCTAGTTTGCCGCAACTTAAAAGCAAATGGAGATTTTATGGCCAAGTGATAATTATTCTTGACAGTAAATGGGCAATTCCACAAAGGTAAATTGACAATTTCCATTGATCTTTTTATCTTAATGGTATCATGGCGTAATTCTGTTTCTTACTTTGTCTTACTATTTAATGAATGTCCTAATTGTAATGATTAGTTGAAGTAGTGAAATTAGTAAATTAGCTAAATTAGTGCATATATTTCAATGTTTTAAAGAAAGAGGCATCCTTGGTAGTTTGTACTTGTGTGTAAGTACAACATGTTGTATTTGCTAAGACTGTTTCAGGTAACTTTCTATATGGAATAACTTGATATAATGTGTAATTATGATTAACTTCTGTAACTAGTAAATCAGCAATCCATGAAACTAGCACTTAATCATTGACAGTCACAAGTCTCATTGATGGTCAGAGGATTAAAGTAGCCTCTGTTCTCTGTGATAGAAGCATGATTTTTCCAAGATTGAATTATGACAAGTTATTGCTGATATGCCTACCTCATATATTTAAAAAACTTTTGTCCTTGAAAGTCTGCTACTTTGTTCAAAATGAACATAACAGAGGTAGAGATGATTTAGTGTCGAGTGGAGTCAGACTGATGTGTGATGGATGGGCGTAGCCTGGAGGCAAATGTCGCCAACCACCCTAGTAGCTGTATCTGTCAGTCTGGATGGCTCAATCGGAATGCAGCTCTGTGATCATTCTTTTATGTAAAGGATGTAATCATATGTGATGCACTAGTTAACTGCAATGCATTTCCCTTCCACTGAACATGATTCATACATGAGCTTCTTTTCTGTTATAGTCATTAACCCTCACTTAATGTTAACTTACTTAAGATTTTTCTGCTCAGCTAAGTAGTTTCATGATATTGGTCTCAAGCTAGTGAATGTAATGATGGGTCTGAGGCTGGTGTGGTGTTGCAACAGGTGCTTTGGTTGGGTGTGGTAGTGTTGTCATGCACTTTAGTACCATTTGGAAGTGTTGGGTAGGGGATGAAAGGTAGCCTAGTGGTTAAAGTGTTTTCTCATCATGCAGTAGTCTGGGTTTGATTTCCCACATGGGTACTATGTGCGAAGCTCATCCTTGGTGTCCCTCACCATGATATTGCTGGAATATCGCTATAAAACCTCACTCACTCATTCCCTCACTCACATTTTTAATTCTTCATAGTATAGAACCATTGGCAAAAATTGAAGTGCTTTATTGCAGTAGTGTCACACTGTATCAACTGAAGGTAGCCAGTCCACCAGGTGTAGAACACAGACAAAGCCACTGTGCTCTATTGTAGATAAAGTGTCTGTAATTTGATTGTTTAGGAAGGAAAGGTCAGAAGTTGTGGTGACTTTTGTGAGTTCAGCCACCAAATCAGGTCTGGCAATTGACTGAGAAATTCCACACTTGGGTGACATGGGTGTGTTTCACAGCAGTAGTTGAGTCTGACATGCCCTGGTATAAATCAATGCTGAGACATCTCAAGAAAACCTGTCTCCAGTCCTTGTTATCTTGTGTGGCAACTCATGGGATGTTCTTGACTTTTAAGATCGATGACAAATGCATTGATACCTTTGTGTTTTATCACATACAAATACCCGAAATACCATTCTCCCACCATAGTTATTTGAAATATTCAGCATATGTCTGTCTACACTCTTTTTTATTTTTTTAAATGAAGAATGAGACGAGACAATATTTCATGGACTGGCATACCAGACATTCAGTTGGCTTAAAATTGAAAGAAGTCTTTGAATATGTATATTTGACATTTCATTCCTTGGCATGTGTGAAAATGTAACATATGTCTTTCTAATAATGTCTTGGTATTTGATATCATTATTGATCATCTTTTGACTGTCTGAGTTGGCAGGTGTATATTGTGTTTTTCACGGAAATTATTAAAATTGACGCAAAAACATTTCTCATAGACAGATATATTTTCATGTAATGAAATTGTGTGACGTAATGTGTGGTGATAATATGTGATGCATTTGCTGAAAACAGTGTCAGTTTTGTCACCTGAAACTATTTCATTGTTTTTTTTTCTTTAAAATTAAACAGATACAGGTATTTTTGTATTTGAAAGAGACGAATATAAAACCTGATAAAATGGGGTTCTTATATTTTGTTTGCCAGTTTGTAATTTTATTTTTAAAGCATTTTTATCTCTGAAACTGAAAAGTGAATGAATAATTGAAAGTCAAAATGATCCTGATCCAAATCAGAATATTTATAAAATAGTTTGCAGACAGTACAACAGAACAGATTTATTTGAATGTAGGTTGTCAGATTCAGCATGTACTTAAAGCAGCTATGTCTTCGCTCTTATCCCGCCATTATTTAACTGTCCACAAGTCCGGTATTTCACCTGTAGCAACTTTCCCAGCCTGTAGTGACAATAACAGGGAAATGAAGCTTGGTCAACAAGGACAATGTTCCCACCCATACCCTCCCCTTACCGTGGGAGGTCGGCAGCAAACAATGCCCCAGCCTCTTGCACTCCCCTTTAGTGGTCACTCCAGCTCCTTGATTGTTATAACATGTTGGTCTGTTAGGTGGTTGTCCACTCCCAGGCCTGTTGGCTTTGTGACTGAAGAAGCTACCATGTTGACTGAGGTTCTGTATTTAGACCCATCTATTTTGGTTGACTTTGGACTAATCAGCTGGCCCTGTTGTTGGTAATGAAGCATTACATGAATTCTTTATAGGGACTCCCGTAGGAGCTGGCCTGTGTCCACTCCCCGTCAGATGTTGAAATTAACTTCCAAGATTTGCTGAGCCAAGTGGTTGGAATGTCAATGAGAAATGTTGTACTTTGTGAAATTCCCTGAGGATGCCTTTGCCATTAGATGCACTGATCTGTTCCAGAGGACTGATCCCAATTTGTATGACTTCGTCAGGAAATTAAGGTTAAATATTGAGCCGGGCTGCCTTCCAGACTCTTTTTTATGCATTGTTTATCTTGGAAATTCTGTGGCTATACAGACACTTTCCAATAATATGTTGTGACCATTTCAAACGTATATCAGAAAAGTCTTAATGTTAAAACCTGAAGAATCCCAAGATTCAAATACTGTAGGAGAAATGTCAAGGAACCCATCACACCATCAATGCTCACTCACTCACTTGTTTCTCTGCTGCCTCATGCTTGTTATAGGGATTGATTGGACTTGGGATTGGGTGGCTGCAATGTCTGATCTAGCCAGTTTCATTGTCCACATTCATGTGGATCAACTCATGATCTGACCACTTGAGACTCTGGTATTTACAAGCTTTTGTCATAACTGAATGTTGCTAAATTAATCTCAAACCTACGTTCACACAATCACATATTTTCATAATTTCTTTACTTACTTTCTGCATAATAAGCAGAATGACTGGTTGACATGGAATATTGTGTGTGGATTGAAACAATATTAAAACAAGTACAAGTGTTTTGAGCTGCTTGCAACCATGTTTTAGTGATATCCAACAAGTGCCATTGAACTGGCCATCCCACATTGTGCACACATGGCACCTGGCATCTAGTGAATGTTTAAACATAAGGTCTCTATGCTCAGCTGCCAAAAACACAGGTTCAAGCATAAATCAAACCATTCAGACTGGATTGAATTTGATTGACACGTGTGAAAACATTTCATTTCCAGTTTGTTCTTCAAGATGGTGGTGACACTTTCCATCAGTTCAGATCACTTCAGTCTGTACCAAATAGCTTGCTTCTTGAGGTGGGACATACCCTATTCATTATGCTCATGACACCTTTGAGGGTCAAGTAATGTCCTAAGATAATTGCCCTGACCAACCCTTTCCATTCATCTTCTCCTGTGGCAGAGGTGGTGAGATGTTAGCATCTGGTACAATTAGTCCTTTCAGGTCCCTTGAGTCCTCTATCACCTGACTCCTGTAGTAGATACTGCTCCTTCTCCCGGACACATTTCTTAACACCTAACATCCTGCCATGCTTCCTGCCCCCAACACAAAGACCTGTTTCATGTACATGTATTGACATTCTGCTGCCAGATTTTTCATAAGATGTATTATTATCCTTCTACACACATCATTAAGGATGTGTCCCACCCACACCATACTGAATCGTATCGCCCCTCAGACTGTACTCACAATGAAGGCCACTGTCTATTCATGGCTGTGAACAACATGATACCCTTGTCTATAGGACATTGCTGATCAAATCACTACACTTATACTCCTATACTTTAGCATTGAAGGTGTATGTTATTGAGGACTCTGCCCAGTAAGGCAACATGTACATGTCAGCCTTGTATCAGCTATTCCACTATAGAGTAACGAGGGTCTTAACATAAGCAACAGACGTGAAGTATGCAAATGTCAAAAAAGGGAAAATTAACCAGATTTTGAACCCATATACACTTTAAAATGATAAGGTGGCCATTTCTACCAAAACATATTAGAAATCTGCCATAGGACAAAGGAAACCTGTATAATTGAAATATTCCCTCATACCATGACTGTCGACATTGTTGTCAGGTTATGATAAACTCTTCTTCATTTTGCCCTCTTCATCTCAAGTGTATACGAACATCTTGATCATTGATGGGCTCAGCTTATCATGAATCTGTTAAAATAAGCAGTTTGGTGGAAAACAGTTTTTCAAAAGCTTAATTCACCTCATGTTTTAATTGTGTCTAAGAGCACATACCTAAGTACATGTAATTGTGAAACTTGGCCACCTGTCCTTTTTACATATACCTCTCAAAGCAAGTTAAAGAGCACTCTCAACTTGACAGGTGAGTGTACATCATCAATGACAGCCATGACTTCAGTTTTGTAAAAAAAAAAAAGAAACCCAAAAAACAACTTCTTTTTTTTAGCCTGCATAACACCAGTAGGTGACCATTTTGGGTTGTAAAAAATGTGGTCCTTCCCTGTCCTATCCTGAATTCTCACTCCACCACATAGTGGCTATCCCCACATTGTACACTGATCTTATAATGATAACCCTCCTATCTTCAGGAGGATCTCAGACACCCTCTGGGGTAGGCTTCAACAAACCACCTCCCATTTAGCCTGTCCCACTGTCACACTCAGCAGGATGCCTGGTATAAGGCATCCATGACCCTATTGTCTGACCTGAACCATAAAGGACTAGTTTTGACACTTTATTGTTAGTGGAAATAGTCAGAAGATGAGTAAAAATATTTTTCTTGTGTGTGACTAGGTATCCCTTGATGTTCTGATGTGCTGATAAGGATAGTTATTTCCTCATTGCCCTGTTCTAGTAGTGAAGTTAGCCTTGTGTTTTAATTTCTTGCCTCAACTTTGAATCATTATCACACGTTCATGACTGGCTGGCTGTGGAGAAAATAGTTTCATTTGTATATGGTAGTGAACCTGTGGCTTGTTGTGGCACACCATGTGAGAGTTGATGTTGTGTATATCCAAGTCCTGGTAATGTCAGTACATGCCGAGTGATGACAATTGATATCATGCATATATGAGTATATCATGTCAAACATGCATGGTGATAACAAAAGACAAATGATGTCATTTGTGTGAGTATACACTGTATCATGTCAGACATACCTGGTGATAACTTGGTCATCAGTTATGATAAATGATGTCATATGTGTTAGTATGCACCATATTATGTCAAGCATACCTGGTGATAACATGGTCATCAGTGTTCACAAATGATGTCACATGTGAGTATGCACTGTATCATTTCAAACATATCTGGGAATAACATGGTCATCTCAGTGATGACATGAGATATATATGTGAGTATGCACTGTATCATTTCAAACATATCTGGGAATAACATGGTCATCAGTGATGACAAGAGATATATATGTGAGTATGCACAGTATCAGCCAGGGGCCCCTTTCACAAAACTCTCGTAAGCCTAAGGTCTCGTAACTTTTCTCGTAGCATTCGTAACTCCTATACCATAACATAGGAGGTGGAAATGCTACGAGAAAAGTTACGAGACCTTAGGCTTACGAGAGTTTTGTGAAAGGGGCCCCTGGTGGTAACACCTTCATCAGTGTTGACAACTTATGTCATACATGTCAGTGTGTATTGTGTTTGTGACAACGTCATTGTATTTACAAGACCACAGTGGTCCCCTGATTACAGGTGGGACTATTTACACCTGAAGCTGATTTTCATGCTGGCCCTGTAAGAGTGTGACTGGAATTAATCAGACCTGTCATGGGAGAGTTCTTACAGAAATTACCTACCAAGATTAATGCAAGGTCATTGTTTAGGCTTATTTCAAGCTGTAGACAAATAACCCTGCTTTTCATATGTCAACAGAGTTGTACTGCAGCAATGCCAGACTGATATTAATCAATGACATATGAAAATTTTCTGTTTGTATGAATTCCATCAATCCTTTAGAATACAAATTAGTCATGGTCAATTTAATGTGTTTTTCGTGAATGTCCTAGATGCAATGGCGATGCTCAAGGATTTATGTAAAACAGGTTCATTTCAACACAATGGTGCCCAATTTCTAGCCAGATGAATAGTGTCTGATTACATCCTGGTGTTTGGGACTTGAAGGGTCAGAGGCTATGTGAGTGATGATGGCAGCTTGTAGTGGTGAATGGTGTTACTGTAACACTATACATCACTATTGCAGTAGGGAATTGATTGGATAGGTCTGTGTACCTACTCTGAGTAATATGGCATGTGTTATTTAGTCTTTAACTGTTGGACCATTTGTTTTTGCCTTTTTGTGGCATGAGAAATTCATAGCTTTGAATCTTTCAAATAGAAGACTAAGGACAGTCAAGCCATTACCTCAAGTCCTTTAACATTTTACAAATATATATTAGCACTTAGCATTTCCTATTAACAGATAGACCTCTCTTAAGTCTAACCACAGATCCAAACCAAATAAAAAATTCCATCTTAAGTCTCTATCCACACCAGTACACATGTTTTCTAGCTGAAAAGTTACGGGGTGGGGTTGTAGTCTGGTGGTTAAAGCATTGGCTTGTCACATAGAAGACCTGGGTTTGATTCCCACACGGGTACAATGTATGAATCCCTGGTGTCTCCCACCACAGTATTGCTTTAATAATGCTACAAGCAGCAAAAAAACAAATTCACTCTCTCACAGTAGAATATGTCCTCACTGAGACGATAGAATATGTCCCCAACAACATATTTTGCCACAAGAGCCAGACGTGGATAGGATGTTCAACATTGAAGACTTGGTTAATCGTGTGTTAGCGGATCCCAGTTTTAATAGTTGCTTCCCATGTCAGTCTGCACTGCCAGATTTGAATATTTTTCGGCTGTAATATTCTGGGAATTCAGTACATGCAGGTCTTTTAACAAGAACCAAATATGTATCTGAATCAAGAGCAAGTCACCATCATACATGTTCTCCACATAAAGTTTCCAGATGAAGAGCAGTAAGTACTCCTGAGACTTCTTGGAGATGTCCTAAAGTGGCTGTCAGAAATGATAGCCATTTTCATATTTATCGTTCTGATCGCCAACACCAAACATGGTCAGTGACATGAAGAAACCAGCAAGACAGACTGTAAACCCTAATATTCAACAACCAGCCATTCCAAACAAAGGCCATATTCAGTGTTGGTCATGGAGAGTCTGTATCATAAATTGTGTGGCAGTCTGCAAAGCAGAATAATTAAATTTAGTTACAACAGTAACAATGAAAGTAGACATGAAAGCGACCATGAAATAACTATTCATGATATAGTACAGGATTTATGACGTCTATAAAATGTTATTACATTTGTCCTGGAGAACAGACATGGCTCATTATGTGACGTTATTCATGATTTATAACGTTCAAATGCTTCTGTGAGTTTAAATCAATGAAATCCTAATATTCCATCCTAACTATGCTCCTGTCTCAGACTAAATTATCTTGTTTCCGAACGGTTGTTACTGCAATTCGACCAGGTAATCAAATCTGTCTTGTTCCAACACCATTCATTGGCCCACAAAGCGGGAAATTCCTGTATTTCTGTGTTCAAATAGAGCCCTAGAACACAGAACTATTAACTGGAATTTTATTGAGTGGTGGAATTCCATGTGCTCACACGGCAATGACCGCAACAATACTTGACATATAATATGACAAAGCAGGCAAGATATCGGCTTACTACACACGTCACCTCTGAGAGCAGCCTTACAAATAAACTTTGTTTGAATTCAAATTTTGTGTTTGTTGCTGTGAAACAAAGAGATGATGATTTGCTCAAACAGAATGTTTTGCATGTTTGTGCCAAGTCTCAGTCCGTAGAGCTGAATACAGGAAATCTGTTGAGCCTGCATTTGACAAGGTGTTCCTAACAGCCTGTCACTCAATGAGAAAACCAGTTTTCATAGCAGTGCTGTTCAAGTTTGGTTTTGTTTTTTGATAAATGTATGTCAGATGTAGTTTTATACAACTATGTGATATGCATTGAAATTTTGTATAAGCTTATTAAATGGTTTATTTGATCCTTTTGCTGTCAATGCTGCATTCTTGCATTTCATTGTTTGCAGTCATGTAACTCCTTTTTAAAAGTGTTAGAGTGGTATTATCATTTTCTTCAAAACTATAAAAAGAACAAAAGGAAAAGGCTCCTATGCCCTAGACTTGTTTCTAAGTATTTTGTGTACCAAAAAGAAAATTTTTTTAAATTATATAAAACATAATAGCTGATCTTTATCACTTTATAGCTGTGAATATTTGAAAGGGAGATAATACAGTTTGATCATTTATGAGTTGCCTCTGGCTTTCACAAAAGTAATATCTGAAGTAAGTGTTTTCCAGATGCTCACCACAGTGAAATGATTCGATATGAGTCCGACACATCATGCACAGATTAAACTTAGTGCTAAAAGGACTGAGTCAAGGATCAAAGAATCAAGTCTAGTTGATGGCATAAGAACAAAAAATACATTGATGGAAGATAGTTGGCAAGTCAAGACTTTCTATCATACTTGCACCATCTCTGAATTATTGGCATAAAGAAGAATATGCATGTATATATATTGGGTATATGACACTCTGTGCAAGATCTGAAAGCACAGAACTCCTGTACTTAATCAAAGATGTAGTATTATCACGAAGATCACCTTATGCTAGTTGTCCATGTCAGGGCAACAGTATCACAAAGAGTGGATATTTTCCATTAAATCAGTCGCTGCCTTTGATCAGCTTGCATCCAATACATCCTGTCATCTGTTTCATATTGTTTCCTTTGAAAGCCTGGATGGCCTTGGAAGCTTCTGCAGGACAGGAGATAATTTCATTATTCTACCATCTCATATAGTGTGTCCCGGGGGTATATCTGTATTATAGCACTTTCCACATGAACATGACCGGTTGTGTAAATCTGATATCACACAATGGGAGTCACTTGTACCTGACCATTAGCTGTCCGCAGGGTCAGTGCTGGGTGATAACATCACTTATCACCTGTGGTATTGTTTGATGTTGGATTGTGCCGTGGGCTAACTTGTGCCTTGTCTGTTGCAGGTTGGAGTCTCTCATGTGTCTAGATCGCAGTCACATCGAGGATGAGGCCTTGAGGCACGCCCCCTGGTACCAGGCCGGGATACCCAGGTAGGATACCCAATCATATTGTCTCTCCACATCCTAGAACACCCCAAGAGCTGGGTATGGGTTAAAAACAGTAATTTCTGTATTGTCCACACACATACACAAATGCATAAAAGTGAAAAGCTTGAGTAACACAGACAACAACTAGTAGCAAATGTTACAGTAGTTGCTTGTGTTGTAAAACAGACTGCTAGCATCCAGACCCTATTAAAAGTTGAGCAGTATATTATGTCTAAAGTAACTAAGGAAAAAGAGTACTTGACATCTACCACTGTTTCTGTTAAACATGGATTCCTGAACATTGAACAGTCAGTTTGAAACAGTGTTTGTAAGAAGATAAAATTAATCAGGTTTCTGAAATTTTCGGGATGAGTTTTGTTACATTCATCTTAAACTGTAGTAGGACCAGGAGGAGGTTATATATATTTTGACACTGTCCAGCCCTGTGTAAGTTATTAATTAAGTTAATTTGAGTGGTCTGGAAAGTATGCCAATACTTACACGAGCAGTATCCAGCTATGACATATGCAGTATGTTAGGAGGTTACTGCCAGATGTTGGTGTTCATCCTGCCATGGGTGGCCAGGTTATCAGGAGGAGAGATAAAGGGCCAAATATTGTATTATAATTACCCATCATCAATCAGTGTTAAGCCAAAGAAAACATTACCCTTATCTGTCTAGAGATATGAAGTGTATGTATCATTGTGGTGGGAGTCGAGGGATGTTAAATCTGGAATTAACACAGGAAAAATGTGACATTTTGACAATTGTTCAGGTGCACCAACTTATAATACTTTTCAAAAGTTGACAAGATGAGCTTGTATAAGAAAAACAAATAGGTATCTGGAAGTGCAGTGGGTATTTGTTTATGCTGATCATACATGTTTGATTCCCACACAGATACAGTGTGTGAAGTCATGTCTGGTGTTCCCAGCTGTTGCTGAAATACTGTTGAAACATGACTCCAAAGCCGTTGTCTGTCCATGTTAGATTTCACAGCCTTATTGTATTTGTGTATTTGTTCTGAATCACAGTAACCTAAGTTTCCCAGTGCTTGACCTTTGGTTACTTTCACTGCATCATTGGTTTCTGTTTAATTACATTTGCTTGTATTAATTTCTATAATGGCTGATCTATTGATCAGTTCTTGTGTGGTTCAGTCGAGTGTACATGATATACATGACAAGTTTCCTGTTGTTTCAGGGAGATTGCCCTGGAGATCCTGCAGCAGGAGGATGTGGGGTCCTTCATTGTGCGGGACAGCACCACACACCCTGGCTGTTTCGCTCTGTCTGTTCGAGTGCCAAAGTATGAAAACTCCAGCGGAATTTCACATTATCTTATTATAAAAACACAGCGAGGAGTCAAATTAAAGGTGAGTTTGTTATACAACACAGGGTTCAGTGGTCAATATTTCACAGTCTCCAGGTGGTGCAAGTAGAATGGGAATCAGGGAGACAAAATGGCTGCCCAGTGTGTCTTCTTGGTTGGTTTCAGGATGGAAATCAGATATGATAATACAGAGTTTATAGTTTCAGGGAAAGTGTCGAGGTTAGCAAATTTTCTGAGTTTGCTATGTACATTGAAATATCATTAGTCCAAAATGTTGAAATCTTGCTTGCCCACCTGCTACTGTGCTACTGAATGATGGAACACTTTATGTATACACAAACAAGACTCTCTGCTTATGACCCACACAATATCACTCACATTTCCAGAGTCCACATTATCAAGGTTTTACTGTTTGGTGCCTTTTCTGAACAGTTGTCAGACAAATGTGGTCAAAGTGTAAATCTAGCAGGTTTTGAGAGAGTCACCAGGAACATTACCATTACTAGTATTCAGTTTTCTATGTAAGTTTTACTGTGACAGTTATTGGCATAGCCAATTAGACGATTCTCAGCAGACCTTTCTCAGCATCTATCAGAAGGAAGACACATTCTGAAGTAAGGCATTGCTGCATATGGAAAGGTTGCCAGTGTAGTGCTCCTTTCACATGGAACTTAACCTTAACCCTAGCACTTATCAAAGTGCAATTGCCTGGCAGGTATTAATGAGCCTCTTTAGAATTCATGGAGAAAACGACAGCCATTATCCACCAGGCAGCAGTGGAACCTTGTTTTGTCTGGGGAGACAGGGGAGCTATAACAGGAAGTACTGATTAAAATGGTTTGATGGGCACAATCCATTATCTACGTCATGCTCTGAAGGAATATTCCTGCTTAAAACTGGTTGTCGTTGAGCTTTATTGTGATTGACACTTGGATCATCTCTGCTTCTTCCACTGATCCACTTCACAAGACGTGATCATGGAGTACATGTCACCGCTGGAAGCACAAGCATCTTTGCCATGCTTCTTTATGCAGCAACCGGTCTTGTAAAAATCTTGAAGCAGAAAAAAATAAGCCAGTCGACATTCTATTTCAAGCCCACTTTCCAACTAGATTTCAGAGACACAGAAAACCATTTACGATAAGGAAATAGCACCAGTCTTTCTGGTAGTTAAGAGGACAGTCACTGTAGTTTTTTAGTTAAATGTAAATGCGTTGCAGATGTGTTTGGAAGGTGTTTACTGTCATGCCATGTCGTTCCTGCTAAATGAGCCTCCAACCTCACACTAATTTAACTTGGTTGTGTAAGTTGTATAGGTATATGAAACAAACACAGAAGAGTGTAGTATCAGTTCCATTCTGTGTGAGACTACATACAAGAGAAAAACTGCCCTGTGCCCCAGAGGACATTAAGCCTAAATATTTTACTGGCCATTCAGTATGTCTTTAGAAATATATCTCTTGACTATTATCCAAGAAATCATGGCGTTATGCCATCAACATCCATTCTAGCTGAAAAGCTGTTGAGAACTGTTGTATAATCTGGCATCTTAAAATTCCTCCCATTCTTGATGTTGACTAACTGTTATATCTTCCTGGCATGCAGTAATGGCCATATTACCATATACTAGTTCACAAGCCTAAGGATTCAAGTTAAGTGTGCTTAATCTCTCCCCAGACCACATGGCTTACATGTTAATGCTAACATAGAGTGATTAGCAGTAAACATGCCAGTGCTCAAGCCCTGGTCATGGGGATTACCAGCTTGTGGATAAGACTGTGTGTTGACATTGTAAAGTAGGTTTGATGGAAGTTGGGCTTAAGGTGCATGGATGGCATTCAAGGCACCTTGTTCATTGTACAGAGTTGTGTCCCTTATCCACACCAGTACCCTGTGATAGTTGACAAATCTGATTCATCCTGATTTTATTTCTTAGTTGTCAGTATGATGTCCATCACTTTTAGCTTCATAATGATGTAAAAATCTGCATAAAAACATCGCTGTATGCAATAAGTAAGTAGTTGTTATGTATAAAGTTCCAAGTTTCGTATGGGACCTTCTTTGGGTTTCACGTCCACAAAGTGGCACTTAATCTCTTTCACAAAGAAGCTGAACTGCAGTACCAAAGTAACCCTGAATATACACACATGTCCCTCTGATACTGATGATCATAAATTAATTTCCCTGTGACCCAACATAAGTACAATGTGTGGAGACCATTTCTGTTGGTGCTACTCTTTTTCCAGACAATAATAATATTTCTGTTCTGTTATTGACAATTAATTTGATTGCTTTATGTTGCTCTTGTTTCAGGGCCTAGACAAGGAGTGGTCCAACCTGACAGCCCTAGTGATCCATCACACAGTCATGAGGGAGATGCTGCCCTGCACTCTCAAGCTGCCCCGCAAGGCCAACAACCCTACGTTTAAAGACAGTGATAAAGACGATCGTGAGGAAGATCCGGACTATCAAAGGCTGTCCGACTTCTCCAACATGATGGAACAACTGAAGATGTGAGACGCAACATGTGTCCATGTTCGTGTTGGGAGCTCTAACCCAGAGGTCATGTGACCACAGCTGCACTGGCAGTTTTGTGATTTGCAAGAATGTGATAAGAAGTGAAATACACCTACAGCAGGATTATGTGCAGAGGCTGTTTGTATGCCACTGATTTTCTGTTTCTGACACACACAAGAAACATGTTTTCATTTTTTTTTCACAAAGGCGAAAATTAAACAGTGAGAGACAATGACATCCTGGATTAAAATATCTATCTTCTGCAAATTGTGTACTCTACAGAAATAGCTCTATCAGCAATGTTAGGTGTACCTGGAGTGTACTGGTTGACAAGAAGATACAAGGGTATGTAATCCTGACTGAAAGAAGTCCTGAAAAAACTGGGTCGTCTTGAGATCACCTTTCATCCTGAGTATCAGTCGTCTATTTCTGTGACACATCGGGACAAGGAGGGAGTATTGCAGTGTTCATGGAATGTGGAAACAGACTGGCATACCTTACAAGGATCACATTCAAGTGGATAAACCTTTATACTCTCTCTTCTCAACTGTTTAATCTAAAGAATCTACCGTCAAAGCATGTCGGAGCAAATGTTTACTTCATGATTTCCAAAGTTTGCGGTAGACTAAGCCCCGTCGTGACATCAAGTTCCGGGGACTTAGTGACTTGTTGATATCTCTGTCACAGTGTCACCGCCAGTGTGCCCTGGGTTATCTCCCTTTGTAAATGCCGCCAAGTCTTTCGCTAGCCGAGTGTTCACTGCCGCATGATGTCGGCTGGCAGATGTCTGTCGCCGACGTCCTACAGACAGTTTACTAACTTGTCACAAATGTGCTGAAGTACCATCTTTGAAATTGCATGATGGGAAGTGTGAATGGAGAAGGACCTGATGTGTAGTCGTGGAAATGCCAAGTGTATTCGCAGGGTGTGACATCAACTATTTATCTAGCGTGTATGAGGTCATGTGATTGTTGTAGCGGGATAGTTACGAGGTGTTTCTGTACATTACGCTTGTACGAACGTGTGTGACCTTTGTGCAACACGTGCTGACAATAAGTGTCCTTCCTATAACGTTATGTTGTCAGACTGTAGCCAGGGAGGTTTGTATTCTATATCTGTGTACATATAATGTATGCATCTTTCACCAACACAAGTCAGGCCAATGACACCTATAAGTCTACATGGAACATGGTCATGTGGAGACTTTTGAACATTTCAAGACAGTTGTTCAAGTTGTTAGTTTTTAATCTGGAATTAAGGGTAAAATGTATTCAATACTTTAAGCCTCAGAATGAAAACACCTAAAGTATGACCTCTGTGAGATTTGACATTATATTTACTAAGGGTAGCAGGCCATTGTTAATTATTCCCATTGGCAGATCTTGTTGATTTGGTATTAGAACTGGATGAAAACAAATGGCATGATCCCTGATAATCTGTTTGTAACCAGTATGAAGGAATCCTGTGAGATACGGCTTGTTTATTCCCTAGAATGTTGTAATGGTGTAACAGCATGTTCATATATTACCCATCTTCCCTCCCATCGTCGTTGTTTGAGTTGAGACCGTATTGGAGACTAACCTATATCCAAGTTGTGGTATACATTGGCCAGTGCTAGTCTAGATTTCCCCCACAGACTTTGCAAGCTAGCTTCACCCTCCTCACTCAAGGAACTGTTTCGAAGGGAAATTGTTTGCCCCATGGGGCAAATATATTTGCCCAGAGTCAACTTGTGAGGAGGATGTAATGCATGAAAGTTAAACTCTGCATTAAGATGCAACAGTAAAACTCAAAGTGCCACTATTTGCCCATATTATTCATGTTTCGAGGGTCAAATATGTCAGTTTTTACTGCAACAGGTTTGCTTTTTCTGCCTTGAATGAGGCACAGCCATAGTTTGGGATGATTTGTTGTTTTCTGCTTGTGGCTACTGCCCACAGAGTGGAAGAAGCAGATATTGTTTGCCTTGCCCTGTGGAGGGAGTATTGTTGATTTGTTTGTTAGCTGCCCCAGTGGTACAACGTCTTAGTAACAGCCTCCAACACTAACAGAGGTACGGCACTAATCACTACTTGGGGAAATGTTCAGGCCTTTATAGACAATAAGTCAAAATGAATCTGATATTTTCCTGGCGTAAATTAGATCTAATGATTATTCTTTTTATATATACATTGATGAAAAGCTACAGTTTTTTGCATTTGTCTGTCTTTGTTTATTCACCTTCATTATAATTTTTTCAGTCAGTTCAAATTATTAATTTACATACTCTTGCTATATTTTGAAAGTGATATTCTTTCAACAACATGAAGTATTTATTAAAGTCAGCTCCTGTTATCTTAGTACAAATATTTCTGGGCTACTTCTTGCCCATCCTTCCCCAAGTAGTGTAGAACACTCGTGTCAACAATCAGGTGCTTACCCAGAAAATATAATATGAGAGTGAATTTAGTCACTTGTAACCCCTGCGTGTGGGCAGACTGACCCCTGGTAGTCACCTAGCATGGGTTCTTGCCTGTCACAATTCATTCACAACCAATGGCCTTTCAGGAGAGTTATGACATATATCATCCTGGTGATAATTGCTATATTACATGTATTTGGGAAACACTTCTTGCAGGTCTTGGACATAACTGCAGGTCTTTTCATTGCAAATATAGATGAATCTATTCATCAAAGTGCTAAGTAACCATTTTGCTGGATTTAAAAAAAAATAATGTAAATACCTGTTCTTGTACTAGTACAGCTAAGATTCCATTAAAAGAGATGCTCGGAGATGGTTTCAGGTTCGAAGAGTCAAAAGTATTTTGTGAAGGAGAGCTTGAGACCAGACTTAGTTTTCCTGAAGGATCAAAGGTTGTGAGGATGTTCTTGATTCTTTGAGAGAGATGACAGATTTAGAGAAACATGTACATGTTGTATATTATATTTATTTACTGTTTAAATATACCTAATATAATCTCACCTCTTCTCTCTTGAAGGATCATAATGCATCCTTTCCATGATTTTCCTCAGCTTCTTTCAAATGTGACTAGTCTAAGGGAGACAACTCTAGCAATACCTGTTCGTCTCAAGAAAGAAAGTAGTTGTTGGAAACTCTCCAAACAATTATTTTGTGGGTGAACTATTACAACGTATATCATGTTGATCTCAAGTCATCAGGGTTGAAATTGGAAGAGGAAGAATTCTCATTGGCATTTGACGAAAGTTTACCCAGGAAATAAATCTCATTTCGGGGCATGGAGTACCACTGTTCATAACCTGTATCTGTGATTATTACATGATAACCATGCAACTCATCGTTACATTGTCTCACATGTTGGCAATAAATGCTTTTAAAAAGAACTATCATATTTTGTTGTGATTCTGATACTCATTTGATATGGATATCATGGTAGGGACACCAGAAATAGGCGCCAGGCATTGTACCCATTGAAGGAATCGAACCCAGGTCTTTAGTATAATCAAGGCTACACCACTGCCTAGAACCCAGGTCTCAAACCCAGGTCTTAAGTATAATCAAGGCTACACCACTGCCTAGAACCCAGGTCTCAAACCCAGGTCACACCACTGCCTTGAACCCAGGTCTCAAACCCAGGTCTTAAGTATAATCAAGGCTACACCACTGCCTAGAACCCAGGTCTCAAACCCAGGTCTTAAGTATAATCAAGGCTACACCACTGCCTAGAACCCAGGTCTCAAACCCAGGTCACACCACTGCCTTGAACCCAGGTCTCAAACCCAGGTCTTAAGTATAATCAAGGCTACACCACTGCCTAGAACCCAGGTCTCAAACCCAGGTCTTAAGTATAATCAAGGCTACACCACTGCCTTGAACCCAGGTCTCAAACCCAGGTCTTAAGTATAATCAAGGCTACACCACTGCCTTGAACCCAGGTCTCAAACCCAGGTCTTAAGTATAATCAAGGCTACACCACTGCCTTGAACCCAGGTCTCAAACCCAGGTCTTTAGTATAATCAAGGCTACACCACTGCCTTGAACCCAGGTCTCAAACCCAGGTCTTTAGTATAATCAAGGCTACACCACTGCCTTGAACCCAGGTCTCAAATATAATCCAGGCTACACCACTGCCTTGAACCCAGGTCTCAAACCCAGGTCTTTAGCGTGATCAACTCTACACCACCACCCTTGAAAGGCTCTGTCATGACCTCTACACACCATGGAGAAACATACTCAAGATTGGATACAATAAATAAAGACTATACATACAAAACCCAAACTTAAGTAAACAATATATTTATTCCATTATATTCTTAACAAAAAAATATGTGTCCTGAAATATGAGAATAACAGCTGAGGCTTCATACACAATTTACCAAGCAAATGAAAATATTGCATGAAATGGAATGATTATGTAGATATGACATCACCTGTGGAAGACACACTTAGTTAAAATTGTATCCTTTAGGAAGCAGTAAGTACCTTAAACTGAACTACATTGACATTCTTTTGTATTCCAGTGAAAGAGTACAAAGAATCAAGCAATCGCAAATTTGCAAATGATCAATTAAAAATCTGTTTATTTGAAAAGGATGTTAATCTATACACTGCATAATGCTGGTATCAATACTTTAAAGTGTGTCATGATGTTTCTTGGCATCCACCACACACATGATTTAAACTCAAATCTTCATAATATTACATCTGATATGTCATTTCTAAAGATACACCTGTGAGTACAAGTTGCATAAGAAACAGCAATACAGACGTCATACTGAGCGAGTGAGTGAGTTTAGTTTTACGCTACTATAAGCAGTATTCCAGCAATATCACGACGGGGAACACCAGAAAATGGGCTTCACATATTGTACCCATGTGGGGAATCGTACTCGGGTCTTGACAAATGAATGCTTTAACCTCAAGGCTACCCCACCGCCCCCAGACATGTCACAAACTGGAGGAAAAACAAAAGTTATTAGAGAACAAATACTGTGCATATGAATATTACATAACAGTTGCACGCATAGAACATGATTTCAAAGATTAAGTGCAAATATCTGAAGGCTTGAGTACTGTTCCCAAAACGACTTTCCTTCATTGCAAACTCACAACAGGATCAAGAAACTGCATAAATATCACAGCATGTAACTCAGTTTCCATAGATCCCTCACCTCCCCTTCTCCTCCAAACAAAGTAAAAGGTTTATATACAAGGGTGATACCTCCATATGTACAGGGAGCAAATGAATCATTTTTGTCACATGATTATCAGGGATAACAGGATTCTGAGGGTTCTATAAACAATTTGAAAACATGATTTTTACTTGGGGCCAAGAGAAAATATTAATACCTATTTCAGGTCAAGCTTCTGAGGGATAAGTCTTTCATTTAATTTGGAGGTGGGCTCAGGATTTTCATGGAAAAAATAATTTGTTCAGGAACTCTGAGGAATAAAATACTTTTAAAGAATGTTTTAAACAAACAGTCTGCTGCATAAACCAATGTTATCTGTATTCTAGCTATACAATGGCAACCTGTAAAGAGCAGTCTGAACCAGACGATGTGGTGATTGATGGTGGAAACCGTGCTGCTAGGGCGTGATGACACAAGTCACTGACCCCCTACCATCCATTAGAGGCCTACTTGGCCACTCCGTACAGTCAACGTTGGTTTCTGGGGGCTTGTTCTCACCTGAATTATCACAGGAGTACGATGTATACCACAACTGTTTCAATTTGACAAAACTAACTTATTCCAGCACATACAAAATTCTGATTTAGGACAAAATGGCTATTCAGTGAACTCATCTAGAGTGAAAGTTTCCGTGAATACACTCAGTTACTGATAATGTACAAACACAGTGAGTGAGTGAGTGAGTGAGTGAGTGAGTGAGTGAGTGAGTGAGTGAGTGAGTGAGTGAGTGAGTGAGTTTAGTTTTACGCATCAGCAATATTCCAGCTATATGGTGGTGGTCTGTAAATAATCAAGTCTGGACCAGACAATCCAGTGATCAACAGCATGAGCATCAATCTGCGCAATTGGGAACCGATGCCGTGTGAACCAAGTCAGTGAGGCTGACCACCTGATCCTGCTAGTCGCCTCTTAGGACAAACATGGTCTCTTTTTATGGCAAGCATGGGTTGCTGAAGGCCTATTCTACCCTGGACCTTCACGGGTCTACAAACAGACATAATCTGTATGTCAGTAAGAACAGAAGCAGCACTATGCTCTACCACAATAATTCATTTACATTTCAATGATATACAGTCTTAAACTGATGAAATACAAATAAAACTGATAGTGAGTTGAGTAAAATACTTCATATCTTCCTACACTCACAGTACTTCAAAATTGCTGACGGGGATTAATCTCATTTATATATTAAGTCTTCAAATGAATGACACATGCAGAGATTGGTGAGTGAGTGAGTGAGTTGGGGTTTATTTCATGACGTTATTAAAGTTATATAACTACATATTGCAATAATTATTTATGTCACTGACATACAATCTTGAAACTGATGATGCAAGCAGGAACTGATGAGTTGGGTTTACTTCCAGGAATATTGTTACATATTTTATATTTAATTATTTATCATTATCATGTAACATTAGTGTGAGAAAGCCCAATGTGGAACTGATTAGTGAAACTGGCTTGGCTAGCATATTAATGATTAAAATCAACAAATTTCAGATTCAAACACATATCAAGCAGATACTGGCACACCTACGTGACTTAACCCTATATGGCCAATTGCAATGATGTTAAGTTATCTATCGCTTTTAAAGACTGCAAGTGTCAAATACAGCTATCTAGTTTAGACACATCATTTCACATGGGGTGTATACACTGAAACAAACATATTGAAAAAACTACCAATCATGTCTACAAAATTTGTGTCTAAGTTGGTCAGCATGAATTAGCAAGCAACTGGAGAAAAGCAATATTATATCCAGCCTTCATAGCAAATACTGAAGAAAAAGTAAACTGACACTAAAATATCCTTTTTCGCGTATTGGTCTTTGATTGGTCCATTTTCTATGAAATATTGTGTTATTTCACTAAACAAAAGCACCTAGCGTTGGATTTGTACTAACATGTAGAACTGGGTGAAAAAATGGGCCTCTTAGATGTACATAGATCCTAGAGAGACCCTAGATAGATCCCAAATAGATTATAAACAGATCCCAGAAAGATCCAAGTAAGAGCTGAAAATATTAGTGTTTGTATTTTTTAAAACAAACATTTAGGTGTCATAGTAACATACTGGAATGCATCTAGGATATTGCACTGATCTGATGCACAATACAAGTTGTAATCTAAGCATGTAAGCAAAATCAGAACACACAAAGCATCAGTGATTGCATACAAATCTTGCCATTAGCAAACATGTAAATTGCTAAGTCAGACAGACTGACAGAAAGCATTATCAGATATTTACACGTACATTATATGTACCATCTCTACAATTTAATAAGCTTGACAAAGACAGGAAATAAACAGCAAGCATCCCCTACTGATTGAAATTTTCCTATTTCCAAACATCTACGTGTAGCCTCAGCTTTGACTGTTTTAATTACTATTATTATTATTATTATTACTATTATTACAGCATTATTTCTTAAGAAAGCACACCTGTGTGCTAGCCCATGATTACAGCATAGTGCTGTGTATAATCAAATAATATGATGGCATTCTTGACTGACTAGAAGCATTTGTGGACTATTATTCTGAACCAGTTCTCAGTTTTTCTAATTTGTTACAAAAGAAATGGAATAAAATTGACAGAAAACGTAGACATAACTAACAGTTTAAAGCAAATCAAACAAGACCTGCTATTAACTACCATGACCTCTAGTTGAAAACTGTTGAACTGATAAACCTGGTCCAAGGGGCGCAACTCTGTACAGCAAGTCATGGCACATCACATGACTGGGCCTCCATGCCTGCACTTATTTAAGCACAACCATTAGACCATATAATCAGTTTGCAGTGACCAATGGAAACTACACATTTAGCAGTGTTGTTCCGAGATAATAAACAAACACAACAAGCATTTTAAAAATATAAGTTTAACTTAAAAGGCAATTCAATCAACACACATTTAAATTATTTTTGTCAATAAAACCTCAACAACCATCCTTCATGTTGACATACACTTGTAAAAAAAGCTTCAAGACAATGACAATTCATTTAAAAGTTCCTTTTCTAAATGTGAAGGCTGGTCAAAAACATCAACTAGTTCGAAAGCAACAGGTCCTTGAAGCATATTGTGGTATACATACGAGTACAATATGAGAGACGTTGAGGGCTAGAGTTCTGATTCGTCTCATACCTCTCGATTGCAAAAGTCTGCCATACATCAGTGTGGCTTCAAAGAACTTTTCCTCCATATTCACCTCACCCTCACCTGGCCCCAAGCGACTTTCACCTATTTCTAAAATTGAAGGAGTGAGTGAGTGAGTGAGTTAAGTTTTACACCGCATTTAGCAATATTCCAGCAATATCACGGCGGGGGACACCAGAAAATGGGCTTCACACATTGTGCCCATGTGGGGAATCAAACCCGGGTCTTCGGCGTGACGAGCGAACGCCTTAACCACTACTATCTCCATGGAAAATGCTATGCCAGGGATGACGAGCTCAAATCTGCTGTACTCGAATGTATACCCCAGTATGCTTCAAGGAGCTATTGCTTTCAAACTAGTTGATCTATTTGAGTAAAATAACAGGAAATGCTGATGAAGAACACTGTCCAACAACACTCCTAAGATTAGTTGGTGTCACTAGTCTAGAAGTTTTGTAGGCTTAGAACTTTTTGACCAGCCCTCGTATTCATAACATCCTTACAAATTGTGATGCCACAGTTGCTGATATTACCCTGGTCAGTTGCTCCAAGTTTAAACTAGAGTCATGTCATTTTATCATGTTAAAATAGAAAGTTCTCTTACTATCTTTGAGTGTTTACCATGGAAACATCATAGCAAGGTAAACATTACCACAAGCTTATTCATCCAATAAATTCAGTCAGCTTGCTGGTAAACTCTTTCTTAAAGAGCAAATCTGTCCTGACAAAAAAACCCATAAATGAACAATATGATTGTGAATTGCTAAAGACAGACTGTCCTATCAAGTAGGTCAGCCTAAAAGAGCAGTGTGCACAAAGTTCACTAAGTTGCTTAACATCACTGAAAGTTGCTGATTGCTGAATGTCATTGAAAGTTGCTGAAAGTCACTCAAAGCCACTGGAAATTGCTGAAAAAGTCAACATTTAAGTATTCATAGACCCCGGAATACACTCCCTCCATGGTCCCTCTAATGAAAGTGTGCTGAACAAAAATGAGATACAAAGAAATATGTATGTATATGTATATATTTATAATATAATATTCATATATGATAAGTATACACATAAAATCATAATCTACAATAAATTAGAAACATGATATGTACAAACATCCAATACAACACTGTTCAACAAGCACCATTATTTGGTAATAAGTACAATATGACCGGGACCATCTCAAAGGTGATTTGATAATTCGGTTAGAACTACATGAAAATATCCAGATCAATTCACAAAACAATTTGTGAAAGAAATATTTGAAATTATTCATGAATTTGATACACAACTAATTTGCACATGATTATTTAAGCAAGCAATAGTAAGACAATGAACATGTTTTTGGGTTTTTTTCAACACACTGATCAATATTGCACGAAAAAGCTCTTTATGTTGCAACTAAAAGAAATCAAACTAGTCTTTAGTGTGAGTATCTTACACTCCAACCTCTAACCTACTGATCAAACCTTACCACGAGTGAATGAGTGAGTTGGGTTTTATGCCATTTTTAGCAATATTCCAGCAATATCATGGTGAGTGACACTTAGCTACCCCGCTGCCTCCACACATGACAGGGATGGCAATTTTTCGTGAATCTGTGGACATCTGAGGATTTAAACGGAAATCAATCAATCTTGACCCACCCTGGACCCAGATTTGGGGGTGCAGCTACTTTCACCTGTTGCATTTTCTGACACGAGGGACAGATGTTGGCATTGGTTACAATTTCTCATAACTGGTGACTACGATGGACCCAGTGATAAGGCATGGTGTTGGGACTGGGTTCTAGACTCCAAGAATTGCAGCTTGCTCTGACAGTCAATGCCTTAATTATTCACGCTGCTGCCATACACCTAGAAAATCGCTTTGGCATATAACAGCAAGCAAACATCGCTCTTGCTGTGATGTGGCCAAACTACTGACAACATCAAACCAATCATATATACTACCACCATTGTGGCCAGTCATGTTAACAATACAAAACCAGTGGGGTAGCCTAACGGTTAAAGCTTCAGCTTGTCATGCCAAAGGTCTGTGTTCTATTCTCCATGTGGGTACAATGTGTGAAGCAGATTTTTGGTGTCCTCTGCTGTGATAATGCTGTAATGTTGCTAAAAATCACAGTCAGTCATTTGGTCAGTTAACAACACCACCAAACCCATGGTCATCACACCCATGACTTAGACACATAATGGAGTAGGAAACTGGACATCCTAATAACATTCACAAGAATAACTTCAACCATTTATAGATATAATCACCAACATTTGTCATTATATCTTTCGACTCTAACAAGAGATATACTGTGCATTCAAAATTGCATTTGAAAGTAAATTCTTGAACTATTAGAAAGAAGAATAATTTGAACCAATTTTTAACCACAAAAGAAAATTATTTCTCATCACATACATTGCCAATATAGAATGAATTACAAGCATAACAGCAGCACTGGTAACCTTGGTAACAAAGCATAACAACAGCACTGGTAACCATGGTAAGAATTATAAATGTGAAAGACTTTATATAAAATAGTAAATAATAACAATCAGTGAGTTGTTTTCATTAGTTTGTCTGATTGTTCTTGAGACAAAATATTTCATCACATTTCATATGAAAAGGCTTTGAAATTCACAGAAATTAGAAATGGCACTAAATTCATAATTACACAAAGCAATGACAGAAATCAACAATAAAAAGAGACTGATATGCTCTCACTTCTGTCTGATAATTCAGGTGATACAAAATTTTAAAATTTACATGGAAATTCATTATACATATTTGTTAGCAAATTCTCAAAAAATAATGTTTAGTTGCTATACATGAATCCATTCAATGTGCCATTTCCATACAACAGAACAAGCAGAGCTACAACTTATAAATCCATAGCAATAGACTTGCATCCTCAGATGTCCTCTGTTTCGTCTTCTTGTTCCAATCGACATAACCATCCCCACCTGCCACAACAATCACAGCATTGCATGGACTCTTCCTCATTGTCGCTGTTCTGTGTGCCTGGGAAGATCCCCCACGATGCAGTGTTCCTTGCCGACTGCGCACAGACCTACTTGTTGCTCTCAGTCTTACCTCAGATCCCCATTTAACAGTCTGACCATCCTTCCTTGCTGACAATGCATTTCCTGGTGACCCTAAGTCACTAGGAAGCTCTTCAAAAGACGACATTGCATCTAGGAAACTATCATCCTCACCCTCTTTATCAATGTCATCGTCAGTCTCCATTAAATTCTCATACAACATGCGGACCTCATCTTCTTCTTCGTCTGCTAACTCAGAGTCAGAACTTTCAAAATTTCGTTTTGCAATCTTGTTTGCAAGTTCACTCCTGAATGAGAGGGTTTTTGATTTCAGTCGCTTAGGTTTCTCCCGCTTGAGACTTTCACTGTCTTTAACACTTTTCCTCCGTTTTGCGCTCTGAACTGCCTTTGCACTCGACTGATCAGTCGTAATTGAAGAGTCCACTTCAGCAATTGGCTGAAGGACAGGATTTGATTCTGTGTCATTCTGACCAACTACTGTGGATTCAATGTTATTTTTACCAGCCACAGAGAGCTCATCAATTTCTGCCTGCCAAGCGTCAGTTTGAGACTTTCCGTCAGGGGACATAACTCCATCTATTCCACTGTCACTAACAGGGGAGGTAATTTCTTCACTTTTGGTTTGTTGAGCCACTGCAGCTAACTTATCATTGAGACTGGGACGCTTTGGCCGAAGGGATGACCACAGTGAACTGCTACGGTTCAGTTCAGCAACACTGCTTGAGTAATAAATTGGAATGAGAAACTTGACTGGCCCCCGATGTGAATGCAGCGATATTTTGGGCCGCCCACTGGCCAATGGGACACCATCTTTCAAGCGAGGTAGTGGTAGCGTCAGAACAAAGCCATGATTGGTCCCTATCCATAGCAATCCCTTGCTGGCTGACAAACTGGTGACGACACAATTGCTGTATCCATCTGGCTGGTCGTCAGTTAGCACCTTGCTCCTCCTCTCTGCAGAAGCAAACACATATCACAGTAGCAGAAAGCAGCAGGTTGACAGCAGCTGAACACAGCCTCTGAGTAAGTATGGTGGTAGAGTTTGTCATGGATGGTCGACTGCATGGATGGATGGTAGAGTAGTGAGTTAGTGAGTTTAGTTTTACACTGCACACAGCAATATTCTAGCTATATGGCAGCGGTCTGTAAATAATCGAGTCTGGACCAGACAATCCAGTGATCAACAACATGAGCATCAATCTGCACAAATGGGAACCGATGACATGTGTCAACCAAGTTAGCGAGCCTGACCACCCGATCCTGTTATTTGCCTTTTGTGGCAAGCATGGGTTGCTGAAGGCCTGTTCAACCCCAGGAACTTCATGGGTCGGATGGTAGAGTTGGTGATGGAAGGATGGTAGAGTAGATGATGGATGGATGGTAGAGTAGGTGGATGGATGCTAGAATGGATGGATTCTAGCACATGTGATGGATAGTAGAGTAGAATATGGATGGATCAAAGAGCAGATGATGGATGGATGGTAGAGTAGATGATGGATGGATGGTAGAGTAGATGATGGATGGATCGTAGAGATAATGATGATGGATGGTAGAGTAGATGATGATAGATGGTAGAACGGATGGATTCCAGCATATGTGATGGATGGATGGATGGTAGAGTAAATGGCAGATGATAAATGGATATAGAATGGATGGATTCTAGCAAATGTGATGGATG
Source organism: Haliotis asinina (assembly GCF_037392515.1). Taxonomy (NCBI): domain Eukaryota; kingdom Metazoa; phylum Mollusca; class Gastropoda; order Lepetellida; family Haliotidae; genus Haliotis; species Haliotis asinina. The sequence goes on from NC_090295.1 coordinate 39,715,856, forward strand.
GATGTTAGAGCAGATGATGGATGGATGTTAGAGTAGATGATGGATGGTGGAGTAGATGATGGATGGTGGAGTAGATGATGGATGGTAGAGTAGATGGATGGATGGTGGAGCAGATGATGGATGGTGGAGCAGATGATGGATGGTGGAGTAGATGATGGATGGTAGAGTAGATGGATGGATGGTAGAGTAGATGATGGATGGTGGAGTAGATGATGGATGGTGGAGTAGATGATGGATGGTAGAGTAAATGATGGATGCTGGAGCAGATGATGGATGGTAGAGTAGATGATGGATGCTGGAGCAGATGATGGATGGTGGAGTAGATGATGGATGGTAGAGTAAATGATGGATGGTGGAGCAGATGATGGATGGTAGAGTAGATGATGGATGGTGGAGCAGATGATGGATGGTGGAGCAGATGATGGATGGTGGAGTAGATGATGGATGGTGGAGTTTATGATGGATGGATGGTAGAGTAGATGATGGATGGTGGAGTAGATGATGGATGGTGGAGTAGATGATGGATGGATGGTAGAGCAGATGATGGATGGTAGAGTAGATGATGGATGGTGGAGTAGATGATGGATGGTGGAGTAGATGATGGATGGATGGTAGAGTAGATGATGGATGGATGGTAGAGATGATGGATGGATGGGAGAATGGATGGAATCTACAGTACGTGACGGATGGTAGAGCAGATGATGGATAGTAAAGTGGATGGATTTTAGTGTATGTGATTGATGGATTGTAGAGTATGTGATGGTTGGATTGTAGAGTATGTGAAGGATGGTTGGATGGATGGTACAGTATGTCATGCATGGATGGATGGTACAGTATGTCATGCATGGATGGATGGTACAGTATGTCATGCATGGATGGATGGTACAGTATGTGATCAAATGGATGATAGAAACTGATTGAAGTATGACCTGTTCAAATGGAGTGTAATGGTAAGTTTTGGCATATAAAGATTTCCAGGGAACACGAATGAATACACTACCTTCCAGAAGTCTGTTGACAGCAGACGCTATGTTGATCTCCTGAAGGTTCTCTAAGGTCTCCATGTGGTACAGACGTAGTTTAGCTGAGTCCTTGAACGACACCCAGATTCCCACGCCAGATGTAGTAAACTCATGGATAACCAGTTTCTCAGACTCAATGGACAGATCATGTGTCGTCTGTAGACAAACATTTACAGTGATTAGTTCAGGTATACATAACAGCACTTATATGTGACTTGGGAAAGGATCACTTAGGAAAAGGTTTAAGCTGCAGTCAGAGATACCAACTGAATCTCAGAGTGGGCAAGACCCTTGCCCTGATTTGATGGGAACACATAGGTACTATGGCTGTTTCCTTGATGTAGGGATTCCAGGTACTGACACATGAGACAAACCCCAACATTCCATAAGACAAGACCAGTCATCCACTGACAAACCAGAAACTGACAACACTGAGAGACTTGACCATCAGATGAAGCAGGGTCTGAACATTTGTTACATGCCAGTTGAACATTATTCCAACAAAATGCACCACAAAACAAAACGTGGTCAAGCAGATAACTGACCAGGATTATTAGGAGGGACTGTGACATAATGATACACCACTGACCAGTTCACACAATCACACCGTAAGAGTGAGTGAGTGAGTTAATGTTTAACGTCACATCGGCAATATCTCAGCCATATCGTGACGAGAACATTTAAATTAAATATATGCATATGGAAAAATCTGTCAACGGAGGACAGTTAAACAACTAGCATATCACAATTTTAAGTAAAACTAGTATGGAAAGTTAAAACTAATAGCACTATTTAGACAATACATAATAAAAACAGACTATAGATCGCCAACAACTGAAGGTAGATCACCACACTAGGGACCATGGGGACTTACAGTACCTTTGCTACCTGCATGGACCCTAGTTGGATTTACATCATCCCCTCAGCTGCTGGCGATTGTACGAAAGGTTAGCCAAAATTAAAACAACATGAATACTACGATTAAAAACCTGGCAGACTTAAATTTACTGTGAATGTTTGTGGACTTACGTACCCTCTCAGGAGGACAATAATTTTACAATACTTCAACCCCCTTTGAGGGTACAGCCACCAACAATTCAAGTTACTAATTCAAACTACCAATCATTAAAATACATCTATTTACAGAAACATACTATTCAAAATTCACCCAAAAAATCAATTTCTTTTAAAAAACCTATAATAAAATGAGAATTAACGTTGGTAAAAAGATCCTTCATTGTTTTAACTGTAAAATATTTATCCCTTGTGATGGAGAATTCAACACAGTCAAGCAGAATATGCTTGACCGTGACTCTCTCATCACAAGGGATGCAAAATGGAGGATCCTCACCTTTCAACAGGTATGCATGAGTATATCTAGTGTGGCCAATACGACATCGTCGTAGTATGACCTCTTCAAATCTGGATTGACAACCCAAGTGGGTATAACCAATGTAAGGTTTTATCTCATGTAATTTATTTATACCCACTTGGGTGTCCCACTTCTTTTGCATCAGATCACGGATATAAGATCTAATGGTGGCTTTGTAATAACTGTAGGGAATAAGAAGCGGTGTCACAGATTTGTTGAGTGCTGACTTGGCAGCAAGATCGGCCATTGTGTTCCCTGAAATGCCTACATGGCTGGGTAACCAACAGAAGACGATGTCGTATTGGCCAGTAGCAAGATTATTATACAATTCAATAATGTCAATTAAAAGTGGATGTTTACATGATAAATTTTTAATCGCCTGGAGACAAGAAAGAGAGTCTGAATAGATTATATATTGTTTACGTTTAGGGTGTCTTTGAATATATTTGAGAGCTGTTAATATGGCGTTAGCTTCAGCTGTAAAAATAGAACTACTAACTGGTAATCTAGAAGATATTGTTCTGGATCCAATGACAGCGGCACAAGCCACAGCGCCACCATCCTTGGATCCATCTGTAAATAAGGATTTATAATTGCTATATTTATGTTTTAATTGATTATATTTTTGCTTATATTGTAATTCATTAGTCTCTGATTTTTTAAATGTGGTCAATGTTAGGTCTACTTGAGGCCTGACCAACTGCCAGGGAGTAGAAGAAAGAAGACGGGAGGGAGCTATGTTTTCCAGCTGAATCCCAGCAGCAGAAAGAAAAGGTGTAATTCTATGTCCCAGAGGCGGGACAAGAGAAGACTTTTTGTTGTATAAATCCTCATAAAGGGGATTGAAAACACAGTTATATGCAGGGTTAGAATGATTAGAGTATAATTTAGTAATGTATTGTAAAGCTAACTTTATACGGCGCTGCTCAAGAGAAGGTTCATCAGCCTCAACATAGAGACTGTCAATAGGTGAAGTTCTAAAAGATCCAAGACAAAGTCTCAGACCTTGATGATGGACAGCATCAAGAAGTTTAAGATTGCTTTTGCAGGCTCCCCCGTAAACGATTGAGCCATAATCAAGTTTAGAACGAACTAGTGATCGATAGAGATGGAGAAGGGTAGCTTGATCCCCTCCCCATTTTGAATTTGAAACAACTTTCAACAAGTCAAGTGCTTTCAGGCATTTAGTTTTAAGTGATTTAATATGTGGTAAAAAAGTTAAATGTGAATCAAAGATTAGACCCAAGAACTTGGCTTCCTTCACAACTTTAATGGGCGTCCCATCTAGAGACAATTCAGGGTCTTTATGTGGTTTGTATTTACGACAAAAATGTATGCAGTTAGTTTTCGATTTAGAAAATTTGAAGCCGTTTTCAAGACACCATTTATTTATTTTGTTTAAACAAAGCTGCAGTTGCCGTTCAATGGTATGCATATTTTTCCCACGACAAGAAATATTAAAATCATCCACAAATAACGATCCATCAATTGAATCGTTTAAAACTTTTGATAAACTATTTATCTTGATGCTAAAAAGTGTGACAGACAGAATACTGTCTTGTGGAACACCCTGATCCTGATTGTAATGATCAGACAGGGTAGAACCCACTCGAACTTGAAACTGTCTGTTATTTAAAAAGTTGGCAATAAATTGAGGCAAACGACCTCGCAAGCCGAAGTCATGTAAATCTCTTAAAATACCATATTTCCAGGTTGTGTCATATGCCTTCTCAAGATCAAAAAAGATAGACACAGCATGTTGATTATTAATCAGTGCATTTTTAACAAATGATTCCAGTCGCACTAAGTGATCGACAGTACTTCTGTTTTTACGGAAACCACACTGTATATCAGTTATAAGGTTATTTGTTTCCAAGTACCAAACAAGTCGATTATTTATCATGCGTTCCATGGTCTTGCAAACACAGCTAGTTAACGAAATCGGACGATAATTGGATGGATCGGTATGATCACGTCCAGGTTTAGGTATGGGTACTACTATGGCGTCACGCCATGATGAAGGAAAGTTACCCGATGTCCAAATATCATCAAAAATATTTAGGAGAGTTTCTAGGCAGGATTCTGGTAAGTGCTTCAGGAGTTGATAATGTATGTTATCAGCTCCTGTAGCAGTATCATGAGCTTGATCAAGAGCAGTATGGAGCTCATGAATAGAAAAAGTTTCATTATAATCTTCCCCATTATCTGAGTTGAAATTAATAGTTTTCTTTTCTTGTTGTTTTTGATACTGCTGGAATTTAGGTAAATAATTAGAAGAGGAAGAGTGTTTAGCAAGGGTTTCACCCAGTTTATTTGCGATATCTGATTTATCGGTAAGTACTTGATCTCCATGTTTAAGATGATTGACAGTAGATTTAGTACCTTTACCTTTAATTTTCTGGACCATATTCCATACCTTGGACATGGGTGTCCGAGAATTTATTTTAGATACATAATTTTGCCAAGATTGGCGTTTGTTCTGTTTAAAAGTACGCCGTGCTTTAGCATTTAAAATTTTAAATTTATTCAAATTATGCACCATAGGATGGCGACGGAAATAATGTTCTGCTTTTTTCCTTGCCTTCCTAGCTTGTTTGCATTCATCGTTGAACCATGGTTTTCTTATGTGTGGAACTGCAGAGGACTTTGGTATACACTCATCAGCTATGGAGTTCAATTCATCAGAAAAACATTTAATAGCATCAGGAACGTCAGTAAAAAGTTCAGGTTTAAGCTTTTCAGCACACAGTGTTTCATATAAAGTCCAGTTAGCCTCTTTAAAATTCCGTCTTGATGATGGAGGAACATCGGATGGAGTTACAGCTTTTAAAATAGTAGGAAAATGGTCACTTCCACAGAGGTCATCATGGACTGACCATTCGAATTCATTAAGTAGTTCTGAATTTGTGAGTGACAGGTCAAGAGCAGAATAGGTCCCTGTCCCAGGGTGTAAATACGTATTGGAGCCATCATTATAAATACATAAATCGTTGTCAGAACAGAAGTCCTCCAACAACTTACCTTTAGCGTTTATATTTACACTACCCCAGAGTGGGTTGTGCCCATTTAAATCTCCCATTATAATACAGGGCTTCGGGAGTTGGTCATAGAGAGCTTGCAGATCAGTTTTGGCAAACGTCGAAGACGGCGAAATATACAGCGAGCATAGCGTAAACGCTACATGTAAAGTAATTCTCACAGCAACAGCCTGCATATTAGTATTAAGTGATACAGGGCTTTGAATAACGTTTTGTCTGACTAGAACGGATGACCCGCCAGTGGCTCTATCACCCGGAGGTGAAAAAGAATGATATGCATTAAAATGGCGAAGGTCAAATGCATCTGTTTGTTTTAAATATGTCTCTTGGAGACATAACGCTGAAGGTGTGAAATCTTGGACTAATAGCTGTAATTCATGTAAATTAGTCCTCAAACCTCTGCAGTTCCATTGTACAATATTATTGGAATAAACTATCTTTTGGGGGGATTTTTTGGGGATCTACCCCGCACTCTTTTGGAGGGCGACAAGCTATGTGCCCTAGAATGGACGTTTTCAGAAACGTCCATATCTTCAAGAGACCCATATTTATTAAACAATTGAATTTTATTTTGTGACCCCTTAGGAGCTCTGCCACTTTGTTGCTTTGAAGCATCAGACTTAGGTTTGGGTTTAGTTTTAACAATTTGTTGTCTATCAGCTGTTGAATGAGACTCAGAGCGTGACTGTGAAGATGACTTATGATCAGAGGACTTTGATGTAGTAGGAAGTGATTCCTCAGTCTGGGATGATATAGCAGGGTATAAAACCTGTGGGGAGTCTGAACTGACCCAAGTCAAGGTAGTTTGGCATCCTGTGGATGATTTTGTTATTTTAGAGTTGGATTCAGATGATGATTTTGCTACTGTAGCATAACTTTCTAGAAGGTCAGATCTCTTCACCAGTTTCTTTGCCTCAGAAAAAGAGATATTTTGGGTGAACTTTATTTTGTTAATCGCCATTTGCTCTTTCCATATTGGACACTGTTTTGACGAAGATGAATGGTCGCCAGAGCAGTTAGTGCATTTTTTTAAAGTCACTGTCACAATCTTCTGTTGTGTGTGTCTTCTCACCACAGTGAGCACACACAACAGACAATGTGCAGGTAGATACACCGTGTCCATATTTCTGACATTTAAAACACCTGAGCGGGTTGGGGATGTAGGTTTCAACTTGGATATTGCAGTAACCCGCCTTTACTGATTTGGGAGCATTTGGCAATGAAAAAGAAAACAGATAGGTATTTGTTTGGATTGTTTCATTGTTTTTTCGGGTGGAAAAGCGCTTCACATACAGCACACCTTGATCCTTCATTTCGCATGCTATATCAAGCTCGGACATGTCAGCAAACAACCGATCACGATCTCTCACGATACCTTTACTTGTGTTCAAGGTCTTGTGAGCAGAGACCGTGACCGGAATGCCCACAAAAGATTCAATGTTCATCAGACTGGTTGTCTGCTGTTTCTTGCCACACTCTATTAGTAATGCACCCGAACGCAAGCGTCTAATGTTCTTGACATCCCCAGCAATACCTTGAATGCCCTTAGATACTGCGAAAGGGTTCAACTTCAATGGTGTCTTGTCCGGAGTCTCAATAACGAGAAAACGTGGCCAATACTCAATCGATAGAGACGGTCTATGAGAAGTATCAACGGGATCAATTTCAAGTGGACGTTTGGTTTTTTTGGGGGGTATTTCATAAGCCATGATTGGTGTCATATGATTCATCATCCGAGCTCCCCACCCACCATGGAGTATCACAAGGACAATGCTAAAGCAAGCGGGCCTCCAGCTTGCAGCACCAAGGATACCCGGATGATATACTCCAGCAGAAGAATTAAGAGATTAATAATTCTACCAGATTGGCCCATGAGCCACCGCCTTCTGGCATAGGACTCTAGGCAAATTACAGAACAACATACTTCAAATTCAAAATGTTTTAGATTATATAGTCAAGTCCAAATTTACAACGATTCCAAATGATATATGTGCATTGATAAATATAATAATGCCCCATGCACAGGGCTTGGCATGACCAGCCGATTGGTCGAACCGGGCCTATTCGACCACCCGTCTAGGCGAAGTCAGGGCCGAAGTGGTGTATTGAGCAACAGGAACACGGTTGCAAGCTCCTATTGCTCTCAACCACCAGGATCCCCTCCTCCACCGACACAGGGCTGCAACCCACGGCAAACGGGTTGGTGGACCAAATATCCTCCCGGGTCCACTACGGGGATGTCGGCGAGCTCTTGGCGTTACCCAGCTCCCACCACGAGGAGGTGGCTCGCCACGGGTGCCCACACACCGTAAGAACCGATTGGAATACTGACACTTGTCATCAACACCATGTGCAACGATGTGTCCCTACACATAACACATAACACATACCCATTGTCACGATATCTGTTGATACTGTACTGGTTGATTTAATTGAGATTACATCTACAATTTCACCAGTGTTTCATATATCACAAAACCTTTGCATTAGCAGCAATCAGTCCTTCAGTCACTTCTATTTTTAATATAATGATAAATGTAAACTTTACCTTTTCTTTCAAGCTGTCAATTTCCAGGACAAGGATCTTGGTTGTCAAGGCAACCCAAAGGTCATCATCAATGACCTTCATGCAGGATATAAGGGTGTTTGAGAGATTTAAGGATTGGGGAGAATTCACATTCCATGCTCCATCTGAAACAGAGTGAGTGAGTGAGGTTTTGGGTGGTGAGTGAGTGAGTGAGTTTAACACATCCTTTAGCTTTGCTGCAGGTCTGCTTAAAGCATTGAATTCAAACCCTTGCCTAAAAAGTAAACACTGTACCTCCCAGTATCAACAAATCATGATACATTCTACTCACTCACTTCAACAAGTAATATTTTCACTGATGGTGGCTGTTCATATAAAAAGGGACTTGACAGACCCTTTAGTAGGCATCTGATTGTGGGTCCCACAAAGTTGTTACAAATGTACATGGATACGAACTTTCCTCCCAACATTAATGTTCAGTTTCATAAAGTGACTCACTTCATGAAAATCTTTTCAGGATACAAACTGACTGTTACACACATTAATTCAAACATTGTTGCAAGTTTTGCGACCTTGACCCTTCTCATGAAATAAGAGCAGCTCATGGTTATTTGCCAGATTCTGTGGAAGAACAACCTACAGTGTCAACATTCTTGGTGTAGATCACACAAGTAAAATATGCGATGGCCAAGTTCAGTGCAATCAAGAGGCAAACAATAAACAAAAATGGCAATAAGAACGGCTGAAGTCTGTATTACCCTTATCCCTGGAGAAGACAGCCATAGATCCATTGACCAATCCACAGAAAAGTCGCTCATCCACGTACTTCATGGACAGCGGTGCAGCTGGCAGAGTGAACTTCACCACAGCTTCACGTCGCATCCCATCCGAACTGGTCAGTGGGAAGATAAGGATTCTGGAAAATAATCCTCAAGTTAATATCTCAAACATGAATGAAAATCTGCCATGTAATATATCAGACCTAGATTCATTTATATACATGTAGCAAAACAGCCTGACATACATCCACCCATCAGAATATTACTCTTGCATGCTTAACTTCTTTTAAGGAGTATATATATATATGCCAAAAAATATTTTGCCTACTCATTGTCAATAGTCCCAAGCCAGACACAGTCCTCTGCGAAAGCATAATCTTTCACGTCTCTAGCATATCCTGGAACATGCTCTGTACACGTGACCTCAACGTCTGCTGCCTTAAAGCTCTCGATGAGGCTTGGTTTGGAGTTGTGTATGGAGATGATTGAGACCTGCCCCCTGGTGGGAGTTGTGGTAACTACCCACAGGTGCTGGGTGCTGAGCCGGGTGCCGGAGCTCGATGTCATGAACACTGGGATGGCGCACATCATCTGCAACAGCAACAACACCGACTACAGACCATACAAAGCAAATAATGACTAAATCAATAATAAAGCATAAAATTTTACAGATAATGTAATGCTAATCTAACGTTTGTCACAACATACAGCCAGTTACTGGGGTTGGTGCTACCCAGTCCCTGTTTTATCCCACAATGCCAGGTTTCAACATCATGAACTATGACACCTTCCGATCTTCAGTCAGACACTCTAGGCACAGGACCACAGATGCATACTCTGATTGTATAAGGGAATACTAGCACGTGATTGATAGTATGAGCACCAATGGAGAGTATTGCAGCCAGGGAGACAACATTCAGCTAGAAAATAGAAGACCAACCTTGGTGTAGTTCCGAGGGACGTCTACTGGAAGACATCGCATGAAAAATGCCGGAGGCAGGTCCTGGGTGTCCTCGGTACTCAGATCCCCCCAGCCAGGATTGTTGTGTTTATCTGCATCATCAAAGAGATAAGAACTGATACATGTGAAACAACATGGAGACACTGACTGAGATACGTGAAATCTTTCTGTTGCCAATCTGGCCAACAATTTTATGGAAGTGAATCTGTTAGAAAGCCCTACCTGTTGCTAGTTTAGCTATCAGGAAGTCCATGCACCACTCATGTTTGATAGATGCTGTAGGGGTCTGAAGAACATACCGCACCTTCTCGCTTCTGGAAAATATATCACTTCAAAAATCATCAATTTAAGGGGTGTTATAGCACTTTATCATCCATCAGTTATGTGTAGTATATAACATGACCCATGAAGCTAGCTTCCTGCGGGAAATGGGTTTATGTAATGAATGGAAACACAACATGCTGACATGCAGTTCTACCATGATAATTACTAGTTGTGGGGAATACCCGATGAGAGGTAACCTTATGTAACCTTGGAAACACAACATGCTGACATGCAGTTCTACCATGATAATTACTTGTTGTGGGGAATACCCGATGAGAGGCAACCTTATGTAACCTTGGAAACACAACATGCTGACATGCAGTTCTACCATGATAATTACTTGTTGTGGGGAATGCCTGATGAGAGGTAACCTTATGTAACCTTGGAAACACAACATGCTGACATGCAGTTCTACCATGATAATTACTTGTTGTGGGGAATACCCGATGAGAGGTAACCTTATGTAACCTTGGAAACACAACATGCTGACATGCAGTTCTACCATGATAATTACTTGTTGTGGGGAATGCCTGATGAGAGGTAACCTTATGTAACCTTGGAAACACAACATGCTGACATGCAGTTCTACCATGATAATTACTTGTTGTGGGGAATGCCTGATGAGAGGTAACCTTATGTAACCTTGGAAACACAACATGCTGACATGCAGTTCTACCATGATAATTACTTGTTGTGGGGAATGCCTGATGAGAGGTAACCTTATGTAACCTTGGAAACACAACATGCTGACATGCAGTTCTACCATGATAATCACTTGTTGTGGGGAATACCCGATGAGAGGTAACCTTATGTAACCTTGGAAACACAACATGCTGACATGCAGTTCTACCATGATAATTACTTGTTGTGGGGAATACCCAATGAGAGGTAACCTTATGTAACCTTGGAAACACAACATGCTGACATGCAGTTCTACCATGATAATTACTTGTTGTGGGGAATACCCGATGAGAGGTAACCTTATGTAACCTTGGAAACACAACATGCTGACATGCAGTTCTACCATGATAATTACTTGTTGTGGGGAATACCCGATGAGAGGTAACCTTATGAAACCTTGGAAACACAACATGCTGACATGCAGTTCTACCATGATAATTACTTGTTGTGGGGAATGCCTGATGAGAGGTAACCTTATGTAACCTTGGAAACACAACATGCTGACATGCAGTTCTACCATGATAATTACTTGTTGTGGGGAATGCCTGATGAGAGGTAACCTTATGTAACCTTGGAAACACAACATGCTGACATGCAGTTCTACCATGATAATTACTAGTTGTGGAGAATGCCTGATGAGAGGTAACCTTATGTAACCTTGGAAACACAACATGCTGACATGCAGTTCTACCATGATAATTACTTGTTGTGGGGAATACTCGATGAGAGGTAACCTTATGTAACCTTGACCTTGGGAAGAGGGAAAGTCAAGTAAACTGTCGTCCGAACCAGATGTGTGGGTTTGTTGTCTTTGTCATGGCAGCTTACTTTTCAATAATGCCCAAGGGTCATTTTATATCCAACTTATAAACCTACTGAAGACTTGCTTCATATATAACTTCAATATTTAAAATTCACTGATGAAAATCAACATAGATGAGTATGGCAGCGGATGCCTCGCCTTGCACTGTGCAATGCACGTGCTATCAATGCCCTGCATATGCACTGCCTGCACTACCCGTTTTGTGAGGATCACACAGTTCATACCGAGAAACAATTTCATTCTTCACATCAATCCTTCATAGCCTAGTGGATAAAACTGCCAAGCTACTAAGGGAATGGATGCAGGTTCGTACTGGGTGTCGGCACTATACATATTGGAAATTGTCAAAATAATGTCATATCTAACGATTATATTCAGAGATGGCAAGACAAAGTCATATCAATCTCCGAAACAAGTAATAATTCAAAGTTCAGGGGAGAGGGAATTTATTAAAATAATGCCAGAGTCAGCGGGACATTGTTAAGACAATGCCCAGGTCAGAGGGGCATTATTTAGAAAACAGCCCAAAGAAGCGAGATTGTATCAGATTTGACTGATATTACGAAAAAAAGAGTCCCCCAAGAACAATAGAATGACACGTTATACCACTTCACTATTCATTACATAGAGGGGTGTTATATCACTTCAATATTCATCATACACTATGAAGTGTTATAGCACTTCACTATAGTGTTACACCTCTAAACTTTTATAACTTATAGACAGTTGAGAGTAATCTCCCCTTACTTGGTGCAGTCAGAGAGAACAATTGAGCAACTGTTGACCAATCGGAGCTGCTCATCTTTGATGTGGATGAGTCTCTGTAAGTCTCGTCTGTGTTCTTGTATATGCTCTTCAGTCAGGTCCTGGCCACAGAGTGAGAAAATGAATTAGTTTGAAATTTTGTAACATCTTTCAGAGATCTTCTCATCTTAAGAGAGAAAAGGACTGGCAGTAACAGAAGCATATGTTCTCAAAATGTTGAAAAGGTGTGATGCTGACATGGCCAGTAAATCACCGCTTGTGACAAAAGGTAAATGTGTTCAGTGAGTCTGATAAAGGAGTAGTCAGAAAGAATCCGTCATACTCCCGTGCACATGAACATCTTCTCACCCACTCTCAGACATATGCATCAATTTTCACTCATTCTTGCACTCATCCACTCATTTATTCCTTCTCTCACTACTTTTATGATTGAGTTTCTCGCTGAGTCACTCCCTCACTAACACACTGTACGTACCATGTAGTTACGTTTGAGCGAGGACACCAGCGTACTGATCTGGGCCAGCAGAGGCAAGTCATGCAGCATCTCGTTCAGGTCCGCGAACAGGTGGAAAGGGTCCTCCTCAGGCTTATCTGTAACATCCAAAACTTGAAACTGTCATACTTCCAACCTCTTCATCAGCTATGGTTCATACTTATACATCATATTTTTGGACTCGTCACAAAATGGCTGAAACATTGCCGATGTGACATTAAATATGAACTCACTCATATTTTTTGAAAACTTGGAAGATGACAATTAAACTATGTTATAAACCTTATATATAGTCAGTTTGGCTCAAAAGAGGACCGATGAAAGACACTTAATGAGCATAACATACTCTATGAAAAGCTGATCATAATCAAAACATCATACCAACTCTGTGAGGTTTTCGCATAATTTTTGTCCTAATATTAAAAAACTTGTTTACCAAACTATCATTAAAATATTGACACAGTTAACTATTTGTTACAAGGGATGAGTGCAGAAAAAGGTACAGCCAGGTGTGCAAGAAAGCAAATAGTACAGCACAGGTTAATGAATAAATAACTCTCTTGGCACTTGCGGACATGTTTTAGAGGCAAACAGACTATACCATGGTTTATGAGAGAAAAATAGTCCATGAAGTCTCTTAGCGTTGCGATGTGCTACCCAATCATGATACAAGCAGACCATCAGTATCAGCAATAGTAGGCTTCAAACACTGAACCATAAGGCCAATGAATACCAAAGAGTCAAATGAATGCTGTAATCTCTAGGCTTTATCCTCAGTCCTTGTTTTTAATGCCAAACCTCAAAACAAGTTATCTCCTTTGCATATACAAGTCATAAAGACTATAAAACTGTATATCACTGTGTTTCTGCCTACCTATCTGTGTGGAGTAGATGCTGAGTTTTCCCGGTCCCCCTTTTACGACGCTCTCCATGTCTGGGGTAATGGCAGAATCCTTCACCTCCACGTCTCGGAGGTTGGCCATCCACTTCATCCGATATCGCTCAGTCGAGTAACCACCCTGATCTCTGGATGGCGGAACAACAAAGAAAAATCATGAAGTTGCAGCATAAAGTGAGGTGTTTTATGCTTCACCTGTCAAGCATTTTCCAACAACAGGCCAACCACTAGATCCATCCCATCTCCACAAGAAAGTCAGTAGGGAGACCTACAATAAGCCAGGCTAGCCATCTGCAGCCATGGATCTAGATCCACCAGTGGATTGGGAGACCTACAATAAGCCAGGCTAGCCATCTGCAGCCATGGATCTAGATCCACCAGTGTAATGGGAGACCTAAAATAAGCCAAGCTAGCCATCAGGATCCCCCATCTAGATCCTCCAGTGTAATGGGAGACCGATTACAATTCTGTAACACTGACTCACTTTGTTCCAACCTTGACAAACATGACAGAATCATTCATCAGGAACACGCGGACTTTTTTGGACTTCATTGATGCTGTTTCCCCAACCTACAAATATATAAAATAGTCATAACAACTTTTATATAATTGGACAAAATGACAATGACAATTTAATGGTCAACTACACTGAATACAAATGTCTAACAACATTCCATGCAGTCTTACAACATTTACATCATTTAGTTAAATTACTTTTCTAACTTAGTAAAGACAAACAAGTTGAGTTCAGTTACCACTTGCTCCATGTCATCTTGTCGCAGTAGTCTCCGCGGACTCTCCGCTGCCTTGATGACACCTTGGTTCAGTTGCCGTGACAACTGACTGGTGATCTGTCTGGCGACAAACTGCTGTTCACTGTGACGTTTCCGTTCATTCAGTTTGTGTGTGACGTTCTCAAGTTCTGTGAGCGCCAGCTGTAAAGCTCCTCGATCATGGTGGGTCTGTGGTGTATACTTTAGTAAATCCTGCCAACAGATAATTTTAATGCACATTACAAGATCCTTCAAAAGGTAGCAGGCGCAAGAATGAAGCCTGGACCAGACAATCAACTGATTGACACCATGAGCATCAATCTATGCAATTGGGATACAATGACATGTGTCAGCCACGTCAGAAAGCCTGACCCTCCAATCCCATCAATCGCATGTTACAGAAAGCATGGGCCATTGAAGAAAAATTCAAATTCTGATCTTAAATGATCTGGAAATAAAAGATGTCAGGACCAGAAAATCCTGTGATTAATGTAGAAAGCCCTGAGCCATGTTGTACAACTATACACAGCACTTCACAGAGGGTTACTGAGGGTGCATAAATATAGCCAGAGTAGTATACACAATGGGGGCACAAGACCAAGTCCTCCTGGTCATCCCTTATCCCGTGTCCCCATTGTGTATACTACTGCAAGATATCTTGTTCATCAAACTTTAGGGTTACATCACTCATTCTGAGTGCTGTGTTTCAATACAGATTCTTGCACTGTTGTCAAACACTAAGGGTTGTCATATCTCCTTGACAACAGTGCATGAATCTGTATCGAAACACCACACTTTTAAAATAAAAGAAGCTTGTATCCATAAATTTTTTTCCAGTATTGTATGTGCCAGCATGTAGAATGACACTTAAAGAAGCAGGATGTCTGTAATATGTGAGACAAAAGTGGGGGTTGGATTATAAACAGGCACCTGGATTGTTACCCAAGAATCATGACCGCCAAGGCCATAACACTACCAACACCACATATATAAATAGGATATAGATATTTAACCCATTCCCACACTAAAACAATGACTGGTGTATAAATAACATAATAACCTCTAGGTGAAATAAACCAATGTTAATAACCAACCTGCAGCAGCATGATGAACTGTGGAAACCTCTGTACTGGCTTCACCATCAGCCCAAATATGGACAACCGGTCAGCGCTACTGGACTCTTTTGCCTGAAAACAGAACAGGTGAATCATACAGTAATGACAGACTTGTTTCATACTAGTTTTTTAAATCTGCTGAATAAACAAAATAAACAAAATCTGAAACATGGAAAAACAATATATAAATGGAAAGTATGTGTCTCAGACTATGCTTATGCAGACAAATGAAAAAAGTGGTTCTGTGAGGTTTGTCACAATATTCCAGTATTATCACAGCATGGGACACCTGAAATGGGCTCAGACATTGCACTCATGTGAAAAATCAGCATGAAATGCTGAATCGTAGTTTCCAAAGTGTTTGGTGTTTAAGTATTTAAGATGCCCTTTAAAGAAATCATTTTAAAAAATGGTTATATATTGCAACTGATATTAAATGATGTACTCAGTTACTCCCTCTGCTCCTGCTACAAGTATAGTATAGGAAAATGAGACCACAAGCCATATTGGATTCAGCACCAGGAATCTACGCAGACCTGTACCCGTGAAGGTCCCGGGGTAGAATAGGCCTTCAGCAACCCATGCTTGCCATAAAAGGTGACTATGCTTGTTGTAAGAGGCGACTAATGAGATCAGGTGGTCAGGCTTGCTGACTTGGTTGACACATGTCAACATTCCCAATTGCGCAGATCGATGCTCATGTTGTTGATCACTGGATTGTATGGTCCAGACTCGATTATTTACAGACCGCCACCATATAACTGGAATATTGCGGAGTGTGGCGTAAAACTGAACTCACTCACTCACTCACTACTCAGACCTGTTATCGTCCGTTAACCAGATGGCTGCGAGTGACTCCCACTCTGTCACATACCTTCAAGAAGTCTGAGAAAGTCTGTTTTGTCCTCTGCACTGTCTTGATCTCCTCCATCGCTGCAGCAAAGCTGTTGACGTAAATGCTGTAGGAGTTGAGCAGCATCGTCTTGGAGAACTGTTGTGAAATAAAACACACATACAATGCCTGGGCTGGAAACATCTCAAATACAGGTTTCTATAAAACATGACAAGCATCAACAACAAAGGTTCCTGTGGTCAGCAGATCTGCTGTTATAGTTTACAACTTCACTAAAAAAATGTAGAAAACAAACTGAATACATGCTACATGACAGGAGAGACGGCTTGAGTGATTACCTGAAAATTGTAAAATATTCATGTTGGACAAACTACTTGATCCTTACAAGGATGCAAAATCCTAATTTCAGATTAATGTAATATCTAAAATGCATGTAGACAGAATAGACAATAGAAAATAGACAACAGATTATGATAACCAACAGTTATCTTACATTCAGTGCGTGAGTGAGTGAGTGAGTGAGTGAGTGAAGTCATCATGGTAGTATTCAGAATAAAACTATAACTCGCTTTAATTTCTTTAAAGGTCGCATGCAACGTATAACACAACTTTGCATATTCTGGTACCTTTCGGTATGCACTTACCGAAACAAATCATAAAAAATGCCAATTCAACCTATTAAGTTGAAAAAAAACGTGATGAAAGAAAAGCCCGCGAAATTGGATTTCAAACGTTTCACTAAATTCCCCCAAGTGCTGGGGGGAAAACTGGTTTCAGCAGCTGTGCTGCGGTGCGTTCATAACGCATGCGCAGTGAATAGGGTCGCGGAGCTTGAAACAGTATGCATGCCCAGAGTCTGAGGTCGTGAGCAGTAGTCTAATCTTGGTTGAGTACACAAACAAGTAAATAACCTACTCGTTACGTAAAACCAACTTGTTGATTGTGGTAAGCAGTCTCTGTCTCAGGGAAAGCTCAGTGTCAGGTTTATTAACACCTATATGTCTGCCTGTCTGTCTGTTAAAGACAACATGCAGTACACAGCTTCTTGTCATTGACCACGTGCAATTTGAACTTAACACCTATCAGAATATACGACATAAGGAAAATAAATTGCACCCGAGTCCCTTCTCTGCCACATTATGTAATTAGGCAGGTGTGATACACGTCATGTTTTTCGGATGAGTGGGTCTGATGGAAACTGGTGCAAACCCTTGTCAGTTTCAAGTCCTGCTTTGTACTTGGACGAATGACAGATTCCAGCCACGCAGTAGTTTACCATGTCTACTGAGATGATTTTTGATTGGATAAAGCGCAAATTCAGAGAACATGAATTTTCAAAACCTAACATCTCTATATACATTCTTCATTGATAACAACTTCTTTTAGTGTATCTGATTTTTTGTTTGACAACAGTATATGAATCCATACTGAAACGACACATCAAGTACACAAAAAGAAGTTGTTATACATAAAGAATCTTACTTTCTTGTGACTCGACATACTTCTAAAATGCCCATCAAACAGATCATCTTTCTGTACACACAATGAACCCTCAGCATATCAGCAAATGAAACAGCCAATCGGAAGCCGTCCAGATCCACCCGCTACGACTGGGTTCGGTCTCCCAAGGGATTCGTTTTGGGGGAAGTAAGCCCAAGGACAAAATATTGCACTTTTGAATCGCGATTGTACGCTTATAATTTTGTTTATTTGTTTTTTTTAAAGCAGCAATGTGATAAAGTGATAAATGTGTTTTAATAATGTTTGATTTTTTGGTTGCATGTGACCTTTAAGAGAGCTGATTTCATATTGGTGGTTCATTGTGGTTATGAAGTCAAATAACTATTATTAACTCAATGCTCACCCTTCCTCTACCTTAAAACTCAAAATTTCAAGGATGATATAGTGTTAGTGGTTGAGGTTGCAGCAGTGTACGAACTCAAGCCAGACACCAAGTCAGGTATCAGGGCTGATAACTTCAAAATGTTTAACTAGACCAGACACCAAGATATTGTGAATTTAATCAGATGTATGGGACATGAAATTTTTTTTATTACCAGACCATGAGGCTGGCTAGCTGAAAATTTAGACCGACTGTCAGAAATCTAGCCAGGGTGGTCAGACGGGCCTTATTTCATACACTGGTAGTAGACATTACCGATGCTGTGAAGATGTCTCCAATCTTTCCTTCCTGGTCCCACTTCTGGACCCGGTCGGCCAGTTCGATCTGGAACATCTTGTGGTGGCTTAAGATCTGCTCAGCCTCTGAGAACACTATCTTCACATGACTGCGTGGGGAAGCTATGTTCTCCAAGATAACTTTCATGTAATCCTTCAACAGAACCATTAACATCAGCAATAAGATTATAATCTGTGTCAAAACAATTGTTTGTTTGCTGTTTAATGCCACATTCAGCAACACTCCAGCAATATGGCAGCAGTCTGATACCCTTAATCTCAAAAGGTCTCAAACATATATGTGACATATATAAAAAGGAATTTAAGTCCCCTTCACCGCCTCCCATTCCAAATATATGGAGTCCTTACTGTCTTTCTTCAATCTCATACATGATCACCTGTAAGGATTACTGTTGTAGTCACCAAAGAATATAATAAACCACTCAAGAAAGGGAGATAACTCTACCAGCTCTCCGGCTAAAGCTGTTCACCACCTACTCATGTAGATCAACCTGCAATTTAGCAATACACTCACGTCCAGTGTTTTCATTACACTTAATTCATCTTCTACATATTTTGGGATGTCAGTTCTTCAAGTCTTCACCTAATGTGTCACATAACCACAATCATGAAGGGGAAAATATGTGACAGTGTGCTGCCTATAACAGAATATATGTACTAGCTAAAGTAATGTTAAAGAACTGAGAGGTCCTTAGCTTGTAGTGATATGCAAGAGATGTATACTCCCCAGGGAGTTGAGATTGATAATATGATGTGACGTTGAGATTGACATCCAATGATCGAGGGAAACAAATATTGAGCAAGCACTAGTTGCATGGATATGTGTGCTTCATAAATATCCATTAATAAAATATCCAATAATAATAAAGTGGACCGTGGGACTGTAGCTCACTGCAAATGTAGCATGCAGTTAGAGATCACAACACAGACAGTAAAACAGTTACATATTATTCTTACTATTTATTATTACAGGATATTTATGAAGCACACATATCCATGCACCTAGTGCTTGCTAAAGGCGCTGGTATATGGTTCCCTAGATCATTGGAAGTCAGTCTCAACGTCACATCATATTATCAATCTCAACTCCCTGGGGAGTGTACAACTCTTGCTGCATATCACTACAAGCTAAGGACCTTTCAATTCTTTGACATTACTATAGCTAGTACATATATTCTGTTATGGGCAGCACACTGTCACATATTTTCTGCATTAAACACTTGGGAACACACCTTAATCCTAATGATCTGAACAAAAAAATACACCACAAGGAGACAAGAATAATTCACTGTTCGTCTTCCTCTGACAGGCACTTTAAGAGCAGACGAAGGCCATAATATTTGGGGGAGAATTTGACATATGATCAAAAGAAGGTGATAATGTTGAATCACAGAACAAATATTCATTATAGCTGCAGCTTGGTTAGAACTGTCACTTGTAACCTAAACTTGTCTTCAGAGAGGAGGAAACCTGATTGAATTCATGTCCCTGCAACCCGCTGACAAGTTGTACTGCTCATTAAGTCCATCACTGATTTGCATGGTGAGTGAGTCACTTTTGTTTTAAGCTGCTTTCAGCAATATTACAGTACCTACAAACCTAAAAGGGGCTTCACACATTGTACCCATGTAGAGAACAGAACCTGGGTCTTAGAATGACGAGTGAACACTTTAACCACTAGGCTACCACACCTCCCTGATTTGCAAGGTTTCGACTCGTGTGCTTCCTTGTGGTCATTTTACATCAAGAGTACTCTGTGCAAACAAACCAACGAACCAAATGGCAGCAATTTCAGTAATCATTTCAATTCACGCTACCTCTGTTATCCTCTCCAGAGCATTGATGTAGGACTTCTCACTTGATATAGTCAAATCAACCACACATCGGCATTTTTTCTGTAACAAAAAAATTAATCACTGAAACACTGCTTATAAGAATACAGAATCACAATAAGAAGTCCATCTTTCCAGTCCTTATTGACAGACACCAACAGATATTCATCAATTGTCAACAGTTATATGACTTCTGGTCTTGATATTCTTTAATAGACCATAAGTCTTCACCGAGACCATAGACACCTTGAATTATATTACAGTATGAAAAGCCCATAAAATGCTGAAAAATACAAGATATAAGCAACAGTTGAAGCAACAATGAAAGAGCTAGAAAAAAATAAATACTTTCTGTATACAAATTTACAGCTTCTGGCAAGTAGTTGAAACTAGACGAACGAGAAGTCTCACCTGACTTTCAGAAAGGTCATCTGGAGGGGGAGGTAACTCTGGTGGTGGATGTTTTGAAGGGTTAAGGTCAACAGGAAAACATCTAGTGTCCTCCTCCATATCAACATTATTTTTCCTTGCCAAACTTCGAATTCTTTTGATAATCTGGGGACCCTTGGAAAAGTCAAACAACAGAATTAACAACAGATGATTTCATTAGAAAACACATAATGTAAGACTTTCAGTTTGACTGAGACAATATGGTAAAGTAGGAAACACATAAATAACATGATTGACTGACTGACTGACTGATTGAGTTTTAGCGCAGCTTTCAGTAATATATCACAGTTGTGGACACCAGAAATGGACTTCACATACTGCACCCATGTGGGGATTCGAACAAGTGTCGTTATTGTCACGCGTGAAGATTTAACTGCTATTCTATCTCACTGTCCCCTAAAAAATGTGGAGAAGAAGAAAAAGAAACAAGACATATACAATTGAGCATAATGAGTGAGCTGTGCTGTTAAATCAGCCTCAGCTCTATCAGGAATGTATACCTTTAGAAACTTGCAATTGTGCTACCATCTTATCCTTAAAAGATGGAGATGAACATTGAGTTACACCATACATGGCTCTGACAACCTTTGGATAATTCTCTCAGCCTATGAATACACAATGTCTGTTGTGGTCAAATGCAACAAAAGTGACCAAGCAAATCACATTGTAACTAGTGAAATTCAGCACAGACTGCAACCTGATTGTAACAATCTTACCCCAACTACTTGTTTGTTTTGATAACTTTAGTAAGTTTACGCCAACTACGTGTTTGTTTTGGTAACTTTAGTAAGTTTATGCCAACTACATGTTTGTTTTGGTAACTTTAGTAAGTTTACGCCAACTACATGTTTCATAACAATCATATCCTATTCACCTGTTTGGGTTCTGGGGGTAGAGGTTTGACAGGGGCCTGTTCCAACACCTCATCGTCCCCTGATTCCTCGAACTCGGAGGACCCCCACCCATCGTCAGACAGACGTGTGGAACTGATGGACTCGTACAGCCTATCCAGTGGCTCAGGTGCAACAGTCTCAGCTTCCGGGGAAACATCTTGTTCAGGAACATCTGATGATAAAGAATGGTTACATCAGTGCAAAGCATGGTTTTTATGACAACTACTACCTAACGTTCTAAAAACATGTGAGTGGATACTCGAGTTGGTAAGCATTCTCCATTCTGTAACCAGACAGTGAGAAAGATATTCTCATAATATTGCTCCAAGTGGATATCTAGTCTTAAAAGTAATGAGAATTAATTTATAAAATAATGAAATAAAAATACTTTTAACAACTGTGTTGTTGTACATTTTCAAGTTAATGGTCCAGGGCCCTGTTTCATGAAACTCTTTCGTAGGTCTAAAGATCTTGTAACTCTTCTAGTAGCATTGTACCTTTTATGTTACAGTACAGAAGGTACAAATGCTACGAGATCTCAGATTTACGAGAGTTTTGTGAAATGATGTCCTGTCCATGTGATCTCAGATACTGAAAGAAAAACTCGCACCTACACGACAAAGACCATCCTGTACTTTGAGAGAGGGATAAAAACGGTGAATCAATTAGGATAAGTAGCTAAAAAGCTAATCCAAATGATGAAGTCAGCTAAATCGAATGGACCTCTGTGGCAATATTCCAAGAATATAAATGGTAGTGGATGCCAGACGCAGGCGTCCTACATTTTGAACAAGATAGGAATTGAACCTGAGAGCCTTCAGTGAACACATTAATCACAGGCCTACCAAAACACACTGTGAGTCAGTGAATTTAGTTTTACAAAAGTACTAGCAATATTACAGCAATAACATTTCAGGGGACACCAGAAATGGTCTTCACACATTGTACCCATGTTGGACTCGAACCTGGGTCGTTGGTGTGGCCTGTGAAATCTTTCCCCACTTGGCTACCCCACTCGATGACATTCTTCGTGATCGTCACGGACTACAAAATCTGAAAACACTGCACCTAGAACTGTCACTAGTACACAAAATCCTTTCTGTAACAGATACATTGAAAACATACAGGATACATAAGCCCAATTTTTAAAAATGAAGTGAATTTAACATGTCGAGTTATTTAACCTTTTCGCAACTTGACATCTTTGTGACGTTTGTGACGAAGCTTGATATGCTTGAGGCTGTTTGCCGATGCAGAACGGAGACGAGAAAACAATGACATCGAAATGTCATCTGAAGACCAAAAGTCTTCCTAGCTGAGCATCTGACAACAATACATATAATTGCTAGAGCACGGGAAACCCACAGGAAATCAGAGGACAACTGGCCTCATTACAACTTCCCCGAACTTGACAAGCATTAGACACTCATGACAATAAAACACATCCTGTACAATTTCCGACAAAAATATATTTTTACTGATACGTAACCATGACAACCTGTGTTAATCCAAATGTTGAACTAATATCCATGGGAGTTGATGATGTGACATAAATTCCTCTCACGAGAAGTTGATCTGCTATCCACAGCGGGTGCATGAATGTGTTGGTGGAGAATGAGTGTTGGTCGGTTCAAGTGACCACTGATTGGTTATAGTGACAGTTGATTGGTAGGAGTAGTGTCAGTATTGGTTGGGTGGAATCAGAGATGTTTGGTTGGAGAGAGTTTGGATTGGTTGGAATGTTATAAATTTATTTTAACACCACACACAATATCATGATATTCCCACTTCATGGTTTTGGTAAAGGGTCTAGTTTGAAACACTCAGCAATATTCCAGCTCTGATGGCAGCAGTCTGTAAATATTCGTGTCTTAGGCCAGAAAGTTGAGTGATGAACAGTATGGAGAACAATCTACACATTTTGGATATGATCACATGTGTCAACCAAGTCAGCAAACCTGACCACCCAACCCGTTAGTCGTCCCACATGATGACAGTGGGTCACTGAAGACCAATACAAATTCATATTTCACTGGTTTGGCTGCACTGGGAAATTATAAGGAAATAACTATAGATAACAACCAAACATCGTGTCTGTGATCACCACTAGCTTCAAATCCTTCACATAACAAATATCTAAGAATCCTCAGAATCTATCACAAAAGAAACAGAGAATCTATCACAAAAGACACAGAGAATCTATCACAGAAGACACAGAGAATCTCTCACAGAGGACACACAGAAACGTTGATACTACAACAACTGCACTAAAGAAATTCAACAAAAATTGCTTTCTGTGCCTAAAACTATCCATGTTAATTGTAGGCTGCAAAGAATGAGGTTAATCCTCTTACCAATGTTCCAACTTAGACAAGCAACACACAACACACACACTACTACACACACATCAGTGAGGATATCTTCCGTCACCTTCACCTCAGGTGAAAGGTCATGCTATTTCCAGGAGAGATCAATTCCCAAGTGACAGGTCCTCACAAAAGTATGACTTCAACACAGGAAAGATGACTCTCCTTACCATCGCTGACATGTGTAATTAAAGACAAATATCACATATTGACCTGGGTCATCAAAGTCTGAAAGAGACTTAATGAGTACATGCAAGAAACGTCATCACTAACAAGCACTTCCTCATACCAGACCTCCCATGACGACCTCTAATACCTGAACATACAACCTACAATGTTTCAGGTCCGTACGGGGATTCAAGTCTAAAATGTGTCCCCAACAACCAATCCTGGTCATAAGAAGCAACCAAATGGATCAGAGGGTGTTGGGGTTGCCTAGAGGTTAAAGTGTTCACTCACCATGCTGAAATCCCAACATGGGTACAATGTCTGAAGCACATTTCTGGTGTCCCCTGCCATGATATTGTTGGAATATTCTTGAAAGTGATTTTAAACTAAACTCACCCAAACGGATCATATGCCAGGTGGAGTGACTCGATATATTTTCTATCACTGTATCGCAAAGGTATGGCACATTCTTCATACTATCAGAAATTTTATTTAAATTAATGGACACACTTCTGAGACATGTTGAACAAGAAGTTTATGAATTTATTCTTAGTCCTTCATCTGTTCATGTACAATATGTGAGTGAGTCATCGAGCAAGTTTCAATATTCACTCCTCTTCCCATAACAGCAAATCCTAGATACCGTCTTCCAAATAACATACTATAAAGACTTAGTACAAACAAATATATACTGATGAGTAATTGTGTGAATCTGACCTGCATGTCTGGGTGATTAAAAGACCTTCAGACAAACAATGTTTCCACACATCCTCACTCCTGTCCAAGAAACACTTCCAAATCCTCTTTTTTCCACAAAAGACGAAAAAATACCCCAAACTAACTCAGATAATTACAAACAACCCAATCTGTTCAGAAATGTTTGCCTGGGAACTTGAGAAACAGTCACAAGCTGAAATTTCAAGCTGGTGTGACTACCCAACTGGCTGACTGTGAAACTGAGGCATAACTTCTGGTAAATACGAAAGAACTACCGCAAGTCAGGTTGTATCAATACTGGACAACAGGATTGAACACAATACTTCTCCTGACTTGGTTAAACAATATAATTGGGTTTGTACACAGACATCAAATGGTCTTGTTTCATCTGGCAATATTTGTAAGGTTTATTTTACTCTGCTTCAAGCATCATAACAAATACAATTTTCTTTGCATTTCATACAACTGAAGTGAAAACAGTAGATGCTTACAGAAAAATATTTAATGTCACATATAAACCAATAATATCAGGGACACCAGGAGTGGGCTGCACACATTGTACAACCAGGATAAATTTCAGATTACTACCAGGATAAATCCAGACTGCAGCCAGGATAAATCCAAAATCATAAACCGGATAAATCAAGGA
The DNA here is from genome assembly GCF_037392515.1 of Haliotis asinina. Taxonomy (NCBI): domain Eukaryota; kingdom Metazoa; phylum Mollusca; class Gastropoda; order Lepetellida; family Haliotidae; genus Haliotis; species Haliotis asinina. The sequence goes on from NC_090295.1 coordinate 39,741,554, forward strand.
TCACAACCAGATAAATCCAGGATCGCAACCAGGATAAATTGTGGATTGCAACCAGGATAAATCAAAGGCTGCATTGAGGATAAATCCAAGACAGCACCCAAGATAAATAAACGATTGCAACCAGGACAAAGCCAGGATTAAAGAGAGGATAAATCCAACATTGCAACCAAGATAAAGCCAGGATTACTACCAGCATAAATCCAAGATTGCAACCAGTAGTATATACAATGGGGGTTCTAAAACACTTTCAAAAAAAGTCTCTACAAAGCCTTATTTACTAAATAAGGCTTTGGTTGGGCCCTTAGCTCTTGCTACTATTACCCCTACTACTTAACGTGTGTTGGAGGTAACACTGTGCCGTACGGTACGATCAATAATTCTTCTCTTACAAACCCCCTGTCACGTTTATATCGATGAAACAGTTTAACGTGAACCGCCTATGATCTCTTTGGTGTTCATAATAAAGGCTTGTTGGGCTTTTTGTATCCCCTGTTCTATGTACTTTTTTTTCTCGTCCTCACTGATAGCAGACTTACAAGATTTGGACCGAATATCTTGTTTCATTCCGTTATATTTTGTGAGTTCAGAGAGGATTGAACGAAACTCCTCTTCTGAGATCTTACTATCAGAGAGTGCCGTGGAAATACGCCCACTTACTGTGTTGAGCTTTGCTTCGGCCAGAATCCTGATCTCGTCGTGTTTCAATGCCTTACGATGAAGTCTGCGTGATACTAACTTAAGCGCCAACCCTGCCAACCCTGCCACCCCAGCTGTTATTTCAATACCTAGCACTATAGGTGCGGCCACGATGGTAGCCAACAACCCAACACCTGCCGCCCCTAGTCCCATGCTGGTTGCCATAAGGGTAGTGTCAGCCCCGTCCACGATATTGAAAGCTCTATGGTACTTTTTATATAGTGCTTTCCGCGTGTCACGGTCTTGTTCTAGTTGGCGTTTCACATCACATAACTGCCTCAAGCGGAACCCATCTACGGTTTCCAGCGTCTTCGCTACTTCCTCTACGACTGGGTACAGACCCATCCTATAATATATATTATGAAAGATATTTTAATTGGGGTTCAGTTAATAGTCTATCAATGTATTTGAAGTCTACAAGGTGTAGATTATTATTCATGGTAATAGGTGAGAGTCTAATAGGATTTTTTGTTATAATAGAAACCCCACGGAGGCTTATTAAGTGGTTTATAGAACCCAGGGAGCTTATACCCGTGAGGGTTTTACGGGGGGGATTCCGTTGTATAACAATACGACAATATTTGCGTATGTGTTCGGTTTGCCAGTGTATTGACACCCCGGGTAAAATTTGGTGTCCTCTTGAGGTGTTTACCTTGTCGTCTGAATACGCAAAGAAGACTTCTATGATGAGTGTGGAGGGGGAGGATATTCTATCAACAAGATTTATGCTAAAAGGATTATTGCTGCTAAATGTTAATTTATTGTCTCCTTCAGATATTAAACTATTTTTTTTTGCGATATAAAAACCTGTATTGGCTGCTAATTTATTTAGCTCCGGAATGAAATCCCCGACCCAGATACCGTTGTTCCTAATCTTAGAGATCCACGTATCTGCGTCTATTGTGATATAAGGTGAGGCGAGTGTTAAGTTGATCAGCCATTTGGGCTCTTTAAAATCTGATAACGACACCCGTCTGTACACGTTGTCTTTGAAGTGCAGGATATATAAGGTGTCTTCCTCACCAGGCTGATCGAATCCCTCCGTATCTCCTAGGTCGTTAAGCGTAGTGTTGGGATGATGACTGGTCATTATTATACTATTACGATATAATTTCCAACTGGTTTTCTGATAATAGTTCAGGGGTGAACTTCATACCCATGAAGTGTATGTTGTCAGGCAGGAAGATCTTGGTTAGTGATATCTTGTTTTCCACGATCACGTTGACCCCCTGCACACTGGTGTTGGAGCCGACACCCACCCGCACGTTAACGTTGCAAACTTGATACTGGTGTCGTTTCCCCCACCCGAGTTTGATCCCCTTCACGATCTCGACATCATTCCCCGATGGTTCCCCTAGGTAGACTTTGATGATCAGTGTTGAGTTTGCCGGTAGACTCTCTAGTATACTGACCACGCCTTCGAATTCAGACACCAACTGCAATGTCACGTTTTGTATGGCCGGTTTACTCGATAGCATGTGGGCTGCCATAGTGTCGAGTGGGCTGACGACTACGCTACGTCTCTGAGTTGGGACGTAAGCCACGAGCAGGGTTCCATTGTTCACGACTTTGTTTAGGTGGTTGTCTTTGTTATCCGTGAACACGTAGGGGGAGCCGAGCCTAATATTGAGAAACCAGTCGTTATCGGGTAACAACACCCACTTGTTATCTTCGGTGAAGACGAGCATATATGGTTTGTTTCCGGGCGACGGTAGTGCTCTCAACATCGTCTAAGTCGAACAGTTTACCCCCGAACGATGGGTATATTATCCAGTTATTACCGGTGTTGACAAGGGCGTACTTAGTGTTGACTGTTGCTCTTGTGGTATCTACTATATCACTTAGGGTTCCACCGGAGGGGACTTCAACGCGTTTGTAAATGTTGTTTTTCAGTTGCAAGGCGTACGATTTACCATCTACTCCGGGAGCGTCGAAACCGCGCGTGTCTCCGAGGTCGGAGATCCCGATATTGACGCATTTTTTCACTCCGGGCCCTTGTGCGCTGGTCATTTTACGTGAAGCGTTAAGCTGAGGTATCCTATATTTACAGGATTATGATTTATATCTAACACCGATATTATCAGCTCAGGTATGTTGCCCTGGGTTAATCTCTTATACTGCCGTGGTGAAAACGACTCGGTTCTACCGTCGTTGTATTTCTCAGTTTTCACCGGCACTGCTCTCAGTATAGTGGAAGGGTGACCTCCTTGAATGTTGTACGTTGTGCTCACCTGACCGAGATGAATGTACAGCTCTCGGTACGGTACTAGGTCGGGTAACTTCGTGCCTGTGACGGTTGTTGTTGGTTTTATCTCGTCAGGAGACATACCGAGTATCCTCGCTAATGGTCGGCCGAGCCTCAAGGGGTTTCTTCCGTTGTTGATTAACACCACTGTGCCGTTTGAGTCGTTCATCTTGAGTTCGGCTCCCAGGGGTTTGAAGACCTCGTCGTTTAGAGAGCACACGCTGTAGTAGCCGTCAGTTATCTGACTGCGAGTTCCACTGACGAACAGCTTATTGTTGCTGGCGTTGATGTTAGTCCATTGCGGTAGGTAGGTGATATCGCAGAGTGCGACTTCGAGTTGGCCTGACGTGTTATCGATTGCGTGCGTCAGCTGAACGGCCTCACCGCTCGTTATTCCTGGAAGTGTTATGTACATATTATAATATATAATTTATATATTATAATATGGACTTAGCACACTTGAAAATCGTGGTGGTAGGTAGTACGGGGTTTAAAGCAACCTTTATTAATATCTTTGAAAACTATATCGTGACCGTTAATAACGCGCAGGCGGTGGTAAACTGGAATCAAAACCCAATGCAGTTTTGGCAGAACCAACTCAACTTTGCTGTGTGGTGTGCGACGACAGGGTCGGGTGTGACACTAGACTACGGTATAGACGAACTGAGTAAGGCAGTCATTTTGTTTCATATTTATTATCAAATGAGACGAATATTGAAGGAAATATGTGCTCCTCTTCCCCAAGATAAAGCGTGGAGTATGACGAATAACCCCTATGATAAACGCGCTTATGAACGTGTTTGTGGGGAGTTTAGATTCCAACGAATAAAGACTTTCGCCTTCCTGGTGTGAACCATGGTCTCGGTATAGTTCTCGTGTACTTCTACAGGTCCGGAACATATATGGCCGGTTCTGCAGATGGTTCATACAACCCAAACCGTCATACATTTACAGGTCCCACAACGAATGAAAAGATCCATGTCAGCTGCATAAAGCAAACCAATCCTGATGCAGCCACAGCCTGGACTAAAATGATCTCAAAAACATCGAAAGAATTCACTCGTGCTGGTACAATACGCTTGAACGACTCGATTCGAACGTACGTGTGGGCGCTGTTGGGTGCGCAGTCGATGACGCGTTCCAACATCCTAGGTAAGGGAACTGCTTACGACGCTCAGAAACAGTTCGTTGCCAACGTTGAGGATGCTATCAATTCTCCAGTTGATCTCCCGCGGGCCATCGAACGCTACCAAAACGTGTTAGAATACGCCAGATCGAAAGTCAATTACGTGTTCGGCATGGGGCTGTACATGGCTCCGAGTGATATGCAACTGAGAGTAAAAAAAGTGGTGGGTTATAACAACAAAATAGTCATAGCCACGGCGGATCAAAAGTTGGGTATCAACCCCGATATTAACACCCCCTATATCCCACACATCCCACCACGTGAAACGGGTATAGTGGCACCACCCCCGGAGTCTGAAGTTCATGTGGGAGTACCCCCCACACACCCCCATATTCAGGCCTCCAATCAGCAGCACATCGATAGTAAAACGGCCCTGGTGGTTGGTGGGGTAGCTTTGGGGCTTATTTGGTTAAAAAGTTCTTAGCCGCTACGTACACCAGACCCGCCACGGCGACGATGGCTGCCCACAGGTTTTGACTGAGCCACGTGGCAGTTTTAGCCAGAGCGCCCAACAACCACCAGACGATGCTACCCAGGATGCCGGGAAGGGCTTCGGTGGCTTTACCAGCCAGTTTAGCTAGACCTTCCCCGAGTTTTTTTATCCAGTCTTTAACACCACCGCCACTTGGGGTTCCGCCGCCGGCAGGCCCCACAGTACCCCCTGTCAGTGACACCACCAAGGTTGATATGATGAAACCCAATGCAGTCAGAATGCTGGCGATGGTGATCCCTTGCTCCCGGAACAATATCCGAATCCTGTCTGCTAACGTGGTGTCTCGGTAGAGGACTTGATTGATGGTTTCCCGTATACGGCTGACCTGGGATCGAAGCTTTTCTTTGAAGGAGGATGCTGTCTCCAGCCAGGTCTGCCTTTCCTCTTCCAAATTACGTATTCGTTCCTCGATGGTGGCTTTCATAGACTCGTCCTCAGTTTCACCAAGTTTGTCCTTTTCATGGGCGATGTGGTCGTCTATCACGCTAATTTTGGCCGTGCTTTTCGCGAGATGTCCGCTAATGGTTTGCATCGTCAGACCCAACCCCCGCAGTTCCCGAAAGGTAAATTCAAGACCCGGGAAGGGCTTGTTCTCGTAGTCGGCCAACACCTTTTTAATATCATAAGTCATGTTTTGAACCGATGTGGCGTCCCTGATGTCTTGCAGACCTTGACGGACCTTCGGAGGATACTGCTTAGGTCGCGCGCCACCGTAATCTATGAAACCTAGTTCATCGCGGATCAAGTCACTCCCATGTTTACTGCCCAATGTTGATAAAGCAAGCGGTTCTCTCGTGCGTTTATTCACGAGATCGATCTCCGGGCGAGCCTTCAAACGCAGCTTGCCATTGCTATCGATGGTAAACTTGGAATAGTCCCTTACCAACGGCTTGAGTTTGGATTTATTTTCAACTGCGTTGTAATAATCGTCGACGGCGCCCTTCATGAGTGAGCCACCTTGCGAGAATGAGGTCTCCTGGTCATCATCGAATGCCTGGGCACTATCGCCCCGCATATCATCCATAGGTATGTCTTCATCCATTAGTATTAAAAATATATTTCCTTTATATAACAATGTACGGCAGAAAATTAGATCCTTTCAGAAGATTGAGAGAGCCATTAGGAGCCAGAGCCGTGCGCCAGTCGGTGACCATCACCAACAATCCCAGCAAGATAGACCAGAATCAAACTCTGCTGGTTAGATTTCCAAACCTTGGTGAGAATGACCTCATTGTACCAGGCACTGTTCGACTGGCATTCAATATCACGTTGACCTCCGACAACGACAAACGCGAACTAGTGCGGAACGTGGGTCGAGCTATCATCAAGAAAACGACCGTCAAGATCAGCGGTAACGAGGTGCTGAGCATCGACGACAGCGACGTGTTTCACTGCTACGGGGATCTCTGGAAAAGCGAGGGAGAACGAGTCAATGATGTGTACCAGGGCATCAGCAAATCAACCCGGTCGCGCATAGGGTATGCCTTCACGCCAGACCAGCTAGACAAGCTATCGGACGGTGAAAAGGCCATCGCTCGAGCATACGGGAATCGATTCTGCGTGCCGCTCGACTTCGAGTTGCTCACGGGACACGCGCCGTTTTACCAGGCCGCGCTGGGTGATAGGCTCGAATACGAGCTCACGTTTAACGACTATAGCAAAGTAGTGCGTACGCCGAACGGTGATGAGGCCAGTTATGCCATAGACAACATCTCTCTGGAGTTCGACATGGTCACTAGCCCGGAGCTGGCCAGGCAGGTTCGAAGCCAGTACTCTGGGAAGATGGCTATCCTGTATGATCGCGTACTGAGGCATAGATCAGTCGTGCGAGATAAGAGCGACACTGTGTGGAATATCAACCTGAACGTGCCGGCGCGATCGATGAAAGGTATCCTGGTCGTCCCCGTGGAGGATTACGAGCCATTCCGGAGGGACAGCGAGAAGTTTTTCAACCCCGAGATTGAAAAGGTGGAAGTGACCATCGAGGGCGTGCCCAACCAGCTGTTCAGTCATGGTATGAGACCACACCAGCAGTGGGATGAGATAAAAAAGCTACCAGTGGGGACCCCACATTATATAACAAAGGACCTGGACCTCGGCTCCGTGCAGATCGGTGAATACCTGACCACCAAGTATGCCCTATGGTTGGACATGCGATCCACGGATGATGATAAACTGCACGGTAGCGGGCGCCGTATAGATAACGGCAGCGAAGGGATAACCATCCAGATTACTAAGAAGCCTCAACCCGCTGGTAAGTTGAAATTATATCTGTACGTTATTATGGACGCGCAACTTAATATAGACAATGGGAGATTCGTGCAAGCCATCTACTGATGGGGGGTACCCCCCACTGCCCACTGACCCACACTGCGCCATAGTGTGCGGGCAGACTGGCTGTGGGAAGACCGTTTTCGTGTTGGATATGTTGGAGGGTTACTACAAGGATGTGTTCGATAACATCGTTATCATGTGCCCTACTCTGAGCATGAATAAAACGTACGCGCGACCTTGGGTGATGTCGAACCCGGACGTACACAAAATCGACCCTGGAACACGCCTGCAGGACTGGTTGAAAGCTCTTCACGAGAAATTTAAAGGGGAACCGACGCTGTTTATACTGGACGACTGCAGCGCTAATCGCGAGATAACAAAAAAGAGAGACATGCTATCGTACCTGGCCTTCTCCGGCCGGCATGCAAATCACAGCGTCTGGGTGCTAACGCAGAAGTTCAACTCGGTGTTGAAAGACCTCATGGAGCAGACGCGATGGGTGGCCTTATTTCACTGCAAGGACAGGGATTCGTTCGAGGAGTGTTTGAGAGAGAACGATGTGATGAGCAAATTAGAACGGGAACGGGTGAAGAAACAGCTCGCTGAAACTAAACACGCTAAGCTTGTGCTCAAAACCGACCAACCAGTAGCATATAGGGTGTGCTAAAGCTAAGCAAAGCTTAGCAAAGCTAAGCAAAGCTTACCAAAGCTAAGCAAAGCTAAGCTAAAGCTAAGCAAATGCTAAGTATAGCTATGATATTTGAAGTGTTTGTCGTGTGCAACTTAACCTTCATTTCTCTGTGTTTTGTCTGCATCGGGTATTATATAGTTAAAACTAAATCTTACTTGTTATATTATAAGATGGAGTGTGAGGAATTGCTCGAACAATTGTCTGGGGATGATGACAAGCGAGAGAAACTGGTGGCGTTGGCTGTTGGCGGCAAAGCCAAACATTACTTTGGAGACTACACTCCGGATAAAATTCACAAAATGTCAGCCGAAGAAATCGATAAGCTGTACGCTAGATACGAGTCCCGGCTCGGAGCAGAAATGACAAAGACAATAGGATCGGCTATGACCCAGATATACACCGGTATTGTGTCATACTTCCTTCCCATTCCACCAGAGCGCCGACTTTACCTGTGGGAAGACCTCGAGAAAGACCCTTTTATCGAACACGCCGTGAGCTCTATCAGCTGCGAGCTGTACCACAAATATGGTATGTTGTTGGCTCCAGTGACGGCGGCGATTATCACGGCAAAGTATTGTCAATTTGAGAGAAAAAATAATAATAATAGTATAGATGGATACTGCTCCCGAGGTGATACCCCCCACAGTGAGGGAAACCCCTCCCGAGGTGACACAGGAACCCCCAACAGTAACCAGGCAGAAGAATCCTAAGAGAATAGCTGCCGGTAAAAAACGGTGGTGTAACCAACATAAAATTATCAACCCCCGACTGTTGTTGGCTGTAGGTGCTGCCGTGGTTATAACATGGTTATACGTGGGAGTACCCTCCCACAGTGAGGTGGTACCCCCCAACAGTGAGGTAACCCCCACTGTCGACCCGCATATCATGTTATAATTTTAATATTTTTATATCATATACATAATGTCTGAGGGGAAAACGTTCGTCAACGACGCATACCACGCCACAGTGGTCGCCAGTCTAGCCGTAGGGTACGCTCGGTTGACTAAAATGGTGCTTAAACAACCAACTATCAAGCTAGATTTCAACCTGCAGGATATGGGTATGCTCATAATGAACCTTGGTATGGCGATGGCCACAAAAGACATCCTAGTAAAACAAGGGATAATACCTGAAAATATAATGAAATAAATATAGGATGGCCACGATAGCTATGATGGTCGGTGGGGCGGTAGTGAATGCCCTGGCATTTTCCGGGAGTAATTTCCTCTTTTCGAAACTACGAGATGATCACGCGGCTGAAATACAGGAAGAAAGGAAGCGGCACGATCTCGCTACTGAGAACTTACAAAAGGCACAGGCCGAGTACGCTAAAAAACGCCTCCAGAGGATCGATTTCATTAACGAACAACTCAAGCGTGAAAACCATGCCGTTCAAACATTCCACGATGTCGATGAAGCAATGAAAGAATACTACCTACTAACTGGTAAACGATTGGAACCGCTAAATAAACCCACACTCGCTCAGTACTACACACCATCCAAGGGGCAAATGGATCGTGAACTGGGCTTCATAGTGTTGGGTATAGCAGCTACTGCGTTGGTTGCGAAGCAATTAAACTAAATACCCATATAAGTAAACATGAGACCCGCTCCATACCGATGCGAATACATACTTATGGGGAAGACCGAGGCCTGTGGTAGGAAATGCAGGAATCAGGGGTTCTGTTGTTTCCATATGGGAAGTCCTAACTACACGTGTTCTGTGTGTGGTATCGGGGTTAAAGGGCACTACTGTCTATGTAAAGCTCACGGAGCGAACGTAGTCAGACATCAACTCATCTACGAGAATAAAAAGGGCTACATAAAAGAACGTAGGCGACTGCTCAAGATAGACTCCAATTAGACATTGGTTCTCTTAGGTGTAAACTATGACTACTGTACGCGAGCTTAAGCATATCGCTAAACAGAGAGGTGTGACCGGGTATTCTCGAATGCGGAAGTCAGCATTGTTGAGATTACTAGGTTTAGAAGCTCAAGCGAAACAGCTTGGATACACGGGTACACATGATACCTCGCTGAAAGAAGACTTACGAGAATTGGTCCGAATATTGGACGAAAATCCTCTCCTAGTTTTGATTGGCGGCTCTCTTAATACCAAATAAAATATTTACAATACTATATCCAACAGTGCGAGTACTGGATTCACTATATTTTTTATCAACTCCCTTTACTGTGACCCAATTAGACATTGGTTCTCTTAGGTGTAAACACTATGACTACTGTACGCGAGCTTAAGCGGGTCGCAAAACAGAGAGGTGTGATCGGGTATTCTCGAATGCGGAAGTCAGCATTGTTGAGATTACTAGGTTTAGAAGCCCCTACGGTAAAACAATTAAAAGCTCAAGCAAAACAGCTTGGACACACGGGTTATTCAAACCTGGGGAGAGCCGGGTTAACCGCATTGTTATCACATGCCCCCGTAGCAAAACCTCCCACTGTAAAACAACTGAAAGCCGAGGCACACGATTTGGGTTTAGGCGGGTATTCCCGTATGAGAAAACCACAGCTTGTAGAATTATTACGACAGAATAGAGCTATTGACCTACAGTTCGTGCGCACTGAGCGCGCTGTAGACAACTATTTGAGAGGTTGGCGCATACACGTTGATAGAAACATAGACATTACAGATATCAAGCCTCTGATAGCTGATAAGGTCAACCAGGAACTAAATAACCTAGGAAGTATCAAGTTTCAGATCACAGTGAAAATGTCGCTCGATAAGCAGGTTGGGAGTACCACTGAGTATGTTCAGCCTTACTACCGAGGTAAACAAGAGGTTGTCACACATACAGAGACCATTGACGCATCAATCGATACCAGTTTTCAGCAGATACGAGAATACCTAGAACGCTACACACACTTGGGGTCCGGGTGGGCTGTAGATCGATAATGTCTATCTAGACATAGCTAACTACGTACCATTCAGAGGCGGATCATACCTAGCCTTGCCCCCCTACTATAGGAACAAACATGCCATAGTAAACGTTAAGAATAGAGGAAACGATTGCCTGAGGTTAGCTATCAGGTCAGCCTTATTTCCAGCTGACACTAATCCGAACAGGTCTTCTAATTATCCTCAGGATGATGGGCTCAATTGGGATGGTATAGATGAACCCACCCCCATATCCCAGATCACTAAAGTAGAAAAACAGAATAATCTGGCTATAAATGTCTTTGGGCACGAAGGTAACACAACAATAGTACACAGGGTCAGTGAAGTGAAGGATCGCCAAGTTATCAATATATTCATGATCCAGCGAGGTGACAAGTATCACTACACATGGATAAAACACTTTAGCAGGCTGTTGTATGACCAATCGGCACACAGAGAAAAGACCCACTTCTGTGAACGATGCCTACATGGCTTCACACGAGCTGATTTATTAGAATCCCACCGGGATGATTGTCAAGCTGTGGGGCAGACGGCCATACGAGTCGACATGCCTAAGGAAGGTGATAATATCCTAAAATTCAGTAACCACAAGAACCAAATGTCTGTGCCTTATATCATATACGCCGACTTCGAAGCCTTGGTGGTGGGGGATTCCCCCAGTGGTGCCGCCGGCGAGGCTCCCATCACCCACAAAACACAAGAGCATAAAGCCTGTGGGTTTGGATACATTGTTGTCCGTTGTGACGGGGAAACGAAAGCTCCGGTAGTGTATAGGGGCCCTGACGCGGCTGAAAGGTTTCTAAAGTGTTTGCAGGAGGAAGAAAAAATTATTAGGAATACATTGTATAGAATCGCTCCCATGCGTATGACCCGAGCCGACAGGCTAGCTCACGCTAGTAGCACTAACTGTCACGTGTGCGACTCACCACTTAACGGTGATTCGGTGAGAGATCACTGCCACATAACTGGTAAGTATAGAGGCGCCGCTCAACCTCAAGCTTAAAATCAACCCTAAGACAATAAACATCCCCGTTGTCTTTCACAACTTGAGAGGGTACGACTCACACTTGATCATGCAGGCCATCGCGAAAATCGATGGTAATATAACGTGCATCCCCAACAACATGGAGAGATACATCTCCTTCAGCTTAAACGGACTTAGGTTCATTGACTCGTTTCAGTTCCTCCTGTCGTCACTCGACAGTCTGGTCAAGGCCAACAATACCTTCCCTATCACCGATCGATACACAGACGCCGAGACTAGACCCCTGCTTATGAGGAAGGGTGTGTACCCCTATGAGTACATGGATAGTTGGGTCAAGTTCACCGAGACCAGACTACCCCCTATTGACTGCTTTTATAGCAAGCTGAATGAGGCGTCCGTCTCACGAGATGATTACTCGCACGCGACTAACATATGGAATAAACTGGGTTGTAAGAACCTGGGTGATTATCACGACCTGTACTTGAGGACAGATGTACTGCTGTTAGCCGACGTGTTTGAGACGTTTAGGCGGACGTGTTTCAAGCAGTATAAACTCGACCCCGCATGGTATTACACCAGCCCAGGTCTGTCGTGGGACGCCTTGCTTAAAAAGACCGGAGTTAATTTGGAATTGCTCACAGATTACGACATGCACCTATTCATTGAGAAAGGCTTGCGAGGTGGGATTTCCATGGCATCCAAACGATACGCGAAAGCAAATAATCAATACGTGAAAGGTTACGATCCTAACAAGCCAACCAATCACATTCTCTACCTCGACGCAAACAACCTGTACGGCTGGGCCATGAGCCAGTATCTACCTACAGGGGGATTCGAATGGGTACCCCACGTTGATGTTATGGGGGTTGCACCAGATTCGAACAAAGGGTATATCCTCGAGGTTGACTTAGAGTATACCAAGGAATTACACACATCACACAACAGCTACCCCCTGGCCCCCGAACGTATGAGGGTTAACCCAGACTGGATGTCTGAGTACCAACATAACTTGTTAGGTGGGCGTGTGACAGACGTTGAAAAACTCGTTCCTAACTTAATGAATAAGACCAAGTACATCGTTCACTATTGCAACCTACAGCTGTACCTGTCGTTGGGTATGAGGCTGACCAAAATACACAGGGTGCTCATGTTCGACCAGAGCCCATGGATGGAGCCCTACATCAGAATGAACACAGACCTATGAAAAAAAGCCACCAGTGATTTTGAGAAAAATCTCTACAAGCTCATGAACAACTCGGTGTTTGGTAAGACTATGGAGAACCTGAGGAAACGCGTGACCGTGAAGCTGGTTCGGTCGAGTGAGGAAGACAAGCTCAGGAGATTGATAGCCAGTCCGGCATTCAACCGTAGTAAGATATTCACAGACAACCTGGTTGCCCTACACATGAAGAAAAGCCACATAAAATTCAACCGGCCTGTTTACGTGGGGATGAGCATCCTCGATTTATCCAAACACCTGATGTACGACTTTTACTACAACGAGCTCAAGAAACAGTACGGTGACAGGTGTGAAGTGCTGTACACTGACACGGATTCCCTGCTGATGGAGATTCGAACCGAGGACGTGTACGAGGACATGAAAAAACACCTCGATTTATACGACACCAGCGACTACCCTAAGACCCATGCCATACACAGTACGGTAAATAAAAAGGTCCTAGGTAAGATGAAGGACGAGTGTGCTGGCACGCCCATAGCCGAGTACATAGGTTTGAGACCTAAGATGTACTCCATACTGAAAGCCGACAATAGTGAGATCCGGAAGGCTAAGGGGGTTAAGAAGTATGTGGTGAAACAACACATCAAACACGCCAGATTCAAGGAAGCCCTGTTCAAGACCCGTACCTTTAGGCATAAAATGAACACACTTAGAAGTGATGGACATAAGATATACGGACTGACTATAAACAAGACGTCCCTGTCGCCTATGGACACGAAACGTTGGATAGCTATTGATGGGATAAACACATACGCGTATGGACATGAAAAAATTTGAGGCTATTTACTACAGCCCGCGTGGGTACTGGAAAGGAGCTAGCGCAGTAGATAAGCTAGCTAAAATAGCGCGAGTACCCCCGGAGGAAGCCAAAGCGTGGCTTGAAAAACAAGCCCTGTGGCAGATCTATTTGCCGGCACCACGCTACGTGCCTAGAAGGAGGTTCGGTATTAACATACCTAATAGCGTTCACCAGGCAGACCTACTGTTCCTACCCCACGACAAGAGGTACAAGTATGCCTTAACCGTAGTGGACGTAGCCAGTCGTTACAAGGAAGCCGAACCCTTGACCACGAAAGATTCGGCCCAGGTAGCCAGAGGATTCGAACGCATATACAAACGCAGTCCGCTGACGTGGCCAACAGAGCTGCAAGTTGACCCCGGACGGGAGTTCATGGGTGCCGTGTCACAACTGCTAGCCAAACACAATACAAAGGTCAGGCGTGGCACGGCCGGAGCCCATCGCAGCCAAGCCATAGTTGAGAGATTTAATAGGACTTTGGCTGAGCGCTTGTTCGGCCATCAGGATGCTAGGGAGATGGTCACCCCTGGAAAACGATCGACTGAATGGGTCACGAGGTTACCCAAGGTGGTGTCGGCAATCAACCATGAAGTCACCCGTCTCACCGGTAAGAAACCGGCAGACGCTATCAAACTAAAATCAATAGTTGCAGAGTCGGCCGCTCCATTGCGTGGGAAGGAGAAACAGATACCAGATAGGGCCCTAGTGAGGTATCTATACCAGCCGGGGGAACACGAGGGTGATAGCCGTAAGCGGGCCACCGATCCTATATGGTCAGTCAAAACTTACAACATAGATAAAGTGGATATGAAAGCCGACGAACCTAACTTATACTACTTGAGGGATTATTGATCGTACCGTACGGCACAGTGTTACCTCCAACACACGCTAAGTAGTAGGGGTAATAGTAGCAAGAGCTAAGGACCCAACCAAAGCCTTATTTAGTAAATAAGGCTTTGTAGAGACTTTTCTTGAAAGTGTTTTAAAACCCCCATTGTATATACTACTCAACCAGGACAAAATTAAGAACTGCAAGCATGATAAATTGAGGAATGCACAAAGGCTACATTGATCATTGCAACCAGTATAAATCAAAGACTGCAACCAGGATAAAACCAGGAGTACAACCAGGATAAATCCAATAATGCAACCAGGAAAAATCAAAGATAGCAGCTAGGGTAAATTCACTATTGCAACCAGGATAAATCCTGGACTACAACCAGGATACATCCAAGATCACAACTATGATAAGTTGAGGATTGCAACTAGCATAAATCACAGATCACAACCAGGATAAATCCAAGATCACAACCAGTATAAATCCACAATAGCCACCAGGGTAAATTCAGTATTGCAACCATGATAAGTTGAGGACTACAACCAAGATAAATCCAAGAATGCAACCAGGATAAATCAAAGACCGCAAACAATATAAATCAAAGACAACAACCAGGATAAATCCAAAACACAACCTGGCTAAATCCAGGGTCGCAACAGGATAAATCCAATAATGCAACCAGGAAAAATCAAAGATAGCTGTCAGGGTAAATTCACTATTGCAACCAGGATAAATCCTGGACTACAACCAGGATAAATCAAAGATCACAACCAGGATAAATCCAAGACTACAACCAGGATAAGTTGAGGATTGCAACCAGGATAAATCAAAGATCGCAACCAGGATAAATCAAAGACCGCAACCAGGATAAATCAAAGATGGCAACCAGAATAAATCAAAGACAGCAGCCAGGATAAACCACAGATGACAACCAGGACAAATCCAAAATCACAACCTGGGTCGCAACAAGGATAAATCCAAGATAGCAGCCAGGGTAAATCCAGAACTACAGCCAGATAAATCCAGGACTACAACCAGGATAAATCCAAGACAGCGACCATGATAAGTTGACGACTACAACCAGGATAAATCAATGACCGTAAATATTATAAATCAAAGACAACAACCAGGATTAATCCAAGATCACAACCATGATAAGTTGAAGATTGCAAACCAAGATAAATCACAGATTGCAACCAAGATAAATCCAGGATTACAACTGCTAAGGATAAATCAAGAGACCGCAACCAGGATAAATCCAATAATGCAACCAGGAAAAATCAAAGATAGTGGCTAGGGTAAATTCACTATTGCAACCAGGATAAATCCAGGACTACAACCAGGATAAATCCAAGATCACAACCAGGATAAATCCAGGACTACAACCAGGATAAGTTGAGGATTGCAACCAGGATAAATCAAAGATCTCAACCAGGATAAATCAAAGATCTCAACCAGGATAAATCAAAGACGACAACCAGGATAAATCACAGATCGCAACCAGGATAAATCCAGGGTCACAACAAGGATAAATCCAAGATAGCAGCCTGGGTAAATCCACGATAGCAGCCTGGGTAAATCCACGATAGCCGCCAGGGTAAATCCAGTATTGCAACCAGGATAAATCCAAAATTGCAACCATGATAAGTTGAGGACTACAACCAGGATAAATCCAGGACTGCAACCAGGATAAATTCAAAGACCGCAAACAGTATAAATCAAAGACAACAACCAGGATAAATTCAAAATCACAACCTGGATAAATCAAAGATTGCAACCAGGATAAATCCAGGATTTGGAATGAATGATCAGATATACTGCAACATCAAAAGGAAGAAGCTCAGTGATTTAACTGGAATACTTGATAAATGAGAAGTAAATATAACTTCCTCAAAGACACTGCATTACCATGGTAACAGGTTATGTCAAGTGTACTGTTGACACCATCCTCCTTCAAGGCGAACTTTATCTGTGTGTGACCTTGTATTGATGTACACACTTCACTCACATATAACATATACTTAAGGATTGATTGTGTGTTTCTTTCGTTGCATTGAAGTATGAAACTAAAAACCAATGTGCAAACTTTTGTAAGAATCCGCTACGCAACGAAAGAAATACAGTCAATCCTTATAATTAAATTCAGCAACAAATACTATACCCTTTCAACAATATTTTCTTTAAACATAATCAAATTCATCAAAACAGATATCATTGTTACCACCGATTAACATTTTCAGTGTAAGAATTCGGTAATGGCGTGACATGACTCAGGTGACTCATTTACATAAAATGACAAGCCTACCAAACCATTAGCCAATCAGCATAGAGCACCCCCAAACAGCTGTCAATCAACCAAGCTAACGTAGGTCGGCGAATCAGAGTGGAACAACTCAACGTGCCGCGTCCCGGTATCGGCAAAGTTTCAAGTTCAAACGTTTGAATTACTACCTGCGAACTGAAAGAGACAGTTTGAAAAGTGAGAATTGGAAATGAAGCCCGATGATAAGTAGTTAGTGGAACTGAGATTGTAGTATTTGCGCAAGCAGAAAGAGGATGTGATGTGACTGGGATTGCGATGCCATGAACTGAAGTTCCAACGTGCGCATGCTCTTGTCGAGGCGTTGGAACAGTATTAACGTTCACTGATAATTTTGAGTTGTTTGTTTATGTTAACCACAATGTATCACTTCAATGTTGACCCAAAGTTCATTAAGGTACCCGAGTACAAGGGAATTCCCTCGCTGTGTAAGGGTATTCCCCGACATTCCTCAGGTCCGTAAGTAGTCTGGTGCGGTGGGCGTGGCTTATTTATTTCAGATTCATTGGGAAATGAACTCAAAAGAAATGTTCCCAGTTAACCAATCAGATTGCCAGAATTTTAATGAACACAATAAAAATTTAATTATTAAACAGTGAAAGAAACATGAGTTTTGAAAAAACATACAAGTAAGATTTCATGTTTATGACTCAAAATGCCAGAGTTATGTTACTTTAGCTGTTCAGTTTAGATGTTCCTGGTCATGTCAGTTTCACAGACTAGTTGTAGTCACAAACACCTTTTAAACAAGTGAAGCACTTCTCCAATAAATTTAGACACTGTTTTGTAACTGGTTCTTTGTGTGAACTGAAAAATTGCCTCCATGTACTCTGGGTATTACTGTAATGTTTAAATGAATCAGATCAACTTAATGTAATCTGAAAAAGTGAACAAAATATTTGCATTTGATTGATTGATTGAGTGAGTGAGTGAGTGAGAGAGAGAGAGAGAATGGTTTGATGGCACTTTTAGCAAATTCCAGCAACATCACACGAGAAATGAGCTTCATACATAATGTATCCATGTGGGAACTGAACCCAAGTGTTTAGCGTGACAACCAAGCACTTGAACCACTAGGCTACCAAAACCGCTCTATACATTTATGGACTAACAAAGTCGAGACAAATAAAATGAAAACCAATGCAGTTTCCTGTACCATGGACATGTCCCAGGTATCCTAGATGAAAGATTACAAGATGTCGCACATTTCCCATAATACATAGTAACAGAAACACAATCCTACCAAAATTATTGCCGATCTCGTCGTATATAGCTGTTTCGTCCTCATCATAAAAAACAGCAGTTTTCACTGGGTGTTTATTATCCTTAAGAATGGCCTTTTTAGCTTTGTCCAAACATGGAGAGCTTTTTTTCCCATTAAGTTTGTGATTTGGGACTTTCTGCGCACTTACACATGAAACGTTCCCATATATATTCTCACACGGAGGGGTTCCTTCATCATTATTCAGTGCACATGTTCTAGAATGGGTTTTACGGCTATCAACATTTGATGCCTTTTTCTGTTCACATACACCTGTCACCTTTTGTTTACAAACACTGGTCCCAGTCTTTTCTTGTTTACAGCCTATGGTCACACTTTGTTTACACTTGCTGTTCACATCTTGTTTACAAACCCTTGTCACATTTTTTTCATGCTCTGTACCATAATTCTCATATATTTCAGATCCATCTTCACTCCCCTCTGACCATACAGGCTGTTTCCCTTCTGGCTTATCTTCTTGTTTATTCCGAGATGCCAATGTTGGACAATCTCGCTCCTTGCCCTTCGGCACAACTGTATTACGATTAGGTTCTTTACGGCTTTGAAACAATGGACTCCGACCACTGATATCACGAACGTCTTGGACTATAAAACTAGGCTTTTGTGTCCCTCGTTTCAGCTGCATGGATACATCAACGTCCTCGTACACATCAGAATCGGCATCATGTGTCTTTTTATCAAAATTTTCATAAATCTGACACTTGGCCTTTTCTGATCGTCGATGCTTTAACTGCAAATGTGACTTATCCCGTTCTTGACAAGCTTCAAAATTTCCTCCCTCAATGCTTGAGAGTTGGTTTAGAATGTCCTGCACCTTTGAACCGCAAAAGCCTTTCGTGGATTTCATCATGGACATCGGCAATAGCAGCATAAACAGTGTTGAAATATTCCACATGCATGCTCTTGCTCATCAATCACAATGAGGCTAGATTTCCGTGTTATGGTGTGAAAGTAGACAACTGATGTAACAGGGTCAACCCATAACTTCCTTGTTACAACGGAACATGATCAACCATCGTACATCAACACATCAGCCTTCCAGAAAGCTTGCCTTCACCCATAGGAGGCCACAGATGACTAAACTCCACTTCAGAGATGTCTTAGACAGCTTCCAGGTAGGCGTGACGTGTTATCTATTGATCTATTTGCCTTGTGTTTGTTAATTTATGACAGGGAAACTGATGGGTAAAAACACTTTCATCTTCCTGATCAAGTTATCAAGCGAACAATAGGACTTTCTTAGAACCTTCATACTAGAGAGACTGGGATTATGATACTATGATGGAGGACCAGGCAACAAACCAGGAATCTTCCTCTATTTTCCTTCCTTCCTCAAGGTAAGTTGTATTCCAGAATCTCCTAGTATTACCTTCCACAATTTTCCACCACAGAATTTAGGATAAACCTTGTATTCTTAGTTGTGGTTGACCTTTGAGATATTAATTGATCTTGGTGAAATCTCCCACTGTGGCCTGTGGTCATTTTTTGTGTCCCTGAGTGGCACCTGTGTGCAGTATGCCATGACTGATAAGGTGTTATCTCATTAACATGGTACTTGAATAACCTTGATTGGCAGATTGATCACGTTGATAGCATTGCATGAGAGGTTGTTATGAAGGTACATAATAAATCCATAGAATCCAAGAGAAACCAAAGTAAAGGTTTATATACACTTATCTTACCTCACACGTGAATGTCGCTTTCTGATTGGCTAAGAGCCCTTGTATTTTTTTTTTCAATGTACCACTCTTACAGACGATGTATTTTTTTCAATGTACCACTCTGGGGATGCCGAACTCATTTGGTTCTTCACAGTATCACTTCTTTATCTCGAATGACACTGAATCACGCATGATGCACGGATATTACCGATGTTTTGAGATTGAATGGAAGGGAGATAAGGGGTCCATGAGCTCATGTACCCTCAAGCTTTGTTTATGTTCCCCTCGCTCTGCGAGATCGGGAACATAAACAAACCTTGAGGGTACATGAGCCCACGGACCCCTCGTGACCAGTGAACAACTTATAATATATGGTAACAACCATATACAGAGAAAGCTGTCAAAACCGGCATCTGTCCAATGCGGCAAGTTGTCAACACTGGCACAAAATCTCAAGTCTTGTTCCCGGCATGTACATTATCATCAGCTCTACAATCAAGCATGTTGTCTAAAATGGATTTTTCCTTCAGTCCCAATAAGTGCTGGTTTAGACACTTTCCACTGTACACACACATTGCTCACACATTGTTCACAAATTGAATTCCTCACATTTAGAGCTGGCATCATTGATGCAAGTAATTCACATCCCACCAGACACTGTTAAAAAAGCAAGTTCAAAGAACACACAGAACCACTGCTGTACATCACTGGAGGACCGATACTCTCTGGATAATTATAACTCTTGTAACGTTCTCTAATGCCTGGTTAAGTCACAATGTTGGAGATTCAAAGGTTTTCATATCTATGTTCAAACAGCGGTTATGTGATAATTTACAGCAGACATGGTACTCCTCTCTAGAGTCTTCACCCAAATGTTACCTCTACAAATCGTACAAATCTTTGTTGGATGTTGAAAAGTACCTACGATGTGATTTACCTCTTTATGTAAGAACTGCTATTTCTAAATTTAGATGTTCAAACTTCAAAATTGCCATAGAAACTGGAAGATACACTAATACTGATAGACATCTAAGACTGTGTAGCCACTGCAAAAATAATAATGTAAATGTCATTGAGGATGAATTCCATATTTTATTGGAATGCCCACTATATGCAGATATTAGAACGAAATACCTTAGTAATACGCTAAAGAAACCACACAACCTCATGTCTGTTGTTAACATTTTTAAAGATCCCAACACAAATACTCTCCATAATGTTGGACATTTCCTCTTTCATGCTGAAAAGAGGATCCATTTAAAATATGCTCAGCGACTGTAATTGAATTATGTTTGTATTTTGGGCCTGTGGCCTTTATACAGAATAAAAAAATGTCTGTCTGTCTGTCTGTAACGTTCTCTAAAGAGCTTGTCAAAAGTGAATTAATTAAGCACTAATCAGCTTGAGCCATTCACCATGTTCCCATCTCTCTAATTGAAACTCGTAACCTGTAACTCTGTGGCACTAGGCATCTACTCCGTTTCTCTCTGACTTGTGATGGAGACAAGTGCCACAGAGTGAAGTTACCATGGTTGACATAAAATAATGCAGTAGTGTCAGAGCTAGCAATACTGATGGCAATAGCCTGAATGTACTACTATGTTAATTTTTCTTTTTATTATATTAAGATATTTATCATTAAAATTGGATGTTTACATAACAGATCGTACTATAAATCTCAGCTCCCTGGGGAACATAAAACTTATTGCAGCTTTCCCATCCTTATGAAGTACCCATTCACAGCTTGGTAGACTGTGACATTAGTCACAGTCCCAGGTCCATGTTTACTGCACATTGCTGTACCTGCAACTTCGTATTTTCACATATGGCCACCATCTGGTCATTTACAAGCAAATTTGTGGGTTCTTTTAATCTTGTGGAATATTATGTTAAAAAGTGTGTTTAGTTAATCAAAAAAACATAAAATGTGGCTGGTGAGGAAATATATTGTAAACACACCATGTTCTAATGAAAGATTGAACAAAAAAGACACTTTTATGGCTTGTCTTTCCATTTGGGAGTGAGGGAGTGAGTTTAGTTTTACGCTGCACTCAGCAATATTCCAGCTATATGGTGGCGATCTGTAAATAATCGAGTCTGGACCATACAATCCAGTGATCAACAACATGAGCATTTATCTGCACAAATGGGAGTGAGTGAGTGAGTTTAGTTTTACGCCGCTTTTAGCAATATTCCAGCAATATCACGGCGGGGGACACCAGAAAATGGGCTTCACACATTGTACCCATGTGGGGAATCGAACCCAGGTCTTCGACGTGATGAGCGAAGGCTTTAACCACTAGGCTACCCCACCGCCCCCTGCGCAAATGGGAATCGATGACATGTGTCAATCAAGTCAGCAAGCCTGACTACCCAATCCCAATAGTCGCCTCTTGCGACAAGCATAGTCGCCTTTTATGGCAAGCTTGGGTTGCTGACAGCCTATTCTACCCGGGGACCTTCACGGGTATCTCCATTTGGTTGCTAATGGACAAAGTATCTCCAATGACATTCTGTAGATGTGCGATGTGTCTGGCTCTGAACATGAAGTGACGACAGTCTATCACTGGGAAGAAATGCCATATCCGACAAACTCAGAGACTTTGTTGAGTTCATTCTGTTGTTGTCCAGTTGAATCATGACTTTTGTTGATGGGTTGCACTACCGTTGTATTGTCCAGTTGACTCATGACTTTTGTTGATGGGTTGCACTACTGTTGTATTGTCCAGTTGAATCATGACTTTTGTTGATGGGCTGCACTAAAGTTGTACTGTCCAGTTGAATCATGACTTTTGTTGATGGGCTGCACTACCGTTGTATTGTCCAGTTGAATCATGACTTTTGTTGATGGGCTGCACTGCTGTTGTATTGTCCAGTTGAATCATGATTTTTGTCGACTGAACAGCATCCGAAAATCAGCACTGCTAGGATCGCCTCTTTGAATTATGATTCATTGATATGAAGGGATTGAATTGCAGGCAACCTCAGTTCTGCCATGGGTTTTTCAAGAAGACGTGCTCCCCCCCATTTTATCAGTAGAGGATGTCTTCCGTTACATGTACGAGTGACTGACTGAGATGGGGGTCACTCATCTACATGACTGCAGGATCACAGACAGCAGAATTCTGTATGTCACACAAAAACATGTTTGAAAGTGTTGTTTATGAAAATAATTACACAGAATTTGCTACAGTCACTGATAGATGTTCAAGATTGCATGGCAGGAATTAAAACATAAAAAGAGAAAGCTAAAGTGTCAAATATTAACAGAAATGTGCAAAATTTAAGCAAAATCGGATGACATTTAACAGAGAATTTCACCTATGTGAATATTTTTCAGAAACTTAAATTTTGTATTTTCTGAAAGATTATTATATTTGATTCAAAGCATATGTGTAGATTTTCTGACACACCAATGCACACCTGTTTGCTATTGTGTTGAAACATGTTTGCTTTCTTCAAAACTACACTCGTGTAGAAGTGACTGGGGAAGTCATCAATGGGAGGCAACTGATGCCTGACTGAATTGTTCAGTCACAATATCCATCTTGTAACTTTGACAGTCTGAAGTGTACATAACTTATATGGGGAAATTTTTCTTGCATTACAACAAAGAGTATATAACAGATTAAAACAAAATTATAAATGACATTTTTTAATACAGATTATATCATTTGTTGGAAGTATAATCATTGGAAAACACAATTAAGAGAGGAGGGGTCACTGTAAATTCAGCTATATATTTACTCACTCACATGACACATCCTCTCGTGGCCACTGCCTGTAGTCAACTGCTTGTCCCCTTCATTAAGGCTAGTTAACTCTGTCCAGTCAAAGCCAATCAGTATCCAAGCCCATCTATTGTTTGTATTACAGTCCAGGAGCTATCATGTGAGCTGCATTCTAATAACCTTAGCATCAAACTTAACTTGTGTCAGTCACTTCTACTGATGTAAAAACAATGTGCCTACATAAGCTTTCAGTTTGTTGTCATATTATTAGTTGGTTTTTGACAATTTTGACATGACTTATATTTCCTGAGAGCTCATACAGTGGACACTTACCTCAAGTAAGAATGTTTTCAAGTACACGAATGCACATTGGCGTACAAATGCATTGAAACGCATCTACTTTCCTCACACTGCTCGCTACAGACACACAAACTATCCTTGCAGCCCTGTTACATATAGGAGAGGCAAAAGTTGCCAGTTTTTGACGATTATTTTCACCTATATGCCAGTTTCACAGAAACATGTTTGTCATACCTTACGACAAAGCTGGAGTGTTGCTACCAACAGAGACCAAGAGACTCTGTCACAGTTTTTCAACTCCATTGGTCAACACTGAAGGGATGATGGAACGATGGTAGTTCGATCTCAGACTGAAGATAAGTAGGTAATGACGCAAGAAGACTTGGAGCAGTCCACTCAAGATGAGGAACTGAACACCATTCAGCTAATGTGCACAGCGTTGATGTAAATACTCTCAGATATGTTTGTGGTCACAAAATATACGTATGAAAGAGTGAGTGAGCAAGTATGGCTTAATGTTGCTTTCAGCAATATTTCTGCAATATCATGGTTGAGGACAGAAGAGGAATGTCCTTGGAAAGGAGCTAAATATACATATAACAATTACATTTAAGATCTTAAAATATTTTGGCGATTAAAACATCTGTTGTCAATGACCTGTAACAGCAACTCCACATGTTCTCAGACTATTCACCACATATATGACTGTAGATAAACCGTTCTAATGGATAAGCTAAGGTCCTAACTTGACCCATAAAATATCAAAATGGTATTTTCCGTACATAAGCTGAACCACCAACCTTCGTTCATCTTCTTGTCATAATCAGTCATCACAAATACAGTGTCAACAAATCTGTATTTGATTATGCAAGTTAGCTCTGTTACAATATCTTGTGAAGAAGGTAGCATTACTAGCAATGAAAGGCGAGAGGTAGCTATATATAACCTCACAATACAGGCTGTATGTCTAGCATCAGCTACGATACAAGCTGAGTCACACTTTGGCAAATCCCATTAAATCACTTATCAGCTGGCTCTGACAAACATGGAATTATGAGTATATGGGATCTGCAAGGAAAAAACCTTTAAGGCTGAAGTACAGATGTATCAGAGACCTCATACCACACACTACCTCCTTTCTCCCTACTTGTCCTAGTTCTCTATCCCCTGTATATTATCATATGAATCTATGCAAGATGTTGGCTCACACAGCCTCGGAAATCTAGCAGGGACTTGGAATACCGATGGAGGCAACTTTCCTCAGTAAGGCATACACTGGAGCAATTAATTCACCAAACAACCACCACCATCTCATTCTCCTACTTTCCCAAAGACATGATGTTTTTTTTCAGGCTCCATGTGTGTCAGCAGTGTGTTATTTATGGACATATTATTCCCTAGTCCTTCAACAAATTGTGTTATTTATGGATGACGTTCCCCAGTTTATAAGTCAGATATGAAAATGTTATTTCCTGTCAATACTCATCAATACTTATATGGACAATATTCCGCAGCTTATCATCATTATGTCATTTATGGACACGTTGAGTGCCAGTCTATCATCAATGTGTCAGTTATGGACATGTCATTCCCCAGTCTATCATCACTGTTTCAGTTATGGACATGTCATTCCCCTGTCTATCATCACTGTTTCAGTTATGGACATGTCATTCCCCTGTCTATCATCAATCTGTCAGTTATGGACATGTCATTCCCCAGTCTATCATCAATGTGTCAGTTATGGACATGTCATTCCCCAGTCTATCATCAATGTGTCAGTTATGGACATGTCATTCCCCAGTCTATCATCAATGTGTCAGTTATGGACATGTCATTCCCAAGTCTATCATCAATGTGTCAGTTATGGACATGTCATTCCCCAGTCTATCATCAATGTGTCAGTTATGGACATGTCATTCCCAAGTCTATCATCAATGTGTCAGTTATGGACATGTCATTCCCAAGTCTATCATCACTGTGTCAGTTATGGACATGTCATTCCCCAGTCTATCATCAATGTGTCAGTTATGGACATGTCATTCCCCAGTCTGTCATCAATGTGTCAGTTATGGACATGTCATTCCCAAGTCTATCATCAATGTGTCAGTTATGGACATGTCATTCCCCTGTCTATCATCAATCTGTCAGTTATGGACATGTCATTCCCCAGTCTATCATCACTGTGTCAGTTATGGACATGTCATTCCCAAGTCTGTCATCAGTTTGTCAGTTATGGACATGTCATTCCCCAGTCTATCATCAATGTGCCAGTTATGGACATGTCATTCCCAAGTCTGTCATCAATGTGTCAGTTATGGACATGTCATTCCCCAGTCTATCGTCAATATGTCAGGTATGGACACGTCATTTACCAGTCTGTCATCAACATGTTGGCTGTACTAAAGATACAAATCGGTCACATCTTCACAGTCATAGGTCAAGTGTGCTCTTCCTTTTGTCAACTTTCTTAATGGCCACCTTTCCTTTTAACGTTCAATAGTTTCTTTATGTACAGACTGGTCTTTCAAACAAAGCGATTATATGAATTAATTTATATGAACGTACACAAAATTCCACATTAGCGTCATGGTCAAAACAATATTTTTAAGCAACCATACAAACCAAATGAGTTGACACAATTGTAAGTGAGAGAGGTGTGTTGTAATCTTCAAGATGCCACTGCTAGACATGGTAGGACTATACAAGATATTTTGCTTAAAAAGCTGTACAGATCCTTGAAAAATGAACAGGCCCATCCAACTAATCTTGTCAGTGCTGTTAACTGTGTAAGTGGGAAAAAAAGTAATCAAGATGTACTTTTTCACCCTATAACATTACTATGACAATGGACTAGTACTTGCAATATTTCAGCATGGCTGAGGAACGAATGAATGAACCAATCGATTGTAAGTAATTAAACCATCCTCATGCAGCTATGGACACTTCCTTATCTATTTTCATACTTGTAAGGACCAAATACTTTGGAAGCTAATTGCTGAGTGTGGTGTAAAACTAAACTCACTCACTCATTCACTCAAAAATATATAAACTAAACAAAGGACATGTGACTGGCCCTTTCCTACCTACATCTTTCAAGTCTGTGGTAAAACCTAAACAAGCTATTTCTTGTTAAGAGTTAGTAACTATTGTTTTATGGTGTTTTTAGCAATATTCCAACAATATCATGGCATGGAAATCCGGAAATGGGCTTCACACATTGTACCCATGTAGGGGGGTCGAACCTGGGTCTTTCGCATTCTGAACAGATGCTTTAACCAATAGGCTACATCACTGCCCACATGCTGTTAACATTCTTGGAAATGCTGTTTCAAAACTTTCAAAGCAGATGTGAAGGATGCTGCATGGAAGAGGTGCAACCATAGAAACTGGTGACAATAACAAGCTTCCAGCAATACTCGGTCAGAAGAGACAAGGATATGTCTTCCAACACTTAACACTTTCAGTGAGTTCTGGTTTTCTTACGCTGACAGAAAGCTTACCCACAATGGCACAATTGTTACATATTCATAAAAGACAAGAACCAATGAAACAGATGCATTCTGGAACAAAGCTAATTACATTTACCAGTATACCAGCCTTTCCTTCCCTGAGAGTCTGACGAAGGTGCTGGACATGGCATTGTGCTAGCTTCAAAATGCCCCACATGCCCACCTGAGTAAAGAAGATTACTGATGAACACTAGCATCTCCAAATAAGTTCTGAGGAATATAAAGGCTATATACAGCAAGTGGATGATAATTGTTATTATTGGCATGATGCTCTCTAGAGTCATCACTGATGAAGAGAAGTGGGAAATCCTCATTTCCAACAGGTAAGATACCCAGCATACTATTGCAATATACAGCAGCTGTGGAGAACCTAGTGCTTCAACCTGTCTCAGAACTACCGACAGCCTCAAATGTCCATCCGGGTTAGAATTGTTCTTCAGCAACTCACTATTGCCATATGAGGTGACCGACGGGATGGGGTGGTCAGGCTTGTTGACTTGACTGACAAATAATCGTATCCCAATCATGTAGATTGAAGCTCATGATATTGATCACTGGATTGTCTGGTCCAGACTTCACCACCTCCATATAACTTAAATATTGCTCAGAGTGACAGCAAACAACAAGCTAACAGACAACCAGAACCATGTGACCCTTTTACAAGCAGAAAACACATACTTGATCATCCATCTTTTAGCAAAATTTATGTAACATGTCACAAAACATAAACTTAACGCTGCTGTCATGGTAACATCAACTTACCTTCAGGCAACATATCATCTTCTCCTTTATAGCTGATGTAGAACTGACTACGACTCTTTGATTTCTTGGAACTGAATCTCCGGAATTTCAGCCTATCATATTGCCCATCCTCGGGTGTCTTCAGGCTTCTCCGGGCTGCACTGGCTCTCTCAATGAAGTGGACAGAGTATGGTCGTCCAGAACCTTGCTTACACGATATGAAACCAGGAGGGTGCGACTGAATCATGAAGTCGTCACGTGTTAAAACACTCTCAGGAGAACAAGGAGGAATTGGTTGGGCCATTTCATACATGCTGCTTGTTTCGGCACTTCTGGCTAAATTTGACAGCAAGTTTGTTTGTTTCTGAGATTTGTTTATTGCTTCCTGTGCAACTGAATAAACACCACCTAGGCCTGGGGCTGCAGCTGATATATCACCATCACTACCTGCTTTCACTTGTCCTTGACCTTTCACCTTGGAATCAGTCTGACCTTTAGTAGTTGTATCATGAAACACAACCTCGTATATTGGTTCTTCGGCTAACAGAGACAAATATGAATGACCTGACCCGCTCTCAGATGATTCTCGTGATGGCACAGCATCATAAATTGGCTCGGACATCATCCTTTCTGTTATGTCACCATTAGCTTCTCCAATACCTGAAAATGAAACTTCTTCAGTTTGGTCACTGACAGTATTAGTTGTCTCCCTTGATTCAGATTTCTCAAGCTCGTACACTGGTGGAGTATTATTGAGGGCTTCAAATCCTTCGAATGGGTTCCGCAATCGGGGAATATCATGAATGGCTGGTATGGAATCATCAGACCTCTGTTTCTTAACCTCAGGAACCTGATGATCACTGCCAAGGGCTTCAAAAGCCTGAGTAATTTCATGAACAGAGGGCTGCAGTTCTGGCATGGTAGTGCTGTCTCCCTTACTGCTCCCAGTTTCCAACTCAAAGTAAATCGGAGTAGCTTTATCATCAGGAGCCTTCCCTTCAACCTTTGTTCTGTTGGTCAAGGGTGTATTACTCACTTCACTCACATCTACTATTGTATTGATTGAACTCTCCAAACACGCCTCTGAGTCATCATCAGGAACCTCTTCCTGAAGCGTGGAGACACAGTCACTGTATACATCCTCCAGACTCGTCTCCCCAATGTCGATGTCATCAGTGCTTGTCTCCCCTATGTCAATGTCGTCAAGGGTGTAAACACCACCGCTTAATGCATCGTCGTACGGTTCTGTTTCCATGTTTGTGTTATTAGGATCAGTTATGTTCTGTGGTTTCTGCAAAGTTTGGCCTTTTTCAGTGCTCAGTGGTCTGACATTGGCCATCTTGGATTTGCAAAACTTTCGTTCTTTTCTTCATGAACTTTTGAATGGGTAGTATACTAGAGACCATGATTTCTGCATAGTTCTGGTTATCTGAAAACAAATATGGATATCTGATTAAAAGACCCAACAGAATGTACATGATGTATGAAATTAGTCCCGAGAACAAATTGTTGCTATCTAAGCCACAGTGTGACTGACTCAGTGAGAAACTGTATTTCATGCCTCATGCAGAAATGTTAGTATTTGTTTGTTGATTTATTGGGGTCTCTAAACATCTAGAGATGAAAATATCAGACTTGTTTAATAAAATGACTGCCATAAAACAACAGCGAACATGGTGAGTGTATGAATGGTTGACCTATCCATCATCACTTTAAGCACAACTGACCGAGCGACGATGATTAAGACAACACGCATTCCACTAACCATGACATCCTCTCCATGTAGACATGTCAGTGGAAAACTCGAGTAGGACAATTAAAGCTGTCACAACCTCATACAACTAGAGTGAAGGACAAGTAATAAACACCATTGGTGTTTTCTCTGTGACTGTTCTCAGTTAGGAGGTCAAAAGCCAGATTATGGAAAAAATACTTTTTCTGTCCAACCTTACATTTTTTGATCATGTGTTTCAAAAGCAGACATGCCAGAAATATTAAATGATTGCTCAAATGTATTTGACTTCTATCTATATCTACTGCAGCCATCTGAACAACGAAAATCTTTGAGTGAGTGAGTGAGTGAGTGAGTGAGTGAGTGAGTGAGTGAGTGAGAGGGACACCTGAAATGGGCTTCACACATTGTACCCATGTAGGGAATCAAACCCAGGTCTTTGGCACAAGAAGTGAACACTCTAACCACAAGGCTACCCCACTGCCCCCTTTTATTAGAAGTAAATATGCATAAATCAAGCATATGTTTGGCACTTCACTAGAATTAATTTTACTATTTCTCAGTAAACTTACCAACCTAAACAATTCATTTAATTTTATTTTGAACTGATCTACAGCGACTGAAAAGATATCCATCACCCTCAGTACAGTAGCCAAGTGGTAAAAGTATTGGCTTCACACAGTGAAGACCAGGTCTGATTCCCTTCTACAGCTCAGCCTGAGGAATTTATTACCTCCCTTGGCTGACTTTTTATCCGATCAGGTGTCTATGGTGGGAAGTTGAGCTTACCAATCACAACTTTGGTTTCTAAAATGATCTAACTGATCTAACTTGGCAACACAAACCAGGCTAAGGTTTTCTGAAAGAGGTAGACCTGTTTTAAGACCTGTCAATTTGTGTGCATGATTTTCACAAAATCTGAGGCGCCTTGTGAACAAACCTTTACAGCTGCGACTACTATCTTTGTTGACACTGGTATGTTTGGTTGTAACGGCTTAGCTAACTGGCTACTTTGAGAATGTGTTGCCAGCCAAGGGACGTATTACAATTATCCGGCCGAGCCATAGACACATCCAGGTTATAGTGGACACTTAATGGAACGTATACTATGGTACAACTAAACGAGGGGTAAAACACAACCCTCGTAACAGTTTCAACCCAGAAATAACCCTCACTATTTCTTTGGGTTTACAGACACATAAATTCATTTTTGATAAAAACAATACAAAACGTTAAAAGACACCTGATTTTCTCTTTGACTACAGTTAATTTGTCCTATCCTAATTTCTGTTAAGTAATAAACCTGATAGAACTGAAAGAGTCGACTCTCAATATTTCTTTTATTTATACACACAAACAAACTACACATAAAATAACAGTTTCACTGCAACAAATAAAACATCGTGCAGAGTCTGTTCTAACAAGAAATTCACAAGACTCAACACCATTCACCTCAGTCCATGACTCTCCAGATGACCTTGAGTCTGGGGAAGGTCATGAACACTCCCAGTGAAAACAGATTTTCATCTAACACCATGCAGTCTGATGTAAAGGTCAGGAGCAACAGGTATATCGCTGGAACCCAGAACCCAGAATAGATATCTACAAAGTCTACAGAGTAACACTGTTCTGTTTTGTTGTACGAGGCACGAGGCACGAGGAAGCCAATTATTTAGTTGCCAGCAAGTAATTGTCACCTGCATTCTGAAATTCCTTTGTTTAATTGTTGGATATATCCTAACACTTCATACACCAGAGTATTACAAATATCTCACAAATTGAAATATATTTTTTTAGCTCTTCTGAAGTAATGCTTTCATCACAAATATTCAAATTATTAGACTCTAATATTAAAAAAAACCAGACAGATCCTGGGATTTTCATCAAATTCTAAGGTTCTGTAGATCATCTAAATAAATCCTTGAACAATTTCTAGAAATATGTCAGACAGTATGTACATCATTTTCTGTGTTTTCCATCTCACCTGCCACCTTTTCCCCACTGCTGTTCCACATAAATGTGATTAAAATAACCATACCTACCACGGCACACTCATACAAAATCAAGGTCTGTTGATGTATCTTCCAATATTTTAGTGAAAAATTAAGTGAGTCAATTTAGTTTTATGCCACATTCAACAATATTCCAGCTATATGGCAGCAGTCTGTAAATAATTGAGTCTGGACCAGACAATCCAGTGATCAACAGCATGAGCATCAATCTGTGCAATTGGGAGCCGATGACCTGTCAACCAAATCAGTGACCCGATCCAATTAGTCGCCTCTTACGACAAGCATAATCGCCTTTTATGGCAAGCTTGGGTTGCTGAAGGCCTACTCTACCCCGCACCCTAAGGGATCTGCAAAATTATGTCCCCGTGCATAGCAACCCTATCTATGCCAAAACATATTTCTGAGGCTGGCAAAAAGGCTTATGAAGTAAAATAAAACACATTTTTTTCCTCTGCCTATTTTCTTGCTGGTGGAGGTTTCAGATAACCCCAAAATATATAGAGAGCCCTCTATGGCTTTAATCAGGGCTCCAGATAAAGGCTGTATCAGTGTATGTAAGGATGAAAAACATGCACGATATGGTTGGACAAAAAAACCCAATGTAACAGATACACTCTACTCCAATGGTGTACAGTCTTAGAATCATTTATGGACAAGAGTATCAATGCTGTGGGGTATACATGAAACGAGCAACAAACTGATGTGCCATTAAATTCCATTTAGTACTGTTAATGTACTGTTTATACAATACTCCTATATTGAAAAAATAATTATCTGGAGTCCTGCTTTAGCGATTTCTTGAATTCAGTTTGTCATTCATGATCACTAGACTTGAATGTTCACAAGTTTTGTTGAGATGAAGAGTTTTTTTAGATGAATTTGTCTGTTATTTATCAGATATTCAAAAAAGAACTTAACCAAGATAACCAGAATGGCAGAACTGATATTTCAAGTGACAGTGACAAATTATGACTGTCAACAGCCATGAATTTAAGTAACAATACATCAACCGCTGATGTGGAATGGTATTTGTAAAAATATCTGTATATATTACCCAAGATTCACGATACTTATCACATTCACTGCATAGTTGATTCGTTGTAGCCCTATTTCCTAACACAAAAATTGTCCTAAGTGCAGAGGTTTATGTAATCCGTTGTACAGAACCTGAAGTATATATATCCAAGAAAGCCCACGCAAGTCTAGAAAATGTGGCAAGTCTAGATTTCCATAGCTTCTGAAAATGAAGAAAGTCTCAGGGCTCCATTTCATTATATTATTTTTTTTCACTATGAACGTTTTTTTCAGTAAAATATGTTCATTTCAGAGACTAGATGTTAGTCTAAGGTTTATGTATCAAGCAGGCTTGTGATAAAACCTGTCAAATGTCTCTCCAGACAAGCCACATGTATTCGACCATTACAAGGCTGTTAAGTTGAATCAATAACACATCAAATATTGACATGCACAGCTGTGACATGCAGATGCATATAGTACGATTTCAGTGCATCAAGTTGTATAGGTCCATCTTTCATACAATACCACATGTGTCTTGTATGCATGACTTTTTTCTATAGTGGTTATTACAAACCTTTTAAACATCAAAATATTGATACGTTTCAAAGTATATTTTCATCTTTCAGAAATGGATCATATTTTGATCATCCTGTTGTTCTACAAGTAAGTTTTATTCGTATTTTACTTCCTTGCAATTTTATTTACTTAAATTAATTTATATGAACAAATTTCTTCATCATTCATCAACATGTAAAAGGAACACATGGCCAATGTCAGAATCAATATCAGTCCTCACTGTTGTACTTAGTTTGTTGGCTTGTTAATTCTGTACTCAGCAATATTTCATCTCTGAAGGTTACCTGTGAGAAACTAAATCTGGACCAGACAATCATCTACAAGATCTGCAAAGCTGACCATATCATGTGAAGCATGGGTTGCCAAAGGCCAATTAAACTCTACATCTTCACAGGTTGAGTGAGCTAGTCATGTACATTGTTTCAGTCACGTCCTGGGGTGTTGACAAAACCGCAAGCATATGACATGAAATCTTATTTAACCTGAAGGTATTAGTGAGTGATGTAAGTTTTATGCTGTGCTCAGCTATTACAGAGGTGGTCTGTAAATAACTGAGTCTGGACCTGATAATCTAGAGATCAACAACATGAGCACTGATCTGCATAACTGGGATACACTGGCCATGGCAACCAAGTCCGCGAGCCTGACCACCCAGTCCCGTAAGTCACCTCCAATGACAAGCATGGGTTACTGAAGATCAATTCTAACCCAGATCTTTGTCAATACCAGAAGGTATTAAGTGGAGGTAAACAAACACTGTGTTTGCAATGCAACTCTCATTTACAACTGGGGTTCAATTTTTTTTCTAAAAGCTACTTGCCATGGGGTGCCTTGCCGTGACTGTAAGAAAGGAACTTGTCCGACTAATTTTCCACTTACCCTGATTTTATGATATAATCATGATGATCAATTATGAAAGAATAAAATAACATGGTCTTTCATATTAATTGACTATTAATCGAAAAGTAATATTTTACTTTATTATCACTGGGATGTTTAATGTCCACATTTAGAGCAGATGTGAAATGAAATTCAAGTTTATTTGTAGCTTGATACCTAAAGTGCAAATTATCTAGTCGCCAACATAGAGGTATTAGATACCATTGTTTGATCACCCGAACAGAAAACTGATTTGTCCCAGGCGATAGGCGATGGGATTTTTGAACCCCTGTACAAACTGGAAAAGTTGAGGCAATGTTCAAACATATTAAAAGTAATATTATCATCATGATCTTCTGGCAAAACTACAGCAAAACCAAAACCAAATTTCAAACAAAAAAACACATCAGAAAACCTTCACCATTTGTTGCTTTCCTCAGGTTTCTTCAAGTCCCACTCTTAGCCATCATGCTGTGATA
This sequence comes from Haliotis asinina, assembly GCF_037392515.1. NCBI lineage: Eukaryota > Metazoa > Mollusca > Gastropoda > Lepetellida > Haliotidae > Haliotis > Haliotis asinina. The sequence goes on from NC_090295.1 coordinate 39,776,154, forward strand.
TAAACTAAATCATGTTCCAGACAGCTAATTTTGAAACAGGAACGACAAATCAACATCACATTCACAACACTCTGAAGCATGTTAACTCAATCGAGATTAGTTATGCCTCAAGTAGTATCTATAAGACTGCAACATGAACATTTTAAGATTACAGATGCCCTGACATCTGACTTGGGTAGGTAATACAAATACTGAGCAGGGCTCTCACATCAACAGGATAAAATACACTCCAAGGAGGTGATAAGCTGGCCCATCTCCTATGCTATTTACCAGACCACTAAAAATGGGTAAAGCTTGCTCTTAGCACTACTTCTTAGTCCTAGGCCAAATGCTAGAAAAGTCCCTATCTTTTAGGATCTCTAAGCAGCAGTAGATGCGTTATTCAGTAATTGGTATGACACCTCCCACCCTCCAAAAATTCTTGTTGATGTGGAACTAGCTACAGGAGGTATCAGGTTACTAAAAACTAACTGGGTTCAGTCCACTGTTGAAACAGTGTCCACCTGTTCATAAACAAACTGCTTGGGAATTATCACATTGTCTAATGTGTGGTGACAAGCACTGGTGTTCAACATGGTCAAGATATGCAGTTTGGGTGATAAGGCTGGGTTGATCATATTACCTGATTTTCATGATATCTCTACATTTGGCCCAGGAGTCTGGTGTTTGGGCTTCTGTTTCAGTGTGGTCCTTTTTAAGATAAAACAAGATATCTTCCATTAGTCTTTTTCAGTTGTATATTTTACTTTCCATAGCATCCAGGTCACCCTGGTTATTTTCAGTGGTATTCTACATCATTACAATATGACAGCATTATGATATTGTTTTTCTCAAGGAATGGAAAAGCTTCCTGTCATAACTCAAATGCAGTAATGCTACTTTCCCCATAACTAATTCCAAATGAAGGATGTAACAACATTCAGTGTGTACAATTTTACAGGATCAAACCCAAATGATCATAATCTACGTAAAGTCCAATAAGTATAAACAGGGAAGGGCATTTCTGTTCTCTTTGGTAGAATGTTTCCCTGATTATGGCAAATATCAACTGATTGTCATCATATTGCTACCTTGCCACCAAGAAAACACTGACATCTTATTAACATACATCATGTAACGTCACCTCAAGGAAGATCTCATTGTACTACCTAACTATTAACATTTTATTGACTATTTACTATCAAGATACATAGTATAATTTTATGCTGCACTCAACAATATTCCATCTATTTGGTGGCAGTCTGCTGAAAATCGGGTATGGACCAGACATCAACCATGCAAATGAGAACAGATGACGTGTCAACCAAGACAGTGAGTCTGATCACACTATCCATGTAACAGGCTGCCCCTTTTCTGTCTGATCATACGTATCTTAATGGCAACTTACTACTGAGATCAAATGTATCTTAATGGTACCTTAGTTTGAAATCAAATGTATCTTAATGGTACACTAGTTTGAGATCAAATGTATCTTAATGGTACATTAGTTTGAGATCAAATGTATCTTAATGGTACATTAGTTTGAGATCAAACGTATCTTAATGGTACATTAGTTTGAGATCAAATGTATCTTAATGGCACCTTAACATAGAGACACACATCTTAGCGACACCTTACTAAAGAGACATGTATCTCAGCGGCAAGTTACTATCGAGACATATAAAATAACCTTACCTTATGATTCAGATATCCATTCAAACAGCTTATGAGATATTTGTATTGCAATGGCACCTAACTATTGAAACATGTATCACAATGGCATGTAACTATTGAGATATGTATCATAACTGCACTTAACTATTGAGGTATGTATCATGACTGCACTTAACTATTGAGGTACATATCATGATGGTGCTTAACTATATTGAGGCATCATAACAGCGTTTAACTATTGAGGTAATGTATGTATCATAACTGCACTTAACTACTGAGGTATATATCATGATGACACTTAGCTACTGAGGTATGTCTTGCGCTGCAATTAACCATTGAGGTAATTATCATAACCACACTTAAATATTGAGGCATAATAACTGCACTGAACTATTAAGGTATGCTTCATGACTGCACTTAACTATTGAGGCATGTATTGTAACAGCACTTAATTACTGAGATATGTATCATAAAAGCACTAAACTATTGAGGTATGTATCATAACCACACTTAGCTATTGAGGCATAATAACTGTGCTTAACTATTTAGGTGTATTTCATGACTGCACTTAACTATTGAGGCATGCATCATAAGTGTATGTAACTATTGAGGTATGTATCGTAACGGCACTTAGCTACTGAGGTATCATAAGTGCACTTAACTATAGACATATGTATCAGAACAGCATATAACTATTGAGGTATGTATCGTAACTGCACTTAACTATTGAGATATGTATCGTAATGACACTTGACTAAGGAGGTATGCATCGTAACAGCACTTAACTATTGAGGCATATATGACAATGACACATGACTATTGAGGTATGCATCATAACTGCACTTAACTGTTGAGATATGTATAATTATGCACCTTATTAATGAAAAATGTCTAGCTATGCATTGTAATGACGCGTAACCATTGAGAATGTGGTGTTCCTTAAAATACTGAAGTTGACATCCATAAATACTCTATTCCTTATGGTAAATGTTGCTCTAAAACTTATCCCTACACTGTGATGAATAACTCTTATCCAAACTGAACGATGGATTGGTAACATTACACGATCATTGGACTGAATGAATAATCATTTTAATGCCAGCTGAATAAACCAAACAAGATCAAAATAGATGAATTTCATACATGCAAGTAATTTCAAAGACAAATGTTGCCACATCAAGCTAGTTTTAAAAAAAAATATAAATTTATAGTTATATCATGCATTCTATCTCTGGTGATAAGATTATGACAAAGTGATCTTAATAGAACTGCTGGCATTCTCGCACACTAATGTCTCTCAAATAAAAAATAAAGACGAAAAACAGCTGACAAAATATCTTAATGAAAATATGATTTAATATGCTTCCAGAAACTCTTCATATTCAGGCACTCAAGTAAAATGCACCTGCCATCTGTTTGACTTAGAGACCCATTGGCTGCATCCACTGCCTCCTGATTCAAGAAATCTTTCTAGGACTGCATATCTAACCTTCCAAATGAAAAGCATTCGTTGTCTAAACAAAAATATACCTGATGGAAGAATGCTATGTTATGGTTGAACAGGTACAACTGTTTACCTATCTTGACTAAACATGTTAAACCACCTCATGCGGAAGCCTACTGACATGGAGGCAAATGTAACACAAATAATTAACATAATGTGCGGCTGCAGCTTTTAACTCGGGGCCGGTTGTGTCGTGAAACACACTACCAACAGTGATTACCTTTCGTTCAAAACCACGGGGAGACAAACGAATTATTAGGCTGGTGAAAATAAAAAGTCAAACGGGAAAGCAATATTTAGGTGATACGATTGTGAGGTCAAATGGACCTACCAGAATACACTGCATACAGTCTACGCGCCATATTATGATATACAACAACACTTACTATTTCGGATTATGTGTCCACCATGAAAGCTGGAACAGACAGCTAACATATTACCTCTTTTACCTATGACAAGGCACGTGATCAATGATACGTAAAACACAATACCTGTCAGGTGAGAACGCACGTATGAGAGAAACTGTCATTTACACATCTTTCATCTGTTATTAGTGATATTCAGGTAACTATTTAGCGATTACACTCAAGAATAGTTCAACAAATGGGTACTGACATTGCTCTCGAGTGACGGAATGTAAACAAGCTCCTCAGCATCACGGAAGTTTGTTTTCGCCATAACTGATCGACAGCTTCCGGTCAAGAGAGACAGTAGCTGCACGCTGATTGGCTGAAAGTTTTCATTAATTGGCACCTGTTGATACCTTTCATGCGATTTTTCTCACTTCTGACAGTGCAATGAAATGGATCATTTACGAAATTAAGGCTCGAAATGTTATTTTTTGTTATAATATATTAAGAAGCATTATGTCACTTATGTTAATAAATGTAAATAAGGTAAACCTCTTGCAAAATTCAGAATTATGCATTTCATTCAAGTTAAAATCCTCAAGAGACTGTCAGGGTTGGTGTAAGTTCGGGTCGTGTATGTTATCTGTTCTGACATCAGCTGTCTCGGTATATATCCTCCTTCGTTATGACAGTCGTATTACCTGTAAATGTCCTTAACGAGAAATGACGTGTTACTAGTATACTCCAGATCATAAAAAGGGCATTACTGTCCCATGAAAGTGACAAGGGGATATACAGGGCCTCGTTGTTGAACACATACGGGAGTCTACGTGTTGGAGTATGTCCCCACACATGCCGGTCGTAAGTTTGTTGTTGTTTAACGCATCACTCAGCCATATTCTAGCTCTACGGCGGCTGGTCATGAGGGACTTTATGAATGGTGCAGTGCGATGTGCGTTTACCATTTCTGACTCGTGTTGTTCCGGGAAAAGCCGAATAACGTTCTAGAGGGTTACGGAAAGGGACGAGTGGTAATGAACGATGAGTTTAAGTATCACATTATTTCGGGTCAAAGGTCAAGATACCAATTTCTCATAGCAAGTTGATACCCATGAGGATCCGCTTAGTACTGGTCTTCAGCAGCCCGTGCATGTTGTAAGAGGCGACAAAGGGGATCGGGTGGTCTGGCTTGTTGGCTTGTTGACTTGACTGACTTGGTTGACACGTATCATCGTGTTCCAAAGTGCGTATATATAGATGTTCATGATGTTGATCACTGGATTGTCAGATCCAGTTATTTACAGACTGTCGTCATAAAGCTCAAATACTGTTGAACGTAGAATTACACAAACAACCTAAATCGGGTATAGGTTCATATTATTTCGGAATCACAAAAATATCATTCTATTAAAATATTAGCAGTTACTGCTAAGTTTTGTAATGACTGACAAACTGTGACATTTCGAAGACAAGGAGCACGCTGGTACAATTCTCCATTTTATGAACAATTTGTGAAAACGGTAGTGAGTGCTAATTTACTAAAATCAAAGGAACTTGGGAATTCAGATGGAATTTCGCGTGACGTCTGACATCACACATGGAAACGCACAATACTAAGATTATCGTACGAGCGCAAAATCTGCCAGAGAATAAAACAAACAGATATCTCAGCTTTCAACAATATTTCAACAGAAGACAACGTAGATCCACACATCTCAATATTATATTGCAAGTAATAATGCTATACCATGCAGGCTATACGTGATCTCTTTGTCGATCTACTTACTTTACGATATTAGCAAATCCCTGGAGTGTCTAAATCGACCTTGATTTTGCCCAGTCTGGATATATTTGATAAAAGCGGGTTTGGAAAGGTGCTATATGGCCTACTGTGGAGTAACCAGCATTCACCCTCTCACCCTGTAATGCAGATAATGTGAATAGCACTAACAAGGAATGGAGAGGCTCTAGAGATTTTACGTCTGTTTCTATCAGAAAGAACACAGTACCGGTATCCTAAATTAATCCATTTGATTTCATTGCTCACCAACACAATATCTAATAACTGCAGGAAAACCAAATTTTCACATTCACGTGAAATGACAGAGCAATACTGATGATTTCATCATAATTTTGGACATCCGAATACAAAATTTGTTAAACGAACGATCATCATTTTGTTGTCACGTTTTTCTATTACTGTGAATTTATAACGGGAGACCCCTTCCTGGTAGACCAGCCAGGATTTGCACGTGTCAGACTGAAATTTCACCACACACTCTTTTGTAGCATTTATTATAATTTGTGTAAGTGATTAATTCATTGGTCTCAAATTATATCAAACGGCCTCAAAATACATGTACTTACCATCAAAGTACAGATTTGTGCTTTGTGCGCCTGTACAGTTAGTTATTTCTCACGTCACGTTATGCGCTTCAGTGTGTTTAAGATCACTTTCTACGCGACTAATATGAGTGGGTTCGAATCCCGGATTCGATTCACCCTCACAAGTGTACTACAATCGGTACATTACCAAGCATGAGAAAGTGTAATACCTCATATGACTTAGGTTATAAGTGAATCGAATGTTTTGTAGTAAAGCGCCATGCATCGCTTGTCAGTCTGTTATTTAACGTCTCTGAGACGTTTTCAAAAATGCATGACGTTGAAGAAATTTAAACCTTTTAAAATCAGTAACCGATCAGATGAAATTAACATTTCCATCGTATAAAAATAACAGTGAAATGTTGTTGTTTTTTCAAAACTCAGCATTTTAATACTTATACGACTACATATAGAGAGTAACAGAGAGTGAATTCGATATTATGCCTCTATTTGCAATCATCGAAATATTGAGTCACGGAAGGGAATATTTGAAATGGGCTTCACAATTTGTACCCAGGGTACGGTTGCACAAAACAACCTTAGCACTAAGACTGCCTTAGTCTATGTTAAGATGTTGGAGTAACGGTCACAGTATTGCATTGGGCAAAGGTAGAGGAGACCGGGGACAATTGGAACAAGGACGATTACTCTAAAAGTTTTCTCTCAAGCATAGTGTAGGTGCGTAGAGTCATTTCCCTTTGCTTTCCTGCGGTACACATCCAGGCGTTTTTCAGCTACTCGTTCATGGCGAGATACAGTTTGTGAAAAATCGTTTTTCACAGAGACAAATAATGCTTTCACAAAACGTAAAAAGACACTCTGAATGCAGTTAATGTTGCTTGGTATAAAATTAACTTTTCAAGTTTAACATTGAGGTATTACCGACATATTTTGAAGTAGAAATATTTGAAGCCCAAAGTTGTTAACATGTGACGTGGCATGAAACATGGCTACTACCATCTAGGGCAGTTGTAACACTGAGTTAGTTACAGTTGCTCCATGCACTTTTCTACGGTAGCCTGTTAGGGCCAGGTCAAATTTCCAGTTAGTAGAGATATGAACAAAATTGACCTGGCCCTAACAGGCTTCCGTACTTTACCCATGTGTTACGATAATGAAGCAAATTATGCTGGAGGTTTGATGTTAGTTCTTTACTAGTTTCATCCTAGTAAAACGTTTTCAGTGTTATGTTGACAGTATTGGCCCACTGATGAAGGTTCTTGCTGTACTTCTTTGTACTACGTTTTGGGCACACAGCTACAAGAATTTTAAACCAAAAATCATTTAAAATGTCGATGGTGATATAGGTTTAATGTCAATCCATTTCCATCTCAATTGATCAAGTAACACCTGTCCACATTTTATTATCGTTTTATTTCGAATATAAACAGATTGTTACATTTGAAACTTCTTTGATACAACTGCGCCGAGCCATGGGTCAAATGTAAATTAATACTTGCAGTGTCAGTATTTGATTCGTAAGAACTTTGTGACGATATGCTAGTGAAATTTAAACGACACTGAGGTTTATAGCCAAGATGCCAAAGTACTAGTTAGTACATAGTCCTAGGCCAAATGCTAGAAAAGTCCCTATCTTTTAGGATCTCTCAGCAGCAGTAAACGTGTTATTCAGTAATTGGTATGACACCTCCCACCCTCCAAAAATCCTTGTTGATGTGGAACTAGCAACAGGAGGTATCAGGTTACTAAAAACTAGCTGGGTTCAGTCCACTGTTGAAACAGTGTCCACATGTTCATAAACAAACTGCTTGAGAATGATCACATTGTCTAATGTGTGGTGACAAGCACTGGTGTTCAGCATGGTCAAGATATGCAGTATGGGTGATAAGGCTGGGTGTATCATATTACCTGATTTTCATGATATCTCTACATTTGGAGTATACAGCGATTATCTTTGTGAGCGGTTACTATTGCTTCTGGTCTCCCCTTCCCAACTTGGATCCCAACTGTCCCAAATCAGGAACGAGACCTAGGTCTTCAGCTTGGCGAAGCGAAGGTTTGGAGCACTGGGCTACCCCTCTGCCCATTAATATACAATAAAAGCTGTCTGCGGAAACAGAGAAAGATAAGTACAATGTTTACAGAATCTCTGTGTCAATGTAGGACAAGGTAGATTATAAACGTGGCCTAGAAACATAGGTCTATACGCAGGCACAGAGAGGGTATGCTGGCTTCATCTAAGGATCTTAACAGGTGGGGGACCTGGAGTCGACCTTGGAGTTGACACAAGCCTCATCGGGCCTAATCACTTAATGTTAGCGAAATCTTGGCCAAGGTTAAGTTTTCGTACGGTGTCTCATGAGAAAAGCATCCCCGCTATGAAATGGCCACGCGCATTACCTCGCCAGTAGTGAGGGAGATAGTGTGTCTCTGAATATATATACTGTTGATGATTAACAAACTAACCCATATGAACTGAAAAGCAGCCCCGGGAAGATCAGAGATTAAAAAACCGAGGAAGTCTAGACTTGATTTAGCATTGCTAAGAAGGTTCGGCAGTAGGAAAAATAGTGTGGTTCGTTTTAATAAAAACAAACACACACACACACACAAAAGAAAAAAAAGAAAAAAGACAATCAAAAGCCCTGGACAATGCTTACTATGAGCATTCTTAACTTGGATGTTTTTTCTTTTTTCAGTTTTCTTTGAGGTGAAGACATACTCCTGGAGACACGTTGTCAACAAAATAACACTAAACACTTCATTATGCGTTTAAGACAAAGACACTTAAATATGATCGACACCCGAAAAGTTTGATCGTTACAGACACAAGTTTTTTCATCTCTGTCATAAATGTCAACACCTGAGTTCTTCATTCTTATTAAAATGTAACGGCTAACCGTTACGATCATGGGATAGAGGTGATCTTCAGCATCCGATGTTAGTCATAAGAGAAGAAAGGGGTCATGGTCACTGTCTTGGTTGATGCTTGTCATGGTATCCCATTTGAGTAGATCGATGCTCATGATTCAGTCACAGGATTGTCTGACCCTGACTTGATTACTTTCTGACCTAGCTGGAATGTGACTCGGTGTTGCATGAAACAGTAAACAAACGTTAATATATTTATCACGAAAACTAATTCTATTATAACAAAGAACATTGGTTTACTGGAACTCGTATCGAATTAAGTTTCAGTGGGCTTGACGAGCAAGGTGGGTGGGTGACTTTCAATATACCATCAAGCGCACGTTACTATGTTACATCACCAAACTAACTTGCTGTCACCTTCGCTCGCGCAGATTTTCACATTTAAACATAATAAGCACATGTTCCACTACGACTCCTGAAGGGAATTTCACAGGAAACACTTTCTGGGTTCACCGTGATGAACAAACGCTGAGACCAGTCGTTGAGATGGCACGCCGCATAATATCGACCAGCTTAAGACTGATTGAAGCGCAGAGTTTACTTAGAATCACTGCGGACAGTCAGGCATATATGAGATCAGCTGCAGCAATGGCGACACTAGCTCCACCTCCGGAATCTTTACTTCGACCCATGAATTTCCCCTTCAAGACCTTGATGGGTCCGGGCCCTTCCAACTGCCCCCATCGAGTACTTGCGGCAAATGCTTTGCCAATGCTTGGCCATCTGCATCCGGAATTCACGGAGGTAATTCACTTGTCACGTGTTGTCAACCTCCCCCATATGTTTACAATCGCGTATTGTTTTGCGATTGTGTTGCGATGTTTTGTGAATGGGATTGACGAAAAAATTGTGCACTTCACGTGCCGAGCGCGTGAAGCGCAGCTGTTATCGCACACAAGCATGTAGGAGTAATATCAGAGACGTGATGTATGTCATAAGAAACACGTGCCCTGCCATTAATTTTTACATTGTTTTTAAATTCTGTGGAAAATAAGACAAGTACCTCAACATTCGTTACAGTATACCGGCCCGAATAGTATTTGACCTATGAGGCCAGCGCTATCGTTCTTGTATCACAGCAGCAAAGGAACGAAACAATATTATATATAATCAGATTGAAAAAAATGCAACAAGATAGACAAAATACGTGAACAGATAGAAGAAAACCAATTCAACAAAAACATTCCTCTCAGATATGTCATGTACATTTATAAGATAGGAGAATATCAGGTGCTTGTATTACTGAAATTTGAAATAATACATCCTACAGGTCCAACCCTTGTTTCCTGATAACAATCTACATGTAAATAAATATTATGTTATGAATATATTGTTTACTTTTTTATATGAAGATAGCCATGAGTGAACAAGTGTTGGACAGAGGACACATTATATTCAACAATGCAAGCCCTTGTGCAATATTCATAGTCAAAAGTAGGTCAGTGAACTGATGAGTGTGATCATTTCAGACAATCAGTAGCTTAAACACTAGACTAACATCATATTTTCTAAGTTGGAGTATAATATCTTTACATGTTTGTTAATTTTACTCAGTTGAATCGGAGTATACAGATGAAAGTAGCAAGTTTAATTCACAAGTTTAAGTTATATTTTCGGGTGGAGGGATCTCGTAGACTCTCGAAGGGTGTTAAGCCCAATGTTATGAAGTAATGTTGTTAGTGCCAACCATGAACTTGTTGGACATAATGAGTGTTCCTCTTTTTGCCATGTGTGCTTTCATTCATCTGGGTAGAATAGACCCTATTGCAACCCATGCTTGCCATAAAAGGTGACTATTCTTGTTGTAAGAGATGACTAACAGGATCGGGTGGTCAGGCTCGCTGACATGGTGGAAACATTTCCCATTTGTGCAGATCAATGCTCATGCTGTTGATCACTGGATTGTCTGGACACAGTTACAGACTGCCGCCATATATCTGGAATATTGCTGAGTGCGTCGTAAAACTAAACTCACTCTCTCATCTGTCATTCCCGTTCTGGGTCATAACTTGAACTGTCAAATATTATCGAAGACTTTTCATTCATATTAAGCACATACTGAACTGGTGCATTTAAATCTTTGTTAAATTCAGGAAACATGAAAATTACACAACCATAGCCTAAAACAATAATATCAAGGAAAACACAAAACTGTAACAGGACAATCAGAAACGGTGCAAGCAGTGTATTGGTGTTCAACTGTCTGTTCACTATCATAACAGGACACTTTTCAAAACCATACCATGTATTGGCACTGATACACATAAGGCTGTATCAATAATTCTATAGGCAGTCATGCTTGTTTTGTTATACAGTGTAATGGTGATATCAAGTATTAGGCAGTGATGTTTATGTTGTTATACAATGTAATGGTTGACAGAGGAATCATTGTGTATCTCTTTTGTTATACACTGTTCTGTCATCTGTGAAGTAATAACAGCATTATTACATCGCCCACCCATCATTATAGACACATTCATTTTTCATGTCTGTTTAGTAAATCTGGCAATGAAATGTGGTAGTTTTGTGTCATTACTTAAGCTGTGTTAGAATGTTGCCATCTGGAGATTGAATAAAGACCTGGTATAAATTTAGTAGAGACTACAGAGTTGCACCCCTTTGGTGTCCAAGTGGCTCATTATTGTGTATTTGAATCCCAGAGTTCTTGTTATGTTTCTTGGTTTGTGAGCTCCACTGGCATCCATGTGTTTCACCTGAGTGGTATTACTGGTAAAACTCTGTACAACTACATCACTTTGTGCTTTCACCTCAGACAAGCTCTGATATATACTTAGTACTGTTCAAAGTGGTGTTATACCTTAATCACTCCTAACACAGCAGCTAGCAATACTCCATCCTCGATATCTCCAGGGTATACATTCCTATAAATCTCCACTATACCCTGGATGCATCTGTGGCCCTTGGCTGGCTTTTTATCCAATCGATTGTCTACATTGGTATGTTGAGCGTACCAGTCACAACCTACTTTCACTTCTATAATTACTTGAATGATTAAACTTAGCAACACAAATGATGCAAAAGTACAGTAAAAGAGGTAGAAGGACCTGACAATTTGATTTCCCCCCAAATTTCTGAGTTGAACTGCAAACAAACCCTCTTGACCACTATTGTTATTGACTTTGGCAAGCTCTTTGATTGGCTACTGTGAAAATGCCAACCCATCAAAGGGAGGTAATAAAATTATCAGGCTGAGCTGTGGATGTTTGTTGGGTATAGTGGAGATTTACTGGAATGTATACCCTGGAGATATCAAGGATATCAATACTCCTGCTAATGACAGCATCCTGTATACAACCATCCTTGATATCTCCAGGTGGTACGCTCCAAAAACTCTCTACTATACCCTGTAGTGGAGAGTTATCGGACCATATAGCCTTGACATATGGTATTTAAGTGATTCTAGAACATTGTCTTATCTGCCGAGTTACCTGAGTATATAATTAGTTGTCAACTACAGGGTAAATTCTACTGATTCTGCTTTCACAGATCATGGATGAAGTAAAGGCAGGAATCCAGTATGCCTTTCAGACGAAAAACAACTGGACATTTGCAATTTCAGGGACAGGTATGGGAATACAACTCTTCACAATCTCTGTGACAACATGAATGTGATACAGTTCCTGCATTGTTTGCAACTAAGACAAGGCTTGATTTAAGAGTTGATAACCTTCTTGCACCTGGTGCAACCTAAGATTATAAACCTCGTTCCACCAGCCTAATTCCTGTAGCACTGATCGTATTGCAATATGTAATGAAAGAAATATGCTGTCAAATTATTTTGATATTTTATTCAGAAGTTAACCCACTAAACAATTTACTTGCACCTGGTGCAAGTTCGTTTAATAATTAGCTTGCACTTAGTAATATTGGGTTGCCTCTGTGCAAGTAACAAAGTAGTAATCAAGGTCTGTAAGACTGTTCTGCCATTGATCAAGTGAATGTTGAATCAGTTACTATTAAAAAGTATAAAACAGTGTTCTAGGATCCTTGTATTCTGGTGCCAATGGGCAGGATAAATCATAATGTTATGTTTGATAAGTTCATTTTCATGTTTTTTTTGTTTTTTTTTCCAAAATAGATGACATATATTGCATTGACATGACCAGGCCTAATTCACAGAAAGAATATTGTTGATATTCAAAATTACACAGGATGTAATAAATTTCAATGACAAGAAAAAGACAAAATTAATGCTGCTTGTTTTAAAGAAATAAAAGAGAAATAGATATGTCAGTTCAGCAGCTATTCAGCAATACACAATCATAGATACAACATTCAACAACACGTTATTCAGCAATACACAATGGTAGATACAACATTCAACAACATGTTATTCAGCAATACACAATGGTAGATACAACATTGAACAACATGTTATTCAGCAATACACAATGGTAGATACAACATTCAACAACACATTCAGCAATATACAATGGTAGATAAACATTCAACAACACGTTATTCAGCAATACACAATGGTAGATATAACATTCAACAACACATTATGCAGCAATATACAATGGTAGATAAACATTCAACAACACATTCAGCAATATACAATGGTAGATAAACATTCAACAACACGTTATTCAGCAATACACAATGGTAGATATAACATTCAACAACACATTATGCAGCAATATACAATGGTAGATAAACATTCAACAACACATTATTCAGCAATATACAGTGGTAGATAAACATTCAACAACACTTTATTCAGCAATACACAATGGTAGATACAACATTCAACAACACATTATTCAGGAGGATGAGATAGTAAACGCATCAAATATACAATAATAGTATAATGTTGTTACACCAGCTGTGTAAAGTAGTTCATAAATAAGTTATAACTAGTGACACTGCATGTTAAGTCTGTTCCATGTGTCCCTGTACCAATGAGGATGGAAACCTGATCTATGTTGTCAGGCCATGCTGCAATGGAGGCCATGGTTGTCAACTTGCTGGAACAAGGTGAAACTGCGCTTGTATGCGAGAATGGGATATGGGGACTGAGGTTTGCTGAAATGGTTGAAAGAAACGGTAAGGACCCACATCATTTTTTGTGTAATATTTCAGCCAAATCAGACCGCCACCATATAGCTAGAATATTCCTACGTCTGGTGTAAAACTGAACTCACTCACTCAGTTTACATGGATACCAGACTGACACACTTTTGCGGATTCCAGCCTGTCCAATCCTTGCCCAGCACAAGGCAGGGTAGCATGATATTATGATATTATGATATTATGACATTATGATATTATGATATTATGATATGCATGTTATTCCCAGCATGAGTCCCACACACTATCGGGGCGGTGGGGTTGTCTGGCGATTAAAACGTTTGCTCGTAACACTAAAGATCCAGGTTCAATTCCCACATGGGTACAATGTGCGAAGCCTGTTTCTGGTGTCCCCTGCTGTGATATTGCTAGAATATTGCTAAAAGAAGTTTAAAACTATACTCACTTTCCCTCACACAATGGGTTAAACTTACTTTGTGTATTGCTACACAGTGTGTTGTGAAACTTGATGAGGCACTTTCTTGAATATGCGGAATGCTTAATTTTCTGACCTTGGAAGACATTAGTTGAATGTTTTCATCTCACTAAATGACTGTTCTCTGTAGGCTCAGTGGCAAAGAAACTTCTCCGACCAATGGGAGAGGTATTTACATTGAGTGAAATAGAGGAGGTAAGACTGAGTGTGATTTTTTTCTACTGTACGTTATATGTTGCTAATTTCACACTAAAATTATCAATTTGTGATGTGTGTGACTGTTTATGATAATATGGTAAATCCCTGCAAGACTAGAAACTGCCAATAACTACATTTTACAAATTAGGTCTTGTTCTTTTATTTTGTTAATCTGGATTATTCACTTAAAGCTATTTGATCATCATGTACATACACACAGATATACACAAACAAGTATGTGAGGGGCTGTCAAATGCAGTACATCCTCCAGGTCTGAGTAGAATGCATATTCATGGAGTCTCACAATAAAATGGGCACTTTTGTAACTTGTTATTACATATATTTCACTATATTTCAGGGTCTAAAGGCTAACAATCCAAGCATTTTGTTCATAACTCATGGTGAGTCATCAGGGTCCACAGCTCAACCCATGGAGGGACTCGGGGATCTCTGTCACAAGTAAGTTGTCTCCACAGCTCAGGAAATACTGTGTTGTTTATCTTTCCACTGTGCAAAATAAGAGAATAAGACAGTTGGCTGGAAATAACAGCATCAGGACCAAACCACGCAGTGATTGATGTCATGAACAACAATCCAAACTTATGGGGTACTCTGACTCTTGAGTATTGCTGGAATATTGTTAAAAAGAGCATTAAAGTAAACTCACCCACCCGTTGAGTCTGCTCCCCCGATTTATAACCGAATGGGTTTCCATGTCAAGTTTCATCAAAGTCATCTTGGTGGTAGGGTAGACTGTTGAAAGTGATCATTGATGATCCTGGTTTAATTCCCTTCATGGAAATAATGTGCCCTTGCCTGATTAGGCTAATGACCAGTCTCTGAAATGAGAACATTTTACTGAAAAAAGTTGTTAGTAAAACAAAAATAATCTAATGAAATGGAGCCCTGAGACTTTTTTCATTTGCTGAAGTGAAGAAAATGTAGACTTGTCACATTTTCTAGACTTGTGTAGGCATTCTTGGATATATTTGCTTCAGGGTCTGTACGACTATTTTCTGGTGTCCCTTGGCATTACTGAAATATTGTTAAATGCTCACTCACTCACTCACTCACTCACTCACTCACTCACTCACTCACTCACTCACTCACTCACTCACTCATAGTTTCCTACCATGTTCACCTGACTGCCAGTTGTTCAAGTGAAACATTGTTAAGAGTGATTAAATGCCATTTCTGTTACAAGCATCATTTTGCATTAACACAAGAATTATCCATTGCTTTTAACTTTACACAATGGGGAGTCAGTGTGATGTTAATGTTGGTGATGTTGCAGGTACAACTGTCTGTTGGTGGTGGACTCTGTCGCTGCCATGGGAGGAGTTCCAATCCTCATGGACCAGATGGGTGAGTGAATGAATGTGGAACAAAAGCCAGCAGAGTAACAGCTCGATGATTGAGTGAACGAGTGATTGTTGAACTGTACCTTGGTACAGGGTTGTGTGGTGCCCTTACTTAACTGTTAAAGCGAACATCTGGACATTCCGCCATAAGCAGTGTCATGTTTACAAGCAAGGTCACACATCATTGTGTTATTTCTTGTACAGTAAGTATGCAGTATGTGGTGCAGCATATAATGCCTCTCATTTTGCTTTTTGTTCTGCCAGTGCCTGTTAGTTTGAAATGTTTATTTTTTAAAATTGAAGTGGTCCTCTCTGTTAATGTTCTCTCTGTCAGTGTTCTCTCTGTCAAAGTTTATGTAAGTGTACTTACTCGCATTAGAAATGCAATTTTTTTATCCCAACAGGATCCAAACTCTGAACAATAAATTGATACAAGTTTGGGGGATAAACTCAAGCCAGGTGGTGTTATCAATAATTATTGTTGCATTTTGGAAGGCCTGAGTAAAAACCTTTCAATAGATGGAATCACCAAAAGGCACCATACCAGTGAACATATTGAACAATTGAACATGCACAAATTGTCACCACCATTTGTGGGTATAAGACTGCATAAAAGTTGGGTCTATCACTCCTTGTTCAACAATGCCATGTGTAACTCAAACTGAAAGATTATCAGTCTATTGGATGTTTGGAAGCTGGAGTGTTTGTCCAAAATGTTGCACATCATTTTGACGTAAATGTAACCACAATTTGCCATCTCTAGCAACGACATAATGCTACACAGACCATAGCTGACCTTCCTCGAAGCCGTTATCTAAGGGTCAGCACCCCTTGACAAGACTGGCACATTTCTGGTCAACACCAGTGAGACCCGTTCCTGTCAACCCCTTTACCTTTCAAAAACATAATAAAGTTATCCGTCTTGGCAGTGAATGAAATGCCTTCAATCAGTTTTTTGTCTGTCTGACCCTCTTTGTATTTAACATTGAAAATTGCGTGCATATTTTCTTTATACTTGACTTGCATATCTTTTCTGCATGAGTATTTGAAGGAGAGCGACAGATTTGTTTCCATTCCTTGTCCACATAATGGAATTATAGTTGTTACTGTTCTGTATGTTTACATTGTTTGTTCAATGAGGATTTTGATTTCCAGGAATTGATGCTTTGTATTCTGGCTCCCAGAAAGTGCTCAGTGCCCCACCTGGTGCAGCGCCTGTGTCATTCTCTGACAGAGCCAGGTTGGTAAAGAGTTGCCACAACACTGGTACCCACTGAACTGATGTGTTATACCCTCCTTAACAGAACCACTCAGAAGTTTTTAAGATTAGTAAAATTGTCTTAATCATCATTGCAGTTAATCTTAAACAATTATGAAAAATTAGAGTGTCCTTGTTCCAAGTACATAAATCCACCCTCCCTCGCTTACTCGGTCCACTGCTTTTGGTTTCAAGTTTCCACATATAGCAGACATGCTGGGATGTAAGGAAATCATATTCATTCGCTTGACTTTATACGCTTTTGACACAGGTGTCCTGTTTCAGAGAAAAGATACAGAACCGCAAGACGAAAGTGAGGTCATACTATTTTGATGCTAATGAGCTGTCTAACTACTGGGGATGTGATTCAGGACCAAGGAGGTGAGTGGACGGGATGTGTAGCTGTTGGTTTGCCAGTAGACAGGATAGGTAGCTGTTAGTTGGCTAGTAGTCAGGATGTGTTGGTGTTGGTTGGCCAGCAGTCAGGATGTGTAGTTGTTGGTTGGCCAGCAGACAGGATGTGTAGACATTGCTTATCCAGTAGATGATGGGTAGGTGTTGGTTGGCCAGCAGTCAGAATGTGTAGGTGTTGGTTGGCCAGTAGACAGGATGTGTACCTGTTGGTTTGCCAGTTGATGGGATGTGTGGCCGTTAGTCGTCAGTTGTTAGACCGCGTATCTGTTGGTTGGCCAGTAGCTGTTGGATCACATCAAGCAGTTTCATTGATAGTATTCTTTATGTCTAGAGCAACACTAAAGATTAAGCTGCTAGTTCTGATGAAGGTCAATAGTATGCTTCCGAGGGAGATGCTCGTCATGATGAAACTTGCGTTCGATTCTCCACAACCGTACAATGTGTGAAGCCCATTTCTTGTATTCCCCACCGTGATATTGTTTGAATATTGCTAAAACGTACACACTATGTTTCAGATATCATCATACTGGCCCTATCAGCAGCTTCTATGCTCTGAGGGAGGGACTTGCAAGACTGGCTGAAGAGGTAAGAATGCTGGGTACAGTACTTAGGAAGATAAATAACACTTTAACATTCCTTAAGTATGTTAAAATTAAGAGTACTGATTCATAATAGTTTGGAGTTCCAGATCTTTCCTCACTCTTGAGTATTCTATTAATTTATTTCTGCTATCAGTTCATGTACACAGTTTATTTAAGGAGTGTCCCAGTCCACCCAGCTGTGAATTGGGTACCTCGTTACTAGTCGTTAGGATGAGAGAGGAACAATAAACTTGGTGCGTCTGGTGGCAGCAAGAGTTGTATAGTCCCCAGGGAGCTGAGATAGATAATACGATGTAGAGGGTTTATTTAAGGAAGTGTGTTGGGTTTATAACAGATTGCTCATTACACTAAGGCCAGGGTTAGTTTGCCCAGAATGCTACAATGCATGAAGCCTATTGTAAGTCATGTGTAGTAGGATTGTTCAAATATGGCTGAAAGCAGCATTAAACCACTTCCCCAGCCTACTTTCCATTTTTATCCCCCCGGCATGTAATGCGGGGGGATATAGTCAACGTCTCGTCGGTCTGTCCATTGTCTGTCCTCCCTTGTTCGTTCATCATTTTGTTTCCAGAGCATAACTGGAACCAGAGCATAAACCATTCAGTATTTTTAGACCAATCTTGATAGATATAATAATCTCCACTTATAGTTGTGCCATTTGCTATTTACACAGTTTTGGCATTTTTATTTTTTTGTTTTTCCATGGAACATTTTGGTGTTAGCCTAATGGTGGGGTGGGCTTCGTGTCCAGAGCACAACTCAAAAAACGTTCAATATTTTTCTGCAAAACTTGGTAGATATGTGTTGAAGACTCCAAAGTGATGCCTTTTGCTATTTACAGGTTATTGTGATTTATTATTTTCTCGGTTTCCATGGAAATATTTCGGACTTAGTCTCAAAATGGAGGGATGAGCTTCGTATCCGGAGCAGAACTCAAAAACCGTTCAATATTTTTCTGCAAAACTTATTACATACATCAGTCAGACGTAAAGTGGTGCCTTTTGGTACTTACAGGTTTTTATGATATATTACTTTCTTGGTTTCCATGGAAACGTTTCAGACTTAGTGTCAAATTGGAGAGATGGGCTTCTTTTCCCGAGCAGAACTCAAAATCCTTTCAATATTTTTCTGCAATACTTGTTAGATATATCGGTCAGAACCTAAAGTGGTGCATTTTGCTAGTTACAGGGTTTTTTGATTTCCTAGTTTCTTGGGTTGCATGGAAATAATTCAGACTTTGTCTCAGAAGTGAGAGGTGTGTTTCGTTTCCGGAGCAGAACTCAAGAACTTCTTAATATCTGTCAGTGTAACTTGGTAGATATGTGTGGCAGGTGCCTTTTGGTATTTACAGTTTTTTTGTGATATATTATTTCACAACTCTAAAACCATTTCATATCTTTCAAAAGATCTTGGCAGATATATGAGACAGATATTGAAATGGTGACTTTTTCTGATTACAGATATATGGCATTTATATTTACCATGGAAACAATTCAGACATGGTCTGAAAACAGTCTAAGTAAACTTATCCTCAATACTTTTCGTTACACTCCACCACCGAGTCTAACAAAACCTTATGGGAGGTAGCGTCAGGTAACCTTTGAGATTGACCAACCAGAGCACAGCTTACCAAATCACGAAAGTGCACATTCGCACATACCTTTGGAACTTTTTATATCGAAAAGGTTCGTACCCGAATGATTCCGAATGCTATTTAGCGTATGCTCGCTTCTGGGTGATGCATATGGCGTACGTACAACCATGACAATGGTGAGTAAACAGTCGCTGAAAATAGTGTTTTGGGCAGTATTCAAGGATGTCATCTTGCGGAAATATTTGCTAATGGTAACCATGTCAACAGAAACCCCAAAGCGTATATACTGCAGGTCAAATAACTGTGTTATAGGCGGATTTTTGTTTGTGAAGAGGTCTGTGTCAGTGACGTGAATATTTTGAAAGTCCCTCCGATCCCTAAATAGTAGCCATTGTCTGATTGGTTAAATCTATTTAACCGTCTCGCGTTTGATTGGACGGCCGTTTGTCGCTCAAAGGTTGCCTGATGCGACCTTCTATTAGATTTTGTTAGACTCAGTGGTGGAGTGTAACGAAATACACTGAGACTAAGTTTACTTAGACTGGATCTGAAAGCACAATAAGTAAACATCAAATGATTTGCCCTTTCAAATATGTGGGGGCCGTTGGGGATTTGTCATCTTCTGATGACTCTTGATAATAGGAGTTACTGGTCAGCATGTCTAGCATTGATAACAAGTCCTGTGAACTGTGGCACCAGATTTTGGGGTAGCTATGATAAATGCCATAAATCATATCATAGGTCTCTTGTTTTACAAGTTTAGCTGAGCAATAATGACAACAGAGTACAGTGGAAGCTGTCGAAACCAGCATCTGTCCAATGCGGCAAGTTGTTAACACTGCCATAAAATCTCTGTCACGTCCTTAACTTGTTCATTTATCATCAGCTTTACAGTCTGGCATGTTGCCTTAATTGAATTGTTTCTTCAGTATTATAAACTGTATGGCAGGGTCTGGAGTCAAGCTGGGCACGACATAAGCAGTGTGCAGAGATGCTGCACGATGGTGTGGAGAAGCTGGGCCTGCAGCTGTTGGTGAAGGACAAGGTGAGAACCTCAAACAGAGACTGGCTCCTCCTGTCAGTGTCAAATTGATTGATAGTGACCAGTAGATATTGTTGTGAGACAGCATAAAACTGTTGGGGTTGGGTTTGCCTAGTGCTTAAGGTGTTTGCTTGCCAGGCAGTGTAAGTAAACTTAGTCTCAGTACTGTTCGTTACACTTCACTACTGAAGAAACAAATAGTACTGAGACTAAGTTTACTTAGGCTGGCCTGCCAAGCTGAAGACCTGGGTTCGATTTCCCACATCTGCACATTGCGTCAAGCCCATTTGTGGTGTCAAATCCAAACAATTGGATTTATGTCTAAATCACCAGCAACTCATGTGACTGTTACCTGGGGATTACCTCAGTTAAGTTAGGGACCATTTTTAATTTATGGTGAGGGGTGGGGTATTGATGACTGTTATGGAACAACATGTACAATGTTAGTAACACCTCAAATATTTTTGTACAAAGTAAGTGACCCTTTGGCATGTCATGAACAAGATCAGTGAGCCCTCCCTTCCCACATATAGCTTTAAGTATATTGAAAGGTACCCATTGTACTGAAGTTATCCAGTTTACCTAGGCTACTCAGGTTACCCAGTTTACTTGAGTTATCAAGTTACCCAGTTTATTTAAGTTATCAAGTTACCCAAGTTATCCACGTTACACAAGTAACCAAGTCACCTATGTTAACCTGTCAGATATTACACTATCTTATTTAAGTATGTATATATTGAAAATATGTTTTAGCATAAAGTCATGATGCAGTGAGACTGTGTGCTACTCTGTTTTAAGCTAGCTAAATGTACTGAACCAGGTGGAAAGCTGGTTTTGTCTGGCATGAACAGGTTTTCAAGTCAACACATTCCTGGTGCAAATTATATCAGGGTTTGAACATTGATGTGTGTATTTTTTTGCTGTAGAATGTCCGTAACCCATGTGTGAATGCCATCTTGGTTCCTGATGGAGTCAATTGGAAAGATGTGGCAGACTACGCAATGAAGAAGTGAGTATTGTGTGTAGCTGCAGGGATCTGACACAAGAACTGGTTGCCAACTGATGCCGACGACAAGGCATCATTGTACCTCGTTTGTATGGACTGTTGCTCATAATATCAACCATTAGTTTATCTGTTTCAGACTGGAATGATACGTACACTAATAATAAGTTACTTCATTCAATAATGTTTGAAAGAAACAGTTAAATAGGTTCGGTATCATTTAATATGCTTACTCATGGTTGATAAACCATTCTGTTCTTCAAATTATGACTGAAATCTTGTTCCGGGGTTAATGAGCAAGGTTTTATATTGATATTGATATTACATTCTTCAAAGCATGAGTGAGGGAGCCTGGTTTGATGTCACTTGGGACAGGTGTCGATCCTGAAGGGGGTAGCACATCTTTCTCTCCCATCTTTCTGTTGCTGCTAATGTACACAAACCATGCCTCATATCCTGTATTTCAGTTACCGAGTAGAGATCTCCGGGGGTCTTGGCAGCCTGGCAGGGAAGGTGTGGCGAGTTGGTGTGATGGGGTACAACTGTACCCCCGACAATGTACGTCTTGTCCTACGTGCCCTGGAGGAGGCACTGAAACAATGCAGGAAATAACCCAAGGTCACAACCCATGGTCACAGCTAGTGCAGATGGACCACAGAGAAACAGAAACAAATATTTAGGGGGGTTGCTCTTTCCTGATTTCATGTTACTGCATTTAGTACTTTAACCTTATCCTACAGTTTACCATGCAATATTGGCTAGGACAGTCCTGTATATCAATTCATGTAAGAGATGTCACGAAAGAATGTTGTGCTGTGTAGTTTTGCTGAAATGAACACTGTGTTTTTCTGCAGAAATGACTACTGTGGTTTTCTGCAGAAATGACTACTGTGGTTTTCTAGTAAAATATAGTAAATCATAGCACTGCTGCCTTAAACCTTAGAGAGATTACTGTTGTTCTCTGTTTGACAATAGCCCCTTCAGTTCAGATTAAGACAGGTATGGAATGACATAAACCTCAAACACAACTAATTCTAAGATGGGGAAGTGAGAACAAGGGATTAAGATTGTACATGTAAGCTTGATCAAGTCAGTACAGGTGCACTCAGGAATGTGCTCTCTTGGTAAACAGACACTGGTACTGTGTTCCAGTAAAGTCAGATGTGTTAATGTCCTTCATGAAATCATAATTTTTTATGTGTATCATACATTATTTGCATTGTATCCTGTTCTTTTTGAAAACTTGTATCAGATTTTTTTGGAAAGCTTTTAGTTAAGGGAGACAACTCTAGTCAATATATTGTGGTAGGTGTGAAAACCATTGTCAAAAACATGCAAATGTAATGATGACGTGATCTTTTTGTTAATAAACTATAATAAACTTTATTTCTTTCTATCTGTACCAGATTGAATTTAATGTGTTATGTGAAATGTCTGTGAAACTATATTCATAATTGTGAAAATTCAGTTGTTAAATAACTATGTTTATCAAGTCTGATGTTTAACAGAAATCAAACTAAGTTAAATGTCTTCTGTTCAATCTCCTCCAGTTCTTGGTGCTTGCTAAGGGTTTTGCTGCAACTCCGATTTTGTTGTGTACAAAATTGACAGACTAAGTTTTGTCCAGCCATTGATTACGAACACCCAACAATGCTAAGCCATGTGACTTTGTAAGTCATTAAATTTTTGTTTCCATCAGCTTTATCGACCACCCATTGAATGTAACATGATGTAACCAATCAATATGAAATAAGAGCCTAATCCATAAATACCAGCAAACTGCTCAGTGAAAACAGTAACCTAACCAGCCTGTGATGTGTGGAACTGCTCAATAGTCAGATATTTGAAAAGAGATTTCTTTTTGTTTGCAGTTGTTATGGCTTTGGTAACATATCTTGCTCAAATTTATGTTTGGCATCTGACTTGGCTATTTTCTTCTGGACTGTTTACCTTTCAAAGCAGACTGCGCATGAAGAGCGTCATACAGTGGGTCGGGGCAGGTTGTGCATCGGGCATGTTTTTGAAGCCTCGATCTGACTTGTCCAGTAGTGGTATCAATTTAGACCAAACCAAAAACAAAATACTTATTTTTGGCTACCTGATTCTGGAGCCTATTGTCTGGGTGATGGATATGTAAATTATGACATTTTCTTTCACATACTCTGTACCGACATGGATACAAGTACAAAACCCCATTCCAGGTGTCATCTCTGTAAAATGGCCAGAACATTAATTAATGGCATAATTTACTCCCTCTCACACCATTCATTCTTTTGTTGCCAATCAACTGATGCTCATCTGCTTTAACCTGGAGTAAATAATGTGTGGTTGTTAACTGCTAGTATGAGGTGTCATATCTATACAGTTATACTATGGGTAATATTTGGAATCTGTTGTGCAGGTACTTTATGTCTGTATTTAGATGTTGTTGATTAATATGATTTATTATATGAACTATGTTGAATATAATTTATTTTTACAATAAAGGGTAATTATCATAGAGTGGTAGTTGTTGTATTTGCCTGTAAAGTTTCTTTGTTGAAAATACAAAATGTATCATTCAGTCAATATTTACCCCAACAGGAATGAAGTTACATTCCTGGATATTCGTTCTCTGTTATGGCCGCTTTGAAGGCATATTTACCAGTGATCATATGTGCATTCTGACACCCCAGGTCTTATAGGTATGATACAACACCCTAGCACCAGGTATCTACAAGACTGCATTTGTGTTCATGTGAAAAGAGAATGTGACCATGGCACATACACAGAGGGTCAGACAAAATGACAGTCACCCATACAAATTGGTGGGCTGTTTTTTAAACGTGTACTCAGCAATGTTAATGTCTGTTAATAATCGAGTCTGGAACAGACAATACAGTGATCAACAGCATGAGCATCCCTCTACGCAGTTGTGAGCTTGACTAGCCGATTCCATTAATGAGAAGCATGGGTTACTAAATGATCAGTTCTATTTGACCAGTGAAGGTCACGGGGTAGAATAGGCCTTCAGCAACCCATGCTTGTCATAGAAGGCAACTATGCTTGTCGTAAGAGGGGACTAATGGGATCGGGTGGTCATGCTCCTGACTTGGTTGACACGTCATCGGTTCCCACTGTCGTTCCTCAACATTGCTTATAAGAACACTACAGTGTGTACCTCATTGGACTGGTCCAGACTGGATGATTTGAAAATGCACCACAGCTGGAACTTGGTTGAGAAATGTGAAACAGAAAAGAAAAAGTCTTATCAAACCTTACGTGCTCTGTTTTTGCCTTTGATCACTGGATGATATGGTCCAGACTAAATTATTCCAGACCACTTTTATATAGGTGGAATATTGCTGAGCGTTATAAGAAAGAAACCAGTAAGCGACCTGTCCACTTTAAAATACAATTCATGAAACAAAGCGCCCATAAAATCACCGAGACTAGTATACTGTATATAATATAGCCAACATTCAGTCCATGAGTTCTGAGGTCAGTATATGGTCTCTTAATGTATACAACGTTGTACAATAGTAACTGATATTCCATCAGCTGAAAAAATAATATCTGCAAACACAAAACAAGGAAACTTTAAGCATACGGGACAAATGCTTAATATAACTGGCTGTGTTCGTGTTGGTGATGGTTAGTTGTTAACGCCACACTTAGCACTATGGCGGCGAGCTTTAAATATTCAAGTTTAGACCAGGCAATCCATCGGTCAATGGCATGAGCATCCCTCTACGCAATTGCGATATGATGACGTGTCAACCAAGCCAGCGTTAGATACCTTTTACGACAAGCATCGGTTACTGAATGATCAATTCCTATCGGTATATTCACGGGTACACGTGTAAAATGAAATACGTGCATCCCTGCATCATCCGACCTGTGAGGGGTCGGGTAGAATGGACCTTCAGTAAACCATGCTTGCCATAAAGGCGACTGTGCTTGTTGTAAGAGACGGCGGATGTGATCGGGTGGTCAGTCTCGCTGACTAGGTTGACACAAGTCAATGGTTCCGATTGTGCAGATCGATGCTCATGCTGTTGATTGTCAAGTCCAGACTCAATTATTTACAGACCGCCGACACACACAGTTACAAGACCCGTGAAGGTCCCGGGGTAGAACAGGCCTTCAGCAACCCATGCTTGCCTTAAAAGGCTACTTTGCTTGTGTGAGGCGACTAACGCTGGCTCGCTGACTTGGTTGACACATGTCATCGGTTCCCAATTGCGCAGATCGATGCTCATGTTGTTGATCACTGGATTGTCTGCTCCGACTCGATTATCTACAGACCGCTGCCATAAAGCTGTAATATTGCTGATTGCGCCGTAAAAATAAACTCACTCACTCCCTTTAGTTGTAGGTTCAGCTTCAGGAAATAAAGTGACATTCTATCAACGTCGCTTCAACCATTTACGGCATAAACTGGCTTTGAAGAGTAATATATGATGTGCAAATGTATAGCTAGGTTGCAGAATACCATGAATATCATGAAATAACAGTCTCAAAAGGATACCTTGTCGATATCAACTTCTTTATACACGATATCAGAAATTCGTTAAAAAGACCGAATTGACCCAGTAAGGAGACGTTGCTTTACCGCAGCTTAATCGTTGACTGGGCTCCGTCTAGACCTGTTTGCAACGTCATACTTGCTTGCGCGGCGTTACAAATTGCAAAGACCAGTTTATCGTTGCAACCGTTTCATGGCGGCCTCTAAATGGCTGCGCCGTGGAAATGTCAGGGATAATCTACAACAATCTATTATCTGTATATAGTCTCCCTGATATAAGATACAACGTTTCGTTATAGGTCGTATACTGTTGTCAAGCAAGACCTAAAGGCGCGTCATATGTAGTGAAGAAGTTGATCTCCATAAAGTATCTTACATTCTGATTAGGCTAATCGCCAACTTCTAAAATGCCAATCAAACAGTCTCATGAAACACCGATATTCCCAAACTCTTCGTGTTCAGCTCGCACAGGCCCGGCCGTTCCTAATATCCCCATCCTCCCCAAACACACCTGATTTCTTCTACTTGTAATTCTAAACGGGGTTGTAACTACACCTCTGAGAGTAGTATAAAACTTTTGTTTAGACAAGAGACGTCCGTGATATATAAATATATACAACAGACTTCAATCATCTGTGCAACCGAATAGGTGTTGTATGACCGACAACAACAGTTCACTGAGTAATGATTCTAAATGTTTCTGTATTAGCAATGACCAATATATTGATCTACGTCTTTGATATTACTAAAACTGTTTAGTGCGCGTTCAATAAAATATCAACTACATCGTGAATGACATTTATGTGACGAAGTAACATAATATCTTGGGGGTAAGCACTGTTGAAGATGCATTCTTTCATTACTACGCGACTTACGAAAAGCGTTTCCTCTCTCTCGTGTTATTGTCTACCACCGTTATCAGAATGCATGCCGTTATGAAGCACTCGCTTAAATTGGAGCTTTATTTGGTAAGCACTATTGACGATGCACTCTTCTAATCGTGCTTTAAATCCACGCTAATTCCGAAGATCGTTTCCTTTCTCTCGTGATGTTATCAACACTATTTCAAAAGTTAAACAGTGCGAAAAGTGACGCAAGATTTCTGTTTACCATCAATGCGATTCCTTTATTTGGTAACAAATGTCGAATCGTCTATATACACGACGTCGTGTATATTGTGGTACAATATACACGACTGGATAATTTCCTTCCCCGCTTTGCAAGACGCGCTGTGATTGGTACATTGCTTGTACACCGGTTACAAGCCCTTGTGCCACCGGGAGACAAGCGCTACATTGAACTGGGCCCTGTCTCGTATTCTATTATCGCAATATTATATTTTTGTTTCTCGAATGTCTTTTTAAATAAATATTGTCCAATAGTAGGGGCTACGGAACCGATCTCCACAATGTATTCAGGCATTCCGTAGATATTTTTACGGGAACGCCAAGTTCACTCAGCCTCAAAAACGAGAGAGAGAGAGAGAGAGAGAGAGAGAGAGAGACGCATATTACACGCATACATTTCTCAGAATAAAGTAGAACATGCCTCCGCCTTATCAGCACTCACTATTAAATTTTGAAAGTGCTGCTGTTTATACTTGTACTTTAATGCAATTTCACCAAACCGTAAGCAGACATAACCGCCATTATTCATTCAAATCCATGATATGTTTACCTTTGAAAATCTCCTCACAAGATGAAGGGGTCAACTCCTGTATCAGACTTACATATACATCCAGTGCTGAAAGTGTCAAGAATGTACACGATCAGTTACAATGATAACGGCCATAAGTAGTACATGCTAGAGATACAAATATTTTGTTTGTAAATTCTGTGGAAACGCTGTGCTTAATATGTCACGAATGGTCATGATGAACATAGTACCATATATATTATTTACTATTTATTACTTACTTTCATCTTATATCTCTTTTGGACTTGTAATAAATATACTTAATAAACATAACCATTTGTCTAATTGATTACTCTGGACTGATCCATTGGTATCAGTTTGGGCATTAGATAGGCACTGAACCAGACATGTTCATGTTTTAAGGCTATATAAAAAAAAGTGAAATATTATTTGTGAGCATAACATGTTTTTATTGTCATTTTAAAAATAATAAGTTTGACTTTGCCTCGTCCCCTTCATACATTTGTACACTATAAGAATCAGTGTCTGTAAGAACGAGTTTGACTGAATCTACAACTCATTAACATGTGCTAAACTTTCCAAGCGGTATTTCTGAGAGAGAAAAAATAAAAATGTTTCCCTCCCTCGTCACTTTTTTTCTATCAAAAATTAAAAAACAAGGTCCAACCGCCCTCGTCACGTTTGAAAAACATGTGCCCGAGAAACGTTTAATTAATTTTATGCAGCCTAAGCTGGTGTAATACAAAGGTATCCGCTGCAGTAGGTATCTTGTACAACACCAGAGTATTGATTATAGAAGGTAAGTAGTACGTATACGCTATCCATAATCTGTCACACAGACCCAAAAATACATAAATATGTCCAAGAAAACTCATGCAAGTGTAGAATATGTGGCAAGTCTATATTTTCACAGTTTCATAATATGTATTGTGTCTGGGGGTTAGGGGCGGGCGCATTGCATCGTTTCTTTAAACATATTTTATTCATGAAAATATACAAGTCATGAATGGACGAACGTCGCTCCCATATTAAAATATAGAGATACAAGCAAGTATAGAATGAGCTGACACAATAATGCTACAATTGCTATATATCAGCATATATCAGCTGGGACGCATACAGTACTTTGTCCAATTTTACTGCGCATTCCTGTACCCGTAACTAAGTGTTTGCACGTATTTCATCTGCCACCGGATTCTTGTATTCTTTTAAGCGTACAGGGTCGTGTACTGTACACTAGGGGTTGTGACATCACTTAAAGCGTCAGTATAGTTGGGCTCGATACCGACACCTCAAACTTGCTAGATAACGAGCCTGGTGCCTCATCCAGCTCGCCCACCATGCACGCACACGCTGTTACCATAAATGTGTTCGTGCTGAATCCCTTTAAATAGATGAATGAATTTTGTTATAATTACATGTATTAATTGCATGTGGAGAAATAGTAATGTATAGCATTATGTATAGGAGAATGTCCAAAACCTCGCTATTATTTTCGCACGTGAAGCTTGTTCGACCCCGTTAGGCCGAGACAGGTTTCACGTGCGAAAATAGTAGCGAGGTTGAGGACTTTTTCCTACTTAAAACAAAGTTCGATAAAGCGTATAACTCAAACCAATGTTCTTGTGATATTCACGAGCCAGACTAATGGAGGACTGTTCTAGCTGTACATGGCCATGACCAAACGTGTCGTTAAAACACGCAAATAAACGTGGTCAACTATGGGAGGGCGGGGGTTATATATTCACGTTCATCATGACACGTACATCAGTGAACATCGTGGGACTCGGTGGGCCTATGCGGTATGAGTGATTCCGACATCGACGTGTTTGTTACACAACACCGTTTCACAGACACTTTTGAGGTTGACGTTAATTCAGATTTTGAGATGTTATTAAATTCTTATTGTGATTATAATGCACTTCCAAACTTTGATGTGGGAAAATGTGAACCGGTTGATCTTGAAGGTTGTTCTTCTGGTTCCGATACTGATTTGTACAAAGCAAGCCAAGAAATTGAATCCAACCTTTTTAATATGTTGCCCCGTAACCCTCCCCCGCAAGTGACGTCATTAAAAGAACCTTCGACACCAGAAACTCCAGAACTTAGCGTAGATATTATTTCAGCAAGGTTTGGCCAGCCAGCATCAGATTTTGACATTTCGAATACTGAAAGCAAGAGTAAGTGGGCACTTCGTTTGTATCAAGAGTGGGTGAGAGAACGGCGTAAGAGGGGCGGGAGAGGATATTTATTTAAACCCTGACATTGAACCACTGGCTCAGAAGGAATGTGAACTAAATAAAACCTTGATGTTTTTCATAGCTGAGGTCAGAAATCAGAAGGGCGAGGAATATCGTGGAAATACGCTTTACGAAATTGTCTCTTCTCTGCAGTATTACATCAGAACAAATGGACGCATTTAAACCTTTTCGAGTCTCACTTCTTTCAGGGATTAAGGTCTGTGATAGATGCAAGAATGAAGCCGCTGGCTAAACTGGGAATTGGAATAGAGAAAAGACAGGCTGAAGTGATCAGTGTAGATCAGGAGGACGTGTTGTGGGAGAAGGAGATCTTAGGGGAGCGCAGCCCACAACAGCTATTAGATACAATGGTGTACCTCAGTGGCCTCAATTGTGCTCTTAGAGAAGGCGATGAGCATAGGTATCTCAGAACGGGTCCAAACTCACAGTTCGAAATAACAGTAGGTGTAGATGGGTCAAAAAGTCTCAGATACATGGAGGATGTATCCAAAACCAACAGAGGTGACTTAAAACATCGAAAGTGTGAAAGAAAATGTGTCTACGTCTCCCAGAATTTAGAGCGTCTAAACAGATGCCTTGTCCGGCTTTATGAAAAATACATGTCACTCAGGTGAGCTATCAATGGATTTGGCAGGAAAATATGCTTCCTGATATATCTTCATAGTTTGTATAGACGTCGGAGTCTTATGAGCTACGCGCAGAATCAGTTTCATCTGCTCTACCTTTTACAAAGTAAATGGGTTTAGTCATTGCCGTATACAGCGCCTGCTTCTCGTAAAACTCTTTCTGCTACGGTCCATCTTATCCTTGTTTGCTAGTAAGAAGCGACTAACGGGTCGAGTGTTCAGACTCGCTGACTTGTTTGACACACATAATCGTAAATTAATTCCAATTGCTCATGTTACTGATCACTTGTTTGTCCAGACTCGATTATTTACAGACCGCCGCCATGACGCTACAATATTGTTGAGTGCGACGTAAAAGTAGACTCACTCACTTACGCATAATTAAAATGAGATGCTTAAACCTATGCAAGGGACAGTATCATTAATCACTTTAACTATACTATGTTTCACACTTTGGAAACGTGTATTTATAGTAATTACATTTGAAAATTAATCCTATTTTTAGACCTAAAGACGGAAAGTGCACCGCATTTTACTTGAGGCCCCTGAAATTTATTCGAGAAGATGCATGGTATGCTGATATTCCGGTTCGGTTGCACCCTTTGAGAGGCACTGTCGGACGACTGTGTAAAATGGCAAGATTTGGTGGATTTTATTCAAATCATTCACTGAGGGTGACTACAGCAACACGTCTCTATGATTCTGGCCTAGACGAGCAGCTGATAGTTGAGAGGACAGGACACAAGTCTCTGGCAATCCGAAGCTACAAGGTATGGCTAGCTGAAACATTTGAATGTTGTTTGTATTGTTTGCTTTTCCGAAATATAAAGAATGAAAATCGTTCCGTGTGCGCATAAGAAAAATCTCAAGGGAACTATTTCCATAACCTATAATTCATTCCTTTACTGCAGAGGACCTCAGCAGAGATGGAAGCCCGCCTAGATGGCGTCATTCAGAGGAAGTCCAGTAAACGTACATGCGCGGCTCTGTCGACAGTCAGAAGGCCTACTGAGACAGACACGGCACCGTCACCAACAGCTGCACCAGTTTTGACCACCACCAACAAGAGTGATGACGGCACTGCTTCGGAAAAGGAACGTGATTTGAAACTTGTTCTGAGGGACGGTGTTGTCTTGTCGCTGACATTCTGAGTTGAGAATAAACGTTATGCCGGCCATGACATAATCTAATGTTATTTATTAAGACAGTTGAGAACATAAAACGCATTTACTGGTGTAAGGTCGTCCGGGAATTTGTCACAACATAATTTTGTGCAAATCCTGCTGTATTATGGGAGGGTCATCGCTCTTCTTGAACTATGGGAGGGTAACCATTCTAGGAAAACTATGGGATGATTTGATATTTATACTCAAACTATTGGAGAGTCAGCAAAATGACTACATCTATTCAAATGTCAAGAACGTTCACGTAACTTTGTTTTAACTATGACAATTAGAGAAGGATGAGCTGTCCTTGTTATGTCTGTCAACGCTATCGGCATTCAAATCATGTTGCAATTTAACGGAGAATGGATAACTTGACATAGTCTTGGTGTATTAAAAGAAACAGTTTTCTTTTTAAGTCTGCTCAACGTTCTGTTTTTTTTCAATCAGGTAAGTATCATCTGGCATATGTCGTCGTTTTAATGTAACTTTTGCAGTTATGAAATTCACCTGAGATTATATAAAGGTGGTAAATAAATGCTCTGACAGTAATGAGTTTTGACTTTGATATAGGTACCACTTGCAGAATACCACTAGGTCCTTCTGTCGATCTGCACTAGTCACCACTGGATACCTATGGTTGCCAATATGAGGACGCATGATATAAGTATTCTGGATTCCATAAAGTCAACAGTGAGAGGTACAAGATACATTTCACACTGGCGGTAAGTACTAACAATCTGACCTCTTCCGTTACATCGACCTAAAATGGCCTAACTTACAACGTGACATAAGTATATCTGTGAAGGTTCCTGCCTCCCCGTACACTGCCGTTCTATACACAATATGGTATATACCTGTCACAATGACATAACGGCCATTATCTTCGTTGGGTAAAGCTGGTCAGGCTGAACACGTCGGTACTTAACTTTTCCACGATGGATTGCGAGTGAAGTCGACATTTAATTGCTAGTGAAGCCTCAATTCGACAAGGCGGACCCAACAGTATCCGATACTTACGACTACGCCAATGTCACTCGTCAATTATTCGTCAACTATTTGTGATGACTATAGTCGTCAGGCAACTTTTCTTAGGTTTCTGACATTTAATAGGTGTCCACTTACCTAATATTCTTTCTATTTGCCAAACTAATCATCTAATCTAATCAATCAAAATTAATATAGTGCCGTGATTCCGCAGAGGCGTACCTCTTTACTCATATGTGTTGTACATGCATATTAAAAAAAAACAGATACAGTTTTGCTGTTGAGCTTAATGCCTCGGACATTTGCCATATCTGTACCAGGCTATGTTCTTGCAATTGGGAACAGTCTGTTGAACACAACCAATATGTGGACAGGGCACAAATCACATTACATTTAGGGGCATGTCATGTCCAGTTCCTGATATTTTGCCCACAGCAATCATTTATGTGTTTTATACAAAAATATATATCATCCTAAATGTACTGAATGTGAAACGCTACTGTGTCTACATTATGCATACCTTTCAAAATATATATATTACAGGGAGTTCATGAAAAAAACAAAACGATATCCCGGGGATGCATGCTGGAGAGAAAAAGAAGTGCCCCGTAGCCTACAGGCGGATGGAAGTAGCTGTGGCGTATTTGTTCTCATGGTAAAGAGGTTCCTGAAAAAAAACCCAATAAATACAAGAACAAAAAAGCGCTGCAATAGAGAAAACAGCTGCAATAAAAACACTCTTGATACATCCACTGAGAAGTCTATCTATAATTCAGTACACATTTAATGAACAGAGTAATATCTTATGTGAAGTGGGCAAACTAAAATGAGTGGAATCTTGAAACACACCTTGATTATTTGTCAATATGCTTCAGAATGCTGTGATGGTACTCAGTGGCATGTCGTGTTGTGTATTCCGACAGTGTCACTGCGAGTACTTCAGGGGAATTGCAGCTGCTACATTTGTGGAGAAAATGAAGGACAATGGAGACACTCTTTGCGACCTACCATTTTGTAGTGATCCCCCATATAGGCAAAAGAAACATCAGTGGGTCCTCTGCGGTGGTTGTGACCGTCGGTGCCATTTCGTTTGTGCTGGAGCAACCGAAAGGCCGATACATGTGTCCACTTTGCTCTATAGTATGAACCCCGTCTTGTTTACATTCGTTACTGGTGAATGACTAGATGTTTTATATACAATCTGTGACTACAGAACATTTGTTTCTCAGAACGTAGACATGCATGTAGCTCTATTATTATTTGGTGCTGGTGATAACCCTACTGTGTATGATGGTTTTCAAACGTAATTTTGTTATATCGCGACGCGTTTGCAGACCATAAGATATGCGAAGGTGTAAACAACGATATACCTTTGCAAATGTTCAAATACAGTCGGGATATCACTGAAATCACACCGTAGACACGTCATGAATCTTATATGATTGAACTCATTTCACTGTCATTTCACCTGTATGATATTCTAGCTATATGAGCGACATTCCGCCAGTATGATATTCCACTTGTATGTCATTTCACCTGTATCGGTGCTGTCCCACCTGCATGAGTGTCATTCCACCTGATGATATTCCACCTGCACGAGCATTCTACCAGTATGAGTGTCGCAGCTATATCAGTGTTATTCCACCTGCATGAGCATCATTCCACTTATATGGGTCTTATCCTACCTGTGTCGGTGTTGTCACACCTGTATGAGTGTTGTCCCAGCTGCATGGGTGTTATTCCACCTCGATCGGTGTTGTCGTACCTGTGTCGGTGTTGTTCCAGCTGCACAGGCGTTGTCCCACCTGTATGAGTGTCATTCCGCATATATAGTCTGGTTCATAATTATTGAGAATTTTTCTTCTTACTTTGAGCTATCCTAACACCTCAACTGATTCACTGATACTTAAAACTAAGTAATGGTATAAGGGAGGTAACTCATCTTGGCCTACTGAGTATAGTACAATTAGAGTTACCTCCCCTGAATTTGTAGCAGACGTCATTTTCCTCAGCACTGTCAACAATGTCTGCTGAAGATAAAAGAAGGTTGATTTTTGAGTTGTGTAATCAAGGAATTGATGATGTAAATACACTGGCAGAGAGAACAGGAACTCCTCTTTCTACTGTGTATAGGATTAGGAAGAATTTTAAAGAGGGAAAGGATTTTGGGCATCAGAAAGGAGCAGGGAGACCCAGAAAATTGGACTTCTCAGATCGCGTCCGGCTGGGAATTTTAGCGTCTAAAAAGCAAAGGGCAAGCATCTCCAACATCAGGTATGAAATGATAGAAAGGGGATCAACAGTTATATCAAAATCTACAGTTAGAAGAAATTTGATTGATCTTGGATGGGAGAAAAAGACTGGAATTCTTTCTCCTCTCATGAAACAAGAACATAAAGACAGGCGTGTTGAGTGGTGTTTGGCACATGAAAACTTTGACTGGGAAAATGTGATTTTTACTGATGAAAGCTCAATATGGGTATATCCCAATAATGTGAAAATATTGACAAAGTCTGCGTCAGCACCGTTGTATCGACGACCTAAATACAGCCCAAAGTTGCATGTATGGGGAGGGATATCCTTATTAGGAACGACCCCGCTGTGTGTGTTTGAGGGAAATCTGACAAGTCAACGCTACACTAACATATTAGATAATTTTCTGCTTCCAAGTGCACATGTGATTTATGGAAATGACTGGATTTTGCAGCAAGATAATGATCCTAAACACACCGCAAAACATGCCAAGCAGTGGTTTCAGGAGAAAAATGTGACTGCATTACCATTTCCTGCATATAGTCCTGACTTAAATCCCATTGAGAACATTTGGGGGATGATGAAGGAATGTGTGAATCAAAAGGGGTTGACAAAAATTGAAGACATGAAGAGAGAAGTGGTCCGATACTGGGACAGCATAACTCACGAGACACTAACCTCTCTGATAGGAAGTATGCCTACCCGTCTTAGACTGTGCCGTGAAGCTCAAGGAGACTTGATAAAATATTAAATTGTTAGCTACACAACATGAAAAGGTCAGTTCACTTTCACAATACATTCAATTTTATCTGATTTGTTCTCGTTTAATAATATGAAATGCTTTAGCTATTCTCAATAATTTTGAACCATACTGTATGTTTGTTGTCCCACCTGTACTGCATTCGTGTCTTCTATTAGAATATTGTCATATTGTATAGGTGTATTTCGTGACATATTAAGACTGATTTGGAATAAAATATGTCGGATACTTGTCATCCTGTGTTATAGAGTTTCTCTCTTAATACACACATGCACCCGCTGCGTTGTAGAGTTTATCTCCTAATACACACAGGTACCCGCTGCCTTGAAGAGTTTATATCCTGAGACACACAAGTACCAGCTTCCTTGGGTGGTATATATCCTAACACGCAGATTCCTGCATCCTTGTAGACTTAACTCCTCATACACACATGTACCTGTTGCGTTGTAGGTTTATCTCCTAATACACACAAGTACCCGCTGCGTAGTAGAATTTGTCTCCTAATATGCACTGATACCCGCTTGATGTAATCGTTGCCATGGTTACTCATTTCTCCTAAAATAAACAGGGGCATCTGCGGCTTTGTAGAGTTTATCGCCTGATACATTTAGAGACGTCAGCTGCCTAGTGTGGTTTTATCTCTTAACACTCGCATTTACCCTGTGTTTGGTAGGGGTATGTCCCCAAACACACTCAAAGGAAATTGCTGCCTTGTAGATTTTTTTCTCCTAACACAGACATGGGGAATGGTGCCTTTCTCCATAGAGAAACTGTTTTTGAAAGTTATACATTAAATATATAAGCACTCGGGCTGTATGGCCCGTGAGACACTAAAATGTCAGAATATCACAGCTTTACAATAAAATAAGAGAAAACAATCACATGGAAGTTATAACCACGTTGACGCACGCATGCACACAATAATGCTCTTCCTCACTCATACACTCTCCCATGCATACACGTAATCAATCATTTACACAGATTAGCAGTCGGATAATCACGCGCTCACATACACAATCACAAGCTTATTGTGGTTTCAGGGTGGTATATTCCTTATTACATATTCATTAATTTATTACTTAGTTCCCACCAGGTGTGTACTTTGTCATCTGACATATACAGGGGTAACCGCTGCTTTGTAGCGTTTCATCTCCAGACATATGTAACTGCTGACCAGCTGCCTTGCAGAGCTTATTGCCTTCCTAAGGGAAAATACTACATTTAATACTTACGGAAAATAATTTTTTGTTACAGATATGCTCAATATATGAGCATGTACAAATATGTTGAACATAACACTTGTACGATCATTGAATGAACTTAGTTTGTGTTCGATTTTATTTATAAATTAAAAAATTCGCAGCACAAAATATATCTGCATGCAAGATTCGTAATAATTATATTCATTTCACAAAGTCTGATAAAAAGCCCCAAAAATATATCTACACAGCATTGGTACCATAACTTCAATGTTATGACAGAAATTTGAGTCTACACTGGTACTGGTAGTGACGCAAAAAAAACTTCTTCATTATCAATTATTATGCTACCATATATTAAATTATTTAATTGCAGTGTGAATGGCAGCATTATATGAAAGGACCGTCGTGCATATAACAGACTTATATACACGACATTGTTTTGTCGTGTATATAAGAGCATTATATACACGATGTCGTGTATATAGCCACAGCCAACAAATGTCCCGCGGAGACCATATTCTGTTATAAACGCACCGATTAGCCGTAAGGCTGGAATCAAACCAAT
Organism: Haliotis asinina; assembly: GCF_037392515.1. Lineage (NCBI taxonomy): Eukaryota > Metazoa > Mollusca > Gastropoda > Lepetellida > Haliotidae > Haliotis > Haliotis asinina. The sequence goes on from NC_090295.1 coordinate 39,813,917, forward strand.
AGAAAGTTCCGTTACAACTTTGGCAAACGGAAATACCATTGCCAGCCATATTGCCGAGAAGTTTGGAAAAGTTACAAGGACAAGTGAACTGGTAAGCATGTGTTTTAACTTGTTTCTTGCTCGGTCAGAGTAGATAAGCAACACTTAAGTAATGTATTCAGTCAAGCATGACTCTGCCAATGAACGCGTGGTGGTGACTGGTTCCTGCAGCGCACGCGCACATGCGTGAAATCTCAAGCAGACGATGCGACCTGACAGTGAAAGACAACACGGGTTGCATTGTAGTTTGTTGGTGAGAGATTGAGACGAGGAGAGAGAAGTATCCGAAACGTAATGGTAAAAGTTTGTTTTACATATCACACATACACACAGTGATGTTTTCTGGTGTATGGCGGATTCAGTGTATGTCTATTCTATCAATGGCAGCTGACAAGAGACGATTGTGTTTGCATTGGTACTCTGCTGCCAACATATTATATGCACTGTTTTGATACATGCATGAAGTTAACAGCACGCCATAGCCCCATATCAAGCGTTCTTGTAAATGCTGACCTTCGTGTTTGTCATTAGTGTAGATTGACAAGATGTGAGTGATAAAGTTGTTATAATATTAAGGGCAGCTAGTGTATCATTGTGTTTTCCGATCTCGGACGCCTGCAATTCCTCAGGCAATAACGAAGGATGACACAGATATTAAAGGGGCACTGATGCGGAGCGAATAATGCTTCTCGCTAACGGTCTAATTACGAAAGCAGACCGCAAATTGGTCAGCGCCCACTCCTTCGACCGTGACGGACAAAGGAACTGGGCTCCTGTCCATATTAGCAAAATGTCTTCACTTAAACAGTCAGGAGGCCGGATGCCCATCACATGTCATTTGTTTAAAAATATCCATGGTATTCCTTGTCTGATCGTAACCATATATCCCAGCAGTGTAGTTCTTTTCAGATGCTTGGATGGTATACTTACTGATCCAATTTGATCCTATTTCTGTGTTTTTAACCTCGATATTTAATCATGGTACATGAAAATATGATGTCTACAGGCACGTAGCAAGCCATTTGTTTCAGTACGGAAGATTGCAAAGCTGTATATTTAGGTAGTTTTGAGTGTTGGTTGAGCTGTGATAGCAAATAGCATACGTAAATTTTGGTAGCTATGGTAGCTACAATGGTTTATTATTTATGATAATAAAACACACAGTTGATTTATTTGAATTCGTAAACAAAAAAACGATGACCTTGGCTTTGGTAGAGAAATCTGAAAATTGTCTTACGTAAAAAAAACTTATTTCACTTATTTACCAAAGTACACAGCAAATGCCTGTGTGTATTCCTTATGTAACGAAATTCCGTTGGTATCCTCAAAACAGTTTCGGTATAAAGTGTTTTCAGGCTGCATGCGACACAGAGATTACATCATCCTTGCTGTAACTCGCGTTTGATGGTGTAAACCTACACGTGTTATTTGTCATCATTCTCTGGATGGTCAATTCAAGAATTTATAACAGGTATAATTAGTAGCAACAACACTTCGGTTACTCAACAAAGGTTCCCATTTGGCATTTCTCCTGTCTGGAGTAAATACTCAACATTATAAATTAAGGTCTGTAATGGCAAATGTATTGTATGTTATGTAATATGTGCATGTAAGTGATGCAAGAGGGTTTATCAGCTGAGTTACAAAAACAAACATCGATCAAAGGATTAACCGATAACACACTGATTGATTAATTACTTTTGTTCTTCTAGCGGATTTGTCAAAAGGCAGTGTGTGTAGATGACTACACCCTGTCGTAAAGTGTGAGTGCAAAAACAACATCCTCCCTTCAAAGAATTAACCACCCTTGCGTTGATTGATTGATTGCTCAATATTGGTCAACTAAATTACTTAGAATAGTGGACATCATACAATTAGTTGCCAGGTGTGCTATCTTGGGAGACCAATGAGAGGTTTATCTAGTTTTCACCAACGAAAGACGTGAAACGATGTGTTACTTTTTCGCAAATGAGACAGTTGTAAGACACGCGACACAGAGCAGGATTATTTACCAGCTGCAGATGAATGGAATACGATTTCTTTTACGTGGATATTGATGGATACATTCCTGAACAAGGTAGTAGCCTGACACTGTTGCTATAAAATTAGTCTGTTTTACGTTCATTATTTGCATTTTGTTTTAATTTATTTGTTGTAGCATTCAGCAGAATCTGTATGACAGAAAACACACACTAGATCGCGTATGTGTGTGAAACAGGATCCACATTGGCAATCTATACAATGTATAAATGTTGCTGTTATGTTAGAAATTTACTATGAGTATAAGCAAATCGTGTGTTCTTTTATTAACTTTCAGAATCATACAAATATGACAATAAACTAATTAGGGTTATGAGACAAAATATAGAGACGTACATTGGCTTTGTTATTTTTCCGTCCTAATAGTTTTTTACCATTTCTACCACTGGCAGATGATTAACCTTCAAAGTGTTTCATTTGTTTTCATAATACATTTGTAATGAAGTACAATTGACTTCACCTCAGTTTATATGTCTATAATTAAACTATCAATTGCGTTTACGGACTGCGCAGCAGAGGTCACGAACCAGTCACGAATTCTGGGATATCATCCGGGTACTCACGGGAGAAAAACAATAACAAAAGTTTACACCAGTCCACGGAAAATGCTCCGCATCAGTGCCCCTTTAAATTCCGAAACGTTCCTTGTGTTTAGGTTAATGTTGTCTTTTATGAAATAATGACATGTTTCCTAGGAAGCACAGACAGTGTTACAAAAATCTTTACCAAAATTTGGCACTCACAAAATAAAATATATTATCCATAAATTTGCTGTCATTGCACTTTCACCTTCTAGAATACCAGTCAAAGGAGTAATGATACGCTGTATAAAACATAAATATTTCTTGGGCATATTCTCTCAGATATACAGCTTGGAAAATTCAGCATGTGCTAATGAGTTGTACATTCAGTCATTTTACAGACACTCGTTCTCATAGTGGACAAATGTATGATCAGGACACCGCCAAGTCAAAATATTTTTTTAAAAATGGCAATAAAAACTTGTTTTGCACACACTAAAAGTGACGTGCCTATGCCTATGGGAAACATTTCCCTTTTTTATTTAGCCTTATATGATATGGTTGTTCATGTGAGTAGACAGACAACAACAAATGGTTCTTAAGTATCAGAAAACCCATAGCACCAGGATATATTCTTTGTAGACCTTTACAAGGGCATCTGCAAAACTCTTTATTGTATTTCATTATGTCAGTAGATTTTATGAAACACAATGATGAACTTTTAAATAAACAGGAAAAATGCTTGCTTGCGTAAAAAATGGTTTCAAGTGATTTAACTTCAAATCTCAAAAGTGACTTCCACTGATGACACATTTCAACAAACATTTTCATTAAATTTGGACACAATACTTATAATACATGTCTCAGTTTGACATATACCATACTTCCTCTAATAAGTGCCTGGGTGCTTATTAATTTAGCAAACTCTTAGATCCTGAGCTAAATAAGGGTCAATGCTTATTGGAGACCCAGTGTTTATGGTTTTAACTCATATGAGAGCAAATATGGTACCATACACAGACACTGTTTCCTGGCTCCAAGCGAACCAGTCCTTGGTCTAATTTCTTCATGCCCAGCATGAGACAGTTATACTAATGCTTAGTCTCTAAGAATATAAAATTTTGATAGTAAGAGATAAACCCAGATACATTGAAAAGAAGCCTCTGTCAGATGTGAAACCTGAGGAAGCTCGACTTGTTACATTTAGGGATTTAGCATTGCAGTGAGGGCTTTGCAGTAGGGAAAATAATGTGGTTCAGGGACTACAGACAGGATAACAGAAGTACAATTTTTTAACCTGTCTTTGTGGATGCATCCTCGATGTCTCCATGGTACATGTTTCAGTAACTCTCCATTATACCCTGAATGCATCCATGGCTCAGCCTGATGAATTTGTTACCTCCCTTAGCTGGCATTTTGTCCAGTCAGGTGTGTATGCTAGAAACTTTCAATTTTTAAATTATCTAACCGATTAACCTTGGCAACACAAATGATGCAGAGGTACTCTTAAAGAGGTAGAAAGAGTTGTTTTTAATTTTTTGACTTGTCAGTTTGTATGTATGATTTCCTCAAAATCTGAGTCACACTGCCAAGAAACCTTCGCAGATGCGACCACCATCTTTGTTGACACAGCAGTGTTCATGAATAGTGTCTGACTCTCTGACAAATCTTGCCAATGGTCAGACAGAAGTCCCCAACCTGCTGGCCCCAGTATCTGACTGAATATATCACAATGACTTTGTCTGAAGTTGTTATTTGTGGCATGTGACTCACTGTTCATTGTCTATAAATTTATGTTTATAATGTTTGTCATAATATAATGATAATAATTTCAATGCCAATTATGAGAAATGTTAAATCTGAAATCTGTGTTTAATCAGAGACCATATAATAGAGGGACGGCCCTCTCCAACAGTTTATCATTAAACATCAGCGCTACGGTCTGGCATGTAACTGATACGCATCGACACCCTGCTGCTAACTTCCGGTAACCGGACCACATGCGCAGCAGATGCGCAGACATTCGCAAATGAGCACTTTGGTAACCACGTAAACAATATTGCGTAATATCCGGACCGAGAGTTAATTCCTTACCTGGATTTCACTGGATGCGACTGACAGTCAAAGATTACATGAACAGCTCCAATAAACTGATTACAATAATCGTAATCTCTATCTTGTCTCTCAGAAGATGTCAACCTTTCAACTGTCGCACATGTCAACTGACAAAATCGCTGAAAATGTGTATCGTTCGCGAAATCCGTGCCGTTTTAGGCCAGTCATGTAACAGTACTGTTGTCAGTGTCCCCGATGTTCGCTGAACTTCATCACAGAACCTCATGATTTTTTTTAAAGTATCCGTTGCCACTGGTTGGTGGTTCACTAAATGACGGTATTAGTCTCTGATTTTGATTTCATATTAATTTGCGTAACTTTATGAAGCTGATAGTACCAACGAAACATGATTTCACGTTATCCACGAACGTTACAGTAATGTTTGTTTGAATGCCAGTTTGGGGCTGACAGTGGTAATGCTTTCGGAGCCGTACGGAGACATACGCACATTATAATATGTTTTGTTTTTTTTGCAATGGAAAGCTACTCAGAACTACTAAAGCCACGAGGACCATTTTCACAAACGTCAATGTACATTACATACAGTAACCGTGTATAGTTGATTTTGTGACCATTTGACCGTTTCTGTCACAGTAGATTGAGAAGGAATGAAACAAAGACTTGAGAACTTGAACTTGTCGTGATATAAAGGTCGTGAAGCATCCCCACAAACACACCACCCGTTGAAATTAATTATTTTCATAGGGTTCATAACTTTAATTTTATCATGACACTAACTATGAAATATTTGTCACATACCTTTCCGAAAATACCGGAATTGCAACTGACAGGGACTGTGCAGGCGTGATTGTCATTATGATGTTATGTTATATAAAAGAACAATAAATGTATATGTATGTATATGTATTGCTAAATACAACTATTTAGATAATATTCTTTCAAGCTTTCACTAAAACCAAATATGAATGTCAGTTGTTTGAAATTGAGACTAATACTAAAGAATATACTAATTTTTAAAAATATTAAAACATGAAATGAAAAATATTAAATCTGTACACAATTTCATCCAGGGATATCTTTAAGAGAATAACCATCAAGCCACACAGTTTCAAACCTGATGAAAAACACAGTTCAAAGGTCTTGCCTCTTGCAAGTGAAGTTCAAATGATGGATGCCTGAAAAATAGTGTATTTGCAACCCTATGATGGATGCATCACAGTCAGGTTCAATACTTGGTCATGATCTGATTCAAATCGTAAAAGCCCTTAGTAGAGATTCCCATGTCACAAACGATTTTATAGTTGAAGACAAAACCAAGTTATCGGGACAGTCAATTTCTTTATTTATTTCATAGTAATTGTGACAATAAAGCTACACTATGTGTTCAATGGTTTTGCCATTAAAGCTCATTATCAAGCACTCGAGAGGTACTTTGGATCATATATCATCAGATGTGCATACAGGAAGATTTTATTTGGAGTATGCACACCTGTATAGAAAGTCAGCAGCCATCACAGACTTATTCACATCTTCGCCCAGTTTTTGCTAAACCGCAGAATTAATGGCAGAACCGCCATCATAATCTATCTGATCCTGTTGGCATGGGGTGTCTGTGCGTTCATCAGTGAGGTCAATGAAGAATGACTTCCACTGTTTGTCACACAGTGCATCTATTGGACTGGAAAAAGGAGATGAACAATTTTGATATTAAAGAAAAAATAACATGAATTCAGTGCTCTAAATACTTGTTGAAATTATGTGATAGCTGGATGTCAATGCTCTTTCTAACAAGATCTGTTTACTTACTCTCAAGATGGGGATATTGCACTTAATTAACACTGTATATTTCCTTACATAAGAAATGAAGCAATATTAATTCTTGACTATATAAATGTTTTGATATTTCAAACTTTTTTCTGCAGATAACGGATAGTACAAATACCTATAGAATAAATAAATACCAATAACTACAAATTATCAACTTTTTATCAACAACTTCATCCAATAAAATGATTTCTTTGGTGTGCACCCTTAGTTAACAGAAACACCATTTTGAATATATTACTTCCATTATTACTTACCTGCAATCTTCAGGAACTGTTCATTGAACTTTCTTTTTCCTGGGCATCTACAAGACAAAATAATAAGTTTATGCTATAATTGGTGTAATGATATAAGTATAAAGATGAATAAGGTAACTTAAATCATAATTAAACTTCATTAAGAAGAAAAATGATAAAAACAGAAAAATATATTATTTCATGAAAAATAAGGATATTTGCTACAAGCATAATCATCACAGTGAACAAAAATGGAAATATGTACAATTATTAACAACCCATAAGTGCATGGGACTTTTGAAGAATTGACTAAACATATATTCGGGTCATATTAACAAACAAAATTAATGTTGTGTCGTCTGCTACATGGTATCTGAAATGTGCAGTACATGATGCAAATGCGGGTTTACGTAAAAAATCATAAAAAATAAAATACCGAACATAGCCATGTAAATTTAGTACCAAGCAAAAGAGGAATTCGCCGTACATGTTCACATACTTATTTTAAAAATGCTGGTAGTAAGCTGTTATTGTGAAAGCGTGCGGAAATCAAGTGTTGTGGAGTAAATATTTCAGAAAACATTCACATTTCGTCTTATTTGCAGGAGTCAAATTAAGGAATTATACGTCCTCCACAGATTTATAAATACCACTAAACCAAACTTTATCTAATCTGCTTTCATTACACCCCGGTAACTAAGGACTGGTATTGAAAATTAGTAGCTGTTATTGAAAATCAAAAACGGGACTTTCGACGATTTTGCACCGCCGCCATTGTCCTCACAGAACAACAATCACACATGACAGCATTCGTCAAATACAAAGACATGTATACGCTTTAGCACCACTGAAAACCTCAGATGCACTCTTACAAATATATGTATGTACATGAGAATAAATGAGAAAAACTAAATCTTACCTTTGTAATGAAAATACGCAAAATCTATGACTGAGGTGAACATACGTTCCTCGCAGCTTCCGGATAGGCTGCGCAGTACAAGCCGTAGCGCTGATGGTTTCGCGCATTGGCTTGAGGGCCGTCCCTCTATTATATGGTCTCTGGTTTAATTGCATTCTGTGGGTCCTGTGAATTTTCCGTGGGTCAGACAGACATCTGAAACTTACAGGACCCAATGTCCTGTTACTTTGAAACACCATTCGTAAACACTGCACTGGCAATTTTGGTTGTAATGGTGGCTTAGCTGATTGACTGCTGTGAGAATGCAGAACCAGCAAAGGGAGGTAATAAAATTATTGGGCTGACGTACACAAATCCAGGGTATAGTGGAGATTTATCGAACACATACCCTTGAGATACAGAGGATGTGGTGGATACAGCTGAAATACTATATGGCACATGGTCCAGCCACAAGGACGCATTATTAGTTGGATACTTATATAGAAATAGATATGGGATGGCAACCTTCTAAATTTGTCACAGTCAGTACCCCTAGTATCTTTCTGTGACCTTCTTGACTAGTTCAAAGTTCAAGCTTTGCAAATATTAGTTAGTCATTTTATCAGTTTGTCAACTTGACAAAATATTAATTTCACTTGATCACAATTACCAATTTGGTTTCATTTGCAAATAATCTTTATCAGAACAGCTAATAAATTGTGAATATTTTTTTATCAATAAAACACCAGTTAATGCTTGGCTGATAAATGTATCATTGTAAATGGTGCATGGCGAAAGACAATCCAAGTTGTTCTAAGTATACGCTAGGAATTGAAACACAGAGGTGAGTTGGTAGCTAGTTCTAGCTTATAGACTTTCTGACTCCAACTGAGGTACACGATTGACATGTTTATACTGTTGTTCATACTGTCATTCATTGGTTTATGGCTTTATGCATTTGACAGTTTGTAGGGATTGGTACATCATGATGGTATTTCAGTGGTTGCTGTCACTTCTTAGCCAGTCAAACAAACCTCATCTGCATACGTAACTGTTCAAATAATTTTTAATTTCTTTGACTAGTGATGCATTTATGTGATATTCTATTATATTTGAGTGAAATTTCAAACATTTTCTTCTTGAATAATGTGTTATGACATTTTCATGTTAGGAAACTCTCAGGTTTGCCATGTTCAATATTTTATTAACCGTGTCTTCAATAGTAACATGTTGAGTGAATCATAATTACTGTGCATCACACTTGTGACCTGAGCATAAACTTTGGCAGATAACTGAAATATCACTTTGACATATGTAGAACGTCTGTGTCAGTGGTTTTATGATTAATATTCATGGTGCAAGCAAAAGTCTACTTGTGTACATGGGGTCAATGAAGCTGTATAATCGGGGATTAGTGGAAGTGAAGAGGGAACAGCTGCTTGTAAGTCCTATAAGTCAAGATACAACCTGACAGTGTGAGAGGGCACCACTTCTCGCCAGTATGTCAGAAGGCCACATCTAGGCCACAGAATCAGATTTATCATGTTTTATCTGATACTTACCATCTATACAGCTTTGGTCGAGGAATGCCATTACCAGTGAAAGACTGCTTGTGATGATAACAGTGCAAAAAGAAGATTGTGATTCAAGTTGCTGCCAAGTCATATTTTTAACTCATCGCTTGACTGAAAGGCAATGAGTATGACAAAAAAATTGTATGGATGAATTGTGTACTGGCCTAACTTTCTTATTTTGGCAGGCATAATTTGAAGGAGGACATACAGCCATGGAAACTAACTTTTAAAGAGTACTGTGTAGGACTAGTGTATAACTTGTTTTATCAGTTCTCGCATTTGTAGCTAGTCCTGCACAAGAAGCTTTCAGAACTGATTCAGAATTACAACCGTAAGAAACATGCACGATACAGTAGGCATAAAATTAGAAAACTTAGCAGATACACACCACAGCAATGGTGTATGGTCTTAGAATCATTTACAGATGTATTTATCTGAAAGGAGTATTGTTTTATTGCTTATTGACCTTTTTACACAAGAGTAGCAATATCATGGTATATGAAATGAAACACAAGATTACTAACAAACCATCAAGTTCTTTTCAGTCCTCTTAATGTACTCATAAGTGTTTCCAGTACTGTTATATTGACAACATAAGGAGTACATACTCCTGATGTTGAAAACTAGTCTGGCAGCTGTCAAATACCACTAGTCAGTGAATCAGGATTACCATAATCTGGCTTTTGCTAGTTTTCAGCAGTAAATAAATTTCTGGAACTTATATTCTTATCCCACCATGACATCAAAGAAAGCTTGATTCCAAATTCAATGAATTTAATAAAATCCTCTCCAGTGTGGGACTGCATCAGATATTAAAACATAACAGTTCATCATCTACTAGCCCATAAAATGTAGCAATACAAATTAGAAATTTGTGCATACATTTGTTGTTCTGGATTTTAATATTTATTATGAGCATAAATTGCTTTGATACATTGTATAGTACATTGTTGTAAGGCTTTGTGTGATGCATATGATGACTCCTTTGAAGTAGCTGTTAGAAGAAGGAATGAATTAAGACTGTTTTGATACACTTGCATATTCGGTGAATTGAACCATAGCCCTTCATGAATTCAGTTCGTTATTCATGGTCACCAGAACCGAATATGAATGAATATTTACAGTTTTTTGATGGAGCATGTTTTACTTGACCCCTTAATAGTCTTATGTCCTTTTTCAAAGTGAGATTTGCAAGAATGGAATATGTACTAGCATTGCAACAGTGCAAGTCATGTGAGTTTGCAAATGCTACACATGGTATTGTGGACTATTAGTCTATTACATACCAAATTTGAGTGTCATGTCAGATGTCAGATCACTGGTTATTACTATGACAAATTAACAGTCAGCTTAGGGGTTCCATCTTGTGCATCAGTCAATATTGTATTTGTGAATAACTATTTGTATTCGTAACCCAATATTCGTGATACAGATCATATTCACCACATAGTGTATTTGCTGCAACCCTAGAATAATGGCATCATTAAAATGGCACAAAATATTGTGATGCATCACAGTCTATGCATCTTGCTGTTATAATGGAACAGAATCTTTCCCATCAGGCAAACCAGTGTTACAGTATCTGTACTGGTTTGTGTGCTAAAGGGCTCTGGTCACTAATTCAGTCTTATGAAATCTTAAAACCTCTAGACATGTTTGAGGACTTCTACCTTCAATTAAGAGGTAGTTGTATGTAAATAACAGCAAACTTTATTTGAACCTGTGCTACCTTAAGCTTAGTTACATCAGTCCCTCCTGGATTCCGTGGCAAAGTTTTAAGAATTCCGCGGCAAATTTAAGCAAATTCGGCACCCCATTTTTCAATATTCTGCAAAACATTCTGCATTTAAAACATGTAGAAAAAACAACAAAAACATTATACAGAATTCATAGTTTCATTCTCAAACAAAGATATAAAGTTAAGTCGACAGTACACATCACAGCTTGAGTAACTTTGATGACAAGGCACTGACACCTTTTTCTGTGTTTGAAAATTAGACACTCGCTGAAAGTTATTTCTCTCCACTCATTCGTAACTTTGATGCATGTGAACAACTTCCGCTTTCATGCAATTAACAATGTTATATTTAAACAAAATCTAAAATAATTTTTTTATTTACAAAATGATCGATTTGGAGAACGTAATTGCAGAGTCAAATTCATCTAATTTTATTTAAAACATGCCTAAAACTTGCTTTTTTAATAAAGTATCTTCAATCGTAACCATATGTCACAATAAATATGTCAGTTCGTTTTATGTGTAACCGATTCTACTTCTGACATTAACTGTAGTTTTCGTTTTGGCTGTCAGCCAGTTTTCACTCAGTTTTTTAAAATAAGCAATTTCTGCGGCAGAAAAGTGGCAAATTCTGTACAGATTGTGCATTTCCGTGGACCAGATGTTTTTCTGCATCGAAAGGTAAATTCTGTGATTTTTTCTGCAACCATGGAATTGCGGAATCCAGGAGGGACTGTTACTTTGACAGTTTTGCCTTGAACCCCCTGGGTGCCACAGGGACATATATGTCCTTCCTCTACATCCCTCACTTTGAAGTCCAATAGAATTATAAATATACCACGCATATATAAATAAGTCACAGTTTTGCATTCAGCGGAAAATTCTGTTTCTTGATACCATCCACTATTATCTCAGATCAAGCTAAAGTGCTTAAAATTGCCTTTCAAAGTAGGCTTCTGTCACACAAACAAGAGTGTTATATTCAGAAGCTTAATTCTGAGGAAATACACCCTCAAACCATAATTATTTGCGTCACTAATCTTTTAACTTGTTAAATATACACAATGAAAACCCACAGTCTTGGTCAACTGAAGGTGTGACATTTAAAAAGATTGATGTTCAGTTTTGTTTGTGAATTAAATGTAGCAGTAGTTTTATTTAAAAAAGCATTTATTTTCAATACACTTAGTCATTTCCCCAGAAATTTATGAACACAAATGTTTTTTTTTCTTAAATGAAATGAAATATTTCAAGTTTAGTTTACACAAAAACTTCCCTTTCAGAATGTTATTTAATTTATGTATTGTGAAAACGACAGCTGATATTGATTTGCAGGTGCCATGAATGTGTATGTGTAAAACTTTAATTATGAGCTTCCTTCTAAAATCATTCGCTACAAGATAAAAAATGTCCAAGGGTCTCATACAATTGTTGTAATGTCAGAATGAATGTGTTGTACCAAGCGCATGTTAGATCCTGATTAGGTCATAAATAGTTGTTTCTATATGCTATTCCCAACAGACCACTAGATAAAGTCAACATTGACTGACGTAGGCCAACTGAGGTGGCGTAGGCGATGGTCCTGATTGGCTAACAGCCAGCTGGTATATATAAGATGTATATATGCTGCCGAGCAGTACTGGGCATTGCAGTTGACTTGCTAGATACTGTGTAGTCCATGGTGAACACTTGCAGTCTACAGTTCTGTTGGAGGATATAGATTTTTGTTGTTTAGAAGGAATACCTTGACTTTCTACCCACACCAGTAGCTTTGGTGAGTTGTATTCATTGACATGTTCAGTGTGTTAGGATATAATTTGTTTATAGTCATGTCACTAAACTTTCACAAACTTGAACTTCAGTGTTGAATCTATTGACTTAGGGAAAATTAGGAATGGATTATGAAAATATGTGGCAGATAAATAGTCGTAACAAGAAAGTTCAGATAATATTACTGACATTTTAATAATATTAAATGGTAAGCGATACTTCATGTGTTGATGCAGTGTCCATGAATTAAAAAGGACAGAAAGAGATATTACTGTTGACTGATGTCACATGATAAATTCACTCTGAATCATGTATGTCATGCATTTATTTTTGATGATTACAAGCAAAGCATTTGTTTGAAACTTTAGATTTGCATGTTTGACCATTTAGGTAGGTGTATACACATTGTGTGAGACACAAGCTGGGTATCTCGGTGTTGATATTGTGTCAGTGTCCTTGTTGGGATTCAGTAGCTTGAAAACCTTTTCTCAGGTTGCTGCATTTTCAAGAATATTTATTGTCATCCAATATGTCATACATATATTGTTCTAACACAGTAATGATGTAGAATAATGCCCAACAAAAATGTTAGAATCATGAAAATATTCATAGGCACTTGTTGCTAGCAAAATCAGGGATCTGTATACGCTGAGATGAAGTGTGTGAAGTAGCCATAACATGTTCACATAATGCATAAGAGATATGCCTTTAATATTTGTTTTGAAAAGTTTTTAAGGGAAAACCTGAAATCACTCTTGATATATATTCATGTCAAGTTTTTAAATCATTTTATCAGACAGCTGGTGTTTATCTAAAAGGCCCTAACCAATAATGTTTAAAAGAATCAGTGTGTGATTACATTTTCCTCCTCTGTGAAATATGTCTGACATAAAGCAGACTGCTTTGGGTGAATAGATAATATTTGATGTGTCAGCACTTTAAGGAATGTGTCCATGAAATGTACACTGCTTGTTATAATTTCAAGGGAACAGTAATATACCATTAATATTGGATTAACAAGATTGATAAAATGCAAATGGTGAAGCTGAGGAGGAAACATAATGTAGAGAAATTAAGGGAAAATATGACAATTTATTCCATTCCTTTGGAAATGTTTCACCAGTATAGATACGTATTACTTGCATTGGCACTGGCAAGTGGTATGCTGACAAAATGGACTATCCCCTACTGTTTTTGAATGGTATATATGCAGTCAAACCCTTCTGTGTCAAACCTGTCGGGAACATGGGAACAGGTCGACTTATCCATGTGTTTGACACTTCTGTGAGAACAGAAATAATGATAAATACATAAATCTTATTCTCAATTAACATTGATTGTAAAGAGACACACTGCCAACATAGATCTCTTTCAGAAATCTCTTTCAGAAACATGCAGTCATGCACATGCAGGCAGAAAATGATACATGCGAATAAGACCTTCTTATCACGATGACACAGCCCAAGGGTGAAATATATTCAGTCATTGAGGTACTTCCTTCTTCCACTAACTGAATTCTCATTACTTGTATTAATTAACCCGTGAGAGTCTGGATTAGCGCAGCTCTGTGATAATGGCCTGTCGTGGACCATTAGGAGATTAGCATGGTGTATTTGACTGGTGGCTACAAGTGTAGTCATAGGAAAGCTTTCTCAGTACATACAGAGTGTTCCCCAAGGAAGGGTATGTATATCTGGGACATTGTACAGTGAGGGAGATATTTGGAGTGATTACTGAAGTTCTGTTAACTTGCAGTATGTTATAGGCAAGGTTAAGCACAACAACCAAGGGTGTTACACATGGACTAAAGTATCTATGCTTAAAAAACGTTTAGTCACGGAACCCAAACTTGGCTATTTTATAGCTGAGGATACAAGACTGAACAAAACTTAAATATACTTGGGCATTAGTCTAGTGGGTAAAGTTACAGACTGATATTTAGGGGCTAAGTTGTTTTCTTCACCCAGATACCCAGCTTGTGTCTCACACAATGTGAATGATTTATTAGAGTAGATGGTGTGACTTTACAATTCTGCAGATTGTGACTGACAGTATACAAGCATCATTTGTGAAAATCATCTAAATGAATGATACTATGGTGCTTTCCATATAGAAAGAAAAGAACAGGACAATTGTTGCCAGAAACATATTCAGAGTGTCCAGCAGACTAACATGTACACGCTGTCATACATTGAATGGACATTGTTCCTAAATTATGTTCATAGTATATTATGATACAAAGCTTTTCTTCTTATCAGTTCAAGAGCTAGACATGTAAAGATAACATAATGTTGATGTGATTGATGCTCAAATCTTTTACAGTAATTTATAAATATTGGATGTAAAGCCTAATGTATAAAGGTAGACTAGTACACCTAGGGATGAAATGAGAGACATTTACAGACAAGAATGCTGATGACATGTTTAGTGATTAATTAAATATATAGTTCAGGCTTGATTATTTACAGTGTGAAGACAGTGTTAAACTACAAACATTAAGACTCGACTTATGAAGCCAGAAATTCTGCTTGCCTTTGGATACCTTTAACATTAGAAAAACTGACTCAGACTGATGGTGTGTGACAAGTTGCATCATTGTAAACCCCAGTAAGTTTGCACTGCTTGATGAATCTGGTATGGTTTAGTTTAATCACGTTTCGATTTGGGTTGAGATCGTGAAAAATGTATTGTGAGAATTGTCTGAATCAGAATGACCTATCATGAAACAGACAAGAATAGCAGCATGCTGTCAGCACATGGTGCAGGATCTCACCTACGTCAGTGTGTATTGTGAGGCCATAAGGCAACAGGAGGGGTTAGAGGTAACACCCATGCATGACTTGGGATCTCACCAGTCAAACCTTCTGCAAAGCTTCCTGACTGGGGGCGGAATATGACTCATCTGAATGAAAGCACAATAAACGTTTAACGGACATTTAGAACAATCAAATTTGATATTTGAAGGTTTGGCTGAAGACCTGTCAGAGTTTGTTGATATAAGCCAAGGAGTGATTGGGATGCTCCCATGTTGTATGGAATGTGGTTGGAATGGGCATAACAAACATCACCTAATTTGTGTAGTAATAAGGAATGTGTGAATTGTTTAGAAAATACTGAAAAAAAACCCCAAATATCAACTTGATATAAATATCAGAGTGAGTTTTCACACATTTTAGTCATAGATATCACATCTTTTGTGTTTGTGAATTTGTTCTTGGAAAGGTAACCAAAACCACCCTGATATGGTATGGTATACCACCCTTTTGAACTTGGATAAATTTTAATGCTCAGTGTTGAACATTTGAGATTTTGCTCTATGCTTCAGTAGGCAACATTCCCGTCACCCCATGACAGACACAACTGAAACACCTGCTTCTTGCTTGTGCTAAATTTTTCAGCTGAACAAAATATTTATTTGGAACATTCTAGCACTGTATGTCTAGATGCTTTGTTTGTTTCCATGACAACCATGTGACCTGCTGTGTGGAAGTAGGTGATTATGAGGCTACTTCAGGACAATATTTCTCCAAAATAGTGCCATGTGTGTGACACATGGTGACATTCTATGTGTGTGTTGACTGTCTAACACATTCAAATCATAGGCACGTTTTTTAGGTGGACAGAGGTCAAGGGGCTTGTTGTCAGAACTATTGTGCCAGGATTTAATGTTTGCCAGTGGTATGCTATGAACCAGTTTTGGAGCATGGCTTCTTGCCTTGAATAATACTGTGTTGAAGTCCTCATTTATATGTAGAGAAACTCCATAGACCTTGTGTATCTGGAATGTTAGACTGTCTAACAATTGCTCCTTTGCATTTAAGTTGCCTATGTACTAAACATGAACCATACAGTTTTAGATTGATAAGAATGTTATGTAAGAATCTACATCAAAACATCACTCTATGCAATAGACAATATGTTGTCATCCATGAAACTGTATGTTTCATTTTTGACTCGCCAACTTCTAGAATGTTGATAAAACAAATAGCCTATGGACTATAGTTAGAGTTGGTGAGTGAATTTTGTTTTATACTGTGCTCAGCAATATTCCAGTTACATGGCGTCGGTCTGTACAGAATTGAGTCTGGTCCAGACAGTCAACAGCATGAGTATCAATTTGTGTAATTTGGAACTGATGACATGTGTCAACCAAGTCAGCAAGCCTGACCACCCGATCCTCTGGACTAGTTAGAAATTCTGTAGAAATCAAATTTAAATTTTTGCTGACTAACTTTATGTCATTGGGCTTCATTTCCAATTCTCACTTTTCAAACTGTGTCTTTCAATTTGCTGGTAATAATTCAAATGTTTGAACTTGAAACTTTGCTGTTACCTGATGTTAGCTTGGTTGATTGACAGCTGTTTGATTTTGCAGGCATGTGATTTTATGTAAATGAGTCACCTGAGTTTTGTTACGCCATTACCGAATTCTTACACCAAAAATGTTAATCGGTGGTAGCAAAGATATCTGTTTTGATGAATTTGATTATGTTTAAAGAAAATATTGTTGAAAACCTATAGTATTTGTTGTTTAATTTAATTATAAGAATTGAATGTGTGTTTCTTTCGTTGTATTGAGGTATGAAACTAAAAACCAATGGGCAAACGTAGCGGATTCATACAGTGTGCACATTGGTTTTTAGTTTCATACCTCAATGCAACGAAAGAAACACACAGTCAATCCTTAAATAATTAAATTTTTATTGTTTGCACTCGGGTACCTTAATGAACTTTCAACAATATTTTATTTAAATACAATCAAATTCCCACGCTGTATAAAGGTATTCCCTGACATTCCTCAGGTCCAAAAGTAGTCTTGTTCAGTGGGTGTGGCTTAGTTTTTTTTAGATTCATTGGGAAATGAAATCAAAAGAAGTGTTCCCAGTTAACCAATCAGATTGCCAGAATTTTAATGAACACAATAAAAATCTATTCATTCCAATTTGTAAACACATCATGGCCCATCTATGCACATTTGCCAGTCAGCAAAAATTTAAATTTGATTTCTACAGAATTTCTAACTAGTCCAGAGGATCGGGTGGTCAGACTTGCTGACTTGGTTGACACGTGTCATCTGTTCCAAATTACACAAATTGATACTCATGCTGTTGACTGTCTGGACCAGACTCAATTCTGTACAGACCGACGCCATGTAACTGGAATATTGCTGAGCACAGTATAAAACAAAACTCACTTACCAACTCTAACTATAGTCCATAGGCTATTTGTTTTATCAACATTCTAGAAGTTGGCCAGTCAAAAATGAAACATACAGTTTCATGTAGAATTTTACATAACATTCATATCAATCTAAAAATGAACAGATCCATAGGTGACTGAAATTAAGCATCAGTTATTACTTGTTTAGTCCAAACTCTAACTATATGAAAGCACAGTAATTATCAGATAGTTCAAGTTAATACGTGCTGTGAACAATGCCAAGAGACGAGTGCAGGATTGTACACTTAAAACGTTGAATGCCTCACTGTCTCATTTCGGGACCATTCTTTATTCATGACTAGGGTGGTGATGATAGGGTTTTTACGGAGAAGCATGGACAATGTTCATAACACCTGCTAAATTTATGGACAAAATAAGTGAACCCCTGTATGTCTAAAATCGAGGCCCTCCCTCTCCCATGGCATTATTTTTAAACATTATTTATGAATATTTTTTGTGTACAAAATTGATGATCCTCCAAACTCCCCAGAGCGAGATGGGTGACCCCCCTTTTAAAAACATCATCACCCCCCATCTGTAATTATTTTGTCCATTTTCCACAAGCCTGAGTAAACAACTCAAATTCTGGTTACTCTAATTACTAGTTACTCTAACTACAGTAACTCTAGTTACTGGTATACTTTGGTTTCCTTCTCATGAACTAACAGATTAACTAATTTATGATTATGGTATGGATTCATATGTTCTAGAACAGTATTTGGCATTGTTTACAGGATAATTTATAGTATTCCCAGAAATTGTTGAGAATCATGTTGCGTCATGTAACTCATTACGTTTATTAACTTCTGGCGTTTTACTTACATAAACATGTTAAAACATCATCCTTTTACAGTCTCAGTCTTGTTTTAGTACTTTGTTAGACCTCCTCGCTCAGCAATGCATGCCTGAATACGCCTAGGCACACTACCCATCAAAGTTTGTAGGTAATCGCGTGACAGGGTATCCCAATATTGGACCACCTCGGCCTTCATATCTTCAATATTTCTCAGTTCCTTTTGGTTTATTCTGTCCTTCATGACTCCCCACACATTCTCAATTGGGTTTAGGTCTGGGCTGTAACTGGGCCAGTCTAAAACTTGAACATTTTCGCCCGACATCCACTGTTTTGTGTAGCGTGCAGTGTGTTTTGGGTCATTATCATGCTGGAAAATCCAATCATCAAAATACAATGTTTGTGCTGTCGGAAGAAGGTGACCATTTAGAATGTCAACGTATCTTTCTTTTGTCAAGTTTCCCGTGAAAACACACAATGGGGCGTCACTCCGCGAGCCGATATGCCACCCCACATGTGAAACTTCGGGCTATGTTTTGGTCGCTGGTAGATAGGTTTGACAGTATCTTTGGTCCAAATTTTCACACAATTAGGGAAAAGCCAAACAGAACTTTCATCCGAAAAGAAAACATTATCCCAGTCTTGATTTTCATGAGCCCGACACCAGTTTAAACGTTTTTCCTTTTGTGCATCTTTCATCAACAGCGAGGGAATTCCACGTTTTTTCGCCCAATTAAGTCTCTGTAATTCCTGCCTAACTGTTTCATTGCATACCTGAGGACTTCCACTGCTAATCATTTCATTTCTGATGTTCTCAACACTTTCAATTTGCCCCTACTCACAATCTGCCCAAGTCTTCGGCGATCCACAACACTGAATTTCCTAGGCCGACCTGCCCCTGCTTTGTGCTCTATCCCGGTTCCTGTTTGAATATTCTTCAAAGTTCTGTATACTGTAGACAGAGGAATACCATGTCTACAAGCTAACTCTTTAGCATCAGCCTCACCCCTTTCAAAATCATCTAGAATGAGCTTTCTTTTCTCTCTTGCTGTAAATTCTGCCATGTCAACTCAGGAAGCCGTCTGCTCAGACAAGGGAGATAACTCTTGACGTAATGAGCTGCCTTCTAAGCCTTCAAGAGTTGTCTCCCTTATTTAGTATGCTTAGTGCATATTAAAAGCCCTTTTTCCAATCTTAGCATCATTAGAAAAAAAAACAAAGATTTTCTCAATAATTTCTGGGAACACTGTATGCTAAGATGTTTTAATGTAAGGAAAACCCTTCCCACCCTCTTCTTGTCCTGGTCCAGTTATAACAGGACCATGTGCTTGTTCTTGATTATAATGGTCCGTCAACCATATAAAGCTTGTCCCAAGAGGTGATTGACTGGATTGAAGGCTCAGAGACTTGGTTGATTGCGTGTAATCTTACTTCAGTTATTCATGGCTACTTGCATTATCAAGACAAGCTCTGGTCAAGACTTGAAAGTTTGTTGGTCACTATCAGATGGACTCCCCAAGTAGTTTACAGCACCCACTGATAGTGTCCTCTACAATCATAATGCTGTGTCATAGTGTGAAACTCACCCTGTTAGGAAAAGCACTGTCATTATCGCTTTGTTAACATCACATATGATAGAGAAGTTGGAAGTTTTGATATATTTAGATAGACATGGATCCAGTGTGTTCTGCACCTGTCCATGTATATGCAGGAATTATAAACTCATTATACATTCACCTCTTCACCTGAACATGGGATGGTTTACAGTGGCAGGCGCAGACAGATACACTGTACATGTTGGACTGTTTACAGAGTAACTGATGTAAGTATAGGACAAATTTGTAAGGATGCTTAGGGAAAGTTGAGATGAAGCTTTGTTTGCAGCAAAGAGTAGTAATCATTTTGTTTTTAATTTCATTTTTTGACACATATTAATGTTTCAGACACTTCCATAGTTATGAGACCCATGAAAATCCTGACTAGGATAGATCTTTAGGAACCCATATTTGCCACAATAGGTGACTATGCTTGTCGTAAGAGGCAACTAACGACTAACAGGATTGTGTGCTCAGGCTTGCTGACTTGATTGCTACAGTCGTTTCCCCATTGTGCAGATCAATGCTCATGCTGTTGCTCATTCTGTTGCTCATTAGAATGTGTGGTCCAGGCCTGATTATTTACATACTGCTGCCATATAGCTGGAATATTGCTGAGAGTGGCATAAAACTAAACTCATTCACATACTCCATAGTGACAAATGTACACAGAAACTGACCTGGTCAGAGGGTCAATGAAGAATTAATGGATAATGATGAACTGTATGGAACTGAGGAAGTACCTCAATCTGTTCTGAGGCCAGTATTCAGCCTTAAATCTGCATAAAAGGACAGTACCAATGTTCCTGGCTGGAATCTATGATTTCCCAGTTCATACTGTTATATCGCTTTACCCAACCTTTTGCTGTAGGAGCCATGCCAAGTTACCCTTATCAGAGGGGTGCACAAGTATGTGTGCTAGACTACCAGTTGTCAGTCTTCCTTTTCGTGGATGCTTCGGTGGCTGACTCAGTTAGATTGTGAACTTAGTGTGCTGCGGACCGTTTCCCAAAGCGATCGTAGCTCAACGCCTGTCGTAAGTCTATGATAAAGTGTGGATGTTATGATAGACTGATCCAGATAGGAATCAACCACAGATAGCAATAAAATTTTACTTAACTGCCAAAGTGTAATCCCAAATATAACATTTGGTTCATGCTGCTTAGTCATTACAAGTGTGACTTATTCAGGAATAGTGAAGATGGGAGTAACTTTCATGCTTAGTTTTACATTGCATGTATCATTAAAATACTCATACCTCTGAGGTTATGAACATAAAAAGTCAAAAACAGATTCTTACTTTAATCAAGTAATTTTAACATTAGCTTGCCGATTTAACCTTGCCAGTATGTACAAGGACTGGGATAGAGAACTTTGACAATAGGCCATTTTCAGGATTATTAGCCATTTTCTGAATTTACAATTTGCCATTGCCCTTGTACCAATAGTAACATTAAAAATTCTAATGGGCCGTTGTTTATTCTATTGTGCAAAATGTCCCATGGCCACTAGTTGCCTTTCCCAGTCCCTGTATGTGGTCTTAAATATAATTTTCAGCAGAATGTTTGTGCTATTGATACTTGTATAAACTATGTTGGGTTGAATTTACTGAACTGAAAGTAATTTTTCAAAACTGTACTTAAGAGCAAGGACATTGAAAATCCCAAAGCTGATTATCCTGAACGTGCCCTTTACATTGTATGTGGTGAAGGTCAGCTGTTAGTGTACAGAGAGACTTGGTGTAAATATGCTGATAGGTTGATAGGCAGAAGCATGCCAGTGGATAATGGTGGGATTCCATCAGGCTTAGCAGTCCACTGTAGGGATGAGAGTTGACTGTTGCTGTGGGACTAGTCAGCCCTAAGCCTCTGTGAATCTGACCCTACCAGGAAGTACAGTGGTTACATCAGCCTGACAGGGAAATATTTGGCAGATTTGTTGGCAGTGTGAAATTTTCTACAGTCATGTTGCATTTATACGTATGTCTATTGGTAGAAAGTCTTCCGTGTTTTTTGTCCTTTACATGTGTGTAAATCACATCTTGTGAAAGTTTTAGTCAAAGCATGCTTGGAAGATGCCTTGTGAGAGACAGAAAAATATGTTGGTTTTTACTTCAGGTATGCAGTTTGTTATTCATATGTACAAAAGAACAAATTTTTGATGAGGTCAGTTACACATATAGTCTATAACTTTTACCTTAGTTTTGAAGCTTGAGTTTGGTTAGGTAAAGTTGTGTTAGGTAAAGTAAACAACTAGAGAGTGAGTGAGTGAGGGAGTGAGTTTAGTTTTACGTCGCACTTAGCAATATTCCAGCTATATGGCGACGGTCTGTAAATAATCGAGTCTGGACCAGACAATCCAGTGATCAACAACATGAGCATCGATCTGCGCAATGGGGAACCGATGACATGTGTCAACCAAGTCAGCTAGTCTGACCACCCGATCCCGTTAGTCGCCTCTTACGACAAGCATAGTCACCTTTTATGGCAAGCATGGGTTGCTGAAGGCCTATTCTACCCCGGGACCTTCACGGGTCTAAACAACTAGAGAAAGCTCATCTAATAACACTAAAGTGTACTGCAGATTAGTAGACTCAGATGATCTTGAACAGACTGCACATTTTAGACCACTGTATACTAATGTTGCAGGAATATGTTCATAATACGGTTCTCTCAGTCACCCACCTCCCACTCACTTGCACTTCTAACTGTGATAGTTCACTAGTTATGTCCTATGTGTTCAAGCAGTGCTAGATGTACTATTTATGGGATGTTCTTTGGTTTCAGTAATAGAGAGTGACAAGCAAAGGTGGTATTGAAGGAGGTGAAGAAACACAATGAGTGCGAAGAAAGTGTCCCTTCCATCCAATCACGTGGAACTCTATGTCAAATCAGGCTGGGATGGGCAGAGCAATGGTGCCTGTCCATTTTGCCAACGTTTCTACATGATCCTTGACCTTAAAGAGCAAGAAGGGACCTTGACATACAAGGTCATCACTGTGAATCCAGCACGACCAACTGCTGATGTTAAGAGCTATGCTCACAAGCTCCCTGTCCTCAAACATGGAGATGAGGTGATCATGGATTCGGATGAAATGGTCCAGTACATCGATGACAACTTCCCTTATCCAGATTTGCGCTACACAAACAGAAAGGCCCATACTGTCTGCCTGGATGTTTTCTCTAAGTTCAACTTCTTTATCAAGAATGTCAGTCATACATCGGAACCTCTTCTTAAGGAGCTTCACCAAATCGACAGTTTCATGAAGTCCGCTGGTACTAAATTTTTGTGTGGTGATGAACTTACTCATTTGGATTGTCTAATGCTACCAAAGCTCCATCATGCACGAGTTGCATCAGAAGCCTTCAAAGATTTTCAGATCCCATCAAATATGACAGGATTGTTGCATTTGATGAGGAATGCCTACTCCAATGAAACGTTCCGCAAGACATGCCCCTCCGATCAGGAAATTGTGCACCATTGGAGTACCAAAAGGGAAACAACCCCTCTTCCTAAGTCTAAGCAGCGATTCTACATGTTAGAAGGAACCCCTGTATACTCTATGGATGTCGGGCAGGCCAATGGGCAAGTGTTTTAGATAACTTTCACTGCTAATACTCTGGATGCCATGACTTGCCTGGGTCTTGGACTCAGAGCTCTGCTGCTGGCCAGATTCCTGCATGTGACACAGCTTGACTGTTACTATGGTTACTAAGTATTATATTCCCAGCATGCAGTGGGTTTTTTGTGTTGTGATTTGAAGTTTCAAACTCTTAGTCATAACCTTTGACCTCAATTGAAGTCATAATATCAGTTGTGTAATTTTTTTTGTGAATCTGTGTACCAAGCTCATTTTTCATAGAATCAAAATCGACCACTGTAATGCATCTTCACTCTGTGTTTGTCTCTGCATGTGTAGAACATACATGTATAGTAGTAGTCTTTCACATCGTCGTTATGTATGTTATAGATAGATCTTTGCCAGAAACAGATTAAATTCTTCGCTTCTTCCGCTTGTATAGAGAAGTTTACAAGGGTAGCAGTGCCAGCATGACTATAGATTTATCATTAGGGAGCGTCACTGATGTAATATTTGTGTCCTCCCCTTCAGTTGGGGTCAGTCTTGTGATGGAAACCATGTCATTCTTTTAGACTCCCATGACACTTAGGTCTGGCTATCTGTCAGGGATGGCAGTTTTCCGTGGATCTGCAGATTTCTACCAATTTCATTTCAAAATGATCAATTTTATAAATCGTCTGAACCCCCATTTGATGACACAATATTAAGTTTTCAGCAGAAAAACAGTTTTCCCGTTGCCATCCCTGATCTATTTCAGAAACTTATTCTACACTTTCTGCTATCAGCACTGAGGCATGTTTGAATCAATGTACTTAAATACATGTTTGTTGCAAGATTCTTATCAGGATTTTTGTTGTCTTTTATCAAATTTAACAGGAGTTTGTAGACAGGAAAGTATTGTAGTTGTCCAATATTTGCAGTTTCCATAAAAACAGTTTTTAAATGAATTAATGTTTGTGTAAAAAATGCATGTTTAAGCAATGAGATTACAATGTTTGTGTTTGTTGCATTTTTCAGGAATGGTTGTACAGTTCTGTAGTAATCCAGTCACACATTGTTAGATCCAGTCACACATTGTCAAATCAAGCCACAGAGTGTCCAATCATGTTCCTTGGGTTTAGTTCTAACTCATGGCACTGCAACTGATGTCATTGAAAACCCCTTCCAACAGAGAGCTCCTTATGTTTTGAACATTATTTTATGTTTTTGAACCATCTTGAAATGTATGTACAATAGTAGCAGGGAGATCGGCAAAACATTATGATATTTGTTGATGGAAGAAATTTAGTAGTTAGCCCTCAATATAAATATAATAATTCTAGTCTGAACAGTTCTACGTAGTCCTAGATAATTACCTTGATTATTATTATATTTTATACATGCCAGTGGATATTAATACAACTTGTCAAAATCTTATAAGGATAAATTGAACTTGTTATATCTTATGCCTGGATGAAATGGGCAAGTATCAATTTTGATGTTGGATGTTAGTCATTATGTGCCAAAGTTGCCATTGTTGGTGCCATTGTTTTGTTTGTTTATCCAGTGTATGTAGTGTTCCTGTATGTAGATCTAGACAAGCAGTATTATCGAAGTACACAGTACTAGTGTAGTACCCTACTATTTTCTCCACATGTTATGATATGCAACACCACCAGCGCATTAATGTGTCAGAACATGATCACACTGACCAATGGGGAGTGAGTGTGACAGGTTAATATATAGAATATCAGCACAGGCTCTGCAGTGAACAAGGGAATAAGAGGACAAAGAAACTTTGTGTCATAGTATGTAAACACTCATATAATTGTTTTACATTGGCTCATTTCTGATGTCCCTACAATTACTATTGCTGGAATGTTGCCAAGAGTGGCATAAAACCCAACTCACTCACTCACTCACTTTCACATTGCAAGTTTTTGTATTTGACATATTCAAAAGTCCAGTAAGCACCCACTACCTCCAGACCAATTTATAACTAATTTTTGCTCGTGACCCAAACTTTAGTTGACCCTTAATATGAAAGTCTATCATGACTGGTCAGCTGGTAAAATTTGTTTATATTTGTAATGTCAGGATTAAAATTTGTGGATATTTAATGGTTGTGAAGTTTAGAGAGACCTGAAGACTTTGTTGGAAATATTACATGAAACGATGTTGGTTGTGTACTGTAATCATTTCTATCTTAGCTGTGCATTCTGCACAAATAAACTCCTGTCATTGCCCCCACTGAATATCAGAATATATGAATTCTGTCATGTCAGCTGTAGGTTAACATGAATCAATTATTAGGTTTTCATCAAAATATTTCCAAAATGTGATAAAGGAAGCCTCTTTATTAATTTTGTTTCTTTAACCAGCTTTTTATGGCATCTTTCGAAGCTACTAGTACAGAGTTTAACTGATGGTTTTCGAATGTACACACATAAGTCATTAATGTGACGAACATATGCTGGTCATGTTCTCTCATTAGTGTGTGGTGTATATATTTGCATATCTGTCCTATGTGTCATCAGTATCCTAGCATGATGGTCAACACTTCATCTTAAGGAAGTCCAGTTAAGTTTAAACCGTCCATGACTTTACCCAGAATCCTCTGTGCCTTTCCTTGTTGCCTCTAGTCCCAAGTTGCCTACATTACTGTCATAAGTTTGAAAGACAGTCTTGTTTTTAAATGAAATGTTAAGAAATATCCTATGTCCCTATATGTTTTGTTCAGTTGTCATGATATATTTTTTGGGGGATTACATGTTGAAAGGTATTGGATCCATTATTCCAACATTTTAGAAATAACCTCAACAAACAAAACCAATTCCTTCCTAAAGCCTATTATTTCCTGTATCTGCATGTCATGTTAGAAAAGAAGTCCACTTAAAAATAGATCTGAATATTTCTAAAGCAACTAATATTATCTCATATCTCTCGTAAAGTGACCTTGTCACTGGAATACTAATACATGTAATTAAATTGGTTATCTATAGCATTTTGCCCTTCTGTACAGCAATAGGTGCATTTTGTACTTCTAGGTCTCGATCCACAAAGTGTTCGTAACTCTGTTTATGACAGGCTTCCGAATGTTGTAGCATTGTGAATGTTTTGTGGATCGGGACCCTGTAAAGCAATAGATGTGTGATGGTCTTTGCTTCAGCTGCCTCTGTACACCATGTAATAATACTGGGTACTTTTAACCATGCAGTGTGCGTTTACCAAATTTCCAGATGTATAAAAGGTACCATCGACATTTCTCAAAAGAAAATCAACATTGTATGTGCCATTAGACATATCTAAAAAGTTCAAGTCTTATTCCAAGAAAATAGAAAGGGTTGTGTTTAGTTCTTCCTAATGTGTAAGTAGGAACACAAGAAATTGGTCCCAGGTAATGATCCTGAAATCACAGCATTGCGGTACCTGTGATTTTAGGCAAGAAAAGCTAAGAGGACAACGAATAAATCACTACATTATGATACCTTGTGATCAAGACTGTATGTTATTATTCAACCTTGAGATTCATGTAATACTATAGCATTGAGTGTATAGCTGTTTCAGGTGATTGGATGTTGCTCTGTAGTGGATTTTGAATATTTACTGAGACAAGTTATCTAAAGTCACTGTTTCTTGTATTAGCTAAATATTTCTTGGCTTTTTTATAACAAGGCAGAGTTGTCCTCTTAAATTGAATGGTTTGGTATAATACTCAGATTGTTTGATATTAATCTTACTGAAAATGGCATCCTTTACATAGTACAATTCTGACTGCTGGTTTCATTCTCACTATTTTAAAGAATTCATTCTTCTCATCTGTGCTGAAAGAAAATAACCTAAGAATGTATACATGCATCATATCAGGAAATTGCTTTCATATTTGCTTCAATTCAAAAGGAAAGTGGAAAGTGAACTTAGATGTTAAGGAAATAAGATCACAGGTTGTTGCCTACGTGAATCCTGAACTGTGTGTCATGCCATCAGATTGATATTAGCAATATCTCAGGCATGTGGGAAGATGATGACAGGAACACTGTAGGATGAACCATCCTCCCAGCCATGTAATAATACTGGACATAGTGCCCCAGATGTTTAATAACATTGGACAAAGTGCCCCAGACGTTTAATAACATCAGACAAAGTGCCCCAGATGCGTTATATCATTCAACAAACTGTATGGACATGTGGACAAACTGTTCCAGCCACGTAATAATATTGGACAAAGTGTTCCAGAGCTGTGCATATTTATGCCAACATTGCCAGGTCATGGGAAACCATTCTTTGGAGCCTATTGTAGGTGTAATTTAATGCGATACTTCTTGAATGATGCTGACAGTATGACAGTCTACTTACTGACAGAACCACTTGGATATAAGTTATTTTGAAAATGGAGTTACCACAGCAAAGTTTTGCGACATGCCTGACCAGCAGTATGTCAGAATGATGGTAAATCATACATCTGTGGTATGTTCTTCAAGTGGACAGATGGTATTTCACTAACAAACACTTTCCTGTCATGTGAGAAGTAATCTATTTCACTTGCAACCAACTTGTGCTACTCTCAAGAAGGGTTATCTACCTTTGTTATCGTTACGAAGTTTATGTCCCTTTAAAATGTCAGATATGAGTGATATAGCATGGACATATTTGTAGGGTTCCTGACAATGTCAAATGTGTAGAGGTCATTTCATATCTTCCTACCATCCAGTTCAACTGATGTAAATGTGCTCTATAAAAGTCTAATTACAGTTTTGGAAGTAATTCACTGCATCCAAATATCATTACCGTTAATATCAAACTGATGTATTGAATGTAGTTTTTTCAACCAGAATGGAATATAAAAAGTTCAGTATCAACTGTTATTTTCTTGGTTGTATTTTGCAAATGAAGTATAATGATAACAAATCATTACTACCCGTATGAAGATATGTTTTCTTGGGTGCAACGCCCAGGTCATGTTGGCACTTTGAACAAAGGCAGATATGTGCTCATGTATGATTGTGTGTTAATGCTTTGGTTATGTAACAGGTATTTTAGAACATTAGGTAGATACAAGTTGTTAACATGAAATATTGTTTCTACTTGATAATGAGATCTGGTCAATTATTTATTTGTTTACTTTTATTATTTTATTTATTTTTATGCATGTAGTAGGCATGTATGGCTGAACATATTTTATTAACAGGTAGTTATGATACAAGGTATATATACAAAAGAGTTCATTCTTCAATAGGCTACTAGATGATTGGTTCAGGTGTCTTTTTCTTTGCATTTAGAAAATGTACTTACTGTTTATACATGTGACTTCCTGCTTAAGAACTGAAATCAAGTGATTTTGTTTTTAGGTACTTTAGAATAAAGAGTATCTTTTTTTAAAAAAAAATTTGCATTTATAATATGTTTCAGCTGATATAATATGTTTACTGATGGTAGTTTAATAGTTACAAAATGATTTATGGTTGATAATCATTTTTTACAGATCAATATTTTGACGTTGAAATTATATTTTGAGTATTTTTTGAATAAAAATATTTCACTGGTATATCTGTGAGTTTACACTGTTTTACATATTGATAATAGATGTAGATGAGTGCTTTTTTTTCTTTTACAGTTTTATGGTAATCAGTTTCATTATGATTTTTATTATTTTGTTGTGACATCTGTTGTATTTCATTCATCGTTCATTATTTTATGATGTTTTCATGTTTGCTGTGAGTGTCATGTTAAATCCACTAGCCAGATTCATGTGTTTAGTACTGCTAAAAGCTGTTGTGTCCTAGTCAGATCGAACATGATCTAGCCATCTACAGTTATATGTACCAAGACATGAGAGGAAACATGCCATAATCTGGTCATATTTAATGGTTTCTGCTGCTGCCAGATAGGATAGAGATCCAAGAAGAAGCATGGCCCTATGCTGTAATGTTGCAGGCAAGAGAGCGCTTATATGGGAATTATTACACACCAGTTAATGCCTGGCCTCAGTCCAGCTATCTCAGCACTTCTGCCATTGTAAGTTAATGTTAAATTATGAAACCTACACTCACTTTAGTTATAAGGTTGCTTTGTAGAAAGAGGTCCTGCATTTGGCACAACTGAATACTAAGTAAGTTCATTTTGTTTGATATTATTTGACCTTGATGGGTTTGCTGATGTGTTAATATGGTACGTTCATGTTAATAATTAGTTTAATTGGTATATAGCTTAATTCAAAGATGTGCTATGTCATATGACATGGCAATGGAGTTTTCAAGATGAAGTTGATAATACAATCATGATATGTAGTGGGTTGTTATGACGATTTATACCTACTTCAAGTTTCAAGTCCCACTGGATTGACTATCAATTCAAGTTCTCCTTTTACCATAGATATCTTGAGGGACTGTCCAAATGAAGATTTATATTCAGTTGTAGTTAGTTTAAATCCAACTGGACAAACCGGTCTGTTAGTGCCATTTAGTCAAAACCGTCCAAGTTTTCTTGGTGAAATTTGTTGAAGATATTAAGGATGCAGCTTTAAAGGGTCTATATTCTTGTCAGAAGTAGGTGCTACATGCTTTAACATAATCCACATGTCAAAACAGTTTATTGTTTCTTTGTAAATAGTTTTTTTTGAATGAAACTGCTTGTTATTTGAGTTGTATGTTTGTATTGATATTTGAACAAGTTGAATTTGTTAATTGTATGTACTTTGAAGGATTACTTTTTTTAAATTTTAGATGTGCCAAAGATCTCAGCTGAGTTTCATGAACTCATGAAATCTTGTAATTCTGACTTTTTAAAAATAATTCCATAAACTGTTTTGGTATTTTGTTTTTCACAGACATGTTCACAGACTTTTGGTATACCTCTAAATCATTTACATTGTTTTGGTAGTTCTCTTATTAGATAGAGAGTGACTTAAGCATGAAAAAAGAGATTGTCATAAAGACATTACATATTGATCCTGATGACATTTCATTGAAATCTCTTAACTGCT
The DNA here is from genome assembly GCF_037392515.1 of Haliotis asinina. Lineage (NCBI taxonomy): Eukaryota > Metazoa > Mollusca > Gastropoda > Lepetellida > Haliotidae > Haliotis > Haliotis asinina. The sequence continues at coordinate 39,844,782 of NC_090295.1, forward strand.
TGTAATTATTGTCATTCATCCTTCCTATTATTCTTGAGCTATCACGATCAAGTTTATTTTTTAAATGGATTTTTGAGAAATCTGTTTTACTTTGAATCTTATTTTTTCCAGACCAAGCTTTTGTTTTACATGTCGCATTACATGAAATATCATTGCCGTAATGAAACTTTAATAATACAAGAGATGTTTCCCTCATAGCCTTTCCTGAATCTTTTACTCTTTTATGATGAAAGCTGAATGGGACAGGGTTAAAGATTGAATGTTTTTTCCTGTAATCTCATTATCTGACATACACTTTTATATTATTCTGTGTGAGGTGAATCCCTGAAAAAAAAATAAACATGGTTGTTTTTATGAAAATATTTAATCCTCGCAGTTGACATATCTGTTTCCATAGTAACTCATCTGTCTTTTATACTCACTTTCACTATATAGCCAGTGGCCCACCATACAGCTGTAGTAGATTATAATAGGCATGTTTAGGATAACTATTATTGTATAAAATGTGTAATTTGTACACATTGCTATCTTATGTTTTAATAAAAGTATCATAGCCTTCCACCCTGTGTTATTGTACTTTCACGACTTCAGTAATTGTCGTCCAGGATCACCATTGTTTGTGTGCATGTGAAGGCTGTTGCAAACGTTATATAGTTGTTATCCATATTTCTTGTCCTTGTAGTTGGTCTTCAGTAATTCATGCTAGTCATTAAAGGTGACTAACTGGTTGGAGTGGTCAGGCTTGCTGACTTGGTTGAGACATGTCATCATATCCCAGTAGTGTAGATCGATGCTCATACTATTGATCACTGGAACAGACTTGATTATTTACAGACATATAGCTGGAATATTGCTGAGTGGGGCGTAAAGCTAAACTCAGTCACTACACTTCGGCATTTCCAGCGAAAGACAAACATTTAGGTTATAGGCTACACACAGTTCCAGCAAAATCCTGACTCAGTCATAGATTTAGTAGTATGGTACACATGGTGTTCCAGTTTGTGTGGTGTCAAACAAGAAAACAAGATGGTTGCAAATTGAACAGATGGTTGCAAACAAGAATGGTGATTTGTCTCCATGAGAACCTTTCATTCATACAGACTATATGCTACCTCAGTGTACAGCTGTGGTGACCACTGTGCAGTGAGATTGTTACCTTTTTCTGTTAACAAGGTGGTGGGGTAGCCTCGTGGTTAAAGTGTTCGCTCATCATGCTGAAGATCCGGGTTTGATTCCCCACGAGTACAATGTGTGAAGCCCATTTCTGGTGTGATGAAGCCCATTTCTCTGCCCATAGGCTGTGATGTTGCTGGAATATTGCTAAAAGCAACATAAAACTAAAGTCACTCACTCATATTCCTATTAACAGAAGGCTTTTCCAAACGTTTTTGTGAATGAAAGAGTTGCTTGAGCTAAACTCACATCAGAAAGCACAAAGTTCAAATTTCAAAACTATTCCCCAATTCATATAATTATTCTTCTGCTGAATCCCTCTTTTTCAGAATCATAGATTTTGAAAAATAACTTCCCCGAAATAAAACTATTGTATTTACTAATGGTTGAATGTAAACAGGGTGTGAAGCTTTATGCCATGCAGGTTTGACTGCTCTTGACTGCTAAGCCCTTGCTTTTACACAGATTAATTCCCTATTCAGGTTGTCACCCATATTAGTCAGACCATAAATATGCATTGCCATCCTTCATTACATAGGATTAACTTGTGTTACATTAGGAACTGTGGCTTCCAGTACAGGCAGTCTATAATAGGACCATTGTGTATACAACAGGTCGCATGTTGGAGGGAAGGGCAGCACACTGTCGCTCACTGAAGAATTTGCATCTGGTCGTGGCAGTGGGATTGAGTGAGTGAGTGAATGATTTCTACTGAGATCAATAATATTACAGCTCAATGTCAAGGCCTTTTTTGGATTGTTGTGTAATGCTAGACTCAGCAATATTCCAGCTATATGGTGGTATCTGTAAATAATCGAGTTTGAACCTGTCAAGCCAGAGATTGATAGCATGAACATCGAATCTATGTAATTGGGATATGATGGCAAGTTCCAACCAAGTCAGCAAGTCTGACCATCTGATCTCATTAGTCACTGCTTACAACAGGTATGGGTTACTGAAGACTAGTTCTAACCCAAAAGCATCACTGTCCAAATGCTAGTGTCTGAAGGTGTCAAGTTCTTATCAATGCTTGCTTTAAAACCATCTGGGTTCATGTTGAGACTGATCACCATATTCCTAGTCACGTCCCAAGTGGTGCGAGGCTGAAAGAAACCTATATAGTCAATATAGAGCTTATAACACCTTCAGCTGGTGAATATATTGTGTTACAACAATAGGTAGTGCACATATTTGATACAAATAATCCTATTTGTGCACAAATATAACAGAAAACAGACCAACATGTGGATCTGGTGGAATAAGGAACATGGATTGAATGATAATATTATGTTGATTGGATGGATTACATTGCTGATACTGGGAGGTCACATTGCTAATTGTTGGACAGTACTTGCATACCAATCAATGAAACACTATTCTTCACAAAAATTATCTTAAAGGAACCAAAAATCTCCCCAGGGCTGACAGATATGGGATGCGAGGGGTGAGAATGCAGTGTCTGTAAATAATCAAGTCTGGACCAGACAATGCAGCGATCATTAGCATGAGATAGCCTGACCACCTGATCCCTTAAGTCTCCCTTTGTGACAAAGATGGATTACTGAAAATCAGTTCTAACCTGGCCCTTCTCAGGTATGAAGTGTTGAGAATGAGATTCTAGTGTAGAGAATGGGATTCTAGTGTTGAGAATGGGATTCTGGTGTTGAAAATAGGATTCTAGTGTTGAGAATGGGATTCTGATGTTGAGAACTGAATGTCTGTATTCGATAATAATGTCTGCATACAACAGTTTTTCATGCACTCTGTTTTGGTACATATTCAAAGTAAGTGAGGGAATGCAAATAAATGATAATGTGGAACTAGTGGTTGATAGCACGAAGAACAATGTTTCTTTACCATCCTCATTATGAGTTCACACTGGTATGAAGTGGTGAGCAGAAATCAATTTGTGCAAGTTACAGTATTCACTATCCAGATGCGTTATTCACTTGTGTCACTGGGGGCTAACTTTGGGGGAGATGATTCTTTTCTTCTTTGAAGTATCCAACACTCACAGGTTTAGAATCTGTGCTCCTTCCATGTGTTCCTTCTAAGGCTATTCCCTCATAACCTACATATCCCAATATACTATTTGTTGCATTTCAACACTTTCTGAAAGTCTGTGTGTATTCATTGTTGTACACACATAATAAATATGCACAAAAGTTTAAACATAAGGTTAATTAAGAGAGACTGTAACCTTGTTCCTCATTATTGTACTTATCAGGATGGACAATGTTAACACCATGTACCAGTAACACATCTGAACAGGCGTTCTGTGATAATATATTCTTTTAGACTCTTGCTGCATCACTTTGACCCTGAAGGTCCCGGGGTAGAATAGGCCTTCAGCAACCCATGCTTGCCATAAAAGGTGACTATGCTTGTCGCAAGAGGCGACTAACCGGATCAGGTTGTCAGACTAGCTGACTTGGTTGACACATGTCATCGGTTCCCCATTGCGCAGATCGATGCTCATGTTGTTGATCACTGGATTGTCTGGTCCAGACTCGATCATTTACAGACCGTTGGCATATAGCTGGAATATTGCTAAGTGCGACGTACAACTAAACTCACTCACTCACTTGCTGCATCACCACCATAGCTGGATGGCAGGTTTTGTCAGAGTTACCTCCCCTCCTCATGTCAGCAACCAATGAAGGTAGCTTCCAGTGTCTAGTTTGTCTTACTGATACCTCATTGTTTGTCACAGAAGTGATGATAACTTTCACCTCCCATCATAATTTAACTAAAATATTGAATATAATACTGGTTGACAAAAACATCAAACAAATGCTACGTTAGGCAAATATAACTGGAAACAAGCTAATGCATCTGCTGGCGAAACATTAAGGGAATTCCGTGCTGAATTGTACGATTTACCTGCTGGCCGGTGGCCTATATACGAGGATTAACCGTAACAGTAGGCATTGTGTGTTCGGCCATATGTGAGTCATTGGTGGAATGCCGGAATCGACTGGTTCTGAACAATGGTTTGAGGGAGGGAAACTGGACTGGGGGAGAGTGACCGGAAAACTAATTAGGACATTTCCAATTGATTTCCATTGCTCCAGAATCGCCACATAGGATATAGTCACGTGATTTTCAAATGGAGTATTTTTTGGTTGAAACCTTTGTGTTTGGGGATCTTTTGGGATATAGGAATGACTAAGTTTTCGAAAAAGCTTGGTGTAAAACTGTTTTGAAGTAGTTTCAGAAAAAAACAGGCGAATTCAGTCTCCACACCAAAATACATCTCTATATCAGATTATTTAGGCAGCGTTCGTGTCTTCAAATCAGAGTGTATACTGAATTAGTAACGCCACGAAAAGTACACACAATCAAATCAGTGCCTTGTGACATCACAAGTCATTAGTGACGTTAAATTCTCCTACAAACACAACCTTGATGTTCCCGAGTGTGGCAGCAAGACACACACGGGTATATATACACCTTATACATAAAATATTTCCATTGAATATAAAGGTATATATATTGCTCATTTATTTAATGACTGTTACGACCATACGAGAAGTGACCGTTGGTGGACATCGGAATGGCATTTTCCACATCAAAGTCCATTATACCGACCCTGGACGACAGGTCGTCGGTAAAGTAGTCGCCATTACACTTGTGAAAGTAGGTAGACAATGCGATGTGAACCACATGTTTGTTTGACGTGAGGTCGTGAGTTCACTTTGACCAGCCCACCAAGCTTAAAATTCCCAAATACATTTGTGCTTAATCACGTTTGAGGTGTGATTTAATTATTTCCGTTGTCATGGCAACGCGTAATCCTACGAACCAAAGTAAGTTTAACCTTGTTGACTCGTCCTATACACCCGCACATACCTTAATCGGCACCTCCTGAACTCACTGTGTGTGTGTCTGTGTATGTGTGTGTGTGCGTACGTGCGTGCGTCCGTCTGAAATTATACCATACGTCAGAACAAACATATTGATGAAAATGAACAAGTTTATCATTTGATGATAGCTAAAGTGAAAATCGCTTCAATGTCAGTAATATTTTGCTAGACCAATCCTTAAGCTTGTATATTATGTACAGCACTTTTTATAAATCTAGCGAAGATTTCAACATTTCATTTCCACAAACACATTAAGTCAGCCTCTGTTGGCTGCGGATTGCATGATATTAACCCAATATATATACACAATGGTGGGATAATATGTGAGCTGAATATTTTTTTTTATTCCTCAATAACAATGACAGTTTGGCTGGCATGATGTTCTGGTTTACCAAGAGGCAGTCTACTGGTCAATGGAATGAACAACACGCAGTCAGCCAGGTCATACTTTTTAAACAACCCAAACCCATATCACGCCGACCGAGTCTTACGACGTGAAAGGGTACACAGTTTCCGTTTCCCAAAGCCGTCGTAGACCACGACTGCCGCAACTCACACGACATACGACAGTCGTATCTCTACGACTGCTTCGTAACTTAGTAACGCAGTTTCACAAAGCATGCATAGTCTAAGTGCCCCGCAACGATTATCATGTCTCCCACAGTTCATAACAGTATGGCCTAGTGCAGTATAGGGCTAGGCTGTAAGATGATGTGACGTGTAGGAGGTGATCGTAACACTAAGATGGCCTTGTGAAACGGGGCCCTCGTTCACCGGTCCCACTTGGAGTACACTGGACATACATAACATTCACGGCATTGCTCTGCGATAAATTCGAAAACAAACATTCCAGAGTAAAAATTAACAAAAGGAATGCGAATATAACACCGACAGTTATGTCACGTTGGAAAACAGGACGTATGGTTGTCTAAAATAGATTCAGCGTCTGCAGGAGATAGTAGGCACGTTCACGGTGCACATCACGTTCTCAACGTACCGACGCCCAAACGCAACATCTGGGCGACTGACTCCCTCAGTATAGATCCGACGACATGTGGTCCCCACCACGCCGTTACCGACCCCGACCGCGTACAATGACGTTAACGTGTCCGTTGTGTTTACAGTTACACATGTATATTTATGATCGGAATTTCCGTAGTGTTCTCAAGCGTCCTGTATTTTAGCCATAGCGTCCACAGCACCTGACAGTACCTAGAGGCGTGGAGAGGGCGGGAAGAAATTAACGTACCTTTGTGCACACTTTTCTTCAGTTAAGTCACCCCGTCGGGACTGCTGACTTGGTTGACACATGTCATTGGTTCCAAGTTGCGCAGATCGATGCTTATGCTGTTGATCACTGAAGTGTCTGGTTCAGACACAATTATTTACATACCACCGACATGAAGCTGGAATATAGCTGAACGCGGAGTAAAACTAAACTTATTTATTAATATGGTGCACATTATGTACCACTTGTAGTTTGATGCCGCACTGGTGTTTCAACTACATGACGGAATATGAATCAGACAATCCGGTGAGTGATGATGCAATTTGGATACGATGACGCGCTATCAACTTAGCAGCGAGCTTGATATAGCCCCATCTAACCACCAGCACAGGTATAGTCTGCAGTGAACGCGTATATATGAATTTCACTTTAAACCAGAAATGTATCCAACCTTGGATAAAAGTTGTTGAACAAACGATAATAGATTCAAAGCAATATTATTGATTTGTGTTACGAGGGGGAAGTAGAAACCAGTCATTATGCGAAATATTAACATACATCGCGGATACTGAAACAAAATGTTTCGAAAAGATTATACTCCATGATGGACACAAATCGTACTCCATGAAAGACAAACCATTTGCAATGTCGGGTGAAAGAAACACAAGCCAGGAAAAGTTATCTCCCCTTTACCGTGCACCTGTCTTGATATATACGTGACTTTATAATTCTGGGGGAGACACGCGATTTGATGACACTAACTAAAACTAAAATAGTCCGTTAAAGACAAACATAAATGACATTGTCATTGGACTTGTTATACTTGCAGAAAACCTCATTGCCCTAATATCGGACAGTTTAATGTGTGGTTGAGTTTAACGCCACACACTAGGAAACTGACTTTGAGTGTTCGTCTAAAAATGTCTCGTCCTTGCACATACACAACGATGTTGTCTTTAAGGTCTACAAACCTTAGTCTGTGACACTGAATTTATTACGCTCATACTTGACATTGATGTGGCTCAGCAATGTTACAGCTATATGTCAGTGGCCTGTAAATAATCAGTATAAAACAGAAGTTTCTTTGTTTCTAGAGCGACGCAAAAATTCCATGTGGTTTTGCTAAGCTTACATTCCTACTAACAGTCGTAGTCAAAGATATATTAAAGTTTTTTTGATTTTTTAAGATGATGACGTCAGTCGATCAAGTCAGCAGTTGGTGGAAGGGTTGGGGACTTGTTTGTTTCTTGTTTATCGGCGCTCTGCAAATAATCGTTAATGGACAAGAAAATTCATTGACGGCGACTTGAGGAACATCGCTCTACGCAATCAGGACATGATAATACATGCCAACCAAGTCATCGAGCCCGTTCACTCGATCCCGATAGCCGCCTCCTACAAGTAAGCATGGTTTATTAGAGACCAAGTCTAACCCACATCATCACTGGTAATTGTTTGGTTTAATCTTGACTTGTTAGCTGTGGGGTTGTGAGATGCAGGTTCGAATCCGGACGTCTGGTGGTTCCAGTCATGGTGGAGCTTGAGCATTGCTAAAAGTGGCCAAAAACCAAAAACCCAGCTCATTCACTCACTCATCGTGAATCGATGAAACGCCACTTGGAAGTACTGCGTGAAGACTGAGGACGAAGGGTGCTTGACGACCTACCCTCTAGAATCCGAAATGTATCTTTCAATGCTTACCGGTGACTCCCGAATAGCACTTGGTGTCTAAATCGCATTGGAAATGGAAGCGATTTAGAAGAGAATATTTACCCCAAAATGCAAATAATAACATACAGGATCATTGTTAAAAGCGTACTCAATATGATTAAAATTGCGTCCTGTGTGGTACAATACCCTCCAAATAGATTACCGAATCCCGTGTACTAAAAGAGGGTATCATTCTCTGATGTGCACGAAGTGGTCATCGAAAATATATACAGTTTGTAATGCTGTATCGGACCGGAGTTGCTTTATTTTGGCCCCAAGGATTGCTGTAGTTCAACCCAAAATGCTGAAGAAATATGTCACGTACGTGCTACACATAACAGTACCATATACAAATGGTTTTTAATCAAGCTTAAAGTATTTATAATCAGCACCATTTTCTCCATAAAATTCAATGTCACGAGCATATCCGAAAAGTAAAAAGTCATTTTCGAACATATCCTTCAACTTTTCTAAATCATCAGGTTCAAGGTTACCAATAGCTTCTTTCAGAGCCTCTTTCCTATTGGTTGACTTCCAACTTCCGCTTCCGGATCGTGTCCAAGCTGCGACAGCCATTTCGTGAAAATCTTCAAACGTAACTGAACTTGACTGCTGTTTGTTCAGAGGAAACGTTTCAGATTTATGCAAGATACCCCTCATCTGCCACCGTCGCCATAGTCGAACTAGAGCTTCATGAAATGTCATGCAATTAAGTATTCTGTCTTTCCTCATGCCGAAAACATTATGGGAGTTTCGTTCCAACTGCTGAAGATCTGTCCCGCTTTCGACACCTGATAAGTTGACCTGTTTCTTCAGTTGGGGCACAGCGTTCACAATGTGAGCTACGTCTTCCATGAACGTCTCGACGTGGCCGACAAAGTCGTAGTGCGTATCACAAAACAAGCAATGCTTGCTGACTGGCACGAAGTGACTGTCATACTTCACCCCTTTGCTGTCCATGATGATTAAATACTGGACAAGTTCCGGAAATGTGACGTCATGACCACATCTTAGACTGCCTACAGTTGGGTTTGGTCGGACGGCTTTCACAATGTCCTTTCCAACCAGATTCCAATAAAATGGATTTGGTGCAAACAGCTTGTCGATGTATGCTGATAAAAGTCTTGAATATGGGTTCCTGACAAATACTATCTTATTCGTCCCTGCATATTGTGGCATGTCTCTGTTCGTCAATGTTGAGAGATAGGTCAGCCACTTATTATCAAACGCGGAGTGGAAACTGTCTGTTTTTCCAGCTAAAACACTGAGAACTGATCGCCAAAACATGGAACCGACTTTGGGGATTTCACAAAAGGAAATGTTGTTCTTTATATTTACGATCATGTGTTCGGTGTAGTTTAGAAACGGCTGAAGTCCAGGCCGGTGCTTGATCTGTCTGCACGCCTCTCTAAGCTGCTCTTGGCGCTCCACGAACCGATATGCGGGAGACAGTTGATGATCGTGATTGGACTAGAAAATATAAGGATCATAATCATGTCATGATTGTTTCCATGAAGAAAGAGGACAATATAGATGTGAATATACAACTTCAGTTGTTTCCATGAAAGGTCTAGCCATTTACCTTAAAAGGAATATGTATAATTGTACTTAATCTCCCACACCAAAATGTACATTTATAGTTAACAGAATTGTATGAATATATGTTCAGTGAATACTTTGTATTTGCACTCTGGGACACGCGGCCTCCAATGCTGAAATAAAGTCTCTCTAAAAGTCTCTCATGATTGTTTCCATGAAGAAAAAGGGCAATATATATGTGAATATACAACTTCATTAGTCTGTATATGCCACCTCTCGACATAGATTGTAATGCCGTTTTCAAGCAAGTCATGGGGAGAAGAAGAATATGGACATTTGTTTATGGAATAAACAACTTCTGTATTCTGCGTGGGCGGCGTTTCGGCACAGATTCTAAAGCCGTTGTCAAGCAAGTGGTGATACAATACAAATGTTTGGTGTCTAACTCATGTATTCTGTAACATCATTTCAAGGTTGGCACAAATCCAACTCATCTGCAATGACCAGGGTCTAAATATTCATTTCTCATTCATTTGGACTTTCATGCCGATTTCGTCAGTCCATGACTGTACTAAACCAGTCGTTATACTGTCCCTATTAGTGGACAGAATGTCGGGGAGCGAGTGTGTCTGTTGGCTACTGATTGGGGTTGTTTGAACGTCGCTTGCAGCACAGTTCCAGTGACACCATGGCGTGGTAGCCGAAATAGCATCACTATTCCGGTCATGGCTGCGATGAGTAAATTCTGAAATTGTTACCCATAAATGGCTGAAATTCTGCCGTTGGGAGGACGGACACGCCCAAGTTAGCAATTTGCCTGAATCAGCCACGGAAAAGGTGCGTGTAGGTCAAACCAACTCACAATGAAACACGTCTTCAATATTTGCCAATGGTAAATGCTGGAAAGGTATCAAATGTAGTCTGTCGTACAGACCCTGAAGTATATATATCCAAGAAAGCCCATGCAAGTCTAGAAAATGTGGCAAGTCTAGATCTCCATAGCTTCAGTCTCAAGAGATGCTAACCCGGAGCTATGTGGTTGCGACACTTGATACTTCCCGTTAGCTGCCCACACCACACTGGGAGGGAGTAGGGGTTGGGTTGGGTAGGATGATGTTCGGGGCAACAAAAAGTTCAGTCACATGCACCTTCAGAGGTGTCAGTAATGGGTGATAAGAATATTTGCATGTGTTGAGAAATTCCAAGAAATTATCGCTCTGCAGATTTGTTTAGTCTCTGAAAATGGAGAAAGTCTCAGGGCTCCATTTCATTTTATTATTTATTTCACTATGAACGTTTTTTCAGTAAAATATGTTCTTTTCAGAGGCTAGCTGTTAGTTTATAGCAAATGGATCAAGACTATTAGTTATTATCTAAATTTAAATATTTGTCATGCCTGTCATGCTATCGGAAGAAAACCATACACCCACCATTGTGATGCATGCGTTTATAAAATAAGCTGATAGTGGACATGGTTACACAGGAGAAACATCACGATCCATCAACACCCAGTAAAAGAACGCCGCATCTCCATAACTAATTCCTACAACAAATCAGTCATCTCTGACCACATCAAAGCAATCCCAAAACATCAAATAGAGTGATCTGACTTCGCCATTCTTGCTAACAATCAAACGGACTTCACAAACTGTAAGCTGACCGAAGCCATTCACATCCAACACCAACAGTCGTTACCAAGGAGATTTCACTCCATCCTCTTACGGTCATTCTGTTGTATAAACATTTCCTTTATATACTCTTAAAAAAAGTAGGGGAACCTGAACTTTGATGTCTGGTAGAAGGAAAACCCATTTAGGAACGTTACAACGATATTCATTTTGTATATGCAACATCATTTCACGTTATCACCACTCGCAAACACAATGCATGGGAAGCACGTACACACCGTGGGAGCCTCCTACACGTGCACTGGGTGTCATTATGAATCTTGACGTTTTTGAGGCAGGTCGATAAATCACTGCAGACCATTTTTTCCGATAGTTTTCTTGCATCTGTGCATTTTCATGTCATACTCCAGTCACCTAACAAGGGGGATAACTGAAAGAACAGCTTTGCTTTGAATGAAATTCATGTGGTGAGGTATTCTCAAAACATCCATTATTATTGTATCAACATTGATTCAATTCCATATATTCCATTCGACCACCGTACATTGAAAGTACCGTTCCCCTACTTTCTTTGAAGAGTATATTAACTTCTTCTTTATTTGTACAACTCAGGTTCCCCCTCTTCATGTGTCATTCCTGCTTGACAACGGTACATGAGTCTGTATTGAAACACCGCACTCACGAAATAAAGAAGTTGTTATCCATAAAGCCTTCTCAGCTGTAGATTAGTATAAAGCCCTGAAAGCAATGGATAAATAAACAGGATGAAAGGCAAGGACAGCTAGACTCAGAGAGACCTGTCTACATGTATTACCTTAACTACAGCTCGTCTTGAGCTCTGCTAAACTATTCCACGTCAATCCAGTGTCTTCACAGATTTTCAATTTCCTTAACACCAAACCTACTATTATAAACCGCATTACCATATACCGACGCTCAAAGCATACACATCACTTACCGCGTAAAAATATAAGGTAAACTTACCCTTTTCAAAGGCCTTGTTCCTCTTGCATCAGATGAATCTGAAAACATACGTTAGAAGGACAATGAACAATAGTGTGTTTGTTGTTTACGTCACCTGTATGATACTAATAAATCAAGGATCAGTTCGAACCCACGATCCCAGAATGACCAAATTTTAAGTCCTGTTATTTGAAGACTTTTCTGTCGTTTTAGTTTGAGACTGTTATCGTAGAATTGTAGATTTCAGGCTTCAGATTTGAAACTTTGTGGGAAATATCAGTGTCGACAACTGGATTCTCGGTCCGAAACAGGTATTCGACACTGTTAAAATATAGTTCGAATAAGAACTATCTCAAAGGACTGGTCAGGTTAGTCAGGTTTGCTGACTTACAAACTGAATATACTTGTAAAAATGCTTCCCATCAGTTTGTAAACAGATGCTCATGATATCAATCATTAGGCTACACTAGTTTATAACCTGCCTTCGTACATCAGGACCTAGATTTTGGAAGTTTACTGAGGGCTACGATAGTCGGAAGTGCCATTCATTATCATCAACGTACGACTATCCTAGCGTTAAGAGAGCTTCGAAAATCTAGGTCCAGGAATACTGTCAACGGATATGTTTGGTCGACTGGGGATCGGCTCATGATGAAGAGCATTATGTAAACACTATAACAATACTGCTGAGCGCGGAGTCAAAGAACAAACAAGGCTCACAGGTATTTCTACAGTCTAAGTAAACTTAGTCTCAGTGTATTTCGTTACACTCCACCACTGAATCTAACAAAACCTAGTAGAAGGTCGCGTCAGGTAACCTTTGAGCAACCAATGACTGTCCAATCAAACAGGAGACGGTTAAATAGATCTAACCAATCAGACAACGGCTTCTATTTTGGGATCGGGGGTACTTTCAAAATATTCAGGTCCCTGACATAGATCTCCCCACAAAGAAAAATCCACATATAACACAATTATTTGACCTGCAGTATATACGCTTTGGGGTTTCTGTTGACATGGTTACCATTAGCTAATATTTCCGCAAGATCACATCCTTGAATATTGCCAAAAACACCATTTTCAGTGACTGTGTACTCGCCGTTGTCATGGTTGTACGTGAGCCTTGTGCATCACCTGGAAGCGAGCGTACGCTTAATAGCATTCGGAATCGTTCGGTTATGAACCTTTTCGAGATAAAAAGTTCAAAAGGTATGTGCGAATGTGCACTTTCGCGATTTGGTAAGCGGTGTTCTGATTGGTCAATCTCAAAGGTTACCTGACACGAGCTCCCATAAGGTTTTGTTAGACTCAGTGGTTGAGCGTAACGAAAAGTACTGAGACTAAGTTTACTTAGACTGGGTATTTCTACAGATGTCTTATGGTATAAAACTTAACCTGCGCCCTTCTCGAATCGTCCGTAGCCATAAGAATTCTTAACTTTAATTGTAGCGAATGTGTTAAGAATGGGCTTAAGAAATTCATAGGGTTGCGAACGTTTCGAGAATAGCTAGCCAGGGCCCCGTTTCACAAAGGTCTCGTAAGCCTAAGATCTCGAAAGTTTTCTCGTAGCCATTGTGCCTCCTATACTGATACTGATTTCATTTTCAAGAAGTGCCAACAAAGATTACATTTTATGCGTAAATTGAGATCTTTTAATGTTAGCCAAAAAGTAATGTTGTTGTTTTATGGTTGTTTTGTTGAGAGTATTTTAACCTTTTCAATTCAGCGTTGGTACGGTTCTCTTAATCTCTAAAGCAAATCTCATCTTAACAAAATTGTTCTTATGGCAACCAAGATTTCTGGAATTTCTGTTTCATCTTTACAATCCCTCTTTAATGATCGTGCTGTTAATCTCGCTGAGAGAATTTTATCAGATTCAAGTCACATGTTATTCCAAGAATACAATCTTTTACCTTCAGGCCGGCGTTACCAAATGGACTTTTTTAAAACTAAAGAGTTCAAAATTCTTTTATTCAATCAAGTATCCGCCTTTTATATGACTGTTGACTGTCAGTCTTTGTTGTCGTTTTACGTATCTTAATCTTTATGTAGTTATTTATGTTTTAACAATCTCATATGTGTTCACTTTCAAATGTAAAAAGAAATTCCCTCGAGGTAATAAAGTATTGTCATTGTCATCGTCATACTGCAACACAGGAGCTACGGATGCCACGAGATAAGTTACGAGATCTTAGCCTTACGAGAGCTTTGTGAAACGGGGCCCAAGTTGTTTGCTGAACGTTGTCGTATAGGGACAAAGTGTTCTTGAAGGAGAACATGGACAGAACGTCCTAAAAAACATACCGGGTGTTTTTTCTCTGTTGTATGTTTGCATCTCGGGTTAAATGATAAAAGACTGCTCAAGTATTGTACATTTTGTATTGTCCTACTCACCTGTATTAGCCTGGGGATACAGGACAGTGATGAAGATGGTCACTGTAACACCCAAGACGAGAGCCCGTCTGAGGCGTCTGCAGGCCCTCAGCCGGTTGCCCAGCCATCTGACTAGCATCACAAAGAAAACAAACAAGGAGTGAGTCACTTTACGACGCCTTCACCAGTATGGTAGAAATATCACTCCTCGGGACACCATGAATGGGCCTCACAGATTGTTACCATGTGGGGAATCGAGCCCAGTTTTATCGGCATGATGAGCAAACACTTTAAGCACTAAGTTACCGGACCGCCCAACAAAAAAGGAGCGGGTACACAATATGGAGTCTTCTTTGGAAAAGAGCTGAAGAGTCAAAAGTCGCAAAAATGCATAATTAAACGAACGAGAGATTTTGGCCAAAATGTGAAAATGGCCCTTACAGTATTCCATAGATACAGGAATATTGGATCTCTGTATCCCATGCTTATTATGATAGTAAACTGCAGGTGAGTTCCTCCTATTGATCTCTCTGCATTCCCTCACTGCATCATTCTATATAGTTTCAATCAGGGTGGATGTACACTGGAAATCGAACTCGTACCTCTTGGCAGGTCAAACACTTTTTTCTTCAAGCTATCTTACTGTGACCTTCATCTAGATGTAATTGACGGATTTCATCATCATAATCAACATGGATTGTTCCGTTTGACTAAATTCTCATATCTGTTGCATAGAATTAGCTACTGTATGGTGTCATCCGGGTATTAATTATCGATCTTTTCAACATAACTGCTTTGAAATTTATGAAGAGGTAAAATTTTGTCTTACCCCAAACCGACATCAAGGACGCGAAGGTGCCTGCTCCAAGATGGCGGTGACAATACAGATATTTTGTCAATACCCATGTCGATAGCCACGTGCACAGTTAACTGTACGTGGAGCGTTGTGTGGACTAAACACTCCAATCTTTAAGATCATCTTCTTGTACTATTACACAGACACTTGAGTTTTGACGGTATCTGAATGTTATTCAGTCAGTTGACATCAATACCCATGTATCCACGCCCAAATAATAACTGTTGTCACATGAAATCTACATAAGCTCAGAGCCGTCGTATTTGCAGTATATTGATGGACGACACAGCTGTGTGTCTGGTGGCTTGGGATACGGTTTGGACTTTTCACTACAGACTTTCCCGATAATGCTTGTGAAACATACTGTAGATCTGGTTATAGGATCTGGCAATCTGCTCCCATATATTACAATTTATCGTATATCGTAAATAACCATTGTATATAACCCCTCTGCGTGAATAACGTCTGTGTGAATACGAGTGCATTGCAGCTGTGTTGCCAGTTCTTGGTATTGTTCTTTATCATGGAACGACTTGACAACGTGAGACGAAATTAGGATGTGGCATTCTACTGTCATATATTGCAATCTTTCGAATATTGGCCCATTGTGTAGAACCTCTATGAGTATACGAGTGCGTTGGGGGAGGGGGGGTGAGGCGAAGGGGGAGGAGGCTCATGGAACAACTTATACATTTTTGTTGTTTGTCTTCATATTTGCTTTGTTGAGTTGTTTCCCTTAGCTTGAGGGGCATTTGGTAGTCGGTATTCTAATATACGACAAAATGTTATGGATGTCAACTTCTTCTTTATTGTTTTCACAACGTTTCTGGGCTATTCATCCACCTGATGAAGGAGCAAAGAATAGCCTAGAAACGTTGTGAAAACAATAAAGAAGAAGTTGACATCCATAACATTTTGTCGTATACTCTGACAGTGGGTTCGGATACCTGGAGAGGGGGAAATTCTCCAGGCTGGGCCTATAGTTAGAACTAAGGGCATGACCACAGGACCATTGACCAGTCCAACAGGTGCTACCACTGGCAGGAGGCTTCCATTGACGACTATTGTCTTGGAAGTAGAGTTGACATTGTGTCCTCGACAGGCCTGTCGATTTAAACTGACGGCATAATGATGGATCACTAATCTGTTTTCTTCCCAAAGTCACCACAGCTATCGTTGAACTAAGTAACGGTATCATTAAATGACAGCCTCCAAGGTTCCACCATGTGAAAATGACGTTGATTCAGACACTGTTTGCTATTTGCAACAAGGTCCCGACAAATCGGTATTCCACGCGTGTGGTCATGACCTGCACAACTACTGAAACGTGATGTCCTGTAGTCAAGACTTCAAATATTTTTGAATGTTGCGCAAATGGCTCAAGCAGATAGGTTGGAGCACAGCCTGACCCATCCTCAGTTTTCAAGCATCACTGGACCAGGCTTTCACTTAGCCCAAGCTTTATTTGGCTCCGTTTTCCACTTATATTAGCCCAAGTCTTCTCTTTACTCGTGACTTTGTTGTACCTGGCCTTCATTTACTTCAAGGACTTGACGGACGAAGGTTTTTCACTTCACTCGTGAAATCGTTAGACTAGGCTTTCACTTCACCTCTAAATGCACTAGGTCAGGCTTTCACTTCACCCGTGAATTCACTAGACCAGGCTTTCACTTTACTCGCGAATTCAATAGACAAGGCTTTCACTTCACCCGTGACTTTTCTAGACCAGGCTTCCACTTCACCCGTGACTTCACTAAGCCATATTTTCACTTAAAGGTCACATGCAACCCAAAAAATCAAACATAATTAAAACACATTTATCACTTATTCATGACATATAATACACATTGCTGCTTAAAAAAAATAAATAAACACAATTATAAGCGTAAATCGCGATTCAAAAGTGCAATATTTTGTACTTGGGCTTACTTCCCCAGAAACGACGCCCTCGGGAGAGCGGACCCAGTCATAGCGGATGGATATCCACTCAAGTGTAATGACGGCTTCCGATTGGCTGTTTCATTTGCTGATATGCTGAGGGTTCATTGTGTGTACAGAAAGATGATCTGTTTAAGTATAGCCAGTCACAGGAAAGTAAGATTCTTTATGGATAACAACTTCTTTTTGTGTACTTGATGTGTCGTTTCAGTATGGATTCATATACTGTTGTCAAACAAAATCATATACACGAAAAGAAGTCGTTATCCGTGAAGAATGTATATAGAGATGTTGGGTTTGGAAAATACATGTTGCGGTCGATCCAATAAAAAATCATGTCAGTAGAGATGGTAAACTACTGCGTGGCTGGAATCTGTCATTTGTCCAAGTACAAAGCAGGACTTGAAACTGACGCGAGTTTGCACCAGTTTCCGTCAGATCCAGTCATCCTAAAAAAATGAATGTAGTTTGTTTGCAACCCACAGATATAAAAACATGTCATGTGTATCACACGTGCCTAATTACATAATGTGACAGACACGGGACTCGGGTGCACGTGCCATAAATCAACTTATTTTCTTTATGTCGTATAGTCTGATAGGTGTTAAGTTCAAATTGCACGTGGTCAATGATTGAAACTGTGTATTGCATGATGTCTTTAGCAGACAGGCAGACAGACATGTAGGTATGAATAAACCAGACACTGAGCTTTCTCTGTGACAGAGACTGCTTACCACAATCAACAAGTTGTTTTACGTAACGAGTAGATTATTTACTTGTTTGTGTACACAACCAAGATTAGACTACTGCTCACGACCTCAGACGCTGGGCATGCATACTGTTTCAAGCTCCGCGAACCTATTCACTGTGCATGCGTTATGGACGCAGCGCAGCACAGGTGTTTAAACCAGTTTTCCCCCAGCGCTGGGGGGAATTTAGTGAAACGTTTGAACTCCGATTTCGCGGGCTTTTTTTCATCGGTTTTTTTAAAACTTTATCGGTTGAATTGGCATTTTTTATGATTTGTTTCGGTAAGTGCATACCGAAAGGTACCAGAATCAGCAAAGTTGTGTTTTACGTTGCATGTGATTCATTTTATACGCGTCTTCACTGACCCCTTCACATTACCCCTGAAACTGACGCACGTTGATGAACCGGAATGGCAGTTCAAAACCTCATTACACAGAGAGAAGGGAGAGTTTACGACTCCCATATAATGACTGGAGAAACTCCAATATTTTTTAACGATTTTACAACATCAGGCACTGACTTAACAATAATACACAATGACTGTATTGAGACTTTGCACTGACAATTGACATGCATACAGTGACAATGTGATAAATATCTAAATCCGTCCAATAACGGAAAGCCGGTCCTGGGCAACACATTGAGTATTGAGCTTACTGCAGAGTTACCGTCGTAGGTGAGGGTCAGGCCCCCAGAGTATTGAGAGACAATGCTCGGGTGGTCAGACTCTGTGACTTAGGCGATTGCGAGACATCGTGGAATCATTGTTCATAATTACCGTACTGCCTGCACAGACTCGATTATTTACACACTGTTTTATAGACAGAACATGTCGATTATTGATGATCTGAGAGACACCTTTTTTAGCCAGTGCACTACTTATGTCCAGATTGTTTAAAAATGTCTGTTATTGATAAAATGTGTTTTACTTTTAACGATCCTTTTATACTGCTTTCTTATCCCAAAACACAGAAAAGAATTATTGCGTGTTTACAACTTGTTTTTGACTACGTTCCCATTAGGCGTGGAGAAGAAGTGCAAATACAGTGCTGTAACAGTAAATCTTGAATTTAATGAAAACAAAAGGAAAATTGCAATACCAATGCATAAAAATAAAGCTGATATAGGTGTGCGATAATGTTCGCCACTACGACCATGTTTGTAATCGTTCGAAATTATTTATAGGCCGTCGGTGCCCGCCAGCTCAAGTTGGGTTGTGTGTTTGAGTATGCACAGTAAATTACCAATTCACAATTCATTTGGTTTGCATGCGTTCAGATACGCCTGAAAACAACAACAACAGCAGCAGCAGCAGCAACAACAACAACGCTGTACGTTTTCAGCCTTTATACTGACCGAATGCTGGAATCAAAATTAATGAAAGTCAACTCCGGTGAAAAACGCCCACGTGCAACATGTTAACTGAACTGACTTCCTGTTTGAGATAGAAATCACATATCATTTTATCGAGAATGATGCTCAAAACGGTTCAGTCATTGGTATAGAGATACGCACAAACAGAGAAATCTATCAGCTCCACTGAAGTAACTGTGATGACATGAGTACATGCTCAGTCGCCCTTCCAACCCGCCTGTTTGCGGTTTCCATGGTGATTGCTAAACACTTAATTTCATATATACTAACGTAATGGTACAAACAGATGATACTGCTGCAATCAAGTGTGTTTACCATCGACGGTACATCACTCGAAAACTGGATTACTCTTTATTTCTTCACAACGATATCACCATATATCAAAATGTGATGAATACATTAAAATACAGAATATGTCTATTTGCTCAAAACACGCAAGGTGACATTCACAGCTTTGGACCTTGACATAGGCACTTTTCATACATATTTCAACTGACTAGACTTGTCATATGTTTATGACATATGTTTATGACGGATGCCACCGATGGGGCAGGATACGCTCACCTTTTCGCGAACACCTGGTGTCATCTCTATTTGATTCATAAACTCTTGCTCTGTCATCGTATCGCATGGTGACAGCCACTGAACTGTCTGGTTCAGACTCGACTTGTTTACAAACAACATCGTACAGTTGTAATGCTGCTGAAACATGTGTATACTCATGACATAATCACAACTGTACAATGGACTAGCAGAGATTTCTCATGAAAGTGGAAAGGGTTTTGTCGCTTCTATTTGCACCTTGACATAAGCACTTTCACATGCCCTTGCAGCTTTACACGTCGGCATTCTCCCTAGCCTTGCCCAATTCACACGTTACATTCCCATAATGATACACACTGTCATCAACACACTCGCATACTCCAGTGTCTATATACATACTGACATTCCGACATTTCTTCACAGACACGCCCATTGCCCTCTTGAACAGCCATATATCTATACGAACATCCAGAATTATGACTGTTTGTCGAAAATATCCCTCACATCAAAGAATCTAAAATCCGTTTCTGATTGATGAAAAGTCCCAAATATACTTTCAGGCATAGCTTTGTATCCAAACATTTCAAACTGAGGCTCAAACATCTTTTTTAGTTTCAGTTTCGTTTGAAGAGTCAACGTGCTGTAGGCCTCTCGTAACGCCGCTTTCTTGGCCTTCGACAACGCCTTGGGATCGGAGGCCTGACGTGCCCTAACGGCATATTCCAAGAACCGTTTCCAGGTGATGTCACTGTCGGTGGCACGAAACGGAAACTCAAACTGGGTCTCAAAGAACCCTCTGATTTGCCATCTTCTCCAAGTCAACTTGAGGGCTTGTCGTAAAGTGACCCCGCACTCAAGGATATGCTTGAGTCTACTTGTGAAAATATTGTGAGAGTTTCTGTACATCATTTGCTCAATACCATGGAAACCCTCTTTCTGAATGACGTCTCTGGTTCGGTTGTATTTCAGCGCCCCGATCCGTCTGCTCACGAACATCATATCCTCAATAAACGTTTCCATTTTTCCAATGTAGTCATACTTCATGTGACAAAAAGCACATCTATGGTGAGCAGGTCTGAAATGATTATTCATGCTAAGATTATGTTCATACTGATACAAAATATAATCCACAAATTCAGCGAACGTTGCATCTACTCCACATTGGATTGTCTGTTCCTTCTGACCTTTGAACCGGATGTCCTCTATGATATGTCTACCCATGATGCTCATGTAATCAGGATTAGTCGAAAAGATTTTATCAACGTATCCCGAAAGAAGCCTTGAGTATGGATTTCTGACAAACACAATTTTCACTGTTTTGTCATATTCTTTTTCCGACATTTGGTGCGTTTCGACGCTAGTTCCGTGGTCCCCGACTATTGATTTTTCAAATGCATTGAAATATCGCGACCAAAACATGGACCCAACCTTTTCAACAAAACACATCGTTACATTATGGTGAATGTAGGTCCTCCGTCCATCCTTTCTTACGTGAGTTGGCATGGTAACACCATGATTGAGGGATCCCGTCTTTGAGCACGCTTTATCATATATCTTCCTCCTGAGATCAAACCGTCTTTCGAAAGCATCTATGATTTCTGGTTCCAGCCCGTCTCCGCTGTTGCGTGATTTTCCATTATCCTGCAAAAGTCAGATGGTTACATACACAGGGGCGTATAACGAAAATAACTGGCAATAGTCCTATGCACCTAGTGACAATAGATAGTGTGATGCCAGTTATTTGTTATTTGATGCCTTTAATTTAAACAGCACTATCGGTAACGTCATGATGTGACTAACCTCTGTTTAAGCATCTATATGGGCCAGGACAATCATTGGGCCACAAAAGCGGTGGGGTTGCTCAGTGGAACTAGCGGTCACTCGTCACGCCGACAACCCGGGTTCGATTTCCCACATGGGTGCAATATATGAAGCCCATTTCTGGTGTCTCCCGCCGAGATATCGCTGGTATATTACTAAAAGCTCATTCAATTGGCCACTATCAATACGCACCAGAAATGATTATTTTATTATTTGTCTCTGTGGTATTGTTCACAAGACAAATCAGCAAATCAATGCAGCAAAGGGTGTTGGGTAATCTTGCCACAGTCAGGCTGATAAGGCTCATCATCAGCACTGGCAGCCATTAGGACTCCCAGGAAGCTCTGCCAGAACCCACCCAGATTTGTTTCAGGAAATGTGAAGACGTGCCACTACTGCAGTTTTCTGCGCTACCTTGACAGTCAGAGGCGTGGTGCTCCAGGTGGCAAACATGACACGTCCCGGTCAACAGGCCCCAAGAACGACGTAGAGTCGGACAAGCCGGTTCTTAAGAGGCAAATGTGAACAGGGTCAGCACCTTTGTCATGTTTTAACCCAATTTTGTCATTTACATTAATGCCAAGTGGGACTGAGTATTCAGATTTCTTAAATTTATGCTTTTATTTGAAACATCAAAATAAGGCAAGGTCAGATTTGTTAGCCTGGATACGCCTGCGGCTACATATCATTCATAATGGTATATTACTAAAAGCTCATTCATTCGATGACACCCGCTACTCATGTGTATCGTATCACGGATGGACTTAGAAATTTAAACCAAATGCAGATATTACTGACAGTTATGGAAATAGTTGTGTCGCATGTTGCAAGATAACGGGACAGCTTCTCTTTGTGTAATTGTGATTACACGTACCTCCAGCAACTGACGGATGTCCTTGTTACCATCTTGGATCCACCTGGCCTTGTTATCTAATGAGGAAAACAAAACAGAATTACAATAGTTTCTAAAACACCAACAAATGAAGTGCCAAATGCTATGAGTTGTTTTTCGCGATAACGTCGATTTGTCAGAATAGCGTTTTGCATGGATTGTTACTTAGTAAGAATGGGTAGGACCAGTTGTTAAACCAAGGTGAAAAGGTAGCCATCAGTCACTCAGCGTTGTTTAATTATATTCTTTTCTTAATTATTTGGCTGCGTGCTACCCCATCCTCCTACTGATCCTTCTACGTCTGCATTTGGGCTTTTTAACGTGCCAGGGCCTGGAGTCAGGCTTAAGTGGAGCACAGGCAAAGTGTAGCGCAAAATGGGTTTTTGCGCTACACTTTGCCTGTGAGTGGAGCCACAACAAAACTGTATCTCACTCATACACCATCAACGGTTTTCAACACCCTCCAACAAATGCCAACAACTTCATTTTTTAAAATTATTTGTCATTACCTTTAATTAGCTTCATAGAACCCCATCCGATTTTCCCTTGGAAACTCTATCTGTGTATGTATAAGCTCAAAGTTGGATCTTACTTGTTGTCATGGCGACGTACACAACAGACATGGAGGACAGGAAGCCCAGGAAGATGACGAGTTGGATAAGACGTCGCAACGTTCGTCCGCATCTCATTTTGAGGGGAAACATGAACGGACAGCGGTGAATGAATTATGCGTGAGATGAACCTGTAGATTCTGGGACAGCTGTAAAACAATGATAATCATAGTATGACTTTTCATTGAAATGGAGGAAGCGATGTCTAGAATCCAACCCTCCAACGTTTTCGAAACGTGATGGTATGACACGGATACTTCGACCTATCATACTGTCGCTGATCCAATCTAGATAATTTTATGTTAACATGCTCTTAGAACAGCCTCAGGATTTAGCGTAACTTTGAATTTGAAAGCAGTCCATTCAATCATCAGCTTTTGTCTGTATTTACGCCCAGGCTGTAAATTTGGGTGAAATATCCCATCCTATTAGGTGATGTATATTATTAGGGTATATTATCACATACACTGTCGCCATATAGCTGGAATACTGCTGAGTGTGGCGGGAAATAATAAGCATCTATTAAAGATATGAGTTCCTTGCCTTCACGTGTAAATATCCTCAATATCAGTCGGTTCTCCCCCATTGTTGATACACAATGAACAAACTAGCGAAAACATGATCGAACGTACAGATTTCACATTTGTGGCCGGTTCAGTTCTCAGTCCAGTGTACACATGACGTACATCAGATATAACACTCCATCACACTTCAACAGGTGATGCATACCAGCGCCAGTTTAGCCCTATGTCTGCTACACCCATTCTGCTTACCTGGAATGACCCCCTCGTAAATATGAAGGTGACCAGCATGAATCCATGCTGGAGTGAGATCAATGTCCGGAAGCTGTCGCCGACTGATATGGTGTCCTGGTACACATCACAGACTAAGGAGTCTGCGTGACGTGTGACCGGTGTTTAGTCCACCGTATCAGAATTGTGATACAGATGTTGTGACGCTTTTCTTTTCTTTTTTTCTTTTTTGTAAACATATCTTGGGGATTATCTTTCCGAGATATGATTTCAATGTTGCTCTTTTGTTCACCTCTTTAAGTGTCGAGTTCCAGAATTACTTCCCTTGCCATATCGACCTTGTACACTATTTAATACTTTTGTTGTTAAACAGAGACTGTGTAATAAATATAACCATTGCATATATGTTTTCAATATGTTTCAAATTATTGATATTGGTGTTCAATAATGTACTAAAACATACATGCAGATGCCACCAAGAGTTTTGATCGCATATATACATGTATTTTTATGTAAATGTGTTGTACAACATCCAGCGGAATGATGAAGTGTATCGATGCACTGCTCAGGGAACCTGGCCAGCTGTGACGATGTTGTCGACAGTCCTCATGATGTAGTTACTGCCGTTCATCGATCTTCATCCTTGAAAGCTAAGCGGCTGTATATATGACAGAACATTTGTCATGCTGATATCATGTATATTTCCCGACTGCGTGACGGGTGAGTGAGTGATCCATATATCCGTGTGATTGGCGGTGATGACATATCTCCGGTAACCGATCGCGATGAGCTCACAATCTGGCTCATTCATTCTCTTAAAAAATATAGAAGGTCGGAGGGGTAATATATGCATGGTGTGCCGAAGGCAGTGCACCATGCCTATCTGGAACCAGCAGACATTAACATGTACTAAATATGTCTTGACACGATTTGGAATATAAGCCATTACGAGGGAGGAGTGCAGAGAAAGGCACAGCCAGGTGTTCGAGAAGCATGTGCACAAGGGTCGAGAAAGTTATACATTCATTAACCTGTGCTGTGCTGTCTGCATGCTTCCTCGTACACCTGCCTGTCCCTTTCTCTGCACTCCTCCCTCGTAACAAACAGCGAACTGTGTCAATATTTAGTTTTCTAAACAACTTTTTTGTTTGAAGGAAAAATATTCTGCAAAAGCCTCACACAGTTGGTATGACGTTCTGACTATGATCAGCGTTTCATTGAGTATGTTATGTTTATTAGTTTTCGAGCTAGACTGCAATTCATCGGTCCGCTATTGAGCCATATGGACTATACATGGTCCGAAGACGCGGTGTCAGCCATGTGGTTTAGCCAGTGGAAAGAAAATATAATGTGTATATGCCATTTACAATGCAAATGTCACGTGAACACACTATTTGCACAAAAATATACACTGTGATTTCCTCATTAACACGGAGGTGGTGTAACAGTCATACAACGTTACTCTGCAGTAGACCCGTGAAGACAGAATTGATCCTCGGTAACTCATACTTGTGACTAACGGGATAAAGTGTCACTCGCTGACACATATCATCGATTTGATGCTCATGTTATTAATCACCGGATTGTCAGGTGCAGAGTCTCTTATTTACTGGCCGCCGCCATATAGCTGAAATATTGCCGAGTGCGGCGTATTTAACGAAAGTCACTCACACATTGCACAAGTGACACGATATCAAACGTTATATAAATGGTACAGGATTTGGTACAATATAGCTATTGGGCGATTCCCAATGGTTAGAGAGTCTGAAATAGCACGTGAGCTAAGTACATCACAACTGAGTTTTCTTCTTACACGAGACAAAAAAGAAACATTTAAGAAATCCCAAAGAAACGAACTCGAATTCATTTGTCAACATTATCATACAAGGTACAAGGAGAAACTTTGTGTTTTCTGTCTGGGGAGTTATCACATGTAATTTGTTGCATAATGCTGTGGAATAATGAATGTATTTCGATGACAGCAGCTGAGAAGTCAACGTCACATCAAAGATGTATATTCACGTGAATATACGTCGCTGGTCACATTGATGATTTTACAAACGCCTCTAGATCTAAATGGGATATTGACTTTCTAGGATTTAGAGTGGCCTCCCTTTTAATGATATCTGTCTCTATCGACTGTCGCCATATTGCATGTAAACAAACAGGTAACAGGTGACTCCTGTGTCGAAAAGTGAGTTATTTCTTGTATGTGTAATCTTATGATTCGGTTCAGAAACCAACAAGCAATAGTTTCGAAGTGAGGACGAGAAGCTTATTTAAACTGAAACTGTACAGTACCGCCGTTGTTGACCGGCTACACCACTTAAGAGTTTTTTTTATGACACTGACACTGTTGACAGTTGGCATAGGGTAGAGTTTAGACCAGAAATCAGATCGGAATTGATGTCTCTCACTTTCGAACATAGATTGCGAGGTTGTCATTAAGAGATATCATCTGGGACCTTTGAACTGTTGAAACAATGTTATTTCCGTCAAAATTTTTAATCCGGCAATATCAGATTCGACACGTTTATGATTATGATCGCACATCAAACTCTAAATTCCACAAACCAAGCCTTATACTTTTGGGTAGGAGTTCCGCCCGTACCCCCAACCCCAATCAAAAGCCAACATTACAAACTGACATGCATACCTGACTCTAAATATACATTCGATAAACTAGAACACGTATGAATAAAAAGCCCTAATCAATCAACTCATTTCAGTGATGGGATATTACACTGCTTAAGGTGGAAATATTCTATGTAAAAAGTGTGGTGTACCAGCAGAACACTTTCCACACTTTTTCCTGCATTAATATTCTTACCTCAGGTTCTGTATATGTGTATGGATGTGCTCAAACTACAAAGCAGTCATCAACAAATCAGTTTAATAAAAGGTCCGATGCAGATTGTCTGAGTAAAATGCAATATGATATTGGAATGAAACACTTGCTTAGCCACAGATGTCATGTTACTAGTCGCTGTTCTGCAGCTGTCTATAACTTAGATTAAGGTGTGAACGACAGCCTTGATTCCATCATGAAGGGGAACAAAATATCAACCATTGCTGAAGGGGTCATAATTGGCACAGGTACAGATATCTATACAGAAATGCACCCTAACTAATATCAAAATTAAAAAATGTACCCTAAGGTGAGTCTATTTTGCACTGTTTTCTTGATCAGGATTGTCATACTATTTGTATGACAATTGACATGCCATCGATTGTGTCATATAAGACATGACCAAACCCAGTGACGAATGTTTAGCGATGAACAATATCTCTCATTATCAGGCGAACAAGGCCTAGATTTATGAAGCTCTCTTAGCGCTAATATAGTCGTAAGCTAATGTTAATGTATGGCACTTACGACAATCTTAGTGCTAAGAGAGCTTTGAAAATCTAGGCCCAGGATCTTCCAACATGAACAAAATTGGTTTCAGTTTTGGGATGAGGAAAATGGACTCATCTGGTATTTACTGTAATGGGTACATTTATGTATTCTGACTTTGTCTGGGGTACATTTCTGTGTACTCCATGTCATTGTTGGCAGCTGAAATTTGATAAAGAAATTTCTGAATGTCAGAATTACACATTTTGTATAGTATACTTTTAAATATGAAATATATCATTGCAGACTTATTATGTGGCAGTACCTGTGGGCTCATAGTGTGTACCACCTGGTCAGATGGTTTCCTCGTAACAACAGGACAAAAATGTGAGTATAGCGACTTATGGTACCTTTGGGCTGTGCATTGGCTACTATCTAGTATTGCAATGTATATTAATGCAGGTATCCATACAATAAACTTTCAGGGGATAAAAAATCCCCGATATAAGTGCTTGATATTCAGTTCAGTATTTGGGGAGTGTTTGACAGTGATAGCGATTCCACACCAAGATTCGTTTCCATGCATACCAAGGTCCTAAAATTAATGTTATTCTTCTGATAACAGTCAACTCAAGATTAGGATTGATAGGGAGGGAGTATTTCTACCTTTTTTTTCCCTCGGTGTATTATGTGTGAAGTAAACTGTTTTGTTTAATATATAATTTGATTTAATATTTAATAAATATAATATTTATTTCCAAGTTAACCATAGAGAATACTCAGGGTTTCCCCAAGACATTTACATTTGGAGGTCAGGTTGATTCTGAAAATTGTTAGGGGGAGTCAGAATAAAAATTGGAGCATCAAACAATTTACAAAGATAATCAAATTTCAGTTAATAAGGTTTTTGCAGGTATATGCCTCTAAGTCTAAGACATTAATAATGGTAATATGAAAGAATCAAGCAGCTCTTGACATTTTTAGTTGTCTTTGTGGACAATCCAAACTGCTTCTAGAGACCACAAACATTTTGCTGTGGCATTTAACAAAAGTTGCCAAGAGCACTGAGGAAGGTACTTGAGTAAACCCGATACCAACAACTCATTGTGACAGCAACAGTAAAAACGACTTAGTTACTTAGTTTAATAAGTTAGAAATTTTTTTGCCACTAAATAACAATTCTTCTAATTAAGGATACTTGGATTATGTGCAGTGTTTGCATGTTGTTCCTTGCATGGCTGCAGCTTCTTCCTGGTGATGGTGCTCACTGCAGCGTTGATGGTCCCGCAGGTTGTGGTGTTGCTCCTGGATCACTCCAGTCGTTGGTGCCCACAGAAGCTCTTCGACTTCCTCATCGTGTCCATAGTGTTCACCTTGTTCCTCATTGGTAAGCGTTGTGGAGAAGCTTATTTGTTTCCATGTCTTCACTGCAAGTGATTTCATAGCATTTGATTGGCTAACCAAGCAGTCACGTTTACAAATGTTTCCATAAACAAAATGAAAAATATATGTGCAGTTTTCAAATAGTTCTGCAATTTTTTCTGTAAATAATCAGTGTCATTTCCTTCATGTCGTGTAGTAGACATAACCTGTCACCATGGAGTACCATGGCATTTTTTTCCTGGAAGCCTATAAAAGAATGTTTGTGTTCTGTGTGTTCTTGTTTTTTAGGCAAACATTTCCTATCAAGTTGGAGAAAAAATGAAACAAAGTCATATCAAAGTCTGCAATTTGCTCACCTCCAGAATCCCTGAATAATTTATTTTAGTTTGATGCGCCCATGTTGCTATGGTGATGTTTTCAGATCTTGATCTTGGAGTTAAAGACTAATGATATCACAGATATTTTCCTAAACCATATGGAAAACCTGTCTCAACTTTGAAATTTGTTACAATCCTTGTTGTGTTGATCATAGCTAAATACCTGACACCATGATCCACTCCAGTACCAGAATCCATTCTTCACAAAACAGTTAAGACTAAAGAAAAACATGTGTTAAATGTTTATTCTATCGTGTTCAGGGTTCACCTTTCTGTTCATGGTGATGATGCCTGTCCCAAGAGCTGTGAAGATTGGATTCCATGTGTTTGGGGGTGTGTCTTTCGTCATCAGCCTGGCTCAAGTTATCTTGACATCCAAAGCTGAGTCGTGTGTAAGTTGAAGCTTTGGCGCATTCATGATGTTTATAATAACAGATATGAAGGCAAATACTGCCTGTACAGGCTGCTTAGAATATAAGGGAGGTAACTCTGCACGTCATAACCTGTTCCTTGTAAGTTGATTGGCTTCATTGATATATATATCATCCTTCGTTTTTAGCTCACCTGACCAACAGCTAGGTCAGCTTATGATGTGATCTGATTGTCTATAATCAGTTGTCCCTTGTCTGTTGTAAACGTCTACTGTGACAAGATGACTTGATCTTCAGTATATCTGAAACCTTGACATGCATATTTTAACCATTATTGACCATCGGTATGATTAGGAATTATGATTCTGAATTTCATCATGGCCACCACAGCAGCCATATTGGAAATTGTTTATGGCTATTTCTTCTGAAATTTGATACATATGTTGTTAGTATTGGGGCTCATGGTAACATGCTCTGTTTTTTATGCCAAGTTACCTTACCTTGTGACGTGTTGTCTGCTTTTGCCACTTTTGTAGTTTCAAATTGAAACTTTGAATGAATGATCCCTGCATCAATGTCCCAAAACTATGGCAGCCTCACTTAAATATCAGGAATCTTGGCCTTTGTGAAACATCTTTCACCCCACTGTAGAGGTGAAACAGCAAAACAAGTTGAAACTGTGACCAGATGGCAGGTTTAACAAATCTTATTAGTGTCTGAGTTCATCCTTGGCTAGTCAAGCGGTCATTGCTTCAGACAGTCTGACAGGGACTAGGAAGCTCTGCACTTCATATAGTGGTCTCTCCCAGATTAACATACATATGAAGTTACATGACCTTTTGGTGACCCCAGTAACCTCGACATTGACCTCTGCAATAACAAGATGAACACCCCACTAGGCAGTTATCTTCAATGTCCCTCTAATGTTCCATGTCATGTCTACTCATGCATGATGTTTCCTTTTTCAGAGCAGGACCACAGAAGCCTTGTACACTTTATCAGTCGTGCTGGCTGTGTTTTCAGCCATTAGTATGTGTAAGTATACACTGGGAGCTTGACCAGTTGCCAAAATAAGGGACCGTTCATAATTTATGGGTAGGATGTGTTATGGGCGAAGCATGTTCAATGTGAATCACATACATGCACGCACACACAAACACACACTCCTTTTACAATATGTGTACACCTGTTATATTAAAAACATTTTTGTATACAAAAATGCTGACCCTCCTACCAGAATAAAATGGGTGACCTTCTCTTAAAATCTTCTTTAAAAAAACAATGCATGCACGCACGCACACACACACACACACACACACACACACCATAAAATGTCAGGATATTTTTTAAAATCAAGAGGTTTTCATTGTATTTTGTAGTTATGGCTGTATTCACTGTTTGACTAGGATTATGATCCATGGCACAAGGTCTGTCCTATGCTGTCACCGTCTAAGTAAACTCAGGCTCAGTGTATTTCGTATACACTCCACCACTGAGTCTAACAATATCTAGTTGAAGGTCGCGTCAGGTAACCTTTGAGCAACCAATGACAGTCCAATCAAACACGAGACTGTTAAATAGATTTAACCAATCAGACAACGGCTAATATTTAGGGGTCGGAGGGACTTTTAAAATATTCAGGTCACCGATACAAATCTCTCCACAGACAAAAATCAGCATATAACACAGTTTTTTGACCTGCAGTATATACGCTTTGAGGTTTCTGTTGACATGGTTACCATTAGCTAATATTTCCGCAAGATAGCATCCTTGAATACTGTCAAAAACACTATTTTCAACGACTGTTTACTCACCGTTGTCATGGCTGTATGTATGCCGTGTGCATCACCCGGAAGCGAGTGTACGCTGAATAGCAGTTCGGGTACGAACCTTTTCGAGATAAAAAGTTCCAAAGGTATGTGCGAATGTCCACTTTCGCGATTTGGTAAGCTGTGTTCTGATTGGTCAATCTCAAAGGTTACCTAACGCGACCTCCCATAAGGTTTTGTTAGACTCAGTGGTGGAGTGTAACGAAAAGTACTGAGGATAAGTTTACTTAGACTGATGCTGTCACAGCTGCTGTCATAGGACTGGAATACTGCAGACTGAGGCGTTAAGATAGAAAGAAACAACTATAACCAGGAAAGCAGTCCGTCAGCGCCAACAAAGTTCTTTCGTGAAGTAGATGTAATGATTCCACAAAGTTATGGTTCTTATTTTAATTTCAGGCATTTTCGGTTTGATGGCTCCATTTTGGATTGCAAATCGCGTGAAGGAAAACAGTGTCCTGAATGTTCCAGATCGTACAGGTGTTTGCTATGAACCAGTGAAGTGCTGCTCGTGTCTGTGGCACATATAACATTCTCAAGATGGGAAGGCATTAAGCTCTTCTTCTAATGTACAGTATGGTTCAAAATTATTGAGAATAGCTAAAGCATTTCATATTATTAAACGAGAACAAATCAGATAAAATTGAATGTATTGTGAAAGTGAACTGACCTTTTCATGTTGTGTAGGTAACAATTTAATATTTTATCAAGTCTCCTTGAGCTTCACGGCACAGTCTAAGACGGGTAGGCATACTTCCTATCAGAGAGGTTAGTGTCTCGTGAGTTATGCTGTCCCAGTATCGGACCACTTCTCTCTTCATGTCTTCAATTTTTGTCAACCCCTTTTGATTCACACATTCCTTCATCATCCCCCAAATGTTCTCAATGGGATTTAAGTCAGGACTATATGCAGGAAATGGTAATGCAGTCACATTTTTCTCCTGAAACCACTGCTTGGCATGTTTTGCGGTGTGTTTAGGATCATTATCTTGCTGCAAAATCCAGTCATTTCCATAAAACACATGTGCACTTGGAAGGAGAAAATTATCTAATATGTTAGTGTAGCGTTGACTTGTCAGATTTCCTTCAAACACACACAGCGGGGTCGTTCCTAATAAGGATATCCCTCCCCATACATGAAACTTTGGGCTGTATTTAGGTCGTCGATACAACGGTGCTGACGCAGACTTTGTCCATATTTTCACATTATTGGGATATACCCATATTGAGCTTTCATCAGTAAAAATCACATTTTCCCAGTCAAAGTTTTCATGTGCCAAACACCACTCAACACGCCTGTCTTTATGTTCTTGTTTCATGAGAGGAGAAGGAATTCCAGTCTTTTTCTCCCATCCAAGATCAATCAAATTTCTTCTAACTGTAGATTTTGATACAACTGTTGATCCCCTTTCTATCATTTCATACCTGATGTTGGAGATGCTTGCCATTTGCTTTTTAGACGCTAAAATTCCCAGCCGGACGGGATCTGGGAAGTCCAATTTTCTGGGTCTCCCTGCTCCTTTCTGGTGCCCCAAATCCTTTCCCTCTTTAAAATTCTTCCTAATCCTATACACAGTAGAAAGAGGAGTTCCCGTTCTCTCTGCCAATGTATTTACATCATCAATTCCTTGATTACACAACTCAAAAATCAACCTTCTTTTATCTTCAGCAGACATTGTTGACAGTGCTGAGGAAAATGACGTCTGCGACAAATTCAGGGGAGGTAACTCTAATTGTACTATACCCAGTAGGCCAAGATGAGTTACCTCCCTTATACCATTACTTAGTTTTAAGTATCAGTGAATCAGTTGAGGTGTTAGGATAGCTCAAAGTAAGAAGAATAATTCTCAATAATTATGAACCAGACTATATTACATTTGCTGTATCACCTGGCCGTATCACATAGCTTGGTTAACGTGAAATGTAGCCATAACACTGTTATTGTCCCAGTTTTCTCTTATGTATGATGCACACTTGTGTATTACCTGCTCCTTCTATTCCTGGGTACAAGGTACATTGTGGACAGTTTCAAACTCCACGTCATGATTTTCAATTCAGGTGCTGACTGTGGTTGAGGGAGTCATACCTCAGTTACATTACTCTTAATCTCACCGAAGCGTTAATTATGTATTGATATGATAATGTTAATTGTCATGTTGCATTAACAGCACGTGGCCAGAATCAATGCTGCTCATAGTGAAGCTCCCATTGACCAATGTAACACAGCACAAACATTAGCCAGTTCTCACCGAGTGCAGTGTGGTCAGTTTATGAATGCTTATTTATCAAACAGTATTGATCTTGAGTACTCTCTTTGATAGGTTTTCAAGCAAAAAGCAGTAGTGATTTGAGGTACCCTCTTTGATAGGTTTTCAAAGAAGACTCACCACACATAATGACCAGATCCTGATGAGTAACTGCTCATTATCAAGGATTATGGTATTTCTTGGATGTATTCTTGTGTAAAATCATTTTCTCAAACTAACTTTTAGAGGAATTCAAAGAACTTTGATCACAATAGAAGCTGTTGAAGTTACGTTTATAATAATATTAATCAGTGTACCTGATATCACCCATGGCCTTGATTTCCGAAGCTTTGTTATGGTAGGGGTTCACGTTCATGCCATCAGAGATTCAGATGACCAGGATATTTGCGTAAAATATGCTATAAAAAAATTGAAATATGCAAGAAAAATATATGCCCAGCATATGAAAAACATTAAATAGATATGCTTCCGCTGTGATAAAATAAAATGCGTATTTACCAAATACACCAAAATCATGCAAAAGTATGGGTATCCTACCCATATAACCAAAAGCTTACATGGAGCTCTGTGTGGTGTCATAAGGAAAGGGGTAGACCGTTAGTTTGGCCTCCCTTTCATTTCATGATCTGAGTATGAGTTTGGTATTTTATATATACACCAACAATGAGGTGTTGATATATACTGTGGATTCTTGTCACTGATGTGTTACCATTAACGCCATCAACTATATGATTAGTCAATAATTTACACAGTCTTTACAGCAAGTATTATGAAAAAAAGAAGAGTTATTTTTGTACTAGTCTGACGTAATTGCTTACAGATCAACAGCATTTAAATTCTGCAGTATTAACCTGAACCCGAACTTTCATGGCATAACCACATGTTTACTGCTAGACACATATTAGATGATCCTGCGCACTAAACGCATTTGTGACAAGAGAGGCGGTACAACGAATTGGGCGAGTACACTTGGCTGCTGCAGGTAGCTTGACGATTATGCATGTGCAATACATGCTAACCGTGACATGAAATCAACACCATATATTCCTTCGAATGATAAGACTGCAATTTCAGGCATAAGATACTGATATTCCACGCTAACCTTTAGTTAAGACGAAGACAAATAGATGATTGGGGCATTGACAAGCATTTTAGATATTCAACAATTTTGTTAAAAATACCCCAGGAAAATGTCATTTGCTTCGTGAAATGGATCGGTGGTCCTAAACATATTTGCTCAGTATATTGTGTTGATCCAATTCATTGGGATTATACCTGTTCCCAAATCGAGTGTGCTATGACAATTCATGCATGAAACGCACGGGGGGAAAATGAACTTCTCGATATTTATCAGACAACTTGTCTCGCTCTTGTTTCAAGTGATCGTTCTGTGGGGCGTTCCCAAGTATGCAAATTGGGGTCATTTGTCAGGTCGTGGATCATCTTATATGTGTTTACCAGTAGATAAGCGCTCTTCTGAACTGCTGATTACCAAATAATAGGGCTTGGACAGTCAACTTATTTGCTCAGTCTGGTCCAGACTGCTGCCATATAGCTGGAATATTGCTAAGTGCGGTGTTAAACAACAAACCAACCAACCATTTGCTCAGGTCCAGGTAGGACCCAGGTATCCAAAGTCTCATGGTACATTGGAAAATGACAATAACAGCTTAAGTCGATGGTTACAGTTCTGGTCCCTATAGTTCACGCTGGTCAACATTAAAGCTTCATTCAACGTCAGTGAATTGTGAATTTTTGTGTAATTTCTGTTTCTGACTTATAAACACTCAAATATGTGAATTGATGCCTATCAGTGTACCCTTGGGAAGAAATATTAACATGAATATATTAAAAAAAAAATCAGCAACGAAAAACAGTCTCCGCACATGCATGATCAAGGCATTTCATGCATGTATGTACTACTATAGTCTGGCAGAAAATGTTTCAGGACGGTATTTGGTAACTTACTTTAAAACTATAAGTGCTATCCGTATAAGTGCTATCCATTAACTAATGCAAAATGCACGTGCTTGAAGTCATGTGATATGCTCTGCCAAGCATAATGTAAGGAATTGCCATGTGACCTGCCTATTTGCATGACCGGGTCGCTGTTCCGGTAAGTAGCTCAACACTCTTGGCATGTGAAGTGTTGTTGTGACTTGAAATAACGACAGCTTTTACAGACAACTTTCTTATTACCAAGTGATACATTATGACAACTTAATGGTAGATGAATTATAAAACCTCATACCAAATTGGAAACGGATAGCACTTATAGTTTTAAAGTAAAGTTACCAAACACCGTCCTGAAACATTTTTTGCCAGACAATACTAATTCCCAATCAATGATTTTGTCCAACTTGAGACCTAAAGTCAGGGTTAAGTGGGTTAGCCCAGTGATTAAGGCATTGTTAGTTACACCAATACCCAGGTTTGAGTCCCCATGTGTGTTCATATAGCTGTGATGTAGCTGAATAGTGCTGAGTTAGCTGTATACTGTGTCACTTACTTACTGTGGTATATCTACCACCCAACAAACGTTTTTTGTCTGCTCCTGTTTTAATCTTCAAGTCAGAATTGATGTAGATGTTTGTTTACAGAATTAGTTCCCATGTTTAATGGAACTGGAGTATCTGTCCACATGCGAGGGGAACTTAAGAATGAAGAAGGAAAAATAACTTGTGTCATCTTTGTGAACTAAATTTGAAATATTTGGTTCTCAGGCATCAAGATGTGTCTAAGGGATGCCATGTCTGTAATATGTTTAGGTGTAAATATTTAATGAAAGTTTTGATTTGATGTCATGTAAGGCTATTTTTACTTGGTGACTGGGAAGTGTGTTGTACTTTAAGATGTTTTATCTTCCTGTCTCCTTTTCTGGTTTAGTTGTGCAAAGATCCATTTCCCTTCTCTGTGGTTCAGAGTTACATCCCTTTGATAAGCCAGGCTCTCAGAATGGTGACAACGTTAGTTGGTTTCACACCAGTTGTATTGGTAAACTAAATGAAGTACAGTCTGTAAATAAAGAATAGTCTGTGTCATGATAGGTTACATAAGATTAGAACCATCTTTTAACCAGCCAGTGATGCTTGCCATGTTTGGAAAGTTACAGT
This sequence comes from Haliotis asinina, assembly GCF_037392515.1. Classification (NCBI taxonomy): domain Eukaryota; kingdom Metazoa; phylum Mollusca; class Gastropoda; order Lepetellida; family Haliotidae; genus Haliotis; species Haliotis asinina. The sequence goes on from NC_090295.1 coordinate 39,881,476, forward strand.
TTAAATAAATTTTCTAACATTGCAATCTTCAAAGAGATTGTGTTGCATTCTGAAGGAGAGTTTCGGATGTGGGAATGATCCTTTCAAAAATCATTGTCCTTGTCCTCTCGTTTAGTTTTCAAATCTCTGATAAGTATTTTTCAAGCTCAGCCTGAAATGCAAGTTGTCAGTCAAAAAAGTTCACAGTTAACAACAAAGGGATATACTTGCTGTTAGTGATAAGATTTTAGGACAGACCAGAAACCAGATATGGTTTCACTTTCTTGTGTGGTGTATAGTAAGTTGTGGAATTGCTTTTTCATGATATATTAATAAGACTCCGAGAAGGATGTATATATTCTATATGTATTTAGTTTGTATGTTTTTATACAGCATTCAAATCAGTAAATTTTGTAAATATATTTATAATTCACCAAATGTCCACTTTAGTTTTTATACGTCCATATCTTTTACATTTTCTATACATTCCATGTGTTATATCAACTAACAGATTTGAGTATTTCTCTATTAATCAGTTTTAACAAATTATTCAAAATATACTTTCCATTCAAACTGTACTCATCACAAGCAGAGCCATCAATTCTGTGCAATAAGTGTTTTCGATATAGAATAGTTTGTGGTTTTGGAAAGACGAAAAAAAAGCTATGCCTTCACATTATCAGCAGTTATGGAGTTGTTCTGCATTTAATAGTTATTTATATTATACTCTGTATCCATGGTTACATAATTCCAGCAGGTCTGGAGATGCTCCGTCCACATTAAAATATTTTCCAAATAAGATGTTTGGTGTTTTTTGTTGTTTTTTTTTAAAGAGACACGTTGAGTTTGTTTGCAATGGACAATAATGTCTTCATTGGGATATCAATACCATGTGTCATTGTGACTCTAAAACTTTGTAGAAAAACATCCAATTGAGCATTACAATTTCATTTACATTCTGTTTTTGCAATTTTGAGCTCCTACATGAAGCTTTTTCTAAGTCTCATCTGAAAGATCCTATATTGATCCACATACCATGAGCAATCGTTTAACTCTACAGCTTATGGATTCATCTACAGGCAACTGTGGTAAAGAAAACTAAACATGTACCCTGTACTAGACATATTTTCTCTGAAAATATCTGTCATATGGTTACAGTAAGAGCACTCTTTCATGAAGCCTTAATGGAGTACAATGTGCAAATTTGAGTCTGCGAGTTGGCATTTACCTGGTTCCTTCTTCTGAGGTCAGTGCGAGTTCAGTCAAATCAGCTATAGACCCCAATAGACAGAACAAGATAAACTGATAAGCAAGAGTGTGGTTTGTGAGCCTTGCACATGTGGACAGACCAAAGAACCAGGGCAGCCAAGACTTACTCTAGACTCAAGATGACTTGTAGCTTGCTCTCTTGGGGCTGGACACAGACCAACCTACATACACACTTCATTTCAAAATACCTGGGTAACGTGAAAGTATGTATCTGTGCACTTAAACCTGAAACTGACTCCATTACACAACATACCCCTCCAATAAGGATGAACAGGAGGTCAGTATCTGTCTTTGGCGACGTAGCTTCGTATATTGGCGACGTAAGTGTGTATATTGGAGTCCCACTTTCAAATACTGGTGCCCTATTACTGAACCTTTCCTAACGCAGAAATCAGAAAAATGTAATACCTCTACTATTGAAATACAGAAACAAAAACTCAATGTTTTCATCCATTCATTACATGTCAAATGTCACTCCAGCACCGTCATGTTCCACAACGAAGTGTACAGATTTAGCAGCAATAGCAGTATAATGAGGAACACAACGCATGAGCTTAACATTTGTGCCTTTGTACTCCTTGACCAAATGTAGAGATATCATGAAAATCAGGTGATATGATACACCCAGCCTTATCACCCATACTGCAAGCATGTCACCACACATTAGACAATGTGATCAATTCTCAAACAGTTTGTTTATGAACATGTGGACACGGTTTCAACAGTGGACGGAACCCAGTTAGTTTTTAGTAACCTGATACCTCCTGTAGCTAGTTCCACATCAACAAGGATTTTTGGAGGGAGGGCGGTGTCATACTTATTACTGACTAACGCGTTTACTGCTGCTGAGAGATCCTCAAAGATAGGGACTTTTCTAGCATTTGGCCTAGGACTATTAGCCGGGGCACTGGTGCTGCAAGCACTATAACCATTAAGCTCACTCACTTATAAATTACTTCCATGAGCGGTGAGGTCACCTGTTCAATTCCCAAGTCATCACAACCCACTGATCTGCAGTCAAGACGTACATACACTGCATACAAGTTGCACTGTAGTCGTAGTCATGTTTATTTTCTAAATATGAATTTTAGTTTTTTTTAAATTAATATTTTAAGCAATCACCATATTATTTACTCACCTCAATGACGTGCTTTTGGTGAAGTGTATATGGACAACGGGCCCATTCAAATAAAAAGCTGTTTTAAGCAACACAATGCATTCTCCTCCTGTAGTGTAGTGTGGTTAGTTTGCCTAGCCTACTATGCATGCCAAACCTGCCTGAGCCAGTGATTACAACCCCTTAAAGTGAAATCGGTGGTTAGGTTGACATTGTCAACCACTTTGGCACAAGAATTCCTGCACTGAAATAATCTCATGAATTATGTTGCCCTTGTATTGGCCTCCCGTTTGGTTCCTTAACCAGGGTCTCGTTTCACAAACCTCTCGTTAGCCTAAGATCAGGTAACTATTCTCGTAGCATCCGTAGCTCCTGTGTTGCAGTACAGGAGGTATAATGGCTACGAGAAAACTTACGAGATCCTAGGCTTATGAGAATTTTGTGAAACGGGGCCCAGGTTACAATATTGGCCTTCAGTAATACCTGCTTGACACGTCATTGTTTCCCATTTGTGCAGATCGATGCTCATGCTGTTTATTTACATACCACCGCCACATAGCTGGAGTATCGTTGAATGTGGCGTAAAACTAAACTCAGCCACCCTTTTGAGTCCTTACCTCTGTGACAGACTCAGCATCCTATTCACATCTTCATCGGACATACTTAACATGTTGCTTCCTGACTGGAAATCACACCCATCCCTTTCATATTGCCAGGAATAAAAAATCTGCACGGCTCATTGCTTTGCTTTTCTGTACTTTTATTCTTTGCAAGAGTTTCCAAGCTTTGATATTCAGAAACTGAGAGGCTTTTTCAGGTACACTTTCGTTTTCTGTCTGTTAAGAAGCAAGCATCGGTTCGTCATCTGCTCAACTATATTCATTTGGTGAAATTCCCGTTCTAGGTTTTGTGACTCACACAGCAAAGCCTCATCAGAACAATTCCCAACTGCACCTACATAATTTTTGCCCCCTTTCAGGCTGATATGAAAACTGACCCTCGAAATGCTTCCATTCAAAAGCTTCGGAAAATGCATTTGAGTGAAAAAAGACACTGCTCAAGCAACCCCATTTGCCTGACATGGTTTGTTTTGTATCCCCACAATACGTCGCCTCATGCATAGTAGAGTGTTCTTAACATGTGTATCATGCACACCGTGCTATCCAGATGTAGGATGCCAATATTAATAGTACTGTGTTTGGGTGCAAGGGTTATGAAACTAGGGTGCCATTATGTATGATTTCAGGTATAAGCACAATAAACTCCTCAGATCTGCCAATATTGGCGAGTCAGAAGAGTTTGTTCCTTACAGAATCACTCAAGTTGGAAGCTGTTATTGGCAATATGTACAGAAGAATAATACACTAGCGCCTCCATCGACTTCTCTGAAAAGAACCAAACCTGATACAATTCTGGGTGTTGGCAAAATTTATTTATGCACATGCTTGTTATTTCACAAAAAGCCTTGGGCAAAAACAAGGATGGAAAACTTCCAAATCAAATAATAGCTACTGTAATAAAAAAAATTGATTGACATCTGATGGATGCAACACCAATCAACTACATCAAAATACATCACTGTTCTTGGAACACCAAAAAAATAGATATCTTCAATAAAATTCAATAGTAAAGTACAAAAATTGTCCAAGTACAAAAAGTCAAGAATGTATTAACTTAAAAGTCTGGCAGTTGAAATCTGTCGTTTGTCAAGAGTTTGTGGATGCATAGTTGATACAGGCGTTCCATCCACCTAACTCTCCCTGCATGTGCAGTAGTTTAATGTTGTCTAAGCTCAGCTTGAGAAGTCACTACACAGGTGGTCATTACACTGTAGCTGGTACCAGTTGACAATGACGTACGTACGCACGGCGATTGGCAATAGGTTAGACGTCGCCGCTAACCCTGACTTGCTTTTCTAATTTGTTTTGTCAGCAGCTGCATTGGAGCTACCTTCATCTTTGGGTGATGACTCTCCCTCAGATTGTTTGGTGTCGGATGTTTTCTTATTCTCGCTATCACCTTCCTGGTCATCCTGTAAGAGATAACGTTACCCGTCTGTGAAATTGTAAACAACAATGCAGTCCGTCCTTCTCATATGAAGAGGAATACCCTTGAATCCTATTACCTAGCTACTGAACTGCAATGTAATAAATGTACAAAGTAACCTAAAAGTGTAAAACGCATTGGGACTACTGCAGTTCTGAATTGTTTGCATGACATCACAGGACACTCAGCCCCCACTTAGCCACTAAGAACATCTCCATCAAACCATTAGCAAATATATGTAAATGTAATACATCACAGAGGAGAGACTGATCATGGGAATAAAAGCATGATGCTGTACTCAGCAATACACCAATTTTTAGGGTATTATATACAAATCACCAAGACAAACCTGTCAGAGGATATTTAAATATATCTTACAAACTGAGTTTCAGTTCTGAACAGGGGAGCCCTTTGAAGAGTCCCTCTTACATTAAGCAGTGCAACTGTAACTGAAGTGGTCTTACCCTCTTCTTGGCTGGTCTTCGCCTGCGTCTTGGTGGACCTCGGGGTCCAGGTCCTCCCTGTCCCATAGGCATGCCCTGGTCGTAGTAATGCCTGGGTGGCTGGTAGAAGCGACGGTAGAAGGGCCGGCGGCGTTGGGGGGGCATCCGTTGTCCTCCATTCTCATAATCACCTTCTACCTATAAGCATTAAAGACAGATGTTAGCAGACACTATGAAACTGCCAAAATGTCATTTAGCAATCTATTTCCCAGGATTCAACTGTAGTGATTTTCATGACCATGAATATACTGTAGAATATCAGTTATCACCATCAGTCCTACAAAAACACAGAATGCTCATTTTCTCCAGAGAACACTGTCCATTCTTGATTAACAAGTGTAAAATATTCCTTTCCATTGTGGTCTTGCCTACCGCTTTGTTTTGAGCCCAGTTCGAACCATATGACATGTAGCTGTCCCTAGCAAATGTATGTAACTCATTTCTGTAATCTTTTCTTGCAATATTTCTAAACCCTCCGTTAAGACCATACTCAGTCACTTCAACCCAACAAAGTTATGATGTGAATGTGGGGTCATGCAACACTTGAAAATAAAGGACACAGCCTACAGAATATGTACCTGTCCCTCTCGATCTCGATCTCCTTGGTAACCACGTGGCGGCCCACGCCCTCGCATGGGAGCCCGATAGTATCTGCGAGGAGCCCAGTATGGTCGTCTACGGGGTGGGGGTCTGTGTTCTGGCTCGCCATCTTCTTCTTCCTCCTCAGGTCCTTCATAGTACTGCAAGACAAGGCAAGAAATCAAAGCCAACAGACAGCAAAAGACTTGGTTCAAATACCTTGGTGTGAACAAGCTAAGGCCAAAAATACATATTCACTTTCCCTCTACATCTATAAAGGTCGAGGCTAACTTGATTTTCATTTACGTGAATGACACCTCCAGGCTAAAAGATACCCTTTCCCCATGGTGATCAATAGGTTATAAAACTGGATTGCATACAGAATCCTCAGGACTATTTCCTTGATGTATCACGTCTCCCACTATTTCTTTTACGGACTACTACACAGATGGTAAGACAAAGCCAAATTAAGATTTTGTCCCCACCAAAGAGTGTGTAAAGACTCAAACGTATGCCACTTCATGTGACAACAGTACTCACAGGTCGTCTGGGGCCACCACCACGACCTCCTCCCCTGGGGTACCAGTTACGTCGGTATCTACGGCGGTCAGCAGCATACTTGCTGCCTTGGACAAACGTACCGCCGGGTCCAGTGACACTGGCTGCCTCGTTACCCTGCAAGAGCACAACACGATGATATACCACATGCTAAATGCAGGTGATTCTACAGCTAACATGTATGTTTGAAATGCTCCTGTATGTAAAACTGAATGTTTATCAAAAGTCATGCAACAGATGAGTTTTTTGGAGTAGCACACATATAATGTTCCAAGAGATACATACCTTTTCCCCTTCAACTACATCAAATTCCACTTTTTCCCCATCCCCCACACTTCTAAGGTATTTCTTTGGGTTGTTCTTCACAATAGCCGTCTGATGGACAAACACATCTTCCTTGGTGTCATCACTGAAAATAAGAGGTCAGTTTATTATGTTCTTTAAAGGACCACTAAACTCAATTTTTTGGTACTCTTTTTATCACTGTATCTGAAAGACTATTGGTTAGTCATAAACAAAACACCATTTTGTTTTTAAAAAAACTTTGGATAATTAATATCAGGCGCTTAAAAGTTGCTAAAAAGCTGTCTGCTTCTCTCTCGCCCGCAAACGAAACCGCAGACAGGTTACGTAACCGTGTCGCCAGAGCCTGACAGTGACGTCAGAGAAGGAACGATTTCTCGTTAGATGTATAGAAAATGTGTAGGAAGCTCGTCATTTTGCTGATTTCTCAACGTCACCAAAGACATGCCGAATTGTTGTGTTGCCGTCAATTGTTTCTTGGGGTTGGGTGATGGTGTCACTATGTACACATTTCCACCAGACTCCGTAGTTTGTGCTTAAATTGGCTGTTAGTGTGTGCGAAGTGAGTTTTGTGGAAGCCTGTGGTATATACTAAATCGGATGGTTCGCCCCCTACCACGCTTCCAGGATAGAAAATGGAGTTTAAGTTTCATCGAGTTCATATAATCAAGACTGCTTACTACACATTGCTGACCCAAAGGATTTTGCATGGACATATCGCTTTCTTCCTCGGAAACGAGGTTGTGGTCGAAGTGACAATATTATTGTAAGTAATATTATATTGACCCCTTATATTGACCGATTCCAAGAGTGAAATTGTTATGTTATAAGCAATGTCATGTAAAATCCTATTGTCCATCAATAAAATATATATTTTACTTCCAGTAGAAAGTAATTTTGATTTTGTAAGTCGGTGAAAACAAACTTAAATAGCATTCATCCTCAGACAGGGTGTCGCCATTTTTGAAAATCGTGAAGTCAAATCCATTTGAATTAATGAGATTATGTATGGTTTGTTCTCATTAAGTTAGAAAATCAAAACTACATAGATATGTATTTGAATCATTACCAAAAGGAGTTTGCATGACACAACCTGTAACATAACCTAAGCGAGGTTGGGGGTCGAAGTGAAAATACTGCGCGATAAATTTCTTCACTTGCTATATTTACTTGGTTTGTAACATTCACTCACCAGTATGTAGACACTTGTCAATATACGTCTTTATACTTGGTCTCATAATCCTAATTACTTTATAATCATACTTGCATGCATTTGCTTGCAACTTAATAAAAAGAAGCGATCTGCAAATGTGTAACAGGAAAGTAATAGGTAGACGTTTCATAGTTTTCCTATATGAATCATAATTCGCACCCACGCCCTAGTGTATGTCGTCTGCATTATTACACTTAACGACGAAAACAATGATTTTGTAGAAAGCTACGACAACTTATTAAAAACAAAAATGCAAATATTAAAATTAAAGTTATAGGAGCAATGTCAGGCTATTACCTACTTCGAGGAATGTATCCAGCAATATCCACAAAAACAAGTGATATATAATTCATCTGCAGATTTCCAAAGTGATGTATCTTTTAACAGTCTCATATACAAAAACGTCATGTTTCGTTTCAGGTTTTTCATATTGCTGTATAGTTTCATTGGTTACCCAAGATAGCACACCTGGCAACTAACTGCATAATGTGCATCATTCTTTTTAAAATGTTATTTAGTTAGCCAATAATGAGCAATCAATCAATGTATTGGCGGTTAATCCTTTGAAAGAAAGGTGTTGTTTTACATAGACTCAGACACGACAGAGTATTCAGTATACATTAGAAAATGTACATACATAAACACTACCTTTTGACAACTCCCCCATTTTAATCCCCATAAAACTAATTAATCAATCAGTGTGTTATCGGTTAATCCTTTGATCGATCCAGACAAAAGAAATGCCAAATGGGGGCCTTTGTCGGGTAATCTAAGTGGCGTTACCACTAATTATACCTGTTATAAATTCATTAACTGACCATCAAGTGAATAATGACAATTAATGTGTGGGTTTATACCACCTAACATGGATTACAACCTAGCAACACCAAGTGATTTTGACAGAATCGTCTATGAAAACAAGGGTTGTAACTCGAAAACTAGGCAAAGCAGGAGACAAAACTAAACGATAATAGATTGTGAGAACATACAGCTTTAATTTTTCTCAACAGCTTTCGCGATTACAGGTTTGTACAAACCTATAAACAAAATAGTTTAACCCCTGAAATGTAGATGAATACTGCACAGACCCCCATTTCTATACCCACTATTATGTCACCGACACGTGTCACTGATTGGTTGAAATTTTGTCAGCGGTTGAGAATTGTGCACGGTTGACAAAAAGGTCGATTTAAGGTAATTAAAGATCAAAATGAGCAGTTTTAATGACGGGGTTTCATTTATAACGATGTCAGCAAGTGATTTTGCATTTGTACCCTATCAGAGTATATGTGACCTTTAAACCTAAACCAGTGATTAGTATCAATCTAGGAAATTGGTCCTGAAGAGAAAACGTACATAAAAAAAAAAATATCACTTTCAAAATATACACATTTTCTCATACTGAAGATAAATACTGAAATGTGATTTGGTGAGGCCTTTTCCAATCTAAACATTCTGAGTTAATCCCCTTAAAACATGATGTAATGAATGACAATTAGACTAGTCTCCTGTCAAAGTCAAATACACAGGACAGTGCAAGGATAGACTGATCTTATGTACGTTCATTCTTAAACCTCTCCTCATTAAAAACATCTGTTGAATATTGTTTATAGTTGCAGACAATCACAGACAAAATCACCTTCTTCATATATACATGACAAACCAAAAATTACTTCACAGGGTTCAAATGTTTTTTTTTGTTTTAAAACTTTAAGGCACTTGCTACAGTGCAAGTAACTTGTCCTTACTAATTCTCTACTTGCCCTGAATTACATAACAATCTTAATGAACTCATGAAATAATAAATCAACAGGGGCTCTGAAGGTAATGTTTACTGGACTATTTATCGTTAAGTGATAAAGAGCAAAGAAAGATAATTCTATTTCATTATCATTACAAAATCTAATAGTTACATTTTGAGCAGATATGAAATGACATCAGTTTTTTTGCAGTTTGAACCCGTAAGTGTAAGTTATCTAGTAGCCCACAGATAAGATACCATTATTTGATTATTATCTTGTCGCCCACAGATAAGATACCATTATTTGATTGCCTGAAATGAAAACTTATCCCAGACGTTGGGCGATGGGATTTTGAACCCCTGACCTCATACCTTAGTAAGATACAAAATGTTACATGTATTTACAGAATGAATATAACATTTGGTAAGAATGAATATAATAAACATGCTGAATTTTATTCATTTTACCAGTGAGTATGGTTTATTCAGGAATGACACCAGAAATGGGTATTACACATTATACCCATGTTGGAAATTGAATCCAGGTTTTTGGTGTGATATGTCAACGATTTAACCACTTTGCTACCACAGCACTCTAAACGTTTTACCAGTTTATTACCACAGAAATAGTTTTCACATGTCCTGGTATGGAAAGGTCAACAGGGGAAATGGGCCTTTGTGTTAATAGGTACTGGGGGAGAACTTGGTGGTTTGAGGTATTTTCCAGTAGATGGATTACCTTTATAGGTGTTGGATGAGGGCTATTCAAAACCAGCAATCTACATTCTAACTTTCATCCTATCTTCTGGCCTTCTTTTGTAGATAGGAAAGACGTTTCAGCCAGGTTTTGTTTAGTTAATAACCAAGTTTTCAATTCAGTTCCATACTACGAAATTTAGGCTAAGCTTTGAGTTTCAACCCTGGAGATACGCAACAAAAATAAGTCCTTTACATGGCCCTGTTCAAGAATATATGTAAAAACACCATTCATTGTACAGCTTCACACTACACTTGTTAGGAGTTAGACTTCCTTGGTTGAACTATCAATTCTGGTGATAAAAGGTGAAGCATGTCTCTTGATTCGAAGAACACAGAAACAAAGCAAAAGGATCTTGCAAATCTGAATGTAAAATATGAAACCCATGGCAATGTGTCTACAGGAAAACATGGTGAAAGCTGGTTCAGCTTTCATTAAAGACACTAAATGTTTTGTAAATAAGACGTGATGTTAGCACAATGATATCAACAGCAAAGTTCAAATCTATGGTAAGCAGTTTTTATGGTCATTTTACGATCAAATCTTCTGCATTAACTCATCCTATGTTTTTTGCCATTTCACATTAAGTAATGTACCCCAAGGTCTCACTGCTGGCTCTATTGATAAATAATATGTGGCAATAAGAAAATGGGAGTTTTACTTAAAACTAAAAATAGACACATTACATGTAGGGTAAGAATTGTAACTCTGTAACACCCTGACTGAAATGGATTCTATTTATTATGATTACATCTGGGGATAGGGTTTAGGTTTGAGGATTAGATTGAATAATATGCCAGGATTACAGGTAGGATTGGGGTTGGGTTTAGGACTGAGTTATCATAAAATCATCTATTCTTTGGCACAAGATTTTTAAAAACAGGGGTTTGGGGCTGAAATATTTCCACATGTAACGCAAATGGAAATCTGAGGTAAACATTTACAATGTGACACAACTTGTCTCTGAAAAATATAACCACAAGGGATTGCCAACAATACAGCCGTAAGCTACACTCGTCTGCACAGGCCTTCGGATTATATACAAAGACTGAATACATGCAGGAACCACAAAGCATATGAAACCAGCATGGGTTTACACCAGGAAATCAGCATGCAAACCAGCTAATCCGAATCCCTCCACAAAATGTTGCAAGTTCCAGCATGAGAGTACACGCACGCCTGCTTTAGAGCTTATCTGATTAGCGAGCCTTCAAATTCTTTTGTAGCATGCTTATGACGCATGCAATCGCACCCACCTCAGCGAAAAGTTACCTACATGTAACTCGTTCCCAAAGCAGCTAAACCTGCACTTTCTCCTCGCAAGTGCAGCTGCTGCGTATGCAAATTGCAGGTAGCTGGCTATTTCTTTCTGGAGCGCGCACGCAGACCATGCCGAACGCGGGCACGCCCCCTTTTCTAGACAAAATGGCTAACATTCCAAAGCCACGTGGCCTTTACTAAAACGCAATCATTTAAGATGAAACTTAACAAACAACAAAATTATGGTATAATCGGGATAGTTTGACAATATAAGTAACCTACCCGATAGGCAGTTGTCATATTGCGCCACACACGTCTACATATTAGCGGTTACAAATATACCGGTCTATCGGCATCTTCTAATGATAGCTTACCGGTTTATGAAGCCATATCCGCTCTTGACGTTGAACCACTTGACGGTACCGGTGACCCTCGTTGCTAAAAGTAAAGAAAAATAATTTAATGTCAATTGCCTTTAGTGTTTTACACGAAGAACACAAATTATGATGACGAGACGACAAAACATGACGCGTGTAGGAACGCCGGTGGGAGACCACGAGGTTGACCTCAATTGCATCGAAAGTAAAATCTTATATTTCACACAAATCTCACATATTTACCTAGAACTTTCTTTTCAACTACCGCCGGCTTTTCCTCCTGTTGTTGTTCGGAGTCGGACATGGCTCTTAGCTTGATGGTAAAGCTGTCCTGTCACTGGACTCTTGCTCTCCCTTTGTTCCCCACTCTCAAAATGGCCACCGCATGCCTGGTGAAGAACGCGCCGGTTGCAAGATTTGATTGGTTGATTATTGGTGACGCATTGAGGTGACTCACCAGCCATTGGTCATTTGATGCAGGGTTATACAGTTGCGCAGCATTTAATTCCCTTAGACAATTTGCAGCATTATGTTGGTCTAGGCTTATGCATCAAAAACTGTTGCAATGATTCGAGTTTATGGACTTTCCCCATATTGCCGTATCACATCGTGTCTGCGGATTGACAAACTCCTGAGGAATTCCCGTTCATAACCTATATTCTGTAAATGAATAACAGAAGTTGTGAATCTGTGTTAATGAACGCATATGTCCAATCAAAACAGATTAGGCAAATTGTGGTCTCCGGGCAGGTCAGCGCCTCTTCTGAGGAAGACTTTCTTTGTCTAGATACAATTACGTATAGAAATACGCAAAGGAATTACTAAATTTAGGTCTGGGTCAAAGGGGGCCATTCCATATAAAGCTTTGTGTGTCTTCCACGACAGATCCGCTATTGACATTTTTCATTCCCGTTATACGAACATTTGTATTGCTCTGTGAAGAATAAGACCCCATGGACTAGGAACATGTCCGCCCCGAAACGAAACAATCTGAACGCTTCATGGCGGTTTCGCGCGGAGTCAAGTATAACTTATCGAAGCTCTTCAAATTAAAACAATTTTTCCGGATTGACTGGATATTCGGTGTTGGGGCGTATTTGTCTGTGTCCATGTCACCTACGTTGTTTTGATAGTTGCTGAACGCCGTACTCGGCAATATTCCATCTATATGTCGGTGGTGTGTAAATAATCAAGTCTGGACTAGACAATCCAGTGATCAACAGTTTGTGTATCGATCTATACGATGTCAACCAAGTCTCCGACTGCGAGCCTGACCACCTGATTGGTCGTCTCTGAGCACTGCTTGTTGAAGACCACTTCTTCCCCCGATCTACATACGGGTACATAGGCGGATCCCTTCATTGTCCTGAAATTTTGGTTAAATGACAATTGAAACACGAGTGAAAGTGAATTCTCAGTCAATAGTAATAGGGTATCCACCTATCTAACTATGTAACAACATTGTCGATATATATATTCTCTCACAGCAGGGGCGGTAGAGTAGCCTAGTGTTTAAGGTACCGGGTTCGATTCCCTACATGGATACATTGTGTAACGCACATTTCTGGTGTAACCCTCCGTGATATTGCTGGAATGTTGCTTATGGCGTCGTGCTTATGGCGTCGTAACACTAAACTCACTCAGTCTCCACTAGCAGCTAGATGTAGCTATTTAATATAACAGTCTTTCATAATCGATATTCGCCGAAAGCAGTTAATTAACCACACGATTTTTCATAATTTTTTTGAGAAGAGTTAAACTGTCGCGCCAAAAGTGCATTTCCCCTCATATATACCGTGAGTCCTTAAAACCATTAAATCGTTAAAAACTCTTGTTCCTCTCTGAGATCAGTATCAGTAAATTGCCTCATGTATGGACGAAACATCGACCTTTTCCGGAAATCACTCCACCCAGTTCACCCCAACGGCCGGGGAAACAATCAGCATACCTGTCGTCTATACACGGCTGAGACTCAATCTACTGGACCAAGAAGAAGATCTTAACCATACCAAGTCACAAAAGTCACATGTTCAGATAAAGCAGATATAGTATGACAATTTTTTGGGAGAATTTTAGGAATATTCAAATGGATTTTCTAGTATAAACAACCTTGACAAGCAAGTGTTTCGGTTTCATTCAAGAGAGACAACTCCGTTACTCCTTTTTCATTAGTTTGTGAAGAGTTATCCCCTTTGTCTTTTTGCTAGCAGACGACACTTTCAGTGATCCTCAGTATGGATGATTTAGAGAACAGAAGGTGATTTTAAAGTATCACAACAAGGACAGCATGTCGGCTAACGTGAATACAACAGGCATCCCTTTGTCCACTGTTTATCTTGTTTTGAAAGTTATTGCAAATGGATATGGCACTAAGCACAAGGGAGCTGCAGGTAGGTCCAGAAAATTGACACTCGATGACAGGAGGCGGCTTGGTATTCTTGTTTCTAAAAAGAAACGAAGGAATCTAGAAAACTTAAGGCTGGATATGACTGATAGACAGTATTAGATTGGCCAAGCTATAGCCCTGACCTAAATCCAATAGAAAATGTTTGGGGACTTATGAAGGAAAGTGTCAGTAAGCAAAGTCTGACATATATTGCTGAAATTAAAGAGGAGGTTTCCGATATTGGGACAGCATGGACCACGGCTTTCTAACTTGTTTGATCAGAAGTATTCGCCGCCTCATTGAAACCTACATTGCTGCCCATGGTGACTTTACAAAATACATCTGTTCATCTGTTTTTGAACTGGTGTTATGTTCTTTTAATATTCACATTTTATACGTGTGTAATCAGTGAAAAACACAATCTTTAAATTCTCAATAATTTCTGAACATATACTATAACCCCGTGCCTCTCATTATGCAACCCGTCTAAAACGTAGACTCACTTAAAGCACTCACTGTATGTTATATACATATATATGTTCATACAGAAGTTGAATTTCTCCTCTGACTATGCAAACTTTGTGGAGATGAAATGCACAAGGATCATGCATCAAACTGATGAAAAACGTGCAAATATCTCGAAGCAATCAATGAACTCATGGCTTTTCAACTTTCCCAACTTGGTTTACAATGCACGAGTTCACGTGTAAACAGTGTCTTTAAACACTGAAATATTTTACAAAATCAAGTTTAGAACAGCTGACCGGAGAGAGTGGCTACATGTATAGTAGCGAGTCTAAACCCTAGATGGCACTATAAATACAGACATGTACTTAGGGTTTTACATCACAGAAAATGTTTCGATGCTCAAAAATGTTCGTTTGCTTTTTAAAGAAGTGGGTGCAAAGACACACAAGGAAGAAATAATGGACAATTGCCATCCAAAAAGTTTATACATGTTTAAGTGATAAAACAAAATTCCCATTGGAAGATTCTTTTCATTATCATGACCAAGGGTACGGACATTGATGAGCGTGTCAATATAGGTTACAGTAGAATATATCAACAGTATTTATATGTATATGACTAAACGGCAAGTTCTGTTCAAGTACATAATTCCCAAATCTTCAATGCTAACAGTTTGCGAAGATGTTTGTTTGCGAAGTATATAGAGATAATAAACATTTAGTACGTTCAATAAACGATCTTCACTGAGCAGAATGTACTCAAAACCTGTTTTCGAGAAAATGAAAAATGAAAGAAAACAAACAAGAAGGAATTGATACTGATTTCCTATGAACTGATGAAAGCATTACTATCGGCAGAGTAGCGAAAACGACATTGATGCAGTTTCATTTTGTGTGGCATCCGTACGAGGTGCATTCTATCTGCAAAAATATGTAAAACACATATCTTCAAATTTAGGAAGTGCAATTCAATACGTATTCAGCTAAAGTCATCATGCAAAACGGGGAATTGTATAACACCTGTTAGGTATCGATTCTCTACAAACCAACAAACCAAAGAAAAATATTTCTCACAAAACTGTTCAATATTAACCAGGTTACTGATCAATACGTACTATTGGACCGCAACAACAATTGAGTTAGCAACCGAGTTTTGAGTAAAAACCTCGATTTTAACGACGTTATAACGTACGCTAGCAACGGTGATGTGAATAAAATCGGTGGTAATATTGTTCACAAAGCAACTTTGTTCACAAAGCAACTCCCGCCAAGGCGGGATATCCTGGATGAGTGAGTGAGAGTTTATTTTCACACCGCTTTCGGCAATATTCCAGTAATATCACGACACCGGAAGTGGGCAGCCATGTGGGGAATCGAACCAAAATGCTACCCTACCGCCGTGTATCCTGGGTGAAAATAGCCAACTGAAGCTTTGGTCTGTCAAACAGTACATCCACTGATGTAGGGACATTTCACCCGAGTCAAAATTTCACCCAAGTCAAAATCACTTCAAGATTAAAGGTTCATTTTATCAAATACAATTGCACATGAATTCTGGGTGGAAATTGCCGTCACTATTATAATAAAAGTAACTGGTTGGCAATTGTGCTAGGTGGTAGTTGTCCCGGTGGCAACTGTCCGGATGGCAACTGTCCTGGTGGCAATTGTCTTTGGTGGCAACTGTCCGGATGGCAACTGTCCGGGTGGCAATTGTCCTAGGTGGCAACTGTCCGGATGGCAACTGTCCGGGTGGCAATTGTCCTAGGTGGCAACTGTCCGGATGGCAACTGTCCGGGTGGCAATTGTCCTAGGTGGCAACTGTCCGGGTGGCAATTGTCCTGGTGGCAATTGTCTTTGGTGGCAACTGTCCGGATGGCAACTGTCCGGGTGGCAATTGTCCTAGGTGGCAACTGTCCGGATGGCAACTGTCCGGGTGGCAATTGTCCTAGGTGGCAACTGTCCGGATGGCAACTGTCCGGGTGGCAATTGTCCTAGGTGGCAACTGTCCGGGTGGCAATTGTCCTAGGTGGCAACTGTCCGGATGGCAACTGTCCGGGTGGCAATTGCCCTAGGTGGCAACTGTCCGGATGGCAACTGTCCGGGTGGCAATTGTCCTAGGTGGCAACTGTCCGGATGGCAACTGTCCTAGGTGGCAACTGTCCGGATGGCAACTGTCCGGGTGGCAATTGCCCTAGGTGGCAACTGTCCGGATGGCAACTGTCCGGGTGGCAATTGTCCTAGGTGGCAACTGTCCGGATGGCAACTGTCCGGATAGCAATTGCCCTATGTGGCAACTGTCCGGATGGCAACTGTCCGGGTGGCAATTGTCCTAGGTGGCAACTGTCCGGATGGCAACTGTCCGGGTGGCAATTGTCTTTGGTGGCAACTGTCCGGATGGCAACTGTCCGGATGGCAATTGCCCTAGGTGGTAACTGTCCGGATGGCAACTGTCCGGTGGCAACTGCCCGGGTTGCAATTCAATCCATATAGAATCCAGCGATCCAACGTGCATGTACATCTATCAGACAGTAATACATACCTCACAACTGTTATTGTTTAACATGATAAACAATAAACAATAAACAATATCAAATTTAATGAATTTTACAGAAACAATGTGACATAGTGGCAACTTTCTTTGACAATAAATGAAAATATCACTCTGTGAAATGCCAACATTTTCGAAACAGCCAATGTCGCAGTATAGCAAGCCTCTGGAGGACAGTCAATAATTGGTGTTATCAACTACTGATAAAGTGAAGATTACTGCCTCGAGAACCACTCGTTGATAGTCAATGATACAACAATGGTCGACATACTGCCAACTGCTTATTATTTGCACACTGGTGAATGCTGGAGCGATGTGGTGGTGGGCACTACAATGGTTGATATGATCACAGATCCACGTACTTTGGTTACGATATGAGGCGCAATCAATCCATGAGTGACCATCAGACAGCAAGTCCACTCTTGCGACTGACTTGTATTCGTGGACGTTTTCAAACCAGGAATCTTCACATGGTTAGTATTTACAGTATTTAGTATTTACAGTATTTAGTATTTACAGTATTTAGTATTTACAGGAGTAGTCGACCCGTGAAGGTTCCGGGGTAGAATAAACCTTCAGCAACCCATGCGTGCCATAAAAGGCGACTATGCTTGTCGTAAGAGACGACTAGGATAGGGTGGTCAGGCGCGCTGACTTGGTTGATACATGTCATCGGTTCCCAGTTGCGCAGATCGATGCTCATGTTGTTGATCACTGGATTGTCTGGTTCAGACTCGATTATTACAGACCGCCGCCATATAGCTGGAATATTGTGCGGCGTAAAACTCACTCACTCACTCACTCACAGGAGTAGTCTGTCTCACAGACCCTGAACAGCGTTATGTTCCCTACTACCCTGCCCTTCTTCTAACGCTACAGCCCGAAATGATGCATGCTAAGATTTCCCAGCATCACTTGTATTCGTGGCAACAAAAGATTGGTCAGGCCGTGTGACTTGTGAGTTCTGTCACCATTGTCCGGTGGTGTGAGTCGACTTGTTCACTTAATCATAGTTACTGGATTTGTTTGGGTGAGTGAGTATGGTTTTACACCGCTTTTACCAATATTCCAGCAATATCACGGTTTGGGCACCAGAACACTGTGGGAGATAGAACCAGAGCCTTCGGCGTGACGAGATACGCTTTAACCATAGGCTACCCCACCGTCTCACACTGTCTCCTGAATTATATCATTGTTGTACAGTGTTCACTTGCCATAGTCAGCATACATCATGAGTGAGTGAGTGAGTCGATGTGGGGCGTAGTGTTGGAAGGGAGGTCAAATTAGGACGAACCCTACACGTTCACCTCGCAGGGTCGGATACAGCGTTTTGAGAAAGAAGAGGTGCACACTTCTTTTTCACTTGAGTTTCAATGGTCATTTAATAAGTAAACTTTCAGGACAAAGTTTGCGCCGCCCTCCATCCCCACCCATCCCCCTTTGGACCCGCCCTTGCCTCGATAGTGAAATCAGGATTTGAGCCCACGATAATAAGTTTCCCCTAAACAGCTCCTATCTGTTCTCCAAGACGTTCCAAAACTCCGTAAGGCACTTCTGATACCATACCATCATATTTGCTGTTGAATGACAAATACACTCAGATACATTCATTTTACCGAAGCGGGTTGAACCCTACCTGCACAGTTAAAGGTGTGCACGTGAGTTAATCGATCTGTGTAGCTATCAGACACCATGTGCACTTACACGTCATCGACCACGAGTCACAGCTTGTAGTGAGGGCACACACGCTGCACAAAAACATGGCACCTACAACAGAATGTATATTAAACGATGACATTTGTAGCAACTTCAGCATTCGGAATATTGACAAACATTTTATGCTGGAAATATCAAACCAGTTAAACTGCGGGAGTGGAGCTGGCCTGTTGTCGAGACGACGTGCATACCGTAAACTGCTGTTACCGACGTCACTTTACATAACCACCTGCACACGCAACTGTTACACACTCCACTGTAGATAACCATCTGCACGTGCAGCTGTTCATACGTCACGACAGACAGCTATATTTTTGTATAGGTCATTGTTATACCAGTTTCTCAGCTGCGGCTCTTACCTTTTACATGTTCCTAGGAGGGACAATGGCTTCGTAGTCAAAGGTGTCGGATTTGCTGCGTACATTTGCGTCCCTTGACCACCACACCAGATACCTACCTACCTACCTACCTACCTACCTACCTACCTATCTACTTACCTACCTACCTACCTACCTACCTACCTACCTACCTACCTACCTACCTACCTACCTACCTGCGCATTTAGATATGCCCAGAAAAGAAAGATTTTGTGATGAAAAAACTGTGTCCAATATGCGTACCATTTGTTAATATGCAAGGCATATGTCCATTTACGTAAACAGATTATTCCAACATTAGTTAAATCTGATCGCTTAATGTCCGGTGATAACTGTCATCTTATAAAGTTGACTGTATGTTGAGAAACCTTTGTACCTGAGGAAAAATCTGTTGGCAATGACTAACCGCTGCGCCATGGCCCAATGGCCCAATGGCCCAATGGCCTAAATCTGTGGCTGAATTAGCCACATCAACAGTTGTCATTGTAACGTATGCTATGCATGTACATCTTCATCATTACACTTTCTTGGAATAATATAGATTCAAGTATTTTGATGGGTTGAAGTCCCATTGCTTAAGCACTAGTTTTGAGGGCTACGCTGTCTCGTATCTGTACTCATTATCCGATATTTAGAAGGCTGTTCTGTACTGTCGTCCTTCAACGAATCATATCTTACATACCCCGAGTTCGAAACGCTGTGTTCCTCAAATTACAGTCAGGAAGAAACTCTCTTGCTTATGTGTATCACTTCTAAACGTCATTCAAAGACTAAATAAAGACGTTTTCATCAATAAATATCCTTGCTACCTTTCTCACAACACATCAACTTGCAAAATACCACTGAAATGGAGACAGCAACTTCTCCCCGTTTCGTTCAGCTTGTCTTGACTATGTTTTACAACAAGTTTAAAGCGAATAGGCTGGTTATCAGATATAAATAGTTCCAATTATCGCACATTAATACATGCAGATTTCAAACTGATCATACGCCATGTACATATGGCAATACGTTTTTATGCCTGGCCAAAATCCAAGCAGTATTTATTTTGAAAATGAGCCTCGGGGAATCGATGGTGTAAGGGAGGTAACTCTGATCCCCGTCCCGCCGCTGATTGTGGTGCAACATTTCTAAACATAAGTCTGACGTTTACAACATGACTACTCTTCAATACATAGAGATGCACGAACAACATTTCAATCAGTTGTGCAATATCGGCGCGTAGATCACTTAAAAGGAGCCTGCGCAGATAAGCATTTCAGAAACGAATCTCTGTATTCGTTTGGAATACGTCATGAAGTAAGTACATTGTACATGCATATGCTTGTATATTTTTGGTTTATAACATTTGCCTGCATCATTGACTGTATTTGCAGCTGACGGCAGATATATACAATGTTTGTTTAATGTATTGCATATGCAAATATATTTTTTATTTAGAAATATTACCTACATTATTCCCTGTATTTGCAGCTAACGGCAGCTAAATACAAAATGTGCTTAATTTCTTATTAAAAGTTTGAATATATATTTTCCAAAAAATATTTAAACTTGTTTAACTGCACCATGATATGATGGCCAGGTCCAGTTTCCCACGGTGTGCATGTCTGTATGTATATCTTCGTTTAGGTAAATGCAATTTATGGTTGCTGTGGGGGCAGGAAACAAACATACAAAGGTAGTTCAACAGACCGCATCCGCATGGTGCTTTGCGTTTTCCGACTAAATTACTTTTAGGCGCGTTGTATCTTCATTCTGCGAGACGATCCACAATAATGTATAGCATTGCGCACGCATTCGCCAGAAAATAAACACACGCATTGCAAGGCGTTTTTACGTGTATTAAGAAACACTCATATCTTCAAATGTTTTACTGATATTTTGAATGAAAATTGACATATAATAAACTGGAGGTATCTCAAACAGAGATAATTATAGATATCTTCAATACAATTCATGAGAACAGAGGTAACTATAGATATCTTCAATACAATTCATGAAACCCGTGAATGTCCCGGGGTAGAATAGGCCTGCAGTAACCCATGCTTGCCATAAAAGGCGACTATGCTTGTCGTAAAAGGCGACTAATAGGATCAGGTGGTCAGACTCGCTGACTTGGTTGACACATGTCATCGGTTCCCAGTTGCGCAGATCGATGCTCATGTTGTTGATCACTGGACTGTCTGGTCCAGACTCGATTATTTACAGACCGCCGCCATACAGCTGGAGTATTGCTGAGTGCGGCGTAAAACTAAACTCACTCACTCACAGTTCATGATATCGCGAAATGAATTAAGAATATGCTGAGACATATTCATGATGTCTTGAAAATGGAGATATCAATAATTGATTTAAAGACATCTTCAAAAATACTACTGATGTCTTTAATTCGATTTTAGATATTAGTAATAGCAAGAACCCAAGATACCTAAATCGATTTTCAGATATCTCTAATTGAATTGAATATATCTGCAATATATTAGTGGATGTATGTATATTCAAGATATCTTGAATTCATTTCTAATGCAGTTATGTTTACTATGATCATAGCTGTTTCATTGATATCTTAAACCCACTTAAAGATATCACGAAACATGTTCTTGATAAATGTTCTTGACATGTTCTTCTCTAAAACGTTTTGAAATATCAGTGCAGGTAATTCTATTTGGGATATGAGAAATAAAGTGTAAGATATTTTCACTTATCCGATATCTCTTAAACATTACTGATATAATCAAATAGAATAGATATCTTCAAAGGAATTGAAGATATCTTAAATTCCTCAGTGAATGTGAAAGCGGCTTGTCAAACTCACGCATACGAAACATATATGTGATATTTATCGATATTATATATACGATAAGGTCGATATGCCATACGTATTTCAATAACACGAATGCGATACGATTCGAATCCCAACAGAGTATTAAAAAGTAATTAATATTTCTTCACATCTACATCAGTAAAGAATACGAAGACACCCGTAACATCAGTGATTCCTCTTTATTTACTCTGTTAGATAGTATATACTGGCGTCTCCTATTCTCTCGGTACTTACGGATATCGGCAGAAAAAATAATACAAACAGTTCTTTTCGTATGTATACTTGTTGTTTTTAAATGAAGAGATTCTCCCTCTAATATCTGCATCTATCAACTGCTTGATAGGTGTATTATCGCACATGAGCTCGATCAGTCGATGAAAAACGTGGTCGTCCGTCGCTGACTTTTCGAGGCGTCTCCCATTCTCGCGGCATAACGAGAAAGTAACGTTATTAGGTGTAAGGAAGGGGAATCTTATCGGAAAGGGCGGGGAAAAGTTACGATTTTTCCAAGTTGGTTACATCTCACGCATACTCGTTACACTGCAAAATTGTGATAATTCACAGACTTGGGCCACTTCCTAGTTACCGATCAATGATGTAAACAACCGCTAAGGATCACGCATCAGCGATCTCGGCAGAAAACGTGTTTACCGCGAGAATAGGAGACGGCCCTATAGTTATTCAAACACTGCACGAGGAAGAAAATAAGTGTTCTGTTTTCTTTGGTATCAAACTAAATTTAAAAATACAAATTATTTGTTTTCACATTGCTGAGTTTGAATCCATAGCACAGGTCGCACTGCAAGTATAAGCAACGTTAGACATCTCGGTCATTAAAAGGTTGTTTTACCACTAATGCGATTCTGTATGCATAAAGTCAATTATTGTAATGTACATACGACAGCGCTACTATGCAAAACGACGCAATATACAATAGATGGGCAATGCTATGGAAAATGTGCAGCTGTTGTCGATTTGATCTGTTGCGATTAATATGGTATAGTAGTAAGGCTAACGTCTACAGATTAAGTCTTTCAAGGGCATTTAGAAGTGAAATACATAACAATGAAGATTTTTATGGATATCAACTTCTTTATATGAGAACACAACGTTTCGGAGTTAATGCTTACTCCTTCATCACCTTGTATACAGATTAGTCTGTTTGCAGTGAAAACATACCGAAAAATTTCACTTTTAACAAAATAGTGAATCGAATAAAGTGAAATTAAGATTACGAGTCTTCATAATTCTACCTCGCCTACTGAACGTTTAAATCTTAGAATTTCAATCGTCTTAGGAGGTAAGCTGTTTAACAAACGGTCATAGTTTCAAATCTCTTTTTTGTATTACAAGGGGGTATGGACATTAAACGAAACACCGTTTGCCTAGGTTAACGTTCATTTGTTTTACTCTTTCAACTCCTTCGCTTACCCCCTTGGAGTTATCATCGACAACAGCAAAACGAGCATCAGCTGTCAAAATTACATCTGACACAACTTTCTACTTACATTCGGAATACAATCTTCTCCCTCCAGTCCGCATGCGCAGCTACGAAGTTCCAACTCAGAAAACTAAGCCAGTCCGTACCCACTTTATTCCAAGTACAAGGGTTTATTTAATACAAAATGTGAAGATACTTAATTCGTATATTTATGCAAATATGTTTTGTATTTGTATCTTTCTGATGTGTCTGCAGATCTGCTGATGTAAGGCAAATTCCTGAAAAAGGCAATAAAGTGGCACTGGTCTTTTCTTCTTAAGCTATATAGGATGTAAGTGGCGGCGGAAAAGGCCGAGTAGGTCCGAGTTATTTGGAAATAATAAAAGGGAGACCACTTTGACAGTACGTGGTGCAATTGTTCGACCCCTCTACCGCGGAATTGGATTAGTTTGTTATGCGCATGCCCAATTCATCCCTTTTACTTGAACGGCCATCCCAACACGTGAGTTTACACTTAGTTGTTTTAAATATATCTAAATAATAGAATAATTGACGACGAGAGACTGTTATTTCAGGACAAGAGACACGGTTCTTTTCTCCTTCTAAATAACTGCGCTTCAGATCACTGTATACTCTTGACGCAGTTGATTTGGACTGAAAATACTACATGGGCCATACGTTAGATATGTGTTCACACATGGTGTGTACCAGTATGGCTTTGACTTCGCCGGGTTATAATTTGTAAATAATAATGAACTCGGAGTAGGGGTTACAGGTTCGTGTATTTGTATTAATGAAGTTAAATCGCGTGGAGTTCTCATAGTGCCCCGTGATGCGAGGGACACAGTTTTCAAATTACTTCTTCCACGCAGAGTCTCCTTTCCAGCAGTTGGTGACGAAGAACTTCCGGCGAATGTGTGAGGACACTATGAATTTTTGACAGAAAACAGATACAGCCGTAATTAGATCTACATTCTTGGCTTCTATTCTGTCGTTTCCTTTCTAAAGCAAAAGTGACTGAGATCGATATTTCAATGTATATGAACTCTAAACAAAAAGTATCGGAACACCCTAAAATTTCATAGTCCTATGTAAAATTGAACTTGGTTTGGTTTATTTGGAACCGGTTATTTGGTGAAATCCTCTTTTGCTTGCCGGACAGTTGTTTATTTAAGTAAGAGGGTTATGAGGCATGGGCGACTGGGTTTGTTTGTTTAACTAATCCCACAGGGCCTTCAGAATTATTGTGAATGATTTTTGGTCAGTTGTTACGGACAACAAAATCGCTTGTGTCACATGAATGAACGTCAAAAATGGCAATGGTAAGAGAACAAGAAATACAAACACCAGGTCAGATGGCCAGTGAGACACACTAGACAGTTTGTTTCAAAAATTAAAAACATATGGGAGTATCATACATATGAAAAAACAAGATTAAAAAAGTGTTAATGGGCTGGTAGCTTATAAAGTTATATACACCGATACATATGGCTAACTATAGCGACAAGTGGATGAACAGTATTTCCTGTTTATAAGGGGAATGTAGCTTGTTTAGTGTTTGATAACTGGGCACACTATGGATGTAAGATACTAGATTTCTTAAACAAATCATACCAAAGATAGAATAACAAGGACAGCTAACAAAGAAATGGACTTCGTGTTCAAAAGCCTGACTGCTACAGTGATGACAAAGCCTGTCCACAAGTGTTCGCTTATAAGGAGATAATCTACCACTTTCAGGTGTCATAAGGCAAAACTTACCCCAAATCCTCCTGTTTCCCCATCCTAAATAAAATTTATTAATTGATATATACTAGAATTATTAACAAAACCGACCCCAACAATTACTAAGGTCTCACTAAAATAATGAAAAGCCCCACAATTAAGTACATGTACAATATAAAGGGTTGAACCACTTCATGTTACATCTCCATTAGAAAGAATATGGGGGAATGGAAGGAACGCTTTCTGCTAGCTTATGTATGGATTTATCAAACGTGGAAGGTGTTAGCATATTGCGTGTACCTCCTGTCACATGGTAAGGAATATGCATGAGCTCTTGGTACCAGTTACAAATAATTTTGCTTCCATTTTTAGCATCCAGCAAATAATATGGGACTTAAATAGGCATAATACATTAATTATAGTTGCTAAAGTTAGTGGAGAAATACTTGTGTGAAGAAATGTAGGTAGATGGATGAGCTTGTAGATGCCAATGAATGTTCTGAACAATTTGTTGGTGTCATTCTGGAAATTGCTTT
The DNA here is from genome assembly GCF_037392515.1 of Haliotis asinina. Taxonomy (NCBI): domain Eukaryota; kingdom Metazoa; phylum Mollusca; class Gastropoda; order Lepetellida; family Haliotidae; genus Haliotis; species Haliotis asinina. Next base: position 39,907,198 of record NC_090295.1, read on the forward strand.
TATAGTGATGACAGAACATTATAGATGATCAACTACTGTAAACACTTTTTTTCGCTTAGTGCAGATTTCGAGGAATTGGCAGTTTAGACTACATCACATGGTCAGTTGTTTGCACAATCGGTAATCTAATTCTTTTTACGCTGCATATGCATTAATATGCAAGTACCATAATCACAATAAATTGTTAGAGATATTTTAAGTGAAGTTGTAACATTGGGTATTTGCGGTGAAACAGACAAGAAGGTGTCGAAAAAAACCTGTTACAGTGAAGACATGGCTGTGCATGTGTTACTGCCTTCAGCAACCCATGTGTTCCATAAAAGGAGATGCAAGTATTACAGACTGCCACCGTGTGGCAAGAATATTGCTGAATGCAGCGTAAAACTAAACTCACTCACTGAAGGCCTATGTTCAGTTCCCCATGTTGGTACAGTGCATGGAGCCCATTTCCTGTGTCCCCCTGCTGTGATTATGTTTGAATATTGCTAACAGCAGAGTAAAACCCAACTTGCTCATATTGATTGACTGGAAACATGTGTTAATTCCCTCAGAGATATGTAAGTTAGAAATACATTGCGCTCCCACCATGTATAATGCATGAAAGCACACTTGGTCCTGAACTATGACAGTTGAAGCACAAGGAGGCTTACGTTACAATAGTTCAGGGCAAAAGTGTGCTTTGTAACACTATACATGTGGATAGAGTGAACTGTATTTCTTTTCTAAGATGCCAGATTTAATGCTTAAGTTACTAAGCATAATTTTGATTTTTCTCTCGCAAAAAACAAATGACTGTGTTGGTGACCTAATTTAAGAATCCTCGCACAGGGCTAACCTATGTGCTGTTCTTTTGGCTGATATGTCTGTCCCTACAATGAATGTTATTGAAAAAGCAAATGATAGGGTTTGATGATGGTTTACGTTTGGATTAAATATCTTCTGTAAATTATTTAGTTACATCTGTGATTATGTGGGTCACTATGAACATTGCATCTCTACTATGAACATTTCATCTCTACATCTCTGCTATGAACACATTGCATCTCTACTATGAACATTGCATCTCTTCTATGAACATTGCGAACATTACCAATACCATGTGGTCGAAAAATTGTGAGTTGAACTGTGAGACATTTTATCTGTCTGAAACATAACCGTAGTTTCCACTAGTGATGGTTGCTGAGTGACACTTCTGCAAACCAAGAAAGGGGATGCAAGGGAGCAGTTTAGTGCAGAAGGCTGTACGATTCGATGACAGCTGACATGCATTGTGATGTCAGTTACGTTGTGACATAATGAAAAAGGGTTTTGTTTAGGAGGGGGCAAACTAGAATGGTGCAGTGACGCCAACCCATTGTGACGTAATGGAAAAAGTTCGCATTATTGTCTGATAAAATAGTGTTGGTGCCTTTGATCTTTCACCAAAGCGTCTTAGAATAGCAGATGAACCTGCTCCATGTGTACATTTCTGGTGTCCCCAATTGTGATATTGCTGTTATATTGCTAAAAGCTGTGCAAAACTGTCCTGACTTAATCTTAAGTACAGATAGTTTTACATGATTTGTCTGGTGATACATGCTCAAAGTTGTCTTTGTCAAGGATAATACAAAGTATCGTTTTTCTCATATATTATCTCTCCCCTATTAACAAAGTTGTTTTATTATGAAGGAATAATCTCTGATCCTCAGTGCCAACTTCTTGACAAGACATACGAAGGCCTAGTCAATATGGTACCATTAAACGGTACAGTACAGTACACTACAAAATTCACCACAGGACCCTGATGTTACAAGGATTGATTCCCTCACATGTGTGTGATGCAAGAAGCCCATTTCGGGTGTCGTCTGCTGTGATATTGCTAGAAGTGGTGTAAAACAAAATTCACTCGCTGATGTTACCAAGATCTTTTTTCTCTCCTATTCCCCATTCCCAGTTCACCTCAGCCTCTCATCTCCCCTTCTCTCTCTCTCTCCCCCCACCCCCACCCCCCATACCCCATACCCCCCAAGTCTTTGTGACAAATGTTCCCCAGCAACACATGCTTGTCATAAGACTACATGGAGTCCGTCAGACTTGTTGACTTGGTTTTCATGCCACTGGTTCCCAATTGTGTAAAATGATGCTCATGATATTGATGTGGCATAAAACAAACCTCACTCAATGGTATGCATGTGAAATACATTCTCTCGAATAATGAAAGCTCACAGTTGTCCTCGGGCATGAAAGTATTTGGTTTTGAATGATAAGCATAGTGTCCAAGGGGAAGAGTATGACAGACTGCCCTGAAACCCAGATTAAAGATCATCAAATGTTTTTCTACATTCCCTGAGAGGCTGGTATTTGTGTAGGGCCAACTGTTCTAATGTTAGTGTTCAGCTGTACAGTCCATCTGTATTCTTTGCAGTGGTTCTGGTTTTTGTGCAGGGTGTGTTTTTTAGCAGTATCTGCAGTGAGTGCAGCCTTTGTTTTGTTGCACTGGTTCTAATAAAGTAGCATTCATACTTGTTTATCAGTGTTCATAACAAGTACTCAGATTCAACAGAACCTCATGATATGGTTATTAATGCCGAATGATTCAACTTCATTTCACTGAATTATAAATCTAAGTTATATGATTTCTGCTACCTAATTAATTTATGTGCACACAAATTTTCATGCTATAAAAAGTCCCACAGAAACATTACTTCCTTAACAATAAAAAAACGATACCACAGTTATAGATGTTTGAGGATTTTGGTTGCCTACACCAGATGCAACCTGTCCCTGATGGCAACATGAACCATTTTTGATCTCCCCTGTTGTGATATTGCTATAATGTTGCTAATTGCTGAGACCTGACTCTCAGTATTGTTACATCGCAAAGTTAGAAAAATCCGTATTTTGCATTTCTCACTCCTCTGACAATTTGACCCATGATGATCGAGGTGGAATAAAGGGTTTGTACAGTATTGAAAAACCTGGATTTTGGTTTTTCACTTAGCCTTGAAAAGCCTCCCATGATGATCGAGGTGGAATACAGGGTTCGTACAGTATTGAAAAACCTGGATTTTGGCTTCTCACTTAGCCTTGAAAAGCCTGGACAATCTTTTTTTGCCTGAAAGAACCTTGAAGAAGATGAATTTCAAGTTAACCTATTCAACACCGTAGGCGTGATATTAGTGAAAAACGACCAGGACATCACCAGACACTGCAGTAGGCCTGAATAACCCACCTGGGTGTAGTCGGATCAAAATGATATGCAATTTTAGGAACTTACCCAACATTTGATTCATTTATCAAATCTGTCTCTTTTCATAGTGTTTGAAAACACTTAGTACATTTCAAATGACCATATGTTATCAAATACTGAAAGAAATAAACTGGAGAATAAAATCAACAGCAGAACTCCTAAAAGTTATAACTTGCTATTATGACTCATAACTTACTATTTTCGTCTGTATTGTGTGATCATGTAATGTTAATTTAAGTGACATCTTTGCTTTCATTGCTTCGAGCTTTACCCTTGGACACTATGTTCATGCTAAAAAATATGCATAAAATTTTCTTGTCACAGATCATAACCTAGCATGATACCTCGTCTAAGTTCCTTAACATGCATATAGGTGGTGATTATGGTTATGAGAACAGTATCCATTGCTGTTACCTGGGTGCTGACTAAGGTCAGACGTCTAAATTTGACCAATCAAGGTGGTTAGAGCAGACTGGTGAAAAAATTAGAAACCAGTCTTCATCTAATAAAATCATTTCTTACAGTTGTAAAATACTCGTGGCAAAAGTGCAGTGATATTGTTGATGTTCAGAGATTTTGAATGATACCCGCCATCTACCAAATTACGAATTGCTTTCATGCCATCAAATGAATTGCTCTCATGTTATTGATATATAGTTTCAAAAATAGTGATATTGCATGCTGTTATGTCATGTTACTGAGCGGGATGCCTCTGATAATGGGAAATGCATGACCATACCTATTATTTCATGAATCTTTTTGTGATATTTTTCTGATTGCATAAAAATGAAAATTTAAAAGAAAAAGGGAAGGGATGTCATGACATGTTACAAGTGGAAACAGTCGACCCAAGTCTGCTTCCTTGATGGTTTAAATGGACATATAAATGTGAAAGCCTTCATTTTCATGAAGTTGTAGTCATATCATTTTAACTTTCCAATTTATAACCAGTAGGATTAGACCTTTCAAATCCTGTATGATATGTAATAGTAATAATGATGTAGGAGCTGATATTTTCCTTGATAAACATAAACCTCATCTATGACCTCAGTCAGAGTCTCTTTCGAACTCTGCCATGGCAGGATATCTAACCTGGAAATGGGGCATTATAAATATTCTCGCTGTTAATACTGTAGTGTAACAGCTAGTTTTGTTGTTACAGGGTCACCAAGATGAATGACGCTGCAGATGAAATCTTTGAGCAGGCTTGCAGTGGAGCCTCCAAGACCTACCCCAAGCAGTGCTCAGCCCTGAAGAAAGGTGGCCATGTTCTCCTCAAGCAAAGACCGTGCAAGATTGTTGAAATGTCCACCTCAAAGACCGGCAAACATGGACATGCTAAGGTGGGGTTAAACTTCTAGATGCCACTGAAAGAAGTTTTGTGGACTGAAATTTTCAAATCACGATTATGTATTAGGTTGACATACTTAGTGTTGATAGCAGTGTTCTGAATTGAATTGAGCCCACTCTAATTTTCATTATATGTGGTGGCTATGGAAAGTAGGCCCACACTGAACCATTAGTATTATTTAAATGCATTTTGGTCCTCAAAGTTCTATTGCTTGTATGTAGCAACATATGCTCTCTGTAAAGATCTGGGTTGGAATTGATCTGAAGCAACCCAAAATATTGTCAGGGAATACATTCTTTTGATCAGGTTGATGCTCACAAGCGCAGTTCATAGTGTTGAAGTGTTTTGTGGACGTTCAGTCATATGTTCCATATGTTTTGAATTGGGAAAATTCAAGTGAGTAAACTAACTACATTAGCATTGTCCTCAGCATTTTCCTTCAAGCATATGTGGATAAATTGTGTACCTTCATTCTGAGGTTTTTGTTGAGGCTTAACTGATATTTCATTTGTAAGCATTCCTTTGCTGTGCCCTTGTCACGATGTGGCTGAAATATTGCCAAGGTGACGTTAAACATTAAACCGCTCTTTGAAGTGCAAAAGGGATTCTCCTAGGATAAGAATTGGCATACCGATGTTTTTATAGTGTTGGACTCTGTTTCTCTAATTCAGGTTCACCTTGTGGGATTGGACATCTTCACTGGGAAAAAGTATGAGGATATATGTCCCTCGACTCACAACATGATCGTGCCAACTATATCCAGACTGGACTACCAGGTGGGTGTGACATCAGCAGACCAAACCCTTTTACTAACTGTCTTCGATGACCACAATATTCATGAAGATCCAGGTTAGAACTGATCTTCAGGAACTCAGATGGTTGTAAGAGGTGACTGACAGGATTGCTTGATGGGGCTCACTGACCTGGTTGACAGGTCATCGTGTCCCAGTTTCAATACTGTCTTGTCCCAACTTGATTACTTACAGAGCACCACCATATAGTTAGAACAAACCAAACAACTATAGTAAAATCGAAGTTAATTACAGTCTCAGGGTGAACACGGCTTGAAAAGGCATTGATTTGAAAGTTTATACAATTTGATGGCTTTTGCATGACAGTGTTGCCAAGTTTGTAATGTCAAGTGAAATGTGTCGCTTGGTCTTGCTTTGAACTGATCATTGCTTGGAGAGATGGCCATTTGGCACAGACTGTCTATGGAACCAGTATTTCAAGAAGGTTTGCGTTGTGTCCATGTTTGTGGAAGTGGGTTTCCCCAAAGTGATATTCCCAAGGCTTTCATTCCTAGGAAGAGGCTTACAGTACAAGTCAAGCTCTTAGGTAAAACTGGTTGAAAAATACTGGCGCGCGGGACTAGTCACTTTTCATTTTGGGCAATCAAATAATGGTATATTACTTGTCCGTAGGCTTCTATGTAATTTTGGGTTAAAGTTTCCACCTGCAAATAAACTTGGACTTCATTTCATACCTGCACAAAATGTATGTATTCAATTTCACAATGATAATAAATTAGTTATTGTTTATTTATGTTATTCATCACTTCTTAATAGATAGTCCACTAAATATTAACATCAAATACAATGTTGATTTATTCTTTCCTAATTACGTCATCGTGTTTCTGTCATGAAAATCAGGCCAAGTGGAAAGTCAGTGACAAGTTACTTTCTTGAAGTCTCAAGCCCCGTGGGAAGTGGCTTTTAAAAAAAGTGAACTTCTGTAAAATGTCTTAAAGGAACTTTGTAGCACCATTCATGATTGTATGGAAGGAATTTTGTTGAAATATTCATGAACTGCTATGATTACAAGAGATCACCTATGGGATTGGATGAGCTTGCATTATAAATCCATCTTAAGTCTGGACTACTACAAGCAAGATACCTATGCATACGGACGTCATCATTTGAGCAAAATATTCTTAAGTACCATGTTAAACCCCTTTTCACCTCACTGTGTCTTTTGTTTCAGTGCATAGGGGTAGATGAGGGATTTCTGTCCTTGCTGGATGATAAGGGCGCCATGAGGAATGATCTTCGCCTCCCAGATAATGAAATGGGACAAGATATTCAGAGAAAAGCTGAATTGGGAGATGACTTTGTGGTATGTTTCATGCTTTTGCAGTGGAGAATTAAATTATTCTTGACTTGACGCAACATCTTGTACCCATGATGTGAAGATGGACACAGATAATATCAGCTCCAAGTCAGATTGTAACAACAATGGTGTACAATCATGGGTTGATGGAATGATATATTCTCCTGTAAGGTTTAGACAATACATTTTTCTTTGACTAGGCTGAATCTCTAGTAGTTAATGATAATTATATGAACAAAACACGTCTTAAGTTCTTTTTGAATGTTTCTTAAGTTGAGAAGTGTTTTCCCACCATGCCGAAGACCTGGGTTCGATTCCCCACATGGGTACACAATATGTGGATCCCATGGTGTCCCCCACTGTGATATTGTAGGACCATTTTGCTAAAAGTGGTATAAAACCGAAAACTCTGACACTGTACTGACATGCGTTTATGTTTCTTGTAAAATGTTCAACAATATCACACCTCAACAATAGAATAATGGCCCTGTGCACCCATTTATATACTGGACAAAATAAGTTAGGGATAATGGGATTTTCATGACTGGTATTTTATCAGTGTGTCAGTGAATAAACACATTATACATAATTTAAAACTTTACAAATGTTCCTAACTATTCTTGTCCAGTATGGATGTCTTTCAGCTTTGAGTTATCTGAAGGCGGAACATTTTTCTGCATATCAGACATGTATGGGTAAATGAGACAGTTGGGGACTAATGGTTACAGTGTTCGCTCGTCACGCTGAAGACTGGGGGGTCCTTTCAGGAAGCAACCTTTACTAAGGTTAACCTCAACTCCCAATCTTTTACATTGCACTAAGGTTATCTTAGTGACTTGCGATCACCTTAGTGCTTTGTGAAAGGAGGCCGAAGCCCATTTCTGGTGTCCCCTGCTGTGACATTTGTTTTGAACTCAAACTCACTTGCTCTCTAAAGAAACTTCTCAAAATGACAATCTGTATTCATGCCTTTAAGATGTTGCAGTCAGATATTAACATGTGACTTTTTTCTTGTGATTCAAGGTGACAGTTCAAAAGGCAATGGATGATGAAATAGTCGTTGCAATGAAAGCGATGAAGGGCAACGACTAAATAGAAACAAGGCCATGACATGAATGGTGTGAACTGTGAGAAATCGGAGTACTTCAGTATCATTCTGGACACCCCTAGATTACAAATGTTTCCATCTAGAGGGAGCCTGCAATGCTCCCTTTATTATAAATGTGTAAATTACTGGTCAACCATGAAGAAGAGCCAAACAGTCTGCAGCAGTGTTTCTGTAATGAAGTGATGAAATTGTGACTGTTATATCTCTTTGTTTTCACTTTTCATCCTTTAAGCCTGGTCAGGACATACTCTAATTTATATCGGTAATCGAATCGATGAAAGCTTTAAAATAGTTCTGTGTTACCAATGTTTCATCCTGTTTAAGCTTTTTTGTGTTTTATTATTTCTCTCATCTTGACTCGTGTAATAAAAATCTGTATTCGAACTTGTGAGGAAGCTAATAAATCCGTGGTTGGATTGAACACATTGATTTTCGTTGCTTTTCTTTGTTAAAGGGGCACTGACAGGTTCGTGAGGGAATTGCAAATGGTGACTTTAAAGATAGGCAGGTGTGGACAAGGTTACTGACCATGATAAGAAGGAGTGCACTGTGAGAATTCTTTTTTTGAAAATACAGGTATAACAGCAATAAACTTAACTTTTATAGGGGGATATTTAGTTTAAACATATCGTTTTACTTTCTTGTCAAGTCCATGACATGATGATTTACTGGGGAGTCCAAATGTAGGTCAGTCTCAGGTATCGCCAGGCCGACCTTCAGCTGCCAGAACAGCAGCCTGTCACTGTTCAGTATTTGCCCAGGACAGGAATTGAACGCGTTCTCTGACATGCACATGTCACACCTCAAATCATCATAGAACTAAAACCTATAGCGATTCTCATCATGGCACAGGCTTAAGCCTACTCCTTAAGGCGGCTGTTGACCGGCTGATGTCTGTTACTGCCGTTCGTGTTAAATCTGGATCTAATTATTAAAGACAACACTCCTGCACTACAATGGACGTAGTCTGTTGTACAGACTTTGAAGTATACATATCCAAGGAAGCCCACGCAAGTCTAGAAAATGGGGCAGATCTAGATATCCATAGCTTCCCAATTGCGCAGATCGATGTTCATGCTGTTGATCACTGATATTGTCTGGTCCAGACTCGATTATTTACAGATTATTTACAGACCGCCGCCATATAGCTGGAACATTGCTGAGTGCGGCGTAAAACTAAACTCACTCACTCTTTTATAGGTCTCACAAGTATCAAACGCCTTTGTCATATTTCCGATGTGTGTAGGAGGTATATACACATGCTTTCCGTGGGAGTGCATTGGTTGGTTTCCTGAAGTATACAAAATTATCAGCGCAATCAAATTGGTTAAAGGTCACATGCAACAAAATAATCAAACATAATTAAAACACATTTATCACTTATTCATGACATAATATACACTGCTGCTAAAACCAAATAAACAAAATTATAACCGTACAAACGCGATTCAAAAGTGCAATTTTTGTACTAGGGTTTACTTCCCCCCCCGAAACGAAGCCCGCGGGAGACCGAACCCAGTCATAGCGGGTGGATGTGCACTCAAGTGTAACGAAGGCTTCCGATTGGCCGTTTCATTTGCTGATATGCTGAGGGTTCATTGTGTGTACAGAAAGATGATCTGTTTGATGGGCATTTTAGAAGCATAGCGAGTCACAAGAAAATAAGATTCTTTATGGATAACAACTTCTTTTAGTGTACTTGATGCGTCGTTTCAGTATGGATTCATATACTGTTGTCAAACAAAATCATATACACTAAAAGAAGTCGTTATCCGTGAAGAATGTATATAGAGATGTTGGGTTTTGAAAATACATGTTCTCTGAATTTGCGCTCGATCCAATCAAAAATCATGTCTGTAGAGATGGTAAACTACTGCGTGGCTGGAATCTGTCATTCGTCCAAGTACAAAGCAGGACTTGAAACTGACATGAGTTTGCACCAGTTTCCGTCAGATCCAGTCATCCGAAAAAAATGAATGTAGTTTGTTTGCAACCCACAGACATAAAAACATGTCATGTGTATCACACGTGCTTAATTACATAATGTGGTAGAGACGGGACTCGGGTGCACGAGTCATAAATCAATTTATTTTCTTTATGGTGTTAAGTTCAGATTGCACGTGGTCAATGATTGAAGCTTTGTACTGCATGTAAACATATAGGTTTGAATAAACCAGACATTGAGCTTTCTCTGTGACAGAGACTGCTTACCACAATCAACAAGTTTTTTTTATGTAACGAGTAGATTATTTACTTGTTTGTGTACACAACCAAGATTTAAACTACTGCTCACGACCTCAGACGCTGGACATGCATACTGATTCAAGCTCCGCGAACCAATTCACTGTGCATGCGTCATGGACGCAGCGCAGCACAGCTGTTGAAACCAGTTTTCCCCCAGCGCTGGGGGGAATTTAGTGAAACGTTTGAACTCCGATTTTGCGGGCTTTTTTTCATCGCATTTTTTTCAACTTTATAGGTTGAATTGGCATTTTTTATGATTTGTTTCGGTAAGTGCATACTGAAAGGTACCAGAATCTGCAAAGTTGTGTTTTACGTTGCATGTGACCTTTAACAAAATCACAAGTGTGATGCACCTTTGATTGTTATATAATACGGAGGTACGATAGTAAAACTGGGCTCGGTTAATCGGTTTTATGAACCGCAGTGGTCGCATATGCCTGTGCCCTGCTGCTTCCAGCCGATTCCTGACCGCCCTGCAAGAATGGCACTAAAAGGTAATCACTGTTGCATTAACAGTGTGCTTCAGTCCCATGAACGGTCACTAACAAGCCTCAATAATGCCCAGTCCTCTCCTATTGTTTTACGGGGTCTGCCAGGTCTTTGAAAACCATGTTTATTGTTAAATGATGGAAGACTTGCGCCCTACCTAATGTCCAGTATGTCTCGGTAGACATTTCCGTATTTCTCATGCCATTGATTTGGCACCTTGTTGCCTCTGGCAACTTACGACGTCCCATGAAGATGATAAAACTGAATGTTTAATTCAGTTTGAAAGGAGAGTGTTATCACTTTCATAATTTCAACAATGTTAGGGACGAAACATTTCACATGCATTGTGCAGCGTTGCACGTGCATTGAATATCTTCACGAAACATGCTATCCACCAACATGCCATAAAAATGCTCTGTGTTCTTAATTCACATACCTGTGAAGGTCCCGGGGTAGAATAGGCCTTCAGCAACCCATGCTTGCCATAGAAGGCGACTATGCTTGTCGTAAGAGGCCACTATCGGGATCGGGTGGTCAGGCTCGCTGACTTGGTTGGCATATGTCATCGGTTCCCAACTGCGCAGATCGATGCTCGTGTTGTTGATCACTGGATTGTCTGGTCCAGACTTGATTATTTACAGACCGCCGCCATATAGCTGGAATATTGCTGAGTGCAGCGTAAAACTAAACTCACTCACTCTTAATTCACACAACTACAGGTCTACGCATTAGGTGTTGCATGATATATTTCCATGAGCATATTTTGAGCAAGGGATTTGGCAGATTTACCGAGTTGGAACGGATCACTGGTTCCCTGTTGGGATATCGGGTAAGATGTAGGATTCTAGAAAAATGACGTCCGAAACACACAAGGGATGCAGATTTAGACGGATCCCAAGAAGGGGTTCCGGGTTATGTAAGGTGTCCAGTATCCCTTGCCTCTCATTGGACCTGATTGATGAGAATGTGGTGGATACATTCACGATGTGACCTGGCAGCTGGACGCCATTGCGTGCGCTTGTGTGCCTTAGTTTGTTCCTGGAGCATTAAACAAAAGTTAAAAAATACCCTTTTTGAACAAAATACTAAACTGATGTGTTTAAGTGTCCATGAGATTCATTTATACGCAACAATTTGTAACTGGAGTCTCCTTCCACAAAGTCCATGGATCTTTAAGACGACTTCATGCTTTACAACAAGGCACAGCATGATGGGCTTTGTCATCGGGGATAATTAGGGTATAACTGTACTGTGTTTGACGAAAAGCGGAGCCGATATGACGTTAAATTTGCGGCTATATAACTACCGGTGTACGTTCGCAATTCGTCAAACACAGTACAGCTATCCCCATTCTACTTCAACTCTTTTCACGCTGTTTTTCGTGAAAGAAATTCATTGTTTAAACGAGGTAGGTCAAAGGTTAACCATGCCACCCTTTGAATTACACAATCGCCATGAAAAGTAGTTCCCTTTTCTCACATCAACACTTTTGACATGTGCAATGACTAAATATGACAATGATGAATAAATCATAGTGTTGTAGGTGAAATGGACCGAATTTTCATGAAACCGCCCTCTAGTTAACAGAAATGTGCGGGCAGCTGTAAATGACAATAGCCCGCTGATCTATGTTCAAAGTGTTGCGCCCATGGGCATTCGGTAATGCAGTAACACGTCTTTTTCTTTATTTGAGAGACTGATGCGCACGTAAAATCGCCAGATTTTTTCATGTGCAGTTTGACAAGGTATCGGTATGTTCACACCTAATTACTGACCCACGCTACTGAATGACGACGACGGTGTGAACAAGGATATAAGATGGTATAACGTTGGCATTTTGGATAGAAGTATTTATGAACAACCTAAGTGATACGTCACCCAAGGAAACACACTTCTAAAGACCATCGTACGTTTGATGATAAAGGCATATTTCGGTAGACATATCTGAACATACAAACATATTCCCCAAATATTCATAATATTTTAATTTATAAAGAGGTTCCAACAATACAGATATAATCATAGTGTGCTCTGTTCCATCTACAATTGCATCTTGCGGCGACCTTGACCTAATTATTACAGTCAGGGATGTTGCTTAGTATGTTAATCTCTCGTTTGATGTTACAGTTAGAAATCACCGTCATATTGCTGGACTATTGCCCATGTTGTGTATTTCGAGTGTGTGTGTCAAGTATGGTAGGATATAGGATATAGGATATAGGATATAGGATAATTACATTCTATGTTTGTTCATAAGAAAATGGTCGAAAATGTAAAACTGCGAGCGCTGTAAACCCCTAAGGACAGAAGAAACACTACAAAGGTTAGGACAGCAGTGTGGCCGCAGAACAGGCCTTCAGCAACCCATGCTTGCCATGAAAGGCGACTAACGGGATCGGAGGTCAGGCTCGCTGACTTGGTTGACACATGTCATCGGTTCCCTATTGCGCAGATCTGTGCTCATGTTGTTGATCACTGGTTTGTCTGGTCCAGGTTCGATTATTTACAGACCGCCGCTGGAATATTGCTGAGTGCGGCGTGAAACTAACGTGACTGACTGACGCACTCATTTTCAAATTTGTACTGTGTAGGCAGGAATGTTTCTCACCTTTTTTCCAGTTTTGTTTCCAATTTGTCACCCTCGTTATTAGGCATGATTTACGTATCGGAGAGTTTGAAACCATTTGGGAATGTTTTGCTTTCTCTAGTAGTTAGTTGACCCGAAAATGTTGCATAGATTCTGCAACTAACCCTCTAGAAACATTCCTTATATTTGTATATATATATATACAACCCTCAAAGGATACTGTCTACGTCCCTTGACAACACTTGCAATCTAAGCCAAAACGACAAGTCACTGTAGAGGAGAAGCCTTTTTTTCATTTATTATGGACTTTCTCATCAGACATGACCAATGGACATGATGCGCGTGCACAAATAACAAAAGGTTTGAGCTCCTATAGGGTTACTCAAATACCCAACAACAGTTTAACTTAGCCCACGCTTGAAAGGTGAAGAGGACGCCAATGTCCCGTCTCTGTGCCCCTCAGACGGCAGCATAACCCATGACCCTTGGCTGGCATGGACAGTGACACTTCAACACGATTTCTTACATTGATTACGCTACACAATAGATCCAGCCTGTCACTGTTGCAAAGAGAGAAATCATCAGAAAATTGAAACTCCGACACAACAAAACCAAACTAAACCTTCGCATAACAGATTATCCTCCTGGAGAAGGCATACGGGTATTAGACTGGTTTAAGGCATGTAACCAAGTTGAAATGCCTAAACCGCCGTAGCGTTTCCTCCCTTGTGAACGTCAGGAGTTTGTAAACAAAAAGTGCTTATTTAAGGCGCTGAAGGCAAATCATGTTTTTTGGGCATACCAGCTTTTGAGGGGTATTGAGGGCTGCTGAATACAAATATGCTGTATGCCAAGTTCAAAAAAGCCCCATAATGCCTCAAAATTGACAAATCTAAGATGGCCGCTAACGACAGAGTAAAACCTGAAAACTAATCACTTTCATCATTCACGTTAGAAAATTGAAAAATGCTATTTTTAATGTTTCCACATATGGGGAATGAAATGCAATACTCAGTTTTGTGAATAAAATGGCAGAAAATAATTGCTTTGCATACCTATTGCAAAACTGATCATTTTGAACATAGAATATTCACATGGTCGAAAACCCTGTCTGTCTTCATCCCATTTGATTTGTTTCCCATTTGTTTAAACATGTCAAACCAAGGGTGACATATTATGGATACAATATGAATTTTGACTTAGAATAACAGGGGATTTTCAACTAACAATGACACAAGGTAAGTGTTTTAAGAATAATAAGTCTATTAGCGGAATCATGGCAATGGATAGAATGCAAATTGTTTCATGTTGTTTGGTTCCTGGGGTCTTAGCAGTGTACAGTAAAGTTGTAAGCACACGCTTTTTCCCATTCATAGCTGGTGTTCTGGCACGCGTTGTTAAGCTTCCTGCAGTTGCAAGCCTCGATGCATTCCATGCGAAGTTTCCTGCAACTGTAGCGTTGACTGAGGCATCCTTTCATACAACTGCATGATGTCATCTCTCTGCACGATTTGGGGATAGGTGGCAGAAAGAGAAGTCGGGGCACTAACTGACCATCTTGGTAAACCCATTCCATTTCAGTCACTGGAGGAAGATCTGGATATGGGCGGTGTTCTTGGTTCCAGACACTTGCTTGGTAGTGTGAGAGCATGATGTGGAACCTTGATGCGTCAGGAGTTGGCGGTAGAGTCTCTTGTACATGGCCAAGACAAAACAACTTAACTGGTGATTCGTTGCATGTCTCGACCTCAGGGACGCTCTATAAATTAACAGATGAACTTCTCTGTTGAGATTAAAAGACAACGTCCAATTGCTGAGGGCTGATGGTATTCTCGTGATGCCTACTAAGCCTCCACTCTTCTTTCCTGTGTTTCGATCTGCTGAAACTTGACTGAAACGTCGGTCCGTGCGTTTGACAACCAAGTCGACCTTCTGAAACTCCCAGCAGAAGGCAGCATTCGGGTCATGACCTGCAAGACGTGCACTGAATTTTTTCAGAGACTGAGAAATTTGTCTGTAGTCAGTTTGTCAACTATATCAGCAACGTGACTGGTATCTACAGACATAGCCAGCTCTACGAGCTCATTTGTCAGAGCTGCGTCTACCACTTCCATGTAGGCATGGAGTCGTGGCAGGAGTATTTGCCAACGAGCTTGAAATGTTTGTACATTCAAATGGCACGATCACATCCCTTTCCTCCTAGGACATGTTCAGCAGCAGTGGTTCCCAATACATCACATTCTACCCATAACTCGGGGAGACCGCACCCGCTCATCTGTCGTCCATTTATACAGAGAAAGTTCATGAGTCCTCCAAGGCAAGGTATGAGCATGTTTTTATACTCCTATACAGACCACTTCAGTTCCATCAGCTTCGGATAAAGGGCCTCGCCCTAAGTCAGAACACCATGCTGCTGCCCTTCCGATTTGGCTACATGGATCATTCGCTTAACAACTGTGTTCAAGGTATCCAGGTCAGATACAAGAGCCTATATGATAGACAGGTAGCCCACTGTAGTTTTGACTTGTAGTTTTGAGTCTTGGTTGACTCCGCTTGCCTTTTAATTGTAGAATGTCCAGGTGGGCACTGGTGTATGAGATGGCCTGGACATAATGAAGGCGAAGTCATTTGCCTGTGCCCTTTTTGCTGGGGGACAATCCGCAGGTGGCTGTATGAAGCGTTCCTCTTGGATAACACCACTTCTATGGACGCTCTGCGATCCCTCTGTTTGGTGCAGGTATTATTTCAGTCATCACTTCAGGTATGTCAAAGGTTGTTCCTGTCTTAGATACGTCAATGTCACCGAGGAGATCACCTTCGGGAGGACCACGTTGTTACCTGAGTGGCATAGAATGCTCCTTTACCATCCAGAGTGTACTCACTAATGTCGACGATGTCTGTCGTGAAATGGATAAAGCGGTCCTTTGCTAGGTTTTGTGGCATAACAACACCGGTGTCATCCATGGTCGTTCATGTCTTCCTGGCGAGTGCAGTGTCAAGTTTGATGACATCACGGTAACTCATGACATGACCTGCCTGGTCAAACATGTTCACTTAGGTCTTTCGATCATGTTGCTTGGTGAAGGGCACTGGCCAATCCTATGTGTTTGGGTGGTGAAGACCTTGTCTCCATTAGCAGTGTAGGTAAGATCTTGAGCAATAATGGTGATTCTAGCTTGTCATTGGTCGTCATGTATGTCTTCTTCCAAGTCGTGTTTCTCTGGTAGACGCTAACCCCCAAGTAACAAGTTGAAAACGTACAAACAATCAGGTATGCTCTATAATACTCTGTCTTCGTTGATGACTATTCTTTTTGGTTTGGGATGAGTTACCGTGTCACCACGAATTCGCAGTGCCATATGGACCATGGTCAGAAACGTACCCTGATCCTCATATTCAAATGATGGAATTCCTTTGTTAACATACTAGTAATTGGTATCAACTTTTGTCACCATTTCTTAAATTGCAATATGCCGAACTTTGAATGGCACCAGACCCGTGAAGGTCCCGGGGTAGAATAGGCCTTCAGCAACCCATGCTTGCCATAAAAGGTGACTTTACTTGTCGTAAGAAGCGACTAACGGGATCGGGTGGTCAGATTCGCTGACTTGGTTGACATATGTCATCGGTTCCCAATTGCGTAGATCGATGCTCATGTATATCTATTTGGACATTGTTAGCAATTGTGCAGTACCTGTTCCATGCATCTACGAGATCAAGGATATCAGCATGTTTTGGTATTTGCTCAAATTCTTGACAAAGATATCTGTGTCCCCCTCACCCATCTGCATGGCTTTGCAGATAGAATAAGCTCCATCTGCAGCTGTAAGATCATTTACACAAGCCATTCGAACACTAAATGATCGGTCATACTTTGCTACTCCCAGTATTCTGATGCTGACTTTGGATTCTTGTATGAGATGAAGGGACTCTTTCTTGTCGTTCTGACAAAAGATACACTTCTTCCAATCAGTCGCTGATGTTTTGCTTCGAGGAACAACACCTGGAGAGGTTCCACTTTTGCTGTTTGCTTCTCTCAATGCAGTGTTCCCCAGCTTTTCCACGTTTGATTTACTCATGGAGCTAGATCGACATTCCTTATGCCATAACATTGGCTGAGGTGAGTTTATTTGGAGTATCTGAGTCGATCAGTTACTTCTCGGACATTGTCATATTGTCGTTTAGAAGTTGTCTAATAACATTGACTAACCGATGACCATCACTGCTGACTGTCATGAGCTTTTGTTTGCTCTCTTTCTGGCAAACAATGCATAATTCTGTTGCCACTGAAATTGACCTTTTTCGAGTCTGGTTTGTGCTTTCGGTTATGTTTTCAGCCACTGGTAAATCAGTTCAGAACTGCACTATAAAGAGTTTTATCTAGGTCATTTGCAAAGTTATGTAAAAAGTTTTGAAAGCCAAATATTCCAGGACAGACTATCACTACTGAGCAAATATCTGTGTGCAGTGACAAACATACCTGCACACATGTTGTACATCATTGCAGGACATATAAAGAACCTTGTTATGGATGCTATTATTAGCTGAACGAAAAAGTATTTATAGAAATGACAATTTGTTTAAAGATGTGCATATAAAGGATTTTCTACAGTTTAAATCATGAAACTGAGTATTGCATTGCACTTTTCATTTGTGAAAACATAAGACAGCATAACTTTATACCTTGATAAGTAAAAGAGATACGATAGTTTTCATTTTTTAATCTGGCGTTGGCGACCATCTTGGATTTGTCAATTTTGAGGCATTATGGGGCTTTTTGAGCTCGGCATGCAGCATATTTGGATTCAGCAGCCCTCAATACCCCTAAAAAGCCTGGATGCCGAAAATCAACACGATTTGTCTTCGGGGTTTACAATTTGAGTAATTTGTCCTAGTCTACTATTCTACCCCGGATCTACACGGGTCGTATCTGTCTAGACTTTATGGCTGTTTGTTTTATTGTTGACACACACACAAACAATTGTCTCTCTGTATCTTGCCGTGTGGCTGTAAATATTAACTGACTCACTCATTGTATGTCATGCGGAAAGACTTACTTCCACCTTCGTGTAGCTTACTTTTCCTTTATGTCCTGCAATAGTCCATCAGTTCCTGACTGTGGTGTCCACATATCTATAGCTCCAGCATCAGTTACGCTCGTCATGCAGCATCTTCACATGTCAAAGACAATCGGTTCATGACTATTCACGCACAAATACAAACACGCATACACGCACAAACGGCAGACACCCACGTCCATATATGCAATGTTTGACTAGTGCAAGCACCACACACTCCATCCCCTACGAGAATGATTAAGATTAAAAAACTAAGAACTAATAATACGTTGATATTTTGTTCAGTACAGTATAGTGTCGTATGTATCGCTTGTATAGAGATGAGGTGGTAGCTCCATGGAGTTCGTTTGTAGATTCCCCACATAGGTACAATATGTGAAACCCATTTCTGGTGTCCCCCGACGTGATATTGCTGGAATATTGCTAAAAGCGGCGTAAAACAATACTCGCTCTCTCATTATCTCTCCTACGTGTTAATGGAAAACCTTCAAGCATAATAGGAGCACACCATGATCTTTGTTGTGAAATGCCTTGAAATATTAAAAAAAATCAATGTCCAACTGATTAGTTGTTAGGTTAAACTCTCACGACTGTCCAACCCACCAGAATAGACGTGTCACATTGAAGCGGAAAACCAAGTGCCTCCACACGCAGAAGTTTCAACAAGACTGCACTCACTATTGATTCCATCACACACTGTTGACAATATAAATTACACTACCGTTCTAAGTTAGATGTTTTGCAATTAGCAACTGTTCAAGGCTTATTGTAAACAGGTCTGAAATGTCTTAAGAACACCTTGTTATTTTGGTTGCGTAAACCTCCACGCTAAAGTAACACGGTCAGCGTTTCTCTGATGTTGGAGGTCCTTAGTTTCAAAGAAGGTCCCTTTATGTCAAGATTTCTCCGACTTTTAACACTGACTGCTGTCCGTTAAACATGTTAGATAGTTTCTTTGTTGTCACAAATCCTAAGCAAATATGCCACCTCACGAGTACAAATGGTCGAACAGCCGCGACATTAAGCTAAGTCTTAACAAAAGCTTGTTGGCACGCGGGCTGGTATACATAGTGGACGAAACTTCTTGTCGGCGAGTAGTTTTTCTTCCAGCTAGTGTTGCACTAAACGATACGTTCTCCACAGCAGGCAAGTGGCCACAACGCTAACTGCATTGCTAGCGGAATCTTCCCGGAGCGTGATCTTCTGTAAGCTTTTCCTCTTGGTAAATGATTGCTCAAGTCAGCGTGTATGGCTGTATGGGGAAAGGCGTAGATCGCGCCCTGGGTTGATCGCTCACTGGTGTCTTGACTTTCCTCGTGTTAGCAAAGTACATAGGAAATATGCGAACCTAATTACCCTAGGGTTCGATCGCCGGAAAACAGTTGGAGTTTGACAGTCGTGAACTA
The DNA here is from genome assembly GCF_037392515.1 of Haliotis asinina. Classification (NCBI taxonomy): domain Eukaryota; kingdom Metazoa; phylum Mollusca; class Gastropoda; order Lepetellida; family Haliotidae; genus Haliotis; species Haliotis asinina. The sequence goes on from NC_090295.1 coordinate 39,926,799, forward strand.
TTGGGAAAATAAGAAACGGAAAAATGGAAAAAATATAAAAGGTGTATTTTTTTCTGTTAAGGGCTTTCGTTCAGGTGAACAGAAGCATTGCGGTGAGAGGATGTTTACACTGGAGGAATATGTGTAAGTTTAGTTTTGTATGTATGCTGAAACCAACTGGTATATGCGAGACACGACCAAGTTGTGTCATTGATTTTCACACACGAGGTGTGTGTGTGCTCGATTGACAGTTTTACACAAGTCTGGTAAAGATTTTCTCGCGGGGACTGTATGCATGGATTTGAGAACAGGTACTCAACGGCGGCTGCAGATATGAGAGGGCCTGTCTAGGTAGGAATGAACTCAAGCATCACCGTAAACCTGTCTCACTAGCTTCAGTCATGCTGCACACCCCGTTCTTTCTTCTCACTGGGTGCGTCGTCATTACTGTCGTTCATACTGTATTTCTTGTCCGTCCGTTCCTGAATGGCCGTATTCCGACAACTTTTGGGCTACCTCGACATAACTTTTGGCCATATATACCAATCATCCCCCCAGTAAAGGACAACAAAACTTACTATGGACTCCCAAAACACAACTTCTGGCCTTGGATCCCAGTCGTACCCCCCGAGGAAGAGGAGACGCCGGTTACCCCGCCAGGACCTACCCCGCCTTGGCCAGACCCCGAAGGAGGTAAGGGAAACTTGGAATTCGATATATTTATCGGCAATTAGGTGGTTGTAAATAAAATCTAGGCACCATTTCATTTTTGTCTACATTGCCAGGGCTGTACGTAAACTATATCTTACAAGTAATGAGAAAAATGGCCTCGTTATAGCCTAGTATGATAGCCATGGCAGTGGATGACATGAGATGTAGGCCTTCTTGACAGATTATTTTAAAGTTTTGGAAATGTTTGAAATATTTTTAAAACATGTTCATATATCAAGCGTTTCGCCTTTTCTGTTTCTCTCTGGTCACCGGATGTCATCACTTAGTTTCAGTGATACGCACTGCTCTTTTGCCTTTGGCGTGCGGTGAAGTCTGTGAACGGATAATCGAGGGTGTTTTTTTGTTTGGCGTTGACGATTCATTGTTTGGACACGTGACCATGGATGATACATGTTTTGCGTAAACTAATGTAAGACTAATTCGACAGAAATAACGTAATCTTTGATCAATGTTAGTTTGGTCTCATATTTCATAGGTGTATTTTATTCCGGAAAAATAAGTAGAAAATATTCTTTTAGAGAAACCCCAAAATCTTGCATGCATGCACACTGAGTGTAATACAGGCAGTCCGATGATATGAACAGTTGCATAGTTTTGTGACGGTGTCTTAACATTGTATAATTCAGGGGCCCGTTTCACGAAACTCTCGTAAGCCTAAGATCTCGTAACTTTTCTCGTAGCATCTATAGCTCCTGTGTTACAGTATAGGAGGTACAATGGCTACGAGAAAACATACGAGATCTTAGGCTACGAGCGTTTTGTGAAACGGGCCCCTGGACTCGAACAGATCAGAGGTTACTGTTATCACTCGTATTGTGTAGTGACATTTCGCCCACCTCTGACCCCCATACACACAAGATTAACCTCCAATTTTTCTTTTTTTTAAAAAAAAAAAAGACAAAAAAAAAAAGACAGACAGACAAACAAAACAAAGAAACCAACAAACAAAAGATTCACGTCAAGCAAAACATAGAATGAAAACCAAAATAAAGCCCAAAGACACAAACACACAAACAACAAAATGCAGTAAGCATGGTGGCGTCACTTGCAATGTATGCTGTTAGAATGTCTGGTCAGGAATGCTATACACTACACCGGTAACACACACCGATCATCCTATTTGCTTGTGTGTATTTTCCTGAACCCGTACAAAAGTGGTTTTGCAATGCAGCAGCGGCCTATAGGCAGACCAGACAATCAAGTGATGGTCCAGATAACCCCATGACACGATTTTGTCAAAACTAGGGGAAAAAGGGAAACGATCTGTTTAAATACGTTGGCGGTGTTCAAGCGCAGAAATTCTGCAATCAATAAAGAAACAAATCGTTAAAACATGTTTGTTTTACAACACAGTTGGGGACAATTCTTATGTTTCACAAGTAACAAGTAACCAGTAATAAAAGTACCGGTAGGAGCTGACGCAGTATGATTGATAAATATAGTCCGCTTGGCTCAAACGCCGACCGATGAATTGCAGTATAACTCGAAAACTAATAAGCATAACATACTCAATGAAACGCTCATCATAATCAAAACTTCATACCAACTCTGTAAGTTTTTTGCAGAATTTTGCCCTAAATTAACACTAAATCAACAAATCAAAAACAAATAACATTGGTCGGCACTAGGTATAATCATTCGCACTTTTAAGACAAACTGTATATTTGGTGAACCATTAGCACATAATCGTATAAACTAAGCGTACTGGGACGTGGCAGACATAGCAACTATTTGTTTTCAGGAAGTGACATGTGTCGTATCACGTGATCTCGTGTGAGGGTGTCCGTTCGCACTGAATACGTTCCGGGTTCGGACCCCTCACTGGTAGGTTAGGATCTACGTGCTGTGTTGGCACAGTTTATAAATCACTACGTGTTGCTTGAGGTCTTAGTGTTGAAGTTCGACACAACAATATCTCGATACACTCAACGTATAGTTACATACGTTGACTTCCTGCACCCCCAACCATTATTGGCCCTCAGTAATACCTGCTTGACACGTCATCGGTTCCCATTTGCGCAGATCAATGCTCATGCTGGTGATCACTGGATCGTCTGATCCAGACGATATTGTTTATAGACTACCGCCATATAAATGGACTATTGCTGAGTGTAGCGGTAAACAACAAAGCAACCAACCAACCTTACACTACAAGTATATCATCACCATACACGCACGCACACTCTTTGACGTTTCCTCCGCCAAGAACCACAAAAAAAAAAACAAACAAACAAAAAATCAACTAACACCCATAGTTTTTTTTTCTGAGGGTAACAATCCCCGCTTGATTGCATAAAACATTTGCACATGTTTTTACTGAAACATTTCCCCAGGAAATCGTGTTACTCTGAACACGTACAGCACTAACACATTCACGTTGTGTGCCGGCAGAAAAACAAGAACCGTTTTCTTTCCCCTCGTGCTGAACACGTTTTGTTAATAAACAGTTGATTTAAAACGTTTTCAAACATTTACATGCTTAATCTTGTTCAGAACAAATTACTGGGCAAGATTTCGCGATGCGAAGTATTCTCATTGGAACCTTTCTGTCATGCAATTTTAAGGCTATGTTCATTGCTTTTTATATTAACTCTAGTCGAGTGCGATAAATGCTCCAATTTTTGTTCTTGGTTACCGATTCACACCATGGGTCAACAAAACATATTTTTTTTTTTAAAAAAAAGAAACTTTGTTTCGTGATCCTACATGAGTTTTTGAACGTTTTTTTTGTTGATGACTTCTGGCTACTGGTTATAATTATGTTTTTTTCACGTATACAGTCTGTAACAGTGAGTGTCTGCGTGTCTGTTCCAGGCTACAACTACGGAGAGGCCATGTACAAATCAATTCTCTTCTACGAGGCCCAGAGGTCAGGGTACCTCCCGGACGACAATCGGATCACGTGGAGAGACAACTCGGCCACTAATGACAGGGGGATGTTTGGAGAAGACCTCACCGGAGGCTGGTATGACGGTGAGTGAGTGAGTGCGTTGGTCAGGAAGAAAGGAGGGAAGGAACCTGTATCAAAGCTATCTCTAACCATCCCAGTCAAGACAGGCCTCGGTATCTCATGGTTGCCGGAAATGTTGAATTTTACTGGAGATCCGTGGTAAGTCTCTGCGACTTGTCTCACTCACCCGACTTTCTGGTATTGCAGCTGGCGACTACGTGAAGTTCGGGTTCCCGATGGCGGGGGCGACGACGATGTTGCTATGGGGGTTCCTGGAATTCAAGGAGGCGTACGAGGGGACGGGTCTCCTGGAGGACATGTACGACTGTGTCAAGTGGCCACTTGATTACTTCCAGAAAGCTCACCCTACCAAATACGAGTTCTATGCCCAGGTAAGTACAGGTTTTAGTAGAAGTTGGCGTGTCAGATACCTAGACTTGTACTTCTTATGGTTTTCAGCACAAATTTGTCTTTTACGCCAAGTCATATAAGTTTGGGCAGACACTCGAGACTTTACATCTTTGACGATGGTATATGTACTAACGAGCAAAAGAAACGATACCAAGTCGAAATCACTGATATTCCATGACGACATTCGGAAAATGAAAACGCCCATTCACTTCTTGTTAAAATTCACTTTCCTTTCTAACTCTGGTTGTTTGCCCGTTTGTTTAGTTCCCATTTCAACAGGGAACAGACAGACGGTAGAATATTGAAATGTTGATCTCGACATTGGTGCGGTTTACAAACAACCAAGCTATTTCTCCGGGTGGGTACATGGTGGGCGAGCTGGCTAAGGCGCCAGGCTAGTGATCCAGCGAGGTTTCGGTTTCGGGATCGAGCCAACCTGTGACCAGGTGTAAAAACCTTAGAGTCAACTTGGTGTGCATACTCTTTCAGTGTTGTCACAACATCTAGTGTAAGTGCACAACCCTGTGCACTTAAAAGAAACCACGAATCCGTTGGTATATGACCAGATGCTGGCCACATGACCATGTGCATACACCTAGATGCGGGTAGAGCAACGTGCAGTAAACTTGGACAAAGTACTGTGACTACGTGTCCCAGTCCACCCAGCTGTGAATTGGGTACCTTGTTATAATGAGAGAGACACAATATACTCGGTGCGCCTAGTGGCAGCAAGAGTTGTATACTCCCCAGGGAGCTGAGATTGAAATACGATGTGCTGTTGAGATTGACACCCAGTGATCGAGGGAAAAATACCAGCGGCTTGAGCATGCACTTGTGCATGGGTATGTGCGCTATATGAATATCCTATATTGTATCGTGAGTGGGGGTGGGATGGCATTGAAGGTAAACCAATCAACAGGTTTGTGCTGTGTTAGGATCAATAGGGTATTATCGACTTGCATGTTTTTGTAGTTATTATTAGCGATAGGGTTTCTGGGGGAAGTATAGGTCGCAGTAAGATTTACTTGCAAAAACCTACAAAAGAAAATGGTGTGTCATCAAACCCATCTGAGAGGACTGTACGTCGTAAAGGTCAAATAGACAGGATCAGATGTAGCCCAAACCAACTAAATCCAGGATCGAATGTCGTAAAGGCAAGAAAGATCATCGATTGTAGTAAAGACCAACTAAAGAAAATCGGTTGTCGTAAAGACCGGCGCTTTAAAGAGGATCGATTGTCGTAATCCACTGTTAGCAGATCACCGCTATATAGGAGGAATATTGTACACAACGGCTTCTAACAACATTCATTCATTATTAGCCAGTCATGTTTTGTGCATACTTTTTATTTGTTTTTTCCCCTGATTTCCTGCGGTTCTGTAATGACGACATGGCTTCATGACAACCTACTATCTACTCCATCATTGTGTTCATGGACAATCAGAGGGAGATCGTGGGAAATACGACGGGCGTTTAAAACGTAGTCAGTCAATCTATAATGTTTGAAAAGCTTACGTTTTATTTTGAAAGAATCATTAGCACAGCCATACCAAACATCTCATATATATATGGATAATGTGGTCATCACAGCACATTGGGGTATAATATTTCAATATACGAGGGTTGGCTGAAAAGTTCTCAGCCTGAGTGGTTTTTCCCCACCAGGTAGAGACAGGTGTTTGCCACCAATGAGGACAATCATTTAGTGAATCATAGACACAAGAACTACAAACGTACTAATAGTTTTATCCCAACTACAGCTCTTTTGGTAAACCTACCCTCTGAAATCATCAGAAATGGACAAAACTGAATTCAGGGCAGTCATCAAGTACTTGCAAAAGAAAGGGATGTCCCCAACACAGATACATGCTGACATGGTCTCCACTCTAGGGGATGATGCTCCTTCATTTTCCACAGTAAAGAAGTGGGCTGCAGAATTTAAGCGTGGCAGACAAAGCCTTGATGATGACCCACGCTCAGGAAGGCCTTCAACAGCAACCACTCTAGAAAACATCACGCGAGTGCTCGATATGTTGATGGATGATCGACGATTGACTATTCGACATATTGCTAGTGTAGTGGGCATCTCTCATGAGAGGGTTGAGCATATTATCACCAACGAATTAGGAATGACTAAAGTTTCTGCAAGATGGGTGCCAAAGCTCTTGACAGCAGGACAGAAACGTGTCAGGTTCCAGACGTCCCTTGACAATTTGCGTCGTTTTGCAGCAGATTTTGTGGCACGATTTGTAACCATGGATGAGACCTGGATACATCACTTTCAACCAGAAACAAAACTACAGTCAAAACAGTGGAAGCATCCTGATTCACCAGCTCCGAAGAAAGCCAAGTCTGTTCCTTCAGCTGGAAAGGTGATGGCATCAGTCTTTTGGGATTCCAGGGGCATTCTGCTCATTGATAATCTTGAAAAAGGTCAAACTATCAACGGCAGATACTATGCTGTTCTACTGAACCAGTTGCGAGAAGCAATCAAAGCCAAACGACGAGGGATGATCGCTAAAGGTGTCCTCTTCCACTAAGACAATGCGCCTGTTCACAAATCGGTGGTGGCCAGGTCAACAATCCGCGATTGTGGCTTTGAGCTCATTGACCATCCTCCTTATTCACCTGATTTGGCTCCTTCTGAGTTCCACCTGTTCCCCAAAATGAAAAAGGAACTCGCCGGTCGCCATTTTGCAAGTAATGCCAGCACCGCTGGCAAAAGTGTGTGAACTTGGAAGGGGACTATGTAGAAAAATAAATTACAAACGTGGACTTTGTAACTTTTTTTCACAGTGAGGCTTAGAACTTTTCAGCCAACCCTCGTATGTTGAAAGTTGACACTTGTGTGACCATTCAATATTTAGTTTGGACCCTAGGCATCATGTATGAATGATCGAAAACATTAGAATATGTTATATCCTTATGATTATCACATCTGAAAGGAAGATGGATAGTGTCCCCAAATTAAGCTCTTTCAGTAAACTTGAAGGGGGATTCACTTTAACAAGCGAATGTAGTTTCAAATTGCTTCTTTAAGCACTCGAATATCTCTGTTTGATTCCACAGACTTCCGCCTATCTCAAACACAGAAAATGTTGCTTGCATGCTTTGTTACTGATGATTGTCGCGCATTTGTTGCAGATTTTGGGGCTTATTTTAGTTCTTTGTGTGTGTGTGTGTGTGTGTGTGTGTGTGTGTGTGTGTGTGTGTGTGTGTGTGTGTGTGTGTGTGTGATTGTTTGTGTGTGTGGTGGAGATCGTGAGCTTTGAACATAGCATAATCAATGTTCTTGAGATGGACAGATTGTGTGTAGAATGTAGAATAATAAAACATAAAAACAGCAGCATTTGTATCATTTTCTAGGTGTGACCGACTATGTTTTGACTTACATCGTAGCGGAAATATTTCAAGCTGAATACCTACATTTTCGCGGATGTGTCATGAGAAACAACACTAATAGTTTGTTGTTTCTAACAAGATATAGAATGCACACGTTTAAAAGGCTTTAAAGGAAGCAGAATTCTGCATTTTCGACTACATACTGCTCATATCAAGTTGATACCCATGAACATGCGTTAGAATTGATGTTCAGCAACCCATTCTTGTCATGAGAGGCGACTAACGGGATTGGGTGGCCAGGCTTGCTTTACACGTCATCGTATCTCAGTTGCCTACATCGATGCTGATGCTCTTGCTGATGATCAGTGGATTGTCTGGCCCAGATTTGATTATTTACAGACCGTCACCATATAGCTGAAATACGGCTGACAGCGGCGTAAAACTAAACTCACTCATTCACTTATGAATTTCAGTGCATATTTCACACAGGTGTGTACAGGTACGTTCTGTACCTGATTTTGTGCTTTGCTTCCTGGGTAAGATCTAATATAGTTTTGTTAACTTTGTAAAAAAACTTCCGTTACATGTGATGGAAGACTACGCCTAAATGAACATGTCCCGGTCGTGACTTTCTCTGAAATATTCTCCCGCTATCGCAAATAGTTTCCATACAGTTCATCTGTATTGACATCCGACCATGTCAAGATCACATTCTAGGACGTATCGAGGTGTTTGTGTGTAGGATAATACACCAGGAAGTGCTCTGCTTCAAGGTTAAACCCACTTTGCGTCAGTATTTTCCAGGTCAGCCTAATGCATCACATCAAACAAATGTCCCTGAAAAATAAATCATCCGGGAGGTTAATCGCAAAGTATAGCCTGTTAACATGGCGAGGTCATCACCTTGGTGAAACCGAACCTTGTTTATGCGACACCCTTCGTTGTCCGGAATGTCCGCCCGGGTGTAGAAGGTCTGGTGTTCGATTCAAAACCGTCTGACAAGCATGTCGGCTGGGTGTCAGTATACTGTGTCTGAGTAGCGTATACATAATGTATATGCAACACGATAATTAAGTGGGCTAGCGATACAAAACCAGCTGTAATCCGGAGTAGTACGTACGCACACGCACACGCACACGCACACGCACACGCACACGCACACGCACACGCACACACACACGTGCATGCTGTGTTAGTGGAATGTTCTTGATTGCCATATTCAACCTCATTTCACCTGAGCATATTAACCATAATATTTCCAATCGCGGACACGTATACTTTAGTATTTACATACTCGCCTATCTTCTGATGCCTCCTTAATCCAATCACCTTTAAAAGCATTTGCAGGCGGGGTGTAGTGGACAAAGCGTTCGCACGCTGAAGACCCGGGTTCGATTCCCCTCATGGGTACAATTTGTGAATTATTACCAAAAAAATACCAAAAACGGCATAAAATCTAACTCACACAACCCATTTGTTCAAATAAGCGAAGATTCTCTTCTCTCTATTCAGTAGAACGTGGCAACATTGCACATAGTACCGGCAGATTACACAGGGCTACAGTAAAAACAGATTATTTGGCTTTTTTGCGCACCTTCATTGATCTTCATCTTTGTCAAATATGGCGGCATTTCCGGTTGTCATTTACTTCGACACTGATGCAGGAAACCATTATTAACATGAATCCCACTATCCTCCATGGATGACTGTACAACAAAATGTCCGTTCAATGTAGCCATGTTTGTAAAACAAGCAATACAGTTTACTTTACTTCTGATTTATGCTGCGCTATATTCAAGGTAGGTGACCCCTATGTAGATCACAGCTTTTGGGGAAGACCGGAAGATATGGATATGTACAGACCGTCGTATCGCTTGACACCGGAACGACCCGGAAGTGACGTCGTTGGAGAAACGGCGGCTGCTTTGGCTGCAGGATTTGTTGCGTTTAAACGAAGAGGTACGTCATGTGCTGCAGTTATATTTGATATATTCACACCCGTCTTTTTTGTGTAACTCTATTTTCAGTTCCACTGGTGCCATTAGCAGCAATTAGAATTTATGTAGACATCAGGTGAACTATTTTCGTCGAAAGAGACCTCGTGTCAGATTCATGGTGAAACATCTTTACGTCGAACAGTATTAATTTCGTCTTCCTTTGAACGCTATGACAAATACCAGGGACAATTGGACAACCGACTGGCATTTCTGTACATAAGCGGCTTCAGAGTAATGCACGTTCAGGTTTTGTGCTAAATACTCTTCATCAAAGAAACCGGAAGAGCGTTGTAATTCTAATGCTTTTAAGTCCTTGTCTGTAGCTTTTAAGATGCCATTGTGCAAACAGCTTAGTTTCCATGATGCAGACAAACACATAGTTGATGGTAACGTTTGAATCGTGTGATGTATGATTCGACATTTATTCTAGACCCTGTTTATGCGGCGGAACTACTTCGGCACGCGGAGGAACTTTTCGACTTTGCTGAGCGATATCGAGGAAAGTACAGTGACAGCATCCCTATTGTGGAGGAATTCTACTCGTGAGTTGGTAGCTTTTAATCGTTATTTTGTGTCGGAAAGGATGTGACTATTTTTTGAAGTGCGATGTCAATGGGATAATAGAGATTGTGGTCAATCGCCCATTGTATTGTATGTCCATTCTATAACGGGACAGTGGGATAGGGTGGCAGGATAGCATATTGGTTAAAGCGTTGGTTGGTTCGTTGGTTCGTCCCAGGTTCGATTCCCCACGATATTGCGGACACGTATCCGTTGGTAGTTATATACTCGCCTATCCTCTGAACCAATCAACGTTAAAAGCATTTGTGTGCGGTTGGGTAGCCCAGTTGTGAAAGCGTTCGCTCGTAACGCTGAAGACCCGGGTTCGATTCCCCACATAGGTACAATGTGTGAAGCCCATTTCTGGTGTCCCCCGCAGTGATACTACTGGATGATTGCTACACCAGTGTAAAACCAAACTCACTCACTCACTCCATCCTATCACAACACATCATCTGGTCATGGCACCCATAGTTTCGTTTTAGACAGTTGCACCACCACCTCCATCGCACCTACGTCTACAGTACTCGGTGCTTAGCAACGTTTCGGTTTTTTTATTATGACAGAATGGAGACATAGTCCATGTACATGGGATGCATGCGAGTATCATAAGTGTTTCTCTTCAGAAATGTCATAACCCTTTCCATGCACAAGAAATCCTGGTAGAAGAACTGATTCTAACTGCCATATTATATTTTTGTGTTTATGGGTAACTAATAATTCGTAATGAAACCAGGTGTTTCCCCATCGTTGACACCTGTCACAAACACACGGGTAAAACAAGAGTCTCTCGTCGATCTTGGACAAATTATAAAAAAACATGGTCATTTACAACACAAAGGCCATGAAACCCGCACCTGTACATTCTTAAGGAACGCGCGACATACAGGGAAAATTTGCTGTCCGAAAGGAGCCGTTATTTCTGTGCAATGTTTCGGTCTGAATCGGAATCTTTTTGAGATCTAAGTAAAAATCACAACCATAATTCATTGGTGTTGGAACAACTTTTGCAGGTGGTTCCAGTGCCCCGCTACAGCTTCGCCCGTATCAGTGTAATAATGGTGGCTCACCTTGACCTTGATTGAATAGAGTATTCAACCAACCCGTCCTTTAGGGCGTGTGCTTCTGTTTTGTCACTGACTATTTTATGATAAACCACCCAGAAAATGACAGAAATGATATTATTATTTTCAGCAACGTCACATTCAAACCACTTAAAACAAAGCTGTTACTTTCCCCCGCAACTGTGTATATCTCAGGCTGACGTGCTGTTTATTAGATTTTACGGTAGTGTACTTTCTAGTAATCCGAGGCACGCCTCCACGAACGTACCGAACGCTGTGAAAGGGATTTACTTGACACGAACGTAAATTGTTGGGGAACTCTTCATACCCAGATTCATGGCTTCATATCATCATTTATTCACACGGAAAAGCGGGGCGCAGTTCACACTGCAAGGGATTAATGCGTACGTCATCTCAAACAAGGAAAACAGTAGTGAATGACATATATGATCCTTCATAGCTTCATATCCCCACACAATACCGCGTACATGTAGCGAAGGATATACCCCACACCTAAAGTGAGGGGCATTGTGGTCAGAGGCCGAAGTACATTGACAACAACTGAGACAGGTGCTGCTGTTGTTGGTGCCGTCGGATCACCTTAACCTACTACCCACTAATGTATTATACACCTGTTGAAAATATGTAAAGTCTCCCAAACGTAAAAGCTCGCTCTCAAAACACTCATGCATCTAGACTGTCCATCACTCCTTATAAATAAACACGTGCAAATATCAAACTCATTCACCCAGACTGTCCATCACTCCTTATAAATAAACACGTGCAAATATCACACTCATTCACCCAGATATGACATCACTCATTATAAACACGTGCAAATATCACAGCAAGACAGTTCCGGTTGTATCATAAACCTGAGTTCATTATTCATAAATAAATTAGGTGTTTATAAAAATGTTAGCGTATATTACGTGAAATACCTTTAACTGTATTTTTCTCCAGTTTGTGTTGACCCGTGAATATTCGGGTTAGAATTGAATAGTGCTTGTTGTTAGAGGCGACTTAGTGGTCAGGTTCGCTGACATGGTTGACATATGTTATTGTATCCCTATCGCGTAGATCGATGCGCATGCTGTTGATAAATATTGTCTGGTCTAGACTTAATTATTTACAGACCGCCGCCATATCGCTGGAGTATTGCTGAGTGGCGTAAAACTAAAGTCACTCACTCACTCAGTATGTGCCTTTTCTCGTGTGTGAAATTAAGATCAAAATTACCTATTTATCGGGAAGAATAAGTTATCTCTTCGTACATCAATATTTGACACACATTCGGATTGATTGCAGGTTAAACAATCACAAGAAAATGACGACTTTATTATATTTATAACTAGTTTTCCTCAAACAATATATCAGCGATCTGTGATCTCCATAACTGTTCCTTTTCTTCCTGCTGAACCACAATTTTCAACAAATAAAGACGATGTTGCGTGGAAACAGTTACAAAACATCACGGAACACTTCCGAACGTTCGTAATGTCCTTATTTTACCCAGGTCGTCCGGCTACCGTGACGAGTTGACGTGGGCGGCAGCGTGGCTGTACCGCGCCACCGGCTTGAGGAAGTACCTCGTGGCGGCCGAGCGGAACTACGACCGGGGAAGCTGGGCCCAGTCCTGGGATGAAAAGACTGCAGGGGCCACGGTAAGATGGCGCAGTCACGCGGAAAACACGCGTCACTGTCCATAAACACACAACAAAACTAAAGGAAAGTACATTCTTTTGCTGATGTCCGGGTAAGCAAGAAAGTCATTAAACTAAATGAATACTGAAAGTAATTGCATACCTATCGGGTACTTTTATAAGGCTGGCTGGAGCCCCATGCAGTTTGCAGTTTAAATGTAAAGAGTGCACCATGTGAACCTAAGGCACGATAGAAACAGCTTCATACCTACATCAGGATCGCGGCGAAAATGGTAAACATATAAGGGCCCGTTCAAATTTCATCATCAACCCCCTGCACAATCAGTACAATTTTTGGGTTGGGTTACCTCCCTTATTAAGCCGTTCCATTGCGATGTAATATTATTTTACAGGTGTTGCTTTACAAGCTGACGAAGCAGCGACGGTATCGACGAGAGATCGAGGACTTGATGCGGGACTGGCTCCCTGGGGGGTCCGTCGACTACACCCCTAAAGGACTGGCTTTCAGGCAGAGATGGGGATCCCTCAGATACTCCGGTAGGTGTCGCAGCAGAATGTATTTTTTAAGCAGTTTGTTAAGTTATCAGGCGTTTTGACAACAGGTATGTGTGTTTTTGACTCGTCATTCACAATCAAAACGAGTTTTTGGGACAGACGAGTCACCTTTGCACTTGTAGCGTACATGTAATTAGGATGCTCAAGTTGCATATATACATTTAGAGGATCGGTGAAAACAAATTGAAAAATATTGTGGTTTTGGACGAAGTGGTATACCCCACAGTAATTGTATTTGGATGACCACGTAGTAGCTTACCACGAATTAGCTTGTTACTGAAACAGGCAATTCGATTTTGCGATCTCCAACCAAAATTTTGCCGTGTCATCAATTAATAAAAGCAATGAGTACTTACCATTTTGATGGAATAGTGAAAAACATGACGTACTCACTCACTAGTCCCATCAGCCATTGTGACCACAAAACCCCTCCTTTCCTCACAGGTCCCGTGGCGGGGTATCTCGTGAAAGCACGCAGCACAGTACTGCGAAGAAGCTTAACTATAGAATAATGTTGTTATTCTATTGCAGCCAACATGGCTACCGTTGCTCTGGTAGCAGCCAACCAGGGCATCAAACCCGACTTGTACCGGAAATGGGCTAAAGACCAGATTCACTATATGCTGGGGGAGGGCGGTAGGAGCTACGTCGTCGGCTTTGGCTTTAATCCCCCTACACGACCCCACCATGCTTCCAGGCAGGTCAAGTAGTCCACTGCTCCAAGGTCCTACTGAAGAAGGCCATCATCTCACTCATTGACCATACTATACTATTTTACACTTATATCAGAATGTATATTGTGCATATGTGTATAGTGTACATGCATTTATGACTCAGTCATTTAGTAAAAAAACAAACACATACACGATGAATTCAATCCGTCATTTTGTCACCGTCATTGTGTCTTCCATAAAGACTATAGAAAGCTTTTCTGAAGCATTGAATGCTGCAGTCCGGATCAAATTCCCTATAGTAACACAATTTGATTGTGGTTGCCATTATCACATTTTGAACACTTTCATACCACATAATTGGGTTAATTCTGCTTTTCGGGAGGGTGTATGATGGGGATGTTGTTTTATGCAAAAGCATCTCCTGTGTAAAATGTGAGTGACTCCCCAAATCCCCCTAAAATATATGTACAAAGTAAGAGACCCTCTGCATGTTGCATGTCGTGTACAAGATCAATGACCCCTCTCCATCTCATGTTTCAAAATAAAGTATATTCTTTAAATATTGTTATTTACAAAATTGCTGCTCCCCTCAGTACAGGTGCACAAAACTGATGATTCCCTACCTCCCCACGACAAACCCCTTAAAATAATCCAACCTCCTCCCTCACCTCCTCCCCACACCCCGAGGTATAAACCAATAAATTGAATGGTCCCTTATTACAACACATTTGAACTACAATGCAGCTGTACACTGGGTGTGCCTTTACCATTACTTACATATTTACGATATAACTGTTTTAGGTAAGTTCGAGTTTGTTTTTGAGCATGGGACAATGGTCAATAACACACTTGAACACAAACCACATGTTTGGCAGCACCAGTTCAGAACCATTGTTACCGGAACATTTTACCATTTACTTTTGGCAGCTCATGCGACCCTAGTCCCTGGCCTTGCACGTGGTCGGACTTCTTTAAGTCAGAAGCCAACACCCACACGCTGTATGGAGCTCTGGTGGGCGGGCCGGATATCTACGACAACTTCGTGGACGACAGAGCCGACTACATCCACAATGAGGTTACCACGGACTACAACGCAGGTTTCCAGTCGGCCGTGGCGGGTACGTGTCTGTTCCATGCCAATAAACCACCCGAAGAAGGATTGGCAAGATAGACCATTAAGCACCATGTTTGTTGCAAAGTGTGAAAGGGATGGGTGGCCTTAGTATTTGCTGAGTGGAGGCAGAACATGTGGGTCTGTGCTAATGATACTTATCACTGAATTGTCGTGTCCACATTGTTTCAAGGCAGGTGTGTCGCGAGGAAACCCTTCTGCTGTGCGGCGCCACTCTCACTGACATTATAGATAACAATTGAGCCTGGCAAACCACGTGCTGACTGACCCTTTCAGTGATGTTCAGTAATCAGCGCATAAGTTTCAGTTGCGTACATCGATGCTCATGCTGTTGATCCCTGGATTGTCTGGTCCAGACTCGATTATTTACAGACCACTGCCATAACGCTGAATGCAGCGTAAAACTAAACTCACCCACTCTTATCCACGAAAAGGGCAACACTGAGTTCTTACTTCGGTAATAAGCAGTATTATCGAACCATTGTAATGTTGAAGATGTGAAGACATTTCATTGAAGCTGGTTATTCTGTGTTGTTGACCTACTGATGTGTGTAATGAACCCTGTGTATGCAAATCATTAATGGCTGCAGATTTCCATGGGTATAACATTCAACCAGCTCCAACTTCCGGTTTAACCAGGAAGACTGACCTCCCATATACATACTCCATGAATTATCCCACCCAGTGATGTATTCCTGCGCGGGACCTACAACAGGACGTTTCTTGAACAAATAGATCCTTGGTACACTTCAAGTCTACTATTTGTATGAAATGGATTATTTACATTTCATTCAATGATTCATTTCTTGCGCGTTAAGGTCATTCGGGAAATAAAATGTTTTTCAGAGTTGCGTCCCTTGACCCAGACGGAATCGTAATTTAAATTCACAATAATTGTCCTTGGGACAAACTCTGGTCAAATATGCTTAATGTATTAACCGGAAATATATTCCAGCCCTTTCTTACAACATCAAGCGGTTGGTTCTCACATCCATGTTATTCCCCTGGTGTGTTTTAGGTCTGAAGGTGCTAGAGATGGAGAAACGGGCGGCAGAGGGCAAAGCGACAATCAGATTGACCACACCCACACTGGCCGAGATACGATCAGTGGAAAAGCACAGTCAACCGCTTGTTCGACTTGTCAGAACTTCGAAATAACAAACGCTCACATTAGGGAGATCCAAGAACGTTCTCCATCTGATTTTCGACTTAAAGGGACACGTTATCGGGTAGTGCGTGTTTTGAGAAGAAATCTTTAGCTACATATAACAGAAGTTGACACAACAGAGAGAGAGGGGATTAGCATGTGAAGCGCCTGTAAAATATCGTACATCTCACAGGTATCTTCTGACGGTGTGCTATTGACAGCTGTAAATAGTGTGTATATATTTTTGTACCAAAGTGTATAATAAATACTTGAATAGTGTAAGTGTTTGACTTTTATTGACCCTAGGACATGTTTATTTTATTTATTTATTTATTTAATAATTGCACCTGCGTTACTATAGAGATCTAGATTTGTTCATATCTATGAAACGAAGCCCAAAATATTTGCAACTTTAATCTCGCTTTACTTTGAACGTTTATGAATGGCTAAATCTACGTATGAAAGAAAATAAAACGTATTCAAGAAATCAGTAATATATGAATTTACATCAAGATTATTTGCTGTCAAATTTAATGATTTTGAATCCATAACACCGATTGCACTGCAAGCAGATGGAGCAGAAAACCTCAGGACAGTTTGAATCAGAATCAATATATTGTTACTTTTAAGAACATTTAATACATAACCGTGAAGTAATAAACGAAATGTAACAGAAGAACTTAATACCAAGTGCTTAGGTTTTCTTGAAGATTCATTAGAACCTTTCTCCGTCCACCGACACGGCAAGAGAGCAGATGAATAAGCAGTTGGTACAGTCTGAGTTCGAGTCGGCGGAAATAACAAAATTGTTTTTAAATATGAGGTCGGCGGCCAGTTGACAGTCAGTCAGGCGATTAGAAACATAGAAATGAAAAAAAATGCTTCCGATCGGTAAGAAAACGGGCTAAGACCGGAAAGAAATATAGCTTAATGAACTGTCTAAAGTTAAGAGGCATATCTTGTAATAAAGGTAAAGCATTTGATTTGGTGTCCATTATTCAACGTGTTTGAATACGGACGCGTATCCAAGGTGTAAGGTGAAATTTACCTTACAAACCTCACGCGGTAATGACGCTTAAATGCTAAGATAGGTAATGCCGGACTAGTGATAGTGATGATCAGACATGTTTTCACAACTACTGGAACTTTGGAAGAAAGCAAAAACCTAACCAAAACTTGCGAACTGAAATATTTCTTTTAATGAAGCTGATTTTCAGTGTTAAGTTTATCGGAGCGTTCATTTGTCCGGAAAGTGTCCGAGGAATTTGCCATCATCACTACGTTCAGTTTTTCTCTTGACACGTTCTCGACGGGTATACAGTTGGGTAGTTGTATATCCGTGACACCTAGTTGCTGAATCTTGATTGCCTTTTTTTTATAGTATGAAGTACTTTAAGACGCTTTTTTTCCAGCACCAAACTTATTGTCGCGCTGGTTTCTCCATTTTCATCACTCTGAAGCACACGTAAAATCACCGTCGTTTCAGAGAATTCTCAACCACTGTAGAAGTTGTTCAGCTTGACCTGAGGTAGTCTACATATGCATGACCCGGGAGGTCAAATGGCACAAACGGCTGGTCCAGTTAACTTCATTAAATAGGGAAGCAGAGATTGATGTTGTTGCTGCGTTCTTGCGAAACATACATACCTGGATTCGTTACAGAACTTGTCCCGAAAAACATCTCTTCTGAAAACCCCTCCGAATTGTTTTCACAGTCATGAGCTATCTAGATTGGTAAAAAACGTAAAGTCAGTTACTTTCAGAATCCGATTCAGTGCTGCGGCTCGCTGCCTAAAATTCCAAATAGGAAACATTAAACCAAATTGTTTAACGAAAGTTAGAACATTGTTGACGATTTCTCGACACTGTGATGTTAAATGGCGACCTTGTCTCTGCTCTTCGGACATGTCGGCAATCACCTGACAAGGAGCGCACCCCTTCACAATAATAGACCCAACCAGTTGTGACACGGACACTCAAGGTATTAGTATTCACTTTATCAGGTCAAGCCAGGTCGCAGTTGTAACGTACCGATGAATTTCACTGTAAGCAAAAAAGTAAATCAAATAGTGTGAATTTTAGATAGCGAATCCTCTTAATTTTACCCTGACAACTGAACAATTAAATTCATTCGTTTGTATTACAAGGGGGTATGCACATGAAATGGCACACCGAGAACAAATAGCGTTGGTCTAAGTTAATGCTCATCGCGTACCGCGCGTTTTCTTAACTGTTCCATCTACCGAGCTTACCCCTGAGCATGTAATACAGGCCAATAAAAACGATTTGAATCCATATTTTGGTTTAAAGTAAAATTTATCGGTACGTTTCATCACTGCAAACAGACTATGACCCAGGTTCGATTCTCAACATGGGAACAATATGTGACCCCCATGTCTGGTGATACTGTAGAATATTGCTAAAAGCGGCGTAAAACCATACTCACTGACTCACATTGAGCTAAGGAGTCACGGTGTATTATGAATGTGCAGTCTCAAACTCGCGCAAATTGATTGGTATGCAGTGAATATGAAACGAAATACAGAGCAGCAATAACGATGTGTTAATTGTTGAAAGCAATCCAATCTGTTGACTCCGGAAATATAACAAACCATTCACACTGGTGCTCGATGATTCTGTCTCCGGAATTAACAATTTCTAAATCACTGACATGCATTCATGGAATGGTCTCTCTGATTCCTGCTTTCCTACAAGTTGACAATAAGTGAAACTGTCAATCATACACGTCATTATTAGGCAAGCTAAAGAAATAATAAGCAGATGAAGATAAAACACTTTATCATGCTGAAGAAACGGTTCTGGCAATGTAGAATACATGTACAATGAAATGGCGACTGTGATCAAAGTCAAAGTATTTTTGCACCAAGAAATGACGAAGTGTTCCGCAATGTCTGTAACAATATCCATGCCACAATGAATGTCAGACACAAGGAACCCATTTGAATATTCTTCGTCTGCAGGATGGACCAGGAATTTAGAACGTCTGTTAAACTCTGTCTTTTCTTCACCAGGCTGTCCGTGTGTGTTTCTGTGTTTCATATCCCCTTCTCACCCTAAAATTTCATTCCGAAATACCAACAAACGTTCCAACCTCGGTTGTCCGTGCACTGTAGTGCGGAAGGTCGCAGGTTCGATCCCCGACCGCGTCAAATCAAAAGACTTTACAATATAGTACCTATTCCGTGCCTGGCGCTCGGCATGGATGGGAACAAGAAGAACTGGTCGACTCGGGGCCAGAGTGTTAGAGTAGGGTATTCGTTCTAAGCTGTTGTGTGATATCTCATGGAGCTAGCACAATAAGACCACGCATCCACGTCGTCATTTGAGTGAAATATTCTTAAGTACCCCCTATGTCACATTTCCTCATCCCACCCTGATGTGAGAACCTTCATCCTTGCACACAGTTCAGCTAGACCTTTCGTCATATATGTTGATTGAAGAAAAGATATGGTTTCCGAATCAAAGCGACTGGGTGCACGCCATCTGTTGTCTCTTGCGCCTTTATTTTCTTCACATCTGCTTGATTTCCGTCAGGAGAAATCGTGACTGTTTCCCTTCCAGGATTCCATACTTCATCATGTAATAAATCTGACTATCAAGTAGCAAAGATATAAATATTACATCTAACGTATTTAAAATATCATTTCTCATGAATTACTAAATCTGATGTTCGTGTTCGATATTACGAGGGTGAGATAATACTGTTTCCTGCCGCAGGAAGAAGTCTGGCAACCTTGTTGCTTCTATCATATATGGCAACCTAGACTTCTTCCTGCGGCAGTAAACAGTATTATCTCACCCTCGTAATATCGAACACGATAGTGTGTCTTCACGGCTTGCATAACAATCTTCCACAGTTACATGATGTGCCAGTTTTATATAGGGTTAACCATATTTGTTTCTGTTTCGTATTTCCCACACGCCCTGACTTTACACATCATGATATAATGATAAACATTATATTTCTCACATTCTATCGACATTAATTAATAAAATATTGTTACCATTGCATACTGACAAACGACCCAGTCCATGCATTCTCTTCCCTCAGAGGTTACTTGTCATATTTTTCTACGAACCTCTGTTCTAATACGGCCATATTTCCCGGTTGTCATAAAATCCTCTAGTGGCAGAAGAAGCGCAACACGAATTGTCACCCTCTTTTTATCCAATCAGAACACGTGTTACATCGACTAACATCAAACTTGACTAATACAAGCACATATGGGGACACAAATATCCCTCATTTGCCGGGGACACGTGTTGATTTGACGCACCAGAATCAAATAGCTAGCCTGCTCGTCGTCAGCGAGGGCTGTGGAGACGCCATTGATCCGGCCATTACATGACTGAATTCTGTCTTCATGAAACATTTGTGCATCGCGTTGGGGAAGAGGTTCTAGTTCCCGAAGCATTTGGGAATCACCGATATCTTGCGAAGGATAACTTCTCAAACAATGTCGCTGATTGAACAACTAAATTTGATTGCAACCAATCACGATTCTGAATACTCGCAAAGGTAGTCTTAGAACAGAGTTTCGTAGCAAGATATACAAAATAACATCTGTAGGAAGAGAATGCTGTTCAGGTTGATCTTTGCTATATTTTCACAAATTCGTTTCCAAAGCGAAAATAAATCTCCGTCATAACTCAATTTAAAGGCTTTAAATAAGATACGTTATCTATTAAATGAAAAATAGAAGTTTCATGCATTTGAAAAAATCCATATATGGCAGGAGGTGAACACGCAAAGGTTCAAGAATGAGTTCGTTATCTGATAGGCTGCATGTGAATCTAACCACCAGCTGATCTCGAACTCAGACTTTATATATGATTTGGTGGTCTCTATCTAGTCAGTCCCGTCTCTTCAAGACAGGTGAGTTGGCCTTTCATGAATTTCGTAATGTAGGTAGGGGGAGTTATCTTTGCCTACATTTAACGAAAAACAAGATTTATGGATGGCAACTTCTTTATTGTGAACGGTTGACAAAGAGGCAAGCAAGCATAACGAAACGCCGTGTTGTTCACATCAGCGATTCTTGCTTATGTATTCTACTTCCAAATGTCCTTCAAAAATCTACCTCCAACGGCTAGGCGCGAAAACAGTTTTTACTGACTAGTTCTTCGTCAGATGATTTGATTTTGTGTGCGGTGTTGAAACATTCAAAATGATATGGTCAGTGATATAACAGAGACACAGTGTTTTGAATGTCTGCCCATATTCACAGTACAGTGGTATCAGGTACACTGCACGTGTCTTTACTGACAACTGTGTTGTGCCACCTCACCAGAGTGTCCAGACCGAGGGGACATCGTCACCTAAACTGCCAAAGAGAGTGTGCGTTCCTGTTTGGTGATAGCTAATAAAAGGTTTATACGATGTATACAGAGTGCCGTGGTTGTGTTGTAGATATGTACTGTTGCTCATTACAGTGACATACAGACTCCTGTACGTTTGGGAGATGTGTTCCATCCGGAATTATCCTTCACACTCTCTGAAGCACCTAATCGCAAGCGTACAAAGTGAGCGATCTAACAAAAGGGTATAAAAAATCAGTACTTTACCAAGAAAGTGTAAAAATCCAATTACAACATATGTTTGCCTTCTTTCTAAATGACTTTACAGTTTTGATCAATCCATTTTCAAGCGTGCACATTTAATAGTCTTCTTCATACGACTGTTTGTCCCAATGGGAGCAAGATAAGATACCCTCTCAGGCAATAATACTGGCTCTTATACTGCGCTATATTCACGCCATGGTGGTGTGTTCAAAGCGTCGGTGGGCGAGCTGTAGGTCCGCTGTAAATTTTGCTGTTGTTGCAAGTTTTAACAATATTCCAGCATAGTATCCTTCAGGGACCACATTGTACAAAATGTGTACGCGCCTAGCCGTTAATGGTAGATCTTTGAAGGGCATTTGAGCAGCTGAGGATTCGAACCAGGTCTATGACGTGATGAGAGAACGTGTTGCCCAGTAAACCACTGCTACCAACCATATGTTATAGGACAAGTCGCAGTTTAATGTGCATTAGGCCAGCATCTGTTAATCATTAACTTTTCGTTTTCACTCACGTTGACTTGCACCAATTGTTGGGTTAACACCTACATTTAACTTACCCTTGCGCGTGTTTGTGACAGGTGCATTAACAGATGTTAACCTTTTGTGGCACGAGTTGCATCATTTTAATCAAATTCTATAAGCAGGAGAAATAATTCTATGGATGACCTATTCAATGCAATCAAAATCGTGAGCCCCAGGTTTGGACTTACCGAGTTTTTCATCCATCACGATGAACGAATTACAGTTACTGGATGTGTCAACTGCTGCAGAACTAACACTGTTGGAGGATGGAGAATATTTACTTCAATAACTTAGCACATGACTGACATTTCTACGGCTTGATGTCTTTCGTCACCAGGAACCATGTTACCGCTAATCCTTCTGCTTGTCACTTCCGGTGCAACCGGAAAGGACATGACGACTAAGATGGAGCTGATGCAACACTGGGACAACAACTTCGAGGGCAAGTTCTGCTTCAAACTAACGGCCGCCACGATGGGCTGGGAGATGGACATCACCTTCAGTGCACCAGTGCAAGGCATCCAGGTTGATCCATATGCTTGTTTTAGGAAGTCTTTACACTCCGGTCCTAAAACCATATAATCGCTTTAGAAAGATTGTACTGTAAGGTTCTAGCTACAGTCAGCTCTTCAGCATAGACCTTAAGTCGAAGTAACGCTTGACATTTCAAGGATTCGACCAATTATCCTCCACGGTGTGAGTGCGTTTTATGCCACCTAAGCAATATTCCAGCTATATGGAGGCGGTTTGTAGATAACAGAGTCTGGACCAGATAATCCAGTGATCAACTGCATGAGCATCGATCTGATGACAGATGACATGTGTCAACTCAGCAAGCCTGACGACAGGATCCTTTTAGTCGCCAAGCATTTGTCGCCTTTTGTGGCAAGCATGGAAGAAGGCCTATTCTACCCCGGAACTTCAAGGGCACACGGTGACATGATATGCTACCTCGCAAAAGAAAGTTATCACTAACTTCACTTGACCCAAACAATAGAAACAAGGCCCTATATGAGATAGCTTATTTTACAAACAGGAATCATTTTCCAGAAACATAAACATGCACTGTAATGTTGGTCTTGCATTTGTCGTAGTTGAAAAAGTACATAAAGAGCCAGGAGTCAAGGGGACACGTAATCAGTTGCGAGTCTGACCACCTTGGGCGTCCATACACACAGGCACACATCTTCTCACTGACGTGGTCAGTCAACAGAAATCATGTTCCATAAATCCAAGTGAGTCAGCTTAAGTTCCTGTTTGCTGGAGGCGGCAGACACTGTCACTGTTGAAGATTGAGATGACCCCAGGGATGGTCAATGGGGTTCATGTCTGGAGAACGCGCTGTCCAAGGCAATACATTGAATTTAATGTATTGTATTCTCTAAAAATTCTAGTAGACCTTGCGTTGCGGTACTGCAAAATGATTCCTCTTGGTTGTTGCCGAAAAATGGCAGCATAAAAGGTCTTAATACTTCATCCCGGTATCGCTGGGTTTCTCTGATGATGACCTGTCTTGTAGATCTCTGGCTACTAATGTCACCCCATACCATGACGCCTTCTCTACCGAGAGGCTGAGATTCTTGAAAGCAGCAGTCGCTCTCCTCAACGTCGAAAAACTGATTTCTGACCGCCTTTCCTTTGTAAAGAACACTCTCTCCGAGTCACGTCGCTGCAGTTTGCGTTGACGTTGTAGACGGGCCATGGCCATTGCTGCCGTTGTGAAGCATTAGTATTGGCCATAACGATCACCCTGGTAACAACATGCATCCTCTGTCCAACATTGGGTATTTATGCCACAAATAATGCACCTGCGTTTGGACCAATGTCCCGCAATTCCGGTTTTTACGTTTTGAAAAATGCACGATTCGTTTTCAAACAACTGCGTTGTTATTGGGAACATGTTGCTTTTTGGATTCCGCTTGGGTTCAAACCTGTACCAGCATTTTTGCTTTTATACTTTTTTACTTAAGAAGTGATAACTTTCTTTGCCAGGTATCATAGTTACTACTGCTTTCGGACGAACTCTGTGTTTTGTTTCTTACTATTCCCACATCATATCTCAACAGGTCATTCATCACACAAATATTTTTATTAATAAAGTGCATTATCACATAGATGATAAAATAATTATCCCATTGAGGTTTCTGGCCCTGGGGGTGAGGTGATATGGGGTTTAACATCGTACGTAAATGCATTTCGGTCATATGACGACGTGCGTGTGTATGTGTGGCTGCTTTTACTAGTCTAGACTTAAGCTGGCTCATAGTGCCAGTTCACTGAGATACCAAACCGCAGGTACGCATGAACACCCCACTCAGACGCATTTAACTGACTCCCACTAGCCCTTGTTGAATTCGGAGCGCCAGGCCCTGAGGCTGGAATTTTGAACGGTATCCTGTTCTCTACACACAGCAATGGGACGGAGATTTCATTCACGGGTCCAGTTCTGGCTGCTCCAGCAAATACTCCATGGTCAACAAGGGGTCAAAGGGCATCTACGCTGCCGGGGATTCTTTATGCGTGCGCATGATGGGCAAGGTTTGTAGTGGCGGTGCCCCAACCGCAACTGCTGTGTTGAAGGATCTCTCAGATGACCACCAGACCCTACCCAAAATCCCCCACGTTTCAGGTTGGTTCCGCTCAGCTCATGTTTCTTATTGGCTGGTTGGTTTGTTTTCAGATACTTATTAAATGTATTTTTGACGGTTGGGTGGATCGTTATAATACCATAGGGCAGGATGCACTTGGTAACAGCATTCTAATGAACATCTAGCAGAGACATCTTATGATCCTGTAAATAGTTTAATCGATTTATTCTAAATGAGCCTCGGTGATTCTTCTTTGTTCGGTCTGAACGTATCGATGCCGTAGGAGGCAGTGATAACCCGAGACCAGGCGCCAGTTCAACAAATAAGGCTGCATAAAGAACATGAAAAGTGACGAGGACGGTAGGACTTAAAAAAATTGATAGGAAAAGAGTGACGCGGGAGGAACACATTCTTATTTTTTTCTCTCAGAAATACAACTTGGGAAGTGCACAACGTGTTAGTGAGTTGTAGATTCAGTCACACTCGTTCTTATAGACACATCATTCTTATATTGATAAGTGTGACGCGGCCAAGTCTAAATTGTTTTCTTTTAAATGGCAATACAAAAGTGACGCGTCGATGCCCGAGAAATATTTCACTTTTTTATTTAGCCCAAGCCATTCCTTGGAGTGAGAGGGTTGGGGGAATGAGTGAGTAATTGAGTTGCTGGGTGATCGATCGACCGACTGCCTGATTGATTACGTTTTAACGCAGTTTAGAGTAGCATTTTAACTGAATCACGTGGATATATTAAATTGATATTAGCTGAAAAAATCTACCCCGAAGTTCATTTCAACAAAACAGTGACATTCATCTTCTAAATTTGCTTTGCATACAGGACAAATTCTTAGAGACACATTAATATATTGCCTCCTTCCTACGTTATTCTGTAACTATAAGACACCAGATCTGAATCTGATGCTTTTTGGAATTTATGTTCCAAATTGGAGGACAAATACCCCTCTGGCTGAAGAAGACTGTTATATCCTGTGGACTGTTTTCAAAAATAGATTCCAGTTAATATTTGAACCCAAGTCCTCTACTCTCACGTATGGTCATGGACTGCTATCAGTACAAAAGCCTCGAAACTGGGCCTCTGTATTTACCCTTCACTGTGATATCGTGCTGTTCGCAGGTGCTGAGCACACTAAGTACAACTACGCCGAAGTGTTGATGAAATCCATCCTGTTCTACGAAGCGCAACGATCTGGTAAACTTCCGGCAAATAACCGCATCCCGTGGAGAGATGACTCCGCCCTGGGTGACAAGGGTCAGAATGGGGAGGACCTGACTGGAGGGTGGTATGACGGTGAGTGTCTGATTTAGTCCGTATGTGATGACCGTAGACCTACGTTGCACTATTCCGTAATCCAATGTACAACAGATAATAAAGGAAACATGCCTTGCAAATCCTCGGACGAAGGCGCTATAGGGATCAACTGAGAGAGTCAAGGCGTAAATATAACGAAGTTCAAAGCTCCACTAATTTTCTAATAACCTTAGTTCTTATTTCTACGCATTTTGATCAAACACATATTAAGTGTTCATTAGAACGGATGTGACGATATTTAATGCTGTGCGATCGGTTCAAAACTGAATCAGCAACAGTTTAACTTCTGGAAGTTGCATAAAAAGGCTGGTGTGGTTAAAAGGAACAGAAACTGCAATTGATGCCACGTTTCGGTGCTGCAACTAACTCAAGTATCAAGTAAGTGATGCACAACATTATATCCAAAGAGAATATGAAAATAATGGATATTTGAGTTTATACCTTTGAAGAGGTTGATGACATTACTGATGAACAAAGGGTAGAGAATGGGTTGCGATCATTGGTCATTCAATTCTTCATGACCGTCATTGTGCTCGCAGCTGGAGACAACGTTCAACTTTCCGATGGGCGTGGAGTAGGAATTTGAACTAAAACATACAGAAAGGCCGTAACAAAAAACAGGTTGTTACATACGTGTTTGTTGCAAGCGGGGTTTACGGTGTCTAATGCTGCACACGCTACTCAGCTGCTGACAAGTTCACAGGAAACCTGCCCCTTGCTGAAACACATCTTCTTATTGTAAGGACATTGATATAATGTTTTTTGTTCACAGCTGGAGATAACGTCAAGTTCAACTTCCCGATGGCGTGGAGTACCACGGTCTTGGCGTGGGGTCTGCTTATGTGGAAGGACGCTTACGTTAAGTCTGGTCAGCTTGACGTCATGTACCAGAGCATCAAGTGGCCACTGGACTACTTCATCAAGTGCCACACCAAGGCTAACGAGCTGTATGTTCAGGTGAGTCCAGAAGATCCACGACCTCCATCGTAACCCTTTCGTATAATTCGTACGTAATGAGGCAGCGTGTGGTATTGTCTATTTAGGTACTCGTGACGTAAACATTGTGTGACATGAGTACGAATATAATATCCTCTCTATATGCATTCGTTATTATACTAGTAATATTTATCCCTATAGGCAAATTTGCAGAAATGTGAAACCTTTATGTAGCATGCTGTTTACATTTGCTGTGACGTCACTTCCCCTAGGTGGGCGATGGCGGTGTTGACCACGGCTCTTGGACCAGCCCAGAGCGCATGACCGGAAAGAGACCCTCCTTCAAAATCGATGCTTCTAATCCGGGATCTGATGTTGCCATGGAAACTGCTGCTGCCATGGCTGCTGGTTCCATTGTTTTCAAGGAAAAAGGAGGTTGGGACACATGAAACATTCCATTTATGGTTCTTGTTTGTTTGGTTTTGTTTAACCAGCTAGTGAAGTAGATGCATAAGGTTCCATTGACGAGGGCGAAGGTCATACAATTTCAAATAGAACCACACAAATCTAAGTTCCGGCCATTAAAGAACGGCA
Organism: Haliotis asinina; assembly: GCF_037392515.1. NCBI lineage: Eukaryota > Metazoa > Mollusca > Gastropoda > Lepetellida > Haliotidae > Haliotis > Haliotis asinina. The sequence goes on from NC_090295.1 coordinate 39,954,559, forward strand.
CAGTATTATTGTAACCGGGATGTGAATGGCTGTAGTGACGACCAGACACTGATTACGGGTTGTGGGATCTATATCTTTATTGACAGACACCCTGAAACACATGTTTGGAGAATAAGTACCAAATTCAAGATAAACATATAAATATAAATAATTATATACAATCATTCTATCTCGCATATCATTTCTAACATATAAGAGATAAATCTAATATGAAAACACTACGAACAGACGCACATTCAGTAATGCGGTAATAGTTATATTGCCATTAACACGATGACTGAATCGCCAAGAACGATAACTCCTCGGCACTATAAAAACGTTTCAAATACGTCGTACCAACGTACACACAGATGTAGTGAACTGGTTAAGCACATTAGCCCAAATCTATCAGCTATGTGATGAACATAGATACTTCATACATATGACACAATAATATTATTCATACCCTGTGCGTGACACTGGGGTGTAGGAAAGCCACGTCTCCCAAGATGAATAGACGGCTGCTACAAGGACAAGCAAACCAAAGTCTCAATATTCTAAATATGTATATATACAAAATACACGGCCGGCCAGAGTGTGAGAATAATAACATGAATATACGTGGGGAATCTACACAGACTATGTGAATTCATCATTTGCATGGAATTTACAACTTTAGTGCACTTTCAGTTAAATCACTGAACTACGGCATACAGAATAACCGATGCATAAATGATTCGGTGCAATATCAACAAATACACAAATGTACATTTCAACACATCTATAAGCATTGACCTTATTTGTAAATAATACTGCATGGTAGTCTACTTACAAGAATTGCCTGTGCATAATATTTACAATTGCACCAATGTACTTTAACTAATTTTATTACCATCAAGAACATATAACTGATACTAATAACATTGTTATTTGGTGCAACACATATATACAATACTTGAAACATTGTTCCTACCTTAGATCTGAGATATTGTTGTGCCTGTTGCTCTGAAAATGCGGTCGAACTGAAGTGACGTGTAATGGCTGACATGCAAGTAGTATTTTTGTGTTTTAAAAGAACCAATCGACACAAGGGTCAAACAAAATCAAAGGGCACAACACAAGCGATGACACAATCTCTTGACACCCCTTATACCTGCAATGGACTCGGCAAGATCTAAAAATAACCATAGTCTAGCACTTAAAAAGGATACTACTTGAGTTAAAACTATAGACAATGACAACTTCAAATGAACGAAATCTTACATGACTTCATACCTGCCACACACTTCCCCTGGCCAACAAATGATGTCCCCATCATTATTATTTACCAGTGACAACATCCAGAATAGCCTCAGTTAACTTCTCTGGCTGGTGAGCAAACATTTCAATATGGTGTTGCTACACAGATGGTTTTCCATAAAGTGGATCTTTCTGTTTTCCAGACACTGCGTATGCAAACACTCTCTTGACCCATGCCAAACAGCTGTTTGAGTTTGCAAAAGCACATCCTGGTAGATACAGCGACAGTGTCAACGCCGCAGCTGCATATTACAAGTAAGCGACATCGTCATCAAAGTCCCATACGTGAAAGAGGTATCCTTTCATGGGTTTCATATAATGGGACATGTTATTTGTGGTTTAGGGACGGGGTTTGGCATGAGAGAAAACCAGGAATGGAGTAATACTGGTGAGATCGTGTGCATTTGGGGACAGATGAGCATGTGATAACACAATTCAAGTATAATAAAAAAGCACATAGGTAAATTACCTTTAGGGTGGTAGAGATGGTGGTGGTGGGTCCAGGCCAACTCTACACCCTTCTCGTCCCGTCATCAGTTTGTACATTGGAGTCAGCAGAAAACAAAGGATCCCTTGTACTGACGCGTTATCCAAAAAAGAGATCCAGCATCACGTTGTGGCTATATTATGGTCACAGAAGATCAGGTGGTCAGCTTCATCACTCATGAGCGTGTCAAGAAATGCTCATGCGCTGGTTTGTCTGGTCCAAAGTCGATTATTAACAAACTTTCAAGGTTTAAACAACACATTGTCTCACACATCAGGTCCCAGGACGACGAGGATGAGTTCAGCTGGGGAGGGATGTGGCTGTACAAGGCTACGGGAGATAAGAAGTACCTTGCTTTCGCCGAACAGCATTTCGTGAACAAAACAGCCTGGGGATTCTCCTGGGATGAGAAGATTGGCGGTGCCAATGTAAGTGGGATGCGTCTTAAGACGAAATTGCGTAGAATTTGATTTGATTTACAGCTAGGTTGTTCGACAGTGTGCTAAAGATCATAGAAACGTTATTTGATTTCTTTAAATATCTTCAAAACCTGAATATGTGCGCTTTTACATTTGACAGTGCAACCTATGGTGTGTATATAGTGTAATTCCATAATATTTACTGCATTTAAGTGAGTTGCAGTTCCAACAAACTATTGTCAGTATCACAGTACATAGAAGCGATTTCATAATTCAAAGAGATGTTACATTTTTTAACCTCCTTCTGTATATTTCCAGCTTCTCATGTACATTGAGACAAAGAAGGACATCTACAAGAAGACAATTGTGGGCACATTCAAGGATTGGTTCCCCGGTGGTAGCATCTCCTACTCCCCCAAATGTCTGGCCTTCAGATTAGAGTGGGGCGCTCTCAGATACGCCGGTATGTGTGAACACCTCTTCCGTAATCTCATGAGCGAGGGAGTGGTATATTCCATCTTTATAACGATGGTCCGTACATAGTCATGTCTTTACATGGCAGTCCAGTGATTGACATTATAAGCATCGATCTCCGTAGGGTAGTCTCCCGAGAAGTGTGTGAATGGATGAGTTTGTGAGTACGTGAGTGAATGAGTTATTTCTATTTCTATTTTAATTTCTGTTGTGTGACGGCATGTACACAAAGTGTGAAGAAATAACATGAGCACTGCAGGTATATTTTGTTTTTAGAACAAAACATCTATGTGAAAGCAGTTTTATAAATTGTCCAGTCCAGTGACTGACATCATGAGCATCGATCTACGAAATAGGCACAGGATAACATGTATCAACTACTCATCCAGTCCGGAACCTGCCAGGCAGACCTGCAATTTGTTTTGCAGCTCTTTAGCAATGGATTGCCCGTAACAAAGAAATCGTTGCGATATTCAAACCATATAATGAGAATTGCAATCTTTTTATTGGTGACATTAGGGACTGTTACCATTGACAACCAAACTGTTATCTTGCATCACGATTTATAACTTAAAGGCAACTGTTAGGACAACACTAGTTAAGTAGTTGTCAGCTAAGTATCAGACTGAGTTAATTGTCAAAAATTAAAGTGCTTGGATGTCGTTGTATAAAGCCATATTAGCACTGTGATGACAGTAACAAAATTCACAGTCGTAGCGCCACTGCTGCTTTGTACAACGGCTTCCAGCTGTCCTTCCTGGAACTTAACGTACGTTCCGAGTCTTTGCTGCTTACACGATTGTTATCTTTTCCTCTCAGCGAACACAGCTCTTCTGGCTCTTGTCGCTGCTGACGCTGGTATCGACCCTGTCAACAACCGGAAGTGGGCCTTGTCTCAGATCAACTACGCCCTAGGTGACGCCGGGCGCAGCTTCGTCATCGGCTTCGGCACCAACCCACCACAACGTCCTCACCACAGAGCCGCGTAAGTAATATACTCTCCCCCAAAGGAAATACATAGGTGTTTTTAATATCTGACGTATCGCCTACATACACAGTATGTCTAGATTACACACTACTTTGAGACACCGTAAATATACAGAACACAACTGCGACTGTTTTTCGTTTATTCTGTGCAGTGATGGCTAAACTGATAAGTATGCACAATGCTTTACATTTAAAAAAGAAATGTACAGGTGTATTTCGAAGAAAATATTCTGCGTACTCTAAAGTGAGATAACACGTGTTATTTTGGATCAGTTGTCGTAGTACAGTTTTACAAAAATCAAATGTCTGTTAACATCTTAAGCCTATAAACCGTTCCATCCCCATATCATGACACTTTCACCCACATATCGGTCAACCTATTGTTACGATGTCAATATACAAGTACTGTTCCATCACGACAGTGAAGCTGAAAGCGCGATTGGTCACTGAACCATACCCAGAGAACATGTATATATGGATGCCAAGTCCTTTAATATTAGAGAACGGCGCTTCGATACAGGTTCTTGTATCGCTTTCAAGTGTGAATGAAACTATACACGTAGCCAGTTTGGTCGAAAGTCATTCCACCACTGTCTTCTGGCTCGATGTCCATCTTCTCATAAATGATTACGAATGATTTGCTTCAAGACTCCCTTTAAACCAGGCACTTTCATTCAACTAAAAGTGCTATTGACCGTCTTTAAGGGATACGACAATAAATAGGCATTGCACCTGCTCTCAATTTCACAGAACTGCAAACAAAACAGCTTGATACTGTCGAAATTAAAACTGTCAAACACAACTGAAAATTATTTAAAAATTCCATACATCAACGTCACCCATGCGTTTCTATTTTTGGAGAGTATATCCACAAATATCCAACTTCCGGTGGATTTCTAGATTACATACTATTAAGACATATCGTTAAATATACTGGACAAAATATCACAGATATTTTCGGATATAATTTTGTAGTTAAGACAAGGTAGACAATTTTGGGAAAAAATCCTTACAATTATTCATAGTGCCTTGCATTTCATTACAGTGAGGTTGATCCTTCTTTCGATACAGACCAAACTGCTACCGTTAAAGATAACTCAAAATATAGAAAATCCAATTCTTTGAAATATGTTCAACTCAAAGCGGCCTTAAACCCAACTTACTCACTCACTCCCCAGGTCGTGTCCTATGCTGCCCGCCCCGTGTGGTTGGGATCAACAGCAGATGAAGGTTCCCGACCCCCATACGCTGTACGGCGCCATGGTGGGCGGTCCTGGCAAAGACGACAGCTACACCGACGACAGAACCGACTACGTCAAGAACGAGGTGGCTTGCGACTACAACGCAGGATTCCAATCTGCTGTTGCAGGTGAGGATACCATGAAACAAGAGCCATTCTGACTCGTGAACATGACGATACTAGCTGAAGATACACGCATTTCACCATGTATGTCACACTGCTACCCTATATGTTTGGGTTGTCTCCTCCAAACTTTGTGTCCCACGAAGTGTCCTTTTTGAATAGAGTTTGTGTATCGTGATGTATCCCCCTGGATGTTTACGTAATTTGCCCTTAAAGAATTCCGGGTTTGAACCTTTATAATACTTCGGCTGTTCCTTACTTATTTCATCTATTGCAGGTCTGCTTCATCTGGCTATTGGCAACCACTTGCCGTCTTCTTACAAGGATGTGTGCCCGTAGTAATAAATGTGTATAGTTTACAAAGCCTGTTCTTGTGTTTCTGTATGCTTCGTACTGACAAATATTGCATGGTATAAATTTGGTCTTTCAAAAGGCTATCAGCTTGAGTATATTGACGGTATTTAATGAATTCGTATCAGAAACCAAGAGAGAGGATGGCGTTTAAACTAAAAGCGAAATAAACTTTGCACATCTACATAGATAAGTAACCTCTGGTAAAGTCAGAGTCGACTCTGACTAAATCATGACTATGTGTCTATGAACCTCTCTCAAATGGTGATGACACCAGGTATTCCCGAAAAGGTCAGCATATTCTGTCCCATCAGTGGCGCTCGCCCTAGACGCATGCAAAGGCTATTCAATCGTTCACGTCAAAATCGGGAATGAAGGTATGTTGTTGACGGCCCAAGGGTTTGAAATAGATGCAAAACATCAGCATACCTCACTAATTTTAGAACAACCCCACACAACAGACCACAACACTAAAGTCATAAAAGTGCTCCTATATTTTGTCATCACATAACACCATAAGAATATCCTGCCAGATTGTCTATGGTAAACTATGCCAATAATACCTCATTTTACGTACTTATATCTTGCTTCACACGGGAAGCTAAAAATCCGTAAACGAATGCTCATAAATTCGTATAAATGAATTAGTATATACTCAAATTCAAACCAAATCGATTAAATAAACGTTGCCAATATTCGTGATCAGGATTAAACTCACTCAAATAATTCATCCATTCGTTCAGTTCACCATACCATTCTTTGTCTCTGTCGAGTGAGTGAGTATAGCGTTACATCCCTACTTAGCAATATTCCAGCAATACTGCATTCATGTGGGGAATCGAACCCGTGTTTCCGTTTTTCGCTCTAACTAAAAAAAAGGGGGAAATTGAAATCCCCAATAAGCGCAGTATGGAATAGTGAAACAAGTGCACGTGCGGTGTGTGATGAACATTAGCTTAGATCGAGCCAACTAGTTCTCGGCATTTCATTTAGTGTGCATACCCCCTTGTAATGCAAACAAATAATAGCAATTTGAAATGATGATTAACTACCTCTATCCTATGTTGAATAAGTTTCTGAGATTTGATTGCTCAATTGGCTAGATAAAATTATGAGGAATCTTATATTCGCTTTATTCGAATTAACTTTTTTTATTGAAATTAAAATTCATCCGTACGTTTTCACTGTAAACAGACTATAGGCTACCAACTTGTTCGGCTGAGCCGTAAGGAGAAATAAGTTCATTTGACGGACTGTGATCACATTGAACTTGTTTCAATTCGATGTCAATAGTACTGACAGCTGTTAATTATCTAGCCTCATGTAAGAATGTCGAGTTTTGATTGATCTACGTGACTCTGACAAAATACCATGTACATCCATCACGATCCGCGAGCGTGAGTATAAAAGTCGTGTAATCCCGCTACGAAAGTCATATCACCCCGCTACGCCTCAGTGACACGAAGTGAGAAAAGCGTGTATCGACAAGCCTTTAGTAACGTGCGGTGCATTGAGGTCAAACGATGAATTGGTGTCAACATGGCAGCAGTGAAACGTTTTGCCATATCAGAAGAAGAAATTGAAGGAAAACATTTTCAAATTGCTACATTCAAAATGTTAACATTGTGTTTACAAAATGAACAGTTTAAAAAAAACTGAACACTCCCTTCGAGCGAACTTTGACTCGTGACCGTGACCCGTAATCCATGTGAACAGTGGTATCTCACGTATGCAAACACAAGTTTGCAAGATTCGATGCGTGTTGTTTTATTTTGATTTAGTGAAAACATTCAGCTTGATAAATGTGTTATTACATCGTGTCGAGGGAAATACAACCTTACTCGGTACTGATAAAACCCCGTATTTCCTTCGACACGATGTGATAACTTATAATATTACTTGATTCAGAAGGCAGTGCTGCCTTTCTCGCGAGTGGATGAATTTAGTTTTACGCCTCACTCAACACTATTCCAACTATATGAAAGTAATCAAGACCTCAGCTGACAATCCACAAACCAACAGCATGAACATCACTATACGCAATTGGAACACATGACATGTGTAAACCAAATGAGTGAGCCTGACAACCGATCCCGTTTGTCGCCTCTGACGACAAGCATGGGTTACTGAGGATCAGGTCTTCTCGGGTCTTCTCGGGTCTCGTGTATAAGATACTGAGTCAATCCGGAACATATTTAGACGTAAAGAGATGTTGCGATGTAACATTTTGAAGTAACGAACATATAATTCAGACGTGATAATATGACGATTTCATGGCTATTGTTCTCTTAGTTATGGCCCTTCGTGGCTTCCATAAGAAAGACTTCCATTACTGAAATACCGTAAAGTTTTTATCTAAGGTTGTCAGATTTTATTCTGTGTTTCTCCTTTCTAGTCTGGATCTTTATTCCCACGTGGAATAATAAGAAATTCTTTATCAGGACTTTCCCCGAGGCTACAGAAATGTATGCACCGATCTCATAAAGATCACAATAACTTATTCCCACCATTGCTCACTCATTGCACTGATCCAGCTCAGCGTGATAGTTCCACAGCCGTTCAAATTCCAACGCAACACAACACGATGTTCGTCATAAATATATATAAATCCGATTACCAAGTGTTTCAAATAAGTGAAAACTTTTTTCTTTTTTTATTTCGCACGTCCCCTATTTTCTGGAAACAAGAAACACATAAAAAAAACGTGCAAGGCCGGAGGTGAACATGTCAAGGTTGAAGAATGTGTTCTTTATCAGATAGCGGGCATGTGAACCTAACCACCAGCTGATCTCGAACTCAGACTTTATATATGATCTGGTGACCTCTGTCTAGTCAGTCCAGTCTCTTCAAGACAGGTGAGTTGACCTTCCATGGATTTCGTAATGTAGGTAGGGGGAGTTATCTTTACGTACATTTACCATTTTGATACTTACCCTATGTCTACTGACGACATTTATAACGAATGATTTTTTCAGGCTTCATATTTATTTATTTTTCTTCCATAATTGATGGAAATACGAGTGCTTTTTTGTGTTTATTCCGATATTTCAAACTTTTTGTTCAATTCTAATCATATAAGGTCACTTTTACCTTTATGACCTAGAGAACATGGATTTCTAAACTGCCTGGTCAAAGAACGTGGTGATGACCAAATATGACCAATGCTTAATCTATAGTGTTGTATTTGCTGCTGGGTGTCCTGGTTGTGTTTTGGATGTGCAACATATGTTGTATTTGGATTAATACGTACTCGTCAAAGTACAGACTCTTGTACGTTTTGAGGGTAGAACAATACCTGGGATTCGAACTCTTTTTGTGGCTGTGATCTACCAATAGCAGAACAAAAAGCTGTTCTTTACTGCGAGAGTGTAATCCCAAATATAAGGCATGTTAAATATGACCTCATGACTTCTTTCGGAATGAGTTTAACGTTTTGATCAATTCATTTTCAATCTATACGTTCAATCGTATGCACCTTAAGACTGTTTATCCCAATGTGAGATGGATACAAATTATCAGGTGACCTCTGTGATTAGGGGATGCAGGTCAGGTGTACATTATAAGTTGTTTACTGGTGACGAAGAAACATGAGTTGATGTACCCTCGATGTTTGTTTATGTTCCATGAGCCGGAACGTAGGGGTACTTGGAAATTGATATAAGAATGCTCAGCTAATCACAAAGCGATATTTATGTGTGAGGTAAGATAAACTGCTGTTGATGTTCCTTTTGGGAATATTGCAGCCTTGAGTTCTATAGAGTCTACCGTCTACCGCAGATGAGGATTTAAAACCTGATGTACTGCGTGGTGAGAGAGCGTCGTTTGTCCACTGGGCACTGACTTGCATTATATGTGTTTAAGCACTTGACTTGCCGAACCACCAAACCGTAGGTCAATAGTGTCCTGATCTCTGTTGGAGGATGGAGAATATTTACTTTATAAATACTGGAACATGACTAAACATCTCTAAGTAACGGCTTTATGTCTTTCGTGACCAGGAACCATGTTACCGCTAATCCTTCTCCTTGTCGCATCCGGTGTAACCGGAAAGGACATGACAACTAAGTTTGAATTGATGCAACACTGGGACAACAACTTCGAGGGCAAGTTCTGCTTTAAACTGACGACGGCCACAGTGGGCTGGGAGATCGACATGACCTTCAGTGCACCAGTGCAAGGCATTCAGGTAGATGCATATACTTGCTTTAGGAAGACTGTACTCCGTGGTACTATATCTATTACGTTGTGGACATGTTGATTACAGACAAAAAACTTAAGAGAAATTTAAATTGGGCAAATATATACCGTTTAAAAAATCGACCGTTCATCTTCCACAATGACAATATATGTTTGTGTGTCTTGTCAGCTTTTGTTGGAGATTCCTTTCATAAAGCAACCTTCACTAAAGTTAACCTTAACCCCCATTCTTTAACATTGCACTAAAGTTACCTAACGTGCCTTAGTGCAATGTTTAAGAATGGGAGTAAAGGTTGCTTTGTGAAAGGAGCCCCACTTACTATATTTAAGCTTACACTGACTCCAGATTAACAGATTATTTTGTGTCTTGGAACCCCGATAACACATTTACATGGTCATGTATACAATTTCTTTCTTATTACACACATGAATGTCGCTTTCTGATTGGCTAAGCTCTATTCTATTATTTTCAATGTACACCGCTTACAGGCGATGCATTATTTTCAATGTACATCGCTGGGAATCCCGAACTCTTCCGGTCCTTCATGGTGGTACTTCTTTGCCTCGAGTACCATTGAATCACCCCCGAAACACGGAAATTACCGATGTTTTGCGATTGAAAATCGAAGGCTGTTTACCTTGTGTCGTCTGCAAAATGACGATTCTCCTCGCATTCAACAAAAGTGCTTCAAACAGTTCAAAATTAAAACTCAGGTGTTCGGTAAGATAAATACGTTGTTCGCTGGTCCCTCGGGGCCATGGGTCCGCAGGGCGAGGGGAACATAAACAAACCTCGACGGTACATGAGCCCATGGCCGCCTCGTGACAAGTGAACAGCTTATAATGTTATGTTTCGTAACGCCTAAGATCATCACATGAAGATGATGACCCCACCAAGGTTTCAGATGCTTAATTATTGAACGGTATTATGTTCTCTACACACAGCAATGGGACGGAGATTTCGTTCACGGGACCAGTTCTGGCTGTTCCAGCAAATACGCCATGGTCAACAAGGGGTCAAAGGGCATCCACGCTGCCGGCGAGTCTTTATGCGTGCGCATGATGGGCAAGGTTTGTAGTGGCGGTGCCCCAACCGGAACTGCAATTCTGAAGGATCTCTCAGATGACCACCAGACCCTTCCCAGAATCCCTCACGTTTCAGGTTGGTTCAACTAAACTTCTTATTGGCTAGCTGGTTCTGGGATGTTTTCAGATGAATACTTGACTTGCTTTGACAAGTGATTTTGACATATGGATTATACACATCACAGGGCAGGATACAGATGATTGCATCCTTCCACTGAACTTAGATTTAGCAATGATATCTGATGGTTTATTTTCATTTTCCGCAACTAGTAAACGAGATTCACTTTACGCACTCTCATCATTGAGTGAGTGGGTTTGTTTTAGTCCACAGCACTCAGCAATATTCCAGCTATATGGCGGCTGTCTGTAAATAATCAGGCCTGGACCAGACAATCCAGTGATTACCAGCATGAACATCGATCTGCGCAATTGGGAAACGATGACATGTGTGAACCAAGTCAGTGAGCATGACTACCCGATCCCGTTAGTCGCCTCTTACGACAAGCAGAATCACCTTTTATGGCAAACATGGGTTGCTGAAGGCCTATTCTACCCCGGAGCTCACGGGCCCTCTCGTTTTGCAGTCACATACTGTTATATATACAAATTACTTTACGAGCCTCAAAAGTGATCCTCTGTCAAAGTACGGGAATGTGAATGGCTCTACTCATTTATAGTCCGTATTTCTGGACACAATTTATTGTTCGGCAGGCAAATCCATGAGCAATGAGTTATTACAAATCAGTTTGATATCGTGCTGTTCGCAGGCGCTGAGCACACCAAGTACAACTACGCCGAAGTGTTGATGAAGTCCATCCTGTTCTACGAAGCGCAACGATCTGGCAAACTTCCGGCGAATAACCGCATCCCGTGGAGAGGTGACTCCGCCCTGGGTGACAAGGGTCAGAACGGGGAGGATCTCACTGGAGGGTGGTATGACGGTGAGTGTCCGCATGTGATCCCTGTAAACCTACCTAGTATCATCTTGTAATCCAAGACACAAAAGAAAATTCCGGGACTATTTCTGAGACACGATAGGTATCAACTAGTACTGTCTAAGTTAAGGACATCGGGCAACTTGAAGTCTAGGGCACGACGATGTTCCTGTGAAATCACAGGAGCTTCGTTGTAGCAGTGACACCTTTCGTATAACACCATGGCTGCCCAGGTGAGGTGATTCCATTTCAGGTTGTGCACATGTCACAATTAAGACAATGTAACGGTGTATGAGCATCCATTTTTTTCGAGGAATTTAATTACGGTTTTAACAAGCTCGAAAGAAACTCTAATTTCATTATATCTGTATCTCTTAGGTATGCGAATTTTAACTAAAACATGTAGAAAGGCCGTAACAAAAACAGGTTGTTACATACGTGTTTATTGCAAGCGGGATGTACGGTGTCTAATGCTGCACACGAGATTCAGCTGCCTCGTCTTATTGTAAGGACATTGAAATAAATTTTTTTGTTCGCAGCTGGAGACAACGTTAAGTTCAACTTTCCGATGGCGTGGAGTACCACGGTATTGACATGGAGTTTGCTTATGTGGAAGGACGCCTACGTTAAGTCTGGTCAGCTTGACGTCATGTACCAGAGCATCAAGTGGCCACTGGACTACTTCATCAAGTGCCACACCAAACCCAACGAGCTGTATGTTCAGGTGAGGGTGTCCGGCTGTTTCTTGAGCGTCGCTGGTAAGACCAGTGAAAGACGAGAGACTGAAGCAGACTAGACTTTCAATTATCCGGTCTTTTATTAAGAGTAGGCTGTTTCAGGAACGTTGCTTCACATAAGACGAGTGAAGACTGTGAAATTGGAGCAGAAGAAACCCACAGTTTTCCGGTCTTTTATAAGTGGTTGTCACACACAATTCAATATCTGCTTTTTTTATTTTTTTTTTGGGGGGGGGGGGGGGGAGGAGGAGGGTTTCTGTATTGAGTTAAGTTCCTGCCAGGGAATTCCAGGTTAGAATGGATCCATGGTTCCAGCAACCTTTCCTGATGGATTGAGAGATTGTTCTATACAACATCAACATCAGCATCTTCCATTTGTACATGAAAATCCATTTTGACGATCTCCCTCTCATTAAATTCAAATGTGAAACATGAAACTACAGTTTTGCACTGATGAACTTTTATCAAAATGTAATATGTCTATTTGAAGATCCAAAGCATTTGTTAATGTATAATATGCTTTTATGTCATTCAAATAGGACATATGTGCAAATATATCTGAAACATTTATGTATCATGCTGTGTTTACCGTTGCTGTGACTTCACTTGCGCTAGGTGGGCGATGGCGGTGTTGACCACGGCTCTTGGACCAGCCCAGAGCGCATGACCGGAAAGAGGCCCTCCTTCAAAATAGACGCTTCTAATCCGGGATCTGATATTGCCATGGAAACTGCTGCTGCAATGGCTGCTGGTTCTATTGCCTTCAAGGAAAAAGGAGGTTAGGACACTACAAACGTGCATTTCCATTTATGGATTGTGTTTTTGGTAATAATCTGATCAAATACTGAAAACATTGAGAACTGATCTAATAATAGTGATTCTAATAATAATAACAATGAGTGACGTGTTAATATGACTGGCGAGTCGGAAGTCCTATACAGACATAAATTTCAAATATAAGCTGTGTCCATTCGAGACAGGATTCATTGTCTCAAATGGGGCTTATGCTATACTTACATGGTACATATCGAGTAGGCTCATTAGGGGCTTTCCCTAAAGTTGGCGTTTCTGTTTTCCAGATACTGCATATGCAAATACTCTCTTGACCCATGCAAAACAGCTGTTTGAGTTTGGAAAGGCACACCCTGGTAGATACAGCGACAGTGTCAACGCCGCAGCTGCATATTACAAGTAAGCGACATCGACATCAATGTCCCATACGTCAAGAGAACACATCATACACGTGGTAAAGGGCTGGGGTTGAAATAAGGTAAAAACAGAGTAGGAATGCGATAATGCTAATGAGACCGTGTGCATATGGTTTAATATGAACTTGTTATAGCAAAATTAAAATATCATAAAACATCACATCGGCAAATTACCTGGAGCGTGCTAAGGTATGGTGTGCAGTGTGTGGAGTGGTTCACTGTACATCCTTCTCTTTATGTGCCTGTACATTGCACACTACATTGAAGGGAACTGAAGACAAAGATTATGTTTCAGATTGTTTTAGATTGAAACGTTTCTGAAAAGGGAGATCACAATGTAGTCAGAGGAACAGGTGGCCATCTTCACCATGCATCACAGTGTCAAGAGGACATGTTCAAACACTGGTTTGTCCGGTCCAAATTGTGATAGTTTAAACAACACTCGCTCATTTTGACACTAGTATTTGTAAAGTCAGTGTCCAGTCCACTCCAGTGATTTCTAAGGTAGACATTGTCTGGTACACCAGGTCCCAGGACGATGAGGACGAGTTCAGCTGGGGAGGGATGTGGCTGTACAAGGCTACGGGAGATAAGAAGTACCTTGCCTTTGCCGAGCAGCACTTCGTAAACAAAACATCCTGGGGATTCTCCTGGGATGAGAAGATCGGCGGTGCCAATGTAAGTGGAAGACATCTAGATTACGAAGTTCTTGTGAAAATACGAAAGGGGAAACTATTACAATATTTGATTTCGTTAACTTGTTTAATGTTTATGTTGTTTTGATTTGCAGCGTTATACATTGTCCTGAATAAAACAGACACAGAATTTGAAATGTTTGTCTGTGTGCATATTGTTTTGAAATGCGACATTGTGAGGTGTCTATGATGTACGTCAATGCTCTTTACCACTTGTAAGTGAGCCACAGTACCCTATCACTATTGCCCATATCACATTACATAGAGGCAATTTCATAATTGAAAGCGATGTTACATTTTTCATCCGCTTTTATATTTCCAGCTTCTTATGTACATTGAAACAAAGAAGGACATCTACAAGAAGACAATTGTGGGCACATTCCAGGACTGGTTTCCCGGGGGTAGCGTCCCTTATTCCCCTAAATGTCTGGCCTTCAGATTACAGTGGGGTGCTCTTAGATACGCCGGTATGTCTTAACACGTCATCCTTAAACTCATGAGTGAGGGAGTGATATAGTCCATCTATATGACGATGGTCCGTATATAGTCGAGTCTTTACATGGCAGTCCAGTGATTGACATCATGAGCATTGATCTACGACTTGGGAACAAGATGATGATCATCATCATTAGTATTTTCGGATTAAAGTTTCATTGGATAAAGCCATCTTAACGCCGAGGTGATCGTCGAGGTGACAACAACAATAACAGCCGCTTTGTACAACGGCTTTCAGCTGTTCTTCCCGGAACATACCGAGACGTTCCGAGTGTGGCCGCTCACACGATTATCTCTTCCTGACAGCTAACACAGCTCTTCTGGCTCTTGTCGCTGCTGACGCTGGTATCGACCCTGTCAACAACCGGAAGTGGGCCATGTCTCAGATCAACTACGCCCTCGGTGACGCCGGGCGCAGCTTCGTCATCGGCTTCGGTACCAACCCACCACGACGTCCCCACCACAGAGCCGCGTGAGTAATATATTCTCCCCAAAAAGAAATGCATAGGTGTATTTAATATCAAGTATCCCATATCGTATGCCTAGAGAACACAAACACAATGTACAGAACACAACTGCGACTGTTTTTTAAGGATATTTCTGTGCAGTGAAGGCTAAGCTGACAATTTTGGAAATATATTCCAGCAACTTTTCACTTTTTACATATAATTATAGTGTTATTGTCGAAATTCGGCCAGTCAATTGTTTCATGTTTGACTGAATGCCACGCTTCCGTTCAAAGCGTGAACCATTGAAACCAGTGACTGATATCACGAACACATTCTAATGCTTATGTAAATTAAGATTCAGAATATGGATGCTCGGGTCTGTTTTGAATGTTTGGCGCACTGTTTTCTTTCACACAGTTCTCCTGTCCACACTATTTCCCTTAACCTCGTTGATCCGCCAGACACGATAGTCCTTCAATGGATGTAACAGTAAGATAAATTGTAAACGAAGTTAGCATTGGTCACATCTACTTCTCGTCATTACGTTCAGATACAGTGATACATCGACAGTGCAGCTAACTCAAACCGGCCTTAAACCCAACTCACTCACTCACTCCCCAGGTCATGTCCCATGCTGCCTGCCCCGTGTGGTTGGGACGAACAGCAGATGAAGGTTGCCGACCCCCATACGCTGTACGGCGCCATGGTGGGCGGCCCCGGTCAGAACGACGGCTACTCCGACGACAGAACTGACTACGTGAAGAACGAGGTAGCTTGCGACTATAACGCGGGATTCCAATCTGCTGTTGCAGGTGAGGATATCATGAAACAAGAGCCATTCTGATCTGTGACTCGTGACATGCTAGTTCTCTTATTGTTACCACAGTTTTTCTGTTGCTTTAACCACACTTAACAAGTGCCCGTTTTGCACATACTTTGTGTACCTCACGTACCCTGTTTGTAGACAGCAGATGCGTTTAATCGCTTTCTCTACTGAATGTTGATGTAATTTTGCCTTTAATACTTCGACGTGTGAGCCCTTGTAATACCCCAGCTATTTCTTACTTTTACTTGCATGAAATATCTAAAATATCTATCTTGAAAGAAAGTGTATATCACAATTTGTTGTGACTTACAATTAAACAAGACAATTCAATAAACCATTAGCTTAATACTCCTGCCCCATTCTATATAAATGGTATCTGGCTAGTGTTCTGTAGTATCTTTGCCTTTACCATCCTTGATATCTCCAGGGCATATGTTCCGATAAATCTCCACAATATCCTGGATGCATCTACGGCTCGGGGCGATGAATTTATTATCTCCCTTGATTGGCTTTTTGTCCAATCAGGTGTCTACGCTGGGAAGTACCAATTACAACTCACTTTCCTTTTCAAAATTATCTAACCAATTAAACTTGACAACACCAGTGATGCAGAGGTACCCTGAAAAAAGTAGGAGTTCTTGCATACTTTGTAAAAGTTTGAGATCTCTCAATTTGTCTGTATGATTTCCCCAAAATCTCAGTCCCACTGCGAACAAACTTTCGCAGCTGCAACCGCTATCTTTGTAGAAACTGGCAAGCGCCGTTGTAACGACGACTTAGCTGATTGGCTATTGAGAGAATGCGGAGCCAGCAAAGGGGGGTAATAAAGTTATCGAGCTATAGATGCATCCAGGGTATAGTGGAGCTTCTTTGACACGTATACCGTGGAGATATCGATGATGCGCTTTCACCAAACTGCATCATTCAGAAACCCCAGACTAACCTACCACGACTGTTTACACTCCTATATGGATTTATCTCTTGCAGGTCTTCTTCATCTTGCTATTGGCAAGCAGCTGCCGTCTACATACAAAGATATTTGTCCTTAGAAATAAATGTGTCTGTTTGCCATGCTGGTTAGCGTGTTTCTTTACACACCCCACTGCTAAGATCTTGTTTCACGATACTTAACTGTGTAAAATTGGCGTCACGGTGATTCCTCTGTCACAATGGTATCAGGTCATGCTTGGCTCGCGGGAGGTTGAGAGTCATCTCAGTGTTGGTAGTGTCTATTAACTATTGTAGGAAAGTAGTATACAGAACTCTAACCACTAACCACGTTTCTTCTATATACATTTATACCGAACTAACACAACACAACACTACACAACACAACACAACACCCACAGCGTATTTTGACATCGATCACATAGTATCTTTCAACATATCTGAAGACTGCACGACGATATTGTGAGGGGTAAGGTAGCCGAAAAACAGTTCGTGACACTATAGATCATAAATAAGGATAGCAAATATGTGGCAAATATGACTGACATAGAATACGGAAAATATAACTACTCTAGAAGGATGGAAAATGCTCTAAGGTTTTGTGCCATTGCATCTTTGTGAGATGTGGACGATGTCTGTGCTGACGTTGAAGCCTCAGGCGATGTATCTGTTGCTGCTGTGCTTGCATGAACCATCATTGGCAATCACATCAGTACCTGGTGCAACCAATTCAACGCCCGCTAACAACTGCCAGTCTCCTCCTTACACCAGCAATCAACCACGAATTCTGGCAATCAATCAAAGCTCTCTGCTATTCCTTGCCGGCGTCCATGGTGCAGATTTATAGCTTTGAGTCCAAGATTCATGTAAAGATGAAGGCGTATTTCAATGTCCTTAAGTTACTGGTCCCTGCCTATGCCTATCGGAGCTTTAGGGACTGCCAAAGGGAAAATGTTCCCCCAGATCAGAGGCCTTCTGAAGGTATTGGTGGAGACTATTTCTCTCCA